>NC_143488.1:49584714-51037518 GCF_027475165.1 Benincasa hispida | reverse complement strand
TAGATTGGATAGTCCAAATTGTTCATGATATTGATTCACATTATAAAATTTGGTTTATAAATAATAGGTTAAAAAAACACTTTTGGTCTCTAAACAACACTTTTGGTCTATAAGCTTTCATGAAAATAACAATTTAGTCCATGAACTTTGATTTGTAATGATGCATCTCAGTACTTTCAATTTTGTAATGATTTATTCCCTGAACTTTAGTATGTAACAATTTTGTCATTGTACTTTTTAATTCATAACAATTTAGTCCCTAACGTAAACCAATTTATCAAAATTAGATGTCAATTTTTATTATTTTATAAAAATATTGAGTCTCTAATTAGTTTATTGGATTATTTATGCAATAAATATGATTAAATCTTAACACTAATTTCTACAATAGGACTAAATTGGCCCAGATTTTAAAGTACAAAGACTAAATTGTTACATAGTAAAGTTCATGGATTAAATTGTTATAAAGTACAAAGTTTAGGGACTAAATTATTACTTTTACAAAAGTTTAGAGACAAAAAGTGATTTTTAACCTAAATAATATAGTAATGTGGTTGGAATGTGTAAATGAGGTAATTGCCCAAAAGATCTATTTTTAAGATCCAAATGGCAAATGACCTAGTTTTTGAAAAAAAAAAAATGTCAAATGCTCCTTTGCTGGTGTCATGACCACGTGAAGTTACAGTATTGTCCTTTTTTTAATTTTAATTTTTCTTCTTCTCTGGTGCGAAAAATCTTCCTTTGGACGTCTTCTTCTTCTTCCCTGACACGACGAATCCACGTGAGCAACTCCTATGTGACCAACTCTGGTAAGCAAGAGACGAGAGAGAGGAGTGATTTTATGAGTTAAGAAACAAAGAGAAAGTGTGATGAGCTAGAGCGAGAGACATAGTGATTTGTGATAAAAAAAAAGAAGAGAGAGCGAGAGCGAAACTGCTTTTTCGCATGCGCGCGAGTATATTTTGGTAATTTCATCCGAATTTGATGTGGGTCTAAATCAAACTTTAGTTTTTTAAACCAAATTGAATCTCTCCTCAAAAAATAAGGTTTAAGATCAGTAACATTGAATATTGGATTAATATGTAGGTCATAAGGTAACTCAATGCGGTAACTTGGTTTGGCCATCGGTTTGCGAATGAAAAATAGAGCTTAAATGCAGTCTTCTACCCCTCGACCTCATTCGAATCTGGTGATGTTCACTTTTCAAATCCTCTTTTGAAAAAAAACAAGACTCCTCCAAATTGATCAAGTAGATCACTTATTTGAGGAATTGGAAGGTGATATTTCACAGTGATTTGATTGATGACTCTATTATCCACGTACATTCTCCAACTACCATCTTTTTTAAGAGTAAGAAGGGTTAGCACCACTCATGTGCTAAGGCTTGATTGAATGTGCCATCTTTTCAATAATTCTTCAATATGTTGGTTGAGGATCTCATACTCCTTAAGACTCATCCTATAGTGAGGAAAATGAGGGTTTGTGGCACCCAAAACCAAGTCAATATGATGCTGAATGTCTTTGCTGTTTTTGTATATTTTTTTTTTGTCTTTTCAACCACTACAAGACCTAATATATTGGTCTCTCTCTTTACAAACATTTTGCAATGTAATTGAGGATTACAATCTCCTTTGGGAGCAATTGACACCGTTTAGAGAACACAAGACTCCCTATCACCTTTATCCGTGTCAATATAATTGGCTTCTTCCTCATTATCTTCACTGCCTCCAACCAAAAAATCCTCTTCTTCATCCACATATGTTGCTGTTCTTTTTTTGTTGGGGACACTCATTAGACAAGTGCCCTACTTGACCACACCTCAAACATTTTCCTAATGTAGGGCAATTACAAGGATTTTAAACTTTCTGCTTGTAAATAGCCTCTGTTTCCTTCTCACCAACCTGTTCTTGCTTTTCTTTATCCTTTTCCTTGGATGAAATTGGTGGAGTAGGATAGTCCAAGGTATTGTTTTCTCTTCTACTTATAGAAGCATCCCAAGGAGCTTTTCTCGAAGTTTTCTTGGAGTGAATCATTCAACTCCTCTATTGTTTCAGCATAACAAATTGCATCATCCAAAAAATAAAAATGTTGTAATTTTACCTTCTCTTTGATGTCCACCCGTAAGCCGCTAATGAATCTTGTAATTAGATGTTGTTCATTCTCCACAAAATTTGTTCTTGCTCCCAATCGGTGGAATTCTTCCATATAATTTGCCATTTGTCGAGTCCCTTGTCTACAATTTTGGTATGGATTGTAAAGAGTCTGCTCATAATTAGGAGGAAAGAATCTCTGTTTCATCAACCACTTCATTTTTCCCATGTTCGAATTGACCTCTTGTCTTGCCATTGCTGATTGATCTCCAATTGATCCCACTAAGTGGAAGCTCCCCCTTTCAACTTGAAGGCTACCAAACATACCTTTTTGTAATTCGACATATTCATATAATCGAAAATATTCTCGGTGTTCTTGATCCAATCGAGGAATGTATCGATGTCATGCTTTCCATTGAAAGTCAGCAAGTCAATCTTCATTTTGTAATCACATCTATCTCCATACCTCTCTTCTCGTTGCCTCTTTGGAGTATATAACTCCTTTTCTTAATCATACTCACTCGAAGCATCCCAACCTTGGAATTCTTGCTGCCATTCTTGCCTATTCAAACATCTTCTTGGATCTTCTTGGAGCTGCCTATGCAATCTTGAAGCTCTTACTTGATGAATTTCTTGCTGAAATTGGAAATTTCTTGGCTGTCCAGTACCACGCTGACCTCTTCTTTCCCATTTTTGCACGAATGATTGAGCGTTCTCTTGATTTTGAGGTGTTGCTGCTAGCCTCTCAACCCTACGAGTGAGGCTTTCCATACTTTCTTGAATGCTAGTCACAGTTCTATGTATTCCCGCCAAATAGTTCTCAACGGACAATAAGCGTTGTGTTGTAGTTCTTGGAGAGAGGGTGGGGGTTTCTTCCACCTCTTGATCTTGCCACAGGTTGTCTCCTCCTCTCGAGTGGGCAACTTTTCTTCTCGCCATTAGCCTAGATTCTTGGAGTGCTCTAATACCATTTTGGTGTAAACCAAACTCTAGTTTTTTGAATCAAATTGATCTCTCCTTAAATGATTGAGAGGTACTTTATTTATAGGGAAAATGTTTACACATGCACTGAACAACTAACTAACATATAACTAATTATTATTAAACTAACTCTTATTCTAACTTGCTTACAAATGTTTCTCAATATACCATGTTCATTTGGCATTTAAAAAAAATGGGTCATTTCACATTTTTGCCTAATTTTTGGGTTGTCCATTTTGTGGATCCAATGTAAATAATTGTTAAATTATGGTGAAAATAAATAGAAAAGTAGGTAAATTTTCCCGCGTTGTGATTGGATTTGGCCAAAAATAGAAATCCAAATGAAAAAAAGCATTGGTGGAAGTAAGGATGTGTTGAAGTGTGTGTGGAAGCCATTAATGCCTTCTCTTTATCCCAATCTTCCATGGCTTCTCTGGTTTGCCTTCCTCTCCCAAAGCCAAACATCATTAGGGCTTCTTCTTCTTCTGCAACTTCCCCTTCCACCGCCGATGTCCTCAACGAAAAATTTGGCCGCAAGGGCATCCACTTCCACGACTCCAATGGCATTCCCGCCCTCGACCTCACCGTCCGCAACGGCAGCTCCTTACGCCTCCACATTTCTGATGCCCATCTCACTTCCTACAAACCCAAAGTCTATTGGAAGGACGACGGCTTTGAGGAAGTTCTCTTTACCACTCCCACCGCTAAAGGAGGGATTGCTCTTGTGATTGATGATGCTTCTGATTCTTCTTCCAAATCTTCTCTTCTTCCTTCCGATTGGACTGTCAAAGATGTCGATTCCGACGCCATTGATGCTCTTCAGGTAGAATATCATTTGTATCTTTCACGAAATTTGAACTGGTTTTTTATTTTGCCGAGTCAAATGAATTCATAATGTTTCTTATTTTTCTCCAAATTTTGTTGTGTCTGCTGGAGCAGAAGCTACATCAATGATATACTTTTGTACATATATTGTATTGTTAACTTCTTATAGTCTTCTTCTCTTTAGTACCAAGTAATGAAGGGTTAGATTAGAAAAACCATAAACCTCTCATCTTTTGATTAGACAGAGAACCAAGTTTTGTTCGCTGATTGCCTTTGTATGAGGAGGACATTTCAGTATTGAATCTCACACAATAACCTAAGTGATAAGGAACAAAAATAAAAAAAGATAAAAAAAAAAGAGGGCCCAACCGGGTTCGAACCGGTGACCTCTTGATCTGCAGTCAAATGCTCTACCACTGAGCTATGGACCCTTGTTGGAGACTATGCAACTAATTATATATTACTACAAAGTTATTTATCTTGGTCTTGTTGCAGGTAGAGTTGAGCTGCAGTAGTAAGCAAATGGAGATTACTTACATTGTCACTCTCTATTCAGAAAGTATGGCGACGGCTGTAATCGTGAAGAACACGGGACTGAAGCCATTGACGCTAAAGAGCGCAATATTGAGTCATTTCAAGTTCAAGCGACGAGATGGGGCAGCAATTCAGGGGCTTCAGGGATGCTCCTATTGCTCTCACCCACCTCTATCTTCCCCTTTTGAAGTACTGTCTCCATCCGAAGCAATGAAGGCCGAGGAACCCGATTGGTTCTCGTTTGGCTCTGAGCCTCAAGGAAAAGCAGGCTCATGGAGCCTCCAAGATGTGCCTTTCACCATGTTGAAGAACAAGTTCAGTAGAGTTTATGCTGCCCCACCAGCAGAGAGATTGAAGCCTGTATATCACACCACACCTTCAAAGTATGAGACTCTTGATCAGGTAAAGAGAAATGACTACTTCATTGTATCACACAACACCTTCAAAAAGTATTGAGGCTATGCTTGGAACTATGCCTTTAGCATGACTTAAAAAAACACATTCCATGAAGTTAACATAAAAGTGCCTTGTGAAAGAGCACATCTAGAGCCCTTTTTTTGCTCAAGTATTTGTTTTAGCCAAAATAATTGATCGAAGTGCACATCAAAAGTGTTTCTAAGACAAATATGAAATATAGAAGTGCTCTGTTAGTGAACATTTTTTTTTACTTGAGTGCTTATTATTAACACACTAATAGTTTTTGGGTCCTTGTATTTCAGGGGAGAGAGCTATTCTTCAGGGTGATAAGGATGGGGTTTGAAGACATATACATAGCAAGCCCTGGTTCATTATCTAACAAGTTTGGGAAAGACTATTTCATATGCACTGGCCCTGCTTCAATGTTGGTTCCTGTCACAGTCAAACCTGGTGAACAATGGAGGGGCGCCCAAGTAATTGAGCATGATAACTTGTAATGTAATTATTTCCTCTTCAATTTTCATATTTGACCCAAATTCATTATGAAATGAACACGTGATCAAGTACAAGTAGCAGGTAATATATTTACATGTGCTCCTCCATTATCGAGGACTTTTCATGACTTTCTTTATACAATAAATTCTCTGGTTTCCCCAATATGATAATACTAATCAAGATCAACGAGCTGGCATTATTTTTGTTGTTGTCATGTTCTCTTATAATTTATAGCATAGATCAATGAGCAGTGCAGCTACGTTTTTAATCATTAGAATATATCAATCTCAACCTCCTGTGAGTACAATGACTTTAGAATCAGGCCCTGCAGTGCCATTGCCTGCTCTGCCTCTGCAGGATCGAGTCACCATTGTGACTGGTGCCTCACGGGGCATTGGCCGTGCCATTGCCCTTCACCTCGCCGCTCTCGGTGCCCGACTTGTTGTCAACTATGTCGCCTGTTCAGCTGAAGCCGATCGAGTTGTTGCCGATATCAACTCATCCTCGGCCGCAGGGAGCAGCCAACGAGCCATTGCTTGGCGGGCGGATGTGTCTGATCCAGAGCAAGTGAAGTCTTTGTTTGATGCAGCCGAGCAGGCATTTGGCTCCCAGGTCCATATCCTGGTTAACTCGGCTGGAATTTCAGATCCTACTTACCCTTATATTGCCGATACTTCACTGGAGATTTTCGACCAAATTTTCAGGTGCCACTTACTCTTCTCCCTTAAGATTTCTTTGGAAAAAGTTTAAATCTTCAAATGGTGGATGAGGATTAATCTTAAAAACTTTCGATTTCATTTGGCTGAAGCTTAGGCATAACTCAATAATCTACATAAAGTCTTTACTCAACAGTTGATTGAAGTTGGAATATAGAACCTCTTGTTGTAATATCAAGTTAAACGACACTGATGAGTAAAATAGTTGAGTGTCTTCTTCAGTGTGAATACTAGGGGATGTTTCCTGTGCTGCAAAGAAGCGGCAAACAGAGTAAAACGCGGCGGTGGAGGGCGAATAATTCTGATATCGTCGACAGCAGTAGCAGCAACGACAGCGGGATTAGGAGTGTACACTGCATCGAAGGCAGCAGTGGAGGCAATGGCGAAGGTGGCAGCAAAGGAGCTGAGTGGGACCGGAATATCGGTGAACTGCATAGCGCCGGGGGCGACAGCGACAGAGATGTTTTACAAAGGAATGGATGAGGAAGCAGTGAAGAAGGTGATTGAGAAAAGTCCGATGGGGAGGCTTGGTGTTCCCAAAGATGTGGCTTCTTTTGTTGGGTTTCTGGCGTCGGATGATGGGGAGTGGATCAATGGCCAAGTCATTCTCGTCAATGGCGGCATTGTTTAGCTTCTCACCATGGCGAAGGATCATCATTCATCAACTCCCCTGTGTTCATGGCTTCTTGTGCCGGTTAATATTGTTGTTCTTTTTGCTTATATTCTAAGTTTGGTATTTTGATTTTATATTTATATTGTTTTTATGAGGGTTTTTATTTTTTTTTTATTTTTATCATTATAAATTTTCTGTCTCATATTTTTTAAAAATATATTTTGGTTTCTATACTCTCAAATTTATTCGATTTTAACCTATAGGCTTCTAATAAATCTTAAATTTGGTCCATCAAAATTAATTTTTACTTAAATTGGTTAAATCATGATAATAATTTCCATATAAGGAAATACAATATGTGAATATCTTTTTAAAGTTTAGAATAAAAATACTAATTGATAACAAATAGTTAGGAAGAAAACAAGTAGAAAATACCAACAAGAGCGTAGCTCAACTGGTATAATGCTCATACTATTA
The DNA here is from genome assembly GCF_027475165.1 of Benincasa hispida. NCBI lineage: Eukaryota > Viridiplantae > Streptophyta > Magnoliopsida > Cucurbitales > Cucurbitaceae > Benincasa > Benincasa hispida. The sequence continues at coordinate 51,030,370 of NC_143488.1, read as the reverse complement.
ACCTTGTGGTTTGAGGTCAAAACGGGTTGTTTGGGGGCCCAATATGAGTTGAGTTGAGTTGATTTTCGAATCAGTCCTTTTCGTTTTTGGGTTGTCGATAGTCGAATGCATGGTGGGGGCTGCTTAAGGGGGGGAAGAAGGAGTACCATCCACCTTAGGTTTATTTTCTAAATCATAAGAGGTCGATGATGAGTTATTCCATCTGATTATTTCATGTTGTTATTTATATTTCATTTTTTATGTTCTAAAATTGCAGTTTTTTTCCCAATATCATTCATATAATTCGAATTTGTATCAGTTCATAGTTTGTTTTTTCTTTGTTGGATTTGAAGTCTCTGTTGTGTTTAATATGTGTTCCAACTCATTGTTGTGTTTGAACCTTTTGTTCAGTACGATCGAACCATTTGTTGTGTTTCATTAAACTCTCTTGTTGTGTTTAATTATATGTTTCAACTCATGTAATGTTCAATTCTCTGTGGTGTTTAAATATATGTTCCAACTCATGCAATGTTCAATTCTGTGTGTACTCTCTATTGTGTTTAATTATGTATTCCAACTCATGCAATGTTTAATTCTCTGTGGTGTTTAAATATATGTTCCAACTCATGCAATGTTCAATTATGTATGTACTTTTCAATATTACAATGACCCCATCCACTTTTATTTAGTGATTTTGTCTGTTGAACTACACCATGATTTTAGTTATGTTTTTGTCTAATTCTAGTGGAATGCTTAACTTCTGTTTGCTATGTTTAACTCCTCATGATTTTATTTTGCTTATTTAATAGTTGTTGAACTACACCATGATTTTAGTTCTGTTTTCATCCAATTCCAATGGAATGTCTAACTCTTTGCTGTGTTTAACTCCTCGTGATTTTACTTTGCTTATTTAATGGTCCACTCACTTCTATTTAATGCTTTTGTTTGTTGATTGAACTCCATCTTTTTTTTTTTGCATATACATTAATGACTCAACCACACCACTAATGACTCAACCACTTCATGAAATGGATTGAGTTCATTTATTTATGATTTGTAAAAGTAAAAGCTGAGGCTTATCAAATCTATATTTAATTTATTCTGATTTTTTTTTTACTTCAATTAAATATTGAGCCACCCACCTCCTCCTCTCTTCCGTATATAACCTCCTCCTCATCCATCTTCAATAATTCGAGAGTCCTCTATGTTCAAGGTTTTTTTCCGCCAATTTGGTGAGTTATTTCCATCAACCATACTTTTCTTTCTATTTCCTTCTTTTTTATTTTCTAACTTTTTTTTGTTTGATGGGTGTCATTGTGTTCTTTCACCTGTTGAAGGTGGTATGGAAAGTTCTATTATCTTAATTGTTATGGTTTGTTATACTAATGTGTCCATCATTTTTTCTTTCAGCTTTAATTTCATTTGATCTTGCAACCCCTGGACTCTCCACTCATAGATAACATACGAGTAACAAAGGTATGTCCTTTCTTTCTTAAACAAGTTCCTTTATTAAGTAATTCATCAATTTTTTTACTGATTTGTTTCATTATTCTTATTGTGTAGCCTAAACTATTCAACCTTCCATTAGTTTGAGGTTTGTGTTACGTTATATACCAATCTTTACAGTCCACTCCCCTTGTAGTATGTTTTTTTGGATTATTTACACATGTTTTCGACATTTGACTTATTGTAACTTTTTGTTGGTGTTTATTTCAAATATTTATTTTTTCGTTGATAAGTACTATATCTAGTTGATAATTGTATGTTTGGAATTTGATAATTTGTTGGGCATTTTGTATGCATTTTGTATGCATACTGTTCTATTTCTGTTATGTGAAGCTTAGTAGTTTTATTTATGTTATACAAAGAGCTTCATAAAATTTTCTATTTTTGGGTATTTTGGTAATTTGGACAATAGTTAACTGTAGATAGATTTGAAAGATCATAAAATTAATTGTAAGTTTTTGTTTTTATTGATAAATAGTTATTTTTGTTTTTAAAAATAATATTGAATCATAACAGTAGTGCACTTAATTGTAGGTTTGAAGACATGTTTTTTATAAACAAATTGGAAATGGAAATTTGGAGGTTTATAAATTCATCTTCGTAAAATTTTCTAAGTTTGGCAATTTTCATAATAATAAATGTAAAATTGACCACTTTAAATTGCAGGACATTTTTATAATAATAAGTAAAATGATTTTTTTTAAAGAAGTTATGATATTTTCATTCACTAGCCACTTTCAAGTACATAATTGGCATGCTACCATCAACTTTTCTACCTAATAGTATTATTTTTGGGGTTAAAGTAGACTTTTGATCCATATACTTCAAAAACCGTCCAATTTTAATTTTTGTACTTTCAAAAAAATCTTCATTTGAGTTGTTCAAACTTAGTTTTGATTAAATTAGTTAAATAACATAATAGGTTATTAAACTTTTATAAATCAGAATTTTTCTTATTATAAGCATTTATCTAGAAATGGTATTTTCAATTATTATAAGATTCCACCTAGAAATGGTTATAGGGAGATTAGATGGGGAGGGCCCATATGAACCTTTGAACTTATACTTATTGGGAACAAGCATTTGCATTTTGGATCATTCCAACATGTTAGGAATGTGTAGGACAATAAAATAATACAAAACCATCAATACTTGGGTTTATTGTTGGAGTGGTCGTTATGTATATAGGAATTAGTATTAGCTCTTGATGTACCTTTAGAGTTTTAATCAATATTAGCTCTCACGGTTTCAAGAACAATTTCAACATATTACCTATCTTTGAATATGGAAAACGAAGAACTATTTACCATTATACAAATCATTACCACCACTCAGAGAAAACTATTGGTAGTTGTATCCCTTTTCCTAAATGATCATCGTAGAATAGAGAACCAATCATCGCTTATTAGAAATCAGATTAAGTAACTGAACTTCTTCCGACTTATTTATGAGAATGACTTATGTTGTCGTGAGAGCACATGAATGGATAGACAGACGTTTGCCATCATTTGTAACATGCTTAGGATGATCAATCGACTGACGCTTACTCAGTGTGTTCATGTTGAAGAGATGGTGGCAATTTTCCTCCACATATTGGCCCACAACATTAAGAATCGAGTATTTCAAAGATAATTTGCACGGTCTGGTGAAACTGTTTCACAACATTTCAATTTTGTCCTTGTTGCAGTGCTACAACTTCACGAGATACTGTTAAAAAAATCAGAGCCGATCACAAATCACTGCACTGATGAGAGATGGAAATGGTTTGAGGTATTAGATCTGTTTTATCAATATGGTCAAGTACTAAAGAACTTTCTTTTAAGAAACCACAAACTTTAGCTTATTTATGACGTAAGAACTCAAACAGAATTGTCCAAGTACTTTGGATGGCACATACATCAACGTCAATGTTAATGTAACTGATCGACCATGATATCGTACCAGGAAGGGTGAAATAGCCATAAACGTGCTTGGTGTATGTTCTTCAAATGGAGAGTTCATATTCATTATGCTAGGGTGGAAAGGGCCCACAACCGATTCTAAGGTGCTTAGGAATGCAATTTTTTGACCTACTGGATTGAAGGTCCCAAAGGGTATATGGAACTTTCCGGACAACATTTTTTGTGTGTAAGCTCAAATAACTTGTCAACTAACTATTTATATATCCTGTATAAGTTATTACTACTTATGCGATGCTGGATATCCCAATGCTGAGGGTTTCTTAGCACCGTATAGAAGAGAACGATATCACCTTTCAGAATAGTATGGTGTTGGAAATGCACCGACTAATCCAAGGGAATTTTTCAACATGAAACATTCATCCGCTAAGAATTTCATAGAGAGAGTGTTTTGGCGTACTCAAAGGTCGGTGGAAAATTCTTTGTGGAAAGTCATTCTACCTAGTGAAGGTCCAATGTCAAACAAATAACAACATGTTGCTTGCTTCACAACCTGATCACCAGGGAGATGGGGCCAACTGCAATGTTGGAAGCATCAGAGGATGAAAACTTTGTACCTAGTGGATTAGATGAGGATAATATACAATTTATTGAAACATCTGATGAATGGACCAACTTTAGGGATGATTTGGCGAGTAGAAAGTTTGATGGATGAGAACAAACATCATGAAGAAATACTTTATCATTGAAACTGCCTTTTTATGAATTTAACTTTAATTAACTTTATTTCATATTCTTGTAAGGTCGAACAATTTTTTTTGTTTTTTTTTATGAAATATGTCTGACGTAATTCGCACTATTAAATGTATTTCTCTATGTATTTCCTTTTTAATTCAATTAGATATACAAATGCATGTAGCTTAATGGCCGGTCGTGATAAGATAAAAAATGCACTTGGTCCAAGGTTGAAGACGCAAAGTTGGTTGAACCGTTAATGCATTTGGTCGAGAATGGATGGCGAGTTGATAATGGAACTTTTAAGCCTGGCTATTTGCAACTACTTGTACGTATGATGTAGGAGAAAGTTCCTAATTGTGGCATTTGAGCATGGACTATAGAGTGCAAGGTGAGGTTCATAAAACGACAGTACGTAGAAATTAATGAGATGTTGAGTAATGCATGCAGTGACTTCGGTTGGAATGAGTTTGATTTATGGGTTCGGGTAAGCTAATACATTATGGTGTATGATCACAATTAGTATACTTTTTCTAACATAATATATATTCATTTGCAGTCACATCCTAACGCGAAGGATATGAAGCACAAACCATCCTCTCATTTTGACAAACTTTCCCTTATTCTTGGGAAGAATAGAGCTATTGGTGAAAATTGCCAGACTCCTATCGACTAGGCATTGAAAATGACAGAAAATATGAATGCTTCCAAATTGGAATCAGAGGATAATGAGGAACTAGAGGACCAAGCATTTGTGAATATACCGACTGTTGATGGCATGGACGAGCTTTTCTCAGATACACCTACCAGTAGGCGTGTCGGACCAACCAACACCACCTCAAGAGGAAGCAAAAGAAAGAGGAGTACATTCCAATCTAAGTTTCTCAACATAGTCCAATTGTCGTTGAATGTCCAAGAAACTCAAATGGAAAAGCTTGTATCTTGGAAAAAAGAGAAATATGAGCTGGAGGTTGGGATACGAAAGGATGTTGTCCAACAGATATTCCAGGTTGAGGGTTTGGAGGAAGATGATCGATTGGCCCTTATGGATATCATGGTGATTGATATTCAGAAAAATACTGTTTTTTAGCCATTCCCCCCGAGTGGAGACATAAATATTGCATGCGTTTGTTGCGCAAGACTGACTGATTTGAAGCTATGTTGTGGATGTCTTGAAATATATATATATATATATACTATTTATGTAACTTGGTCTTTTGTCAATCCATAGTATATATATAATTTTTGTGCACCTTATGAATGGGCTGGGAAATATGGCCCCTGTATAAGCTAGTATCTACTTTTTGTGCAACAAGTGTAATTGCTTTTGTTTAAAAGGATTTTATTCTATATTAAATAATTCCAAATAGTTGTCTAAACTTCCCAAGTCAATTAATAGATTTTTAACTTGTAAAATAATTGCTTTGGTTTAAAAGAATTTTTTTCTTTATCAAATGATTCCAAATATTTATCTAAATTTTCAAAAACACTAATAGAAATCAAACTTGTAAAATAATTGCCTTTGTTTAAAAGGAATTTTGGAAAGAAAGATCCAAAACTAAAACCTAGACCATAATTCATGATCATAAAAAATATGTATACTCAATAAAAATTCAATCAAAATTTTGTTCAAACAAACCATTTGTAGAATTATGGTATAAAAAAACTCCAAAACAAACAAGTAGATCATTTAAATAGATTCTTTTAGAATTAGAAAAACTACCCTAGATACTCATGATATCCTATATCTACATCCCAAACATAGACATATGAACTCAGACAAAACAACCATGCACCCCAAACAGAGATATATCAATTCCACAACATATGAATTCCCTAGATATATGAACTTCAGACATCCTATATCAATTCTGCACCCCAACAACTCCTAAATGAGAGGAAAAATGTTGATAGGTAACAAATAATATGTTTTCTTTTAAAAGTAATAAACTAGCGTGACTAAATTTAAGATTTATTAAAAATATAAGACTAAAACTGAACAATTGAAAGTATATGATTTAAATAAACTTGAAAGTATAACATAACCTAATGTATGGGATACTTGTGGCCAATGTTTGATTTTCCATCCTACATTTATTGATCTAAAATAAAATACCATTAGGGGATTAAACTGATTAATTTGATTAGTTTTATTAGGCTTAAAATTCAAGATTAAATAGCTAAAGAACATATTATAAAAAAAGCCCACGGACTAAATAAGGAAATATGGACCAACTTATCATTCAACCTGTTTTTTGTTTTGTTATTAAAATTACATTTTTAGTCCCTAAGTTTGGAAGATTAAATGCATTTAGTCTCTAAGTTTTCAAAACATATATTTTTAGTCTCTTAAGTTTTTTAAAATAGGTGTATTTGATTCCTAAGTTTTCAAAATGTACCTTTTTAGTTTTTAAATTTTTAAAAATAGGTTTAGAAAGTACCTAAACGATTTTTTATTTTCATTTTATATAATTATATGAAATTTTGAATTAAGTATGCTTTAAAATGATTTTAAGAAGAAGTGGTAGATTTTTAAAAATTATTTTTAAAATTTAAAATAATAATAAAAAAATATTTAAAAAGATTCGAGAGTAAAAAAATATATTTTGAAAACTTGAAAAATAAATAAAACTATGCTAACAAAATTTAGAGACTAAAATATATGTTTTAAAAATTCAGAAAAGATTGAAAAACTACAAAAATAACTTTCACATTTTTTATTGTTTGTTCTAGATTTGGAGTTTTTCGAGCCTTTGGATATTCGCTTGGGTTTATAAATGTCATTTTATTCTTATTTAGTTACGAGTTTATATTGATTGGATAGCATTTTATAATCTAAAATTACCCAACTGCCACCCGTGTTAGGGGGTTACACGTATTAGTGTTCCCTCTTTTCACAGTAAACTGAATTTTAATAACATTCAACCTATTAACTAATTGTTTCCAAAGATAAAATGGTAAGATTTTTCTTTTAAATATAACAAAATGTTATTGTCGGTCAATAAGTAATATTTTATTATATATAAAAATAAATTAATTCTTTTTTTTATATTTAAAAACAACGTCACTACATACCAATATCAAATGACATGATACACAATTTCTATTTTATTTGTTCTCAACTTCATGAGGCAAATTAATTCAATGAATGTCTTTGACTATTTATTGAGATTTCAAAAGGATAGTTTTGCTAAATTTTAGAATATACTTTACTTTTAAAAATTTCATTAATAATTTTAAATGGTAAAAAATACCAATGAACATAGTTTCATTAATATCATTAATTTTTTAAAAGTTAAAAATACATATATTGTTACTTGTTAGTTTATGGACGGAAGAACTAATACCACATCTCTATGCTTTCAAAAATTGTATAAATACTCTTATCCTTTAAGAAAAGTTAAATATTGCTCTTATTGTTAGTATATAGACAGAAAGTATTTATAACTTTATCTATACACCATCACCTCCCTCCTCCATTTTCTCTCTCTCATTTACTTTAATTTATTACCTAGCACTTTCTCACTTCTCATTTTTTTTCTCACTTCTTCAATAGTCTCTTACTCCCCTTCTTGACTTCTTCCCTTTTTCAATTTGTAAAACTTTATCAGTTTCTCTTTGCTTCCCTCTCTTTTTAAAAGCTAGAACTTTAAATAAAGAGGAAGAGTTTTTGTTGTGGGTGTCCAGCCCACTTATTGCACATGCACTAATTTATTTTCTTTTAAACTTGTGTTGTGTGAGTCCAAAATGTTGGGGAGGTATGTTTACCCCAGTTGGGGCTAATTTTTTGGATTGACCCATCTTCAAAACCTTAGGTTTTCTTTTATGTGATATAGGTATGATCTAAAGAGAAAGAGAGTGAAAAAAATACAGAAAATAAAGAGAAATAGAGGGAGAATAAAGGCAATTCAGTTTTTCAGGGACAATTTCCACATAGTTGTCAATTGCCAGAATTTTAACTGTTGGATTGTGCTGAATTTTGGCCAGTCTATTAGGGACACATAGGATCTCATTTTGAATGGTTGATTATCGTTTGAAGCTCTGGTTTGTCCGTAATCGCTGCTAAACAGTATTTGTAAAACTGGGTTTTTTTTGTTTTTTTAATCTCTCAAGCGTTGATCTCTTCCGTATGAAAGTATTGGTGGGTAGTTAATCTTTGTATGACTTATTTGGGTTACTTTTCACTCAATTTTATCATAATAAGAGAAGTTGAAAAGGGTGGACTCCTCACAAGTTCGATGGTTTTACTCTTCACATCGAAGGTGTTTTCCACATATAATTCGTGTTTGTTATTTATTTTTAGTTTTCCAAAATATTATGGTTTATTGCTGTCCATTATTGGTTAATTGCTTGGTGATAATTTGTTGATTAATTTATGGTGTATTAGAGTGCTATTGTTTGGTTGATTGTCTTGGAGGTGATCTTAGTGGGTTGTTGATATATTATTTAGGTCCTATCCTATAGTATCAGAGGAGGTTTTAATTTAATCATTATGATGGAGTCTACTAGTAATGGTGGAGGTGGTTCAATGATTAAATTGATATTGTTGAATGAGAAATTTTGGACCAATCACAAATTGCCATATCATTTCCTAAATTAATGACGAAATTACAAATCATTAAATTTGAGACCAATTAAAAGTTGACATGTGTCCCAAATTGAAATTGAAGACATAAATTGGTAAATTTTGATGATGCCACTTGTTTTCATCATGACCATTGGATTGAATAAGATTAACTTGGTCTAATTTGATGTTATAATTTGGACTAAAGTCCAATTAAGCCTAAAAATACACTTAATTTGGCCCAAATACCAAACTAGGCTCAAATCCAATTAATTGGGCCTAAGGGTCAGGTTCATAGACCAATCAAGTTAATCCCACAAAGTCCACCAGAGAACCCTATAAAATAGAGGAGTTCTCTTCATTTGTAAGGGATAGAAAATTCTGCACTTCAGAGAGGCCAGAGAGAATTCTTCAAACAATCAGAAGACTCTCAGACTCCTGAAGTTACACATATTGAAGACACAAGTCTCCAGTCTCCTAAAGATACAAATTTTCTTCAAAGACTTTGACTTTAAGAACAACACGCACTTCGCTTCCTCAAGTCAAGTGTATGTATTCAACCGAGAGAGAATCAGAGGATCGAGTACTAGAGATTGAACCATATCCAAATCAAATCTACATCAACACAAGTTTAACTTCACGAAACAAGTTTCTTCGAAAACCTTGTGCGGACAAATTGACACGTCCAGTGGGGCCTATTTACCTCTCATCTCTCTCTCAACATTCAAACAAACCAATGGTACCAAACAAAGCTGCGCCCGGAACTATTGCTGCAAGTGATACCTACACGGGACCTGTCACGCGCAATTGCTCAAAGGGAATCATGTAGGAGTAAGAACAAGGTTCTGTCATTGCGAAGAGAATTTGGGAATAGTTGATGGGATCTCCAAAAGGTGGAATTGTCGTCAAGGAAAATTCCTTGTTTGAAAACTTTGCTCCTACTTTTGATCGATCTAGGAAAGATTCATTCCCTGAAGTGATGTCTATCATGATGGTAGATGTAACAGCTGAAGCAGCCATGACAGAGATGGAGAAAAAGATCAGCCTCATCATGAAAGTTTTTGAGGAGCGGGATCATGAAATTGCTGCTTTAAGAGATCAAATGTAGTATTAAGAAATTTCTAGGTCAAGTCAAAATCTTGTAGTCAAAGTCGACGACAAAAAGAAAATTGTGTTGTGGGAGAACCAACCACAACAATCAACTTCTGTTGCCTCCTTGCCAGTCCAGCAACTGCAGGATATGATCACAAGCTCCATAGAGCTTAGTATAGAGGTTCATCTCAAACTTCTTTTAGGTACTTCAAGCCATACAATAAGAGAATTGGCAACTTGCGGATGCCTGTTGGGTACCAACCCCCAAAATTCTAGCAATTTGATGGAAATGGCAACCCAAAGTAACACATTGCCCACTTTATTGAAACATGCGAGAACTCGAGAACCAGAGCAGATCTGCTAGTCAAGCAATTTGTCTCCCTGAAAGGAAACGCTTCTGGCTCATATACTGATTTAGAGCCCGAGATGATTGATAGTTGGGAAAAACTTGAAAGAGAGTTCTTGAACTGCTTTTATAGCACCAAGCGTACTGTTAGTATGATAGGGCTAACAAACACAAGCAGTAAAAGGAAGAGTCAATCATTGACTATATCAACCGATGAAGAGCTCTGAGTCTCGACTGTAAAGACCGACTCACCGAATTGTCTACAGTGGAGATATACACCCAAGGTATGCACTGGGGACTCTTCTACATTCTATAGAGGATAAAGCCTCAAACATTTAAAGAGTTGGCGATACACACCCACGATATGAAGCTGAGCATCGCCAATAGAGGAACTAAGAATTTCCTGGTCCCTAAAGTAAAGAAGGATAAGAAGGAATTAAAAAGCACCAAAAAGATCGCGAAGAGTGCCACAAAGGAATGAAAGGTAGTTAATACGACCCCGCTAAAATTTTCTTCCAAAGGAAAAGAGAACAAAATTGAGAAGAGGAACAATGAAGGTAAAAGATGTCACCTAACTCTAAAAGAAAGGCAGGAGAAGGTTTGATCTGCTTTTTTTATTCTAATATTGTAGATATGTTTGAAAAACTGCTGAAGAAGCAACTTATTCAGCTGCTGAAATGCAAACAACCGGAACAAGCAGAAAAAGTGGATGATCCTAACTACTACAAGTATCAAAGGGTCCTTAGCCAACCAGTCGAAAAATATTTCGTTCTGAAGGAATTGATTATAAGGCTGGCTCGTGAGAGGAAGATTGAGCTGGATCTGGATGAAGAAGCTTAAACAAATCATGTTGCAATGGCGATGACTTCAAGTGCTCTAACATCAAATGTGTTTTATAATGAAAAAGAAAGCTTGGTCCATTTTGGAACCCTTGAACCTATAGTTTTTTGGTTTCAACAAAGCGATTCAAATGACAAACTCTTGAAATAAAGAAGATTCTATTAGAGATGTTGGCAAAGAATGGATCATTGTGACTTACCAAAAAAAAAAAAAAAAAAAAAAAAAGAAAACCAAGTTCACCCTAAAAAGAGTCACAATTCTATTGAAAGTACAAAAGAGGAAGTAAGACTCAAAAAAAGATAGGGAAAAAGGAGGTGTTCAAACCAAAGTTTGTTGAGGAGGAAGACGAGGATTTTCCTCCACCTAGGTGATAGGTGACATTAGCAGAGTTCTTTCCAAAACGCTTCTACAACTACTGTTCGACGAAAGCACCAGAAGTTGTTGTGTATCATGTTGCCAGCATAGTAGAAAGAGAGGATACTCCTTTAAGTTCATTGAAGGCGATGGAAGAATCAACCATCGTTCAACATAAATGACTTGTTGTTACTCCTCAAGGCAACTAAGAAGACTCTCATTGATGCGTTATTAGGCTCAAATGCATCTAGTGCTCTGACCTCTATGATGTGCCCATGTATCTTTTGTTGTACATCCATAGGCTTCTTAGATGAAGATCTGTTGTTGGTATTAAAACTTCATAATAGGCCTTTGTACGTCTCAGATTATGTTCAGGAATAGAGGGTTGATCTTATTCTCATTGATAAGGATCAACCATGAAGCTATTAGGTATCCTGATGAAAGAACTATCAAATAACAAGTTAGTGATTCAAGGCTTCAACTAAAATAGCCCAAGAGCGATAGGCATGATATGCTTAGAAGTCATCATTGGCAACCTGAAGGCCATTGCTTCATGTCATAGACTCGAGGACCATTTATAAGCTATTAAAAATTTTATTCTCCTGAAGGATACATAACTTTGGTTTTTAGAAATGACAGTTATGGGTAATTCTCTAAGAGTTAGAGTTAAATTATTATTACTTGTCAAAAGCTTGTCGTCTCATGCAAGTATGTCATTAAACCTTATTAGATAAGGTTATCTAGTCAACGTTCGATTTTCTTTTTTTTTTACCCAAATGGTCCTATGTTAGAAACCATAAGTCTGATTTTATAGATAATTCATTAATATGATTGATGAGTATTTATGAATAAATGTATCCTGTTCCAATTCAACTCATGTCCTATTTTCTTTGAAATGTTCAAAAGAAATTAGACTAAAGTTTAAATCACTTAGGCAAACATATTATGATATTATGATCTGATCATAATTAATATAGGATATTTAAAATACTAAGCTTAATTGACAAAGATGAGATGCATTTAGTATAATTTGTGTGACATTTTGCTATAGGAGAAATATGGCCTTATTCAACTTAGTATATTTTAAGTTCTCTATTGAACTAAGTCTTAATGTTTTTAAATTACATTGATGTCTGATTTCATTAAGGTAATCGGACATAGATTGCATTGTTTTGAACATTATTTCCGCCAACATGTTTGCGAAACATTGTTCTATTATGGAAGTGTTATAAAACTTGTTTATGACATTTCAGATTTTGGGTAAGTTGAGAAACTTGTGTCAAAAGAAATCCTTACTGAAAGTAATGTTCAAAAAATACCTAAGTATTCCTTTGGACTTTCCAAAGTAAAATGATGTGTTTGTGTGATAAATACTGATTTATTCGAAAAGTTGAAGGGTGTAGACTATGTTGATGAATTTATTTCAAGTAACACCACGAAATAGCTAACAAGTGTTATTGACCATTTGTTTCATTTGAACATCAATTTCTGACTGTCAAATAGATAAGTTTTCATGGTAGTGGGAGAGTTATGAGATAACTCGATCTTTACAACTAGGCTTATCTAAAGTCTTTATTGTCATATAAGATGAAAAAATGACAACTATGAATCTTTCAATAGTGGGAGAGCACTTTTGAATCTTTTAGTAGTGGGAGAGCCATGCGGTGACTCAACCTACGCTATGACTTATTGGAAGTCAAAATTTTCATACTAGATGACAAGTATTGAGAAGTTGACAAAAGTTATTAAAGTCATAATTATGAGATGAAGTATTGTACTTAATCTCAATAAGCTTTTTGTAGACTTTCATTGATGGGGCTACCTCATAGAATATGCAGGGGTCTACAAAAAGAAAGCTTGAAAGTGTAGTATTTGAAGATATAGGTCTTCAAAATAAGACTTTTGGCGTTAGGTGAAAACCCATGCTAGAATTGTTAGGTGAAAATAGACTATGAGTCAATTTTCTACTTAGTTTTACAGCGGAGTCTTAGTGCATTGGTTATTGCATATGAGATGTGTAAAAATGAATATCTTCTTTTATGAAAAGGAGTTCAAAGCGTCTATACAATTTCAAGAATTTTTTTGATATAGTATCACAATCATGACTTTAAGCGATGACGATATTCTTGTATAGACATGGAATGAAACGTGGATTTTATCTGTTCTATATTGATATTGATGAATGAAGTAAAAATTAATATACAAGTTTTGACTGTTTAACCAATTTCAAATATTTGATTTGAAGTGATTTTGTATATTAAAAATCCACATACAAATGTTTAGGACATGTTGTTTAATTTGTCTCATGCATCTTACATTTACAAAAAAGTTGTTTAATGTTCGATGCGAATGTTAAAGATGGAATGGTAATGTACCAATCTACAATGACGTTGATATATCTAAGGATAATAGTTCCTAAGACACCTCAAATGTTGAGGGGATATCAATTTTACATGAGACTTCGTTAACATTTAATATACAATTGGTTTGTTTAATTGGGAAATTCGATGATATGATCATTGAGTGTTGAAAATTAACTTAGGAATAATGAAACTTCAGTGTATATAGTTTAAGATTTATTTTTTTTACGAGTTATATTGTTTCATATTGGATTTAGGAAAATCCATGTTTAATCCTAGATGGTGTCTATTGAATTGAGAGGTAGTATTTTTCTTGTGAAGCAATAATTTGCCTATATTCAAGATGTCTTGAGATATTTGAAAACTATTTTAAAATATAACTTAATATATTCACTTTATGCGATAACGTGATTCAAGGATTAAGTTGGAGATCATATGTAAGCACGTACGGAATAACATGGAATGTGATTACATCTCGTTCGTGAACATAGTTTTCGACATAACTGTTTGTATTATATAAAATGATTCTCTAGGCTAAAGTGTGAGAGGATCTCCTAGACTGTTTAGAACTATGAGACATGTCTCTAGTGTGCTAGGGCAAGTGGAAGAGCATGTGGGGTATAGTGTATGCCCTATGATACATGTCTCACTCTCACGGGCTCATATTTCCCCAGCTTTAGTGCAAGTGGGAGATTGTTGGGGTGTATCCCTAAAGTCTGTAGTTTTATGTTAGTTGAATCATTGGTTAATTAATTTTATACTACTTATGCAGTAATCCATTAACCTAAGATCCAAGGTTATTTGATGTAATTTAAACATGCATGTGGAAACATATAGGTGGATCATGTTTAAGTGATAACCTAAATGGTCTGTAGTATATGGATAAGGTTGGGTACCTTATCTTGGTAACACTACTGATACAGTCCGCTTTATAATTGTTACAATTGTTGTAAGTGCTATAAATGATCTGATCTTGATGATTCTTGTGGAGACATGTGAGTGGGGGCATCTTATACAAAAAAGTTTGTATAAAGACCAGACCACGAAATACTAAGTCTCTCTTTATAACGTCGTTGCTAGAAGAGACTTATATTTCACCCGGATGAATTGATCTTAATCCTAGTGAGTTATGGACTCTTGCCTATAAGGGCGATCCTTCATTTTGTATCAGTGAGAATGGCCAGATTTGTCGACTCAATAAGCCTACAATTTTGGGGATTCGTCTGATTGAAGAGCTAGGAACATAGCTACACAAGAAGAAATTCACTTTTTCCATATAGTTAGGGTAAGAAGATATATTATTCCCTTAAGGGCTGATTCTAGGGCTTGAACAATGAGACGCCTCACCCTCTCCTGGCCTGAGAAGGGTTTGGTCATAGTTGGTGGAACTGTAACTAATTGTTCATTAGAGGCATCAAAGGTACTTAAGGAGTTAGATGTAAGTACAGTGGTAAAACGGTAATTTGACCCAACTGTACTTACGAGAGATTTGTGAAAAGTTAACATACTGTTGATTGGTTATATCCAATGAACACAGAAATATATCTATAGTGCGAAGAGTTCAGTTGTCGATCTTTGGTGGAGTGACTGACAGTTAATGAATATTGATTAATTCGATTAAAAGATTTTAATCAATTAATCTTGTATCATTAGAGCTTCAATCTATAGGTCCATAAGGTCTCCTCATTAGCTCAATGAGGATTGATGGGAATCAAATTAATTTTGGTGTTATTTGAATTATTCAAATTAATTAAAGGGAGTTAATTGTATAAGATACAGTTAAATAGTGTATATTGATACATTATGTAATATAATGTATGCTGATACATTTTTATGAGAGAAATAAATATTTGAATATGATTCAAAAGTTAATTATATGAATATGATTCATATAAAAACTATATGTTAACATTTAATGTGAATATAATTCATATTAAATTTAAATTTAATTTTACGAGAAATAAATATTTGAATATGATTCAAAAGTTAATTATATGAATATGATTTATATAAAAACTATATGTTATAATTTGATGTGAATATGGTTCATATTAAATTTATATAGTTTTATGAGAGAAATAAATATTTGAATATGATTCATATAGGAACTATATGTTAAAATTACGATTCATATTAAATTTATATATTTTATTGAGAGGTGTTATAATTTGCATATGGTTCAATTATTATTTATATGAATATGATTCATATAAAAACTATAGGTTAAAATTAAAATGAATTTGATTCATATTAATACCTTAGGTTATTTGAGAGAACAATAAACTATAGTTTATGTTTTATGTGATATAATATTAACTATAGGTTATATGTAATATGTGATATAACATATAGTTTAAACATATATTAGAGTTGTTAATATATATATTAAATTCAAATTTAGAATTTGAATTTTATTATTTCAAATTTAATAAAGGGGAGGGAGTTACAACTCCCTCATCCCTTAATCTCTCATTCTTTCACCTAACAAATGTGGAGAGAGAAAGTTCTCTCCCTCCCACTCACTCTGGTTCTTCTCCTTCTATCTCTGTGTTGTTTACAGAGAATATTTTTTTCTCTCAATTCTTTTCTCCTTCCCTCCTGCCAAACTTATGTGCAATCCCACAACTTTGCAAGGTTCCCGCCCCTAAGAATAACGTGGAAGACCCTGTAGTGGTGTCCAGTTGTGGTGTTCGTGGGATTGGGAGAAGACGACGCAAATTGGAGAGGAACACGAAGAATTGATCTTCAACAAGTAAATGATTTCTTAATCCATTCCTCTCTAATTTTCATTGTAGAAAGCATGCTTAGGTTTATGTTTTTCCATGGTTTCTATCACTCTGAATTTTTTGTGATCTGTAAAATGAAATTTAGAGATTAATGTGTCCAATTAGTTCCGCTGCAGGGAACTCCAATTCCTTCAATTAGTATCAGAGCCATCTCGAATCTCTAAATTTCGTTTTTGGAACTTTAATTCAGTTTTTTGGTGGGTGTATGATGCATTATGAATGTATGGATTTTGCATATTGGATGGTTTCGAAATTGACCTAGAATTTATCGTTTTAAAGTGTTTAAAGTTGTAACTGCCTGGTGTTTTGGGTGTTTAATTTCATGTAATCGAGTCTGTAGTTGTTCGTGTTGTTCGTGATGGAGTTCTGGCTTCGAATCAGTGTTTTTTTTGGAGCAAGAACGAAGCAAATCGAATGAACGAGCGAAGCAGGGTAGGCTTTCTGCCTTATAGCGTTGCGAGCGCTTCAGCCGCAGTGTTGCAACCCTGCACGAGCATGGTCCAATGCTATGACGACATAAAAGCCAACGTTGCAATGCTAGCATCAAAGCGTTGCAACACTTCAGATGGCCAGTGCGTGCATTAGGATACCACCAAATCATGGGTTTGAGCCTCTCCAGTGGTTTCGTTGTAGTTTTTTCAGTTTTTTTAATTATTAATTTGTATTAATTAATTATCAATTGTATTTTCATTAATTAAATTAATATAAGTGTTATATTAATTTAATTAATGTTTAAAATGTCAATTTCGATCAAATATTGCTGTTTTATTTAATTATACATATGTTGTATGATTTTAATTATTTATATGTCATATTATATGTCATGTAGTATAAACCCCACCATAGGATAAACATAAAATCATGCATCATTTTAATATAAAAGTTAGAATATATAGTTGCATGTTTAAGTTAAGCATGCTCATACATTTTAATATAAGAGTTATATTTAAATGCATGTTTATGTCGTTTCATTAATTAATATAAAAGTTATATTTTATTAATGAAAAGCATGTTCATACATCATGTTTATAATAGTTTTAATATATGATGACATGTCTGTATAGTATGCATGTATTAATTTTAATATAAGAGTTATATTAAAGTAATGTATGTTTATTATATGATTTTCATTAATGTCGTAATATAAGAGTTATATTATGTTTATTTAATGAAAATAAAAATGCATAAAGCATGTCATTACCTTAGAAATATAATTGTTATATTTATGTGTATGCCATTAGATGCATGACTTAAGTTTTAATTGTTTCAATATAGTTATAAGTTAAATGAAATTAGAATTAAAATCTACAATAAAAAATTGCATGCAAACATAGGTTAAAATTGTTTTTAAATATTTTAGAATTAATTTCACCTAGACCTATATTAATAAATTATATATGATTAGAAATATGATTAATCTTTTAATTTTTTTAATAGGATTAAATTGGAGTAAATAAAAGATTAAATTTATAACATAATTGTCTATAAGGGACCTTTGTCTAAGGAAGGTTCTGTCTAAGGCTAAAATATTTAAGCTGAAGGAAATGGAACACCCCTACTTTGGAACTGAACTAGAAGGTGAATTAGACAATAATGTTATAAGCATGCAATGAATGATATAGATTTATTAAAGTGTTTAATAAACAAGAATCAACATTGTTAAACTATCTAATATAATAAAATATATTTATACCCAGAAGAAGAAGGAAAAGGTCCCATAAAGTCAATCTCCCAAACATCAAATATCTCATAAAAATATATAGAAAATTGTGGCATCTCATTCCTATGGGACAACCCTCCAGATTTTTGACACCGTTCACAAGTTTTGCAAACAAAATATGCATCCCAAAATAACGTGTCTAAATATATACCAGAATGTAAGACTTTCTTGGCGGTTCTCTTAGGACTGAAGTGCCCTCTACATGCATGCTTATAACAAAATTCAAGAATAGAAAAGAACTCATCATTAAGGACACATCTCTTAACTACTTGATCTGAACAAAACTTCCACAGAATATGATCCTCCCAAACATAATATTTTGACTCACTCTTAATTTTATCTTGCCTATGTTTGTTCATCCTGGGTAGGAACTTACCAGTGGTCAAGTAATTCACAATGTCAATGTACCAGGGAGTCATAGAAATACCATCTGCCTACATCAAAGTGAGGTAAGAGAAGTCTCCATTAGAACTGAGGCAACCTCCCTCTGATGCAATCCTACTCAGGTGATCGACAACGACATTCTCGCATCCTTTTTTGTCTTGGAGTTTCAGGTTGAGCTCTTGAAGGAGAAGACCCACCTTAACAATCTAGGCTTGGACTTCTTCTTTGACATAAGGTAGTGTAGAGCTGCATGGTCAGAAAAAAAATAGTAATTTCAGATCCCAAAATATAAGAGCGAAATTTTTCTAAAGTAAAAATAACAGCTAAAAACTCCTTTTCCATCGTGGTGTAGCTGCACTGAGCTGGATTGAGGGTCTTCGAAGCATAGTAGATGATGTGATATTTCTTATCGATCTTTTGCCCCAACACTGCTCACACAACATGGTCACACGCATCACATATGATCTCAAAGGGAAGGTCCTAACGAGGAGCCTGAATAACTGAAGTGCACGACAAGGTGTTCTTTAGCACATCAAAACTTTTCTTGTATTCGTCATTAAAATCAAAGGTCACGTCCTTTTGGAGAAGAGAGATCGTCGGCTGAGCAATCTTACTGAAATCTTTAATGAACCTGTGATAAAAACTTGCATGACCAAGAAATGAACGAACCTCCCTCACATTTGTGGGGTAAGGGAGCTTAGCAATAACATCAATTTTAGCATGATCTACCTTTATGCCATGCTCAGATACTATATGTCCTAAAACTTGCCACGCGAGGCCATGAAATGACACTTTTCAAAATTCAGAACAAGGTTAGACTCAGTGCATCTTTCTAGCACCCTAGACAAATTAGACAGACAATCAACAAATGAGTCTCCATATACAGTAAAGTACATGTAAATGGCATTTTTCTGAAGGCGAAGGTGCCATAAGGACATGTAAATGTCATCTTCTATTGGTCCTCTTGATTTATCGAGATCTGATAGAAACCCAAAAATAATCGAGAAAACAGAAGAAGGGCTTTCCAGCAAGTCTTTCAAGCATCTAATCGATAAAGGGAATGGGGAAGTGGTCTTTTCTAGTTATAAAATTCAATTTCCTAAAATCTATACACATCCTCCACTCATTCTAGACCCTAACAGGAATTAAACTACCCTCATCAATTTTACCACATTAATACCCGTTTTCTTAGGCACTACATGAATAGGACTGACCCACTCATAGATAATACCTGCATCCAAGAGTTTAAAGACCTCTTTCATGACTAACTTTCCAAAGTAAATGTTACTTTTGGGTAAACTTAAACAATCACTTAGTAAAAATAACTAGTCGTATTTTTCCTAACTAGATTAAACCCTAGGTTATTAGAATACTCAATGGGAGGAAAATATGTATATGATACATCATTTTTCCACTCACGTTTCTCCCTTAATATTCACACTGTGAGACACATGCTTGGCCTTAAGGCGCCCTGGGAGAATCCTCCTTAGGATGGTGTTTGCATGAGTCAATATTAAGGTGCATGAAGAGAGTATTTATAGTAAGTGGGAGAGGGATGTGTGTCAATATGTCCTACTGTCTCTTTCATTGGTTTGCACCGTGAGACCTTTTTGCACGACCTCGAGGTGCCTTGGGAGCCTCCCCCTTAAGATGGTTTGTGCAGTAAGTCAATATTAAGGAAAACTCTAGAAATGGATAAGATCGCTTTAGTTTTTGCCCCAATCGATATTTCCCTTTGGTTGGCTCATTAAAGTAGAACTCTAGGATCTAAAATGGAGGGTCACACTTACGAAAGTTTATTAAGCAAGTCAATGATTTCTTGACCGAATAAATGATGATCGATTGTTATAAGAATAAGAGTTATTCTGGTGTAATGTTGGTTGAGAGTGTCTCAACTCAGTGAAGAGACAACTAAGTATCCTTTGGTGGTTTTTGTTCTAAATCACTTAAGTGTCATTACAAAATTAGATGTTAAATGGGGTTCATTTAGATTTTACTAAAACTGATTGGGATTTTTAAGAGTTATGCTAAAACCTAATGTAGATCAATGTGTTTATTTTTCAGCAAATATGTCAAATAGCATTTTTCCGTTAGTTGCCTTTTCTAGTTTGACCAATTTCAATTGCACGACGTGGAAAGAATCCATTAAAACGTTTTTCATGGTAACTGACCTCGAAAATTTCATAACCGAGGATTGTCCTCAAGTCTCAACCCCTGATACACCACAAAATGTTCATAATGCATATGGGGAGTGGAAAAAGGCAAATTCGAATGCCCGAATTCACATTTTGGCAAGCATACCTGATGCGTTGACTAAAAGGTTTGAGAACATGGTCATTGCAAATGAGATCCTGGAATATATGTGAGAATTGTTTGAACAAAAGTTCTCATGATTCAAGCAAAACGGGATTGATGACAATGATACCAGTAGTGTCAGTTCCCAAGATAATCTCCAGTCTATATTGAATGTCAAGGAACTAATAGAGAAAGCAATCGTTGCCAACTCTGATGAAGTTCATCGACGAGGATTGTCCTCTGAGATGAAACTTGGAGTTTATGACTTGGGTGGAGTTGATCCCACTACTCTCTAGAAAATGAAGAACTTCAAAGTAAATAAATCTGATTTATTTGTCTTGGAGACGTGCTTAGTAGAGAATGATAATTCTGCTTGGATAGTTGATTCAGGAGCTACTGACCGCGTGTGTTCTTCCCATCAAGGATTTAATTCCTGGAAACAGTTGGAAGCTGGAGAGATGACTCTTAGAGTCGGTATTGGTGAGGCCATTTTAGCTTTTGCCGTGGGCAAGCTTAAGTTATTTTTGGATAAGAAACGATATATGTTATTAGATGATGTATATGTTGTTCCTTATATCAAGAGGAACCTAATTTCTGTTTCCTGTCTAATTGAACAAAAATATTCCATATCCTTCTATGAGAATAAAGTGTTTATTTTTAAGAATGGAATGGAGTTAGGTTTTGGTTCAATGGAAAATAACATATATGTATTAAGGTCGTTAGTCATAAAAGCTGTTCTCAATACTAAAATGTTCAAAACAACAACAACAACTGTAAAAAGACCGAGAATTTCTCCTAAAGAAAATGTCCATCTTTGGCATGTAAGATTAGGTCACATCAATTTCAATAGGATTGAAAGGTTGGTTCCTTTCCTTATTAGTTGTAGATTTGCTGGTATAATCTTTTTCCTTGTTTGTGCTCTTGTCAGTTCCGTATTATTCCCTACCTTTTGTGAATTGTATTTAGAAGTGTTCGTCTTTGGGTTTAGGGTGAGCCGAAGAATGTGTTTTTGTATGGTGTCCTCTACTGAATACATTGAAGAAAACTCGCATGTCTTATCAAATTGAAAGGTGCTTTGTTCTTTTGAAGCTTGGTCTATCCAAGTTATTATATATTCTGGTATGAGAGAAGCGCTAATTGGGGGAATCTTACAACTAACAGGTGAAAGGAGAGTGAAGTTGTTGCGGTAGCATCAGATTTAGGGGAGCCTGGATCTGCAGACTCATCTAAAGTAGTATCAAGTTAGGGGGAGCCTAACTTGCTCGCTAGCGTTCAGTTACGTGTAAACTAATAATGTGTAATCTTAGTTGAAGCGAGTGTTGTAAAACTGAGTTACATTCTAGTGGATCTCTTTTCACCTAGGCGCAAAACTTCCCATAAAGCCTCTCGAAATTTGATTTATTTATTTATTCCTTTTTTACATGTGGAAGAAGAAAAAGAAAACTTCCATTTAAAAAACAATAAACAAAAAGTTACTTTACCCCTTTTTACTTTTCATGAGAAATTGGCTAAACTAAGAAAAAAGAAAAAAGAAATAGCATTAAAATATATTTTTATTGACCAATCAGAATTACCTCCTATAATCTGAACTAATAATTATAAAACTAATAACCAACTCATCGCTTCACATTATATGGATCTAAAAAACCAACCAGTCAAGATATGTTATATTGGTCATATCATTGTAGTAAATGAAATATTTTTTGCATAAAAAATCAACCAGTCAAGATATGTTATACTGGTCATACCTTTTGTCTTTACCATTTTGGTAACTTTATTTCTAGCTAGTGTTTTATTTGATGATTCAACTATTTTTCAAAGAATAATGAAGTACTTTGCTAGGACATAAAAGGGGTTTTGTAACCTAAATAAAACAGAAAAGAAA
The DNA here is from genome assembly GCF_027475165.1 of Benincasa hispida. Classification (NCBI taxonomy): domain Eukaryota; kingdom Viridiplantae; phylum Streptophyta; class Magnoliopsida; order Cucurbitales; family Cucurbitaceae; genus Benincasa; species Benincasa hispida. Next base: position 51,007,626 of record NC_143488.1, on the reverse strand, counting down.
AATGAAAAACCATGTAAATTGATAGATAAACTGAAATAAAACAGTGCTGGAAGTATGAACCAAAATTGCGGAAACTGAATAATACAAAACTAGCCTAAAACTGAGAAAAATAACTACTATACCTTTTCTTCAATCAACCGAACTTGACCTTTGTTAAAGAGAGATGGATCTTTGCATCCCTAATCTATCGCGGGCCAGATTGAACAAGAGCACAACAACCTACTTTTGGACAGAAAAATAAGAAGATGAAGAGGAAATCAAGATCTTTGGTATGAATATTCTCTAAATGAAAGTGTGTCGACTCTAAGTAGTTACTTGTACTATCGTAACATTTCCTCTCAAGAGCATTGTGATGCTTGGCTTCTATTTTGTAGTGTTGCGATGCTTTGGGTAGGAGCAAAGTTTCGTAATTTTTCCAATTTACACTTTTGGTATTAATATATATATTTTAAAAACTGAATGGTACAGAAGGCTGAAAAGGTCATCCGGGCTAGACTTTTGTGTAAACTAATAGCCTATTTGCCTATACAAAATAGAAAGATTTAGACAACTGTGTTATCGTACCTATTTATTTAGGCTATATGTGTAGAAAGGTTATAACTAATTTAAAACAATTAAATTAGCATTCACTAATTTTCAATCACTATTAAATTTGATTGACATCATAATTATTTTAAATTAATCAAGGACTAAAAGCAAGCATTATTTATGCAAAGGTAAAAGTATATCTCTAGAAATCTAGGGACCAAATGAATAGATTTTTTTACGGCTGACCTAAGAATCACATCTAAAATGTTGTTTGGCTCAAGTGTTGAAAATAATGAAAAATAACCTTATATTGATGTCACAAACCACTTGCCAAGGCTATTTTCATAGTGGTGAGCACGAGTGTGAGAGTGATGAAGCGAGAAACACAAGCGCAAAAGAGTGAGGGAGGAAAAACCCTAACGTATGAGATCACTATTGTATTGGATTAGTTGAACTCCTCGAGTGCGAGGAAGTGACAAAACCAAAAAGTTATACATTTTTATTTTCAAAATCTCATTTCAATCCTAAAATTTGGATCATATGTACAAAAATATATCACTAAATTCAAAAAAACTAAAATGGAACCTAGAATGGAAAAATAAACTAAAAATTTAGGACTATGGACTAAAAAGAAAACTATGGTTGGGGAGTAAAAAGTTATGTTTTCCAAAATAAAAACATTCCTCAACAGCTGCCGGCTGCCACCAACACTTCCATACAATTCCTGGTTATAAAGACACAAAGAAGAGCTAATGGCTTTAGAAACCTCATCTTCGTCTTCTTCAGCCATGTTGCCTCTAAAAGAAAGAGTCGCCATTGTTACAGGAGCTTCTCGCGGCATTGGCAGGGACATCACTCTCCACTTGGCATCACACGATGCCAAAGTCCTCATCAATTATGTCTCAAATTCACCACAAGTCGGTCTTGTCGCTTCCCAAATCAACTCCTCATTTCCCGGCGCCACCGTCACTCTCCAAGGCGACGTTTCCAATCTGGCTACCATTGTGGCCCTCTTCGACAAGGCGGAGCACGCTTTCAACTCCCCTGTCCACATCCTCATCAATTCCGTCGCAATCGCCAATCCCGGCAGGTGAACCCTAGCCGAGCTTCCCTTGGAGGATTTCGACAGAATTTTTAGTCAAGTTTGCGAAAATTCAAAATCAATCAATCAATTTCAATTTCAATTTCACAATCTTCATCTTGGTTTTCTAGTGTGAATGTAAGAGTATCGTTCCTATGTGCCGGGAGGGTGCGAAGAGAGTGAAACATGGCGGAGGAGGTCAGATTATACCGATGTCGTCGTCGCCAGTTGGGTTTATAAAGCCTGGTATGGGGGTTTATATGGCGTCGAAGGCGGCAGTGGAGACGATGGTGAAGATACTGGCGAAGGAGGTGAAAGGAAGTGGAATAACAGTGAACTGTGTGTCGCCGAGGGCTATTGCGACAGAGATGTTTCTGACGGGGAAAAGTGAGAAGGGGGTGAAGAAATCGGTCGAAGATTGCCCAATGGGGCGGTTGGAGGAGGCCATGGATGTGGCTCCATTGGTCGCCATTTTGGCTTCAGAATCCCGCGGGTGGGTTAATGACCATGTTATTAGAGTTAATGGGGAAATTTGGGCCGATAACCTAATATTTCGGCCCATAATGCCAAATGATCCAATTTTACAAAAATGCGCCTTCAGTCTATAGGAAATTTGTGTGCTCAAATGTAACGGTCGTCCCAGTCGCTCAAAATTCTTGTGTAGTGTCGTTCAATCTCACTCTGTAAAACCATCATCCATCTATTGCCGTAATTGAAGTTCTTGGGTATGGGAATTTAATTTTTGTCTTGCATGTAATGTTGCGTTTGCTTAAGTTAGTTTCGTTTGCGAAGTTCTTGGTTTCGTCTGTTTAGGTTGGTTTCATTTGTTTAGGTGAGTTTCGGGGTTTAACTGGTCGCATCTGTTTTTTTTATTTTGGATTTCGATGTGTTTTGTATTGGTTGAGGACGAATAAGGTATAGTTAGAGCCAGATAAGGTAGAGAGCGAGATGAGCGAGAGCGAGATAATCGAGATTGGCGAGAGAGAGATGAGCAAGATTGGTAGGAGCAAGATAAGCGAGATTGGTGAGAGCGAGATGGGCGAGAGCGAGATAAGCGAGTTAAGCGAGATTGAGGAGAGCGAGACTTTAACAATATGTTTTGTTAGTGATTTTTTAAATACAAACCTGCTGATAAATTGAATGTTCATACAATGCAAGAGTAATTCAAGATGTCAAAAGCTTTGAAAATACGTGAAGCTTATAGGTTTCCCTGGCAAGTAATGAGCCTAGCCCGACAACAAGATTGTGAAGGAAAAGCTTACCAGAAGGCAGTTAGAGATGTTCAAGAAAACAGTTTTGGGCGATTTGTAGACATTGAACTTGTATTCAACAACCCACTTATCCACCATATATTATTGAGGGGAGTAAAGAAGCATGGAGCGAACTCGATTAGTTTCCTTGTCAGATGAAAGGTCGCCACATTTTCGAATGACGATTTTTTATTGATCAATGGTTTGTGGCGGTCCCCTAGGCGAGTGATGACATGCAGAAATGCATGTCATCTTAGTCCTTTTTCTTAAAATTATGAAGGTTGTTAGGCATAAATTGCGTCGATCGTGCTAGGAATTCATGAGAAAAAGAGTTTGCGTCAATCAACATGTCGAATCTCAACTAACCCATTGCTTTGCGTTAATTATGCGTTCAATGTTCTATTTTTTTAGCCAATGCAAGAAATGAATGCAAACGCAGAAACTAGACCATCACATAGACGACCGCATGCGGAGAAACACTCCATCGCAAGGCAAACGCATCGATCAACGCATGGATGTTGAGGTAATTAGCCTTATGCGTCCATCGCATGGGAATTGCGCTCGTCAAGCAATTGCGGTCATCATGTAGAGTTGCGGTGTTAAGTGAATGCGGCCATTGAATGACTGCAGCTACGGACAACGTATTCTAATGGGATCAATGCAAAGTTGGTGGAATGAATGCATCAACGCATCTACCTCGAGAAAATCCAAAGTTGATGCTGACATTTCACCTACCATGCCGTTGGTGAAAGAGGTTTAGAAAGAACTAACGTGTCGAACTTCAGACTTAGAGCAGTCCAATTAATGCTGTTGGCGATCCATACTTTATAGAAGCCGATGAGCTCAAATTCATTTTATCCAAGGTTTTCACTTGAGGTTCACTTGGGGCGGATCCTTGTGTTCCAGACAAAATGCGTGAGAAGATGCTGAGAGTTCTTCACCTTCTTCATCCATTCCGAGTGACGACCAAAGTTAGATCTCGAGAGAGTCAGCTCCTCCGCCCATCCATGGCACCACCGGCAGCCTTGACACGCATCCACTGGAAGCAAAGTTTTGCTTCCAGCCGGTCATTTCTTTTTCCTTTCTTTTCCTATATTGTATTGTCTGACATTTTGAATTAAGAAATTAATACAATGTATTTTCAATGCATTTTTCTGTTCCTTCGACTCCATCTCCATCTTCTTTGCTTAGCATCTTTACTTTCATTGCAACACTTAGTGAGATTGCTTGGGTATTGCATACTTAGTCATGTGGGTTAGGGATATGAAGCATGTAGCAACCTACCGAGAGGTATGCGTTGCGTGAGTGTGAGAGTAATCTTATTTACTTAGTTTGAAGCTACGACAATGCCTATCTATAGGTTAACACAATGCTTGTCTATAAGTAAAGTTAACAACAACCAACTACCCGGGAGGGTAAGTGGTTGGTCGCATTAAGCAATGTTTGCATTGTTCACTAGGGATAGTAACAACCTTGCGTTAACCAAGTTCATGCATTTGTCTTGTCTTATGTTGTGCCCAACACCCCTATAGAGCTACTCGAGAAAGAGTCTAAAGAAAGAACCTAATGATTCGAGAGAGCTAGGTTAGAATCTAGACTCGAGAGAGCGAGATTAGATCGGCATAAGCAAGAGATAGAGACTTAGAGATAAGCTCTGTTTGTCAACACTGTATCGTATGCACCTTAGGAATAGGAATAATGATATGTGGTTGCCTTGTTTGTGTATCATCGCATAGACAAGAATTAGAGGCTTATGTGTAGGCCCTATAAACACCTCTACACATACATGCATGCGTTCTAGCATTAGAAGCCGTAGCATTCGCACCGAGAGGTGGTTTACTATTGTATGAGTTTGCATGATTGCATTGGTTTGCGTTGACTAGGGTTACCTTTGCGGTCACTCTTAAGGGTTGCAATGAAAACATCTCCGCATTTTATTTATTTCTCATACATTTATTTCATGTCAAGGTTTGTCGCATCTCTACCTTTCATGCATATTCTCAATGCATTGTTTGTTAGATAAGAGTAGAAGTAGGATTAACATAGCAACATTCCCCTTCATTCTTTTATTTAAACCGCCACATGCACATCACTGCAAACATATAGTTACAAGTCCCTGTGTTCGACCTCGGATTATCCGAGAAACTTGCGTTCATATTATACTTGGTGTGAACGCAAGAAAACTTGTGGCAGGATGCATGGTCATCGCATACATTCGTTAACGCAATTTTCATTCCAACACATGACTATCGACGCATGACTATCAACGCACATCTTAGGAACATGCATTGCACAATGCGTCCACAGGATTTTGGTTGTCGAGTAAAATTGACTTCCAATTTCCATGGACCAGCGAGTTATATGGAGTGAGAAGCCCTCACAAGAACTTGGGACGAGGTACTTTGGTAATCAGTCGACCTTAGATGCATTCCACCTGAATTTACTGGAAGAAGAATACAAGAATTTGGCATTTGAAAACGATGATGATGTTGTTAAAATCACCCTAGTATATTACACAGAGGTTGTAATGATGGGTAAGAACAAGCAAAAGAATGTTGTCGATCGTACTCTTTTTGAAGATGTTGAAGACATAAACTACTATAATCGTCTTGATTGGGGTACAATTATTTGGCAGAGGACATTCAACACTCTCAATACTGCACTGAATGATAAGGTTAGTTTATATAAGGAGAAGGTGGGGGGAAATAAAAATTATGTTGTGAAGTACTCGCTTCGTGGATTTCCCCAAGCATTCTAGGTAGATGTTACCGAACTTAACTTTATCTTTGGTTTAACATTAACATAGTTATAAATACGAGTTTTTCACATTTAGGTGTGGATGTACAAGATCCTATCGTCGACAGTAGGGAACGTTGCCACTCGAAAAAGCAAGGTAGTTGTGCCTCGTATATTACAGTGGTCATGCTTCCACTCGGTGTCATTCAAAGTACCCAAGATAAACGTTTTTTAGTCTCAAAATGTAAGTGTAATCTAGCCATGGTATGTTTATTCAGTTGTTAAATGTACATTAACCATCTTATTGGGTTATTCAAAGTACCCAAGATAAAAGTCTAAGAGGGTCTTGTCATGTTCGATGCTGAGAAGAAGTTTCGGGACACCCTAATTGATAATCGGGCTATAAGACAAGTACACTCTGACATCGAGAGTTCAGGGAGCTCTAGTAGTTTAGACGATATTTCTAAATGTGGGGAAGGTGATGAGCAGGATAATTCAGATGGTGGAGTGAGGGACGAAGAATCTAATACAAACATGAACATCCACCAGTCTTCTGACACCCCGAGCGAGGATATGTTGCATGATGTGTTGGTGGGTGACGTACATCTTGAGCCTAAAGAGAAGCGTTCTGTTCCCGAGGAGGATCGTTCTAAGCCTGAGGTTTTGGGCCACAGGGAATGAGCCAATATTGATCCTCTTGTATATCGTACCTGCAGATTATTAATATCGAGCTTGGATGGTCGTGTATCAAAGCTGGAGACAAACACGAGAGATATCAAAGCACAATTGTCAACCATTTTGTCTCTATTACATTTTATTAAGGGTTCCATGGTGTTTTAGGTGACGAGGTCCCCCACTTCACCGATAGACCACGATGCCACCATGTCACCTATCCTGCCTCTATCTCGGTCACCCACCCAACCTGTACCTAGGTCACCTATTGAGCCTTTACCTAGGTTACCTACCCTACCCACACCTAGGTCGCCTACCCTACCTTTACCTACCTCACCTGTACAGCCCGACACTATACATCTCGATTCATCTGTACAGCCTGAGGAGTATAAGGTTGCATCTTCTAAGAAACACTCTGACATCATACATCTCAATTCACAAGTATGATCATTATGTGGTTCGAAAATCTCTTTCTTCATATTTGTTATTTGGCATGTTCACCATTTTTTTTTATATTTCTATAGGTTATGGTTGGGAGTCGAAAAACACACGTAAGAGAAAGGTTGTTGATAAATACACACCTCTGGTCGAACCAAAGAAGAAAATAACAAAACAGAAGGAAATTAAGGTTCAACTTCCTTTGAACTATCCGGATATTAAATACCCTCTCCCTAGGGTACCTATGGCATGGTTGAAAGCGACAATCCAGTACTCCTTGGACCATGAGGTTCCACGTGTTGTATTCACGGAAATGATGAACTGGATTGCCAATAAAAATACAGACAACGAGGTTCGAGAAAATGCATTTTGACCATTGTTCAAGTCCTTTTTCCAGGAGTTGACCGAACCAAGTTCATGGGTTGAGTGTGACATAAGTTTACGATCCTTGTCTTTTTTATCAAGTAATATAATTCCCTGTCCTTTTTATCAAGTAATATAATAAATTTCACTCTCCTAACGTATATCTTGTTCTGGATGCAGACCCTAAATATTCTTCTTTAGTTCGTAAAAGATAAATTCTATAGGCAACTGGAAATGTGTATGAACAGATTCACCATCATGCCAATTGGAATAACGGTAACCATTTACTGCACTTTTGAATATGGCTATGTTGGTTGACAATTATGTGTTTTTAATGTTCATTTCGTTGTGTAGAGTCACCTTAATGCTCGAGATGGGGTCTACAAATATATTAAAAACGAGTAGGTTTTGCACGCTGCCATAACATGGGGGGAAGAGACATATTCGGATTATGTCATGGGTAAATTCGATGTCAAGTGGTCAGATGTGGACTTCATGTATACCACAACAAACATCGATCAACATTGGATGTTGATTTCGATTTAAATAGAGGTCGGTTGTTCGTATTCGATTCACTACTGTTCATGACATCAAAGAAGAAGCTAGAGTCTTGTCTTGAACCATTGACTTACACCCTACCATCGCTTCTTCACTACTATGACTTCAAACGTTGGAAGCCGGGCATAGAAACGTCTCGTTGGAAAATATCCCGACCTATTGCTACGAACACACAACACGGGTCACTAGATTGTGGAATATTTGTAGTAAAATTCTTAGAGCATTTGGTGACAGGTAGTTCCCCTTCTGTAATCACTAAAGAGAAGATGAGTGACTATAGGATGCAATTAGCATGTCAGCTGTGGACGAACACTCCATATTATTAATGTACATGTATATTATGTATATTATTAATGTAATTTTACTAACATGTTATTTGAATTGTCAATGTAAAACTAACATGAATAGACAAATATTTGAGTAACATGAATAGACAAACTTGATTAAATTCCAAAAAGTTCATGAATAGACATCCAATTAACTAAATTTAGTGAGATTAGCGAGACATTTCCAGAGAGAGCAAGACATTTCTAGAGATTCATGAATAGACAAACTTGAGCAGAGTTGTATAAGTGATAGCGAGATTAGAGAGATTATCGAGACATTTCCAGAGAGAGCGAGACCTTTCCAGAGATTCATGAATAGACAAACTGAGTAAAGTTTTGTAAATGATAGCGAGATTAGCGAGACATTTCTAGAAAAAGCGAGACATTTCCAAAGATTCCTGAATAGAAAAACTTGAGTAAAGTTGTGTAAGTGATAGCGAGATTAGCGAGAAATTTCCAGAGAGAACAAGACATTTCCAGAGATTCGTGAATAGACAAACTTGAGTAAAGTTGTGTAAGTGATAGTGAGACAGCGAGAGCGAGATCCAGAGAGAGCGAGACATTTCCAGAGGCAGTTAGAAGACAAACTTGAGTGAAGTTGTGTAAGTGATAGTGAGATTAACAAGATCGAGATCCAGAGAGAGCGAGACATTTCCAGAGATTCTTTAATAGACAAACTTGAGGATTACATTGAGGATTACAAACTTGAGGATTACATTAAGGATTCGTGAATAGATTAACAAGATTTATGAATGTCTAAAGAGAAAAAGATATATATTTGAAATTGACAAGTCTGACTATGTACATTGAGGATTACAGATGGCACATAGAAAATCACACTTGACCGACGTTTGAATCATTTGGATTTAATTTAGTAGGTCGCTCGGATGTGAGCAATTCTCTGTCCATACCTACCACATTTTATTTGTCTATGGTGTTCTTCTCTTGATAGTATTCTCTGTACTCTTCGTCGTCCGACCTATACCACTCTTCTAGAAGGTACAATATGATTTTCCACATATCCCGAAGTTCTCTTCCATTTAGATATTTCATAAGTAGCAATGAGGCAGTCAACGCTATAAAATGAACTGCACAGACCTCAGATGGGGATGTTTCATTCTCGTGCAACCATAATTTCATGCGAACATGGGATACCGAGTGAGCCAAATTTCTTGCACATGAATTCCTTCGTATGGAGGTTCACAATACTGTCCAATTGATTGTCCAACACATGGATCCTATAACAATCAATTGGCTCAACTCGATATCGTCTACCCTTGCCACACTCACTTGCTAATCAATTTTCACAGTAGTCCGAGTGTGATGTCATTCGAGATGCCCAATAATTTCTTCGTTCATAAAACCTTGACTGGATGATGCCTTGAACATGTTCTAATAAGCACATTATGGGTAGCTGTCGATATTCTTTGGTTAATGAATTGAAACACTTTGCACTATTAGACGTCATGTTATCGTATCTTCATTCTATTTGGTAAACATGCACCTACCATTCAAGACCAGTATCTTCCAAATATTTTGATACAACACCATTTCAAAAAGGACGTAGTTGGTCGCAGTGTGATTGGAACACTGACATGTGAAATGCCCTAGTTGCATCCTTGAACATCCCAACAATCGTACTGTCCTTAAAGTTGAAACAAATATTATTTTCTATGTGGTATGTGCACAATCCATGAAATATCATAGGAAAGACTGCACGAATGGTATTGCCAATAGATACCACTCGATCGCACACAAACACCAAGTTAGGGGGTTCTCCAATGGCACACTTCAAATTCGACATAAACCACTTCTAAGCTCGATTAGTTTCATCGTCCACTATGGCATATGCTAGTGGATATACTTGGTTGTTACCGTCCATGGAAACGCTGACCATCATGGTTCCTTTGTATTTCCCTTTCAAATGTGATCTATCAATAATTATCACAAGCCGAAAACTTGCAAAATCTCTAATACAAGACCCTAATGCCATAAACATATACTTGAAATGCACATCATTTTCAAGTTTAATTTCAAACCTTGTACCTGGATTCTCCATTTTTAGCGCTTCACCATATGCATGTAAAACAATGTACGACTCTTCTAGAGTACCCTTAGAAAGAGCATAAGCAGTTTCCCTTGTATGCCATGCCTTATCATAATTTATATTTACATCGTACTCTTTCCTCATATCCTCAACGATGTGACAAGGTTTATAAACATGTCCTATGCCTGTAAACTTGTCTTTGATTAGTTCACCAAATACCGCAGTCGTTGCTTGTCTATGGTCATGATTTAAATTCCAATAGAATATGTACGCAACCGCATATACTTTGTGATCTTAAATATGTCACACTCTGAGATTTTCACTGCTCAAAGGCTCCACTTACAATTATCCTCAATATATTTGACAGTAAATAAAGACTTAGTTGACTTCCTTACTTTATATTTAAAATTATTGTTTATGGATAGAATATACAATCTCATTTTTAGTCACTCTTACTAAAAAAAAAGTTGACCAACTTCAACATCTGTCTCAGATGAAGAGGTACTATGCATAATCAATTCTCATTAACAGCTTCTGCAGGTCTACGCACCTCTGAAAGACCACAATCCCCAGAATTCAATCCTGCTGATCTTTGATTAACAGTCGTTGTGGGTCTACGCACCTCTGAAGGACCACAGTCCCTAGAATTCAATCCTACTGATCTATCATTATCAACCATGATGCAAGTGAACGTGTACGAAAAAAGGATCACGCTCTTTCGAAGGACCAAAATCCATAAAATTTAATCTTGTTGATCTCTCATTATCAACCACGAAAGGATCACGCTCTTCTAAAGGATCACAATCCATTGAAATAAGTCCTTCTGATCTCTCATTACCAAGCACAGGTCTGTTACATTGAGTTTCTCTTTCCAAGTCCCATGCATGAATGTTGTCATTGTCTATTGATAATGTTGATGGTTAAGTGTTCATAGACAATAAAATATCACCCTCTTCTCGATTAAGTTCATATGATACCTCGTATTGTCTGTCTATCTTTATACCATCATAACTCATATTCACATTTTCGTCATGGTTTGATTTTAGCGTTACATATAGCTGAACTCTACAAAGATCTTTCAGGAAAAGAAGGAAGCAAGCATCATCGTCATTCTGTATGTACTATGGAGGGGCTTCATAGTCAAGCTTATAATTTAACTCTCATAACAAAATCAAACTCTGAGTAACTTACATTTGCAAACCTATAAATATGAGCTTTAAGTTCTTCATACTTCAAAATAATAGGCACAATAATTCCTGTTAGCTCGTCTCCAACATACAAATTTTGGTTCTCATCCCAATCACCTTCATATCGAATTAATAGACACTTTTTCATCATCCTATAAAGTAAAAGAACATTTTCTTATTAAGCCCTCTCGCTGTCGCTCTCTCTTGCTCTCGCAGTCGCTCTATCTCGCTCTCTTGCTGTCACTCTCTCTCTCCACCTTTCTCGTTGTCGCTCTTTCCCACACCTCTTTCGTTGTCGCTCTTTCCCACACCTCTTTCGTTGTCGCTCTTTCCCACACTCTTTTCGTTATGCTATTTACATACCTTTTTTGAGACCACGTTTCTACAAACACCAATGAAACCACGTTCAAGAAAAGTCCGTTCCATTCTGAAAAAACCATTTTGAAAACTCTGTTTGGTTCCGAAAAACTCTGTTCAAATGAAGTTTAGATTTTAAAGAATTCACCATTACATGTTTGCTGTGTGTTAACGATTTTAAGTTGTAGACAAATGAATTCATGAAAATTGTCAAATCAATCGTATAGTGACAAACAATCACATCACGATGGAAGATAGACAGACAGCAAGAGCGAGAACCATATAGCGAGAGTAAGACAATTATCAAGGGCAATTCTTGTAATCTCATACCGTCATGACATCAACAGAAGGTCAATTGACAGTTTTTAAAAAATCGGGTGATTTGGCATTATGGGCCCAGATATTAGGTCATCGGCCCAAATTTTCCAGTTAATGGTGGTATGATTTGAAATTAGCATGACGGGAGTGATTTTAAAATAGTTAAAATAATCTTTTGTTATTTTTAAAATAAAATTTGTATTTTTAATCATTTAAGAATATAAAAGTTACATTTAAAAATGTATAAAATTTAATATTAAATTAATTTTGAATTATTAAAATTTAAAAAAATATCTTGGAGTAATTTTAAATATAACAAAAATAATTTTGAAAATTTCAAAACCACTCAAACATGCATTACGATGGAGTTGACTTTCAACATACGGAAGAGATTTGGATCTTAAGCACTCTAATTACATTAATTTTAGTAAAGAAACATGCAAGTTCATAACAAAAAAAAAAAAAAAAAAAAAAAAAAAACAGAAATAGGGTTTCAAGGATACAACCTTTGATGAATCCACTTATTACTCCAAATCTCCACCAAGTTCTTCTCCAACCCTTGAAGTAGACTAGCACAAGAGCCTTCTCTACTATTCTCGGGCTCGAAAAAGATTTTGAGATGAATTTTGGAGAGTTGGAGAGAGTTTTTCACAGAAAAAAATTCTTTAAAAAAATTTAGATTGCATACCTCAATTCTCTAAGATAAATCAAGTATTTATTCCAAATGAATATGCAAAACCTTGTAATGTGAGATTGACACTCAAAACCCACTATTAAAGTGGATTATGTGTAAGAATTAGTGGGAAAATCCAAATTTTTTCACTAATTTCATTTATATTAATATTGAATGAAATTTCATAAAATTTCATAAATAATAAATGAAATTTAATTTAATCAAATTAAATTAGTTTTATGTTTTGAATTTCACAAATTCAAAATTTAAATAAATAAATTGTTAATTAATTAAATAATTTGATTAATTAATTTAATATCAAATATTAAATTAACAAACAATTAATTTAAACATGAATCACTATTCATGTATTTAATATTTAAATCATATTTAAATATTTTCAACTCTCCAAAAACCATTTAGTTTGTAAATTAACTATTAATTATATCGAATATAATAATCCAAACCCTAAATTGAATGTGAACATTTCAAATAATCTCAATACGTTATTCTAAGGTTTAATCCTTTTACAAGTTAGTAGAGGAACCTAATGAACCTACAAATCATGAGCTCCAATGATTTGAGATTAATTGGCTAAACTATTTAAACCGAAATAATCAAATATTCGTTAACTATCGAGACACTTCACTATAGTTCAGTAGTTACACTCTTCTTACTGTAGATATATTTCTATCCACTTGATTTAACCATAATCAGTAAGTCGATTTTTCACAGGTTGTTCATATTCACAGCTAGGTCAAATATATCATTTTACCTTTACAATACATTTTGCTCTTTAAGTCTCCACTGATCCTCTAATGAACAATTGGTTTATGGTCCTCCCAATAAACCGAGTCCCTTTCAGCCATAGAGAGGGCGAGACTCCTTTGTTCAAGACTATGAGTCGATACTTAAGGGAACAACCTATCTGCTAATCCTAAAACGAGTAGGAGTAAGTTCCATCTTGCAGAACTATGTCCCTAGCTATCTGCCCGATCTTACCCCTAAAATGGGAGGCTTATTGAGCGGCAATGTTAAGCCACTCTTACACATGCAGATTAAAGAATAATCTCGAATAAACAGGAGTTCATAGTTAGCTTAGGATTGAGATCGAGTTACCTTAGGTCATCGGATTGAAATAGTCAGTTTTAATAGTAAATGGTCATTATAAAGAAAAAGTGACTATTTCGTGGTTCAGTCTTATGCAAACATCTTTTGCACAGGATGCTCCCACTCACATGTCTCCACATGAACGACTTTTGGGATCATATTGTTTGTATCAATATACAAAACGGGCCATATTCATAGTATCCATAGGATAAGGTACTCAGCTCAATTCATATGCTTATAGACCGTTTTGGCTATATACTCAAACTTAATTAAAATTTTTATTTTTTATTCCAAATGTCAGCTATTTAACTAAACAATCAAACTTATCCTGGATGATCCCCTACAATATTATTCTTATCTTATCCCATTGGCATAACCAATACCTGACAATTAACTTCTATTTGTCCGCTTGTATTCTCCGACCCCTTTAAGTTAATCACTGATACAAATTTACCAATAGCGCCCAGTGCCTGGACAGCGGCAATTAAATCATTATCCCCACCAGACATAGAATTATTCATGTCCCCCTCCTGAACCCAAACATACACGCCCTCCCCACAATGAATCTTTCTAGGTTCGCCTTTTAATATGTCTTTACATAAAGTATAAGTATTCATGTTATAGCCATGAGTTCGTTAGTTTATTAGGTTTATGAATCCATAAATGTAATTTATATATTCAATAATAACTTTATTAAAACAATCTCAATAACATCTTTATTATAAATAAAAATATGTTTAAAGTTTACAAATTGCGAATTTTAGGACATATAACCCAACACACTAATTATACATTTTTCAAATACTAGTTTGGACAAATTGCAAAGACCACCCGAATTATGACACAAGTTGCAATTACTCTTAAACTTTTAATTTTAAAAATTGAGTTTTTAAACTTTATATCGAGGTAAAAATTAAACCCTCAGATTTACTATAGTTGTATAAATTGGACGGATAAAAATTGAACTCTCAAATTTATACAATTACAATTTCTATAATTATTCAAGTTTGATGATCCAATTATAACACTCGTATGAGCTTGAGGTCTCAATTTTTACAATTGAAAGTTTGAGAATATAATTACAACTACCATCATACTTGGGTGATTCTTGCAATTTGTTCTACTAATTTTCTACCTGCTAAATAAATCATCATTTAAATTTTAAATAAATAAAGTGGTTGTCTTTAAATATTGTTGTTCTAATACCTGCTTTTAAAATCTATGATTTTCCATATTTCAAGTTTCTAGCAAAGTCATGTATTCAAAGTTGAATCTTCAACCCACATGTTGTACCAAAAAAAATTGAAAATATGGCAAGAACATTGTATAATTTGTATAATAGTGATATACATACACACATAATAATGACGTACTTTAAATTAGTTAGGTGTGATATGATTTATCAATGTTACAAAAAAAATCATCTATATCAATTATATAATTTGGATTAGAAATATTAATGATGTAATTTATCAATGACACAAAATGATATATAGCGATTTTAGTGATGGATCCAAGAAACATATGTTGCGAGTTATGATACTATCTTATAGAACCATCAAGTTCTATTATGAAAATATAATAAATAATTCAGAATCTCATTTTACGGACTTACAAATTGTATATTACATACTTTTACACACAATATATGTGTATAATTTAGACAAACCTACAAAACATAATATCTAAAAACTAGTTGCAAACATAATAAAAATTAGAAGGCGTATATTATTGATTATAATTTTTTTTTAGAAGATGATATAAATGATTAATATATAAGTTAATCTTTTCTTTCCTAAAAGTATTAGGCGTGGATGGAAAAACAAATTTCTAATCTTGAGATTGATAGTAGAAACATTAAATTATGTTCATTTATTGACAGTTAATCTAGTCTTATACATATATATATTCACACTGGAAACAAAATTCTTTTATTATTATTATTTTCTGAAATGGATGTTTCGTAGATCACAAGCATTTCTCTAGTTAAATTCGATTTCAAGAATACATTTTTCTAGCATTATGACAAGAATGGAATTTACAATGTCAAAGCAATGAAGAAAACAATGAAGGTAATTGACTAGATTTATGTCTTGAACTAAGAACATAATTCGGGGGAAATAGAGATTCAGACGTGCTCATATCCGTTAAGAAAAAAGATGCAATCTATTATGTAATTGTAATTTTGACTCAAACTTAAATATGATGAACTAGATTTAACATCTATTCGACCTTCTATAAAATATCCTTAGAAACTTAAGCCATTAAATCTATATGTCTATGCCTAATTTGAAGTTAGGTAAATAAAAATACGATCCAATGTCTTAAAGGTTTTACCCTATGTCTAGAGTAAAAAGTCAAGTCTTATTATAAGCTTTTTTCTTAGATTGCTTTTATGAAAACCATATTTTATTTAACACCTTTGGGGGCGTTTGGATTGTAGGAATTGTGATGGGAATAAAGGTGGGAACGGGTAAATAATGCACATCTCCTTGTTTGGTACAAGTTTTGAAGTTTAAGCATAGGAATAAACTATTCTCATGCATTCTTTATACCCATAGATGATACCCATTCAGAAGTGTGGGTTTTCTTGATGTCCACTTTCTCTCCTTTTTTAATACATGAATTTATTTTTTCTGTTTTATATTCTTCAAATTTATTAATATCTGAATATTAAATATTAAATTAGAATATTTAAATTTAACTACTCCATAATCATATTAATTAATTATATAATAAACTGTAAAGAACTGATGCATTAATACTATCAATTCATTAATAAATTATATATGTAATTAATTAATTATCATTATGATTAATATTTTATGAACTTATTTTTTAAAAATTTTAATTAGTTTATCATTGATTAATTATAATTCATTATTTTTTAATCACAAAATGTTTTATTTATTTTTTGAACTGGTTTTGATTTTTTTATTAATTAATACATCATATTTATATAAATTGATTAAAATGTTATATTTATTTTTTAAATTGATTTTGATTGTTTTATTAATTAATACATCATATTTATATAAATTCATCTGATACATTAGATTATATAATTAAGTAACTTTAATTATAAATAACTAATTTTACAAATATTTGTAATTAATATTACTATTTGATAGTTAAATAATTAACTTTGCTCAAAAGTTTGAATTAAATTTATTGTTTATCAATTAAACTATCAAAATCTTATAAATGTGTCCATGATTAATTTTGTAAATAAAATACAAAATTAATTTATTACCATAAAATTTTGATAACATTATCATATACAATTAAACACAGTCATTCTTGATTCTCAATAATCTTATTCCCAAACATACTTAATTTATGGATATCTTTAAAATCTTAAACCAAATGGACTCTTCAATTATTTACACAGTTGAAATCCAAAAGAAGATTTAGCTCATAATATAAGAAAATAAACACACAATACAGTGGATGGAGTAAATAATATAATAAAAGTAAAGAAGAGAAACAAGACAATAGATGAACTAAAACTCAACTTGAGCATTAACTAGGAACAATGAAGTAGCTTGCTAGAAATTAAAGGAAACTGTGACTTAAATAAAACAAAAGAGATAGTTGAATAACGATGTAAACTAAATGGATAAATATAAATTGAAACAAGGGCTGATAATAGAAATAACCAATTTTAAATTTTCATTTGGAAAAATGATAGAAAGGTTTCAAAATAGTAAAAATAGCAAAACGAGTTTAAATAAGAGAAAATACAAATTGGTAAATGACCAAACTACCCCAAAGACTAACAAATTGAGTATAAATAGACCATGTTTAAAAAACAACTCGAAAACTGCAAATACAATCCATCTAAACTTCTAGAAGAAAAAAAAATTACAATCTCAACCAAAATCTAAAAAAAAAAAAGCATAATCAAAATCTTAAAACGGTTTGAAAATCTAAAAACTCATAATATGGTCCTCACCGAGAAACAATTGGGCCTACTCTTTCCAGGGATGTTCATGGGTTGGGTTGGGTTGGGTTGAAAGACTTTGTAGACCCAACCCAATTGTTCGAGTTGTAAATTTCTTGAACCCAAATAACCCTTATTAAAAAATGAACCCAACCCAACTATGAAATATTTAGGTTGAGTTGGTTCAGGCAAATCGGGTCATTTATTTAAAAAAACAAAATTCTAAAAAGAAGCAAAACGTAAATATGTAAAAATCTAATTTAATTGTTTTCATATATTGAATTAAGATTAACAACTCAATTTCAATTTATATAGTGAAATTTTTCTTTCTAAAGTGCAAAGAAACTACTTTTAAGAATTGTTAAAAAATAAATTATTCGACAAAATATTGAAATTAAATAAAATTAAAATCAATATATATATATATATAATTGTGTTATAAGTAACCAAAAAAATATATTTTAAAGTTAATAATAAACTCGGGTTGGTTTAGGTTGGTTTTGGTTATATTAGGTGAACTCATGAACCAACCCAACCCATAAAATTTTCATTTATTTGAATCCAACTCAACCTAAATGAGTTGATAACCCAACCTAAACCACATGGGTTGGGTTGGGTTGATTGGTTTTTTCGGATCATCAGGTTTTTTGAACATCCATAGCTCCTTCAATGGACGACCACGATGGTGTGTCTGTGGTGCGATGGTCACTGGTGGTGGCATGCAACTGCTTAGAGAACTAGTTGATGATGAGCAAAAGAAGATTTGACAGTCATGCAAACCAAAACGTAACAGAGAAGGTGATAGTGAAAGAAGAAAGAGTAGAAGGTTCTAAAAGAGATGACCCAAGATGCGACTGTGGTGATGAGGGTGTGCTAGCATATATTTTAAAGGAGAGATTGTGGAGATGTTATGACCAGAAGCTTCCTTCAAATGGAAAATAAGAAAGAGAGAAAGAAAAAGATGGGATAAGAGGGAGGTAAAATAGAATTAGGGTTTTTAAAAAGTATATATATATTTTTAAATATGTAAGAATGAGAGTGCTTAGATTTTTTTTCACAAAAATTATAAATATATTGAAACTTTGGAAATAAGGGTTAGGTTTTTTTTAAAAAAAAATGAAACAATATAAAACAAATTTTATCAAAATAATAAATAGATATATAAATATATTTTATATACCAATGATATTTTATATCATTAGATTATATTTTAAAAAGTATAAACTATATAAATAGTAATAATATATAAAAAAAAATTAATATAATAAAAAAATGCATAAACAAATAAATAATAATAAAACAGAATCTGATAACAAATAATAGGTTCAAATAGATATTGTTGGAAAAAAAATCAGGAAGAGCCTCTAATTTAAAGCATGAAACACGTAAATGAAGGTTAAAATCGTAGTGGGTCATTTATTGGGTATATTTATATACTCATCCTTTTTCTTCTATTTTTTTCTTTCAGGTAAAGATAAGAATAGACCGACGAATGACAGGAGGGATCCGTGAACCGACCATTTGGACATGTTGTTGCTTCCGCACTTAGGTTCCGTTTGATAGGGTCTGATCTAGGAGTTTAGTATTTTAAGATTCATAGATATTCCTTTATCTCATTTGTTAATTTATTTAATTGATATTTATTTTAAATTTTGGGTCAGGGGTACCCCGAACAGTGTTTTTTCAGGATTTATCTATTATTTAACTTTATGTAATGAAATAAAAGTTTTAATTCTTTTATTTAATTTTACCTCGAGGGTTTCATTATAAAACCTATGCATGCACCTAGTAATGTCCTAGAAACATAATAGAAATTTGGGTCATTACAGTCGGTATTAAAGCCTAAGTTTTAGGTTCTGTAGACTGACTTACATTGTGAGTCCAAAATATTTCTTATGGCCACAAACGAATCTCTCGTCATCGTCAGGTATGTCCCTTAAGTCCTCTAGGGAATTATGCATGAAACTTTACCTGTTGTATAGTCGTATTTGACGGGTTTCCCTGCATGCATTTTGTTAAAGCATTCCATTTGGTTATTAGGTATGGCACCACAAACTAGAGGAAAGGGCAGTCGAGGTAAGAATGATACTGGGGAGCAGGACCCTGACGTACAAGACCTTGAGGTGAAAAGACAAGAGATACAGGACTCGCCGCCTCTTGACCCTTCTGGGTCAACCTAGTAAAGAGTTAGACCAAGAATCGGGCCTCGCAATTCGACCTTGCTACCACCAGGACCATGACTACAAATTGGGAATGTCATTACGCAGGCTGTGGTAGGACACCTAAGGGATATTATGGTCGAGCAGATAGCTTAGCACGCTTAGTCGCAACAGATGCCACCCCTGCCGGCCCTGACACTACAAGTTCAGAGTCAAGACAAGGTACCGAATCATGCTTTGAAAGGTCCATCTTTGGAGGCCAGATATCTGCAGGTCTTCAAGAAGTATGGCCCTTCGATGTTTAACGATCCCTAAAAGACCCCACTAAAGAAAAGTTGTGGCTATCCACTGTGGAAGGGATTTTTCAGTACATGAAGTGCCCAGAAGAGCAGAAGTTGCAATGTGCTACCTTTGTTCTCGTCAATAATGCCAAGCGTTAGTGGTGTTCAGCCAAAAGAATGATAGAAGCTAATAGGGGCCAAGCAACGTGGGACCAGTTCAAAGAGTGGTTCTATGAGAAGTACTTCTCTGCTCACGTGATGTGTAACAAGCAGGCTGAGTTTATGAATTTGAAGCAGGGGACCATGACAGTAAAGGAGTACGAGGAGGAGTTCGACAAACTATCTTGCTTCGCCCCTGATCTGGTGTCTACTGAAGCAAAGAGGGCTGAAAGATTTATGCAGGGACTTTAGGATGGGTGCGAGGTATTGTGCAAGCTCTTGAGCCTCCCACTTATGCAGCAACATTTCAAATGGTAGCATAGTGGGCTGTCCTTCAGGGATAGAGTTCTTAAAGTCCTTAACGGCAGAACCTACCCCCAGTCAGAAGAGGAAAACTGAGCAGAAAGCACCGGAGCCTCCACAGAAGGTTCGGAGCACAGACAGATTGCTAGGGCACATCAAGCAGCAAACTATTATTTCAGAGGGGTCTAGAAGGATAGATCAATGTGCAAGTCATGTGGGAAGCATCATTGGGGATGTTGTCTGATTAGCACAGGGACTTGCTTCAAATGTAAGCAGGCAGGGTACACAGCTGACTAATGCCCTAGTAGTGGTCCTAGGAATGCGAGGGGTCAGCCCCCGAGTTCACATCAAGGTAATTCAAATCGACAACAGCAGCACGGTCGGGTCTATGCCACCAACCATCGAGAAGCTAAGCACTCGAGAACAATAGTGACAGGTACGCTACCAATCTTGGGGCACTATGCTTTGGTGTTATTTGACTATGGATCATCCCATTGTTTCATTTCTTCATTGATTGTAAAGCATGTTATGCTAGCTTTAGAACCCTTAGGTTATGTTGTCAGTGTCTACTCTGTCAGGAGAAATTTTGATAGGAAGCGAAAAGATAAAAGCATGTCAACTAGAAATAGCAAACCACACCCTTGATGTGACTCTAATAGTGTTGGATATGCGGCACTTTGATGTAATTCTAGGCATGGATTGGTTGGCTGCCAATCATGCCAACATGGATTGGTTGACTTTGATGTAATTCGTAAGGAGGTGATTTTTAACCCCCTTAGAGAAGCTAGTTTCAAGTTCAAAAGGGTCGGGACTGTGGTCTTGCCCAAGGTGATTTCAGCTGTGAAGGCCAAGAGGTTGTTTAACCAATGTACCTAGAGTATCTTGGCTAGCATAGTTGACACCAGAGAAACAGAGGTTACCTTAACCTTAGAACCAATTATGAAAGAATACCCGGATGTGTTTCCAGAGGAACTTCCAGGTTTGCCTCCACCCAGGAAGATTGATTTTGCGACTGAGTTGGAGCCAGACACTATTCTCATATCCAAAGCTCTATATAGAATAGCACCAGTTGAATTGAAAGAACTTAAGGTCCAGTTGCAAAAACTACTTGATAAATGGTTCATACAACCTAGTGTATCCCCTTAGGGTGCACCAGTGTTGTTCTTAAAGAAAAAGGATGGACCCTTATGCTCATGCATAAACTACAAGGAGTTGAATAAAGTAACCATCAAGAATAAGTATCCGTTCTCCAGGATTGATGATCAGTTTGATCAATTACAGGGAGTTACTGTATTCTCCAAGATTGACCTACAGTCAAGTTACCACCAACTGAGGATAAGGGACAGTGATATCCCGAAGACAACATTTCGATCTAGATACGGACATTACGAGTTCATCGTAATGTCATTTGGTTTGACTAATGCTCCAGGGGTGTTCATGGATTTAATGAACTGAGTGTTCAAGGATTTCCTTGACACCTTTGTAATTGTTTTCATTGATGACATCTTGGTCCATTCCAAGATAGAGGCAGAACACGAGGACATCTTTGGAAAGTCCTAGGAACGCTGAGGGAGAGTAAGCTATATGCAAAATTTTCAAAGTGTGAATTCTAGCTACGTAAGGTGTCCTTTCTTGGGCACGTGGTGTCAAATGACGAGGTTTCGATGGATCCAAGAAAGATTGAGGCAGTTACGAATTAACCTCGTCCCACAACAGACAGCGAGGTACACGGTTTTCTAGGGTTGGCTAGATATTATCATAGGTTTGTAGAGAATTTCTCTAGCATAGCCACACCATTAATCTAGTTAACGAGGAAAGGAGCTTCGTTTGTTTGGAGCAAAGCCTGTAAGGACAATTTTTATAACCTCAAGTAGAAGTTGATTTCAGCATCAGTTCTTACAGTACCTAAAGATTCTGGGAGTTTTGTGATCTACAATAATGCTTTTAAGAAGGGTTTGGGTTGTGTGCTTATGTAGCACGTTAGAGTGGTTGCCTATGCCTCCCGCCAGTTGACAAACCATGAGCGAAACTATCCTACTCATGACTTAGAACTGGCAGCGGTGGTCTTTGCTTTGAAGATCTAGAGGCACTATTTTTATGGGGAAAGGATTTAGATTTTCACTGACCATAAGAGTTTGAAATACTTTTTCACCCAGAACGAGTTAAACATGAGACAACGTAGGTGGCTCGAGTTAGTAAAGGATTACGACTGTGAGATTCTCTACCACCTAAGAAAGGCGAATGTGGTGGTCGATGCTCTCAGCAGGAAGATCGCTCATTCGGCTGCCTTGGTCACTAAGCAGGTTCAATTGTGTAATGATCTAGAGGGGGCGGAGATTGCAGTTGTAGGAGGGGAAGTCACCTTGCAGCTAGCCAAGTTGATGGTGCAACCGACTTTGAGGCAGAGGATCATTGATGCGCAGCAGGGTGATTCGAATCTTGTTTAGAAATTTCATCAGGTAGAGTCAGGCCAAGTCAGTGGATTTTCAGTATCTGTAGACCAGAGCCTTCTATATCAGGGACGGTTATGCGTACCTACAGATAATGACCTAAAGGGTGAATTGTTGGCAAAAGCTCACAACTCCTCATTCTCGATACATCCAGGCAATACCAAAATGTACCAAGATTTAAAGCGGTATTATTAGTGGTCCGATATAAAAAAGGAGATAGCCGACTATGTTAGCAAATGTTTAGTCTGTCAATAGCTGAAGGCCCTGAGGCAGAAGCCAGCAGGCTTACTACAACCATTGAATGTGCCAGAATGGAAGTGAGAAAGTGTATCCATGGATTTCATTGTGGGCTTGCCCAAGACGGTAAAAGGCTTTTCATAGTATGAGTTATAGTGGACAGGCTCACTAAGGTGGCGCATTTCATTCTACGAAAGCCCACGTATCTGATGAGTAAGTAGGCTTCAGTTGTACATGAAGGAGATAGTAAGGTTGCATGGTGTGTGAAGGAACTCTTATACACAAGTACTTCTGAGTGGAAGCGGATCTTTCCAAAAGCATTGTGATAGAATTACCACATTTACATTCAAACAAATAAATATGCATCATACTGAAAATTACCGACATGCTTTAGAAATAAACAACCAAGAGAACAAGGAAACTTACTAGTTGAAGAACTTTTCTCCTATCTCCACTAATGGATGCTCTCGCTCTTGCTGGAACGGCAAGCTATTGTTCAACAAAACTTCGGTCGTCTACCACGAACGGCCACCACACGAACAGATGAAGAATGGGGACGACACCACCACTTGGAACCCTTAGTATTCTCGGTGTGAGAATCCAAAGAATGGGCGTCTAGTAAACTCAAGTTATCGTATAGTCTCTGATTTACTAAACGATAGGCAGCCAACACCTTTGTGAGCAAATAACTAGGTAGTTTGCAAAATGAAAATAATTTTAGTTTTATTATTTAGTTATGAAAACTGAATAGAACTTCCCACTAATGCACAGTTACGGAGAAAATGGCTGCCAATTATCTCATAATTGTCTAATTAATAAAATAATAAATATAATCATGTTATATTCATTAACCTATAGTTTAATATCATATATCAACCATAGTATTTTTTTCCTCCACTAGATATAAATCATATTTATATCTATTTTCCTCCACTTAATGTATCTCATACAAAAAGTCAATCATATCATATATAATTAACCAGTTCAATCATTTAATATATAATCGAACTCCCTCTTGTCAATTTGAACATTTTAAACTGACCCAAAAACTGATTCTCAACTTGAATCCATTGAGCTACCAAGGGGACCTTATGGACCTATGGTTCAAAACTCCAACGGTATGTAAATAGCTAACTAAACTCTTTAGCCACGAGATCCACCATCCATTGCCTGCCAGATATTCCACTAAGGACCGACAGCTGAACTTTCCTTACCACAGATATATTTCCGTGTCCATCGAATACAACCAATCAACAGTACAATAACCTTTCACAGATGCTTGTAAGTACAGTTGAGCCAATTTACCTTTTTGCCCATGTAGTTACATCTAACTTCTTAAGTACCACTGATTCCTCTAATGAACAATACAACATAGTTCTACTATGTGTGGACACCTCTCAGGCCATGAGAAGGTGTGTAGTGGCATATCGTTCAAGCCCTGAGATTAGCCCTTAAGGGAGTAATCTATCTACTTACCCCTGCTTTGGGGAAGAAGTGAATTCCATTTTGTGTAGTTGAGTTCCTAGCTCCCAAATCAGATGAATCCTCAAAGTAGTAGGTTTGAGTCGGTGAACCTGGCCACCTGCACCCATGCAAATCAAAGGACTGCCCTTAATGGCAGGAGTTCCCAACTCACTCAGGATTGAGGTCATGTTACCTATGGTCATCCTAGTGAAGTGAAGTCTCTGTCATGAACGGCGTTATGTAACGAGACGTCAACACTTCGTGGTCAGGTCTTATACAAACTCTTTGTATAGGACACAGTACAATAACCTTTCATAGATGCTTGTAAGTACAGTTGAACTAATTTACCTTTTTGCCCATGTAGTTACATCTAACTTCTTAAGTACCACTGATTCCTCTAATGAACAATACAACATAGTCCTACTATGTGTGGACACCTCTCGGGCCATGAGAAGGTGTGTAGTGGCATATCGTTCAAGCCCCGAGATTAGCTCTTAAGGGAGTAATCTATCTACTTACCCCTGCTTTGGGGAAGGAGTGAATTCCATTTTGTGTAGTTGAGTTCCTAGCTCCCAAATCAGATGAATCCTCAAAGTAGTAGGTTTGAGTCGGTGAACCTGGCCACCTGCACCCATGCAAATCAAAGGACTGCCCTTAATGGCAGGAGTTCCCAACTCACTCAGGATTGAGGTCATGTTACCTATGGTCATCCTAGTGAAGTGAAGTCTCTGTCATGAACGGCGTTATGTAACGAGACGTCAACACTTCGTGGTCAGGTCTTATACAAACTCTTTGTATAGGACACCCCTGCTCACATGTTCCCACACGAATGATCAGGATCAAACCATCTGTAGCAAGTCACAACATGTGTAACTATTCCACAAAACAGGATCATTTAAGACATGATCAATTTGTATGTTACCATATACATGCTTAAGTTACATAATGACAACCAAGGATTTTAGTTTATTGGTTTGTGGTAAAGCAAATAAAACATCCAATGTGCAAAGTCAAGTAATGAAAAAAATATAATATATTATACATCACAAGCATTCGTACAAACTGCAGGATATGAGACTTTAGGGCATCATCCCCAACAATCTCCCTTTTATCCTAAACCGAGTGGGGTGTACAAAAACTAGTACAAAATAATAAATTAGGACACTAAAGCCCAGTATAATAAAATCTCCCACTTGCTCTAGTCCAGCCGTGGGCAGTCCCGTAGACCCATGCTTGAAGGTGACACTCAAACACTACAGCCATGAGATTCTTCGTAAACGGGTCAGCAACGTTGTGCTCTGACGCGATCTTTATGACGATCACGTCCCCTCAATGCACTATCTCGAGGATTAGGTGATACTTTCGCTCAATGTGTTTGCCGCACCTGTGACTTCTCATACTCCACCTGGGTATAAACCTTTGCCACAAGTCTAGTCTTGGAGGTTTGTACCTTCCCATCGGTACCTCGTTTCTGCTTGTAGATCCATTTACAACCTATAGGTCTTACCTCATCAGGCTAATCTACAAGATCCCAAACTGATTTGAAGTACATCGACTCCATCTCGAGATCCATGGCTTTAACCAATTCATCTCGGTCAACATCCTTCATTGCCTTTTGATAAGACAACGGATCCTCAACGTCACCATTGGCTACCATAGCCAGAATTTTCGTGAAACCCAGATAGCGAACGAGCGGGTTTACAACCCTTCCACTGCGTCGAGGTTCCCTCAACTCTTGAGGTGGAACCGACCTACCAGATGAACTATCATCAACAACTCTTACTGATGAAACAGACCCTTCTACAACTCTTATTGAAGTATCAGTAGTTTTATTGTAAAGCTCATGTAACACGTCATTACTATGTGGACTGTGCTCCCTAATATGATTATCCTCTAGGAAAGTAGCATTCGTGGAAACAAACGCCCTGTTTTCCGACGAATCATAAAAGTAACCCCCTCGTGTACCTTTGGGGTTGCTTACAAAGAGGCATAACATCGATCGTGGTTCCAACTTTTTGGGATTTGCCTCAAGACATGTGCTGGGCAACACTATATGTGGAAGTGACGTAAACTAGCTCTATGCCCATTCCAAAAATCCAGATGTGCTCTTACAAGACTCTTGGAAGGAACACAATTGAGTATGTATATCGTCGTCTCCATTGCAAAACCCCAAAACGAGTCCGGTAAGGAAGCGTAACTCATCATCAAATAAACCATGTCCAGCAAGGTTCTATTTCTCCTCTCTGCTACACCATTCTCCTAAGGTGTACCCAATGCTGAGAGTTGGGAAACGATTCCATGTTCTATCAAATAGTCCTGGAACCCCGAATTAAAAAACTCTCCACCTCGATCCGATCGAAGTGTTTTATTTCGTCTATCCAATGCATTTTCAACTTCAACCTTGAACTCTTTGAACTTTTCAAAGGATTCAGACTTCTATTGCATCAAATAAACATACCCATACCTAGAGTAATCATCAGTAAAACTGATAAAATATTTAGCCTCATCGGGCTCGCACATTCATAGGATCACAGAGGCCAAAATGTACTAACTCAAGAGGCTCTTTGACTCGATAACCTTTTCCAGTAAAAGGTCTTTTAGTCATCTTACCCTCAAGGCAAGATTCACACACTGGTAAAGAATTTTCTTCTAACTCGTTTAGAAGGTCATTCTTCACCAATCTCTCAATCCTATTGAGATTGATGTGCCTTAATCGAAGGTGCCAAAATTAGGCATTTTCTTTTGGAGAAATATATTGATGTTTAGGTTGAGTTACGGCAGATTTAAACATCCCTATGTTATGGAGGGAACTTAAGGCTAACGGTCTTAGCACATACAAGTTATTTTCCAATTTAGCTGTACAAATTTCAACTCCATCTTTATGAATAAACACTTTATCCACATTAAACGAAAGAGTATATTTACATTGTAACAAACACTTTACAGAAATTAAGTTCCTTTTTAACTTAGAAACTACAAATACATCCTTTAAAACAAGAAATCTATTATGAAAAGATAACTAGATGCCACCCACTGCCACAGCTGAGACGACATGCCTGGTGCCTACTCGCATCGTCATCTCACCAGCTTTCAGCTATCGCCAGGATCTAATCCCCTAAAAATAAGAACAAACATGCCCGAATCAATTATCCAGGCTGAATCATCATCATTCTCCACTAAACAAGTTTTTAGCACAAGTAAATCATATTTACCTTTTTCTGCCTTGGCCTTAGCCTTGTCTACCTTCATTTCCTATAGCTAGCAAGGAGAATTCCTCTTCCAATGTCCATCCTGGTTGCAGTGGAAACATTTTCCTTTTTCAACTGGCGGTAGACGCCTCCTTGGGGCGACAGGTGGCGGGTTAGTAGGCGTTTTCCCTTTCCCCTTACCATCTTTCTTTTTCTTCCCCTTTCTAGAGTTAGAAGTAAAAGGTGCAGACTTTGTCCTTGAGGTCGAACCTCGATGGAACGTTTTAGAAGACGAAGCAACATTTGCCTCACCCCTTTTTCTCTCCTTACTTTTTAGTAAAGATTGATATGTCTATAACTCATTGAGGAGAGTTGTAAGGGTATATTCCACTTTGTTAAGAATCGCATTGCTAACAAAGTGGAGGAAGCTCTTCGGCAATGAATGCAGGATTATGCTAACCTGATTGCTTTCATCAATTCTAAACCCATTTATCCCCACCACATTAAAGTGAACCATCATGTTAAGCACATGTTCACGAACAGAGGTGCCTTCCTCCATTTTGGAGTTGAAGATGTAATTTAGAGCCTCGTGCTTCAACTGTCCAAACGGTTGTCCGAACATCCCCTATAGGGACTTCATGATCTCACACGTTGAGACCATGGGCTCATGCTTCTTGGCCAACATGTCACTAAGAGTGGCCAAGATATAGGCTCCGGCCTTCTCGCTTGCCCATGTTTATCGCTCGTACGCCTCCCAAACATTTTGAGCGCCATTTGGAGCTGGGATAGAAGAACAGACCTCCATAAGGGCAAACATGAGATCCTCGATGATGAGTATCGTCGTGATCATATGTTTCCAACTCGAATAGTTGTTGCCAATAAGTTTTTCAGTGCTAAGTAATGCAATTGTGGTTGTAGCCATTTTTAAAACCATTGCTGAAAAACGAACAAACTTTTATAAGACTTTGCTAGACCACATTTTAACCAATTAGTTTTAGTAAAAAAGTTTCTAAATACCCTAAGTGATGAAAACTTTTATTTTGCAATGTACCTCAGTGAGGCAGGACAAACGTCATCGATGGGGTGATCAGATGCCCTTTCACTAGGATGAGACATTCTTAACCATTAGGCAGAACCAACTCTTGGAACTGAACCTAACAGCCACCATTTATTCGGTCCAGAACTATTAACCCTTAACAATCCCGCGTAAGTGTAACCCCTCGTTTTCGGCCCCAGAGTCCCGTCCTAATGCACCCACCGTAGGGAAGAAGCATATTAGAACAAGAGACTAAGTACCTTATCCTCTTACAGGAGATTAAATAAAGAAACGCACAAAACTGTCATCCTATAGGGGGACACTCTCAGGGTGCCTCAAGGCAAGGCGTAGAAACTTTATTCAACCTAACGAGAGAGACCATTGGATATGTTGTCGCACTTCTCGCTCCCACTTACTATGAACATTCTCTCCATCCACCTTGATATTGACCTACTTAAACACCATCCTTTAAGGGGATACTCCCAGGGTGCCACAAGGCCGATGGTAGATCTCATGGTGTGGACAATAAGGGAGAAACATGAGAGGTTTAAATGAAGCATCAAATGCCCCAAGTACCTCCCACTAAATGTTCTACCTAAGGGTTCATTAACCTAGACAATACGACTACTGATTTTAGTCTAAGTCGTTTTTTAATCAGTTCAAAAACAACTTTTGTCTTTGAAATAAAATAAGTACAAGTCTAACCTGGCTCTGATACCAATTGAAGGAACTCTTATACAAGAGTACCTCTGAGCGAAAGCGGGTCTTTCCAAAAGCATTGTGACAGAATTACCACATTTACATTCAAACAAACAGATATGCATCATACTGAAAATTTGCATGCTTTAGAAATAAACAACCAAGAGAACAAGGAAACTTACCAGTTGAAGAACTTTTCTCCTCGGCAAAATTTGATCTCTCCACAAACGGATGCTCTCGCTCTTGCTGGAACAACAAGCTATCGTTCAACAAAACTCTGGTCGTCTACCACAAACGGCCACCACACAAACACACGAAGAATGGGGACGACACCAGTACTTGGAATCCTTAGTATTCTCGGTGTAAGAATCCAAAGAGTGGGTTCTGTTCATATTTGGTAGAGGAGAGGAGAAAAAGAGATCGTATACAACGATCAAGCAAGTGGGAGAAAGCTAAGTATAGACAAAGTGCTTGATCGTTTAGATAAAGTATACAATCGTGTAGGAAAAGGCCAGCGATCCTCTATACGATCGTTTAGTAAATGCTCAACGCTAAGTGACCATTTAGTAAAACGTGAGCAACCGTTTAAAAAGAAGCGCGCGGGTGTAAGCAATCGTCTAGTAAACTCAAGCTATCGTATAGTCTCTGATTTATTACGCAATAGGCAGCTAACACCTTTGTGAGCAAATAACCGTGTACTTTACAAATTGAAAACAATTTTCATTTTATTCTTCGGTTACAAAAACTGAATGGAATTTCCCACTAACGGACAGTTACGGAGAAAACGGTGGTCAATTATCCCATAACTATCTAATTAATAAAATAATAAATATAATCATATTATATTCATTAATCTATAGTTTAATATCATATATCAACTATAGTGTTTTCTCCTCCACTAGATATAAATCATATTTATATCTATTTTCCTCCATTTAATGTATCTCATACATAAAGTCAATCATATCATATATAATTAACCCGTTCAATCATATCATATATAATTGAACTCCTTCTTGTCAATTTGAACATTTCAAACTGACCCAAAAACGGATTCTCAACTTGAATCTATTGAGCTACCAAGGGGACCTTATGAACCTATGACTCAAAGCTCTAACGGTATGTGAATAGCTGACTAAACTCTTTAGCCACGAGATCCACCATCCGTTAACTGCCAGGCATTCCACTAAAGACCGACAGCTGAACTCTCCTTACCACAGATATATTTCGGTGTCCATCGAATTTAACCAATCAACAGTACGATAACCCTTTACAGATGCTCGTAAGTACAGCTAGGCCAATTTACCGTTTTGCCCCTGTAGTTACATCTAACTCCTTAAGTACCACTGATCTCTCTAATGAACAATACAACATAGTTCTACTATGTGTGGACACCTCTCGGGCCATGAGAAGGTGTGTGGCGCCACATCGTTCAAGCCCCAGGATCAGTTCTTAAGGGAGCAATCTATTTACTTACTTCTGCTTCGAGAAAGAAGTAAATTCCATCATGTGTAGCTGAGTTCCCAGCTCCCAAATCAGACGAATCCCCAAAGTAGTAGGTTTGAGTCGGTGATCTGGCCACCCACATCCATGCAAATCAAATGATCACCCTCAATGGCAGGAGTTCCCAACTCACTCAGGATTGAGATCATGTTACCTATGGTCATCCTAGTGAAGTGAAGTCTCTGTCATGAACGACGTTATATAATGAGAAGTTAACACTTCGTGGTCAAGACTTATACAAACTCTTTGTATAGGATGCCCCCGCTTGTATGTCCCCACACGAATGTTCAGGATCAGACCATCTGTAGTAAGTCACAACACTTGTAGCTATTCCACAAAGCGGGCCGCACCTGTAGTATTACCAGAATAAGGTTTCCCTCCTATAACCATATACTACAGACCATTTTGGTTATCACTTAAGACATAATCCACTTGTATGTCACCATATACATGCTTAAGTTACATAATGACAACCAGGGATTTTAGTTTATTGGTTTGTGGTAAAGCAAATAAAACATCCAATGTGCAAAGTCAAGTAGTGAAGAAAATATCATATATTATATATCACAAGCGCTCTTACAAACTGTGTTTACAAACTACATGATACGAGATTTTAGGGTATCATCCCCAACATTCAGTGTCAATCCTGTCTGACAGGGACCTTCGTTTTATCTCTAGTTGTTGGAAGAGCCTCCATGCAGCATTAGGAACTCGGTTAAATTTCAGTACAACCTTCCACCCCCAGACTGATGAACAAACAAAATGCTTGAATCAGACGTTGGAGGATATGTTGCATGCTTGTGCATTGGAATTTTCAGGGAGTTGGGACTCCCACTTTCATTTGGCAGAGTTTGCGTATAATAACAGTAATCAGGCTACCATTGGCATGTTGCCATTTGAAGCTCTGTACGGTAAGGGTTGCAAGTCTCATGCTTGATGGGGTGAAGTTAGAAAGAGATAATTGGTGGGAACTGAGCTAGTGGCAATGACAAATTAAGTCATGCAGAAGATTAGATCTCGAATATTAGCAATGCAGAGTAGACAGAAAAATTACGCCGATGTTAGGTGTAAAGATCTTGAGTTTGAGGCAGGTGATAAATTTTTCCTGAAAGTAGCACCTACGAAAGGTGTTCTGAGGTTTGGAAGGAAGGGAAAGTTAAGTCCGCGTTTTGTAGGGCCATTCGAGATCTTAGAACGAATTGGCCCTATGGCTTATAATTTGGCCTTGCCACCGTCTCTCTGCGGCCCATAATGTTTTCCATGTTTCCATGCTGAGGAAGTACATAATGGACCCATCTCATGTGGTGGACTTTGAACCCTTGCAGTTGAATGAAAACTTAAGTTATGAAGATAAGCCTGCATAGATTATTGCAAGGGAAGTGAAGGTTTTACGCAATAGGGAGGTGCCACTAGTGAAGGTTCTGTAGCAGAATCATCAGTTTGAGGAAGCAACTTGGGAGCCAGAGGACGAGATGAGAGCACTATAACCAGAGCTCTTCTAGAACTAGAACTTTCAAAGACGAAAGTTTCTTAAGGAGGGAAGATTGTAACATCTAGGGATCTAGGTAAATCTAAATTAGTTTATGAAATTATTGGATTTTCTTTTTATTTCAAGGCCAAAGCTTAGGCAATAGAATGATTTGTTTGGTTCTATTTTAATTTGGTTGTTGTTTGGAGAAGATTTGTTAGAATGAGATTTGGTAGTTTGAGTATTTTTTTAAGAGGAAAATGGGGGATAAATAAATAATATATATATATATATAACAATTTAGGGTTTTGGGTTTTAAGGAATTATTTGTAGGTTAAAGAGGGGCCTCGATCTACATGCATTGAAAAAAAAAAAAAAAAAAAGAAAAGTGGAGTAGGGCAGTGCGCGACCGCCTCCCCTCCTTCCTCGTCTATGTTGTGCCATCAAGCCCATGCTAGAGGTGAAGTCATGTTGCCGATTCCTCATCGCGCTCTAGTTGGTCGTCTGCCCCACGTCGCCTGTTTCCTTCCTGAGTTTGCCAACCGCTGCCTCTCATCGTGTCGCTCCCCTCGTCCCTGGGATTTCACTGCATCGTCAGCCTAGCCCAAATGCTCGTTCACAGAACTGACACGGACAGCCCCATCTGTCGTCAGATCGTGGTTAGTTTCCATCAGATTCTATTGTTTGAGGTAAGATTTGAAAAATAAAAACGAAATGAATCGTTATAATGTCAATGATTTTATTAGGAAAAAAAGTAATAAAAATAAAAATTAATTAAAAATAGATTTTTAAAGAAAAATGATTTTACATGACAAAACTATTGAAAATATTTATAACTAATAGCAAAATATCACAGTCTATCGCGATCTATCATAGATAAACTATGATGTTTTGTTATTATTTGAAAATATTTTAGTTCATTTTTCTATATTTGAAAAAAATTAATAACATTTAATTAAGAAAATATAAATACATATACTTTTTTAAATAAGTAAATAATTAATTTAATACTCTGTTCCAATGAATCCACCCAAATTTAACCCAATCTCAACACACTTTAGTCCCATAAACCGATTCTAAAGGACTGGACTATCAACTTGACTATGGAAAGTTGAGTCAACTGGTTATAGGCCTCCTAGTCCTAGGCTCATTGAGATCAGAGTTGGGGCCGATAATGAATGTGAGTTACAGTTTCATGGTCTCTCTCCCGACATAAATGGATTGGATGGGTAAAAAGTAAAGAAAAAGTCGTGTGAAGCGCCTACATGTCCGTGAGACTAACCTTTTTGTGGGCAAAATAACTACGGATTTTTTTATACAAGGTAATTATTAATACCGATTTATTTGAAAAACTAAAAATCCTCAAAATAACTGTCTTTTCTAATTTTTCTCATTTCAACGTAGATTGTATTATTATTTTATATTGGATTTAACCACTTTTTGAATTAATTTTACTATATAATTTTTTCGACCAAATTTATATTTTAAATATTCATATACTATCAAATTTTAAATTTATTCAAATGTTTAACTTGTTTTTTATTATTTTATACATATTCTTAATAAATTAACATGATATTTTTCAAATTTTTAAAGGTTTAAATTGTTTTGTATATGTTATTAGATTTAAT
The DNA here is from genome assembly GCF_027475165.1 of Benincasa hispida. NCBI lineage: Eukaryota > Viridiplantae > Streptophyta > Magnoliopsida > Cucurbitales > Cucurbitaceae > Benincasa > Benincasa hispida. The sequence goes on along the minus strand of NC_143488.1, from coordinate 50,973,461 downwards.
TGTACATATTTCATATTTAATCACTATTTTAGCTTAAATTTTGATAATACCTACCTTGCCTTTCCAAGATATAAATACTTTGATTAATAACCGAGATATGAATACAATATAATTGGAGAGTTTGATTAATAATCAAATTAATCATATTATAATCAAACATATCTAATTTCAAAACTGAAAAATAAGTGTTATTCCGTAATTTTTATCATCTTTTGGAATTTAAATTTATTTTTAATATTAAATTAGATTTTGATAAAATTGATTTAAAATAAATCATTATCTTCCTTATTTTTTCTCCCCTAATTGATTTAAATTAGCTATATATTTTTATTTGATTTAACCATTTTCTGAAAAAAAAAATCAGAATTAATCAATCTTTAATATATTTATAATCATTTTGATTTTAATTTATAGTATACATTTAGAGTTTACATTATTTTATTCATTTTTATTATTTTAAATTTGGATCAAAATTTTTTGTTCTTATTAAGATTTTACTTAATATTTTGTACATTTTATTATTTAACAAATTGTATATTTCATCTAAATTTTATCATTTTTTGTATTTTTTTTAATCACCTTTTATTGATTATCTTCTTACTATATTATCATACTATTAATTTGTCTTTTTTGACAAACAAATAAGTACTCACTTTTGCAATCTTATTGTTTTTGCTATGTCTCTACAACGAGTTGGGTTTCTTTCGTAGATTTTGTAATTGGAGTTATAAATACAGAGTAATTGTTGAAGCTTAAATGAAAATGAAATTATAAATATAGTGTAATCGTAAATAAACGAACTCCCTTCCTGATTTTTCTCCCCGAATTATATTTGAATTTATTATTATCAAATTAGATTTTATCTAACTACTTATCAAATTAATCATAATAAACAAAAACTTCCTGATTTTTCTCTCCAATTTATATTTGAATTTACTTTTTATTATCAAATTTGATTTTATCCAACTTTCTTTAAATGTTTGTTATAAATTCAATTATATCTAAATATTTGTTTCATTATTTTATGCATGTTGTTATCAAATTAATTTGATTTTTTTTTCTTCATTTCAATGTTTTCAAATTTTCATATCCCTAAATCTATCTTTTTCATCTCTTCACTTAACCGTCCCCAAAATCTCTTTTTCTCCTTCTCAATCTCATGCTGCGATCATTAGTTCAGCAACCTTTTCTTGAATTCCAACCGACCTTTTTCGCTTGCACACATATTTCTTACTTTTGTTTCTACTTTGAACATCATTTTCAACAAGGACATTCTAAGAATGATATTGTTTAAAGCTGGCTTTTAAAATCCTATAAGCAAAATGGTCACATGGAAGGAAGACGATGAAACTCCCTACAACAGTCACGTCGTCCTGAAGTTGCAATTCTTTCAAATACTTACTGGCCAACAACAACTTCACTAGTACAATCAACTTAACTTCACTAGTACAATCAACTTTACTCTTTCTCACTTTGGAGGAAATCCATTTTGTAAACATCTATAAGTTTCTAATGATTCTCACCACCTGGTCGTCATCTTCCCTCCATTAAGAACCATATTGGATTATTTTTAATTTTTGGAATGTTTAGATACTATGTTTTTGTGGTTCTAAAATATTTAGGTAGGATGTATTTATGGTATTTGTTAGGATAGTTTTGTCACTTACTAATTAGTATTTTTTATTGTATAAATTCGTTTTACTATTTTTATTATTTAAAAAAAATTATCATTTTCTCAAACGAAACTTTAAAATTTGTTATTTACTTTTGGTACAATTTCTCAATTTAATTGGAGCCCCAAAAACACTAGTGGGTAGGCCCATGATGCAAGAGGATTTAAAACCATGAAGACAAAGGAAGTCCCCAAAAAGTTACATGGTAAAATCAAAGCATCAAAGTGGCATCATAGTAGATGTGGCACTCTATATCGAGTTCTTATCTTTGTAAATGTAAAACAAATTTAAGTCGAGTTTTTGTCTTTTAAATATACCACAATTCTTTTTAATATTTTGAGGTTGTTTGAGGCATTAAATTGATTATTATATATAGTAGTTAGTATAGTCGATAAATTATAATAGTTTGTATTTAGGGTGTAAACTATTTTAATCTAGGTTATAATAACCTATGTTTGGGGTACAAACTATATTAAAATAGTAAATATGATAGGAAATAGTAATTTCCAAATAGTTTTATTATAATAAGTGTGAGTTATAGTAATTAGAAGCTTCAACTATTATAATGGGAGCTCAAACATTAAGGGGTGTTTGATAACCAAGGAGAGTTGGGTTGAGTTGGTATTTTTTACCAACTCAATGTTTGACAACCAAATTTAAATGTTGGTAGGGTTAAGTTGGTTATTTTACAACCAACTCACCCACATCTCCCCAATTCTCTCCCCCTCTAATGTTTTTAATGGTTTCACCCATAGGTCTCTGTTGATAATTACCGCTACCACACTCCGGCGACATACTTCAAGGACCACCTTCGATGGTCAACTCTGAACTCTGGCAACCACCTCCAATGAAACTCCGGCAACCAATTCCAACAACCACCTTGATAAAAAAAAAAAAAAAATACTTGACTTCCACATTCGCACGACCAACTTCGACGAAGAACTCCGGGCTTCGCCAACCACTTGGTGACAACTCTAGCGACTAACTCTAACAACTACCTTCCCACAAGCAATTTCGGAGACATACTTTGCCTACCACCTTCGCATACTCAACTTCGACGACCACTGATAAAAATAAAACAGTGGGTTTAATTACCCACCATTTTATCACTCTCACCCGTTTTCCCATGCGTTTTCATTACTCTCCCAACTCCCTCATTACTTTGTTGTTTCTCTCATGTTCTCTTCATATTTACTCCCCTTCTCTCATCTTCCCTCTTCTTTCATCGTCTCATTCGTCTTTCTCATTTTTTCTCTTCTTTCTTTGTCTGGCTCGTATGAGTTTTATTTTTCCTTTTCTTTCTCAACTCCCTTTCTCTTTTTTTTTTTTTTTTTTTTTTTCTTTCTATGACTGTTCTTTTAGATCTAACTATTCTTCTTCTATCTAAAACAATGTATGTTTCATTTGATGACACTAATCTTTTAAGTTTTTTTTTTAATTTTTACGGTAATTAATGATCAAGTTGGGTTTTCTAATGGAATAATCAATTATATTTGAGTGCTTGAAAAAATAAATTCAAAATTTTGTGTTTTGTATATGAATATTTTGTAGGGAATTTGTTATGTTTTGAGAATGGAAAAGAATTGGAAACTTTATTTTCATTATTATTATTTTTATTATTATTATTATTATTTTTTTTTTTGCCTTTATAGAAAAGTTAAAAATATATATATGTGTATAGTTGAAAATTAAAATTGACAATAAAAAAAAAAATAAAATCAATTTCATTTACAAAAATAGCACAAGATACCCAACTCAACTTAACTCAATTTAGCATCCAAATACAGACAATAATTACTAATTTAACTAACGTTGTACACCAAACACAAACAATGTAACTCTCCATATAATAATTACCAACTCAACTCAACTTAACTCTCTGTTTTTATCGAGCATCAAACGCCCCGAGAATGAGAGTATAGGGAATAAAAATGTCAGATAGACCAGAGAGAGAGAGAGAGAGGGAGAGATGGGGACGTTGATTTGAGTAATTATGTTAGTTGCCAAAAGAAAACCATCGTAATCTGCCGACAGAAAAAAGAGTCCAAAACCAACTCATAAACATCACCACCACACACACTATTACTGCTACACATTCATATTTCACACTCCTCCAATTATTATTGTATTTCTTCTCTCTCCCTCTCTCTTCCCTTTGCTGTTGCTTCCATTCCCCATGGATTACCAATCGAAAATGGTGTCGGTTAACTGCCAATACGAGCAAGACGACTGTTCTAAACTTGGGGCTGAGTTTTCTTCCACTCTCGACGACGCTCTCTACTCCTCACAGGGGATGACAATGGTATGTCATTTTAAAATCCATTGCTTGCTTTGCTTGCCTTATTCTCATCTCAGCAATGTTGAGTTTCATTTGATGAAACAGGATGTTGATGTAAGCTTGGAGTGGCTGTCAGCATTTGTGGAAGAATGCTTATCATCAACCAAAGGAAGCACCCTCCCCCTCCCACCCCTACAACTATCCACACAGCTAAACAGCCCCTCTACAAAACCAAGTTCACTTTCTCACCCTGCACCCCCTTCTTCCAACTCGTCGTTCACCCACTTTCCTGCAGTCCCTGGCAAGGCCAGAAGCAAGAGAAGGCGGCGAGCGCCCTCCAAAGCAATCATTCGCCCTCTCGTTGGTCAACATCTCCATCAACTGAACCTGCTGCAGAACAAACATTTTTTACAGTTGACCTCCTCTGCAGACCCTCTTTTGTTGCAACAAACCTATTGGTTGGCTGATAGTGAGCTCTTACTTCCGCCTAAGGCTCGAGGAGGAGGAGGAGAAACAGAGAAGACGATAGATATGGATCAGATAGAAACAACAGTCAAGAAGAGTATGAAGAAGCAGCAGCAACAGGGTGCAGGGAGTGGGAGGAGATGCAGCCATTGTCAAGCACAGAGGACTCCACAGTGGAGAAGTGGACCATTGGGACCCAAGACATTATGCAATGCATGTGGAGTTAGATACAAGAAGTCAGGAAGATTGTTACCAGAGTATAGACCAGCCAACAGCCCTACTTTTGTGAGTTTATTGCATTCCAATTCACATAAGAGAGTTATGGAGATGAGAATGATGAATGCCTCTTCTTCTACTCCTACTACCTTTCCCTCCTCTTCGTAAAACCTACTACCGACACACCGAACCCGAAGCTGCAACACAATTTGGTTCTTCAATGTATACTACCCTTTCTATTCAAATTAGAGTACTGCAGCTCCTCATTTAACTCTCAAGCACACATAAACCGTCCTTGTGTCCAATTTCTAGTATAATAGACTGATTACTACTTGTAGTACCGAGTAATTAAATTTATTTACATTATTTATTCGCTCATGACAGAGATCCGTACAGTTGGTAGGAAATAGTTATATCCCCCCGTTAATACCTCTTTTCATATGCAGAACCGATAAAAGATTCAACTAAAATTCCAAGTCCAATATGGCACATGACCATGATCAGAACCACAATAGTGATTGAATAGAATCAATCAATTAATCGATAACTTTAATGTATACCTACGAATACATTAGAAAAAAAATTGAAGTAAAAAAGTAACAAAATGGGTCATCATCATAAGGTATCTACAGAAGCAAATTATAGCAGCAGTGCTGTGAATAACAAGGCCATAGATGCTAAACTAACAAATGAAGCAGCCTGGGACGAGGGCGAGGAAGCTAGCTGGATGATGAAATTGCAAGTACCTTGCGAAAGATTCTGTGAGGTCATTGTGGCTAAACCTTGAAAATTACAGGCCAATTCATCTTGATTCTGCACCTGGAAATACATATTGAATGCATAAGACGCATTCCCATTAGCATCCAAATTATTGCAAGAAGATCCGTATCCAAGGGAAGTGCAATCAGAAAAGGTGCATGCATAATCTATGTTATCTGCAAGTTTGCTTAGATCCTTTGCATTTGGATTGAACATACACCACTTTTTGGGAAGATACTGAACATTTTGTGCTCCCACAAGTAGTTTGTTTTGGCCCTGACCAGAAAGATCCATGGCAAACTTTGGCTGACCATCATACCCAAAAATACCCCAATGCCGCTCGAAATTTCCTGGAGCAATGCTCTTGCCATTTTCATCAAGAAAACTGAATAAGTATACTTCAATGAATCCAGGCCTCAGTGGGGTGCCCTTGTTGGCTGCAAGCCTTGGTAGAAGGCCATTGTAAAATCTGTATGCATTTCCGGCATTGGCATTCTTGTCACCATCAGTTGGCCATCCAACCTCGCCAACTAGAATGGGCATGTCCCCGAGTTCAACAGCTTTCAGAGACGAAACTAAGGTATCGAAGTTGGCATCGAAAACATTGGTGTACTGGATCCCAGTGCCAACGTCAACAACAGGATTACTTGCACCATCGAAGAAAGCATAGTCGAAAGGGAAGTTGTCATTGCCATAAAGACTAAGGAAAGGGTAAATGTTTACAGTAAAAGGTGCATTGTTCTTGCTTAGAAACTGGACAATGTCAGTCATGAGTCCATTAATATCACTACGGAACCTACCAGCAGATGGATACGGGCTATTAACCGGAGAGTTGTAAACATCAGCATTTAAGGGCACCGTTGCCTTAATGGAGTCTCCATGACCTGCTTCATTGAGTGCGTTTTGAATGTTTTGAAGGGCTGGAAAGGTAACATTCAAGAATGATCCATTATAGGATGACAGAAATGGTTCATTGCCAACAGCAACATATCTGAACAAGATCAGCAAAGTAAGGAAAAGGTTAGTTTTATGCTCATAACCCCAAGACAAAATCAACAAAGCAAACCCATCCAATATTCTAATTTAAACATCAACAGCAAGTGAACAACTCAATTGAAAGATAAATGAAACTTCCCAAGAGTTTGATCAAAGCTAAGTACTCGAACACAGTTTCTTTTTTTGTTTGTTTTACATGATTTATTTATATTATACTCATATGTATTCCTCGAAAGAAATTGGATGAAGTTGATGCAGCGAAATATGAGAATCTCCACCAAAAAGGCTCTTATACCTTCCATCCAAGGAGATAAAATTAGCCTCTTGCAAGGAGATTTGCACAAAGAAATTGCTAACTGTACTTTAAACTTTGGTATTTAAATAAGAAAACGACAGGCGTCTATTTAAAGAAAAAGATTTGACATGCACTATAATTATACATATTATTGATCTATTTGAAGAAACATAAGATCCAATTTCATAGAAAATCAACTAAGCTGAATTCATGAGCAGAAAAGATCAACCCATTCAAGGATTCACGGTCAAAGTAAACCACATCCACGACCTGTTTTTAAATAGTTAAAGAACTTTCCACCCTTTGCTGAAGCTGGAGAAGCCAACGATTCATATATTATTTTATGATTAGTATAATCAGAAAAGTCAATGCTTACAAAAAAGAAAAAAGAACTTGAAATTCAATTTCCAAAACCCATCTCAGGAAAAAAATTTCAAACCATGTTTCTCAGATTGGTAATAAATAGAAGAGACTTATCTTAATTCTCAACAAGAAATAAATAAATTCAAACAACCATCCAAATGATTGCAAAGTTGACGGTGCAAACCCAGTGACTTCCTCAGATTTGGAAATAACATAACTATCTACATGGGATGAGGATTTGCAAGATCCATAGAATAACAGAACAGGCTTAGCATAAGAAAAGAAAGCAGAAAATATCAAAACAAAGGAAACACAATCAATTTTCTGTGGTTTGAAACAGTTATAGAAAGTGGAATAAATTACTTGATGGTAACTCCTCCATCAAAGGTGTAACGGGAGACATTCCTCTGCACCCATTGCTTAGCTCGATTGTAGTCTCCCATGGCGGAAAGTTGATCATTAGGAATGGCAACCATGACCTCAATACCAGTCCCAGCCAGAGCACCCATGGAAGACTGATCTGCATCAAACAGCTTCACTTTCTTAATCCCATTATCCTTAAACATCTGCACAATAGTCTTAGGGGGTAATCTATGATTGGCCATGGTTCCCCAATTAACTCCAAGACCTTCAACATAGCAACCCAAAACCCCAACCAATAAAACCCACTTCAGGAACCCTAATCTTCCCATTCTCCCACCTCTTTCACAACCAACAAAAGGGAAAAAAGGAATCCAATAACAAAAGCAATTATACCCAGATGAACTTCAAAAGAAGAGCAAATGAAAGTGGTCTCAATAGATTGATTATAGAAAAGGAAAGAGAAAAAAAGAAGAAAGACTCAGCGTTTCCCCTCTTCCCCTAATTTGGTACTGATGGCGGCCTGAAAAAACCGAAGATCCAGCGATATTTCCCCCCCACGACTATAGAGATCGTGATAGAGAGAGAGAAAAGAATCCAATAAAGCGATGAAGAACAGAAAAGAGCAAAAGCTAAGAATTAACACTACGAATAAAGTTAAGTACGCGATAGAAGAAAAGTGATGAGAATTTCAATCCTTTCCGGATCTTCAATGGAAACAGAACGATTGGAGTGAACAGAAACAAACCCAAATAAGGAAAAACTGACAAAAGAGAAGGGTTAGAGTGAAACAGGGCAAAAGGAAGAACAAGAACAAGAACAGCCCCAAAAAAGGACGAACAATGAACAAATCAAACAAAGAGAGAAAAGTATATTGTGGGGTTGTGGGATTGTTATTGAATTAAGAAAACAGAATGAAAGGGGAAGGTATGAATCCAATGTGGTATTGAAAAAACGTGAAGCTGAAAAAGATGAACACCACAACCGCCAGCAGAGAAAGTGGAGAGTGGGAAAGGAAAAATTCAGAGATGGGTATATGAGAGAGATATAAATAATAGATAAATGGGGCCCCCCAACGGTTATAATTGAATGGAGGATTAAAGAATAGTATAATGTGAACAAGCAGAAGAAGAAGAAGACGAAGAAGAAGAGAAGGAGCGTTGTGATTTGAAGAACAAGAAAAAGAAGAAATGGGTGATATGTTATTGGAACAAAGGATTGAAAATTCAAAATGAGAAGAGAAAGCCTTTTGCTCTCTCTCTCGTTTGGATTTGTGTGGAAAATGGCGTTGGAAAGCGAAACAGAGGAATCAGGTTTCTTTCTGTCTCTCTCTTTGTCTCTGCAACTCAGCAGTATCTGTACCAGTTATGTTGCCTTTATTTACTAACCTTAACCCCCAATCAAAAACGAAAGAAATATATAGAAATTTTTTCATATAGAAAAAATATCAAAATATTTATAGAAATAATAAAATATATATATAGATAGATAGTGATAGCTTCGACCAACCTGTATAAAAATAAAATAAAATAAAATTTTGTAAATAGTTTATCTTATTTTTTCTATTTTTGAAATTCTTCAAATTATATATATATATAATTTTTAACCTTGAATCAAAAAGGAAAAAAATTTATATTTTCTTAACCCCAATCAAAAAGGAAAATATTTATATTTTCTTAACCCAAATAAAAAGGAAAATATTTTTTTTTCTTATACTTTGTGTTATAAATTTATGACTTAATTATCAAAAATATATCTTTCCTTTGGATAAAACAATCTTACTTTGTTAAGATAGACATAATTCAATTGGCATAAAAACGTACAAACTAGAAATTGGAGACTCAATTCCACCATTCACAACAAAAAGAAACCTTATATTTTTAAAAAAGAAAATGGTGCATCCTTGCTAGATATAGAGAAAATTTCTAGTACTTCCTCCATTTATTGTGTAACTTTTAATATTAGAGTGAGACTTACTAAAATTAATGTGAATTCGCCAGTATCTATGAACAAATTTGTAATATGAATAAATGTAGTATGATACTACTAGAAAAAATTTTCATAGATCTCTTTGCAACTATCCAATTATCCAAATTGTTGACAAGTCACAAACTATTATTTCTTTATTTTTTTTCTACTTTAGGATTGAAATGAGCTGCATAAAAATAAATGCATCCCAAATATTACTAACTCTATTTATTTAAAGAAGTTGCAACACATATTTCAAAACTTCCATCGCCACACCATTTGAAGTCACTATTACATATCTCAATTTTTTAGAGTAAAACTTTTCGTATCTCAATTTTCATCTAACATCTTAACTTATTTCTACAACAATGTTAATTTTGAAACATTTAGGATACAACAACTAGTAAAATAATAGAGGTATTTTAAGAAAAAATAAATAAAGTTGAAAAGTATATTTTGTATGTTAGCCTAAATTTATCCTCTAATTTTTTTCATTGCGTTATCTAGTTCATTTTTACATAACATCTTGCGTGGCTAAACAATTCTCAAATTTGATTTTGTTTCCCCCAAAAAAATCTATCTAATTCAATGAGCGTTAAGTTGACAAAATAATGCCAAAGTGGGCTCCATTTTTTTAGACAATAAGTGGGTGGGTTTAATCGACTTTTAATTTAGAAATGGATAGTACAAATATTATATCAATTGAGTTGTATTTATTGTGGCTGTCGAAGTAAGATTAACTCAACGATAATTGACATGACCTTCTTCTCTAGAGGTGAAGGTTCGATCCTCTATCCCTGCAGTTGTTTATTAAAAAAAAGTTGACACGGTAATGAGTGATTTTCCATCAATATTTTCATAGTTCTAAGTGTTGGACATCAACGTAAGGGTGAATCAATATTTCCATTAAAAAAATCTATGAAATATACAAAATAAGCAACAAAATGTCTCTAATGTAATTACTAATTTAAATTATTTTTTATATCTTTTCAAAAAATCATCGATATTGACATTTTTTTTTTATATTTCTATCGACATTTGCATAAAATTAGAATTTTGATAATTTTGTTGGCATGATCTTTTAAATCTTAGATATATCTTTTACTTTTTTTAAGCAAGCTCAAAGTGAAGTGGGGTTTTATACCACTAACCTCTTTCTAGAAGTTATTTGTCTTAGCAAGTTTTTCTTTTCCACTTTTGACAATCGACTTAGCAAGTTAAACTAGGCTCGAGTCGATAGTTGATGTACTTTTTTTTCGTATAATGTCCTATTAAATTGTTATTTTCATTTTCCAAACTAAATCAATCTATCACATTTCCATTTAAGTGGTAGTATGACTAATTTTAATATAACTCAATTAATTAAGACACAAGCTTCCTTTCAAGTACCCGATAAAAAAAATTTAATCTTGTCATTTCCATATATGGTTGAACTCTTAAATAAAAAGTATTTAATAGCAAAAAATTATTACATTCAAACGTTAAATTTAGGAGGGTTTTTTTTTTTTTTTTTGAAGAAAATGGAAATAGTCATAATTAGCATTTTTTTATATAACAAAAAGGCATTTTATAAAATTAAAAAGAAAAAATAAACGTAGAATGGTAAACCCCAAACCGTGTATGAAAACTGGAGAGACATTAATATTATTTAAATTATAATACAAAGTATAATACGAAAAAAGAGAAAATAAAAGAAAATAAAATAAAAAAAGAAGGAAGGAAAGGAATAAAATAAAATGGTAATGTGATTGGGGATGAAGAAAAGGAAAGGAGAAAAAAGGTAGCCCACTTTCCTTGTCTTTTACTTAAAAGGCAAATGAATGATAAGATTTTGAAGAAAAATGGCTGACGTGGCCCCAAGGGACATAATTGTCATTTCATATGTGCCTATGTGTTATGGTGGTCGGTCGCCGACGCAATCACAGAATTTAATTTTATATGTATGTATATAAATATAACATAAAGTTTGTATATTTGGATTACATTTTAATCTAAGCTCACACGTGATGGACAAGGTGGAACACGAGGAATCAGATTTATTTATCTCTTATTTTTAACGGAGATTCAACATTCTTTTCATTATTTTTTTTTTAAAAGAAGAATAATAAAAATAAACATAGCAAGGCTTACTCCACTCTTCCCATCAACCTTAATTTTCATTAACTTTTTTTTTAAGTACATTGAGAGGTGAGAATTCAAATCGGATCTCGTTGGTGATATTTACTTAAATTTATTATTATTATTATTTTAATTACAAACTATATTGACATATTTTTAACAATGTCTTTTTTATACTATAATTGAGAAAAGAAAGATTCGAATCATTAACCATACAAATTGAGCTATATTTGATTTAACTTAACATTCAGTTAAAAATATAAAAATAGTATGTAATTTTTATTTTGATTCCTTGTCAACTCTAACAAACAACATTAATGGACTTCTCATCCAAATTCCAAAACAACTCCTTGTAAACACAACAAAAGAATAGCATTTATATTTCAACTAATAGAAAGGGGTAGGGCATGTGCCCCAATTTGGCTTTAAAAAAAAAAAGTTTAAAATGCCAATATGATTTCTCTTCTTTAAGACTTGGTTTTTATTTTTTATTTTTTATTTTTTTTTGAAAAACAGTGTGTATTTAACTTTTCAAGTGTTCGATTTTGATAACAAGTCATTTTGAGAAAAAAAAAATTGAGGTATCTGATAACCACTCAAAATAATTTTTAAAACACTTTCAAAGTTTATTTTGAATAATTTTTATAAAAGAATTTAAATAAAAATACTTTTATTAGAAAACACTATTTATCCTAGCTAATTCAAATAGAACCTGCTAACATAAACATAACACAACTAGCAAAAGCCATTATACCTTTTTACTAAATTTTGAAAAAGTTTGTATTTTCATCCTTCCATATGTTTAACTAAAAAAAAGAAAATAAAAAATATATATATTTTTCAAACTTTCAAAATTTAGTCTACATAGTCTAATACGATCGTAGCACATCTAAAAGTTCTAAGAATCCGTCGATGAACTTTATAAAGTAATCATATAAATTGTATGATCGATAAAAAGAAGAGCTTGTTTGAATTGACTAAGCAAAAAAAAAATATTTTTCAAAAAATGTTTTTTTATTTAAATTCTTTGGATAAAAACAAGTTTAAAAACACTTTAAAAATCTTTCAAAAACAAATTTGAGTTATTGTCGAACACTATAATTTCCATTCTAATTTAGAATGGATGATTATTTACTTTATATGCTGTTAGTGATAAATTGAAGTATGTCGACACTTTTTGAGAATCTCATAGAGATTAAAATAAAAAAGGACATGATTCCTTTGCACCGGAGGATGCCTCCGTGGTGATCAGTTCTCAATCTCCAGTCAGATTGAGACAAATTCATTATTTAGCATTAAGAATTAATTAAAAGAGTGCTTTTTTCCAAGATCAGGACTTTTAAAAGTTTTTTATACTAACCAAATAAAGGTATTTTAAATATTAGAACATTTGAACCATTAAACTTCACGTTGAAATATGTAATTTTATTATCCTATATTTTCTAAGTGCATATGTAATATAGACACTCGAATGGACAAAACTTAGGTATATCTCATAATTTTATGTTTAGGTAAGCTTTGTCTTAATATGCAATAATGAAAGTGTCACGAAAATTTGAATTTCTAATTTGAAAAATTATAACTTAAGAAATGAACAAAACAGATTTCAGCTGTTCCTTTTGGAATAAGTTAAATTTAGACAGAAAAAAAAAAGTGAAGATTATGTCCTAAGGTGGAAAAAGGGGGAAAAGAAAAACAATATCAAGGAAAGTCAATTTGGAGATGGGCCACCCACAGCCACACCATTCCAAAACTAAGCACATAAAACATCAAGTTTTTATGTTCAATTACATACTAGGCAGGCCCTACTTCCATTTCAACATTAAAAAGGAAAATCCGACGGACTAATAACTCATTAACGTCAATCCAAGCGTAACTCGATAGATAAAGTTGGCGGTTCTACTCAACACCCCTGCAATTGTTGATCTAACAAATAACAATAATTTCTATGAACATACATGATTTATTTGTACTGGTCAACTAATATTTTCAAGGCACTAATAATAAAATCGCATCAGAAAGCAAATAACGATTCCTCCATACTTTCCCATCAATTCATCCATGCACCAAAAAGTTGAAGGTATCAGTGAAAAAGGGTTATCTTTACACCGTAAAAGGCCCATGTATTCACATGTTAGGCCCATACTTCTTAAAACTCAGTGGTACTGTTAAATGCTTCTTGAGAACATTTATTACAGGAAAACAAGTATGGATCTTAGTAATCAAAATCATTCGATACGACTCAGATAAGTTGTCAAGACTAAAGCTAAGGTTGAGATTTAATTCATTTTCTCCTGGGCTTCTTGTAGCCTAGGAAATTCTAAGTTCTCACTCCAAAGTCTATTATAAAGAGGCTTAATAAAGGGTCTGATCTGATCCAATGAACACCATAAAAAGATATATTATAAGGGAAGGCAATATAATATCTTTATAACCGATAACCATGTGTCCTTTACAATTAAAAAGAAAAAGGAAAACAAAAAGGCTAAGTCAACCTTTAACTGACTGCAATCTTCCCTGATAATGAACCTGCAAGTGTAAAATGAAAATAAAGATGATCGAATTGACCTTCATACTAATTCAAAGTTAAAAATTACAAAATCTAAACTACACACAAAATATGTAACTGCTATTTGAAAATTTCATTACAAAGTGGAAATAATTCAAACATCTAAAGAAGAAACGAGACTTCACCAAAGACTAAAATGTGCTGACTTCCATTCTTTTCGCCCATTACCCACTATAATTAATACAAGTAGTTGTCAAGCTACGGATATATCTCTCTTTCTAGTTTCTGTAAAACGAGAAAAGGGTTAGCACTTCAAAAGGATGGGGAAAAAGTTCAAACCTCGGTCACTTGATCAAAGCCATTACAACCTCTATATATTGAGTTCATCTTCGAGGTAGTTATACTCAAAAGTGAACTCAGTTTTAATCCTTTGGCACCTACATTACAGAAATAATTCATATATAGTTACTGACACAATACACAAGCAATATTTTTGTTACATATCCATAAAAGTAGAAATGGCCTTGTCATGAAACACAAGATCACACCTTACATTTACACAAGTCAACAAGAAATGAGGTACCAAACAGAAAATTTGGTGAGATTAATATGTAAACATACCATCCATGTTGTAGGTCATCATTGTTAACATGGAAATCGAAGTACACATAAGTTCCTTGCTCATATTCATCCGTAGCAACTTTTGGCTCTTCATGTCGTTGAAACCATGTCTGATATTTTCTGTGGTATCTCCAAGATTGCTTCTTTAATTCTCTAGCAGCCAAATATTGTTGATAGGTGTTCTGTGGTCCAGCACATCATTAAACTCATTTTCAAAGAATAGCGTTACATGAAAAGAGAGAGAGAGTAATACCGGTTGATAGTAAAATGCAAAGAACAAGGTGTCAGTGCCATAGGTCTCTAGACCCAATCGGTCCCATAAAGCAGGATTGTTTATAATAGGGGCCTGTACTTGAGGATAGCTCGGAGGAGTAATTGCAGGGTGCCTCTGCAGATGATATAAGCTTAGAGTAAGACACTCTATGGAATAAAGTAAATAAAACAAAGAAATATGTATCTGTACTGGAGTATAGCTCCTTGGACGCTCTGAGTCTTTCGGCTGAGGTAGCTTGTAGAATGCAGCTTCAAGCATTTGCAAATTATAGAACTGATCATGCATTCCTCCAGTAGTCATCGAGGACCCACCAAGGTTATCACCAATGGCACCCAAGTCAGAAACACTTCTTCGGCCAATGACACCAAGACTCCCAGAAGGTTGGCCAGACTGCAAAGGTTGACCAGGAGAAAGGTCATCTTCTCTCGACACTGAAGCTGTCTCAGTCAATGATCCAACCTACAACATACAGATAGTGGAAATTTAGATCGCTGTTTTGATTATCAAGTGATACAGTTTCTATAAAACAAATAATTTAATAAGAAGTATTAGAGGAAAAACCTCTCACAGAAGTTATTTTAATATATATATATATATAAACATTTTCCAATTGGATTTAGAAAAGAAAATGGAATAATCACAAAGTATTTTACACTCCAAGAAAAGGCAACAAAAAAATTATCCTAGTTTTTTCTTTAAAAAAGACGACAAAACTTTTCGTTGATATAGTGAAAAGAAATCAATGCTCAAAGATACAAATACTCTTAAGAAGAGAGAACAAAATAAATAAAAATAGACAAATGATACTAAATTTTTGGATGAATGACCAGAGGTCCAGAACACTTCTATGGAATTAGTGCAACAGCTGCTCTTGAATGAAAACAACCAAAAGTTGTTTATTTTCAAAAAATAATATCCTAGGTGATATTGCATTAGACCTCCAACTCCGTATTTTGAAAAGAAGTTGGTTACTTAGACGTGACACATTGATATCAAAGATATACTCAAGAAAATAATAGGATTGCGATAAGGCTTGGGCATTGTCAATGTCGGTATATTAGTCATAATGGAGAGTGGGTTAGTGCGGTGTAGTAGATAAAGACAGAATGTGTGAGGTGAAGACCGTAAACAATTTTATAGTTTTCTGGGATGGAAGGTATCCATCCAACTTCCTCCAATTACTTTACATATTACAGTTATTTTCTTGTTCTTGAACTTCTGGTGTTCTTTCCGCCATTTATCCTCGACTTTTTCGTCTTACTCTTCATCCGAAGACTACTGTGGCTAATGTGTGGCTTCCATCTTCACAGGCATGGGATTTACATTTACAACACGATCTCACTGATTTGGAGATCTCAGAATGGGCATCCTTATCTCAGCACCTGACTTCTGTCAAATTGCATTCCTATTCTGATTCTTGGTTTTGGCCTCTAGATCCCTTCTCGGTTTTTGCTGTTAAATCCCTCATGGCTTATTTGGTTGGCACAGTAGATCCTACTTTGTGATCTGGAAAGACCGTTATCCTAAAAAGATAAATATCTTTCTTTGGGAGCTTAGCTTGAGTGCCATAAATACTAATGATTGTCTGCAGCGCTGTATGCCTTGTATGCATCTTTCTTCCTCTTGGTGCCACAAGTGTCATTTTCATGTTGAATATCCTGCTCATTTGTACATACAATGTTCTTTTGCTGCTAGCTTTTGGGATATTATTTGCAGGCTTTTGGAAGGTCCTTTACTTGCCCCAATAACATATATGATATTTTGGCTTCTTTATTGGTAGGTCATCCTTGTGGTGGTCGTAAGAAGATGGGGGTGAAAGAAATCGAAGGGTTTTCCATGACATTTTTTTTCCTCCTGTAATACTTTTATAGAGTTTGTTTTGTCTTCTACATTTTCTTGGTGCAAAATTAAGCACCCTTTCATTCATTATAGTTTATCTTTCTTAGTCACTAATTGGCGCACTTCTTTTGTAATCATCTATTGGTATTTGGGGGCTTTCCCTTCCTTCATTTATCAATGAAATGTTTCTTTTTCCAAAAAAAAGTATTTGCTTTCTATAAGATGAAGACAAAGAATATTTATTCGAAAAGTGTGAGGCTACATGCTTACCAACTTGAATCCTGATGGGTGCATCATCTATAAAAGAGTTAACTGATCTGAAGATAATACTTTTGTTCATTGAGATCAAGTTACCATATTTTAAAAATTGCTTTATTCTACTTTCAGATAGTCATGTCTCTTGATCAGAAGGTGTAGCCACATCTTTCTTCTCCTTAATCATCTCTTCAAAGGAGAAGATTGAAATTTTTTTCACTTAACATTATCAGAAGCTTCCTGGATGGATAGCAATCACACTTCTAGACAATGTCTTCTCTCTTTTTTGCAACTTTTTGGGGTGGGTGATAACTCTTGAATTAAGGGTTACTTACCTAGACTAGACATTAAGAGCTTAGAATTGTGTAATTACGTGAAATGTACTCCAACCTTTTCTTTGCTCTCCTACCGATATCAGAAGCCTGTTTTTCCACCATTGTAGTCCAGCTTTACCAGGTCCATGGTGTATCCCTTTCTGCTAGATATCTGCTTGAGCCAGAGAACTTGACCATCAACTCAAATCTCCTTGAAATATTTTTGGTTCAGGGGTGCAAAATAACGAAAGGTTTAGGATGTCTCTAATCCATCAAAGAGTACTCCAGTATCCAGATGGAGAAAGTTTTGTCTCTTGTGGCTTCTGATATACGCATTCTGGCACCTCTAGGTAAGGGTAAACTTCAATGGAGAAAGATTTCCTATCAAGGGTGACTGATTGGGATGGTTGGGGGAGAGCCATAGTGAATGGTGATGGTCTAGAGGTACAGGGATCGACAGCATGGTTGGGGTGAACTTCCGGTGGATGGGAGGAGACTGGGAGGGAGGGAGGGAGGGAGAGAGAGCATTGAGGATACTGAAGGGTCTTAGCTAGGAATATTAGTATGGTATTAGCAAGGCATAAAGGTAATGAGTTAGGGAGTTAGTCTATTTGGTTATGATTAGAGGGAGGGGACTGAGGGAAGGCAAGCAATTGTTGAGTGATTTAGGGCTTGGGTTAGCATACTCAAGAGGGGAGGCTCCAAGTGCCTTAAACTTGGTTTATTTGTAGTTCTTTATCTTTTATATTTCAATATATTTCAGCTCCTAATCATAGGTAGGAGGTATCTGCAAGTAAACTGAATATCCAACAAATTTGTTTGATTATTTTCATTTACGTAGAAGCTCTAAGCAAACATTAGGAATTTTAGACGTAGTCTCTTTAATATACAGGTTCATATTGTATATGTAATGTAATAACATTTAACAGCCTGTTTGACAATGAACGATTCATGCACTGAAGTATTGCTGAAGAAATAAAACGTACTGGAGTATCTACTGGATATGATCCTTTTAAATCATCATCGCTCATCAGATTCTTTCTAAGGACAGAACCAGCAGCAGAATCAGTAGTATCCTCAGGTAAACTTTGCTGCTGTTGCTGCTGCTGCTCCTCTTCAACTTTTGAATGGGCAACATCTGCATTACACAAGAATTTCTTCAGTCTTGCTTATTTAATTCTATGAGAAAACATAAACATTTCAGTTATCAATATCTCATTTCATGGTAAGGAAGGATAACTTGGAAAATATGTGGCAATGCACATCATCGAGAGGTTAAAATTTAACTGGATCCACCGCTTCCCTAAGGACTTGTTTGGTAGACAATTTGAAAACAGAAATTTGAAAACAAGGAATTCAATGAAAAATAATTGTATTTCATGTTTTCAGATATGTATTTCGTAGAAAATTCAAAATTTAAATTAAAATTTAAACATTTTTTCAAAAATTGTTTGATAATATATTTATAAACCATAAAATTAATTATAGTCACTCACTAAATATTAAGTTGAATATAAATTATTACTAACTATTTTATGAACTTTTTACGTTAAAAAGTTTGTATAATTATTATTATGTAATATAATATATAATATATTAAATATTTAAACTTAATAAAAATAACTGAGTTTATAACATGAAATCCTATATTTGTTAATGTTTTTATCTTAAATTTGAATACACTGAAAACATAAAAATGTTATTTTCAAAATTTGCATTGTTTGGATCACGGAATCCGAAAACAGTTTTTGAAAACAAAATTCAGACTGCCTACCAAACACATATTCCTTGGACTCAGTAAATCTGAAAACATAAAGCAAAATTTGAGTTGCCTATCAAACATGCCCTAAATCTCTCGATAATCCCTCAAATTATGGTAGTCATGTTTTCTCTCTCCCTCTCTCCTTCCCTCCCACCATCCTTCTCACTGGAATCTGCAACCAAGACATTGACTTTTTAACCCCGACAACCGTCCTTCACCATGCCTAGACCTCAACAGACCAGATTGTTAACACTTGAAAGAAAAACCATAACGTGATCTCATTTTGAAACAGGAGAACCTCATTTACAGCAATCTTCGGTACAATATTGGGGACCATACCTCCATGGCTTTTTGGTTTGAACTATGGATATGTAATTCTCCAAGTTCTTTGCTATTGTTGAATCTACATTTGCATTCATTAATCATGTGTGGAACCGTGGGAACATATCCTAGACTCTGAATTTTAGAAGGAATTTCAAAGATGATGCAATTGTTGAATGGGCCTCCTATATGCAACTCATCCCTTACATTCAGCTCTCTCATCGATCTGATAACCGAATATGGAAGCTTGACGATAGCACCACCTTTTCCACAAAATCATTGATGCCCCACCTCTCATCTATCAACACCTCGACTTCAAAGGATAGGGGCCCCAAAACAAATGCCCCTTCTCTCCAGAGTATAGTAGAATACCCTAATAGAAACAAATGCATCACAATATCTGTTGTTTCCCCATTGGCAAAGGACAACAACACCCAAGATTGAGGGAGTGGAACTTCCAATGAGATGTAAGACGACTTCACTTAACCAAAAGACAGACAAAAGCCACTAAGTGACAACTCAAATGAAGAAACAAGGAACAACATCGTCCATCTCCCAGCCACTTATGGCACCAAAAATGTGTTTTAGGCCCATCACCTACAAAACACCAAACAAACTGAGAGAAAAAACAGAAACCACTTACCTATCGCTCTCCAAGGATTAATATAAGTTCTTCTTGAACTCCAACATAAGGACCATTCAAATGGATGGGAACCATACTCAAAATAACCTTATGCCAGAAGTTCTCAAACTCTCTAGGAAAGCACCACAATCATTTGGTCAATATGACCCCATTACGCACTCTTAAATTATGAATGCTTAGACACTCAAGTACAATGGTTTTAGCCATTACCTCCCGCTTTATGGATGAGAGCCTTTCAAGTTTCACCAACTCAACCCCTTCTCATAAAAAAGAGAGGAAGTACATTGGGATTCTGCTTAATAAGGGTGAGTCTACCCCTTGGAGGAAAAAACATAATTTCCAAAAGGAGAATTGCTTTTTGCAACTTCTCTATCACTGGGTTAAAAACAGACATCTTCCAGGGTTGTTACCAAAAGGGATACCCAAGAACAACGAGGGAAAAGGATAGGTATAGCCCACCGTAGACGCTCACCTACCCAATTTAAAAGGGTCTCAATTAATGCCAGCTAACACGACTTTTATCTCTGTTAATCTTTGACTTGACATAGACTCAAAAAGCAATACTTTTTCTGAAACCTACATTTCACATTCACTTGGGACCCCCTCCAGCTTGATAAACAAAAGACAATTCCTTCCTCGAGCAAAACAATATCATGCCATCTGCAAACAATAGATGAGATAGAGTCAAAATATCCCTCCTCACTAGAAACCCATTGAGAATGTTACCTTCCACACCTCTCAAAACAATTCTACTAAAAACACCCGACTAAAAGGAAGAGGAAGGATGGGAGTGGATCGCCTGTCTCAAACTTCTCAAAGCAATCTCACCTTACCATTGAAGAAAACTAATATATGATTATGGAAAGGGATACTCCCAATCCATGTGTGTGATAAAATAGCAACTTTACACACCTCAAATCCTCAAGAGAAGTTAAGCACCTCACATCCTTGCTAAGCCTCTCAATGCAAGTGTGTACATTTTAGTGTCAGGAAGCACACATCTTATTTTTTAATTAAATATCTACAAAATGCTTTCAGAACTCAATTTTTCTCCCCAATTTCTTATAAAAAGCTCTCTCTCTCTTAAATCTTTACTATTATAATTATTACTATTATTTTTAAAAAGGAAGCAAAACTTTTCATTGAAAAAATGAAAAGAGTAATGCTCAACTCTTAGATTTTTATTATTTTATAATTCATTATATTGAATTTCTTAATATATAAAATAACTTCAAAGTTTTTCTATTATACACCTTATCCAAAAAGAAACCTTACTTTTCTTTCCATTGCTTACTTTTAATGTCTAGCAAGCATTTGTGCCTCACGCTTTTAGATAATTCCAAAAACAGAATACAAGGTGTTCTAATAAGTAATAACTCATAACAAAAGAGGTGGAGTCATAGGCAGGGAGCCTAAATTCAAGATTTGAATCTGGGTAGGAAGGCCAAATAAAAACATGCATTTATATGTGATGTCCAATCTGTAATTACATTAGGACATCGCAATTTCAGTTGTGCCCCCTTCTATTTTTTATTTTTTATTTTTTTGATGAGAAATTGTAACTGAATTTCATTGACAGTATGAAATTAAAAAAGGACAAAGGATGCTCATGCCATGATGATTACAAAATGCAATTCCACAGTGAAATAAGAGATGTAAGACTATAATCATAAAAGAATGTGGTGAATTTACACCAACATAACAAAATGTGAGTAACGTGTTCGACAAGGGAAGCGAAACTTGTAGCTTTATCCTTGAAGATGCATTTGTTACATTCAAGCCATATATTCCAAAAAAAAAACTTTGCTTAAGTAAGTCCATAACACTTCCTTATCCTTCTTGAATGGGTGGTCCGTTCAGGAGCATCTGGAGGAGAGTGAGAGGATCATTTACTCTTCCCAAAGGACAATTACAAGCAGCCAACATATTAGTCCAGAACATCCAAAACATCTGAACAAATTCAAAATAGACAAAAAGGTGCATAATGGATTTTTCATTCTTTCACAAAGAACACACCAGTTTGGTGTAAAAACAACCCATGGAGTTTTGTTATTTTATCATAATATCAGCTGTGTTAATACAACCATGACTAATTTCCCATAGAAAAAATTTGAACTTTTTAGGAATTGGACCATGCCATATGTTCGAATAGAGATCCTTAAGTGATGAGATCCATTGGAAGATAGGTCTTTGATAAAGAATTTGCTGTATATACCCCTTTGATGTCAAGATTCCATTTCCAATGATCCTCCACCAAAGGGTTTAGTGGCAAATGTATTAGTGTGGAGAGAAGTGACCATTCAATGATTTCGGCATTCATGAGATGTCGTCTCAAACCAAGGTCCCAAGAAGCATTCTCTCTATTTCCATAATCGAGAATGGATGAGTACTTGTGAGTGCCCCTCCATCCCTTTAATCATCTCTCTGTCTTTTCTAAGATAGGCTCCCAAAAAGTAACCGTATGAGGCTTCCCATTTAGGGGTAAAACCCAGATAGATGGATGGCCATTCTCTAACTTTAAGTCCAAAATCAACAGCCAAGGATGCGACCATGCAGTATTCCATGTTAGTGCCAATAATTTCAGATTTTGTGTGATTGATGTGAAGCCCCAAAGTTTCCTAAAAGGAAATAATAGACTCAAACAAGGAAGAAAGCTTTTGCTCTCCAAGAGATGAGAAAAGAATCATATTGCCTGCAGATTGAAGATGATTAATGGATAGGACTCCATTCTCAACATCAAAGCCCTCTATAATTTTATTTTATTTTTTTTACCATCCTGATCCAAATTCTACTCAAACAATCAACCACCAAAACAAATAGGAAGGGAGAAAGGGGGTCACCTTGACAAAGACCCCTTGTCGCCTTGATCTTACCCCTTGGTTTACCATTGCATATGAAAGGCACCCATAGGGAATGAGGCGAAAGGAATATGAAGACAAGAAGCAAGATCATACCAAATTTTTTTGCCCAACTAGTCACTAATCTAGGCAGATGATTAAATAAACTATACATTTATGGGGTTGTTTGGGGCACTAAGTTGAGTTTTGAAATCTGGAATTAATATGTCTGTGGAATTAAGAAGTCTGTGTTTCGATTGTAAAGTTATTTGGTCTGGAGTTAGGAAGTTTGGGTTTAGAGTGCAGAGCTTCGTTATTCCATCAGTGGTATCTGGTGCAAATTTTTAAAAGTCAATTGAGATATCAACTTAAAACTTCACATATATTTTATAATTTTTTACATGCTCAAGGTGTTTCTATCAATGTTAAATTACTATATAAAACAGAATATTAAACACTATGAACTAACAATTTCAATTATGTATTTCTAAACACTTTCACTGGCCATTTTTTTTTTCTTTAGTATACGATCGTCTGAGTTGGTCATTAGAGTTAGTCATTGGAGACGATCGATGGAGTTGGTGGTCAGAGTTGGTCAACGGAGGCGACCGTCGATGTTGGCTGTCAGAGGTGGTAGTTACCAAGAGTTGGACATCAAAGGTGCTTGCGATGATTGCCAAAGGTAGTTGTTGGAGTTTAGCTGCCGGAACATATCGTTGAAGTGAGGTGGCACTAATCACGCAACAATGATTGTTGTCGAAGTTGGGTGTCAGAGGTGGTCGCCGAAGGTGGTCACCAAAGTAGCCATCAAAGGTGGTCATCAAAGCATTTCATCAGCAATGACTGTCGTCAAGTTTGTCGATGGCGGTGGTTGATGGGAGAGAGAGAGAGAGAGAGAGGAAAATGTCGAATTCTTCAATAAATGTGCAAACTTTAATAGTGAACACAGTTGAAGCCGGTGGAGTTGAGTTATTTAGCACCAACTTTTGACGTTGGTGGGCCAAACAATGAGTTGGATTCAAAATCCAGCTCAACTCAAGTCAAGTGGATGCCCCAATCACTTCCTATATGTGATGTTCTACCCAAGGTAATTACAAAGGGGCATAACTACAATTGTGCCCCTTTTCACCCATGCAAAAATTGAATGTGAAGGGTAAACCATAGGGATGGAGGAGCCTTAACTCATTGGAATATGAAGAAAAGAAGACAGATCATACCAGAATCTTTTGCCCCACTTGTCATTAATGCCTGCTGATTAGACTGCTGGAAGGAATTTGGTTGCTGCTGTAATGAACCAGATGTAACAGCATTTACTCCAGGTGCTTGAACTCCAATTCCCAGACCAGCTTGAGAACTAACAGATGAATTTTGGGAGTTGAACTGCAAATACAACAAAACAAATCACTGACACTATTTAAGGACGCCAAATTATGGACAGACTGAACATGGTGATCAACAAGCATAAATATCCACGATAAACATGTACAATGAAGAAAGATTCCACAAAACAATCAAGAAAAGGTTCTAACGCAATGCTAAGCTTATTCAGTTTAGTTCAAGCGGGTCGATCATGTGACACTTGGTAGGAACTTCTCGGCATGTTGAATAGCACAAGGACTAGCTTGCTAGTGATAGCTATCGTTCTGTTGTCGTTCTGCAAGTAGAGATGGGGATTGATATTTAATCTCCACCTCTTGGTTCATATAATGACTTAAAACACTTGAGATATGCTCAAGTTGACAAGTCAGCTTATTTGGTCTCTAGTTTTTCATGTTCCTCTTTGGGCTTTGGTTTCAAAGTGTTTTTAGTTCTTAATTTTTTTTAAGAAAAAAGAAATTAGGCAAGTCAGCTTATTTAATTTATTAACAACAAGCTCCTAAATGTTAATTTGTTTTCTTTTAACTTCTGTTTTCATATACCAGTTTTTTAAGCGAGCACTTATGCTCCACATACTTTCTTCATGCCACAGAAATGTACCACCTTCGATGATTCATCAGGCTATTGCCTCACATGAAGGCCTTATCTTTCAGGCATTTATAAAACGAAGAATTTTGCAAGCAAAACTTACACAACTATATCAGAATGCAACTGGAAAAAAGCACGAAACACCAGAGAACGTCAAATTTTGTCCTCAACACTGCAGTATCAACCTCACTAAGTGAAATATTCATCACATGCTGGGGGAGAGAGTATAGAGAGAGTGCAGAAATTTAAAGAGGGAAAGATGAAGTAGAGGGAGGATGGAAGGTGAGAAAGTAGAGAGAGAAGGATAAAGAATATGGAAAATGGGAGGATAGGGCATTCTCCCAAAAGCCACTGAATTAAGGGGGAAAAACATTCCCATTACTCATTTCTTTTTCACCAAAGGGGGGTTTTACTTCCGGTACCTTTCTCAACCCCAACCCCCCCCCCCCCCCCCCCCCCCCCAAAAAAAAATGAAAAATGAATTCAGAAAGAGTAAGGAGGCCGCATGACCTTGTGTAATTCAGTGCTATCATGTATTCCTTTATATTATATGTCCCTATTTCTTAGGCCTTCTGTGGTTAGTTTGGAAATGGACCGTTTATTGAGGGCTTTTTTATGGAAAGGTCCAACGAAGGCAGTAAAATAAACCATCTGGTTAGGTGGAATTTCACATCTCAAGCTCAAGCTAATGGGGGACTTGAAATTGGAGTCTTGAAGCATTGAAATTTGGCCCTTATCTCTAAATGGGGTTGGAGGTTCATTTAAGAACCCCAATCCGTCTGGAGAAAATTAATTGTGAGCATTCATGGTTCTCAAGTTTTTGGTTGGCACAAGTGTGGCAGCAATAACTTTAGGCTTAGAAGTCCATAGGTGAGTATCTCTACAACCTGAAGGAAATTTGAGAAGTTGGCGCTCTTCACTTTAGGGAATGGACAAAGGACTCATTTCTGGACTAAATGGGCGGCCCAGAGAAAGCCATATCAAATCAATAGAATAAGACCTCCGTTCCATCACTTCAATGCCCCCACTTGGGTCACAAGCTTGCGCAACTAAGCTAGGCCCAGAGAAAGTCATATCAGATCCGACTCATTTCTAGATTATTACTTGGATCCACAGTTATCCTCTTAAGGTTTGCTTTCCTCGTTTATTTGCATTATCGTTGAATCAAGGAGGTTCAGTCTCTGCCTTTTGGGACTCTTGAACATTATCATGGAATTCTCCTTCAGACGTTTGTTAAAGGATGAAGAAATTGATGATTTCTAGAATCTTTTAATGCTCACCTCTACTTGATTATTCTGAATGATGATTATAAAAAATGGTCTCTTGAACCATCGGGCAAGTTCTCAGTGAAGTGAAGTCTTTGTCTAGATTTTTGGAGTCGTCTCCTCCTTTGGATGATCGTTTATATTCAGTTTAAATGTCCAAAGAAGACCAACATTCTCATATGGATTATGCTCAATGGAAATCTTAATTCAGCTGAAATTCTGCAATGGAAGATTCCTCATCAATGTCTTCTTCCTTCGATTTGTCTTCTATGCTATAAGGCGGAAGAAGAATCTCTCAATCATGTCTCTTTTTTTAGTGTTCTTATGCTTATTCTTGTTGGGGAAAGATTCTCAGTTTATTCAGCATTCAATGGGTATATCAAATAATGTGAGAGATAATATTTCTCAAAATTGTTGTTTCTCAAATTCTGACCGCTCCTACATTGGCTCCTATGACAAATCTCTTTTGGATCAACGCAGCTAAAGCTCTTCTTTCTAAATTATGGTTCAAAAGAAATCAGAGATTATTCCAAAGTTCTTATCTTTCTTATCATGAGAGATTTGGTTCAGCTCGTCTTAAAACTTCTAGTTGGTGTTCTCAGTGTTTTATTCAGCTTTGTTACTGTTACTTTTCACTTGTTCTTTTATGGTCGTCCTTTGTTCTCTTCTATCATTTCTCTATCATGGTTTGCAATTTTTATCTTTGTATTTTAGAGCATCGGTCTCTTTTCATTTCCTCAATGAGTAACCTTAAAAAAAACTTTAAAAAAAAAGTCATGAAGAAGCAGCAGTAGAAAGGCCACTGGTTTAAAAAAATAATTGCCGTTAAGCGGAATGAAGAATGAGAGCTTAGAATTTTGAATAAGAGAACCTGCTGTAGAAGTGAACTTTGCTGTTGTGAAGAAAACTGCTTATGATTTCCCCCACCAAGAGTCATGCCAAGAAGTGTACTATGGCCCTGTTGTTGAACTTGCTGGAGACGCTGCAAGAACTTCTCCCTCTGATCTGGTGCGATTTCAGCTCTTCCACGAAACTGCCCCGGAAGATGAGATGGTTAAGCACATAAGAAAGAGAAGTTGTTATATAGAATATTTTGGGTATAAGCCAGTAATAAGTTAGATTAAAAAAGAAGGAGCTTCAGCAGATTAATTTATTACAAGTACTTTACATCAAAGAATGTGGGATATAAAATATCATTACATCAAAGTCATCTGAAATTAAACCATTTACCCCTAAAGATATATGTGAATATTATATAAAGGAAACAAACATGGTTCAGGACAAACTTGATTGCGCCCTGGCTTTCTTGAGAAGGAAACAGAAACAGTCACCTTAGCTTAACTTATCTTTTCCTCCCCTTCCATTTCTTTTTCTTTTTTAGTATAACAAATGTGGGAGTGGGGATTTGAAACCTTTGACTTCAAAAGAAAGAGATACCTTAACTGTTGAGCTAGGCTCGTATTGACATCTAAAATTATCTTGATTTATTATTATTATTAATCTTTTTTTTTCTTGGGAAAGGAAATAGCGGTTTTCATCGATGTAATGAAAAGAGACCGATTAGAATGAGACAGAAAAGGAAAAATCAACTTAAAACAAACTCAACCAAAAAGACCAAAACTGGTCTAAAAATATCTTTCTTATCTTTATACTAAAATGTATATAACTAAGTAATACTTCATCCTTAAAAGATTAATGCATTATCAACCCCGCAAATGATTTAAATCTCCCATTAGTCATCAGTAGTTAAATAATCCACATTAATAAGCAAAATAATAATAATAATAAATAAGCATTCCAATTCAAAATATGAGCTCAAGTTTTGCATGGACTGGTGAGCAACATACTCCTTCATTCGGATTTTGAAAAGAACTTCCTGGCCTCCACTGCATGCTAGGAACTACAGATGGAGAGAAAACTCGACCACCTATAGCTGCTGCATCACTAACATTGGTAGGATCAACTGTGGTTGTTCCATCACTAACTTTAGCAGCTGTAGGCAAAACGATTCTATTACTTAGAGGGGAAACCATGGACTGAACCATGCCACTGTTACTAGCCCGTTCTTCAGCTCCCATAATGTTTCTCTTGGTCACTTCAGAGGCAGAAGAAACGTTACCAAGAGTTATATTGCTAGGAACCACAATACCAGAAGTGTGGGAGGAAGTGGAGGGTGGCTGATTAGCAATCACACCTCTTCCCATGCCACCCCTAACAAGTCCAGAATCCGAAAATGATGGAGACAGTTTACGGCCTGGAAAGCTAGCAATTTCTTCATCCTTTGCAGAAGTGGGCATATTTACAGGAGATGAATTAGGAGCACCCGTAGTCTCCAATACAGCACGAACAGCACTTGAACCAGGAAGAATGGCCGATGTAGAGGATAAACCAGACCCATGCACTGCACCATTCAAGGAAGTTGAGGTTGCATGGTTCCCAGTGGGTGTTGTAGCCGCAGAAGAACCAAGGACACTACTCTTAGGAGGTGGGGTCTTCAAAAGAATGTCATTGTTACCATCTGGCAAAGTTGAATCATCAACCTGATCTGGAATGACAGTATTTTGTTGATGATTTGGAGCAGCAGTAACCTGGAAAATTCAACATCCGTTACCAATGTACTCCAGCAAGGTAGCAACTATAAAGTGTGATATTTAGGACAAAACAAGGGTCTAACATGTGCAATTATTTTGTTTAATCCTAAGCTACAGTAAAAAAGCAGTTAGCGCGAAGTCTGCATCACGCTAATTTACATGCAAATCCTAAAAGGTTCTCTGTACAAGACAATCAAACACCTAAATCTGGATAAATATTTATGAAAATTCTCCAAATCATTAACAAAAATAGAATTTTGTAAATGACATGTCTCCTAAAACTAAAGCAAAATGGCCATGAACGTTTGTTTGCCTAGCAATATATCAGCAAGAATTTGAAGTGAGGAGCCAATTCAATATCAAAAGGTTAGACCTCATTTACATGACAACTGACAAAAAGGAATACTATGGGTTTTACAGAAACTAATTCCATACAAGCAAACCCCATCATGCCTTGCAGAATTCTACAGTTGATTCTGCACATCTTATCCTCTCATACAGGGAAAAGAGCATTTTACAGACGGCTGCCACCATGATGTAACTAATAGTTCGGGAAAATATCAATTAACATTCCTAAACTTTGGAGATTGTATCAGTTCAAACCATGAACTAATAATTGTATCAATTTAAACCCTGAACTTTCTCGTAAGCATATCAATTTACACCCTTCATTATGTTCTGTTTGAATAAACATCATGTGACACTTATAAATTTATCAATTAAACCCCTAAACTTTCATAAGCAAACCAATTTAGATTCTCAATCAAGATTTCTCTTGAAAATTGTCCACGCATCAAGTCTAATCGTCCATTTTATTAATCTAACATTTGAAGAAATTTATACACGTGTAAGAATTGAATGAATGAATAATTTTCAAATGTAATCTAAATAAAGGGTCTAAACTTCTAACAATTTTGAGGTTTAATTGAAACTATTATATGTTTGGACAATATTTTTCGAACCAAGTCTAAAGAAAAGTATAAATTGATACATTTATGAAAGTTCAAGGTTTAAAGTGATACAATTGTTAGTTTAGGGTTTAAATTAATACAACCCCCAAAGTTTAGAGGTGTAAATTGAAACTTCCCCTAATAGTTATTTTATTTTACTGTGTTTATTTACCTTTAGTTGTTACAGTCTGGGTAATTTGCTGTTTAGTTTATTTGCGGTGACCTAATTATTTCCAGCCCCATTCTGTATAAATATGGGCTGCTTTGTCCTTTTGGAGGGTTTTTTTTTTTTTGTGGAGACTAAAGAGCGGAGAGTTGATTAAGAATTTCCAGTTAGAAACATTGAAAGAAAGTTCCAAGCGTTCCCTGGGACGAACCCTACAGAATGTATCCACCATAACATCATCAAAGATAAACGACTGAGAGCCTCAAAATGCCATCCACTCTATAAAAAACTAAACAAATGTCTCATTCACCGACAACACCTAGTTCGAGGTACAAAAAGGTACCAACTCTACTGCAGAGGATCCATGCATCACCAAAGCCCACAACCCCTTCTGAACATATCTCTATAACCACAATATATATATGGAATAGATATATATTATTTGGAGTTCAAAACATTTTTAATAAAGAACCTTCACTTGGTCTAGACCACATCAAGAACGCAAATTACACATCAAGAACGCAAATTACATGGGCAATCATTGATTTCCACAATATGGTACTTCTTCAGACGCCCAAAAAACATTTTAAGGATCATGCATCAAATAAAGCAGAACGTAAATCATGAAGAAATTTAAAAGTAAATATTTGTTAAATTTAAATCTCTAATGGCTAATAGACATTCCATACCTTTCAAATTCATCTAAATCCTTTACAATATCAAGTACATAAAAAAAAAGTAAATGTCTCTGCTATATGACTATTGATGGAGAAAGACATACAGGAACCTGAGTTGCCGACGTTGCCAGTGTAGTCTTCAAGTTGAGAGCTGGTGTACCCTGACAAAAGATAACATATCAATTTAGATACTAAATTTCTAACTTTCTTTTATCAAAAATACTATTATTCAAAAGGTTCTTGAGACTTGTGTCTTAAGCTCAAATTCTTTTCTTATGCCTTCTTTGTGTTATACAAGAAGCTTGCATTGCTTAAGAGAGGAGGCTTGCACTAGTAAATCACCGATTGACCCAAAAGCATAAACTTATGAGAGAAGGTAAAATTAATAATATATCATCTAACATGCACCTCCACTCAAAGAATAAAGGAATAGACAAGTTTGTTTCCTATCAAAAAATAATAATAATAAAAAAGATGGAATAGAGGGAGGAAAATCCATACCTTCACAAGGCTGGGAGGACAAATTGCAACCAGATCTTCAAGAGATTCCACCTTATCGAGTGGCAATGAGCTGTAAAGCTCATCCACATCACTGAATTCATCAAAATCCTCCTATACAGACAAGTTTTTGAGAGGTCAATGGCTAGAGTGAGTGATATTTCCATGAACTGAAATATAGTCACATGAACACAATCAAATGGGATGTAGAAATAAAAGTATATAGTTTCAGTAGTGGTAGTCAAATGAACATAAGTCCAGATAAAGACATAAAAATGTGTTTGCAGATATATCAATCAACTATTTATGAATAGTCCTAAACTAGTACATGATACTGCTACATGGGGTACCATTTTTACTCTCCTCTATAACCATGATTCCTTTTTTTCTCTTTAATATCCGTGAATGTCAAGACCAACTAACACAAACCTCAATTAATCAAATGAGACATCCACCAAACTTTACAACATTTGATTATAAGAAATTTGAATTTAACATCTTATGTAAACATTCGGTTGTCCCCGCACAATGCTCTCTTCTCTCTTCTTTCCCCTATCCTCCAACCGCCGCCTTCCGACAGCATTTCAACCATTTCTTCTCTCCTCTCTGTCTCTAACCTTGGGTTTTTTTGTACTTCTTCTTTGAACATCGGTTCATCTCTGACTTTCATCTCCAGATCTTATGTTTCTATCCTGATTCAAGCCTTCAACTATTAGAAGCCTCAGACTGTTTCTTATCCCTCCCCGTCACTATCATCGAATATTTTGCATAAAAGCTTTCCGATCATATTTTTATGCCTTCAGTTTATTCTCTCTATTTGGTAGTTGGAAAATCTCTCAACCATTTTTTTTTCAAGTGCCCTTATTCACAGTAGTTGGTTCAAATTATTACCTTTGTTCAACCTTCGGTGGGAATTTTCGAACAAATTGAAGGATAATGTCGTGCAGCTTCTATGTGGTTCTTTGTTGAGCTTGAATGCATATTTTCTTGGGATTAATGTAGTCAAAACCCTTTTTTGAGTTATGGATGGAAAGAAATCTGCGTATTTTTCAGGGCTCTTCTCACTTGCATTGTCAAAGTTTTGAATTTGTCAATTTAAAGGCACCTCCATGGTGTTCTCTCCCCAAAAAGTTCAAAGCTGGACGAATCTTATTGTTTCTTTTTGTACTATTTAATATTTGCTCCTTTTGGTGTTTGTATCTTGGAGTGATAGTCTCTTTTCATTCATTCTCTTATTGAAAAGTGTTTTACCTTTTTCAAAAAAAAAGAAAGAAAGAAAGAAAGAAAATTAACATCCTACATAGGTAGCCACCATAAGATTACAATGATTCTTATGTTATTAACTTAATAAACTGTTAGAATCCTTCCTAACAAGAACAAACTCAATAACAAGGAATGGACTTAAAGAACAATCAATCAAGCATGAAAATATATTGAAATATTAAAAGAAATAGTAACAAGATCATACATAGCACATTCTAGAGGGCTGAGAAATCCTCTCCCAAATTCCCAATTAGGAAATCCCACTAAATTCTCCACACTCCCCTCCAACCCCTCTCCTTCTATTTATAAGTAAAATCTCTAACAAACTTCATATCTAATTACTCACTTGCCCCCTTTTAATGACCACACTAATATTCTATTACTAATCTTACTATTTTAATAACTAGAAGTCTTACATAAACTTAGAAAACCAAGGTTTCCAAGCCAAATTAGAAGAACTAAAAATAATAAATAAACGTGTGTGTATATGCATACACATACATATGTGTGTGTGTATATGCATACATATGTGTGTGTATATATGCATACATATGTCCTGTCTGTATATGCATACATATGCACGTCTATATATATAAAATCAAACTAAGAAATGGAATATATAACGACATAAAATTAGAAATCGAAAGCAAAATTTCGAAGATAAGAGATTCAATAAAAATAAAAAAAATTGTATTTTATGTTTCAGTAGCAAATTTAGAAACTGGATCCCAATTTAAACGATTATTCAAAATATATTTGATAATATATTTATAAACTATAAAAATAGTTGTAGTTATCAACTAAATATTAGGTTAAATCTCCATTACTACTAATTAATTTATAAACATGTTTTGCGGCTTTTGCAAGAGCCAAAAAAAAACCTTAGGAAAGAAGGGATAAGGCATACCTCAAACCAAAGGAAGATTACAAAAGAGCTGCCACTCTAAATTGATGAAGCCAAAATTACAAAAAGAAGAGAGAGAAAATTGTATCTAAAAAAAACTCTAAAATTTCTTTCCGTCCATAAAAGCCAAAATATAGGTCAAGTGGGCCATGTAAATAAACAAGTCTTACTAATGCTAAGTTTTTTGTATTTGCTAATGGGAGAGTAAGGAGAGGATCTATACTTCTAAACAGGTTAGAGAAGAGGTTTATTGCCCCCCCTTTCTTTTTGTATTTGACGCAGACATCCTTATCCAAATGAGTTTTGGAGACATAGAGGCAGATTTTCTGAAGGGTGTTAAAGTAGACCAAAACCAAGTTCGTATCATCATTCTCTGTTGCAAACAGCAGAGTGTTATTGTGAGCTGGATAATTTCTTCTATATTTGGAATTGCCTAAAAAAAACTTTGAAGTTCATATCAATAGGAAGAAAACAGATTGGTAGGGCTTAACTCGGATGACCATGAGGTGGTAAACAGCTAAGAGAGGTCTTGAAGGAATTTCCAAGCATCCTTTCAGCTTCCTCATCTTTAGGATTTTTATTAATTGAAACAACTTTCAAAAAAGAAAGATACATTAACGTACAAAAAACCAAGCCCACAAAGAGGAACATCCCTCTATAGAAGGGACTCCAGCAATGCAAAATAACTCCTATAGAATAGTTATAAAAGGTTTTCAAAATCAAAGGCCTCAAAGAAACATTTAGTGAACCAGAGATCAAACCTCACTAGGGTCCCTATCCACCCCTCTAAAAGTCCTATTATTCCAGTCACCCCCCACAAGGTCCATAAGATTTCACAAACCCTAACGAGCCAAGAAAACGACCTCTCTCCCCACGAGGCGGATTGAGGAGGAACTCCTCAATCATACCATTAGTATCCCTCTGACAAGGAACGAAAAGTCAAAGTTCATTTTAGCACCCCTCATCTTTAGGAGTTTGTAATGTTTCTTTATTTCTAATTCTTATTAATGAGAGCAACCTGTCACTCTCTTATCAAACAATGAGAACGATCCCTTGTAACTGGCTTCCATTTTTTTTTTTTTTTTTTGCTTCATTGTTTGGGTCATTTCTTTATGCATAATCATAATGAATGTTACTTTCTTATAAAAGGAGAGAAAGAGTACTAGCACCTGTACAATACAATATGAAAACAAAAAAGATATGGAACGAATAACAACCTGATTCCTTTCCACATAATCTTCTAAGAAGTCCTTGACATCATTGACTTGCTCAGGACTCAATTCATCGTTATCAAGCAGTCTCAAGATTAGTTCCAGCTTCATTATATGAGCCTTGTGCCGGGTAATAGATGTTTCAAGATGAACCTGTAAAAGCAAAATGGACAGATAATTGTAAAACTGAAGTTCTAGGAAAGAACAACACATCATTTTAGAAAATTCAGAGTATAATACTACTAACCAATCTAGGAGGCCTTGCTTTCCCCTTCTTCACAGACAAACCCTCAATCTCAGCTTCAAAATTATCAATCTGAGATTCCAACTCACTAACCTGACAAGGATAAAAACATTGAGTGCCTGTTAAGCAATTTGGACAGAATTTTTCTTTTTCCTACCAAGCATAAACAACAAAAGAAAAGGTTTATACAAGGTTCAAGAGTTTCAAAGGGGCTGGTCCATCCACAAAAACGTCAATTACTCAAATAACTAGTAGGGGACCCACCATTCCCACTCTTTCATACAAGATGTTCTCTCCCTCATAAAAAATACCATACACAATTACTTTCCAATATACCTCTTCTAGTATATGTGAATTGATTGGAAGACTTATCTGCCAATCAGTCCCACCCAAAATCAAACTGAGAAAACTTGTTGACAACTTCTCGATCACAAAAAGAAAACCAAATCAAATGAGAAAAAAAATAGGTACCAGAAAAGCCCAAGAAGCTGAAATAGGACTCCTTAGTATGAGGGTTGGGAGAAGGTCAAGTGACTTGAAACAGATATGTTGGAATGTCAAAAATGTGAAGGAAGAGAAAGTAGTCCTCAAAAGGCTCTGATTAGATGTGTCGATTGCACTTACCATCTTATGGAACAAACTATTTTCCCCCCCTTTTTTGAATACAAAACTAATATTTCATTAGCAAGGGAAGCACAGAAAAGAGAGGAGACAAGATATGCCCACCTCACGGAGGGATTACAAAAGCACTTCCCAATTGCCTAAAATTTGCACCAAATCATGATTACAATAATCTTTGAAAATGGAGCACCAAGAAGAAGCTATAATTACATACGTTTGGGTTTCTTATAAAAAATAATAATAATAATATTTTTTCCTGAAATCTGGAAGCGCGACCATTGCAACTAAGAACAACATGCTGATTCTTTAACCAAATGCATTGTTCTTCAATGCAGACAGAGTCTATGGAGATTCCGTACAAGTAGATTTTCATACCACATTGTTCAACCAATCCCGTGTCTCTGATTTAGCTTTCTCCTTTGGATCCTATGTATAAAAACCACAGAGAAGCTTCATTAGAGCCAACAATAAAAATAGTAAAGAATTTTTCACAAGTGTACGCAAAGCTACTATTTACAAGTTATTTGTACATGAACAAACAAAACAACTAGAATTTTCCTTCAGAGGCACTTAAAAGAAAATGAATTGAAATTGAAAATGACTAAAATGACAGACAGGAGGACAAATTTCCATTATTGACAGGAAAAGGAAGTAAAAACAAATATGGTTTTAGATCAATCTACAAATATATCACCCATAACATAGAAAACTGCCAATATTTCTGAAAATGATACTTAGCAAATTAATAGGAGCTGAAAAAAGAGAAACACATAAAACCAAAACCAAGAAGCAAACAGACCAAACTTAAAATTTAGCCAAAAATGTAACAATTTGAATAGTAATTAAAAGGAAATTTTTGTTATCATATAGCCTTGTTCTTGATGATTG
Source organism: Benincasa hispida (assembly GCF_027475165.1). Taxonomy (NCBI): domain Eukaryota; kingdom Viridiplantae; phylum Streptophyta; class Magnoliopsida; order Cucurbitales; family Cucurbitaceae; genus Benincasa; species Benincasa hispida. The sequence goes on along the minus strand of NC_143488.1, from coordinate 50,937,352 downwards.
AACCGGGTCTCTGTTATACTTTTGGAGAGATCATAGGCATATCCTAGATTTTATTAAGGATCTTTTTGTTTCCAGTTGTACTTCAGCACTTCCCATCCATTCCCCTTGAAATTTTGGCTCTTCATAAATTACTTTTCCCAGAAAAGGGAGGTGGAGGTGGGGGTGGGGTGGGCAGATGGGAGTCAGAACTGACCAAAGAAGAGCTTACTAGTCTGATCCTAAACAAAAACCAAAATAGTTCAGAGAAGGCAAATAAAATCAATTTCGGTTTTTGAGTTGTAGGTAACTTCTTTTTTTCTTTGAAGGAAACAATACGATGAGAAGAAACTAATGTTCAAAAGTACAAGAAACCCAGAAAATGATACAAAACCATAATATAAAATAAATTAAAACAACAAAACATAAGAGAATTATGAGAACAACATAAAAGTGTTATCTTATAATCCTCCTCCATTTAGGGAATCCACCATCTACTCCTCTATAGACCGAGGCATGCACCAATTCAAACCAAATAAAATGCCAAAATACTCCAGATCCTTCTACTAAAAGTTTAGGAAGGTGATTGACCCACGAGAGAAGCACTTTTCATTGTATTCAATATATTCCCACACACATCGCCTAAAGCTTTAAATGTCTCCAAACTCCATAAATGTAGGAGAATATTGAATAATATAACCAACCTACATATGTATATATGTTTCCTTATGAAGAAACTTGACTTTCATTGAGAAAACATCAAAGAATGCATGCCATACAAAAAAAAAAAAAAACCAACTTACCAGAAATATGCCCATTCACCTCTTTGCAACTCTGATAGCTACCCAAGCTTAAACTCAACACCTCAAAAAAAAAGTATGCCAGATCGCCCCAGCAAAATCACAACTTCACATGATATGACCTCCATATTGAAATTGATTCTTTTGTGCAACTCTTCTTTACAAAACTCGAATTTGTGAGTGTAGTTACCTACCACCGTCCATTCTTTGTTCAAAGCCGCTATTTTGGCAAAGTTAGTATCCAGGCATTTTGGAAGGGCCATGTCCAGATGAAAAGAATCTATGATTAACATTTTTTGGACGGTGTCACATTGAGTCTCAGATTTTTATCCGTTCATCATGGAAGCACCTCCTTGACACTACTAAAGTTTTTTCCCATGATAACATTCTTGCATTCTTGAGGAGTTAACGGGTATGTTGTCTTGTTCTATTCAAACATCTTCATATTTACACAGAATTTGTTACTCCTCTAGGCTCTTCTAAAACTCCTTCCAGCTGTTCAAGTTTTCCCATGCATGGATGACCAAGTTCACTTTTTTTCCCTAAGGAGAACACTTTAGAACTACAAATCAACCCCTCTTGTTCATTTTTTCAATCACCAAATATCTTGAGACATTGGACAACTTGTTCAAAATTATCAGGACTTTTTAACAGGCTTCTAGACTAAATATCAACTTTACCAAAAGTGAGTTATTGGGCACCAATTCAAAGTCGAAAATGGATCATTTTCTTTCTGCTTTTGGTTGCAAACAAGGGCATTGGCCTACTAAGTATCTAGGGCTTCTTATGGGAGGTCATTCGAATTCTGTGCATTTTTGGCAACCAGTTTTTGAGAGTTGCAGCAAAAGCTTCACAACTGAATATATGCATATATTTCAAAAGAAAATTATGGGAGGTTTCTAGAGGCGATGGTGGCACCCATAATGTTTAGGAAAGGATGCTTCCTAAAACTGTTAGGGGGTATTGGAATTGGAAAATTCAAGAGGAGGAATACAACTTTATTGGCTAAATGGATTTAGCGGTTTCTTCATGAGGATTCAGCTTTATGGTGTAATTATATTGCAGCTAAATACTACATATCTGATTTATTTGTTTGGCCATGACATATTTAGCACGGTTCCTAAATCTCCTTCATGATTTATCAGCTCTACTTCAGAGTCGAAAATTGTTCGAAGTCATACTACATGTTATTTGGGCAATGGCTCCTTTACTTCGTTTTGGCATGATTTATGGCTTTAATTGTGCGATTCTCTCCTTTGTTTCCCCCGGTTGTTTCATTTAACTGTAGACCTCATCTTATTTTCAGCAATGCTTGGTTGGTAAATCAAAGTGCTTGAAACTTACATTTTCGTCAAAACTTTATTGATTTGGAAACAATTGAATGGGCTAATCTTTCTTACCTCATCTCCTCTATTGAAAATAACAACAGTTCATTGAGAAAAAATGAAAGAATACACGGGCATACAAAAAAACCAAACCAACAAAAAAAGGAGCTCCCTCTACATGAAGGGACTCCAACTATGTAACAAAATGTCTATAGGATAATTACAAAAGTCCTTCTAAATCAAAACCAAACGAGAAATATGAAAACAAACGAGGGACCAAACATCTGAAAGATCCCTATAGACACCCCTAAACACTCTCCTATTCTATTTGCCCCACAAAATCCACAAAATTGCACCCACCCCCGCACACCATAAAAGATAATCTTTCCTCCCAAAAGGAAAATTGAGGAAGAACTCCTCAATCATATTACTGACGTTTCTGTGTCGAGCAATCATCACACCTCAAGGTTGATGATCCTTCCAAAACTTTTACAGCCAAATCCCTCAAGGTTGATACTGATGATTCCCCTGACCCTAACTCCTGTGGTCTTTATAAGGTGATCTAGTCAGATTCTTATCCCAAGAAGATAAAAGTTTTCCTTCAGGAGCTTAGTCTTGGGGGCTATTAATATGGTTAACTGTCTTTAAAGGAAAATACCTTTTATGTGTCTTTCCCCTTCCATTTGCTCCATGTGTACCGCCCATTATGAATCTCTAGGCCACATTTTTCTACATTGTTCTTATGCTTCTCATTATTGGGAAATCATTATTGAAGCTTTAGGTTGGAGTTTGGCTTTTCAGAATTGTCCATTACGATTTTCTTGGCTGCATTTTATATGGTCACCCTTTTCATGATGACAGGAAGACTATATGCCCTGCTCTTAATAGAGTGTGCCTTTGGCTTTTTTGGGGCGAAAGGAATGAAAGACTTTTCAATGATTCTATTACCTCGTCTATCTGATTTTGGGAGTTACTTTTTTTTAAGGCTCTACACTGGTACAAACAATACGGGCCTTTTTCATATTTGATTTCCACTTGGAGATTACAGTGTTTCAAAGCTTTGCTCTTTTTACTTCATTCACCAATAAAATTTGTTTCCCTTCTCCACATAAAAATAAAAAATAAAACACTTTTAATACCCAAATAAAACCAATTTCATAGTGGATCTTTCAAAAGAACTTAACATTGATAGGTGTTAAAAGTTGATCTTCAAACCAATGTTTCAAAAATCGGTCGAGGCACACGCCTTGAGGCAAGGCGACTTCCTCATGCCTCAAGGCATGCAATTACATCAAGAAAAAAAGAGGCTTACGCCTCTTTCAATGAAGGCTTATGCCTTTTGGTATGGCATTGAGGCGTTGGAGGCTAAAGCCTCAAGGTATTTGAACGAGAATTAAATGGGTTGGGCCCACCCACCAAGAACAATAAATATTGTTCTTTGCATGTGTCTTCAAACTTGCAAATTGGGAATGTGGAACCGGCAGACTTATCACTTAACAACAACAAAATTATTATTAATTAAGTTTTTTTTTTTCTTTTGGGAGTTTTAAAGTGTAATCCAACCACATATTAATTTAAAACCACTAAAAGACAAAGATTTGGGTTAAACATAATCGATGGAGTCAGTGGCCAAACCAAGTGGGAGAGTTTTCTTCAATTTTCTTCTACAAAAAAATATACTAAAACACAATTTAATCAACACCAAGGTTAGATTTTTTTTCCACTTCTTTTATCTTCCTAATAGAAGATTTTCTATTTTATATCTTTTTAAAAGAGTTTTTTCCCTTAATAGTTGCTGTTTTCTATTCTCTTTTCTTTTCAAGAGTTTTTAACTTTTTTTCCTTCATAGTTACTATCTAGTTGATTTGTGGAAGTTTCTTTTCCAACTTTTAAATATTTTTAATACTTACTTTTTTTTACCACAAAGTTTTTATTTTACACATTTTTTATGTATTCTTTATTTTCTTAAATACAGATTTAGATAGAATATTGCGATTTGTTTTCCTTTGTTGTGATTAATTATTGAGATTTTTTTCTTTGTCGTGATTAATTTTGAGTATGTTATGTACTTTTTAGCAATATTATAATGTTAAAATATATAAGATCTATGTTTTATGATTTAATCATGTTTTCTTAATTTAAAATGAGGCTTAAGCCTCATACCGCCTCGAGGCTTAAGCCTCAACGCTTCGCCTCTCAAAGAGAAAACGCCTCGAGACCGCCTTAAGCCTTTTAAAACATTGCTTCTAGAACATCATTTATCCACACTACAAGCTTTGGTTTTAGAGCTGCCTCAAACAATAGCGAGAATTTTTTTTTTTATATATATAAACAACAACTTTCATTGAGAAAAAAAATGAAAGAATGCAAGAACATAAGACAAGACCACACCCCTACTAAAGGAAGGGGTTCCAACCAAGAAAAATGTTACCAAGAGAATAGTTACAAAAGAGTTTCAAAACCGAAGCCCAAAGGGACACATGAAACCTCATTAAGGACCAAACCTCACAAGAGTCCCTATCCCTTCCTCGAAACACTCTATTGTTTCTTTCCTGCCATATGGCGAGAAATTATTATTTGTTAGCAATAACATCCTAGTTTTTTATCTCGGATAAAATCTATAGAAAAAACATGCTTCTCCACACAACACTTACAAGCCAACTTAGATGTCCTTGTCGTGGGTGCATAACTTACTTCCTCTGTCCTTTTCCAAATTTAGAACCACCATTGCTATGCCGATATGAACTATTCTAAGTGGTGGTTGCAAACGCAAGAGGGAGAGAGAAATAGAGAGAAGAGCATACAGTTTTCTCCTACTTTTTTTTTTTATTTCTTTAAAACCAAATCTCCAAAAGATAATTGCTACAAATTAATGGCACAAGTACCTAATCACATCTAAGCATGGAAGCAATTTTGTACAAGCATGTTTGGCAAGTTATCAATTGATTTAGGTTCAAAGAGGAGAGAGAATAGAGTTGAAGAGCATACAGTTTTAGGCTGTTGACCCAAACCTTCTTTCGAGAAGGCTTTAGTTTTTGTCTCCTTTTCACAAATCTTGAATCTTTCCATTTCACGCTCAATAAGTTTACGAGCATCCAACAAAGCCTGCTCATAAGAGGCACTGACCTTTACCAACAAAAATCAAAATAGAAAATAATTAGCCTCTGCCATCAAGATTTATGATAAAAACAAAAGTTTCATCAAATATATTGCATATCTCTCTTGGTTAACAAAAAAAAAAAAAAACAATCAAATAAATTGATGGAACATGAATATTCTAATTTTTCTAGATAAGGAACATAAAACAGATATTATAAGTAGTAACTAGAATACTTAGCAAGAAAAGGTATTAGAATACAACATATAAATTAGATATAACTTTCCACGAATCTTAGAATTAGGAAGGTTGGTTCTTTACATTTCAGAACTTGAGGCTCTCAAGGAAAGTAAGGACTAATTCAGATCATAAGCAGACTCTCTTGAAGATTGGCTCTCTTGCAGGGGTCCAAAAGCCCTCTCAAATTTGAAATTGTTAACTGCAGCAATAGTCCTTTATGCCTTTCTCTGGAAAAATGGTGGAACGAAATTAGTTGAGGGGTGGCCAGACTTTGCGTTGGAGCATTATCCTAAAGCAGCAAAGGAGCATATTATTATCTGGAACAAGAAAAGGCTTGGCAACCTTATATTTCTTCAAGAACAAACTTGGCTAATGGAATCAAAGAAATACACCTCATAGCGGAAGGGAGAGCTTTACAGAAGAGCCGAGCATGGACTTTTTGCAGAGATGTAAAGTTTCTAAGTTCAAGAGAATGAGAATTCAAGTCGCTGCCACTATGTTGTGAACAATAGAAGAACAATTCTAAATTTGAAGATTCGAATAGAGAACCAGAAAACTTTGGTTATTGGAGGACGCCATTGCGGGGTGGGAAATTGGACGGTCGACCTTTAAGATGCTAATATGTGGCGAATCCACTGAGGGTTGTGGGAAAGGCCATTATGTTTTTCCAAAATTTCCATGGAATGGACAAGAAGTATAAGATTAATTCCTCAGGTATTGCAATAAAGATACAGTGTGGCCAAGTATTGGGTCAGGATAAGATGCAATGGATGCTGGACAGCTAAGGTGAATACTCTAGGCTCTCTTTCATCAACCAACCAACCAACTCCAGCCCTACAGTCTACTGTTGTTAATGACAGCTTGCCCAAAGCCATATGGAAGACCAAGCATGAATAGCCAAGAGAAATTGAGGTTTCCATTAGAACACTTCAGCAGGATGGTTTCAACATGGGGTATAGAGTCCAAGGTAGGATCTTCACATTTGGTCCATCTCAGATAAGCTATGTTTAGAAGTTACGAGCTACAACTTTTGGATCTCTAAAAGGTAAACGGACTTAAATTCCCAATTATAAAATGCTTGCGCGAGTAATTGATCTGATATGTACTAACTACTAAGAACCGACTGTATGACCAAAAACAATAAAAAAATAATAATAATAAATAAAGAAATCGCCGTCGGAGGAGTCAATGTGCCACTGGAAGTTCACAGAAACCACAGTAACTTTGAGAATATAAAGATACAAAAGAGGAGAGAAACCTTCTTATCCTTAATCTCACTGGACTGAATCCAGGTCTTGATTTGGTCCCTGTATCTCTGAAGCTTCTTTATCTCCTTCTTCAAGTCCGCCTCAAATTTCTCCTTCTGATTGGAATTGTCGGTGTCATAAACCTAGAAACGAGACAAACAAGAAAAAGTAAGGCCCAACTCCAAATTTACAGGCAAAGCTTGCATTCTCGGAAGCGAGTGGGTGGATGGTGAAAATGAACCTTGTTCCAAATGCTGTCAAAGACGTCAACCCCTTCTTGGACCTTCTTGAGAACTCGGTCAATTTCCCCTTGGAGCTTTCGACTCGCACCCATGGCAGAACTAGAGATGTAGATTTCGGGACTGAATTGCACAAAAACAAGAAGCTAGAGCAATGGAATGGAAGGACGGACAAACAATCGGATTGGTTCAATCCCTGCCAGGTCTCTCTAGTTTCGTATGTATGTACGGGCATCGGTTGCAAGGAAGATGATCGATTGGGAAGACACGAAAGACAGTCTGTGCAAATAAAGGCGCGATGGCCTAGTCACTCCACACCATACTAATCTTTCTTTTTAAAAAATATTTCTGAATCTAATTAAGTTGAACTGCACGTTTGGTCTATGGTGGGGCGAAAGTTAGAATTTATTCATGTTTATAATTATAATATAATTTTTATAGTTTAGTAAAATTTCAAAAATAAACCCGTTATTTATGAGAATTTTACCAAACCTTGAGAATTATTTAGGAAGTATTATCAAATTTTAAGAATTAAAATTCTAAATTTTAAACGTAAGAACTAAATTCTAACTTTTTTCTAAATTATAGGTATTCGATTTTAATTTAGCGATTTAATTTAACAAAATATATATTTTTTAATTAAAAGATCAAAATAAAAAGTTTTAAAAATTTTTAATTTAAAATTTCACATTCAAATCGATATATGATGAAAATATAAATGTGTTATTTTTCATAATTTATACTATTTATATAATATCACATAATCCAAAAATTGTCTTAAAAACCATGTGTCAAACATATATTCGTTGAATAAGAGAATTTGAATAATATCTCTATCTCTACTATATTAAAAGGGGTCATGTAGGGAGAATTTTTGCATGCCATTTTTACTCTTACATTTTTCATAAACTCACCCTTCATCAAGTGGTTGTGACTTTTCAAGAGTAGATGTTCGTTTGAAAGTCCATGGTGGTGTTTTTTTCGAATTTTTAGTTTACAAAATAAATTTATATATTTAAAAAATAAAGTCTTGAGTCACATAAGTGCAATTGATGTTAATTGGACGCGACTCTTTGAGATAAATGAAATAGATGCCAATTGGATTCATTTGTTCATGGCGGATGTGGTTACACACATCACATTTGTGCATTGATTCTTCCAATGCATATGTGAGATGCACGTATAAGAGAAAAATAAATAAATACTTACATTTACATTCTTAAAACAATAATTCTACGAGATCCAAAGTTTAAAGAAAAATACAAAAGATAGAGTATTTAATTGAATGAAAGTAATAATCAATACGGTGAAACAATGCATTCTTTCAAATGACTTCACAGTAGATATATAATAACATTAGAATAAAAATTGCATTATATATATTACAACATTGGAATATTAACATATTAATTTGATAATTTAATTACTATAACAGTTTTTTCTCTTTGTACTAGGTATAAGATTTAAAAAAAAAACGATAATATTGTTGAGGATTATGTCATAAATCTTGTAGTTTGTAATATATAAACAAAATTCGTTAATAAAATAATTAGACTCGTGTGACTCGATCCAAGAAACTAAGATTCAAGTTTATTTTACGTAATTTGAATAGTTCATTGTAGACATATAGGTGGATCATACTCAAGTAATAACCTATATGGTCTGTAGTATATGGATAAGTTGGGTGTCTTATCTTGGTGACACTACGGATACAACCCACTTTGTATATGTTATAAGAGTTGTAAGTGTTACAAACGTTTTGATCAAAATCAGTCATATGGAGACATGTGAGTGAAGGTATCTTATATAAAGAGTTTGTATAAGATCGAACTATGAAATGATTATTCTCTCTCTATAACACAGTTGACTAAATAGATTAACATTTCATAGGATGGTCATAGGTAACTCGACCTCAATCTTGAGTCAGTTATGAACTCATGTCTATACAGGCAATCCTTTGATTGGAATGCGTGAGAGTGGCCCGAGTCGGCGACTCAATAAAACTACCATTTTGGAGATTTGTCCGATTAGGGAGCTGGGAACATAGCTACATAAGATAGAATTCACTCTTTTCCATTTTTAGAGTAAGTAGATTAATTGTTCCCTTAAGTGCTGACTTGGGTCTTGAACAATGGGGTCCCTCTCTCTCATTGGCACAAGAGGGACTTATTTATGATATGACCATAAATAGATAGTTCACTAGAGAATCAATGAGACTTAAGGAGTATGAGGTAATTATAGGGGCAAACGGTAATTTGACCCAACTGTAATTACGAGTAGTTTGTGAAGGATTGGCTTATTGGTAATGGTTATATCAATGGACACATGAATATTTTGCAGTGCGAAGAGTGCTGTCATTGATCTTTAGTGGAGTGACCCACAGTCAATGAGCATTGATTAATTTAATTAAAGAGTTTAATTATCATTAGAACTTCTAATATGTAGGTCCATTAGATCCACTTGCTAGCTCATTAAGAAGAAAATGATGATTTATTGGTTTTGGGATAATTTGAACTGTTCGAATTAAATAAGAGAATGTAAATTAATTATATTAAATACAATTAATATAATGTATGTGGATACATTATAATATAAAGATAAATTTGAATGAGATTCAAAATTAAACTATATAATACAAGAGAGAGATATTTGAATAAAATTCAAATATTATTTACATGAATCTAACTATATGAATGAGATTCATATAAAAACTATAAGTTTAAAATTAATATGAATGAGATTCATATTTAAACTATAGTTTATGAGAGAGATATGCATTTTAATATGATTCAAATGCATCTTAATATAATTCAAATGTATTAATTAATTAATATTTATTTATTTATGTTAAATATGATGTAATTTATAATAATTAAATAATAAAGTTAATTCATCTTCTCTCTTTAATGTAGATTCATGAAAGAAGTTTAATGGACTGTTTAGATGCTGAGTTAAGATAAAATGTTTGGAGTTCATATGTCTGTAAAATTCATATATTTGTGAAGTTCATATATATGTGCTTGAGGTTCAAAGTTATTTGGTATGAGTTCATATCTCTGGGGTATCTAGTGCAGCTTTTTGAACTCTAAATAATCTGTTTTTATGATTACTATTTTTTTATACTTTTTATTCAATAATTCTACCCATCTCTGTTTGAATAAAATATGGACTGCAATTTCTTTCTTTTTTTCTTTTAATTTTTTAATTTTTCTTCTTTCTTTCTAGTATTGCACAACAATTAACTCATTACATTTATTGCAGAAATATGGTTAAATAAAATGAAAAAAACAAAGAGAAATCAAAACTTTTGATTCCTAATTTTCTCTGAATTTCACTACCATCTTCTTTTTCTTCTTCTTCCTATTATTGCTCCATATTTTTACTCTGTCGTGATTCTTTTAATTGAATCTGCCTCATCATCTAAATAGCCAATTGAATGTCATGACATTTCTTCAACAATTTCACATTCAATTCCTCCAAGTTTGGAGGATCATCAAAGAGCGAATCTCCATTTTTCACTAATTATTGTTACAAAATGTTACAGGAAAAAATCTTCATTTTATAGGTTTTTTTTGCTATATATTATATACTTTTCAACCACATACATACTTTTTGTCTAAATATTCTTAACACTCATTTGGTATGTGAATTCAATTAAACGAAAATAAATTTTACGAGTTTTTAAGTATAAACATTGCTTTTGATGTTGGCAAAATGTTATTATATTTATATCAACAACCCTACAATATACTTTAAAAGTCATCAGTCTTATAATAGTCAGAAGTGGTTGTCGAAGTTGATTACTGAAAATGATTTTCGTTGGAGTTTGTAGTCAAAGGTGGTTATCGGAACCTAAAGTAGGTTACATGAAGGTGGTATTGGAATTGGTCATCGGAGGTGGTTTTTGGAGCCTGGAGTTGGTCACACGAAGGTGGTCATCGAAGATGATTTTTGCTGAAGTTTGTAGTCAGAGATGATTGTCGGAGTTGGTCGTGCGAAGGTGGTTGTCGGAGTTAGGTCATACAGTTGTCATTGGACATGGTTTTCAAAGCCTCGAATTGGTTGTCGAAGTTGGTCGTGCGAAGATGGTTGTCAAAGTTGGTCGTTGGAGTTGTCATCGAAGGTGGTTGTCGAAGCTCAGAGTTAGTTCCCAGAGCGTGACACGATAGTTGCTAAAAATGGTGATGGGTGGAGCAATTGAAAATACTAGAAGAAGGGAGAGTTGGAGTGAGTTGGTATATCAACTCAACTCCACCAACATTTTAAAGTTGGCGGTCCAAACATTGAGTTGGTATATTATACCAATTCAACTCAACTCATGTTGGTAAGCCAAACACCTCCTTAGTTTTTTTTACATACTGTAAATAAAAGTTTTTTCTCTTTCTATCTTTAACCCTCTTAAGAACATAGAAGGAAAAAACCTCCTTGTATATTTCTTTTTTCCCTTGTTCCAAAATGTTATTGGATCCCACAGTCCAAATCATTGCTGAAGAATAGTAAGGTAACTAAGCGGTGTTGTCTTCCAAAAGATTCGTTCGTGGAAATTTCATGTAGAGAGGAGATTTTTGAAGACAGTCTTCAAGGGTATGTATTAACTCTTCCCTATTTTTGCATGCTTAGTTAAAATTATATGTTTATTCTTCTCTGTTATTTTGTAAATTCAAAACTTTAATTAAAAGTATATGCGATCAATCGCTTATGCAGGGGATTCAAACTCTTCAAATATGGTTGATAACTTGTATTTGTACAAGTTAATATCTTTTAAAGTTACAATATTTAGAACTATTTGATTAAAAAAGCATTGAAATCATAAAAGAATAGGGCAAAATTTCCTTTCCATGCGTTCAATAATTCAAAAGAAGAGTTCAAGTGATTACATCACTGATGAGTTAAATATGCATGAATACAGATGAAATCATAAAGAGGAGGAGCTATGTATAGGACACATAATGCAGAACAACAACGTAAAGCAAGTTATGTGGCAAGGCAACCTATGCGATGAACAAGATAGCCAAACGCATATGAGGGGACCACCGACAATTGCAACAACGAACGTGACAAAGTTACCTAACACGTTTGCTACAGTTCTGTGTGGCAGAAGTGATCATCACAACTCTGAAAGTTCGGGTCAATCCGCAAGGAAGCGCGATTCGTTTCATAAGCCAATTTCCTAACTAGAGCAGTAAATGGGGGAGAGGGGGCTGGTGTGGATGAGAATAAAGCGTGAAAAATAAAGTGCATGGGAAAATGTAACCTAGGATGGGATAATCTAGTCCTGGGAGCAAGTGGGTTCCAATGTAACCTAGGATGGGATAATCTAGTCTTGGGAGCAAGTGGATTCCTATGTAACCTCTATCATTGAAATATATCGATTGAACATATATTTGATTATGCGTGCACAATGACCTAATCGATACAAATTAACTAGCTTATTCAAAGGTGGATAACTAATTAAAACCGAATCGATTAAGCGCCCTAATCATCAATTAAAGCTCTATACATGCTTCTAAATTCTATTGGGTTGATAACATCCAAAAAGAGATAAAATCATGTCCATTACAATTAAGGATTCCATTGTGTGATTAACTAACTAAGGAGCCCAATTAATTAACCAATTACTCTTTGAACCTAGTTAAAGTATGCATCCTAAGATTCAAGTCCAGCCTATAAATCCTAGCATACATACTCAATTAATTTCTACTAATGGTGATTATAGCTAGATGAAAAAGAATATGACATGCAAGCCATAAATCGATTGGCAAAAACATATACCCATGAGAGGAGCGTCTATCCAAGCATAAGCATACATTTAGAAGTTAAAATAGATTCAAAGAAGCGTAAATCCAAATACATTCAGTTCAATCAAAATAAAATCTCAAGAAATATACATAAACTTGCCCCAAGAACTAGAAAATCTCACTTACCTCAACAATTTGTAGAGATGAAGAAGAGATGGAGCACTTAATCCATGTTACAGCAATAAAAAAAAAACGAAAGAAAACCTAAACATTAACACTGTAGATGGAGTAGAGAACGAAAAAACGAAGAAAATGAGTGGTCACTCACCCAAATCGGCCACCTCGATTGAAAGTTACGACCACAATACCGAAGAGCAGTTTTTATAATAGCACAATAACACAGCGGCGCTACAGGTCAGCATTGCGGCATTGTGCCTTATTTTCGGCTTCTGCATAGAGCCCTGAGCATGGCGCCGAGTATGGCGCCGCTGTGCTCTCACATGAGGGTTGTTTTGACATTTTCTCTTCCATTTGAAGCCTCGGAAGAGCCCGATCACTTATAATAGATCCAAGTTAAACTTGAGTGGCCCGTAACGCTTCAAAATGCATGATTTGATGATGAAGCTACACTTATAATCATTTAAGCACATTAAACATGACAACCAAGATAGATTAAAGGCATAAAAGTAGCTCTTTTGGAGAGTTATCAATAGGTATACTATCGAACGAGGTTCCTACTTTTTGGGACTTTTCATGAGTACATGAGCTGGACATCCCCAAATCCTGAAGTGGCATAAACTACCTTTACAATCTCTCCATAACTCAAAAGATGTTTTAGAAACACTATGTAAGGGAACGTTGTTCAAGATATAAATATCAGTCTCCACTGCATATCCCTAGAATGAGTCAGGAAGTTGAGCATAGCTCATCATAGATTGAACCATGTCTAACAGGGTTCTATTTCTCCTTTCCAATACAACATTCTTATCTTTTTACTTAACAAGTTTTCAACCTTAGTCTTATACTCCTAGAACTTTTCAAGTCCTTCAGACTTGTATTGCATTAGATAAAGATACCCGTATCTTGAATAATCATCTATGAAAGAGATGAAATATTCATATCATCCTCTTGCTTTTACATTTATTAGACTATATAAATGTGAATGTGTAAGCTCAGAGGGCTCTTTGGCTCTGTAACCTTGTAGAGTAAAAGGTCGTTTTGTTATCTTACCTTCAAGGCATGACTCACATATAGGTAAAAAGTTTTCTTCTAAACCATTTAAAAAGTCCACTTTTAACCAATCTTTCAATTCTATTGAGATTAATGTGACCTAATCTTAGATGCCAAAATTGGGCGTTTTCTTTAGGAGAAACACTTGGTCTCTTAGTAATTGTTTCCATTATGAAAATATAAGTTATTTTTTATTGTAGCAAAGCCTATTTCTATTCCATTTTTAAAAATAAACACTTCATTTTCAAAGAATGAGAGAGAACACTTCTGTTCAATTAGACGAGAAACAGAGATTAAGTTCCTTTTGATATTAGAAACTACATATACATCATCTAATAACATATATCTTTCTTGTCAAAAAATAACTTAAGTCTGCCTATGACAACAACTGCAACAACCTCACCAGTGCCAACTCGAAGATTCATCTCTCCAACTTCCAATTGTCTCCAGGAATTAAATCTCTGATGGGAAAAACATACATGATTAGTAGCCCCTGAAGGAACTATCCAAGCAAAATCACCATTCTCTACTAGGCACGACTCCAAGACAAGTAAATCAGATTTATTATAACTGGATTTCTTCCTTTTCTGAAGAGTAGTTGGATCAGCTTGAAAACCCTTATTGTACACTTCAAGTTTTTTCTCAGAGGATGAATGTCTTTGATAAACTTCACCAGAGTTAGCAACATTTACCACATCTATTAGTCCCTTAACATTCAATATGGATCAGAATTTGATTAGGGAGTTGACATTGCTGGCTTCATCGATATCAACCCCGTCCTGCTTGAATTGTGAGAACACTCACTTAAAAAATTCTTGCCTTGATTGCATGATTTGAAGTGCGGTGACCATGTTGTCAAATATTTTGGCTAAGGCATCAGTTATACTCGCCAAAATGTGAACTCAGCCTTATATTGGCCTTCGTCCATCTTTTGTATGCATCACGAACACTTTGTGTTGCATCAGGGTTGAGGCTGGAGGACATTCCTTAGTCAAGACGAATTTAAGGTCGTTAACCACAAAAATAGTTTTAATCGACTCTTTCCATGTTATGTAATTATTTTCAGTCAATTTTTCAGTTTTAAGAAGGTTCAGTGTAACACTAGTCATTTTTGTTGATACAGAACAAATTATTTATATTAAAAACTTATGCAAAAATTTGTTTTAATCCAATCAGTTTAGCAAAAGAAATAATGAACCCCAATGATGCTTCAGTGATTTAGGACAAAAGCCACTGAAGGGTGGTCAGTCACCCCTTCACTGAACTGAAACATTCTCAACTAATCATTACACCAGAATAACTCTTATTCCTATAACAATTAGTCACCTAATTTGGTCAAGAAATCATTGACTTACTTAACAATTTCTTGTAAGTGTGACCCTCCAATTTAGATCCTAAAGTTCCGTCCCAATGAGCCAATCGAAAGAAAAAATCAATTGGGGCAAAAACTAAAGTGATCTTCTCCATTTTTGAAGTTCGCCTTGATATTGACCTAATGCACACACTATCCAAATGGGGATGCTCCCAAGGCACCTCGAGGTTGTGCAAAGTCTCATGATGCAAACCAATGAAGGAGATCATAGAACATGTTGACACACATCTCTCTCCCACTTACTCTCTCCGTTCACCTTGATATTGACCAATGTAAACACCATCGAAGGGGACTCACAGTGTGAACATTAAGGGAGAAACGTGAGTGAAAAAATTGATGTATCATATACATCTATTTCCTCCCATTGAGTATTTTAAAAATTATGGTTTCTTACTTTAGTAAATCCAGCTAATTAATTTATCTAAGTCCTTGTTAATTTGCTCAATATATGGTTTATATTGAATATTTTAACAACATGTGATTTTATTTATTAAACTCTTTAATAAACAAAACCATTTATTGCATGCTTATAAAATACTTGTCTAATTAACCTTCCAGGTCGGTTTTAAGGTAGCGGTGTTTCATTTTCGTCAACTTAAATACCCCAGCCTAGACAAAACGTTCCTCGGACAAAAGTTCATTTATAGGTAGTTATTTTATAAATTTAATCTTTTACGGAATTTATTTTAATCCTATTAAAACAAATTAAAAGATTAACCTATTTCTAATCACATTAGAAATGCTTTTAACGTAAGTTTAAGTTAATTAATTTTAAACTATCTAAAATTAATTTGGACCTATGTTTGCATGCAACTCTTGATTATATATTTTAATCTATTTCATTAAACTTATAACCATTATAATATAATGAATTAAAACCTATAATTTTCATCTAATGACATCAATCAAATATAATCATTATATTTATCTAAGTAATGTTATGCTCAATGCAAAGTTTATTTTCATCTAATAAAAATAACACTTATAATTATCACCCATGAAAATACATATACATATTCCTTTTCATTAAACAATAAAACAATACATTACTACTAATGAAAATAATTCACATGCTATCATACTATATAACAATTATATTCTAGTATGATGCATGAACATGCTTAATAATCATGCAAGCATACTTCTAATAAAAGGATGGATGAAACATGTTTATCTTAAGGTGAGATTTTTAATCTATATAGCACACAATATGCAATATATAAATCATATAATTTAAACATAAATCTCATGCACATTAAATTACATAAAATGCATTAATAGACCGATATTTGGAACCCTAATAAAAATAATTAAATTAATATAATCGAATCATACTAATTTAATTATAAACAAATAAAATTACAATTAAAATATAGGAAAAAGGGCAGTAGTAGGCCTCGAACCGGCAAGCTCTAGCTCGCGTGCGCCTTAATGTTGAACGGTCGTAGCATCACAACGCTAGAGTAGAGCGCATGCTACGAAAAAGATTGTCTTCCACCTTGCGTCGCAACATCATGACGTTGTAGGCCAGAAACACCAAGTCTACAACATTCTGCTTCAAATTTATGTTGAACACCTCAGTTTTCCATCTCGATCATTAGCAACACTTGCAAAACTAGTGACCCGGACTTACAAACTCGATTACTAAATTAAATTGCCCAAAAACAATGGGCCCTTACATGATCAAATTAAGTAAAACGAGTCTATATATCAAATACTAAAAACATCTATTAAGTCAAAAATACCCAAATGAATTTTACAGTGATCATCACACAAAAACAATACACAAATTCACCCAAAATATTCTCTAATTTTTGTTTTAAAATACCAAAAATGAAAAAAAAATGCAAGAATTGACTCTAATTCCAATTGAAAGAAATCAAATTCCTGCGAAAGCATAAGATGACCGTGCAATTTGAAAATTAATTTTATAAAATACAAAAATCAGTGAACAAATTCATAAATAATAAGGTAAACATTCAAATAAGCCTAAGTATACTCCTAATGAAGAAGAATAGAAGAAATGGAAGAAGAAAACTCATCATTGAAGATTCCCATTTCTTTATGTTTTTCTCTCCTTTGGTCATGATCAAGATTGAACCTCCCAACGAACAAAGACATCACCGCAAGGCCTTCCCGTTATGCTCTAGAATTCCAAGGAGCTAGATATGTGGGCTCTAACACCTTAGAAGAGAGAATGGAGGTTGAGGATGTTCTTGAGAGAGTAGAGAGTAGAGAGTAGAGAATATGAGAGTGGAGGCTAGGGCAATTTTTCACAAAAATCCCTTTAACTCTAGATGGGCTATAATGATATATTTATAGGGAGAGTATAACTCCTCTCCAAGATTTCCACTTTCCATTAATTGTCAATTAATTAATTAACCATATTCTATAATGTATATATTAATTATATTGATATAAAATTCTTTTAAGTGATTTGAACGACTCAAATCATTTCTCATTACTATCTTTCGTGAGTTAACAGGGGGACCTTGTGGTCACTCCAATAAAGACCGATAGTTGCACTCTTTGCACTGCAAATCTGTGTCCATGGATATAACCAATTAATAGTGAGTTGCCTCTTCACAAATTGTTATAACTATAGCTGGGTTAAATTACCTTTTACCCATGTAGTTATATCTAACTCATTAAGTATCATTGATTTCTTTAACGAATAAACAATTTATAATAACTATAAACTAACATCTCTCGAGCCAGTAAGAGGTTGATGCCTCATTGTCCAAGAATGAGAATCAGTTGTTAAGGAAGCAATTTATCTACTTTTCCTAAAATCAGGAAGGAGTGAATTGCTTCTTGTGTAGCTGCGTTCCCAGCTCCCCAATCAGACAAATCCCCAAAATGGTAGGCATATTGAGTCGGTAAAACTGACCACTCTCACCCATACAAATCAAACTTATGGTCATTTTGATGAAATTTAAGTCGGTGTTACAAAGAGAGACTATTCATTTCGTGGTTCGGTCTTATATAAACTTTTTGTATAGGATACCTCCACTCACATGCAACGGCGAATCCATAAATTTTATTGACGAGAGGCTTTATATAATTTTGTAAAAACAAATGTAATGATTAAGATTTGAACCTGAGTCTAGAGGATGCTAGAAGGCAGATTTATTATATAAAAAGCATAAAGTTGAGGGGGGTTCGAGCCCATACTAAATCCACCCATGCTTATATGTCTCAACATGAATGATCAAGATTAGATCAGCAACACTTTACAACAGTTGTAACAACTATAAAGTGGGTCGTATTCATAGTGTCACAAGGATAAGGTAGCCAACCTCGTCCATCTATGTATGTCTCCACAACATGTTTAAGTTACATCATACAACCTTAGATCTTAGTTTATTAGATTGAATTAATGCAGTTTAAATGTTAATAAAATACCTCTTATTTTTATTAAAGATATAATTATTTTTATAAACTACAAGATATATGAGATTTAGGACACCAAATCCAACAGATACATGAAAGAATCAATTAAGAAAATAATGATCCAAATAATCATGCGGTTATTTTAAAATGATTTGTTGGCATAATTTGAGAAATTTGGGGAGACAACTCAACATGTTGAGCTACAACCTTTTGTTGGTAGATTGATTTATGTTGATTTTTCATATGTGCATGTGATAGATAGTTTGTAGAGTGGATCATCAAATATAATTACTTTTGAGTGAAGATATTTTGATTATATGTTCCACAAATGCCTTAAACTTTTATACTTCAAACTTCTATCATTTTGGATGATGATGACAAGATTTTCTTAATTTGATTCAAATCTCATTGGTTAAAAATTGGATCAAACTTGATAGAGACTTAACTTCCTGTATATAAAGAAAGAATAATAATAATCTTTCTAATAATTAATTCACCATTGGTTTTAGGAAAGGGCCAACAGTACATTAATTGAAATATGTAATATGAAACTATTTTCTTAAAAAGAAGGAAATATAAAGTAGAGAAATATGCTTTATGGTGAGAGTATTTGTGTAAGGCAAGTTGAGAGACTCTACTATGTGTAATTTCCAAACAAGGAAAATAATATTTGCAATACTAGATATCATAGCCATTGGAAATTTGGCAAGAAATCATGTATCATTCCATTGATTGGGGTGTTGATTGTTGATTTATTGGACTACAATCTCTTTGTTGAACTGCTGGACTGAGATTGTTCTTGAAGATGAAATGGTGGTCGATGTGGCATGTGTTGACGTGGTTAGCTCATGTGGTTTGTCAATTTGTTCCACAAATTTAATTTTTCATGTGGTATGAGAATGTAACTATTTTATTTCATTACTACATTTAAATATGGTATTTAATATATATTTATGGTATTCAATATATATTTTAATATTTTATGAGTAACAAAATAACATGTGCAATAAGAAGATAATAATATTATTGTTATTGTAATATTTTGAATAGCTCAAATAGGATAATATTGTGATTAATTTTAGCAAGTCTAATTATCTTGTTGACACGAATGGAAATAATGTTTCATGTATTATATTTGACAAAGCTTATGTATGATGAATGTCATAAATTATCACGTTTAAAAATGGTTGGCCATTAATTTCCATGAAATTGAGAAGTATTATTATTACCTTTAATTAAGTTCGGTGGTATAACATTTTTTTAAATTATTGAGCCTGCTAGTAGTATAAAAATGTGCAAAATTTATCATCTAGGAAGCTTGTAAAATTTGATGGTAATTTAAAAATATTGTCTAAGCTATAAAATATGTGATATTTTATAAGGACATTTTTTGGGTATATAAGTGAGAAAAATTATCTTCATTAGTATGAGGCCTTTTGAGGTCAAATTCACAAGTAAAGCTATGAGGGTTTATGCCTAGAGTAGATACAATATCATACAATTGTGAAGATCTTTGAAGAGTTGTTGTCTCCAATAAGTGGTATCAGAGTTGTGTCCCTAGTTAGACATGTTGATATTCTTCGGTGTCGAACAAAGATGTAGTGGAACCTCGAAAGTAAATCATGGTATGATCTGGGGTTGAATTCTATCTGATAGGTGATGTACTTTGATGAAAATGAGTTAGCCTAAATAAGAGTTAGATGGATGAATGGCTACTTGAGGGGAGACTCAATTAGTCCTTTGTTCGAGGAGAGGATTGTTGGGAATGCAACCAAAGTTTCATATTGATTAGATAAGAAGATGATCATCGCATCAGTTAGATAAAGAGATGATCGTGGGTACATAGGTGTACATATATATAATTTCAATTGACATAACTAAAAGGCTTTATTAAGCAAACTCCCAAATAATAGTGTGTGAACTTTAATAGTACATTAGTAAATATCCTATACATGTGTTTACTCAAAATTTATTTGAGACAATTGTGTGATTATTTGGTTGTATGCTTATCTTTGGTACAAACATAAATGTAATTAATAATACCAAGTAGTTATTATCATCACATTTTGAAATGAAAGATTTAGAGCAAGCTGATGTGATACTTGATTGTTTGATGACGCTCCTATAAGAACACCTTATGATGCTAATATGAGTCTTAAGAAAAATAAGGAAGATAGTATTTCCCGATCCAAATATGCAAAGATTATATGAAGTGTTATGTTTTTTTTATAAACTATACTAGACCTGTTATTGCATATGTTATGAGAAGATTAAGTAGATATACACATAATCCTAATAAAGATCATTTAATTGCTCTTTGTCGTATATTAAGATATCTTAAGAGTATAATAGATTATTGTTTACATTTTAACAATTTTCTGCCGTATTAATTAGAAGGGTAGTGTATGCAAACTGGGTAGTATAGAATGACGAAGTAAGCTTTACTAGCAGATTTGTGTTCTTATTAGGTAAAGGAGCTATTTCATGGAAGTATGCAAAACAGACTTATATAGCAAGGTCCACCATGGAGTCTGAATTTATTGCTCTAAAATTAGTAGGACAAGAGGCTGAGTGGCTTAGAAGCCTACTGGGAGATGTCTATTATGAGGGGCATCAATACCAGTCTTTTTGTATTGTGATTTATAGACGGCCATAGAAATTTCCAAAAATAGTGTCTATAATGGAAAAATGCCTATGACATGGAGCTATGTAACAATTATTGAAAAGGAGAATAATTCAAGAATCCTTGATGTGCATGGGATTCAAACTCATAAAACTCCATAGCTCTTTCTTTGGGTGGTCCTAGTACGGATTTGATGGATAGTACTAAACCCTTAGAAGTTCCATAGGCCTTTCTTTGGGAAGTCTTGATATGGACATGATGGATAATTGTAAAATCTTCGTAGCTCAGTTTTTAAGTGGTGTTTATTTGACAGACATGATGAAGTTGGTCATAGTATGGACTAGATGTGAAGTCTTCACAGCTAATTTTTTACGTGGTCTATAATGATAGACTTGATGAAGCAATAAATGTGAATATGAAGGTGTGGCCGCCTTCCATGGAAGATGTTATTGCTGTGGTTGGCAGATAATATTTTCTTTTATGTTGGAGTCTTTGTCTCTATCTTTAGTAATACTTTTTCCTTATGGATGGTGATCTGCTGGAAGATTTTTTTTCCCTTCTTTGTTATGGTGGGCTATAGTCGGTCATCCTTTTGAATGGGTTATATTTATCTCGCTTTTTGGGTTTTTAGTTCACCCATTTAAATCCTTTTGATTAGAGCATTCTTGTTTGAAAAGTTTGGTGAAGAAACTGTGGAGTTGTATTTGAATTATCTTGGTGAAATTAATCAGACGGTCTCAAAAGCAGGTTTTGAAAAAGCATTCGTTGGTAGAGTTGTTAAAGACATCAGGTGAGTGGTTATTCATCGGTGAAGAGAAGGTGAGATCATTGCTGGGACAATAGTTTTAGGGGGAGCCTAATTCTACAGACTCATTGAAGAGCGTATTGACGTTAAGGGGAGTCTAACTTGCTCACTAGTAATTCAGTTATGTGTAAGCTAACTTTATGTAATTTTAGTTGATGTGTATGCTATAGAACTAATTACATACTAGTAAATTTCTTTTCACCTAGGCACAGAGCCTCCCAGATGTAGATGTGACTACATCAAACTGGATTGACAAATTTATGTGTTTTCTATCTTTCTCTCATCTCTCCCAGTTGTCGTTATTTCTATTTATGACATCTTTCCTGACTCAAGACATCATTATGATTCACTCTTCTTTATTTGAATTGGTATCAGAGCGGGTTGACTACCTTTATTGAGTTCTCAATGGAGTCAACTGATGGCTTGTGAATGTGATGAAATAATGATATATATTGTGATGGTGGAGTATGCGTTGCACATGCAAGTTTTCTTAGTAAAATCCAAGTATAAATCCTACTAGGTTTCCTGGTAAGTCTAGGGTCGAATAAGGGACTACTGAGATACTATGCGTTGGTAAATTTTGATTCCCTTGCGGTGACAAAAACAAATAGTTGGTTGGTATGTTGTTTAAAGTATAAATCCTATGCGGTGGAATTGAGTAAAAAGTTAATGACAGCGAAAGTTACAATGAGTATGCAGGGAACGGGTTGAGAAGGGATTTAGCTAACACTTCCTAAGGTTGCGTTCAAGTTTTGCGATCATGCTACATACACACAACAACATGTCATCTCTCAATGCAAATGCCATAGTTCCTAATTTTAGGATGCATGCGATCTATAAGATAATGTCTATAGGGCTTATGTCTAAGCCTCTATTTTTGTCTATGCGATGATGAATGATACACACATACACAAGGTGACCGCATACTATCATATCCTATTTCTATGGTGCATGCGATGCATGATAGTAAACAGAACTTATCTCTAAGTTTCTATCTCTTGCTTATGTAGTTCTAATCTGGCTTTCTCAAGCCTAAATTCTAACCTGACTCTCTCAAGTCTAGGTTCTTTCTTTAGACTACTTTCTCAAGTATCTCTAAAGGGTGAAGGATGCATACATAAGACAAGATGATCGCATAAAATGAAGATTTTAGGTCATGCTAGCTAAGTTCTTCTCAACTCATTTAGAAATTTAGTTGCTCATGCGCAATGTGACGAGATTGAATAGATGTAGAGATGAAAATTCCATTTTATAAATAAAATCAGAATACAAAACGACAATGAAAAGTAGAGATAGGAAGCCCGGTAGAAATGTCTTTCTCCCCGAGGCTTTTACACTGTGTTTTACTCTACTCTACCCAAAAGAATGTTCTTGCTTTCGCAAGGGTCGACCTTCTCTCCGTTTGCAGCGCTTCCCAACAGTCTCTCATGCTAACTAGGAAGGATCTTTCGGCATCTTCTCTCTTTGCTCGCCACCATCTTCTAGTATATATAGACTAACGACTATCTATAATCTATCTTCTATGTATATGGCGAACTGTGTATATAACGAGCTCCTAAAACTCTCAACTGGAACTGGAACCCTTTGACGAAGGTGGCCTTCGGTATTTATAGAGCTTCAAGGTGAAGAAATTTTCTCTTAAATGATTGCAATGATGGGCGGTCATTAATTCTTCTGTCTGATGCGCCGATTAATGGTCACCAAAAAGTTGAATGTACTTGCTACAGTGTGTCGTTAATGGCTTGTCAACTAAATTCGGATTCAATCGTCGTCAGCTTTCCATTCCATCATGATTTATTATGCTTTCACCTTGATGCACTGTCTTTATGCGGCCACCTTCTTGAGCAGATCTTCACGAGCACATACGATCGTATAGTTTTGTGGTCGCAATTTTCTAATGCGTTCGGGCGCCGAATTCCTTGCATCGTAATTTGCTTTGCACTAACGCATTTTCCTACATAAAATAAGTAATTTAGCTGCTTTAATGCGATGGGTGCAAGCGATCGCAATATTCTCAACTTGATGCTTTTGGACACGATTTTGCATGTTTTTACCGTTGCATTCCCACACTGTTTTATATCTTTACGTTGTAATAATGTGCATTTCTGCCCATTATCATCGACCAAAGAAGGTGGATCTACATCTCGACTGTCAGTCCTTGATGGGATAAACTACTCCTATTGGAAGGCTCGTATGATTGCTTTTCTTAAATCCATAGAAAGCAAATCATGGAAGGCCGTTCTCAATGGGTGGACACACCCAACTGTGATAGACAAGGATGGTGTTGTTACTCTAAAATCTGAGAAGGATTGGACTAAAGAAGAAGATCTAGTCTTGCTAGGAAACTCACGTGCACTGTATTCTATTTTCAACAGTGTTGATTAGAATATTTTCAGGTTAATCAACACATGTGTTACTGCCAAAGAAACATGGGAGATTCTTGTTGTGGCTCATGAGGGAACGTCGAAAGTAAAGATGTTAAAATTACAGCCTTTGATAATGAAATTTGAATATCTAAGATGTAATGATGAGAGTGTGTAAGTTTAATCTTCGTCTTGTTGGTATTGCGAATGAATCCTTTGCTCTTGGTGAAAAAATGTTTGAAGAGAAACTGGTTCGTAAAGTTCTTTGTTCTCTCCCCAAAAGGTTTTATATGAAGGATACTACTATAAAAAAAGCGTAAGATATCAGTATAATGAAAATTGATGAGTCGTTCGGGTCTCTACGAATATTTAAAATCACCTTAGATGACAAAATAGAAAATAAGGTCAAGAGAATTACACTCAAATCCTCTACATAGATGACAACTCAGCTTGTAAGCCTAAAGATTCTGATGAGAATCTTGTGGAATCAATAGACGTTGGGACAATTGTTCGGGCTAAAATCGATGTCGTTAGTTCAATCTAACCCAAGACAAATGAAATTTATAAAGCCCAAACTATAACTAAAACTAATAAGAAGTTATAGCGGAAATAAGAGGTTGATCCAAAGAGAATCTTTAATAATTGGAAAAATTGAGTTTTTGAATTCTAAATTATAACAAATGCAGTGGGTGGGGGGGAACTAAGTAAAATTAGAATCATATTTAGAGAAAAGAGAGAGATTATGTAATTAAACTAATGGAAAAAGAATCTTGGGGAATTTATGTAGATTAAACCAATCCTATTATAGACTTAATAAATTTCATGCAATTAATTGTTCCATAGTTCATTAAGGATTACCCTTGATGCCCTAGTTAGCCAATTAGACAATTAACCCTAATTTAGTTCTTAATTGCTTCCGCATTAATCTCTAGGGTTTTTTTTAACTATGACAGTCTTGAAACTCAAAAGACTAAAAATTCAAGCATGATTATATGAATGTCCTAAATTAGTGGATTCTTTCATGAAAATAGGAAAATAAGTCCAAACTTTCAATCAAGATCACTAATTCTTGCAACCTAATTATAATTTTACTATAGAGCCATGTAATTTTGCATACAAAAATCAATTAAATCTGATTTGTCAGTTCATTTTTAATTGATTCATTAAGAATCTCAGCAAGAACATTCAAGAACAACAAATTGCATAAAAGAAATTGAAGAGAAGTCTCAAGAATTTACTAATCTACATAATCCCCAAGAAAGAAATTATCTACTCATGAAGAGGGAAATTCTTCAAGAAATCCATTTAGTCTTACATTGAAATGTACAAATATTGAATAAAAATTTACAGAATCTCTCAAGAATTACAAAGTAAAGCTCTCAAGTTCATTAAAATTGATATCTCTCTATGCTGAAGAATTCTGGAAATTGAAGCTTTTATCTGTTGAGGATCGCAACATTTCGACCCTAGGCTGATGTCATACGCCGCCCCGATCTCGCCTCCTAAACTCGAGGAAAGGGTTGAGGAACCATAGATACCACCCTTTTGTGATACCTACTGTCCATCTGAATCTCTTTACTACACTCAGTAAACTTTTAGCCAAAGATGTAATCGAAAATTTTTTGACTAACTCATTTTATTACCAACAACACAGCGTTTATACTACTCTAAGGCTTAAATACAAAGTTTACACCAACAAATCTAAAGATCGGAAGTGTGACTGTGGCATGGCAAACTTTGACCTTAGTAGCACCCTGGAACTCCTCAACCTTCACTACCTGAGGAGGGGGGGAGGGGAAGAAATAAAACATGGAAAACATGAGCTACAAAGCTCAGTGAGTGGCAGCTTTATACAAACATGAGTTTGATTTCAGAAATTCATCTTTGGGAAACAATTCCACAATCAACAACAATCACATAACAAAATGTAATCTCCCTAGCCTGTCAGTTAGACAATCTTAGTATGATCATGTATTTTCCTCGAGTACTCTCTGTGAGTAACCCGTGATAACTAACGTGGACTCAAGCTCAATACCCTATAACCCGCCGACTGTGCACATGTCGACATTTCCTGTTAGACATGTTTGGGTACACTGATAATCCTAGTCAGATACCCTGGCAATCCTAGCCAAGCGTCCACAAAGCATGCATTAGCATCTTTAAAGACATGCTTTCCATGCGTTATGCTTTACATACTTTAAAGAGAAAGTCATTGTATGACTAATTTTACTTGAAACTCGATGCCGAAGGACATTTTGAGAAGGTATCTGAGCAAAAGTACCTAAGGTAAGATGGTACTTATTTATGGCCACGTGCATGTAGGTAGTTAAAGTTAGATATTGAGCAAAAGGATTCTCTCTTGACTAAGCAGTTGACGTTGGGATTTAACCACATCAGGGTTATTCTCAACTAAGGAGTAGTTTAATGTTTTATGATGAAAACAACTTCATATGCTTTATGCTTGGAAAATGTTTATATTGCAGTAGAAGGTTACTGTAGAAATTTATATTTCAGTTTGATCTCTTTATTAAGACTTTGCATAAGAATCAGTTTTTTTTTCTTAAGTCACTCACTGGGCTAGCAAACTCATCCTGTTTTCAAATGTTTTTCTCTCCCCCAAGAGTGGTCAAATCCTTAGGAGGTAGCTCTGCATCTGCTCTGTCACTCAAGGACAAAGTTATCGTAGCCCATCTGTTAGGTGGTTATTGTAAATATTGTACACATATTACAATTATTCATATAGGGACTAAGGTTTTGGGTATCGGGACATTGAAACTAGTAATGTGATCTCTGTAAATTTTTTATGTGTAAACTTAATTTTGTTTAGCCATAGAGGTAGTCGTTGTGTATGAGATTGCATGTTATTATCAGATTTTTCCGCTAGAATTACTAGGCAGTAAGTGTCAGTAAAAGGGTTGATAATTGCTGCAATAATGTCCTTTCCTAGGCTCAAAGAGTAGTCTGGGAGGGGGTGTGACAACTAACGCTCACTACAACATTGGCTTACGCAAGGCGCACACACATTTTTTTATTTTTCGTCAATCTCCAAAGAGTTGCAACGCTGGGTATAGCGTTGCAATGCTGCTCTGTTTTGTAGCATTTTGGTGCTTTTTGTCTTATAGCGTTGAGCTAGCGTTGGGTCTAGTTATGGAGAGAGTGTTGCGACAGTCCGAGTGGTGTTGAAGTGTGTTAAATTGGTTCAATTGAGGGGTAGAATGGTAATTTGTCCTTACTCTTCTTCTTAAGTGATTCTTTTTACTCCATATAGCTCCAAACTTCTCGTATTAACTCCAAAGGTGTCAGGATTGGAATTTACCTACAAATAGACATTTTAAGCAATCAATTAATATAGAATTGAGGGAATTAACACTAAGAAAATAGCTCTTTTCAAGACCTATCAACAAGCGTACCTCCTCTCGAGGTCCTTATACTCCCCCACAAGTCAAAGACATGAGTAACACCATCATTAATAATGTTTCAAAGCCTGGTAAGATGAACAAGAAAAACTAAAATGATAAAGAGGGCAGTAGTGGTCAAGGTTCTCGTGAAAGAAACTTTAAATGTCTGAAGAGTGAAGGGTTTGGACACTTTTAGGCATAATGCCCCAATTTTCTCAAAAGAAATAAAAAGGGGTTATCAACAACCTTTTATGATGAGCAAACTGACTCAAGCAGTGAGTCAAATGATGAAGTTTGTGCCTTGTAGAGAGTCTCTCCATTGATTGTTCCGAAGATTATGTCATTGTTAATTTTGATGATCCTAATTCAAGGCCTTTATTGGTCTCAACTTCCTCCACTTAAGGCAAGTTGTCCTATGACGAAGTCTATCAAATGGGGATTGAAGACTCTAAAGTCTTAACTATTCAAAATAAAAGAAGTGAGAAAATTATTGATGATAACTGTTGCCTACTTAGCACCATTTCTGATCTTAAGAAAGAGCTGCAAGTCACCAAGGGAGACCTTAACAATATGTCAAAGTCAGTTCAAATGCTTAACTTTGGCACAGATAATCTGAATGAAATTCTTTTCTCTAGGAAAAACATTACTAACAAACAAAGCATTGGTTTCAGAAAGGCTGAAAAGCAGACCTTTAAAGGAGAATCCTCTCTCTTTAAAAGATTTGTTCCAGCCAAGGATACTATGATGTCAGGTTCTTTGGCTGAGTTAACCAAGAGACCCTTGTGTGCTTATGACCAGTCTGTTAAAAAATGGTGGATCTGTCAACATTGTGGGAAGGAAGGCCATATCCGACCTTTTTGTTACAAATTATTAAGATGTTAGAGTCACCCACCTTAGTGAAATTGTTCTTGGATACTTTCTTCAGGGAAGCAACATCAAAAGGCTAAATTGGTGTGGAGAGTTAAGTGAAGTCTGGATCCCGCTAATGCAAAATATCATGTTGTTTTTAATTTTCTTTGAGCCTCATCTAAAGAAAACTGGTACTTTAATAGTGGGTGCTTAAGACATATGACAGGTGAAAGATCATTTATTAAGAATATTCAACCTTGTGGATCTGGTCATGTTACTTTTGGTGATGGAGCAACCGATGAAGTTCTCTGAAAATGCCAACTTTCCTACCCAGGTTTTCTTTCTTTAGACAACATGTTTCTTGTTGAAGGATTGACTGTAAACTTAATAAGCATAAGCCAAATTTTTTATCAGAGTCTTTCTGTAAATTTCACTAAAGATCAATGTCTTGTTGTATCTCTAGATGACAAGACCATTATGACAAGCACTCGTTCATCTGATAACTGTTACCTTTGGTCTCCTAATGTTGATACCGATGTCTGCTGCATCGTGAGTAGTAATGATGTTGATGTTTGCCACAAGCGGTTAGGGCATGTTAGCCTCTATTCTATGAGAGAGGCTATTGTTGGAGAAGCTTCTTTATGGACACTTTCCTTGTCTAGAGGATGATGTTATTTGTGGCGATTGCCAAGTCGAAATATAAGTTAAACATACTCATAATAAAGTTTAATCTTGTTCTACCAAGCGACTATTTGAGCTTCTTCACATGGATCTAATGGGACCGATGTATGTCGAAAGCCTGGGAGGTAAAATGTATGCTTTTGTTTGTGTTGATGTGTCACACCCCGCCCCAGACCACCCTCTTAGCCTAGAGAAGGGTATGACTGCAGCAGTTATCAACCTTTAGGCTGACACTTACTGCCTAAAATCTCTTGCAGAATAACTCTGATACCAAATACAATTGATATGCAACGGGATGTCTTTAGGCCCACATTTATTAACTTAGAAACTTAATATGTTTAGAGTATTTACAACATTAGATTTACAAGTCCCAAAACCTACAAACCCTAGTCCCTATATGAATAATAGCTACATGTGTACAATATTAACTGTAACCACCTAGCAAACGGTTACAAGTCTTTTGGTCCTTAGTAGCAGAGCAGATACTGAGCTGTCCTCAGAGAATTTAACCGTTACCTGTGGGGGAGAGGGAACAAAACATTTGAAAACGGGGTAAGCTTACGCCCAGTGAGTGACCGAGAAAACATAGTAAATTCTTATGTATAATTTCAGAAGATAGTTTTATCTGAAATATAATTTAATGCAGCATAAACAATTTCCAAGCGTAATGTATTTAAAACTGTTTTAAACATAAAACAGTAAAATCATTTCTCAAATCAAAGTACTGTATAACTGGTAAAATAATCCCAACACCAACTACTAATCTAGAGAGAACCCTTTTGCTCAATCTCTGACTTTATTCACCTGTGGCCACATTAGGTACTACTGCTCAGATACTTTCTCCTTGTACTTCAGTATCGAGCTACTAGGATACCCTCTCCATCGTACTTCAGTATCCCGTTGGCTTAGTACCTTCTCAAACGTACTTCAGTACCAATAGATACCTTCTCCTTGTACTTCAGTATCTAGTTGGGTGGATGCCTTCTCCTTGTACTTTGACATCGCATTTTACCAAAATTATTTATAAACAACTTTTCTCTTTAAAGCATGTACAGTATAACACATATACAACATGGCTTTAAAGATGATAACGCATGCTGGATAAAATCAATACATATACATATGTAAATAGTTTTTCAACAATATGCATACGTTCCAAATCACAATTCAAACTTGCTTGGATACCACTTTATAAAACTAGTAGGCATGAGAATATTTTTGCAAACATGCTTTCTATAAAATTTTTGTAATCAAAATAGTTTAAAACATTTTAGTTCGAAAACATTTTAGCCACTCACCTCGAACTCTTAAGAACTTTTTACTCTAGTAGCTCCTTGGGTCCCTTTTTCACCCCTAGAATCCAGATTCAAATTTCAACTTAGATTACTCATAGTTTCGAACCTTATTTGGAAATACTTCCTTCTACAAACTTATTCTAAAATGTCTCAGGAATCTTACCCTAAACTGTCAGCTTAGGATTCCTCGTGGTTTGGCCGGAATCTCAAAATCTTCAGGACTGGCTCAGACTGATCTGACAATCTGACCCTTTTGCATTCTTTTCAACCTCCAGCCCAGTTCCTTTGAGCTTTTTCCTCTAGCAGCCCTACTCTAAAAACT
Organism: Benincasa hispida; assembly: GCF_027475165.1. NCBI lineage: Eukaryota > Viridiplantae > Streptophyta > Magnoliopsida > Cucurbitales > Cucurbitaceae > Benincasa > Benincasa hispida. Next base: position 50,906,359 of record NC_143488.1, on the reverse strand, counting down.
AGACTTCCAGAGCTTTCAGATGGCTTTAAAATTACTCCAAATGCACGAGTAGATTGGAAGATCTCCTCGTCCAAAATTTACGCATTCCTCTGAACCCTCACTGCCCTCTACTTTCTCTACGAAATTTATGATTTTTGTGTGATTTGAAAATGGAATCCCAACTCCCTATTATAGGCGTTCAAATTGCTCGTGGGATTGACAGCACTTATTTGGCTGCATGGTCAAATTTTTAATCCTCCCTTTATCAACGTAAGCTGACTTCACCTTGGTTCAATGTGTTCTTCCCAAATGCATCCAACACAATTTCTTAAGGTTTAAGAATTTCTCTTAATCAGACACCTAAATTTTAATTGACGTTTGCCCTTATGTCTTCAAACTTTGTTTGTATTCAAATTAGGGTTTTTAAATGCATAATCCACCCTAACGCGTCTAAATACATCACCCAGAAGCTTGCTCGACCGTTTAATGCATAGGCGAGGTGTGGCCGTGATGTTTGAATGTAGCACCGGACAAGGCGTTGCTGAAGCGCACAGGCTGCTCTCGCTCTCTATCACTTTCTCGCTGATCTCGCTCTCTCCACTCTCGCTCTCTCCCACTTTCTCGCTTAAAATCTCGCTCTCTCCAACTTTTACGCTTAAACTCTCGCTCTCTCCATTCTCGCTCTCTCCAACTTTCTGGCTCAAAATCTCGCTCTCTCTAACTTTCTAGCTCAAAATCTCGCTCTCTCTACTCTCGCTCTCTCCCACTTTCTCACTGGTCTCGCTCTCTACCATTTTCTCTCCAATCTCGCTAGTCTCGATCTTAATGATTTCGCTCTCAACGATCTCGCTGATCTCACTCTCAACGATCTCGCTCTTAGCTACTGCGAATTGTTTGTCTCCGTGCAACTTCTACACGTTTTTTCCAGATTTTTCCCAAAATAATTTCCCATATTTTTCTCAGTTCTTCAATCATTTCTTCATCCATAACGCATTACACATAACTTCCCTATACTTAGCCGAAATTTCCCAAACTCAATTTCCATATTTTTTTTCTTTTCAAATCCCCATTCCTTCTTCATCATTTCAAACTAACTTTCTCATCAACCTATTCAACTTATTTATACAAATTTAAATAGGGACACACAATTAAGTGGAAAATTAAGACAATTTAAATAAGAAAACACACTTAAGTGTAAAATTGGGATTTGGGGTTCACATGATGATTTTTCCCGTTTCACTTGGGTACAGTTTATATGTGATAAATCCGACACTTTTCAAGTATATCAGACTCTTTGTTGCCAATTTCGACGAAAGCAAGGGTTACAGATTGTAAGAATCCAATATGATAATGGAAAATGAATAATTTGAAATTGGAAATTTATTGGATTAATTGGAAATTTATTCATTATCCAAAAATAATGAATAAGGGAGCAGAATCAGGGAGGACTAATTGGAAGTTGGACGCTAGCTAATTTAGGAGACAACGGACAGTAGATAACCTTTGTTTGGACACTACTCATTGGAAGAATTGGAGGTGAATTAATTGCCCATATACTCTTAAAATTTGAAAGAGTTAAAAAGAGGAAGTGGAATCCACAAGCAGTGAAGGCAACCACGCGTGAAAACTAGCGAGATTGGGGAGAACATTGAAGAGAGCAAGATTATTAGCGAGACAGTAGGAAAGAGCAGGAGCAGGAGCGGGAGCGAGAGTGAGTGCGGGAGCCGCGAGAGCGAAACCAGCGAGAAAGCTGGAGAGAGAGAGACTCTGAGAACAAAGAGAGCGAGATTTGGACAGAAGCGTGGATTATGCGTTGAATTTGGCCACGATCTTATAGATTATACATAGAAAAAACCTAAAATTGAATACAAACAAAGAATGATGACGGAAGGGCAAACGTTAGCCAAGATTAAGTGTCTTATTGAGAGGCATCCTTAAACCCTAAGTAATTTTAAAGAAGCCACCTGTAGGATGATTTGTCACATTAAGAAGAGCTGAAAACTACTATAAATAGGACCCCTTGCCGAAGATTTAACCCATTATCAAAAAAATCTCAGTAACAAAGAATCGTGTGAAAAAGTAAGTGTGAGTGAGGAAGTTCTGTGAGATTAAAAGATTAAAAGAGGAAGTTCTGCCCAAATTTCTTCTTTTGATTTAAAAAGGGAAAGCTCTACTGATCAAATCATAAAGAATAATAATGAATAATTAGATCACAGTCAAGGTAAGTAGTTTATCTCACCCTCTCTTTAAATGTTCTATGGTAGTGTACTTTTATTATGTTGCATGATTATGTTAATTGTTATATTGCATTACATGTTTAGAACACGTTTCTCTACAAGGGACTCCATGCATTATGTTTGTTCACGATTACGTTAAAATCAAGTTTTAATTAGGTGTAAGTTATGCTTCCAGTCTAATCTTACGTTTATGTTAATGGTTGATGTTGGATGCGACTCTGGCCCTACTGACTGGATGACCCGCTAATCATCAGATGGGTTAGTTTCTGCTTAAGTTCTCACTTTCTATTAGGGCGGAGAAATTTATGCTTCCAAGGCTGGTAGGGCATGTATGGTTGCACCCCTCCAGGCCTAATCTTACGTTATGTTTATGCTAGGGACTAGCAGGGTATGTATGATTGCACCCCTCTAGTCCAATATTACGTTTATGCTAATGGTTGATGTTGGATGCGACTCTGGCCCTACTGACTGCATGACCCGCTAATCATCAGATGGGTTAGTTTTCACTTAGGTTTTCATCTTCCTATCAGGGCGGAGAGATTTATTTTGAAAGCGTAACCGACCACCACATGTTATTATATGTTTTCGGTCCCAACCATATGTTTTCATGACATGTTGCTTGTGATTGTGCATTTGGTCACTACCCTACGTGAGAACTACTTACTGGGTATATTATATACTCATCCTATATTTTTACAGACTTTGTAGGTAAGGACACAGCGTAGATGGCAGAATTGGACGTCGCTCAAATGGCCAACCATCAAACTCATTATTATAGGCATATGCATTTTGTACCACCACGCTATTGTTTTATAGATCCTGGTGTTTTGATAAATAAACTTTTTTATATAGTTTTCTATCTAATTAATAAAATTTAGATATGTTCTTTGAAATTTTCACTAAACTCATCTCATGATGGAAAAGTCTAAGTATGCATGTCGTAGCGGTCGGATCATAATGTGTAAGGATCCGGGCATTACATCAATGATCTCGCTCTCAACGATCTCGCTCTTAGCTACTGCGAATTGTTTGTCTCCGTGCAACTTCTACTCATTTTTTCCAAATTTTCCCCAAAATAATTTCCCATATTTTTTCAGTTCTTCAATCCTTTCTTCATTCATAACGCATTTCACATAACTTCCCTATACTTAGCCGAAATTTCCCAAACTCAATTTCCATATTTTTTTTTTCAAATCCCCATTCCTTCTTCACCATTTCACACTAACTTTCTCATCAACCTACTCAACTTATTTATACAAATTTAAATAGGGACACACAATTAAGTAGAAAATTAAGACAATTTAAATAAGAAAACACACTTAAGTGTAAAATTGGGATTCGGGGTTCACATGATGATTTTTCCCGTTTCACTTGGGTACAGTTTATATGTGATAAATCCGACACTTTTCAAGTCTATCAGACTCTTTGTTGTCAATTTCAATGAGAGCAAGGGTTACAGATTGTAAGAATCCAATATGATAATGGAAAAGAGTTTGAGAATTCCTAGTTTGCAACAGTACTGAAGGTATTAAACATGATTTTTCATCAATTATAACTCCTCAGCAAAATGAAGTTGTTGAAAGAAAGAATAGAACTCTACAAGAAATGGCCTGAATTATGTTACATGCAAAGAATTTGCCTCTACACTTTTGGGTTGAAGCCTCAAATATAGTGTGTCATATTCACACCGCATCTCTATTCATCTTGACACTATGAGCACGAATTATGAAATCTGGAAAGGGCACAAACCAAAAGTCAAGTATTTCTATGTTTTTGGAAGTGTGTGTTATATTCTTGCTGACAGAGACTCGAGAAAAAATGGGATTCAAAGTTTGACGAAGGCATCTTTCTGGGCTATTCTTCAAAAGTCGTGCATATCGAGTGTTCAATAAACGCACACGGAGTGTGATGGAATCTGTAAATGTAATTATTGATGATATGCAGAATTCAGAAGGTTCTCGGGACAAAGATGATGATCAATGTGATGTGATACATGATATCACTATTATCAATGACATTCTGCTTCTCAAGATTCCTTTGATGACTTAAGTGGAAATAACGATTAAATTACATCTGCCGTTTCGTTCCAATTTTCAGTTGCATCCATAAAATCATCCACTAAATAACATCCACTAAATAACGTAATTGGTGACCTCGATACTGGTGTGAGTACTCGCAAAAAGGAGAAATTTGATTACCTTAAGATGATAGAGAATGTGTGTTTTACATCTTCCATCAAGCCCAAGAATGTTAATGAGGCTCTGAAAGATGAATTCTAGATGAATGCCAAGCAAGAAAAGTTAACTCAGTTTTAAAGGAATGAAGTATAGGAATTGGTCCCGCGTCCAAAGCATGCTAATGTTATTGGGACTAAATGGATCTTCAAATAAATAAGATGAACATGGAGTTTTCGCACATAATAAAGCTAGGCTAGTTACTCAATGATACACTCAGATGGAAGGTGTGGATTTTGATGAGACTTTTACTCCTATAGGCCGCCTTGAGGCAATTCGTCTTCTTCTTAGAGTCTTTTGTCTTCTTAAGTTTAAACTATTCTAGATGGATGTTAAAAGTACATTTCTCAACGGTATGCTAAATGAGGAAGTCTATGTGGAACAACTCAAGGGTTTTACTAATCCATCGTGTCCGCAACATGTGTACAGACTTTGTAAGGCTCTATATGGTCTCAAGCAAGCTCTAAGAGCCTGGTATGAGAGATTAGCTGAGTTTTTGTTATAGAAAAGGTGCACTCGTGGTGCATCCGACAAAACTCTGTTCACAAAAAGGTTAGGAGGAGATTGTTTCATCACTCAAATATATGTTGATGACATTATATTTGGTGGATCTTCCCAGTCCCTTGTAAATCAGTTTGTTGATAAGATGAAATTAGAATTTGAAATGAGCATAGTGGGAGAGCTAACTTACTTCATTGGACTTCAAGTTAAACAACTACCTGATGGCATAATTCTCTCTCAAGAAAAGTATGCCAGAAACATGCTTCAGAAGTTTAGTCTGGATAAGGCAGGCTCTAAGCATACTCTAGTTCCTACTCATGCCAAACTCTCTCAAGACCATGATGCTACTAATGTGGATGATAGTCTATATAGAAGTATGACTGAAAGTCTTCTCTATTTAACTGTTAGTTGTCCTGATATTACCCTATGCAGTAGGAGTTTGTGCTAGGTATCAAAGGAATCCTAAGACAAGTCATTTGACTAATGTTAAATAAAGCCTCAAGTATATCAATGGAACTGCGGATTATGGTCTCTTTTATTCCTCAGATTCGAATGGAGTCCTTGTTGGATATTGTGATATTGACTGGGCTAGTAATTTAGAAGACAAGAAGAGTACCTCTAATGGATGTTTTTCTCTCGGGAAACAATCTTATATCTTGATTTAGCAAGAAACAAAACTGCATTTCGTTGTCTACTGCTGAAGCTGAGTATATAGCTGCTGGAAGCAGTTGCACCCAACTCCTATGGATGAAAAATATGCTTCAGAAGTATAATGTTGTCTAGGATGTCATGATCTTGTGTTGCAACAACTTGAGTGCTATCAACAATTCCGAAAATCCTATTCAACATAGCAGGACTAAGCACATTGGTATCATACGTCATTTCATCAGAGATCTGATTGAGTCAAAGACTATATCTCTTAAACATGTGAGTTTTGATAAACAAATTGTAGACATCTTCACTAAACCATTTGCATGGTACTCATTTGGAATCTTTGAGAGCTGCACTTGGGGTGTGTAAAGTTGGTTCATAACCATTAATTGTTTTGATAAGGGAGGTGATTATTGTGGCAATTTCACTCAATTACCATGGTTGCCAGGTGATAATTAATTCTTTACATTTATCATTAATTGCAATTATCATTTTAATTCTAGTGGTTTGTATTCTCATTAGCTTTTTGAATTTTCAAACAAGTATATTTTTTAGCGTGTCCTACTTTATCGATCACGATCTCTACGACTATTGTATTCTTCTTCTCCTTCAAATCGTAGTTATCTATAGTTAACACTCAAAGTGATGCTCACACTTCCGGTAAGAGAATGGTTAGATTAAAGGAGACAGATAATTGGAAACAACGTGTTAGTTCTAATGTTTCCCTGACTAGGGCTGACAATCTAGATGCTACTGTTGACGAGTCTTTATCCAAGCATCCTTGCGTGGAGCCTTCATCTTCTGCTTATTTTTCCCTAAATACGATTAAGGAATCTAATGATGTTTCTGGTGCTCTGTCTAGTTTGCATGAAAGTGGTTCCTATGCTACGGAGCCTATCTCTATTCGCCTACTTACTATGGTTCTGGTTGATGGTTTGACTATTGAGAATGTTGACTCAAGTGCTTCTAAGGTATGTTCTGACATTTGTTTCTTTAAATTCTACCATTCCTCCTTTACCTGCTCTAGGTGTCTCTGTGGGGTCAGCTTCATTGCCTGTGGTTGATGTACCTACCTTGTTAAACATTCCTTTGATATCCCCCATCTTCAATGATTTAAATGCATGTTGGAAGGAGTCGTTGCCCATTGTGGGTTTTGTTAATGTGCAGACTAATTTGGGTCATGCTACTGACATTGGTAGAAATCAAATGTTCAAGGAGTCTTCGTTTTAAGGTTCGTTGTTTGAAGGTCTCTTATCTAATCTTTCTAGGATTTCTGAAGGAATGGCTGAGGTAATTGCTAAACATTCTCTTGATCTTGAGAATGTTCGTGAAAATTTGTTTGTGTTTGATGAAAAAGGTTCGAATGATGTTTAAGATCCACTGACATATTACTTAACCTGAGGGAGTTTATTGATGTTCCTCCTACAAATGTTCCTCCGAGGTCTTCTATCTCAGGTCCCTTTATCTTGGGAGATAATTAGAATGTGGTTTCCTCCTCTTCTGTGGAGTCTGATGTGGGTAGCATTGGATCTGATTCTAGTTCCTCTAGTAAGACTGTCTATGGTTCTTTTAATGACAACATTCCCCTTGCCCAATTGAGGAAGAAGAAAAAGGGGGCTTTTGCATAAACTTCTGTTAAGTATGGCCCTTTTATTCATACTCAGTCCAAAGGATCTTCTCCTATGAGTCAAAGGGGTGGTACTGTTTCTGATTCTTCTGTTGAGATTTTTGAGACAGAGAGTGAAGATGATGTGGTTGTTATCTTGAATAAGCCCTAAACCAAAATTGGCCGGTGAAAGATTCCTCTAAATGTCCCTGTTGTTCCAATGGATAGGATATCTTTTCACAGTGAGGATAACGTTCGGCATTGGAAGTATGTGGTGCAACGTCGTATTGCTGACGGAAAAACTTTCTCTGATCAGACCAAATCTTGTCTGGAAATTATGTATCTTCTTCAACATACTGGTCTTCTTAAGACTGTTTTGGACCTTGGTCCTTTTTATCCTCAATTCCTGAAAGTGTTTATTATGAATTTTCCTTCTAAGTTTGATGATCTTAGCAGTCTTAATTATCAGAAGGTTCACATTGTAGTCATTGCTTATCTATTTCTCTTGCCTTTATTAATGTATATCATGGGCGTGAAGAATCTCCAGCTTTAGGTGCTACTCATCCTTCCACTGAGGAGCTCGTTATAGAACTAACTAGGGGCACTCGTTCTTAGTGGTCTGAGTCTGGTCAGTTATCTGCTTCTACACTCAATGTCAAATATGTTATTTTGTTTCACAGTGGCATTGCATACACAAGGCTCCAGTCTCTCTCCTTCTCTGGCTAGTCTTTTATATCAAATTGGTACTATGTTTACGTTCAACTTTAGAGTTTTTGTATATAATTAGCTTTTAAGACATGTTGATTCGTTTGCCATTAAGCTTCTGATTAGTCTTCCAAGACTTCTCTTTGGTATTCTTTTGTCTCAGTGCCTAACAATTCTTGGCCCCAATGATGCGTTTGGATCGACTCTTAAGCTTTTGAATCTCAACTACAAAATCATTCAGGGCACTCATGATCTTGACATTGTGCACAACATTCGGCCTCTCAAGGCCTCTAACATTCCTCTCTTGGAGGATCTCTAGTTACCTTAAGGTGGTCTGCTGCTTCCTGTTGAGCTGGGTACTCACATTCTATGGATTTTGTCTACTGAGTCTCGTTCTTTGACCACGGTTATTCGTGATTTGACTGATCATCGTACTAAAACTGATGCCTTAGTTCATCTCCTCAGTTTTTCGCTTCCTCGATCTGTTTTGGACCCTCATTTGGCTGATTGATTTTCTTCTTGGCAAGAGGGGGAGATAATTTTGTGGTATTGTGGTTGGTTTGTTATTGTTGGTTTTGATGTTTTGAGCTGGTTTTGTGGTTGTGGATTTGCTTATGTTGTTGTTGTTTTTTTTTTTTTTTTTTTTGCCTTGGTTGGATTGTGTTGTTTCTGTTATTGCTCGGATTATAATGTGTGTTCTCGTAATGAAGTGTTTGGTTTCTTCTCATTTCTACTCAATTTTTTTGTTTGTTTGCCATAAAAGAAAATCTTATGCCAAAGAGGGAGTTTTTTTTTTCTTTTTTTTTTTTTGTGATTCACCGATAATATTTTCTTTTATGTTGGATTCTTTGTCTTTATTTTTAGTAAGATCTTTTCCTGATCGATGGTGATCTGCTGGAAGATTTTTCCTTCTTTATTGTAGCGGGTTATGGTTCGGTCGTCCTTTTGAATGGGATATATTTATTTGGCCTTTTGGGCTTTTAGGTCAGCCGTCTAAATCCTCTTGATTAGAGCATTCTTGAATTAAAAACTTGGTGAAGAAACTATGGAGTTGTATTTAAATTATCTTGGTGAAATTAATCAGATGATTTCAAAAGCAGGTTCTGAAAAAGCAATTGTTGGTAGAGTTGTCAAAGACATCAGGTGAGTGGTTATTCATCTGAAAGTGAAGAGAAGATGAGATCATTGTTACGACGACAGTTTTAGGGGGAGCCTAATTCTACAGACTCATTGAAGAGCGTATTGACGTTAAGGGGAGCCTAACTTGCTCACTAGTAATTCAGATATGTGTAAGCTAATTTTATGTAATTTTAGTTGATGTATGTGTTGTAGAACTAAATTACATACTAGTGAATTTATTTTCACCTAGGCACAGAGCCTCCCAGACGTAGGTGTGATTACATCGAACTAGGCTAACAAATTTCAGTGTTTTCTATCTTTCTCTTATCTCTTTTAGTTGTCGTTATTTCTGTTCGTGACATCTTTCATGGGTTGCGACATCATTGTGATTCATCCTTATTTATTGCAGAAGAGTTTAAGAGTCTCTTTCTAGAGCTTCCATGGTGACCAAAGATTTATGTGCATGACCTTAAATATCACACTTAGTATCGCATAATCAAGAAAATTTAAGGAGTAAAATGTATTGTGGGCTTCTCAACTATAGTTATAAGTTCAAGAAGCAATTCACTCTCTCTAACAAAGTTGTTGTCCTACTTCATTATGCATCAATTCATTGTTAAAATATTGATGCTTAAGTTTATTCTTCTATCTTATCTAAAAAAACAAGTTTTATAATATGTCCTTTTTGTTTTGTTTGCTATATTAGTTATTCATGGGGGATTGTTGGAATGTCTTTAGGCTTTTGGCTCATAGCAAAAGAAAAGTGGAAATGGAGAAAGGTATCAACATTGTCCTACATTGGAAAATTTTGAATTGAAAAAGGGATTTAAATATCAAATCACGAAAAGAGCTTCCAAATTGTGGTTGTGGTGGAAGTAGAAACTTTCCCCATGAGCTGCTGCTGTCGCTCAGACGGACAGGCGGTTACTGCGCAAAAAAGAAGTTAACTTTTAGTACCTTTCTTTTTAATTATTTTAACAGTTTTATTACCCGTTATTTATATTTATTCCGAGAATTAATTAGTGGAAAAATCAAATCTTCATTTAATTCTAAAACAGTCTTTATTTAATTATTTAATTATTCAATTATTTTTCCTTAAAATGCTCTTAGTTTTTGGAAAAAAAATATTCCTATGTATTTCCCCTCTCTAGATCTATTATTTTTTTAGCATTTTTTCCATTGATTTCATTCCATTCTTCGGTGAGTTCACACTTGAGTTGGGATGTTGTGTTAACCTTGGGGAGCAACCGGTATATGTAATTTAGTACTGAGGTTGTCGTGCCACATTTTGCTTTCAAGACAGTGGATTTTCCATGAAACAACAATTGAGATATGGAATTAACGATGAAGAATAGAGGTTTAGTTACTCAACATGGAAACAAATGAAATGAGCGATGAGATGAATATGGAAGTGAAACTTGTTATTATTGTTGAGATAAAGACAATAATACATCTTAAATAACATATAGAAATTGTGTGAAAGAGCGCGAAAGAAGATTTGGTTTTTAGCATCAACTTTGCATTTCCTCGCAACAAAAATGAACATTTAGATAATGAAACGTTTAGGGTATGTTTGGAATACATTCTCAAGTGTTTAATTTAAAAAATAAATCATTTTAGAAGAAATTGGAATGTTTGGCGACCACTAAAAATAGCTTTTTAAGTGTATTTTAATCCATTTTTTTTTTTATCTAGAGCGTTTAAATGAAAATGAGTTTTTTTTAAAAACATTTTTTTCTCATGTCAATCCAAATAGGCCCTTACTCTCTTGATATAAATAGTTGAGTGCATGAGAGGGCATAATTTACTTTTATCTCTTATAAGTTTCATATATTTTGAGAAAGTAACATGGTTATTTCAATTTTAAACAATAATAACTTATATTTCTGCACGTTATTAAAGCTGACAAAGTTGAGTACTTTGCAGGAGCATGGCACATTTTATAGTGGAGTTGAAATTGGCTTGGATCCCTATTCGTGTCCTTGCTATCTATTGTATTTTTCTATTATCCTTGTTTTAAATCACTTATTTTTAGCATTTCATGACCACATCCATCTCAATTATTTTTCTGTTACCTTGATTGCAAATTTTAGAGGAGGTTTTTTTTTTTTATTGAAACTAAGGGCCTGTTTGATATCGTTCCTATTTTCTATTTCTTGTTTCTTATTTCTTGTTTCTTAAGAACTAGAAACAAGAATATGTTTGGTAACTATTTCTATTTCTTTTTTATTGAAAAAAAGAAAAAGAAACATCAACATAAACTCGTTTGATAACTACTTTTTGTTCTTGTTTATTGTATTTTCCCCCTTGCCTTTCATCTTATTTTATACTTTAAATATAATTTAGCTATGTAAAATAAAAATATAGAACATTCATTAAAATATAAAAAATAATTATAAAACCTTTACATCATCAAATACAAATAATAATTATAAAATATTTACATTACAAATATGAATAAGCCTTGGTGGGGTCGAGTTTACCGTCGCCTATAAATTCGCGTCTATGCAAATAATATTTATAAATCACTAAACAAATTACTTATACTAACTGATAGTACAAGCGGCAAGTCTGGGGTCGAACCTCAGGGAAGCATGGAAGATTCGTTCATCAAAGCTTGTTTTCAGTTAAAGAGATAAATTGGAAGGGGGAGGGGGGGATTTGGTATGGATTGATGAATTAAATTGCATAAAATAAAGTGCAAGAAAAGTAAAGATAGAAGCGTAATTAATCAAGATGTCTTAGCTTAGAGGAATGGATTCACCTAATGTAATTTAGATCATTGAATCAATTTATGACTTAAACTTCTTGTTTATGCTTAGCCCAGTTGATTGGAATCCCAACCAATGGTCCTAATTGTGTAATTAATCAAAATGCACAGAAAACGAATCCACTCCATACAAATTAACAAATCGCATTAAGTTCTAGGGATACGCTAAGATGAGTGTTTAACTTCTATTGTCTAATTAAACATTCATTATGGTTTTTCTCTAGGTTTATAGGAGTAGCCCTTTTTGCCTAACGAACCTATTACTTCCATTGGGATTAACTTATAAATATGTGTCAAATATTATAAGTTAATCATAAAGTATTAGAATCACACAACAAAATTATTGAGCGTCAATCAACAATTAAAATCATGCAATTCATAAATGTAAATTCAAATTAAAACCCATAAACAAGTTTGTATACATCAATAAATCAAAATCTCAAGTACATCGCGTTCCTCCGAATTCCCTAAACTAAGAAACAAAAATCTTACCTTCCCATGGAGGATGAGAAGCCATAAGCTGGCATTACTTGATTAACTACTAAAGAAACACCTAAAATATAAAGTGGAAGAGAGAAGAGAAGGGGAATTCGGCTGGAAACCGAAGGTGGGCGTCTTCTTCTGACCTAAAACGTAGGGAGATATTTATAGATATCATCACAGCGTTGCAACGCTAGAAACAACATTGCAACGCTCGACAGGAAAGACCACGAGCGTCAGGGAAAAAACGTTGTAACGCTGAGCATTCTATCAAAAACTTGATACTCGATGCACGATGTTCTTTTACTCGATGCTCGACGCTCGTTTACTCGATAGCATTTTACTCGATTACTCGACAACCTTTTACTCAATAATACTCAATGGCTGATTATACTCAATGGCAATTTACTCGATAGTTGATTATACTTGATGTCATTTTACTCGATTACTCAATGGTCGATTATACTTGGTGGAACTCGATAGCATTTTGGTAATTTCAACTCCTTTGAAGCCCCGATATTCAAATCAACTCCAAATTGTTTCAAATTAACCCTGTTCTTCACCAAATCGCCCATTCTACCTCTTGATTGCTCAATACCTACAAATTAGAAAAATAAACACATAAAATTCGATAACGAGCCCGAATTAAGCTAGGAATAATAGCTCTTTTTGAGAGCTATCAAACACCCCCAACTTAATTCTTGCTCGTCCCGAGTAAGGTAAGAACACACAAAATATAATATAAAATAATTAAATACATGCTAGCTTAATTCACAATGTTGTTACTCAATTCTTAACAATCAAATCGTATGAAATTTGAAATCAAAAACGAAAATCAATTATGATCAATCAATGAAGCACAAGTTTAAGAATGATTCTCAATCTATTCATGAATGAGTGAGCCTAGAGTTTTGCTAGTTAAGCTTACAAAACCTGGAAAATTTTTATAAGGTCCTTGTTTCGTTTTCCCCCTACCTAGGTTTGCTTATCAACCTCGGACATACCACACTTGCAAAAAAGAGGGCAATATTAAAACAAGGGTGCCTAAACACACACGCATAAAATATAAAGGGCATTCATTTTACCTAGAAGGCTAGCTTTCACACCCTACTGCTGGGAACCTATCACTCTTTTCTCGTGGGCCCTAACTAGAAACGGTGAAGGTAGCTTTTTTCACCTCTATCCATACACACACACACTTTGTCTAGTTTTGCTCTAAAACAAGCATAGTTACTCCTAAGTCAAAGGTGGACCTTTCGGGGTGATAACAAAAATACAAACCAGATAACCATATTCTAAGCATGCAAGATTTTAATTTCGCAAAACAATGACTTAAAGATGCATGAAGATAAGAAAAAGTTTTAAATTTGGGTTAAAAATCATGATCATGCATTCCTAACATTATTTCATGAAAATTTTATCACATGAAGAGTGCGTCATAAACTATCATGATAACAACAGAGCAAATAGCAAGCAAGGCAATCAAAGCACACAAGTATTGTCCGAGCACAGCGCTCGAGGACCCCAAGCTAAAATAAAAATTTACCCGATGGGTACCCCACCCCCAACTTAATATAATACATTGTCCCCAATACATCTCCAGTAAAGATCATAAAAGAAAGGTTCAAGGGAACAGAAAACCTCCCTTAAAAATATTGTCACGTACGAGATGGTGGTCGGGCTCGCCTTCCAAAAAGATGCTTCTCTCTCTAGGTCGTCCCTACAAAACAAAAACAAAAAGAAACCTAATCTAGAAAACAAATAAAGAAAACAATAAATTTTATCACCTGGCTCCCTCCAGGAAGGGCAAATTTTTAATGTTGATTGCTCGACGGACCTATCTTTTGTCAAGGCACAAAGAAATTCTCCTCTTTCTCTGGTCCTTTCTTGGATGAGTCAATATAGCTTGGTAAGACTATAAGGCTTCTCAACTTCTGAAGAGAACCAGATAAGTTGAATTTGGCTTTTTTAGAATATGGAAAAGAAGGTAAAAAGAAAGAATCAAAAGACTCAAATGACCCAAAAAAGTTGAAACAAACAAAAGACTCAAGAGACTTGTGAGGACTAGAGGAACAAAACTCGAATATATATTAAATACCAGGAGTCAGAATAAGGCAAGGTCTTTTGACCTCTAACTCTATCACCTGGACCTCGTCAAGTTTAGGCTCAACATTCTCCTTAACCTCACAAACTTGCAAGCATGGAGTGATGTCCTCATCATCACTAGAGTAGTAGCACTCCATGAAGAACTCGACCTCTAAGGTATGGACGATGGGCTACTCTGGTGTGCTCTCTAGTCTCTACATGGCCTCAGTCAGCTGGGCAACATGGGTCATCAATCTTTGCAGATGAGCTTGAAGATCCTACTGAGACTGAAGAGTACTATTAGCATGTTCATAAATTGAAAACTCTAATTTCATACCTGGACACGAATATCTAGGAAGTGGTTTCTACTCCTCCACCGTGTTGACGTGGACTACCTCATGTCTCTGGGCCTCTGGAAAATCAAAGGAATGGTCTAGCAATGATTCGTCCGACCTCCCAATTGAAGTTGCAAGCTGAGCAACAAGGTCACTCAGGCTTTGCAAGTCAATTCTAGCCTCTGCCTCGGGGCAAAGACTCTTCTGCTGGATGCGCTCGAACTCTTGCTGCCTACGGAGGTTATCCTGCTCAATCTTAAAAGCTCTGTTAGCGAGCTCTATAATCAAAGCCTCTAAAGAATTACCTGACCCTGAAGACTAAGCATGAGTCGACTAATGTAATGCTGTGAAATCTTGGCCGTCAAAGCTCTATTGCCATCCTAAGTATCCATGGTCAAATGACTCCCCCCCACCAAAAATGGTAAGGCTAGTAGTCCCAAGGACCATAATACCCCTCCTTGGCGAATCCACATAGTGCTGGCATCCACTGCAACCTTGGGCATGCTTAGGTGGGATGCCCCTCGAGTAGGCAACTCCTGCACACCTCTACTTGCTGCGATCTCCTTTTCACCATGTGGCCAGCCAAGGAAGTCAACTTGGCAAGCTCATGGAAAAGGCCACTTACCTCATCATCAAAATTTGCAACTTGACCTTTAGACGTCCAAGATTGATTCGGAAATCCTGTCATGCTTAACTGACACAAAAAGAAAACAAATAAAAGCAAAAGAAACTTTAACTGGTAGTACAAGAGGAAAGTTTGGGGTCGAACCTCAGGGAAGCATGGAAGATTAGTTCATCAAAGCTTGTTTTCAGTTAAAGAGATAAATTGGGGGGGGGGGGGGGGGGGTGGTGTGGATTGATAAATGAAATTGCATAAAATAAAGTGTAAGAAAAGAAAAGATGAGTGTTTAACTTCCATCGTCTAATTAAACAATCATTATGGTTTTTCTTTAGGTTGATAGGAGCAGTCCTTTTTGCCTAACGAACCTATTGCTTCCATTGGGATTAACTTATAAATATGTGTCTTATATTACAAGTTAATCACAAAGCATTAGAATCACACAACAAAATCATTAGGCATTAATCAATAATTAAAATCATACAATTCATAAATGTAAATTCAGATTAAAACCAATAGACATGTTTGATACATCAATAAATCAAAATTTCAAGAAATTACATCGAGTTCCTTTGAATTCTCTAAACTAAGAAACCAAAATCTTACCTTCCCATGGAGGATGAGAAGCCACAATCCGACATTACTCGATTAACTACTAAAGAAACACCCAAAATATAAAGTGGAAGAGAGAATAGAGAGGAAATTCAGCTAGAGGCCGAAGGTCGGCATCTTCTTCTAACCTGAAGCGAAGGGAGATATTTATAGATATCATCGCAGTGTTGCAACGCTCGATAGGAAAGGCCACGAGTGTCAGGGAAAAATGTTGTAATGCTGAGCATTCTGTCAAAAACTCGATACTCGATGCACGATGTTCTTTTGCTCGATGCTCGACGCTCGTTTACTCGATAGCATTTTACTCGATTATTCGACAGCCTTTTACTCGATGATACTCGATGGCTGATTGTACTCGATGCAATTTACTCGATAGTTGATTATACTCAATTATACTCGATGCAATTTTATTTGATTCCTTGATGGTCGATTATATTCAGTGGAACTCGATGACATTTTGGTAATTTCAACTCCTTTGAAGCCTAGATGCTCAAATCAACTCTAAATTGCTTCAAATTAACCTCGTTCTTCATCAAATCGCCCATTTTACCTCTTGATTGCTCGATACCTACAAAATAGGGAAATAAACATGTAAAATCCAATAACGAGCCCGAATTAAGCTAGGAATAATAGCTCTTTTTTAGAGCTATCAAGTCTCAATGCAAAATCAACAATAATAATACAGTCTTTCTCAAATTTAAAATGCAATATTATTTTTCACTTGAGTCATTTGTCTTAAATGTCGTCGATTCAAATCCAACTTAATTATACTATAATGTAAATATTGTAATTGTAAAATATTAAAGTTAACTAAATGAATATCTTATTGAACAAAATTATATATTGTAAAATTCTAGCCTGTTTCAAATGTACTATTAAAACTATAATAATATATAGACATGCATATTACAAAATTTAAAACTCAAGATTTAAAATAAAAAATTAATATATATATAGGAATAGGGAGTTTCTCAAAATTTGGCCATATTTTCATAAATGTTTCTTGAAATTTAGAAACAATAAACGATTGAGTTATCAAATAAATCTATTTTTAAAAAATGAAAAACGAAAATTAGATATTTATCAAATGGGCCTTAAACATCTTACACCCATATTAAGATTCAGGGAAAGCAAAGACAATTAACCACTAGCTAACAACCAAGTAAACTATCCATTTCATTCTCAATCAAAATCGACTATTCAATGATTGTGAATTAGAACGCTAACACACAAACATACGTTTTATTCGTGTTGCTCAACGATTAAACTCATAACAATTATGGATTACCAGCTAATAATTAACAAAACAAAGTAGACATGCAAGGGCGATCAAGCCAAACATGAATATAGAGCGTAGAAGTTAAATTAGGTCAAGAATCACAAGCAATCACTCAAAGTTGAAAGTAATCCTTACAACCTAATACAATTGAGTTTGTTTCAATCTTAAGCTAGAGTGCTTACGTTAGCCATATATGCCATCACCAAGCTGCAAGGTAACCAAATTACAACCCAAAGTACAAATAGTAGAGAAAATATAGTTAAGGAGGAAGGATTAATCGAGATAGGTGAATGAATTCCAAGATTATTTGACCTAAAAGAGGAATGGATATGCATATATAACATACCAATAGCATTGTGATGCTACCACAATCTTCATACTCAAGAGTGCCGCGAGGAGGCTTCTATCCAATAATGTTGTGTGGCCTCGAGACCTGGCATTCCAATACTGGTCCAAAAAGGAGTTTCGATCATTTTCCCTCCTCTTTGATCCAATTATTTAACTAAGGCTACAAATATTCTGTTTCAGCTAGGTTTTTGCCCAAATGCCCGATCTACCTTCTAAATGCTTGAAACCTACAAAATTACCAAATAAACACATAAAACATGGGGATGACCACGATCTAAGTCGAGAGAGATAACACTTTTCAGGTGTTATCAATTACCAGATTGGTTGTTCAAAAGCCTAATGACCAAGGTAGAGATCACAACTATTATTGATGAACAACAAAATAATGACCAATATCTTTTTTTCTTCATATATATTTTAATGACACAAAGGTATATAGTTGTTATGGTGATTTTGAGCAAAAAGATAAAACCAATATATCAAAGAAGATACCATGCTAGGAGAATGATAATAAATGGATGAACTACCATGCATAAATAATAAAACGGACTTAGGAAAAATGGTCAACTTGGCCCAAAACCAAATTGACCTAGTCGGCCTTGGCTAGGGCTAAGGTTGAACCAGTCATATCGAGTATCCCATTCATGATATGGATTCGCATGGGCCTATAAAGGGGGGTTGACTTGACCCAAAGTCAAATTAGCCTTCCCGACCTCGATCTCAACCAAGACCAAGCCCACCAAATTAGGTCTTATTCACACGATGAAACCCTAAAGAGAAACATATTAGTCATCCAACTATATAAATAAGGAAGGAAAAAGACAAGAGAGGTAAGTTGCTTATTCGTTAATAACTTCATACTTAGCGAATCTTCAAACTTCCTGACTTAAGCATTAGAGTATGTGAGACCTACACCACATCGGCGTGCAATTCTTGCTAATTTGTAGGTAATTTTTGCTAATTTGTAGGTAATTTCCACAATAGAAGAAGAAGAAGAAGTTTGTTGCAAATTTATCATTAAGATTTGAATTTTTGTTCAATTTGGTTATTAAATTTCAAGATTTACATTTTTAAGATCGATTTTTTCACTAAATATTCGCTTTCGATCTTTGACATAAATGTCAATTAATTAATTTAAAATAATTATATATGAGGGAAAATTCTAAATTTGGTGATGAAAAATATAACTTAAAATTAATTATATTTATGTTAAATGAATTAATAGGCATTAGTACTAAAGATGAAAAGTGAGTGAAAATTGAAGTTGAAAACGTAAATCTTGAAACCTAGGGACTAAATAAAAACAAAATTTAAATTCCATTTTGATTGCCCAATAAAAAAACAACTCAATAGTATTTTTCCCATAAAAAAACATTTTTCTCAATAAAAATAATCTTCAACAATCTTAATAGTGTGACAAACCCTGAACTCTAAAACACTTAATGGTATAGAGGAAGATGTACAAATATGCATGCAATAGTCCACAAATTTCTTTATAAGATGATCTGGGAGAAATATTATAGTTTATATCAGAATTATCAAGATTCTAGATTAGATGCTCCAAGATCATCTTTTTGGTATAGACATGTACATTTTATAATAAATAATTTAAATTTTTTTTATTGGCAAATATTTCATGTCCTTTAATTTTTAATTAATTACCAATAATCGTTATTTTATAATATTTTTCTATTTCTTTTGTAAATTTATGCTCTCACATCGACATTTACACAAATATTTACAAGATATATCTAAATGTGTCTTACTTTATAGAAATGATGGTCCTTATATTTCAAGATTTATACTTTTATCTTTCAATATTTAATTTGAAATAAATATAATATGATTATTTTTAAGTTATATTTTTCATTTTCATCACCATTGAAATTAATTTTACAATTTCAGTTCATATATAATTATTTTAAATTAATTAATTGGCATTCATGTCAAAGACTAGTATTTAGTGAAAAAATAGAGGTTAAAAGTGAATCTTGAAACTTAGAGACTAAATTGAAACAAAATTCAAATTTCAGGTAAAATTGTAAAATTATGAAACCAAGAGCTGAAAATTGAATAATAAAAAATATAAAATTTGAAGAAAATTTTTACAAATAGAAAAAATGTCAAACTATTTATAGAAATAGTAAAAAAAAAAAAAAAAAACACTAATAAACACAGGTAGACATAGTATCAATGGTAGACTTATGTCAATTTCTATAATTGATAGACACTGATAGACTTCTATAAGCCTCTATCAAAGAAGATAAATTTTTCTATTTTATATAAATAGTTTTTCTTATTTTTCTAATTTAAAAAGCCTCTATTTTAAAATCTATGATCCAAATAAAAATTAGATCCAAACTATATGGATAAAAATGTATTAAAAAATATATTATACAATTCAATACTAAAAAATAGTTAGTTTAAAAGGAAGAAATTAAATTAAAAAGATTAAAAAAAGAAAGAAGAAAGAAAAGAAGAGCAATAGAAGTTTACAAAAAAAAAAAAAAAAAAAGAAAAAAAAGTGTGCATCTGTTTGCATGAGGTTTATGGAGAAACGTAGTTCTAGAGTTGAACTTGATGTAGATTTGATGCGGATGTGGTTCGATTTCTAGTATTTGATCCTCTAATTTTCATTCAGTTGAATGCATACGCTTGACTTGAGGAAGCGGAGCGTGTGATGCTCTTGAAGTTGAAATCTTAGAAGAATGTTTGTATCTCCAAAGGACTTTAGTCTTTGGTAAAATTCTCTCTAAGCTCTTTGGAGTGTAAAATTTCTAACCACACAAATGAAGATAACTTTATCTATAGAGTTCTTAAGTGGACTTTGTGGGCTTGGGCTTAGTTGGTTCATGAACTTGGCCTCCGAATCCCATTAATTAGATTTGGGCCTAATTTGGCATTTGGAGCAAGTTAAGCTATTTCTGGGCTCAATTAGACTTTAGTCGAAATTATAATATTAAATTGAACCAAATTAATTTTATTCAATTCAATGGTCATGATGAAAATAAAAGGTGAGGAATACCTCAAAGTAGAAGCAACTCAATGCAATTGTCTCTAATTTCGTTTTACAAAACATAAAATTCCGAGGGACAGAAACATAGATAAACAACAATATAATTAAACATGTTTTCTACCAAATTTACAAAGAAGATAAGGGATTAAGAAACTCACCCTTGAGAATCGAATCTTCATGTATCCTCTCGTTCACAACACAAACTCAACCTTCTCCATCTTTGAAACTCGGCACCAAAACCTCGAACACAACATCAAGGAGACACCACTACAAGGAGTCCGAGTTATTCTCTAGGATGAGAATTAATAGAGAGGTGTGAACTTCTATTGATTAATTTTGGTAACCAAGGTAGAAAAATTTCTAAGAGAATTTTTCACAGAGATCTCAAGAAGAAGATGAAGATAATGAAGAATAATCAAGCTGTTGAACATTTTGTGTATTTCTCGTATATGAGAGAAGAATGGGAATAAATCCTCACTCTGTCAAAATAACTTGCTAAGGAGTTATTGATTTTGAATTTAAAATTTAAAACCAATTTTGATTTAATTATACTAACCACCTAATATAATAAAACTATGTATTATATCTCATATAATGTATAATCTATAGTTTATTATATCACATATAATATAACTAAACTATAGTATTAATACGAATCATATTCATATTAATTTTAATCTATCGTTTTTACATGAATCATATCCATATAATTAATATTTGAATCAAATTCAAATATTTATTTATCTTATCATTATAATGTATCATATATATATTATATTAATTATATCTTATACAATTGATTCTCTTTAATTAATTTGAACAATTCAAAACAATCCAAAATTAATTTGATTCTCATTAATCTTTATTGAGTTAACAATGGAACTTTTTAGACCTATAGATTGAAGCCCTAATGATTCTTGATCAATTTATTAAACTCTTTAATTAAATTAATCAACATTCATTAACTGCCGGTCACTCCAAAAATCGACAACTGCACTTTTGGCACTATAGATATATTTTTGTGTCCATTAAATATAACCAATCAATAGTGCGTTGACCTTTCACAAATTGCTCGTAAGTACAGTCGGGTTAAAATTATCATTTTACTCCTATAGTTACATTTAACTCTTTAAGTACCACCGATCCCTCTAATGAACAATTAGTCATAGTTCAACTATAACTAAACCCTCTCGGACCAGGAAAGAGTGTGGCATCATATTGTTCAAGACCCAAAATCAACCCTTAAGGAAGTAATTTATCTACTAATCCTAACAATAGAGAAGGAGCAAATGGAGAAGGAGTGAATTCTTTCTTATGTAGCTATGTTCCCAATTCCCAATTAAACGAATCCCCAAAATGATAGGCATATTGAGTCGAGAAACTAGCCACTCTCACCTATACAATTCAAAGAACCGCTCTCATAGGGAGTTCATAACTCACTCAAGATTAAGGTCAAGTCACCTATGGTTATCCTAGTGAAATGTAAGTCTCTTCTAGCAACGGTGTTATAAAGTGAGACTATTCATTTCATGGTCCAGTCTTATACAAACTCTTTGTATAGGATATCCCCGCTCACATGTCTCCACATGAATGATTAGGATCAAAACATTTATAACACTTTATAATAATTGTAACAACTACAAAGCGGGTCGTATCCGTAGTATCACCAGGATAAGATACCCAACCTTATCCATCTACTACAAATTTTTCAGGTTATTACTTAAACATGATCCACATGTATGTCTCCACATACATGTTTAAGTTACATCTAATAACCTTAGATCTTAATTTATTGGTTTTGGTTAATGCAACTAATTGATAAAATATAACTTATTTTATTAGATAAATAATATGTCTGTATAAATACAATTTACAAACTATAAAACCACAAAATTTAGGGCATCAAACCCAACAGAAATAGGTGGCATTATCAGAATTTACCAATTTACGTCTTCAATTGAATTTGGGACACATGTCTATTGAATGAGAAATTTTGGACCGATCGCAAATTGCCACATCATTTACTAAATTAATGACGAAATTCCAAATAATTGAATTCAAGACTAATTAGAAGTTGACATTTGTCTCAAATTGAAGTTGCAGACATCCGATGATGCCACATGTTTCCTTCATAACCGTTGGATTGAATAAAATTACTTCGGTCCAATTTGATATTATTATTTGGGCTAAAAGTCCACCCATAAATATGCTTAATTTGACTAAAATGTTAAATAAGGCCCAAATCCAATTAGTTAGGCCCATGGACCGACCAAGCCTAAGCTCATGAATTCCAGCAGAGAACTCTATAAATAGAGGAGTTCTTCTCATTTGTGGGGCAGCAATTCTATACTCCAAAGAGCTTATAGGGAATCCTTTACAATCAGAAGACTCTTTGACTCCTGAAACTGACCACACCTAAAGACTAAAGTCCTTTGAAGATGCAAGCATTTTGAAGACTGAAATCCTTTGAAGATATAAACATTTTCTACATTTAGAGAGCCTAGAGAGAATTCATCCACAAGCAGAAGACTCCCAAGACTTCTGAAGCTACACTCCTAGAAGACAGAAGATCCTTGAAGACCCAAAGACTCTTCCAAGACTTCTACTTTAAAAACGTTCGGTGCTTTTCTTCTTCAAGTCAAGCACATTTACCCAACCAAGCCCAAAAGCCGATCATCCAAGAAGATTATCAAGCCCAATCAAGCCCAAAGGCCGATCACTCAAGAAAATCAACAAGTCCAAAGGCCGATCACCCAAAAAGATCAACAAGCCCAAAGGCCGATTGCTCAAGAGGATTAACAAGCCCAAAGGTCGATCACCCAAGAAAATCAACTAGTTTAAAGTTTATAGTTTATTTCGAAAGCATCAAAATACTGTGTATTAGAGATTGTACTCACTTTCCACAAAATTAATACAAATACAAAGTTTCAGTTCCACGAAATAAATTTCGCTTGAAATCTTGTGCGAACAATGTCAACTTTAAATTAGTCTCAAATCCAATTATTTATAATTTCATCATTAATTTGGTAAATGACGTGACAATTTGTGCTTGGTCCAAAATTTTTCATCCAAAAAATGTCTCATTTTCAAGATTTATGCACATTTATGAGTGGACAAATCTCGAAAAAAGATAAAAGTTGAAATCCAAATACAAATAATTTGTTCTTGATTTTGATTCTATTTTTATATGTCAAATTAATTAAACTATGAATTTAGTATATAAGTTTGGTTAAAATTTAGGATAAATCTTGGAATATAGCCAAAAATTAATTTAAAGTGAATTTGAGCCCTTATCCAAAATTTAATTCGTCTTTAAGATAAAAGTTCAAACTTGGATAATTTAAACTCGGAAGAAAAGGAATATGGCCAATGTTTTTTTTTTTTTAATTTGAGATTTTATCCACAATTTGATTTGAGTTGAGAATAAACTTGAATGATTTGAAGTCTAAAATTTGAAATATGACCAAATTTTAATTTGAGATAAATTTGAGATTTTATCAAAATTTTGTTTATTTTGATAATAGAATCCCAATTGAACCATTTGAATTGGAGTAAAATTTGATACACATTCATATTTGAATGAAGTTTTTGAATAACTCTACCATTTAGTTTCACACTAAATCTTTTCAATTTCAATTTATTTTAATAAATAAAAAAGACAAGATCATGAAATTAGATTTCCTAATTTGGAAAGATTTTAGATAAATCTAAATCTATACAAATCTAACATATATATATATATATATATATATTAGAGTTTTGATTAGTGTCTTGATGCTAGAATCATCTGTTGGAGTCGAATACTTTTTTCTATTCATCTATGTATTTGTGTCGGTGAAGCTCCCTTCGATGATTGTGTGTGTGTCCGACTGTAAGGAGATTCACGAGAGAGAGGGGCGAGCGATGCCCTTGATCAACAGCCAATGAGCAGACGACGACAGCGATCGACGACGCTAGGATTTGGGGTACACGATTGCAAGGGAGAAATTGACAGAGAAGGAGTCCCCCCATTTTTTATGCGTGGGTTTGGGAGTTGAAGAGAGAGAGAGTTTGTTTTTTTTCCTTCTTCTCTCTCTTTTTTTCTGTAATTTTAAATAAATTTTTTCCTTTTACTTTCCCCCTTTTGAACCATTTTTAACAACTTTTTTCTTAAAAATATTATATATATATATATATATATATATTGAGGTTGATGCCCTAAATCTCATAGAATTCTATAGTTTGTAATTGTATTGTACAAACATTTTATTTATTTATGTAATGAAATATATGATGTTTTATTTCAAAATTAGTTATATTAACCACAAACCAATAAAATAATATCCAAGGTTGTCTTGTAGTTAAACGTGTATGTAGAAACTGAATGAACTCTTAAACACGAGCATCCATGAGCGTGTTCGGATATTTCTTATTTCATTGTGATCGAATTACTACACACATTCTAACAAACAGGTATGCATTTTAACACTAATTATAGACATGCTTTAACAATTAAATAACAATAGATTGAGTAAACTTACCAGTTGAGGACTGTCTTCATACGAACTCAATCAAGCGGAAGCAAATCCTCTACTGTCTTTATCACCCAGCAAACAGTCGGCTACCAGCAGCACGATCGTCTACACGAACGGCAGCACACGAACAAGCAGGACCGGGGACGACACCACCACTTAGAGCCCTTGGTATTCTCGGAGTGAGAATCCAAAGAGTGGTCTTTGATGGAATTGGTGGAGGAATGAGGAAAGGGACGATTGTATAGAACGACAAGTAAGTGGGAGAGAGCTATCGTAAAGCAGATGCTTGTCGCTAAGAGAAAGGTACACGATCATGTACGTTTTACTAAGCGATCTTTAGAAAACTTGGTGCACTAAGCGGTCGGTTAGAAAAGCTGTGCGATCGTTTAGTACACGAGGTGTGCAATCTTTTAGGCGATAAGGCTCAATCGTATAGGCTCTTAGCTATGTGATCGTTAGGTTTTCACACCTTAAGCGATTTTTTCAAACCTCTTGCAAAATGAAACTAATTCTCATTTTCTTCTTCAATTACAATAATCGAAAATGATTTTCCCACTAATGCACGTTCAAGAGAAATATCCGGCTAATTATCACATAACCAACCAATTAAATAATAAATGAATATAATCATATTATATTCTTAACCTGTAGTTTGATATCATATATCTAGTACAATAATTTCTACTCTACTTGATATAAATAATATTTATATCTAATTTCCTCCAAAATAATATATCTCATACATTTAGTCAATTATATTACATATAATTAACCAGCTCAATTATATCATATATAGTCGAACTCCCTCTTGTCAATTTGAACATTTCAAACTGACCCAAAAACTGATTCTTGACTTTATCCAAGCTACCTAGAGAACCGTATGAACCTGTGGCTCAAAGCTCCAACGGTACGTGAATAGTTGACTAAACTCTTTAGCCACGAGATCTACCATCCATTAACTGCCCGGTATTCCACTAAAGACCAACAGCTGAACTTTTCTTACCACAAATATATTTCTGTGTCCATCGAATATAGCCAATCATGAGTACAATGACCCGTCACAGATGCTCGTAAGTATAGCTGGGCCAATTTATCGTTTTGCCCCTGTAGTTACATCTCACTCCTTAAGTTCCACTGATTCCTCTAATGAACAATTCAACATAGTCCAACTATGTGTGAACATCTCTCGGACCAAGAGAAGGTGTGTGGCGCACATCGTTCAAGCCTTGGAATCAGCCTTTAAGGGAGCTATCTATCTACTTGCCCCTGCTTCGAGGAAGGAGTAAATTTCATTTTGTGTAGCTGAGTTCCCAGCTCCCAAATCAGACGAATCCCAAAAATGGTAGGTTTGAGTCGGCGACCTGGCCACTCGTACCCTACAAATCAAAGGATTGTCCTTAATGGCAGGAGTTCCCAACTCACTCAGGATTAAGGTCATGTTACCTATGGTCATCCTAATGAAGTGAAGTCTTTGTCATGAACGGTGTTATACAAACTCTGTGACAAGTCGTTAACACTTCGTGGTTAGGTCTTATACAAACTCTTTGTATAGGACGCCCCGCTTGCATGTCCCCTACGCGAATGATCAGGATCTGACCATCTGTAACAAGTCACAACACTTGTGACCATTTCCAAAAGCGGACACATCCGTAGCATTACCAGGATAAGGTTTCCTTCATATATCCATATACTATAGACCATTTTGGTTATCACTTAAGACATGATCCACTTGTATGTCACCACATACATGCTTAAGTTACATATAGATAACCAGGGATTTTAGGTTTATTGGTTTGTGGTAAAGCAAATAAAACAAACAACTAAGAAAAACAAGAAGGGAAGTAAAATATCGTATATTATACATCACAAGTGTTCGTACAAACTGTTTACAAACTACAGGACACAAGACTTTAGGGCATCAACCCCAACAGAAACATATGAGTGGATCATGTTTAAGTGATAACCTAAATGGTCTGTAGCAGATGGATAAGGCTGGATACCTTATCTTGGTGATTCTACCAGTATGGCCCGCTTTGTATGTGTTACAATTGTTGTAAAGTTCTACAAATGATCTGATCCTGATCATTCATGTGGAGACATGTGAGCTAAGATATTCTATACAAAGGAGTTTGTATAAGATCGAACCATGAAATGTTTAATCTTATTATATAATGTCATTCTTAATAGAGACTTGCATTTCATGATCATAGGTAACATGAACTGAATCTTGAGTGAGTTGTGAACTCCTGCTTATGAAGGCAGTCCTTTGATTTGTATGCGTGAGAGTAGCCAGATTGCCGACTCAACAAGCCTATCATTTTGGGGATTCGACTGATTGGGGAGTTGGGAACACAATTGCACAAGGAGAAATTCACTCCTTCCCTAATGTCGGGGCAAGTAGATAAATTTTTCCCTTAAGGACTAATTCCAGGGCATGAACAATGTGATGTCACACCCTCTTCTGGCCCGAGAGGGGTTTGGACATAGTTAGGTTATGATTTATTGTTTATTAGAGGGATCAATGGTACTTAAGGAGTTAGATGTAACTACATGGGCAAAACGATAATTTTGACCTAACTGTACTTACGAGCAATTTGTGAAGGGTCATTATACTGTTGATTGGTTATAGGACACAGAAATATATCTATAATATGAAGAGTGCAGCTGTTGGTCTTTAGTGGAGTGCCCAACAGTTAACGAATGGTGAATAATTTAAATAAAGAGTTTAATTAATTATTCACGTACCGTTGGAGCTTCAAGCTACATGTCCATGAGGTCCTCTTAGTAGCTTAACGAGAATTAATGAAAATCAGTTTTTGGATTAATTTGAATTGTTCAAATTAATTGAGAGAATTGATTATATATTATATAAGTAATTAAAATTTATTTATATATGATATAATTACTATAATGTATTTGATACATTATAATGAGAGAAAATTGTATATTTGAATATAACTAAAATATTAATTGTATGAATTGGATTCATATTGTTAAATTGATTTACTTTAAATGTCATTGGTGAGAGAATGGAAAGTATAGGTTATATTGTATTTGATATAATATAGAAACTATAGGTTATATGTTATATCTACTTTTTACTCTATCAGATGTGAGAGTGAGGGACTCCCCCTCATTTTGTGCAATTTTTGAAATGAGAGAAAAAGACTTTCTCTATACACAGAAAGGTTATGTGAAAAAATCTCAAACTTCTTCGTCCTTCTCAGATCTCCCTCTTCCAAAATAGTCAAAGCCCCACTCCTCCCGGATTCTCATCCAGAGAATACCGAGGTCACTTTTGTGGTGCTATCCATTTGTTCAAGGGATTTTCAATTGAAGAATTTTTCTTCAAAGATAAGGATTATAAACCCTATTTTAACTTTTTGTATTCTGTTTTATAAGCATGTTGTATTAATTTTGTGGAATGCATAATTTTTGTTCTATATGCTATAGAATTTCGTTTTGTAAATCCGCTTCCACTCAAGGACCCTTAATTGGATCCTTCAATATATATATATATATTCAAACTTCCTTTTTTTATTATCATTTTGAATTATAAATCGTTTTTAATAACTTTCCCTCGTTGTTTTTTTGTTTTTTTACAGGGGTTAGAGCAACTTGCATTCGAGGAAGTAACTTTTCTTTTTTGCCTTGTCGACTTCTACATACTTTGCAAAAGGTGAGCGGATTTCTGTTTTTTTTTTTTTTTTTTCCAGAAATACCTTGATACGCAACCTCTGATCTTGAACTTTGAAGATGAAGCGAAGTAACCTTCGATCTTAAACTTTAAAGATAAAATATCACTTCAAGTGAGTGAAGCCCCAATATTGAAGATGAAGTACCAAAATTTAGGCAAACAATGCCTTGAACTTGAGAATGGCGCCTAACATTGCTTCCTTATTTAAGTGAGCGGAAAAACGATTGAATTTTTCAACGAGGACCCTATGGTATCCAATCTGTATAGTATCGTGCAAATAATATGTGTCTTCAATTTGTTGTATCACATCTTTACTAAGGATGAACATCTTCAATTTGTTGTGCTGCCCTCAATAGGGATAAACATCCTCAATTTCTTGTGTTGCCCCTAGTATGAATAATATCAAATTTTGTACTGCCACATGTAGGATGATTGTGCCACTTCTTCTTATTCTCATTTTTTTAAAGTGTTTGATAGACTGAACTTAAATTTATTTAAGTTGCCTACATACCTTTAAAGAAAGGGATCAAGTCATAACGTAGTTCAAAAGATTTTTTTGGGTCGTTCACCTTTTAAGCTCATGTGGGACAGAAGCATCATGCAATTTATAGTCTTATGATAAAGAGTTTTTTTTTCTACATTTAATCTTCAACAGCTCCTATTTCGTCATGGGTTAGACCATTTTCTTCTCTTGTAGGGTTCGTCCATATGATAAGTTTTGGCTTTACCATCAAGGAACCTTATGTATTTATGTTGACAGACAACTTCCTCTTCATGCGTGAAGGGACACAACTGTGAATCTTTTCGTCATTGTTTGCCTTTATGAAATGGTTTTACCTTCAAGGTTTTCATCTTTCCTTTATATTAATCACCTGCCATTTTGAGACATTAAAAGTAGATGTTGAAGGTCGATCTTTCTCTGATGTGGAGATACTTAGCCTTTTGAAGGCTGAAATTCAGGTGGAGGTAGATGCTAAACATTGATCTCTTTCTTTTGTCTTGGCCATACCCAATCTCTGAAACACTGAAGATCGAGTAGTTGAAGGCTTGATATGATTGAAGAAAAAAGTTCTTTACCCCATTTCTTTTGAATCGTCGACTTCTTCAGCAGTTATATGATTTTTGTTGACTTCCGCTATGTTAATAGTGTGACATGCAATAACTTCAATAACTTCTAATACTTCCTCTGGATAATGATGCTTATTTTTATGAAGTGAAAATATGGATGCTATGCATTGATGGAATTACGTTGTGCACTCAAGTTTCCCCAGCGGAATCCAAGTGTAAATTCCTTTGAGTTTTCTGGTAAGTCCAAGGTCGAACACAGGGACTTGTGAAAACAGTTTGCATTGGTAATTTTTATGAAGAACTTTGCGGTAACTGGATAAATAAATAAAGTGTTGGGTTTATTGTTTGCGTTGATGAAAAAGAAATAAATAAATGCGACGAAGTTGAGAAAAGATAGTTGCATTAATAGATGCAATGAGTATGCGGTGAACGGGTTGAGAAGATCTTTAGCTAGCGTTACTTGAGAATGCGTCAGACTATGCGCTCTTGTTATAACCATTCATAGCAAGTCATTTTCCAATGTAAATGCGATGCTCCTAAATCTAGGATGCATGTATTGAATGCCAAATGTCCATAGAGCTCATCCCTAAGTCTCTACTCTTGTCCTATGTGATGATGCAAAATGCATAAAAACAAGGTGACCGCATACAATCATA
This sequence comes from Benincasa hispida, assembly GCF_027475165.1. NCBI lineage: Eukaryota > Viridiplantae > Streptophyta > Magnoliopsida > Cucurbitales > Cucurbitaceae > Benincasa > Benincasa hispida. The sequence continues at coordinate 50,875,848 of NC_143488.1, read as the reverse complement.
TCCTATCTCTAGGATGCATGCGATGCGTTGATAACAAATAGTGCTCATTCCTAAGTGCTTATCTCTTGTTTATGCATTCTAATTTGGCTTTTCTGAGTCTAGATTCTAACCTGACCTTCCCAAGTCTAGATCATGTCCTTAGACTACCTTCCGAAGTATCTCTAATGGATGAATGAAGTATACATAAACAAGATAATCGTAAAGAATGAAGATTCCCTAGTTGTGCTAGCTAAATGCTTCTCAACCTATTCAACTGATTTAGCTACTCATGCATGAATAACAGAGAGTGAACAAATATAGAGAAGGGAATTCCATTTTTATAGATGAATTGAGTACAAAATGACAATAAAAAGTAAAGGTAGAGAGCCTGGTAGTAATTCCTTGCTGACCAAGACTTTTTACACTGGAATCTCTATTATGATCTAAAGATGTTCCCACTTCCACAGGCGTCAGCCCTCTCTCTATCCTTGAAGCTTCTGGAGCTCTCCCAAGCTTACCAGAACGATCTGCCGGCACAACTTCTTCCGTCGCGTCCGCCATAAAATGAAAGAAAACTAAAGATATGCGAACTGAAGTATGAAATTTCTAACTGCTAAACTCGTGAACTGGTCAACTAGTTAACCCTTTCTCTAAAGAATTCCTTAGGTATTTATAGAGCATCCATGGTGAAAGGCGGCTTCTCTCTCCTGGTTGTACAGATGGGACAACTTTAATTCCTGATTGATGCGTCAAATAATTATCACCAATAAAACTGAATGTACTTTGTGACCGTTATCGACTGTCAACTTAATTTGGATTCGACTGTCATTAGCTTTTTGTCCCATCGCTCTTAATTGGCCTTTCACCCAGATACGCCCACCATGTTACGCTGACCAAGTTATGGCGATCCTTCTTGGGCAAATGTTTGCGAGCACGATCAATGCAAAGCCTTGCGGTGAAGTTGCACTCGACCAATGAATTCCTATGATCGCAATCTTTGCATTGCGTTAATGCATATTTTGTACAAAAATACAAAAATCAACTGTTTTAATGCGCTGAACGCATGCGACCACAATATCATGAAAACGATACTTAATGAACACAAGTTAACATATTTCATCAATGCAATCCAACATTGTTTAAGAACTTAGCACTATGATAACGTGCATTTCTGCCCGTTATCAGATAATTATAGAGGAAATTTTTTGGGAAGAATTCTACCAAAGTTACCGACCGTTGAGTTGAAGGAAGTCATCGTCTTTTTCCTTAACAGGCTTAGGCTTTCATGCCTTCTTCCCCCTTCCCCTTTTTTTTAGTCTTGCTTCATTTTCTATAATTTTGACGAAGGTCAACTCATTTTGGATGGAACTCGTAGATTCCTCTCTTTCAACAAATCGCAAGGATCCATCTTTCACCGTCATCATCAATAGAATCATCTTTATTTTGGGAGTCTATCATTAAAATCTCTGGTTGGAATTGAACAACTATAGACCCGAAGGTCCTAAATTAGATAAAGTTTTCCCTTTGATCATAAAACGTAGTTCATGTTGGAACACTTGAAGTCACTACGACTACGACATGGTTAGTCTGAGCCATTTAATCTAGATCTAGCTCAATCTTCTTTTCTTGAGCCAACCTTAAAATCAACTTTTTCAGCACAAAATTTTTTTCGACTAGGTGGCCAACGACTCTATGATACTTGCAGTACTTCGAATCATCCACTTTTTCTTCTTGTTCCGATCGTTTGCATTCCGACAGCTGAATAAGTTTCTTTTCTAATAATTGTTCGAGTATGTCTATAACATCAGAGTCAGGGAATGGTAAACATTTTCTTTCTTTAAAATTTAGGCGACGCCTCTCGCCTCTATCATGCTTTGCTTCTTTTCCTTTGGAGGAAAGTTTTAGGGGGGTCGTATTAAAGACAATAGATTCTGTTATGACACTATTCACAATCTTTTGAGTGTCTTTGATTTCTTTTTATCCTTTTTTCCGTCAAGGACTAGGAAATATTTAGTTTCCCTGTTGGCGATGCTCAACTCCATGTCATGGGCGGTAGCTCTTCAAATGTACGAGGCTTTATCCCTTGTAGAATGTAGAGAAGTTCTCAGTGCATGCCTTAGGTGCACATCTCCACTATAGATAATTCAGTAAGTCTATCTTTGCAATCCAGACTCAGAGCTCTCCATCTGTTGATGTAGTCGATGAGTAGCTCTCCTTTTCGCTGCTTGGCGTTGTCAACTCCATCATACTAACGATGCGTCTGGTGCTATAGAAGCGGTTCAGGAACTCTCTTTTCAGTTGTTCCTAGTTTTCAATCACTCCCAGTTACAAATTGGTATACCAATAAAAAATATTTCCTCTTAAGGTTCAGATAAACTGCTTGATTAGCAAGTCTCCTCTAGTTCCTGCATTTTCGCAGATTTCAATGAAGCGAGCAATGTATTGTTTCAGATTGCCCTTTCCATCGAACAATAGGAACTTTGGAGGTTGGTATCCATTTGGCATACTCAGGTTGTCAATCCTCTTGGTGTATGACTTGAAGTACATAAAAGAAGATTGTGACGGTCTTCCATGCTGAGCCTTTATGGTGTTTGTAATCATATCTTATAACTATCGAACTGACAATGAGGCAACAAAGGTAGATTGTTGTGGCTGGTTTTCTTGCAAGACAGTCTTTGCTTTGTCATTGACTTTTGTAGATGGAGCTTGACTCGACTCAACAGTTTCCTGAGTCTGTATTTGATCTCTTAAAATAACGATTTCATGATCTCACTCCTCAACGACTTTCATTAAGATATTATCTTTCTCTCATCTCTGCCATAGCCAATTCAGCCGTTACATCAACCATCAAGACAGACACTACGTCAAGGTGTGATTCTTATTTGATTGGTCAGAAGCATAAGCAGCATTGTCAAACAAGAGATTTTCTCTTATGACGATCACACCTTTAGAAGATTTTGTCAATTGTTCCCAGATTTTCTCTGCGATTACAGAACTTTGTTCTTGCTCCTGCATGATCTCCTTTGAACGACTGCGAGTGACAAGTTCTGTGTAGGTGTCGCTTGCAATAGTAATTTCGAACACAAATTTCTTTGGATCTCGATCAAATGGCTTTGGATCTATCTCTACATCTGGAATATATGTAGTTTGTTTGAATGTTAAGAGAGAGATGAGAGGTAAAGAGGTCTCATCGGACGTGCCAATTTGTTCGCATGAGGTTTACGGAGAAATGTATGTCGTGGAGTTGAATTTGTATTGATGTAAATTTGATGTGGATATAGTTCAATCTCTAGTACTTGATCATCTGATTTTGTTTTAGTTGAATGCATACACTTGACTTTAGGAAGTAGAGCACGTGATGTTATTGAAGTTGAAATCTTGGAAGAATGTTTGTATCTCCAAAGGACTTCAATCTTCAAGTGTTGTCAGCTTCAAGAGTTAGGAAGTCTTTTGATTCTTAGGAGAATTCTCTCTAGGCTCTCTGGAGTGTAAGATTTCTGACCTCCCACAAATGAAGAGAACTCCTCTATTATAGAGTTATGAGGTGGGCTTGGTTGGTCCATGAACCTGATCTTTGATAGCTCTAAAAAATAGCTATATTTCCTTGCTTAATTTAGGCTCGTTAAGGGATTTTATGTGTTAATTGTCTTATTTTATAGGTATCGAGCAATCAAGAGGTATAATTAGCCATTTGATGAGAAACGGGGTTAATTTAAGGTAATTTGGAGGTGATTTGAGCATCCGAGCTTCAAAGGAGTAGAAATGACCAAAATGCCCCTGTTAGAGCATCATAATGCTCGTTACATGCATAGCCTCAACTTTGAATGGCAGAAGCTGAATATGCAGGGCAACGCCGCCCTTGGCGTTGCAACGTTGTGATGGTTATGCAACACCAATGTCTAGCATGAACACCTGTCGCAAGTGAGCGTTGAAGCCACCATTGTAACACACACCTGATACTTGAAGTCTGGATTGATAAGAGTATTGCGACACTCTTCCTAGCGTTGCAACGTTGCACCTATGGTATATATATTTTCTTTCTGAATTAGGTAAAAGGGGAGAGGTTGATTTCATAGAGGTCGAGGTGGAGCTTCAATTTCCTTTTTCTCCCTTTAGATTTTAGCATCTTAGTTTATGATCTACATTTTTTTTTTGGGTTGTAAATGATAGATTGAACCTTTCCTCTTCCTCTTGTCTATGGGATGTTGAGGTAACTTCTATCTAATTTTTGGAGTAAGAACCCTACGTGTTTTTCTTGAGATTTATGTTCTTTAGAGATAATGCATATTGAATTTATGTTTTCTTGAATCTTGCTTGATTTTGATATATATTTGTGTGTTGGATTGATGCCTCTATCACAAATGTATGTCTTAGCTAGTTAATTTTAGGCTCGCACGTTTCTCTAATGTTCGTTTATACTTAAAATCACCTTGGTAGAAAATGGTTGAATGTGTATGCTAGGATTTATAGTCTAATCTTGGGTCTTAGGATGCATGCTTGATCTGGGTTCAAGGAGAAATCAATTTATTAAGTTAGGGATCTTCCATTAATTAATCAACACAATGAAATCCTAAAACTTAATGCACATGTGCTTAGTCTTAGCTGATCACTATTGAATCCAATTAGGATTTAATGCATGTAGTTTAACTAGGACGCTTGCTTGGTTCGGTCCTAGTTAGTTGTCCGTCTTTGTAGAGGTTAGCTTGGTTGTGTCAAGCGAATGTTGTGTACACATAAATTGATTGCATGTCCAATTAATGGATTTCGATGATTGAACTTACATATGATCTCTCTTGCTCTCGTAGCTAGATAATTCTTATCCTTAGTTTACATTTATCTTCTTTTATTTTAATTTTTTTTGTACATTTATCTCTTTCACACCAAAACCCCCAATTTACCGCTCTAGTTAGGAGATTGGCTTAACGAAACAAATCGCGCTTCCCTGCGGATCGACTTGGACTTACCATTATTATTATATCTTTGTAGTGATAGGAGTAGTTTGGTATTATATATATTTTTTTATTTGTGGCTCTTTTCGAGAATTATACGATATTGCAAAAAGGCCAAGATTAGCCTTTAAGCCAAATTAATTGAATTTGGGCCTAATTTGGCATTTGGGCCAAGTTAAGCCTATTTTTGGACTCAATTGGACTTTAGCCAATTATAATATGAAATTGGACAAAATAAATTTTATTCAATCTAATGGTTATGATGAAAATACGTGACATCATTAGAATTTGCCAATTTGTGTCTTCAATTTCAATTTGGGACACATGTCAACTTTTAATTAGTCCTAAATTCAATTATTTTTAATTTCATCATTAATTTGATAAATGACGTGGTAATTTATGATTGATCTAAAATTTCTCATCCGACAATGTCTCGCATATCATAAAATGAAAAAAAATTAATCCCATTTCTCTAACTTTTTTCCAAACTATCGTATCTTCTATTTTTTTTTTAACTACCTTATCTATCCATTTAACCCCTATCATTACCACCCGACTTACTACCAGAATAATGATATTTTTCATAACAATAGATTAATATCTTCAAAAATGAAGTGAGACAAGTGACAATAAGAACATTGAAGTTGAAGAAAAATCATGGCTTGAGAATGTTCTCACAACGTTTAAAATCACTTTTGTCATTTTAAAAATTATTTTGAAAATACTTTTAATTATTAGAATTCAAATTTAATAATTTAACAATTGTACTTAAATATATAAAATTAAACAACAAATTGAAATTGACATTTATAAAAACACATTTAGTATAACAAACGAAATAAATTTATATATAGAAATATTTTTGAGAAAATGTAGACCTACACGAGTATTTTTATCTTAAACAATTTTTATCAAAGTATATGAAACTTTTTTTAAAAAAATACTTTTTAAAGTCAATCTAAACATGCTCTTATACTAGTTGTAGAAAATTTCTCGAAGAAAGATCTTTGGGATTGTTTGAGGTGCTAAGTTAAGTTCATATGTATGTGGATGTTATATATTTGTGTTTGAGGTGTAGAGTTCTTTTGTCTAAAAGTTTGTATTTGAGATGCTGAGTTGAATTCTTATGTTATGGGTATTTGATATAGTTTTTCTAACATAAATAATCCACTTTTATGGTGATTATTTTTGTTTAGAAACTTTTTTTGTTCAATCATTCTACTTTTTTTTAGAAAGAAAAATAATTGTGGATTGTATTTTGTTTTATTATTACTCTTTAAAATATAAGTGTATTGTTGGGAGTTTTGGGAAATAGGTTTTAGGATTTACTTTTGGATCCAGCATTTTATTTTTTTTTTTTTAAATTTAAGTAATAATTTTTTAAATTTGTGCATGTGACGTTTCTAGTTAAGTTAGATAAATTTATACTTATTCATTAGAACAAAACAAATTTGGATACAATATAAATCATTATAGTTCAATTAAATGTGTTGCCGCGGTATGTGGTGCTGCCGTTCGCGAATTTGAGGGTTGAAGAAGTCGCTGTGAAAACGGCCGCTGCGTAAGGACTGCCGTGCCGTCGCCGTGGAGAGGGCGGAGAGTCGATGGCTGCGTGAGGATCGAAGAAAGGGGATAATGGGTGGGAGATTAGGGTTATCTTTCCCATGTGTATTTTATTTTTTACATTAAAATTTTAAAAAAATTGGATCCTGGGCTTTGGTTTTTAAGGAAAGGATGGGCTGCTGGGTTAAAATAATATCACACACACACACACACATATATATATATATATATATATATATATATATATATATATATATAAAGCGTGGTTCGACTCGATTTTTTAAATGATCGAACTGTGGATCGATGAAAATATCAATTCTCTCTGTAACTGAACCGAAGAACTATAAAAAATTAACTGATTCGGTCTGATTCATCAGTTGAATCGAATTGTATACTGGGTGTTTGATAGAGGGGTATGAGTTGTTGGGTTGGATGGGTATTTATTATCCATGTTTATTAAGTCCATAAAAAAAATTGTGGGTTATTAAAACCATTTTTTTTTACCTACCTAAAACTAATGTGATATTTTAATTTCTTTCTTCCTTCATCTTTGCCGTTTAGATTCTCCCCATATATGATTTTTTTTTATCGTAAAAAATTAGTATACATCATGACATGTAATTTTTATGTTTGTATTATGACATGAATATTATAAGTATCGAAAAGAACATATATTTTGTGAATATTTTTTGGAAACGGCCACATGTTCGGTCGGTTCATATTATTTTTGTGATCTTATGAAAAATGTTAGTGTACTACATCACATTCTCACCATCATAATCAAATGAAAGGAAATTATCCTATGTACAATTTCAATTCCAAATATACTATCCATATTATATAAAAATAAACTGTATGATGTGTGAAATAAAAATGTTAAGTTAGCAAGATTCAATATATATATACATACAATATACCAATTAGTATTTGGGATAATTACCTTCAATATATAAACATACATTCAATATATATACATAAAATATACAATACACCAATTAATTGAGCAGCAATATGAAATGTACTTTGTTGGTATATTTTACAGATTGAAGAGAATTAGAATTATTATAGTTTTTGAAAATAATATATGAAAAATAATCTATTATGTTTTACAAATTGAGGAAAAAAAATTGAGATTGTCCAGTTTATGTCATAAATGATTTGAGAAAATACGTGTATATTTGAAAATTAATCAACAATTGCAAAGCATAAAATTAAAAAAATAAAAGAATGAAATAAAAAACAAACAGAACAAAATAGAACTAATCACGTTTACAAAAAACTGCATCAGATCCTCCAACTCAATTCAACTAAACTCTACACAACAAACACGGATAATAATTACCAACTCAACTCAACTCTGCAAACAAACACAGACAATTTAACTCTCCAGATAATAATTACCAACTCAACTGAACTCAACTCTCTACTTTTATAACGCACCAAACACACCCTTAGTGGCTATCATAATTAGTCATCCGACAGTGATCGGAGTTGGCCGCCAGAGGTGGTGGCAAGAGTGGCTATGGGGCATCAGTGATGACGAGGGCTAAATGTATTGTTACCAAGTTAGTAACATATGTATAAAATATCAGTGATATACATTTGAGCCTCCAAACATTGAGTTGAGTTTTTAATTCATTTCATAGCAATTCATACCCTCACTTCAAACACCACCTCAAACACATGGTTAAGGAATTTCCACTGTCTAAGTTTATTTGAAAATTATTTTAAATGGAAAAACTATTAAAAACATTTTTAAATATAACAAAATGTCACCATCTATTCGTGTCTATCATAGATATTGACATTTTGATTTATTTTACTATAACATTTTAATATATTTGTAAACATTTTGACTTATTTTACTATATTTGAAAACAACCCAATTTGAATGAGATGTTTTAAATAAAAGAGGAAAATTATACTTTTTTAATTGATATTTTAGGTATATTAATAAAATAATAATTTTAGTTTTAAAAAATAAAAAATAAAATAGTAATTTCAGATTTTGAGTAGGATGCCAATAATTCTTATTTAATTATATGGAAACAAGAAATTAGAAATTTAGGACTAAAATTGGCCAAGTTTAAAATTAGAAAGAGACATTTTCTAATTTCCAAAAGTCAATTTCGTTCATTTAAAGGATTTCATCTCGTGATTTACAGCATCAAAGATCTGTTGGAGACTAAATTGATATAAATAGAAGAAAAATATATATTTTTTAAAAAATTGCTAAACAACCAATATTTGACTTTTTAGGTCCCATTAGATAATTATTTTATTATTATTTTTTTATTTTATGAAAATTAAGTCTAATTTCTCTTTTTTTTTTTTTTTTTTAACCATGAATTGCATCTTTGTTAAGTACAAAGATTGAATTCTTAACCAAATTCCAAAAACATAAACAAACTCTTAAAGATTACTTTTTAAAATTTGGCTTGATTTTTTAAAACATTAGTAAAAGAAAATAAATAACAAAACAATAGACTTAGAGTTAAAATGAATGTTTATACGCTTAAGTTTCAAAAACAAAAAACAAAAAACCAAATGATTACCAAAAGAGATCTTAATTATTTACATTGAAAATAATATGCTTTTACTATGAATATATTGTCCATTTCTATCATGTTTTTATTGACAATAATTATTGCTCCTTCATATTTTGTGTTGATTCATTCTCCATTCTTGATAATTGAGATGAATTCTTTCTCTTGAGGTTGGAGATTCAAAGCTTCAAACTCCAACTTATTATACTTAAAAAATAATAAAAAAACGAGGAGAGAGTTATATTGTAGTATCAATGTATTTAAAAGGATTGGAGAAAGGTTATACAAATTTAAGATACCAAAACATATTCTTTCACTCTATCAATTATTGCAAAAACAATTTTTTTCATTAGAAATGCTAGGTAGCTTGGTATAACAAAATCTAGTGGCTTTATTATTTGGGAGGCAATCGTTATAACATGAATCATCATCATATAAGTATCAGAAAAATATAGATTATTTATAGTGTCTTTATAACAACTCCAAAATGATAGGGTGTTAAACATACTATAAAAAACCAAAGTAACCGTGTTAATTTAGTTTACACAACCTAACACTTCTATAAATAGTATTTTCATAATGGAAAACGAACATTAATAACATAAAAGAAACTACTTGGTATGTGAAAAGTATTAATAAAAATTAATGAGTCATGAGCTTCTATATGTAAAGGACTTGTCCTTTGATTTGCATGGATAAAAATAATTTCAGTGATCAATTTTTATCATTTTGGAGACTTGACTATATGGACTTGGAAATATAATTTTATGATAAGGAATTCACTCATTTCCATAGAGGATAAATTGATGAGTAGTTCTATTAAAAAATGACTTTGAGACTTAAACATGGGACTCCATCCTCTCACTAGCCTAAAAGGACTTGGTTTATGGTTGTATCATAAACAAATAATTCATTAGAGGATCAATGGTATTTAAGGTGTAAAAAGGTATTTCAGGGGTAAAACAAACATTTGACATCATTATAATTATGAATAACTCATTGACGGTCAACTTGCTTGTGATGATTATATCCACTAATGCAACTTATCTTATAATGCGTAAGAGCGCAATCAATGCTTCGCTAGCTACTGATACTTTGTTCTAACTTACCAACACTTTTTTTTTTTTTCAACTTTTAGCCTTAGCTTTGTTCTTTCCCTTTGTATTCGAGCTAAATGATATGGATTTTGGATACATAATCACGATGGTAGGCTAAGGTTAATTTTCTAATTTTGGGCAGGAAAAATTCAATTGTAAATTTATGAGAGATTATTTTTAAGGTAATTATTTTAAATAACAAAATTATTAAAAATATTTCAAATATAGCACATGTCACTGTGTATCATGCTCTATCATAATAAATAATGATATTTTGTTATGTGTTAGCTCATATTCCTATATTTAAAAACATCTCTTGTTTTTAATGATATTTTTATCTTTATTTCAAGAACCTCTAATTCTTTTTCTAATTCCTTAGCATGATTTCATAATTAAATTGAAGCTTTGATTATGAGTACATATGTAATTGCTAAAATTCGTTGCATGATCCGTAATTTTCAGAGTATTCGACTGGCGAATGGCAAAAATTGCATCGTGTGTTTTTGTACTAAGCGACTCATATTTGCATGCTCACAATTTGAGATTAGAAAGAATTTGGTTAATCGCATTAGGCTATCCAATTTGATTAATCATCCCTTGTTTTTCCCCTTTAAATGTAATGAAAATTATCTCAAATTCTCAATGTGGACTTGTAGATTTTTTTTAGGGGGTAAAATTAAACTCATAAGATAGGAATGAATCTAAAAAAAAAAAACATGCATTGATAAGAAGATACATATCTTCAGATTAAGACCAATGACTGAATTAAACTTTATGATAGAGAATTAGACTGTGAGTCAATTTTCTCACTCTTCTCATAATAAAGTTTATAACATTATTTAATTCATTATTGCATATGAGATAGAGATGTCTATTGGGTGAGGTCGGGGAATGACGCTTCCCATTTCATTTCTCATCCCGTGAAATTCCATACGAGGATTTTTTTTTCTCATTATTTTCTTTTGAGAAAACCAATTAATTTAAATCACTAGTGTGAAAAATTTTTAGTTAAATAATTAACCTTATCACTAAATTGTTTATTACGATTAGTTTTACATGACAATTTAAATTTAAAATAAATTACTCAAATTTTGGCCTAAAAAACTAATCAACTTTTGAGCAGAAAGAAATAAATTAAATAAAATTATTCACATATATAATCTAAATTTAAATATTCAATTTAAACATATTCATTATCTTGACCAATAAACAATCAAATTTGAAGTTTAAATGTAATATTTATATAATAATAATAGTAGTATAATATTAAATAATTATATTAAATAAATAAATAGAGGCTAATATCTATCCTCGTCCTCATTTAGCTCACGGGAAATTTCCTCCTCTCCCATTCCCCGCCTAATTGAAAAATCTACGTTTGGGATGGGGCTTGGTAGGGTCCGTCCCTATCGAAAAATTGTACATCTCTCATATGAGATATGTAAAATTCTTTTATGAAAAGAATTTTGAAAAATGCATCTACACAAAGAAATCAAAAGGATTTACTTTTAAAGATGAAAAGCAAAATATTTGCAAGATTGTAAATGTTCATGTAAGAAATGAATTTGAAAATTAGATATTTAAATATGTGGTTTGATAAAAAAGTATCATAACCCATGACTTTCAATAAATAAATATTAATGAAACCTGTATGGACATACAAATCATTTAATTATTTAGTGGATTTTACTCATATTTTATACTCATGAAATCTCAATCATTTATGATGTAAGATTTTCATTTAACATAAAAGTTTACCTAATCAAGAATAATTGATTATGTATAATGTTAAAAAAGTGATTTTTTACCGGATATACTTATTCGTAATGGGAGTTAGAGAAATTTATGTTAAGATTAATTTTACATTAAGTGATGAAACATGGTAGTTAAAAGTTTTTTACTTGTGAAATAACACATAACGTTAAAAAAAATCTAAAAAGATCAATTAAATCGTTCAACAATCCAAAAATTACATCGTAATTCTAGAAATTAGAAAAATCAGCCAATCATAGTTATCATAGACTGAGCCATATTAATATTACAAAAATTAAAAAAATAATAATAAATAAATAAAGGAAAGGGAAAAGATAGGAGAAGTTTCGTTGATCCACTTCATCTTCGTCGTAAAATCTCCCTTTGAGCTCATGACTTTCATCCTCAAGCTCTTGATCGCTCTTTGATCATCCCCCAACTTCAAAATCTTCATAAACCTATTCTGTCTTCCTCTCTAAAGACCTAGACAAATGAATGATTGATAGACACCTGGACGATATCTTCCCGATGTTATCCAACATTGGCTTCAACGCCATACAACGTTGAGGATCGCTTGCGAGACTTCAACCAGAGTGTTGAAGGAACACAACCTACCGAATGTGTTTTGAAGTCTGTGGGTAAAGAAGTTGAAGAGACGGTTCAGGAGAATGGTTAAGGATTTATCGGGTGTGAGAAATGTTGTTTTCTTGCAATTGAATCAATAAATGAATTGTTCTTACCTTAAAGAGAGTATAATCAGCCTATCCATCAGAACATAATATAGGAAAGTCTTCCCTCTCTCGCATCTTCACAGAGAATTCAATTTCACCGGGTCCATGTTGGAGAGGCGGGCATAGGTGGAGACACAAGCAAAGGTAGATCCTGTTAGGACTTAATAATCCCAGAAACCCCTCCTATTAATTTAGAGACTAACGTAAACATTTACCCATTGAGATTTGTCAGGCTTTAACATTTTGATTTCACGTTTCATAAACTTCCATCAAATTTTGGAAGGCTAAATCTAAGGGATGGAAGCATCACTATCTTTTTTGTTAGGTTATATGTCCTAAAACTCATAGTTTATAAAATTAAATATATTTTATTTGCAATAAAGAAATTATTGAAGTTTATTCAATAAAACTGTTATTGAATATGTAAATTGCACTTGTAAAAACTAAATTCAATAAACTAAGATCCATGACTATTACATGAGTACTTGGACTTTATGTGAAGACATAAGAGTGAATCAAGTTCGAGTAGATAGCGAAAATGGTTTATAGTATACGGATAAAATTGAGTATCTTATTTTGGAAACACTATCGGATGTGGTTCACTTTGTATTTAAGTACAAACGATGTGATCCTGAATCATTCATGTGGAGACATGTGAGTAGGGGCATTCTATGCAAAGAGTTTATATAAGATCGGACCAAGAAATAAGTCACTCTACTTTATAACGCCCGCCATTTATTGTATAAGACTGACTATTTCACCTAGGTAACTTGACCTTAATCTTGAATTAACTAATGTTCATTAGAGGATCAGTAAGGTTTAAGGAGCAAGATGTAATCTCAGGGTAAAACAACTTTTGACTCTGCCATTACTATGAACAGCCGTAAAGAGTTGACTTACTGATTATGGTTATATCAAGTGGACAAAATATATCTACAGTGGAGTGACTCGGTAGTTAAAGAATGTTGATTAATTCAGTTAAAAAAGTTTAGCCAATTAATCTCGGAACGTTGGAGCCCATGATCTGTAGGTCTATTAGATCTCCTACTAGCTCACAAACGGATTAAACCTTAGAATAGTGTGATGAAAGAATTTGAAACGTTCAAATTTAAATTAAGGGAATCAGTAATTATATACAATATAATTACATGTTTAATTATCAAATTAAACGAAATTGGAGAATTGGATAATATTTAAATTTGGTTTAAATACATAAATAGGGATTCTTGATTATGGAATTGGTGATTTTGTAATTTGATATTTGATATCAAATTTTAATTAATTATTTGAAATTAATTAAAAATTAATTATTGGAATTAATTTTGGTTAATTTTTTTTCCAAATTTTTAAATTTGATTTCAAATTAAATTTTGGTTAAAAATCAATTAAGTTGAAATTTGGATCTCAATTTTGAAAATTGATTTTAAATCAATTAAATTGGAAAATTAAGTTGAGTTTTTCCCACTTTGTCCACCTCCAATTTCATTATTCTCTTAGCTTTTGTGGTGTCAAGCTCTCATGTAATACATTTTTGCATGAAATTTTGAATAAAATTCAGTTCAATCAGCTGGGTTTTGAGGGTGAAAACTGGAGAAACTTTTGTTGAAAGTGTTATTCAATACTTGACACCAAAATCAGTTTTTTCCTCCAAAAATATCTTTGAATTCAAACTTATTTTGGATCCCACAATCCAATTTAAGATCCTAGAGGATAGTAAGGAAGATCAAGTGGTGGTCTACAACTTTTTGAAGAGAAAATTCGTGCTGGATTTGAAGATTTGAGCAGTTCTTCAATGGTATAACTTCAAAACCCTATTTCTTTAAATATTTACATGCTTACTTGATTACTAAAATTGATGGAATTAGAGTGGTTAAGATACTAATTGCTTCCGCATGTTGAATGTCAACACCATCATTTTTATGCTTTTGCCATTTGACGTATTCCCATTACCATTGAAACAGTGGTTAGAATTTCCAGATCTGAGAGATGGGGTCTTTTTAAGCACGGATAAGAACGATCTAAAGGAGGTGTGCGAAACAACCTAATTGATTTTCGAGAGGAGGATGAATAGCTACTAAAGTCAGAGGAGTTATCCCACTCTATCGATCGATGGTAGTATAAGAGATCTGTAACCCCCTAGAAATTCTTTACATGATGGTTCTTGCTTCACGTACTACTATCAAGGTGTGTGCCTAGCTAAAGTCAAAGCCTTGCCATTTTTATATGACCAGGTCAAAAGTTCTATTAATTGTGTAAGGAAATGCCTACATATACGTGCCAGAGAACTCTAAACTAACATCTTTCTTAGTTCTATTACCCCCATCCACATAAGCACAATTTTCTTTAGCAAATCATTCTTCATCGCATAAGCCATCCATATTAGAATAAATGAAGTTTTTCGAAAAAGCCTGCTAGTCAAAACTTCATAATGCTTTCTCACAACATCACAATGCTTGCTTTCTTGGGTCTAGTGTATTGAGAAACACTATTTTAAGCATTACAACACTTCCTTCAAGCCTTTTCAGACTGTTTTCTCTCTTGTGATGCCTTAGGCCAAAATTCACCATCCTAAGGTTCTTTTGTTCGATTATTCTTTCAAAATCTTCAAATTTTTGTTTAGATGCTCGATTTCTGCAAAATAAACAAACAAAAGCTTTAGAGGATATATTTATCAAACATAAACTAGCTAATTATAAGTCATAGAATAGCACTTCTCGAGTGTTGTCATCAAAGTGTCCGATGATTTAAGTGTTGTTTATCATTGTGATACAATATCATGGATTTAGCAATGCAAGACAATGACCTTAAAAAGATTCAACAATATACTAGTGACAAAAGAGAACTTATATTTACGGATTTTGTTGACTTTAACGTTGTATCTCCAAAGACGCCCTTGGATAAATGCTCTATTTTTCCAAATAAATCAAAGCTAAAGAAATTTTCTACCTAAGGAAAGTTAGATCAAATAGTAAATGGTAGTTTTTAAATCAAAGGTAGATTTGTATAATTGGTTTTTTAGGACCTCTTGGTATTTTGATGGCAATGTGTAGGTTGTCTGTGAATTTATTGACAATAATCAGTATTCTATCGATGTTGTCAAGAACAATCATAGCTAAACCTCGTCTTTCATCATATGCGAGTGTGTTATGTTTATTTTGAAATTAACAATAAAATTCATTGATGATCTCGTGATGTGATTTACATGAGGAGAAAGGATGGTGTTAATATTTAGTTATAACTAGGGTATTAAAAAAACTCAATAATTTGAAATTTTTGATTAATCCAACCCAATCCATACAGTTTTAGTTGGGTTATCAATTCATTTAGGCTAGGTTGGGTTCAAATAAATAAAAAATTTATGGGTTGGATTGGTTAATGGATTCACCTAAAATAACCAAAACTAACTCAAATTAACCCGAACTAACCTGGATCTATTGTTAATTTTAAAAAGTATGCGTTTTTACGATTTTTTTTAAAATAATGTTTTTAATAAAAATAGGGTTGGGGGGAAGTATTTTCAAAAATAGGTGTTTTGGGAAAGTATTGATAGATTTAGGTTAGTGAAATCGTGTATCCAGTACAGGATTTCCATGTGTCATACTCGTGTACCGGGTACACGAGTCCATTTAATCTAGTCAGCTGACTGGTTGACCGGTCAAGCAAACTCATGTACTCGGTACACGAGTTTACTTATAATTTTTTTTTGTTTAAAGTCTAAAAATTACTTTGGAATTGGGAAGCCCTTAGATTCTTATGATTTATGTTTGTATTATTTAGAAGAATGAGTTTTAGAAGGTTTGTATAATGGGATAGTACTTTGTGCAGTCGCCTCCCTCCTCCGACAATATAATGGGATAGTACTTTGTTCCTGGGTTGTAATGTCAATTCGTGTTCCTGGGTTGACTTGTCGGAAGAGGGAGGCGACTGCACAAAGTACTATCCCATTTGATCATCGCATCATTCCATACGTTCAGGAGGTAGGTTTTCTTGGGGTTGCATAGATTGGTTTCATCCAACTCGATTGGCACCTGATTACTGCTCTAGTTGAGCGTTGGAGACCAGAGACCCACACATTTCACCTGCCCTGTGGGGAATGCACTATTACGCTGCAGGATGTCGCCGTACAATTTAGGTTAAGAGTGGATGGGCAACCTCTAGGCTCACTACGACTGGAAGAACGTCTGTGAAGAGCTCTAGGCGTTCTACCAGAGGATCTGAAGGGATCAAGATTGAGTATCCCTTTGTTGGCGTCCCAGTTTCTCGAATTACCTCCCGATGCCAACGACATCAGCGTACGTAGGTACACACGAGCATACATCCTGCAGCTTATTGAAGGATTTTTATTTGCCGACAAGTCAAATACTATGGTGCATCTCATGTTTCTCTCATTATTGTCTGATTTCGAGCACGCTGGTACGTACTCGTGGGGTGGTGCATGTCTTGCATGGTTGTACAGAGAACTTTATCGGGCTTTCAATGCACAAGCATTGGAAATAGCGGGACCACTAATACTATTACAAGTGTGGGCTTATAATCGATTTCCAATCGTAGCACCACAAGTCCAACTACAAGCCCCAAATCATCGGCCACTTAGTGTCAGGTATTATTTTATTTATATATTTATTTCATTACCATTTTATGTAAGAATATAAATTGTATTTTTTATAATTTTAGATGGAGTGGTGTATTAGCTGCCTTTGAACAGTAAGCAAATATATTACTCGTGTACAGGAAAACATTCGACATGTTGATGCCCAATCAGGTAGTAAATATGTATATAAATGAATATTTAAAAAAATTTATATGTATACTTATTATTATTAATTTTTTTGTCAGGTTATTTGGACGGCATACTCACAGATTTGGTCATCATTATCTGATTATTGTCGTGATGGTGAAGACATCTGGTTGACTGTTAACCCTCTTATATGATTTCATATAGTAGAGTAGCATTATCCAGATCGTGTGCTGAGACAGTTCGGGATACGACAAACGATACGTTCGTTGTCTTATACACTCCCAGAACTACACTAGATCGATTTAAAAGATAAGTACTACCAAGACTGGCGTCGAATTCATGCGGAGTATTTATCCTATTGGCATGGACGACGTGATCGTTGTGCACATCGAGAATTAACAGATGGGCCAGCTGTATCAGACGACTACTTTCCCTGGTACAATTCGATCACGAGGCGATTTATCTCACCAGACGACGCTTACTATTACTGCATGGTAAGATATTTCAAATCAGACATTTTCCATATATATAATATGAATATTTTTTAATATATATATTTTTTATTCTACAGAATAATTTTATCGGCGAAGTTAAACAATATTCAGTGCAGAACAACCTTCCAGAATTGGGTTCAATGTGTCAGCAAACATTGATGAACGTAGAAAGTATTATTCAACAAATAAGACGACTCAATGTTGCTGACACCGATCGAAGACGTATTTGTCATAGACGACAGTGACAACGGGGTGAACCTAATTTAGAGGGACACGAAGACAACCCCATGAGGAGTAAAGGCTAGGGGGTTCGTTTTTAAATCCCACATTGTATTATTTCAAATTGCAAATCTCAAAAGAACTAATTGTAAATATTATTTAATATCATGGTATTTTTTTTTTAATATGAGTGCAAGATGTTTTCATTGTAGATTAAATATATAATTAAGTTTATTAATGAAAGAATTAAGTTTAATAATTAAGTTTAACAATTAAAAACAAAATTATACAACTTTGGCATCAACAGAGTCAAAAGTACAAATTTTATGTCCGTTGAGTTATACTAATTTTAGTATTGTTTGTCCAATACATAAATTAGAACATTTGGATTACAAATTTTTCATTCATGAATTTTAGTTTTGTAAGCCAAATATAATTTTGTGTTTTACTTAAACTAGTAATTTGAAATAATAGAAGTACAAAATTATTCAAAACTCATCTCAAAGATTTGTACATTCAAATATTTACAAATTTCAAGCTTGTAAATTATGTAAACCTTCTAAAACTCATTCTTCTAAATAATACAAACATAAATCATAAGAATTTAAGGGCTTCCCAATTCCAAAGTAATTTTTAGACTTTAAACAAAAAAAATTTATAAGCGAACTCGTGTACCGGGTACATGAGTTCACTTGACCGATCAACCAGTTAGCTGACGTGGTCAGTTGACTGGATTAAATGGACTCGTGTACCCGGTACATGAGTATGACACATAGAAATCGTGTACCGGGTACATGATTCCACTACCTTAAATCTGTCAATACTTTCCCAAAACACCTATTTTTGAAAATACTTCCCCCAACCTTATTTTTGTCATTATTTATTAAAAAAACATTATTTAAAAAAAATATCCAAAATTTTCATTCATGAATTTTAGTTTTGCAAGCCAAATATAATTTTGTGTTTTACTTAAACTAGTAATTTAAAATAATGAAGTACAAAAGTATTCAAAACTCATCTCAAAGATTTGTACATTCAAATATTTACAAATTTCAAACTTGTAAATTATGCAAATCTTCTAAAACTCATTCTTCTAAATAATACAAACATAAATCCTAAGAATCTAAGGGCTTCCCAATTCCAAACTAAGTTTTAGACTTTAAACAAAAAAAAATTTATAAGCGAACTCGTATATCGGGTACACGAGTTCGCTTGACCGGTCAACCAGTCAGCTGATATATCAGCTGACTGGATTAAATGGACTCGTGTACCCAGTACACGAGTATGACACATGGAAACCGTGTATCGGGTACATGATTTCAGTACCCTAAATCTGTCAATACTTTCCCAAAACACCTATTTTTTAAAAAACTTCCTCCCAACCCTATTTTTGTCATTATTTATTAAAAAAACATTATTTTTTTAAAAAATCCGTTTTTACTTATGATACAATTATGTATTTCATGTTTACGTATATTTATTTTTGTTTTATTTTACTTCATGAATTTTTTGTTTATTTATTCTCCAATAATTCATAAAAACAATTTTTTAGTATTTCAGGAAGAAATTTTATATTATATAAATTGAGATTGAGCTATTATCTTAATTAAATATATGAAAATAATTAATAATTTTTTTTGAAAAATTATTTCAAATTGTAAAACTGTAAAATTTTAAAACTATCAATGATAGACACTGATAAAAGTCTATCAGCTTCTATCATTGATAATTCCAAAATTTGCTATATTTTGTAAATATTTTTGGTTCATTTTTCTATATTTGAAAACGGTCCATTAACATTTCACTTATTTAAAAAAAAATTAAATAAATGACTTGACTAATATGAACCAATCTAATATAAATGTTTTGGGTTGTGTTGTGCTCATTATTTAATAAAGATTATTTTGGTTGCAAAAGTTTACAACCAGAAAAATTAAGTTTGACCTAAGAAGTATTTCAATCTAATCCAATCCACCAACGCATGTTGTTATAACAAAATCTAGAGGGGCCAAATACTAGCACTGAATTCAGTCATGGGCAGTTTTGACGTTTCCTACACACTCATCCCTACTTTTGTTGCATTGACAGAGAAAAATTCAATTAAAATTTACTGTTTATTAACATATACACAAAATCATCTTACATACCTGGTATTTGGATTTTTTTTTTTTGCCTAATTGTAATTTTTTCTAGGTTAGTGATTTTCAGTAGATGTGTATTTTCTAAACTTTTGGATGTGTTAGATAATTGTAATAATTAAATGCATGTTTGGTCTTCATTTTACTTGAATGTTGTTAGCGGAAAGCAAAATTTTGCAATTTAACATTTTTCATATGATCCAACATGATATAAATGATTTTTTTTAATGCTTGAAGTATAAAGTATTTGTGTGGCTTAATGTTGGAAGAAAGCTTTCGAGGATATGGTGGCAACAAGTATTTGTGTGGCCTAAGTTTCAATTTTATAACTATTTTTTTAGTTGGAATTTTCATTTTTCAAATAATTTTAATTGAGGCGGTTTTTATTTCATAGATATAGTAAAACTTCATTGTCTATTGTAATATACTAGACACAGATAGTAGTCTATCGTGGTCTATTACAGATAGTTTCATGAATGTGTTGAGTCATTGACCTTAGCCATACACATTCTTAACTAGCCTCGTGAATTGCAAGAATTTTAGCATGATTTGAGGAAGTAGCCATTATAGTCTGTTTCACCGAACGCCATGATATAGCAGTTCCTCACATGTGAACAGATAATCTGTTTAAGATCTAGCTTTGTGTAGACAGATAGATATCCAGAATCTGCATAATCAGCTAGATCAAAATTTGATTTATTTGAATAAAACAAACTCGTATCGGTTGTTCCTCGGAGATAACGGAGTATACGCTTAAATCCATTCAAATGTCTTTTTGTAAGAGAAGAACTATATCTAGCTAATAAATTTATTGAAAATGTAATATTTGGTCTTTTATCATTAGCAAGATACATAAGTGCACTAACTACACTAAGATATAATACTTCATGACCAAGAAGTTCTTCATTATCTTCTCGAGATCGAAATATATCTTTCTTCATATCCAATGAACGGACTTTCATGGAATATTTAATGGATGTGCTTTGTCCATATAAAATATTTTCAAATTTTTTCCTGTATAAATTAACTGATGAATAAATATTCAATCTACTAAATGCTCAATTTTCAAACCAAGACACAATTTTATTTTTCCAAGATCTTTCATCTCAAAATTTTTCTTAAGATATTCTATTGCCTTTGAAAGTTCTTTAAGAGTTCCAATTATATTCAATTCATCAACATATACAGTTATAATAACAAATCTTGATTGTGATTTTTTTTATAAAAACGCACTGACATATTAGATTATTTTGATATCCTTCTTTCAATAAATATCAATTCAGGCGATTGTACCACATTCGTCTTGATTGTTTCAATTCATATAGTGATCTCTATAATTTTGAATACCATTCCTGGGAATTTGATGTATATGTTTCAGGTATCTTAAATCCTTATGAGATTCTCATATAAATATCATTATCAAGAGATTCATATAAACTTGCTGTGATTACATCCATAAAATGCATATCCAGACTTTTATACATAGTCAAGCCAATTAAATATTTTAGTATAATTGCATCCACCATTGGAGAATATGTCTCCTCATAATCAATACCAGGTCTTTGTGAAAAACCTTGTGCAACTAGTCTTGCTTTATATCTTGTGATCTCATTATTTTCATTTCTTTTTCTCACAAATACCCATTTGTATCCCATAGGTTTAACATTTTCTGGTGTTTGGATTATTGGGCAAAAAACCTGACGTTTTGAAAGTGAGTTTAATTCTGCCTTGATTGCTTCTTTCCATTGAAACCAATCTTTTCTATGTCGACATTCTTCAATAGATTTAGGTTTATGATCCTCATTTCCAGATATAATATCAAGAGCAATATTATACGCAAAAATGTTGTCAATAATTACATTAGTACGATTCCATCTTTTTCTTGTCATGACATAGTTGATTGAAATTTCATTATTATCTTTAGGTTTTTCACTTTCCTCGCTAGTCATGTCAAGGATTTCTTCATGGGATTTACATCATCAACCAAGTTTATTTCACCATTAATTATTTTTTATTTTTGAGGATTTTTATTTTTGGAACCCACTAGTCTACCACGCTTCTGGCATGTTCCAGTCTCATTAATGACAACTTGTTATGTTGAGATATCAATTTTTTATGGAACATTTGCAGCTGGTATATGTGACTTAGTTACTTTCTTTGCATCTATAAATGCATCTGGTAATTGATTTGCTATATATTGTAAATGAATTGTTTTCTGAATTTCAAGTTCACATTGATCTGTATGGGGATCTAAATGAGACAATAATGATGCATTCCATGTAATTTCTTTTTCCAATTTCTTAATTCCTCCCCCTAATGTTGGAAAATTTGTCTCATTAAAATGACAATAAGCAAATCATGCAATAAATACATCACCCGTCAGGGGTTCAAGATATTTAATAATTGATGGGGAATCATAACCAACATATATTCCTAACCTCCTTTGAGGACTCATCTTAGTGCATTGTGGTGGAGCAATTGGAACACACATCTAAAAATTCTTAGATGGGAAATATTTAGCTCATGACCATAAGCTAATTGTAATGGCGAGTACTTATGATAAGCTACTGGCCTAATGCGTACAAGTGACGCTGCATGCAAAATAATATGTCCCCATACAGATGAAGGAAGCTTAGCTCTCATAAGTAATGATCTTGCAATTAATTGCAAATGTTTTATAAATGATTCTGTTAAACCATTTTATGTATGAAAATGAGCTACATGACGTTCAACACGTATCCCAATTGACATACAATAATGATCAAAAGCTTGGGATGTAAATTCACCAACATTACCAAGACGAATGAATTGTATAATAAAGAAATTGTGCTCTTAATTTAATTATTTGAGCAAGTCATCTTGCAAATGCAATATTTCGACTTGATAATAAACATACTTGTGACTATCTACTGGATGCATCTATTAGTACCATAAAATATCTAAATGGTCCATTTGGTGGGTTAATAGGTTCTCATATATCACCATGAGTTCGTTCTAAAAATGCAGGTGATTCAGTCCCTTCTTTAGCTGGTGATGGTTTAATTATCACTTTTCATTGAGAGCAAGCATCACATGATAATTTATTAGATTGAAGAATCTTTTGGCTTTTTAATGGATGTCCATTTCAATTCTCAATAATTCTCCTCTTCATTATAGGTCCAGGACGACCCAATTGGTCATGCCAAATTGTAAATAGGTCTGGATTCATGAACTTCATGTCATTGTTGCATATATTTCAATTACTCATAAATGAGTATAATATAACCCATAAGATAAAACAGGCAATTCTTCCAATATACGTTTTTCATTTGAGACAGTGGATATCATATATAGATATTCCACATTATTCTTACTATCAGTCTCAATATGATAACTTCTTTAATGCTAGAGTGTATCAACATGCAGCGGAAGCAACAAGGATCAATAAGCATTCAAATTCATTAATTTTGGTATAAACTAAAGCATGCTCATCTAATATAAGATGGTTTGTAGTCATACCTTTATAGAACTCTTCAAGATCTTGATCAACAGTAGTTGTATTCTCCAAAAACACTATGAACCACCTCAAGATCTTCCCCACTATCCTCTTGGAGCTTTAGAATGAGTTGTGGGACTCATGAACAGCTTGAAGAACGAAAAAACAAGGAGAGGCTCACTACATCAGCTTGTTTGAAGAACTCTTTCTTTAACACGAAATTTTCTCTAAAATTTCTTTTGAATGCATGCCTCAAATTCACTCCAATCTTCTTTATTTATTGTAGGTAAACATGCAAAGAAGATCACTTCATGAGTTGCAGCTCATGCTTGGAGTAAATGTGAATAAGGGAAGTGGTATTTGTGTGAGCAAGTAGAATATGGATAATGGAAAAATCTGTTTTTCCATTTTGTGGATGTTTTGTAACTTTTCAATTTTTTCCAAAAATCAAATAAGATTTCAAAATCAATTTTGATTTTAAAACTGAAAACATTATTAATTTTGTAAAATTAATTTCTTAAATTAATTTTATAATAAAATAATAAATAATTATTTAAATAATCATTTAAATAATTTAAATTAATTTAATATCAAATATTAAATTAATTTTTACACAAATCCATCTTCATATATTTAAATCATATTCAAATATAAATTCTCCTATTCCGTTTAATTCTAATTTGAACGTTTCAAATTAACTTATCAAGCTACTTTAAAGCTTATCCATTTACGAGCTAGTAGGGGGACCTCGCGGACCTACAGATCATGGGCTCCAACGATTCAAGATTAATTGGCTAAATTCATTAGACCGAACTAACCTTCATTCGTTAACTAATGGGTCACTCCACTATAGCCCATAGTTGAACTCCCCTCACTATAGATATATTATGTCCACTTTATATAACCATAGTCAGTAAGTCGATCCTTTATAGGTTGTTCGTAATCACAGCTGGGTCAAGATAACCGTTTTACCCTTGTGAATACATCTTGTTCCTTAAGTTTCCATTGACCCTCTAATGAACAATTTTGATTCATAACACCTATGAATCAAATCATTTCTCTATCATGAGAAGGCGGGGCCCCGATTGTTCAAGACCTGGAATCAATACTTAAGAGAACAACCTATTTGCTAACCCTAAATCAGGTAGGAATGAATTCCATCTTGCAGGGCTATGTTCCCAGTTATTCATCTGGTCTTATCTCCAAAATGGGAGGCTTATTGAGTAGTGCTATTGGAGTACTCTCACCGTTTGTAGATCAAAGGATAATTCCGAACAAACAAGAGTTCATAGCTAGCTCAGGATTGAGATCAAGTTAACCTAGGTTACTTAATAATTGAAATAGTAAGTCTTAACAGTAAGCGGTCGTTATAAAGAAAAGTGACTATTTTCGTGGTCCAGTCTATATGTAAACTCATTGCATAGGATACCCGCACTCACATGTCTCAACATGAACGATCTGTGGATCACATCGTTTGTAGCACTTTACAACTTCTTTTAACAACTACAGAGTGAGCCGCATCCAATAGTGTTACCAGGATGAGATACCTAATTTCATCCATATACTTATTAGACTATTTAGGCTATACACTATTAACTTGATCCTGTTTATGTCACTACATAAAGTTAAAGTATTCAGACTATAGTCATGGATATGTTTATTGGATTTTCATAATAGAATGTAAAATCAACAATTTATTATTATTGATAAATAGAATGTTTAACACAAACTACGAGTTCTAGGACATTCCCAACAATCTCCCACTTGGACTAAAACTCCAGTGAGAACAAATATATACAATATAATGTTGAGAAACATAAAGGAAAAATACAATAAACTAGGGCATCTCTAATACTATAGATATTCTCCCACTTTCCCTAGATTATATTACTCGGAGTCCTAGTCCAACTAGGTGGCCCTCGAATACTTTAGCCGAGAGGGTATTTGTAAATAGATCAGCAAGGTTGTCATCAAAGACAATCTTTGTGATGATCACATCTCCTCTGTGCACTATCTCCCGGATGAGATGGTACTTTCTTTCAATATGTTTTTCACGTTTGTGGCTCCTTGGTTCTTTTGAGTTGGCAACAACACCATTATCGTCATAATACAGTGTGATAGGAAGGTGCATATCTGGAACTACTTCCAAATCAACCAAGAATTTGCGTAGCGACACTGCTTCTTTAGTAGCTTCACATGCAGCCACATATTCCGCTTCCATTGTAGAGTCAGCGATACAACTTTTCTTAATGCTTCTCCAAATTATAGCTCCTCCGTTAAGAGTGAAAACTGACCTTAAAGTAGATTTCTTGGAATCTACATCAGTCTAGAAATCAGAATCAGTGTATTCTGTAAGGATCAAATCCTTAGGTCCATACACAAGCATATAGTCCTTTGTTCTCCTCGGATACGTGAGGATGTTTTTTACAGCAGTCCAATGACTATATCCTGGATTAGATTGGAACCTGCTGACGATTCCAACTGCAAAGTATATGTCAGGACGTGTACACAACATGGTATACATTAAACTCCAAACTACAAATACATATGGAATTCTTGTCATTTCCTCAACATCTTGAGGTGTCTTAGGATACTGTTCCTTTGAAAAATGAATTCCATGTCTCAAAGGTAAGATACCCTTTTTGGAATTTTGCATATTATATCATGACAACATCTTATCAATATAAGATTCCTGAGATAGTGCTAATGTTCTATTCTTTCGATTCTGAAAGATCTGTATTCCTAGAACATACTGAGCATCAACCAAATCTTTTATTTGGAATTGTGTTGCTAACCATCTCTTTACGTCAGCAAGGAAACTTGTCTCATTCCTAATAAGCAAGATATCATCAACATAAAGAACTAAGAATGCTCCAGTTTTGTCGACTATATTCTTGTACACACAAGGTTCGTCAACATTCTATTCAAAGCTATAAGATTTGATCGCAGCGTCAAATCTTATATTCCAGGACCTGGATGCTTGTTCAATCCATAAATGGATCGATTAAGCTTACAGACTTTCTGTTCCTATTCTTTTTCGATGAACCCTTCTGGTTGAGACATAAAAATACTTTCATCAAGATAGTCGTCCAAAAAAAAACCTTTTGCCAAGAGTCTGGTTTTATAGGTCTGCACCTTGCCAGTTTGGTCTCGTTTCCTCTTGTAGATCTATTTGCAACCTAGGTGTAACCCCATGTGGTTGATCTACAAGTTCCCAGATAGAGTTGAAGTACATAGACTCCATTTCATCGTCCATGGCTTTTATCCACTGTTCCCTATCAACATCCTCAATTGTCTTCTTAAAGGTTAATGGATCCTCTAAACCATCATTATGTATGATGTTTTGAGTTTCTATACTGCATACCCCCAAAAGATAACTCATCATAAATCGCATCATAGATCGAATCATGTCCAACAAGGTTCAATTTCTGCTTTCTGAAACACCGTTTTGTTGTGGTGTTCCAAGTGCTGTGAGCTGGGATTGAATTCGATGATTTACTAGATAATTCTGGAATTGTAAATCCATATACTCACCACCTCAATCAGATCGAAGTGTTTTGATTCTTTTACTTGACAAATTTTCAGTCTCAGCCTTAAATTCTTTGAACTTTTCAAGAGTTTCAGACTTATGACTGATTTAGTAAATGTAGCCATATCTAGAGTAATCATCAATAAAACTGACGAAATACTGATAACCTCTTCGTGTTTTAACATTCATCGGACCAATAGGTCTGAATGTATAAGTTCAAGGCTCTTTGGCACGAAGATCTTTGTTAGAAAAAAAGTTTTTAGTTATTTTTCCCTCAAGACATGATTCACATGGAGGTAAAGAACTATCTTCTAACTGATTTAGATGACCATTTTTTTTACCAATCTCTCAATCCTGTCGAGATTAATGTGACCAAGTCTGAGGTGCCAAAGATAGGCGTTAGGAGAAATTTTCCACTTTTTATTTTGAGTCTCAGCCGTTTTAAATATCTCTATATTTAAAATGGCTCTTGCTTTAGTTAGTTTTAATATGTAAAAGTTATTTTCAAGTCTTGTAGAACAAATATGAACACCTCTTGAATGAACAAACACTTCATTACATTCAAAACATACTCTGTAAATATTTTCTAGCAAACAGAAAATGGAGATCAAGTTTCTTTTCATCTTAGGTACATAATATACATTCCTAAGTAAGCTAAAAGAGTCTCCAAAAAGCAACTTGACATCTGCCACTACTTCAGCTGAAATGACTTCAACCGTTCCCACCTTGAAAGTCATTTCTTGTTCAAAAAGTCTTCTCTAAAAACTAGTTTCCTGTAGAAAAGTACAAACATGATTAGCGATGCCTGAATCCAATATCCAGGTAAGGTGAGAATTATCCACTAGACATATTTCAACAACTAATAAATCAGATTTACCTTGTTTTGCATTTTCTGCTTTCTTCTCAGCCAAATACTTTGGGCAATTATGTTCCCAATGCCCAACTTCTCCATAATGGAAACATTTTCCTTTGGGAGTTTTGTTTTTGTTTTTCTTTGCAGTGGTTTTCC
The DNA here is from genome assembly GCF_027475165.1 of Benincasa hispida. NCBI lineage: Eukaryota > Viridiplantae > Streptophyta > Magnoliopsida > Cucurbitales > Cucurbitaceae > Benincasa > Benincasa hispida. The sequence continues at coordinate 50,847,629 of NC_143488.1, read as the reverse complement.
TTTTCCCTTTTTCTTTCTTCTTCTTTGTACGGTTTTATCTTTAGAAGAAGAAGGAACAAACTTCTTATCATTAGAGGATTTCGTTCCAGATGTAGACCCTTTATAAAACTTCTTAGGTTCTGAAATAACATTTATTTCTTTTTCCTTGAGTTTCATCATTGATTGATAAGTCTGTAACTCATTCAACAGGGTGGTCAGATTATAAGTTATTTTGTTCATAACAACATTTCTTCTGAATGGTAGATAACTCTTCGGGAGAGATTCTAATATCATGCTTACTTGACTCGTCTCATCTATCATCTCCCCGTGAGCCTCCGCAACATTAAAATGAACCATCATATTGAGAAAATTTTCTCTTATGTTGGCTCCATCTTTCATTTGCGTAACATAGACATACTTAATGGCTTCATGTCTAACAGAGGATGACGGTTGCCCGAACATCTCCTGAGTGACGCCATTATCTCACGGGCGATGGGCATGACCTCATGCTTCTTATTAAGTACATCAGATATACTCGCTAAGATATAGGCTCGAGCTTTCTTATTAGCCTTTACCCATCTATCATAGATGTCTCGAACATTTCGGTTGGCTGTTGAATTGAGAACCAGAGAACATTCCTCCATCAATACAAACCTCAGATCATCCACAACTAATATCGTTTGTTGTTTGATTTCCAGTTAGAATATCCCTCACCATTAAATTTATCGGAAGCAAGCAATTGTATTATTGAATTTGACATTGCTGAAACATTTTAAACAAACTCTATTAAATATGCATCTAAATCCATCTTTAGCAAAATAATAAAGTACCTAATAAATCTTTATTTATTTGCAACGATACTTTAGTGATTTAGAATAATTGCTACCGAGGGGTAGTCAAAAATTCCTTCACAGAAGTAAGACAATTCTTCACCAATACTATATCAAAATAACTCTTTATTCCTGTAGCTCTTTTGGTTATCGTTCTCGGTCAAGATCTTTACTAACAATTAGTAATTCTTGTAAGTGTGACCTGCTATTTTCAGATCTTATAAAAAGGTATGAATAGGCCCCTGAAATTGAAAACAATACCCAAGACGGAACTATAAGACCCTATTCATTTTACTGAAGCCGAGGTTGTTCTGAATCCTATGTTACAACCCTCTGAGGGGATCGCTGCGGTCAACGACTAGCTAGTGCCACCTAAAAACGACAGCAGTCACAACACAGGAATCTCACGATTCAATCTAATGGAGGAGACCGTAGGACAATATTGACACATTTCCTTCAGACACTTATTATGAACTACCTCCCTCATTCACCTTGTTATTGACCCATGCAAACACTTTTCGAATGAAGCAGTCGCGGTAAAAGCGACACGAAACCGAGCATGGATTTCACGATGTGAACTCTTGAGGACGTGAGAGCTAATAACTATATATCAAATATATTGTTAATCTCCCACTGAAGTGTTCTAAATGTTTTGGTATTTACTTAGGTATAACGGCTAAATTTAAACAACCTAAGTCTAAGTGGTTTGTCCAAGTATAACACTTATAATTGGATTTAACCTACAATGTCTAGATGATAAACTGTTTTATTACCTCACATCGCTCACGCAAGCTCATAAAATCAGTTAACAATGCTCAATCTTTCGGTCATAATCCCCAGGTAGGAGGTGTTCCATAAACCGTCAACTTAAGTACCCCCAGCCTCAGATAGGTTTATGAACCGATATGAGTTTGTAACCGAATTTTATAAGGTAACAATCTATTTTAACGATTTAAAACTAGTTGTTAACCTAAATGAGCATGCAACTGTTCTTTGTTCTGGATTTTAAATGTCTAACCCAATTTTATAATAGCTTACAAAATTTTAGACACGCTAAACATCCATAACATTCAACAAAGGCATTCTATACCTAATATGACCCTAACATGCATACTATATATTATAACATTTATAACATACTTTCAATGCATGTAACATGCTTCCTACAGTGAGGTTTTAAATCTACATGGCATACTGTATGCATATACATGAATTATTTAATTATTACATACATCACATGCATAAATAATTAAATACTAACTGATATGGTTTTAGTTTTGGCATAAACAAGCAAACAAATGCCTAACTATTACAAACAGCTTCAAAACCATCTTTGAACCGCTTGAACCGCTCCAAACCGAACCTAAGCATCTTGAACCGGACTGGATAAGTCTGAATCGGACCAATAAAGTCTGAATCGGACCAGCCAAAAACCCTTTAAGGTTGAACTGGACTGGACCTCGAGAAAATCGGTCGAACTGACTGCTCTCGATCCAAGCTCAAAATCTCGCTAAGGCTGATCGTGTAACAATGAAGGCTATCGTCTAATAGTATCGCCTAGTGTTGGGCAGAGGTACACGATTGCTTAGTGTCTTCTGTCTATCGCATAGTGCCATCGTTTAGTGCTCGGGTAGAGTTACACGATCGCATAGCACTTCATGTTATTGTTTAGTGTCTGCTGTAGCTACACGATCGCTTAGTTCCATCGTATAGAACTTCATCGCATCATTGAGCACCGCAGCTACATGATCACTTTGTTCCATCACATAGAACTTCAACGCATCATTTAGCTCACGCCGTAGCTACACGCTCGTTAGTGCCATCATATAACACTTCCAACGCATCTTTTAGTTCCCACACAAAGCTACACGATCATGTATTGCTATCGTATAGCATTTCAACGCATCGTTTAGCTCTCGCAGGTACACGTTTGTCTAGCATCCAACATCACAACGACCAACGCCCAAGCAACACGATCGTCTAGCTTCTCTTCACATCGTGTACCGCCTGGAGCTAGACGATCGTTTAACATTTGAACCTCAACGACGATTTTAAGACGAAGCTGAAAAACTGGAAACACAGCTCGACCTTCTTCACTCGTTTCTTCAATTACATCTCTCTTCACATCGTGTACCGCCTGGAGCTAGACGATCGTTTAACATTTGAACCTCAACGACGATTTTAAGACGAAGCTGAAAAACTGGAAACACAGCTCGACCTTCTTCACTCGTTTCTTCAATTACATCTTAATTTCAACTCTAATGACTCAAAATAAATTATAAACTCTTAATAACACACATAAGCTCATGAATCAAGAGCCAATTACAAATTTAATTAAGAAATTAAAGAGAAATAAAATGCCAAGACTCAGAAAACCATATCAATGCATCAGTTTCATATATCTCATGAAAAAAACCCACCACACCAAAATTAAACCGAATTGAATGCTTATATGATGCTCTGGTACCAATTTTAAGAGTGTATGAATATGCAGCGGAAGCAACAAGGATCAATAAGCATTCAAATTCATTAATTTTGACAGAAACTAAAACATGTTCATCTAATATAAGAGGGTTTGTTGTCATACCTTTGTAGAACTCTTCAAGATCTTGATCAACAGTAGTTGTATTCTCCAAAAACACTATGAACCACCTCAAGATTTTCCCCACTATCCTTTTGGAGTTTTAGAACGAGTTATGGGACTCAAGAACAGCTTGAAGCAATAAAAAAACAAGGAGAACCTCACTGCACCAGCTTGTTTGAAGAACCATTTCTTTAACACGAAATTTTCTCTAAAATTTCTTTTGAATGCATACCTCAAATTCACTCTAATATTCTTTATTTATTGTAGGTAAACATGCAAAGAAGATCACTGCATGAGTTGTAGCTCATGCTTGGAGTAAATGTGAATAAGGGAAGTGGTGTTTGTGTGAGCAAGTAGAAGATGGATAATGGAAAAATCTGTTTTTCCATTTTGTGGATGTTTTGTAACTTTTCAATTTTTTCCAAAAATCAAATAAGATTTCAAAATCAATTTTGATTTTAAAACTGAAAAACATTATTAATTTTATAAAATTAATTTCATAAATTAATTTTCTAATAAAATTAATAAATAATTATTTAAATAATTTTAATTAATTTAATATTAAATATTAAATTAATTTTACACAAATCCATTTTCATATATTTAAATCATATTTAAATATAGATTCTCCTATTTCGTTTAATTCTAATTTGAACGTTTCAAATTAACTTATCAAGCTACTCTAAAGCTTATCCATTTACGAGCTAGTAGGGAGACCTCGTGGACCTACAGATCATGGGCTCCAATGATCCGAAATTAATTGGCTAAACTCATTAGACCGAACTAACCCCCATTCGTTAACTAATGGATCACTCCATTATAACCCATAATTGAACTCCCCTCACTGTAGATATATTATGTCTACTTTATATAACCATAATCAGTAAGTCGATTCTTCACATGTTGTTCGTAATCACAGCTGGGTCAAAATAACCGTTTTACCCCTATGAATACATCTTGTTCCTTAAGTTCCCACTGACTCTCTAATGAATAATTTTGATTCATAACACCTATGAATCAAATCCTTTCTCTATCATGAGAAGGCGGGGCCTTAATTGTTCAAGACCTGGAATCAGTATTTAAGAGAACAACCTATCTGCTAACCCTAAATCGGGTAGGAGCGAATTCCATCTTGCAGGGCTACGTCCCCAACTATTCATCCAGTCTTATCCCCAAAATGGGAGGCTTATTGAGCAGTTCTGTTGGACTACTCTCACCGTTTATAGATCAAAGGATAATCCTGAACAAACAAGAGTTCATAATTAGCTCAGGATTGAGATCAAGTTAACCTAGGTTACTTAATAAATGAAATAGTCAGTTTTAACAGCAAACGATCATTATAAAGAAAAGTGACTATTTTCGTGGTCCAGTCTATATGCAAACTTATTGCATAGGATGACCCCACTCACATGTCTCAACATGAACGATCTGTGGATCACATCGTTTGTAGCACTTTACAACTTCTTGTAACAATTACAGAGTTGGCCGCATCCAATAATGTTACCAGGATGAGATACCAAATTTTATCCATATACTTATTAGACCATTTAGGTTATATACTATTAACTTGATAAAGTACATGGATATGTTTATTGGATTTTTATAATAGAATGCAAAATAAACAATTTATTATTATTGATAAATAAAATGTTTAACATGAACTGCGAGTTCTAGGACATTCCCAACATTTAAAACTTAGAAGATTTCTCTTTGATTGACTAGAAAACAATGCATTGTCAATTATAAATTTTGTTCCTCTAGGCAAAATAATATTTGCTTTTCAAAACATTTGATCAAGTTTGTAGAACCTAATATTGTATTGATTTTTGCTTCCAATATTGTGAGTTTGGAAAAATATTTTTTTACTTGTAAGTATTGTATGTCAAATTGCATTGTCTACCAAATACAGATCTTCTTTGTTCATTTTTGAAACTCCCATCATATGAAAATGGTCAATATTTCTTCACTAAAGAAAACAATTACAATAATAAAAACAACACTTAAAAATATACAAAAAAAAAAAGTTACAAAAAAACATGAAGATAGATTTAAAAAAAACAATATTAAATCTAGATATTGTCAAAGTCAAAAGAAACACTTGATGTCCCACCAACTGTGCCAATCTTCTCTTCAAGAGATTCAAAAAAGTCCGCCACATCCAAATTTGTCATGTGGGATTGGTCAAATATGCCTTTATCCTAGTATACAAAATTTACTTCCACATTTTTCTCTTTTTCCTTCAGGAAGGCTTGATAGAGGTCAACTAAGTGTTTTGATGTACGACAGGTACGTGATCAATGCCTAGTCATTCCACATCGGAAGCATTTATTTTCAGCACTCTTTGAACTTTTATCTTGTGGAGCTTTTCCTTTGTGATATCATTTTGCATGGTTTTTTTGAAATTTGAATGATTAGAGCGACCACCACGAAAATAATAATTATTTCTTCCTTTACCACGATCATGACCTCGACCACGACCACGACCTCGACTACGATTATAAACATTCACAGCATTCACTTCAAGAATGGTGTTGTTTCAGTTGGTTGAGATTCATGATTTTTCATCAATAACTTATTATTTTGTTCGACCACAAGAAGACATGAAATTAATTCAAAATATTGTTTAAAATCTTTCTCTCGATATTGCTGCTGTAGGAGCATATTTGAGACATGAAATGTAGAAAATGTCTTCTCTAACATATCAGAATCAGTAATTTTCTCTTCGCATAATAACAATTTCGAATTGATTTTAAATAATGGGGAGTTGTAATCACTTACTGATTTGAAATCTTGTAGCTTTAAGTGCATCCACTCATAACGAGCTTTAGGAAGAATAGCTATTTTTTGATGATCATACCTCCCTTTCAAAATTTTTCACAAGATATGGGGATATTTTATTGTAAGATACTTCATTTTTAATCCCTTGTGGATATGATGACGAAAGAAAATCATAACTTTTGCTTTGTCCCAATTGGATGTCGTATTTCCTTCTTAAATAGTCTCCCCAAGATTCATAGCATCCAGGTAGATTTCAGCATCAAGTACCCATGACAAATGATTATTGCCGTTAATATCAAAAGTGACAAATTCTAATTTTGTTAGATTTGTCATGGCAACACTATCATAAAATATTGTGATTATGTTAGAAATTTAATAGCATTGAATATGCAAGATAACATTAAATTTATTAATTATAATGAAAAGGGAAAAACCGACATACCTTTAGGACCTATCTTTAGCAGAGAAAATGACAGGAGCTCGTGTTGATAACGTGTTGTGAAATTGAGGAGCACGACGTGAACACGGATATAGAGAAAATATAATAAAATAATATATTTATATAATAATATTAAATATATATAATATAATATAAAATAAAATAACTAAAAACATAAAATAATTAAAATTATAAAATTGGATAATATGAAAATTAGCGGAGTTTTGAAGTGGAATTCTCACCAATCTATGTGTGATTTTAAGATCCACTAAATGCCACTATATATAGGCAATGTGGCAAATAGGATGTGGACTTACACATGAACAAGACATATGGACAAGATGAAGGGTGACACATGACTTTTGGAATACTCAATAGATATTTATTTATTATTAAAATATTCATAATATTTAGCCATTTTTACGAAAAAAAGTTTTTCCTAAACACTATTTTATTTTAGCTATTTCGTCATTCTTTCTTTTTATAAAGGCCTAAAGATACCATGTTTTTTACTTTTTACTCCTTTTTTTTAATTTTTATAAAATTAAATTTTATATAATTGAAAACTATAATATATAATTGAAAAATTCTTATAAATAGAAAAATCCAAAAAATATTTATACTTTATAGTAAAAAGTGTCAAAAGTACAACAATTTTGGAGTTTTTTTTACTGTAAAGTGTAAATATTTTAAATATTTTTTAATATTTTAAAAATACACTATTTTTATTCAAAAAATTCAAATTAAGCATTTTATCATTTCTTATAAAATAAAATAAATATCAATATAAAACAAAAATATCAAATTATTATTTTCTTTTTCATAAAAATGAGTTTTAAATAAGTCAACGTATCAACCTTTTATTTTAGATAATTGTTTTAAATGACAAAACTATTGAAAATATTTTTAAATATAACAAAATGTCACTATCGATAGATACCGGTAGATTTCTATTAGTGTCTATCACGTTATATCATTGATAAACATTCTATCACGTTATATCATTGATAAACATTTTACTATATTTGTAAATAAGTTGGCTCATTTTCCAACATTTAAAAAACTCTTTTATTTTCTTAAAAAAGTTGAAATTTATGTTTTCAAAATAAATTGAAATTTAAACATTTCATCCTTTATAATAAAATAAAATTGAAAATTAAGTTTATTTTCTCACACGTACTTTTTTTAAAAAAAAATATATAATTGAGTGTAGGAGGAGTCAGGCCACAAACCTCGTGATTATTAATACACTCACATGTCAATTGAATTATGTTCGGTTGGGCTTCTCACAAGTATACCTTATGATGTTTTACATTTTTTCTTAAATAAAATAGTTGAATTCTTAGCTAAATTTCAAAAATAAAAATAAGTTTTTTTTAAAGAAAAATACTTTTTTCTTTTAGTTTTGAAAATTGGTTTAATTTTTAAAAATATTGAAAAAATTAGGTAGCAAAATAAGAAATTTTGAAGTGAAAATGATATTTATAGGTTTAATTTTTAAAACTAGGTTACTAAATTGTTTATAGGTTTAAATCGTAAATGAAGAAACCAAATTGATGAAAAGAAAATGAACTATTAATGTTAACCAAATGGTTAATATTATAGTACAATTAAAGGAGAAAGTTCCATTCCTAACATAAAAAAAAAAAAAAAAAAAAAAAAAAGAGAGAGAGAGAGAGAGAGAGAGAGAGAGACAAAGGGAAAAAAAGCTCAAAAGTACTCTCATGTCACCAACAATTATCAAGAAGGCAAGTGAGAACAGAGTTTTAGGAAAATAAAAGTCAAGATAAAAATCAAGAAGATGCCAAAGAATTGTCAAAGGAGTTAAAAAAAATGTCAAATCAAAATAAAGTTGGAAAATAAAAGAGCCAAAAATAAAAACATGGGAACACTTTACAAATTTGGCAAAGTAAAAGTACAGTAAATGAGAACAGTATTTAAACGTTAAAAATCGAGAAAAAGAAAGAGAAAAAAAAAAAAAAAGATGGCCCAGCACAAACAATATGTTGAAAAGTCGAAAAATCTATACCATCGAAGAAAAAACTTTTGTGAATGGTTATAGGAATATTTTAGGTAATTTCACACTTAAAATCAAATAAATATTTTTCTCCTATTTTTCGTAAAAGAAAAAAAAAATCATTTCCCCCTATTTCTTTAGCATCAAAAAGAAAAAAAATTCCTCTATTTTTGGCCCTCACATGTTAAGAAAGATCACGTTTTATCCCTATTTTTTTTTTAGCATCATGCATAAAAGAAAAAAAAATCAAATTTTATTTCTAATTAAAATTAAAAGAAAAAAAGAGATAAACAAATAAAAAAATAAAAAAATTTCTCTAATTCAAATTAAATAAAAGGAGAAAGAATAAAAGACAATACATTTTCCACCTAATTTTGGCATTCACACGTTAAAAGCAAAAAATTAAAAAAAGAAAATCAAATTTCATCATATTTGAGAGAGAAAGTAGAATTAAAATAAATCACATTTTATCCCTTATTTTTTTAGCATCTCAGGTAAACCTTAGTTAAACTTTATTTATTTTTTATTTTTTTTAAAGCATTCCAAGTATTTGTTTTTAAAATATTTCGTTCAACATTGTCACCACATTTTTGTGTTGTTTTCCTTATTCTTTAACATTCTAAATTTTTTTAACCCTAGGAATAGGCCTCGGGTACAATTTTTCTAAGACATATCTTTTTTTTCTCAATGTTTTTTGACTTTTTGCTTTTCTACTTTTTTTTTTTTTTTCTTTTCTAAAGAATAGAAATAATTAGGTATCACACTAAACTTTTTTTTTTATTTGTTTAATGTATGCATCTTTTTCATTTTTTTTTATCATTTAATCTGAATTGCGCTTTTTGTGGGATTGATATTTAAATTGATTTTTTTAAAAGTTAAATAGTAGTCATAAATATAATAGAAATAGGTTTTTATTTATAATAAAAGTGATTAGTTTTTTTATTTATTTATTTTATTATAAATGCAAATATTATTAGTTTGTTTGCTCTCTTATAATTAAAGATTTAAATTAAGAGATAAAAAGTTCAATTAGAAAACTTAAAAAAAGTTCCAAAAACTATATTAATTCAAAGGAAAAAATGATTATCAAGTATAAGACTCTTAATTTTAACTTAAACATGTACATTTCATTTTAAGCGTTATGAAACACGTGTAATGTACGTAGCTCCAACTAGTGAACTAAAGTGTATGAATAATGTATCTATTGCATTGATATATACATAAAATATAGTGTATCTTAATCATAGTTATATACCTACACTAGGTATATCAATAAAGTATCTATGTCATAGATAATATAAAGTATATCAATTATAGTCGTATAATGATTATATGCATATCAATGATGATAAAGAAAGTCCTAATTAAGAAATAGGCTCAATAAAGAAAGCAATTGAATAAAACATATACCCAATTTAAAGCCAAGGCTTTGATACCAAATATTAAGAAATTAGCAATTTGAAAATTAGAAACTCTTTTGCTGAATCCCTAATATCAAACTCTAAAACTCTCAAATAAATTTGACGTCAATCCAAAGGTAATGATTAGATTTGGATTGCTTTTTTTATCAAAGACCAAGAAATAAGTAGAACTAGTTCATCACTCCAAGTTCGTAACATTGTAAGCAAGTTGACCAAACCTACCTGAATGTTCTTGACATGCAACCCTGGCTCAAGGATTACAAAATGGTGATGAGATTCTATCATCTACTAGGACTTTCATTAAGGAGATAATCTAAAAACTCCAAAAATTATCGTAGTGTGTTCCTCTTCAACCCTTAAAACCTATTAGCTTAACCAAAGGGACTTAAAAATCCATTCTATCCCTAACTAAAAAATACATAATAAAACTAAAATATTAATAAGACATATGCGAGTAAACTCAAAATAAAGTATGCTCGCAAATAAAATAATACTAATGAACTTTAACAAAACTCAATTGGTTTCATCTTATAGCATCAAATGATACCAATTATAGAGCTTTTAATCAGTTTTTGTTGTTCGAATTCTCTCAATTGAGTTCATCTCTATGTATGTGGGAATTCAATGCTAACTATAACTTTTTGGCCCTTGAAAATGTGATTGGTCTTGGAGGTTACACGAGGACGTCTTGATTCATATCAAATGATACATGAATTTTATGTGTATGTTGAAAAACTAGAGTAGCTCTAATGCTACTGTTGAGAAAATGAAATTGATGGAAAAAATAAATGTTGCGGAAGCAAATCAATATCTCAACTTTTTTTAAACAAAGAGAAGAAAATTGAAAATGAGACCGAAATTCGAACTTCTTATTGAAGTAGGAAAAGAATTGGTGATATATAAAATTGTGATACGCAAAATGTGGTACACAAAATTGTGATACTTAAAACGTGATATATAAAATTGTGGTACTTATTTTGCATGAGACATCATCTTTTTTATAGGAACAAAGGATAAACTTAGTAACTTACAAATTAAATACATATTAAAAGCATAAACTTAATAACTTAAAATTAAAAACATAGAAACCAAAAACTGAAATCTAAATTAAACAATAATGTAAATAACTTCAAACGTTAAATTTTGAAACTAAAGGTGAAAAAGAAAAAACTCAAAAGTCAACACTCCTCCTTAAAGTTTTTCTTTGTCACACCCAATTTTTGGTGTGGAAATATAAACTATCTATGTAAAGTTTTTGTGAGATGCCAACGAGTTGTTTACTGATTTTGCCTTCTTTCTCTTTCTTTCTCTGCTTTTGTTAATAAATAAAATCTTGACTTTGCTGTGCCTTGTTCTATCATCTTGTACCAAATTGAAGGCATTCGCAATCAAATCAAGTCATTCTTTTAGATAAGGTAGACTGTGCATCTTTCTTTTCTTAAAAACTATTGGAAATCTGATCAATAAAGGTAAATTTAAAAATATTATCAACCATGTTAGAAGAAGGAAAAATTTCTAAAGCTTCGTTGTATTCGTGTCCAAAGCATTGATGCCACCTTTTACTTTCTTCTACTTTGGCATTAAAAAATGATGACAAAGTGAGTCACCACATAAAACAAATGCATTTTCAACCATTTTGACCCTAGCAATGAGGGTCATAAGTGACACAAACTTGATCTTTGAAAAACACATAAAATTTATTATGCAACAATTGAGTAATATGAAGCAAGTTTTGAGATAACTTTGGAAAATATAAAACATTGGATAATTTATGTTCACCTTACTTAGTATGCATGACAATAGTACCTTTGCTTTCAGCTAGTACTATCTCGCTATATCCAAGAACCACCTTAGATTGTATAGATCTATCAATCTAGCTAAAAAGATTTACATCTTTAACCATATGCGAAGTGCATTTGCTGTCAATAAGCCACGAGGTTGATACTTTGTCATCAAAGTGAGATGCCATAGATAAAAATTTGTTTCTTCATTGTCATATGTGCAATTTACTTGTTGAAAATTTTGGATTTGGTTTTGTTTACTATAACAAAACTTCTCCGTATAATCGTCATTGTCGCAATAATTTCAATGGTAGACTTGCTTGTTTTTGAATCAACAATTTTTTTTAGCATGGTTAGTTTTTTTTTTTTTACAAAAATAAGGAGGAAATTTATCTTTGCCCGATGCTCCTCCTTTTTCCATACTCACATGATTTTTAGTTACATGTCTATCATCTTCTCTAACAAGTTTCTTGTCTTTAAACTTTGATGGAATGCACCCTCAATTTGCTCCTCATTACATATAATACCCCTTTATTCATGGGCTTGTAATTTGCTAATTAATTCAGCTATAGAGAGAGTTGTTAGATCAGTAGACTCCTTTATGTCTGAGATCTTTGACTCAAATTTATCAGAAACACTAACCATTATTTTTTTCACGACTCTTTGAACTGGAAAATTTTCACCGGTTAATCTTATCTAGTTTACAATGGTCATCACTTTTGTTGTGAAATCCTTCATAATATTTGAATCCTTCATTTTTAGCATCTCAAACTCTTTCTTGAGAGTCAATAGTTTGACAGCTTTCACCCTTGCACTTCTTTCAAATTCCTCATGCAATTTATTCCAAGTTTATTTTGTCGTTTTACAATCAATAATCCTAGAAAATATAGGATCTGATAAAGCGACATGAATCACAGATAGAGCTTTGGTCTTCTTTAATTTCTCCTTTTTATTGTAGTTTGATATGATTCAACGTTGGATTTTCTCATAATGATTGAGGATCAACATCAGTTGAAACAGATTCATAAAGGCCAAGTGCCTTGAGATAGGATTGCATTTTAACAACTCATAACTGGTAGTTTTCATCATTAAAATGTGGAGGAGAGGAAACACCGAAATTGGAAGTCATTTTCCAAGTACAAAAAACGAAAAAAAAATTCACTCTTAAACAAAATCACAGGTCTTTAAATCTAAGGGGTACCCAGCCCACTCTTGAAAATGAAAAAAATTCACTCTCAAGAAAATGAAATTGGTGAAAAATATAAATGTTGTGGAAGCAAATCAATATCTCAATGTTTGTTAAATAAAGAGAAGAAAATTGAAATGGGATTGAATTTCGAACTTCTTGTTGAAGTAGGAAAAAATTGCTGATACACAAAATTGTGATACTCAAATTGTGTACACAAAATTATGATAGGTAAAATATGGTACATAAAATTGTGATACTTAGTTTACATGAGACATCACCCTTTTATAGGAATAAAGGGTAAACTTAATAACATACAAATTAAAGGCATATTAAAAGCATAAACTTAATCATTTAAAATTAAAAACTTAAAAATAAATTAAACAATAAAGTAAATAACTTCAAACATTAAAATTTGAAACTAAAGGTGAAAAAGAAAAAAATCATAATTGAACCGTGTAGTTTCTAAATCTTTCCTCTATTTGTGTTTTCTATTAATTAGGTGTAGGGATTAGAGTTAATTAAGTAACTAAACTTTATGTTCTTATATTCTCTATAAAAATTAGAGTTATATTTTTAGACCCCGATTTTTAAAGATAGGTGCACTAGTCCCTATAGTTTCAATTTATTCTCCCAATTCTGAAAAATAGGTTTAAAAAATCCCTACTACATAAGTATTTTTTTATATTATTAAAAAATTGAAAAAAAAACAAAGAAAAAACATTCTCTCACCTCTCTCTCTCTCTCCTCGATTCCCTCCCTCAGCCTCCACCGTCATTCTCTCCCAATCTTTAAAAGAAAAAAAAAGAAACATTATCCCTGTTCAAACATCAAAATCATTTGTTCTTCTTCCCCTTGAGAATCAAGGTGTCCAATCAAATTGAAATTTAATTTCTTTCACCTTCTCTCTCCTCTCCCTCCCTCCATAGTCCACACAATTCCCTCTCCCCCTCTTGACTGTATTACTCAACGTTAGGGTTTATTTAAGTTGATTAATTTATGATTTCCAATGCTAGCAAAATTTGAATTTCTAAATTTATATTGTAGTCAAAATTATGTTTAGATTGGACATAGTGATTCTCAAGAGGAAGGAGATCGAACGATTTTGATGCTTGAACAGTGAAAATGTTTTCCTAAAAAAAAGGATTGGGAGAGAATGATGGTGGAGGTCGAGGGAGGATCGAGAGTGAGAGAAGTGAGAGCAAGGTTTTTCTTTTCTTTTTCAAAATTTTCTAATTTAAAAATGTTTTAATAATATAAAAAATACCTAATTATTATAGTAGATACTTTTTAAACCTATTTTTTAAAATTGGGAGACGAAATTGGCAAAATTGAAACTGTAAGAACCAATTGCACATATTTTTAAAAACTTTAAGGACTAAAAAAATATTTTACCCTAAATTAAAATAAGATAGAAGTAATTGTAATACTTAATTACAATCCCTGTGAGCGATATTCGAACTCAATCACACTACATTAAAACTTGGCATCAAACACTCGGGGGTTTTCTTTTTGCACAAAAATAACACAACATATACCAAACTTGTCAATTAATACTTGCATTTTATTTGTGGACTTAATTTAAATTATTGTTTATTTGTTTTGAAGTATTATGTTGGAATGACTATCTCCGATGGACGAAAGACAATTGTGATTGAACGACGTTGGATGTTGAATTGAACCTGCAAAATAGAAAATGTTACAAATTGAGTCGCGAAGCTCACTTTCTTTAAGACGTTTCGCGGCTTTGCCTATTGTATAAGCAATTCAGCAATGACCACGCTGTCTCCAGGATAAAACAACGAATGGAACTGCATCGAAATCGATCGAAATTCTGACACCCTTCTAAAATGATAAAGCTTGAAAACATAAAAGAAAGTGGAAAACCTTTTTTTTTTTTTTTTTCTGTAAGCAGAGAAAAGAAGAGAGGGAAAGTACACTGTGATGTTATGCTAAGCTGATGAAACTCAATGTAATTTATGGGCCTTGAAGGCCAACGATAACATAAAACGAAAAGAGAGAAGAACGCCTGGAACCATGGAACATACGCGAGGGCCATGCGTAAGAAGCGCATGTGAGAAGACTGAAGAATTTTTTTCCTTTTTTATTTTTAAATAATAATAAAAAATAAAGAAATAATAATAATAATAAATTTATTATTATTAGTGAATAAAAAATAAATCCACACATGTGTGTCTCGCCTCGCCTCGCCTTGCCACGATTGAGGCCAATGGTAACGCAAAATAAAAAAGGAGAAGAAGGTGTGAAACCGTGGAACGTGCGCGAGGGCCACACATAAAAAGCGTGTGCAAGAAGAACGAAGAATGTTTTTCCTTTTTTATTTTTAAATAATAATAAAAATAAAGAAATAATAATAAAAATAAAATAAAAAATTATTATTAATTTTAAATAAAAAAATAATTCCACACACATACACACGCTCGCCTCGCCTCGCCCGACTGGACGACAGCGACGTGCGTGTGGAATGTCCACCATACCCACATTTGCTTATATCTTCACCTCTTAAAAAAACATGGGTACCCCTTCGGGTTCAAATCCATAATTCAAGGTCGGGGTTTATAAAGAGATTCCACTTGGTAAACTTAGCAATGTGAGATTCTAAAAAAGTCTTATTTTTCATTTAAAATTAAATTTTCAAACAATCTCACACTTGAAAATTTAAAACCATAAAAAAAACATTTTTCATCGAGCAATATCAGTCTGTACAATATTGTGCATAAGAAAACGTGTCTTATGACTTGAACCTTTACATTGTGAAGATGATTTAGAATATACTAGAGTAACTCTTGGTTTTGAACTCTATCTCTAACAACATCTCACACACAACATAATTAGGGTGCAGTTTGAAAGCCCATGCTTTAAGGCCTAGCACATGTATCCCGATTTAGTGAACGCTCTATAGAAGTTGCCTAAAATTCCATAAAAAAACGGCCCCCACTTCCACTTTCACATAGGCAAGTCTATCAAAAGTACTCCTGTAGCTAGGTACTCCACTTGACTGTTGGGTTTTATGCCCTAAAACTCGTAGATAGTAAATGTAAATAATTGACTGTCATCAATAAAGAGTTATCAATATTATTTCAATAAGTGTTGTTGATTGTGTGGTATTCTATTTTTTCTTAATAACCCTAAATCCAATAAACTAACATTCTAGGTTTTCTGATGAGTCTTGAGCTGTATGTGGAGACATATAGGGATCAATGTTCAAGATACAACTTAAAGGGTTTATAGTATAGGGATAAGGTTGGGTACCTTATTTTGGTGACACTATGGATACAACCCACTTTGTACTCGATACAAATGCAATGATCTAACATGTTTGTGTAGGTGACATGCGAATGAAGGTATCCTATGAAATGAGTTTGCATAAAATCGGACCACGAAATAGTAACCTCTAGATGTAACACTGTTGACTAATTAGGTTTCTATTTCAACAGGATGAACTAGGCAACTCAGTCTTAATCCTGAATATGTTATGAACTTCTGTTCACGAGGGATTGTCCTTTGATTTGTATGGGTGAGAGTGGCCAGTTTGCCGACTCAATAAGCCTACCATTTTGAGGACAAGATCGAGTGGGGAGCTTAATAATATAAGATGGATTTCACTCTTTCCTGACTTTAGGGTAAATAGATGAGTATTCCCTTAAGGGGCTGTTTGGTTGGAGGGAAAAGAGGGTGGGAATGGGAATGGGTTTACAAAGCCCATGTTTGGTTGGTGGAATTTGTTTATTTATCTTGGAAAAAGCAATTCCTAGGGGGCCGTTTGGTTGGAGGGAAAAGAGGGTAGGAATGGGAATGGGTTTACAAAGCCCATATTTGGTTGGTGGGATTTATTTATTTATCTTGAAAAAGGCAATTCCTAGGTATTTTTTACCCACACAAATGAAGGAATTGCATACCCATTGAGAAGTGTGGGTTTTCATTTCTTCTTCCGCTTCCTACCGCGATTTCCCTTCCTTCCAGCCGTGAAATCGTATAGCATTTTGTTACTCAGCGATTGTGTAGCATTTGGTAAGCAATCGTGTAGCATTTGGTAAGCGATCGTATAGCATTTGGTAGGCGATCATATAACATTTTGTTACTCAGCGATCGTGTAACATTTGGTAAGCGATCGTATAATATTTGGTAAGCGATCGTATAGCATTGGGTAGGCGATTGTATAGCATTTATTACTCAATGATCGTGTAGCATTTGGTAAGCGATCGTGTAGCATTTGGTAAGCAATCGTATAACATTGGGTAGGCGATCGTATAACATTGGTAGGCGATCGTATAACATTTTGTTACTCAACGATCGTGTAGCATTTGATAAGCGATCGTATAGCATTAGGTAGGTGATCATATAGCATTGGGTAGGCGATCGTATAGCATTTTGTTACTCAACGATCGTCTAGCAGAGCTCAGCGATCGTGTAGTAGAGCTAAGCAATCGTCTAGCTAAGCTCAGCGATCGTGTAGCATTTGGTAAGCGATCGTATAGCATTTGGTAGGTGATCGTATAGTATTGGGTAGGCGATCGTATAGCATTTTGTTACTCAACGATCGTGTAGTAGAGCTAAGCGATCGTGTAGCCGAGCTCAACAATTGTGTAGCATTTGGTAAGCGATCGTATAACATTTGGTAGGCAATCGTATAGCATTGGGTAAGTGATCATATAGTGTTTTGTTACTCAGCGATCGTGTAGATAATTTAAGCGATCATATTGTTACGAAATCGAAAATTAAAGAACACAAAAAAAGGGAACGTAGAGATAGAGAAGATTGACACATAGATATACGTGGTTCACTAACAATGTGTTAGCTACGTCCACAGGCAGAGGGTGGGGGCGTTGCCCTCGAACCCCTACTAGGGCGCTAGGGACAAGACCCTCAAACTATCTCCACAATGGTATGATATTGTCCACTTCGGGCATAAACCATCATGGCTTTGTTTTTGGTTTCACCCCAAAAGGCCTCATACCAATGGAGATAGTCATTCTCACTTATATACCCATGATCCTCCTCTTATCTAACCAATGTGGGACTTTGGTTGCATTCCCAACAGTATAGTATTTTGTAAACGATGGTTTGGACTTTTTTCACAATCTCAATTTTTTTTAATTCCTACATACTATTCCCACACATACTATTCCTAGACATTGTTTTTCCATGCACAACCAAACATAGTCATCCTTGATTTCCAGTAATTTTATTCCTAGACATATAATTCCCAGACATCCTTAATTCCTGGACATTGAGAAAACCTCAATCCAAACGGCCCTTAAGTGGTGTTTCTGGAACTTGAACAAAGGACCATACCCTCTCACTGGCCCGAGAAGGGTTTCTGCTTAATGGTTGGACCATAAAAAGATTATTCATTAGAGGAGCATTAGTACTTAAGGATATAGAGGTAACCTAGGGGTAAAATGGAAATTTGACCCACTTGGCGTTAGGAACACTCGTGAAAGACTAACTTGCTATTATTGGTCTATATCCATGGACGTAGAAATATATTTGCAATGAGAAGAGTGAAGTTGTGGGTCTTTAGTAGAGTGTATCTATAGTTAACGAATATTGATTAATTTGATTGAGTTTAGCCAATTAATCTCATATCGTTGAACCTTCTGATCTGTAGGTCCATGAGGTCCCCTTCCTAACTCGTAAAGGGAATTGAGGTAACTATGTCTTGAATTGAATTTGAAATATTCAAATTCACTTAGGGAAATAATATAATGCATAATAATGCATTATAATATAAAGTTTTTATTTTAAATAAACTTTATAATATAAAGTTAATCTTTGGATATGTTTCCAAATTAATTTATGGGAGAATTAAATATTTGAAGGAGTTGAAATATGTGAATTGGATTCATATTAAAACTATAGGTTAAAATTAATGTGTATTTGATGCACATTAAAATTGTAGGTTATGAGAGAAATATAATTGAATATGATTCAAATGTAGATTAAATTAAATATTTGACATTTAATTTGGTAATTATTTAATTGAAGAATTAAATAATTATTTAATTTGATTTTATTTAATTAAATTAATTGAATTAAAACTATATGTTATATGAGAGATGTTTCATTTAATATGATTTAAATGAAATCATTAATTAAATTAGATTTAACTAATGACTAATTAATATTAAATTAATATATGGGAGTTATTTGAAACGTGGGTGATTCCACATTCCTCTCTCTTGTGTTGATCAAAAGCATTGCCTTTTGATCACAGAGAAGTAAGATTCTACAGAAGAGGTTTGGACTTTTGTCTTTCTCTAAAAATTCTTCTTTTTAATTTTCTCAATTCAATTGGTTCCCACAAATCAAAGCCCTCAAAGAATTTTCAGATGATAGGGAGGTAAAGCTTGTGGTGGTATTGATTTCATGAAATCAATTGGAGAATTGATTTTGTTGGATTTTATAAAGATAAAGTTTTCCTCTCCCTTTCTCTGTAGATTTCCTTTTAAGCATGCTTAACCTAGGTTCTAATTTTACAATAGGCGATTTTTTTGTTTAATTTGGTTCCTATATTATTTCTGAATTGTCCAATGTATGGGTATTTCAAAAATCCCAAATTAATTACGAGTTTAGACTTTGTGATTTCCGCTACGTTAGGGCTTTCATCCCTACATTGACTGTTGAGGTTGATATCCTAAATCTCATGGGTCCTGTAGTTTGTAGTTGTAATATACAAACGATTTATTTATTTAATAAAATATGAGGTATTTTATTTGACATTTAGTAGTATTAACCCACAAAACCAATAAACTAACGTCCAAGGTTATCTTCTGTAGCTTAAACATGTATGTAGAGACATATAGGTAGATCATGTTTAAATGATAACCTAAATGGTCTGTAGTAGATGGATAAGGTTGGGTACCTTATCCTTGTGACACTACGAATATGACCCGTTTTGTAGAGTTACAATTGTTGTAAAGTGCTATAGGATATGATCTTGATCATTCATGTGAAACATGTGAGCAAGGATGTTTTCTACAAAGGGGTTTGTATAAGATCGGATCACAAAATGAATAGTCTCATTATATAACACCGTTAATAATAGAGACTTACATTCCACCAGGATGACCACAGGTGACATGATCCGAATCCTGAGTGAATTGTGCACTCCTGTCTATGAAGGCGATTCTTTGATTTGTATGGGTGAGAGTTGCCAGATCGCCGACTTAATAAGCCTACCATTTTGGGGCTTCATCTGATTGGGGAGTTGGGAACACAGCTACACAAGACAAAATTCACTCATTCCCTAATGTCAAGGTAAGTAGATAGATTATTCCCTTAAGGATTGATTCTGGGGCTTGAACAATATGACCCCACACCCTCTCTTGGCTCAAGAGAAATTCGATCATAGTTGGACTATGACTTATTGTTCATTAGAGGGATAAGTAGTACTTAAGAAGTTAGATGTAACTACAGGGGAAAAATGAGAATTTTGGTCCAACTATACTTCCAAGCAATTTGTGAAGGGTCATTGTGTTGTTGATTGGTTATATCCAATGGACATAGAAGTATATTTGTAGTACGAAGAGTGCAACTGTTAGTCTTTAATGCAGTGACCAACAATTAATGGATGTTGAGTAATTTAATTAATTATTCAAGTACTACTGGAGCTTCAATCTACATGTTCATATGGTCCAATCTGTAGCTCAATTGGGATTATTGAGAATTAATTTTGGATTAATTTTAATTGTTCAAATTAATTGAGCAAATTAATTATATATGATATAATTTAATTTAAATTAATTATATGTGATATAATTAATATAATGTATTTGATATATTATAAAGTTTATTTCGACAGGAATTAAATATTTGAATATGATTCAAATACTAATTATATGGATTTAATTCATATAATTAAATTTAGTATAAATGTGATTTATATTAAATACCATTAATGATTGAGAGAATTCAAACTATAGGTTATATTGTATTTGATACAATATAAAAACTATAGGTTGTGTTATATTTGTTATAACATATAGTTTAATATATACTATATGATAAGGTAGTTATCATATATATATATATATATATATATATATATATATATATTTATTTATTTATTTATTAACGAATTTGTTAAATTATTTACTAAATTAATTTTGAATTTTAATCAAGGAGGGAGTTGTAACTTCCTTCCCCTTAAAATTCACTCCTCAATCAATCATGGGAGGTCAGGTTTTAACGATCTTCATCTTCTTCACAGAAAATTTTACACAGACTGTCCGTGTGTGTGATTTAGATCTCTTTCCTTCCTCTCAATTCTTCTATCTCTCTTTCCAAATTATACAGAGCCCACACCTTCTGTAATTCTTAACTCCTACAGAGAATATAGAGGATTATCTTTTGGTGGTGTCCAAGTTGGGTTTATTGTCTTTTTTGCTCGTATTTCTGTATGAAGAGTTCATGGCCATTTAGAGAGGAGATATGTGAAGATTTATTTGGCTTCAAGGGTAAGTAATCAGATCCTAATTTTTTTTGTTTATTCTAAAAGCATGCCGTAAATCTCTGCTATTCTAAAAGTATGTTGTAAATCTTTTTTTGAATTGCATAATTTTTCTTTGAATTTTGTATTTTGTGAAAATTGGGAATTGAGAATGATCCAAGCTTCTTCAGTGGACCTCACGATTTCTTCAATTGATATCAGAGCAGTGGTTTTTGGTCCCAATTTTAAATTTTTAATTAAAATTTCAGTAATTGAAATATGTTTAGTGGAAAGTCCTCACTTAACCTGGATATTAGATTTAGGTGCCGCTAACCATATTTGCACTTTTCTTTAGGAAACTAGTTCTTGGACTCATCTTTCGGAAAATGAAATGACTTTCAAGGTGGGAATGGGTGAAGTTATTTCGGCAGAAGCAGTGGAATACATCAAGTTATATTTTGGAGATTCTTATATTTTGCTTGAAATGCTTATTATGTACCCAAAATGAAAATGAACTTAATCTCCGTTACTTGTTTACTAGAAAATATGTACAAAGTAACTTCTGATATCATTGAAGGGTTCATTAGTTCAAGAAGTGTTCATATTTGTTCTGCTAAACTCGAAAATAACTTGTATGTGTTAAAACCTACTAAAGCAAAAATCATTTTAAATATAGAGATGTTTAAAACGGCAGAAACTCAAAATAAAAAATGAAAGATTTCTCCCAATGCCTATCTTTGGCACCTAAGACTTGGTCACATAAATCTCAATAGGATTAAGAGATTGCTAAAAAATGGTTATCTAAATCCGTTAGAAGACAGTTCATTACCTCCGTGTGAATCATGCCTTGAAGGTAATATGGCTAAAAGATCTTTTATAGAAAAAGGTCTTAGAGCTAAAAAACCTCTAGAACTCATCCATTCAGACCTTTGTGGTTCGATGAATGTGAAAGCTCGAGGATGATATGAATATTTCGTTGGTTTTGTTGATGATTATTCGAGATATGATTATATTTACTTAATGAGTCACAAGTCTGAAACTCTTGAAAAGTTCAAAGAATGTAAGACAAAAGTTGAAAACTTATTAGGTGAAAGAATAAAAACACTTCAATCAGATTAAGATGGTGGGTATATGGATTTATAATTCCAGAACTATCCAATAGACCATGGAATTCAATCCCAACTCATAGCACCTGAAACACCACAACAAAATGGTGTTGCAGAAAGGAGAAATCAGACCTTGATGGACATGGTTCGTTTGATGGTGAGTTATGCTTAGTTACTTCAATCCTTTTAATGATATGTAGTACAGACTGCTATATAAATTTCAAACATGGTTCTCTCAAAAAGTGTTTCAGAAACACCATATGAGTTATGGAGAAGACGTAAAGGTAGTTTACGTCACTTTAGAATTTGGGGATGCCCGACACACGTGTTGATGCAAAATCCTAAGAAGCTGGAATGACATTTAAAATTATACCTATTTGTAGGATCCCCTAAAGAAACAAAAGGTGGACTATTTTATGATCCTAAAGAAGATAAACTATTTGTATCGACAAATGCTACATTCTTGGAAGAAGATCATATTAGGAATCATCAACCTCACAGTAAACTAGTATTGAGTGAAATGACAAGAGAAACTACATATAGATTGATAGCACTGAAAATGTGCTATTTTCCTCTTCTTAATTCTAGGTCGTTCTATGTTTAATGTGTTTTTTTCTATGTTTAATGTGTTTTTTTTTATGATTTTTGTAGGTATTGAGCATTTTGGAGGTAGAATCAGCGGTTACGAGCTATTCGGGGTTAATTTAGAGCAATTAGAAGTTAATTTGAGCAACTGGATTTCAAAAGAACGTGAATGGACAAAAACACCCCTAGACGGAGTATTGCAACGCTATAAAGCAGTAGCTACCTATTTTGGGCAAAACAGGGTAGCGTTGCAACGCTACATGCAGCATTGCAACATTATGAATTGAAGACGAAAGCGTGCTGGAAGGTAGAGTAGCGTTGCAACGCTCATCTGTGCCACGTTGCAACGGTACTCTATATATAGTTTTCTTCGCTTTAGGTTAGAAGAGGACGCCCACCTTCGACCTCCAACCGGATTTCCCCTCTCTTCTCTCTTCCACTTTGTATTTTGGGCATTTCTTTAGTAATTTATCGAGTACATGCCAGATTGTAGCCTCTCTATCTCCATGGGAAGGTAAGGTTTTGGTTTCTTAGCTTAGGGATTCGGAGGAACTCGATGTAATTTTGTGAGATTTTTATTTATTGATATATACAAACTTGTCTACGGGTTCTAATCCGAATTCACATTTATGAATTGCATGATTTTAATTGTTGATTCATGCCCAATAATTTTGTTGTATGATTGTAATGCTTGGAAATAATTTTTAATATGTGACATATAATTATTCGTTAATCCAATTGGAAACCATAGGTTAGTTAGGCAAAAAGAACTTATCCTATCAACCTAGAGAAAAACCATATTGATTGTTTAATTAGACATTGGAAGTTAAATACTCATCTTAGCATAATCCCTAAAACTTAATGCGATTTGTTAATTTGTATGGAGCGGATTCTTTTTCTGTATTTTTTGGTTAATTAGATAATTAGGACTATTGGTTGGGATTCCAATCAATTGGGCTAAGCATAAACAAGAGGTTTAAGTCATAAATTGGTTCGATGATCTAAATTACATTGGATGAATCCATTTCTCTAAGCTAAGATATCTATATTTACTTTTCTTGTGCTTCTAGTAGTACAATTCTAAGACCAATAATATAATTCTAAGCCCAATAATACACAACATACCTTAAAGATGCATGAGAGATAAGAGATTTTTTTAAAACGAGCTAAAAATCATGATCATGCTCTTTAAACACAGTTTCATGCAAACCCAATCACAAAAAGGGTGCGCATCAACTACTCATCTTAACAAACCAAGCAAGATAGAAAGCAAGCAAATTAAACACATAAACATCGTTTGAGTAGAACACTCAAGGACCCCAACAATCACAACATACCCCACCCCTAACTTAATATGATACATTGTCCCCAATGTATCTCTAATATAAGCCCAATAAAATAAAATAGTCAAGGGAATAGAAAACCTCCCCTGATGACGTTTCTGCACATGGGATGGTAGTAAGAGGCTATATTAAATTGATCTTCTTCTTCTTTAGGGTAGATGGAAAGATCCTACAAAATAAAAACAAGAAGTTAAACTAGAAAGCAGTAAAAGAAAGCACCTGGCTCCCTTCAGGAAGGGAAAATTTTTAACGTTGATTACACGACGTGACTTGTCCCCTGTCAAGGTACATAAAAATTCTCGTATTTCTCTGATCCTTTCTTAGATGAGTCAATATAGCCCAGTAAGACTATAAGGCTTCTCATCTTTTGAAGAGAACTAGAAAGGTCGAATTTGGGTTTTTTAGTATATGGCAAAAAAGGTAAAAAGAAAGAATCAAAAGACTCAAGTGACCCAAAATAGTCGAAACAAATAAAAGACTCAACAGACTCATGAGGACTAGAGGAATAAAACTCGAATATATACGAAATACTAGAAGTCAGAACAGGGAGAGGTCTTTTGACCTTTAACTCTATCACCTGGATCTCGCTAGATTTAGGCTTTAAATTCTCCTTAACCTCACAAACTGGTAAGCATGGAGTGACGCCCTCATCATTACTGAGTAGTAGAACTCTGCAAGGAACTTAGCCTCCGAGGTACAGACGATGGGCTTCTCTGGCACATTCACCTTGACCTCTACTCCTTCGCTTGGATGTTGTCAGGTTTAGGCTCGAAATTCTCCTTGACCTCACAAACTGACAAACATTGAGTGACGTCCTCATCATCACTGGAGTAGTAGCACTCCGCAAGGGACTCTGCCTCCGAAGTACAGACGATGGACTACTCTGGTGCACTCTCTAGTCTTTACATGGCCTCAGTTAGCTGGGCAACATGGGCGATCAATCCTTGCAGCCGAGCTTGAAGATCTTGCTGAGATGGAAGAGTACTATTAGCAAGTTCATAGATTGAAAACTCCATAGTTATACCTGGACATGAATCTCCAGAAAGTGGTTCCTACTCCTCCACTGTGTCAACATGGACTACCTCATGCTTCTGGACCTCTGAAAAATCAAAGGAATGATCTGACAACAGCTCGTTTGGCCTCCCAACTGAAGTTGCAAACTGAGCAACAAGGTCACTCAGACTTTGCAAGTCAGTTCTACCATCAACCTCAGGGCGAAGATTCTTCTACTGGATGCACTCGAACTCTTGCTACCTACGAAGGTTTTCCTGCTCAAACTTAAATGCTCTGTTAGGAAGCTTCATAACCAACGCCTCTAAAGACTTACCTGACCCTGAAGACTGAGCATGAGTTGACTAGTGTGGTGCTGTGAAAACTTGGCTGCCAAACCTCTGTTCCCATCATAGAATATCCATGGTCAAAGAACTCCCCCCATCAAGAATGGTGAGGCTCGTTGTTCCAAGGACCATAATACCCCTCCTTGGCGAATCCACATGGTGCTGGCATCTACTGCAACCTTGGGCATGCTTTTGTGGGATGCCCTTCGAGTAGGAAACTCCTACACACCTCTATTTGCTGTGATCTCCTTTTCACCAAGTCGTCAATCGAGGAAGTCAACTTGACAAGCTTGTGGCAAAGGCCACTTACTTCGTCAGCAAAATTTGCAACTTGGCTTTCAGACATCCAAGATGTATTCAGAAATCCTGACAAGTTTAACTGACACAAAAAGAAAACAAATCAAAGCAAAAGAAACTTCAACCAAAAACTAAGAAGAACTAATTGGCTTCCCCGGCAATGGCGCCAATTTAGCGAGTGGGTTCTTATGGTGTTGCTTCCAAAAGACTGCCACACAAATAAAATTTATAAATCATTTAACTAACTACTTATACTAACTAGTAGTACAAGCGGCAAGTCCGAGCTCGAACATCAGGGAAGCGCAGGAGATTAATTCATCAAAGCTCGTTTTCAGCTAAAGAGATAAATGAGGGAGTTTGTTGTAGATTGATAAATGAAATTGCATAAAATAAAGTGCAAGAAAAGTAAAGATAGAAACACAGTTAATCGAGATATCTTAGGTTAGAGGAATGGATTCACCCAATGTAATTTAGATCATGGAACCAATTTATGACTTAAACTTCTTGTTTATGCGTAGCCCAATTGATTGGAATCCCAACCAATGGTCCTAATTATCAAATTAATCAAAATGCACAGAAAACGAATCCACTCCATACAAATTAACAAATCACATTAAGTTCTAGGGATTACGCTAAGATGAATGTTTAACTTCTAACGTTTAAGTAAACAATCAATATGGTTTTTCTCTAGGTTGGTAGGAGCAGTCCTTTTTGCCTAACTAATTTATTGCTTCCAATGGGATTAACTTATAATTATATGTCACATATTATAAGTTATTTCCAAGCATTAGAATCACACAACAAAATTATTGGGCGTCAATCAACAATTGAAATCATGCAATTCATAAATGTGAATTTGAATTAAAACCCATAGACAAGTTCGTATACATCAATAAATCAAAATCTCACAAAATTACATCGAGTTCTTTCGAATCCTTAAGCTAAGAAACCAAAACCTTACATTCTCATGGAGATGGAGAGAACACAATCCGACATCTACTCAATAAATTACTAAAGAAATGCCTAAAATACAAAGTGGAAGAGATAAGAGAGGGGGAATTCGACTGGAGGCAGAAAGTGGGTGTCCTCTTTTGACCTAAAGTGAAGAAAACTATATTGGTTATATCAGTGGTATGTTGGACTATGTTGTATTATTCATTAGAGGAATCAGTGATACTTAAGAAGTGAGATGTAACTATAGGGGCAAAACAGTAAATTGGTCCAGTTGTACTTACGAGCATCTGTGAAGGGTCATCGTACTCATGATTGGTTATATCCAATAGACACAGAAATATATCTATGGTAAGAAGAGTTTAGTTGTTGGTCTTTAGTGGAATGCTTGGTAGTTAACGGATGGTGGATCTTGTGGCTAAAGAGTTTAGTTAGTTATTCACGTATCATTGAAGCTTCGAGCCACAGGTCCATTAGGTCCCCTGGGTAGCTTGAATAAAGTCGAGAATCAGTATTTGGGTCAGTTTTAAATGTTCAAATTGACAAGAGGGAGTTCGATTATATATGATATAATTGGATTGGTTAATTATATATGATATAATTGACTAAATGTATGAGATACATTATTTTGGAGGAATTTAGATATAAATATGATTTATATCAAGTAGAGGAGAAATTACTATAGTAGATATGTGATATCAAACTATACGGTAAGAATATAATATGATTATGTTCATTAATTATTAAATTGGTTAATCATATGATAATTGACCTAAAATTTCTCTCGGACGTGCGTTAGTGGGAGCAGCCGCATTTGGTTATGGTAATCGATGAATAAAATGAAAATTTGTTTCATTTTGCAAAGGTTCGAAAAAATTGGCATCGATGTGAAAACGTAAACAATCGCATAGTCGAGAGCTTATACGATAATCGCTCAGCGCCTAAACAATTGCACACTGCGTGCCTAAACGGTCGCACGTTAGTTCCTAAACGATCAATAGTGTGCCGCGTTTTCTAAACGATCGTCTACCATTTACTAAATGATCGCTTAGTAAAACCTACACGATCATGTAGCTTCTTCTAAACGATAAGCACTTAGCTATATGATAGCTCATTTTCTTTCCCATTTGCTTAACGTTTAAACGATTTGTTCTTTCTCCAATCTCTACCAAATTCACCAAAGACCACACTTTGGATTTTCACTCCGAGAATACCAAGGGCTCCATTTTGGTGGTGTCGTCCCCGCTGCATTCAGTTGTTCGTGACTAATCGTGTTGCTGCCATTCGTGTAGACAATCGTGCTACTGCAGTCGACTTGTATTCTGGGCGATAGAGATCGCGTAAAGGTCTTCCATTGCGTATGAGTTCCAAAGCTTGAAGAGGATCTTCAACTGGTATGAAAACTCACTCTTTTGTATTTTACTGTTTGAAGCATGCCTTTAATTAGTGTGAATTTGCATAACTGTTTATTTAAATGTATGTGTTGTATTTTGGTCATAATGAAATCGGAAAGATTCGAATGCGCTCATGGATGATCTTCATTAAGAGATCCTTCAATTGGTATTAGAGCCAGGTTCTGATATTCCAATTTCATTGTTGCAATGAATTACATATACATTCTTAGTGGGTGCATATCTGCTCTGTTTAATCGTTAAATTGTTGTGGATGTGCGGATTAATGGATGTTTTCGTGGATGTTCGCCTTGATTTGATTTAATTCTTTTACATTTGCGATTGTTTGTAAAGGCCCCTGCGTTTTTGGGCATTAATATTCGTAATCGAATCTATAATTCAAAGTCTGTTTGAGTTTTGAGTCATTCGTGAAGAAAAACGGAGCAAGGTTTACAGTTCTTCGAGGAAGGAGACGATCAAGGGTTGATTGCGTCGTGTAGACGATGGGGTAAGTGATCGCTGAGTATCAGGTCGTGTAGACGATGGGATGCTCGCGTATCGTTTAATGCGTGCGTGCACTAGACGATCGTTTAAGTAAGCCAGTGTCATCATTTAGTAACTAACTAAACGATCGCTTAGTAACACAATGTAAATCGTTTACCTGTTACCGCATTAAACGATCGCCTAGTTGATCAGGCTTCGCAGCTTCGTTGTCATTTAAGCGATCGTTTAGCTTTTGTACCTATCGTCTAATGCACGCTGGGTGATCGTCTACCTTCAGCGTTTACTACACGATGGAGTCCTCCTGGCGGTTCAAGACCCGGTTTGCTTGTGAACTGGTTCACTCGATGAAAAATGTAATAGATAGGGTTATTTCATTCCGGTTTTTTGTAAAGGCTCATCTCGGTCCATTAATCCTTAATTAATTACATTCGATGTATCACTTTATATGTCATATGGTATGCACATATAGTAAATCCTACCTTAGGTCATGCATTGGTCATGCATCATCTCTTTATTGTAATTGTTATAATTTAGAGAAGCATGATTTAATTATGTAAGAGCATGCTCATGCATCATATAATATAAGAGTTATATTTATGCATGCATAAAAAGCATTGACATGCATCATCTTTATATTATAATTGTTATAGTATAAGGGTGAATGGTAGCATGTTTTCTTGGTTATTACGCGTTATATAAAAGTTATGTATAGTAATGAACAAACATTGCATGAAGCATGACACATAGGTTTCTTTATAAGCGTTATAAACACCTCGTTGTGCGCAAGGGTTTTTTAGTTGTTTCTTTTTAAAAGTTAAAGAGAAATTAGAACTAAAAGAATTAAGAAAGACCTCGACGTAGTGGGAAGGTTACGAACTCGCCCGTTCGCTATCTGGGTTTCACAGAAATTGTTGCTATGGTAGCAGATGGCGATGTTGAGGATCCGTTGTCTTATCAGAAGGCAATGGAGGATGTTGACCGGGATGAATGGGTCAAGACCATGGATCTTGAGATGGAGTCTATGTACTTGAACTCAGTATGGGATCTTGTAGATCAGCATGATGGGGTAAGACCTATAGGTTGTAAATGGATCTACAAGCACAAATGGGTGCTGATAGGATAATACAAACCTTCAAGGCTTGACTTGTGGAAAAGGGTTATACCCATGTAGAGGGAGTTGATTATGAGGATACTTTCTTGCTTGTTGCCATGTTAAAGTCAATCCACATCTGCCTGTCCATTGCAGCTTATTATAATTATGAAATCTGGCAAATAGAAGTCAAGACGCCCTTTCTGAATGGAAATCTTGAGGAGACCATTTACATGGTGCAACCCGAGGGATTCATAGCCCAAGGTAAAGAGCAAAAAGTTTGCAAACTGAATCAGTCCATTTATGGGTTGAAACAGGTGTCTCTATCTTGGAACACACGGTTTGATATTGCGATCAAGTTATATGGCTTTATCCAAAATGTTGATGAACCTTGTGTCTACAAGTAGATCATCAATGCTTCAGTAGTCTTCTTAGTGTTGTACGTAGACGATATACTACTCATTGGGAATGATGTAGGTCTACTGACTGCAGTTAAGATTCCAAATGAAAGATTTGGGAGAGACTTAGTTTGTTCTCGGTATTTAGATCTTTTGGGATCGTAAGAACAAAGTGCTAGCACTGTTTCAGGCATCGTACATTGACAAGATATTGCTCAAGTACTCGATGCAGGACTCTAAGAGGGGCCTACTACCGTTCAGGCATGGAGTCACCTTGTCTAAGGACATGCGTCCTAAGACGCCTCAAGAGGTTGAGAAGATGAAATGGGTCCTATATGCGTTTGCCGCTGGCAGTTTGATGTACGCGATGCTCTGTACTCATCTAGACATTTGCTATGGTGTGGGCATAGTCAGTAGATATCAGTCTAATCGAGGCCAGGGTCACTGAACCACAGTGAAGAACATCCCCAAGTATCTTCGGAGAACGAGGGACTACATGCTCGTGTATGGTTCTAGTGATTTGATCCTTACTAGATACACAGATTCTATTTTTCAGACTGATAAGGACTCTCGTAAGTCCACATTAGGGTCAGTCTTTACTCTTAACAGGGGAGCTGTATTGTGGCGAAGCACTAAGCAGGGGTGCATCACCGATTCCAGTATGGAGGCAGAGTACGTAGCGACTTGCGAAGCTGTTAAGGAGGTCGTCTGGCTCAAGAAGTTCTTGACAGAACTGGAAGTTGTTCTAGATATGTCTAGGCCCATTACCCTATATTGTGATAATAATGGGGCAGTGGCGAACTCCAAGGAGCCGAGGAGTCATAGGCACGATAAACACATAGAGCGGAAGTATCATCTGATTTGCAAGATAGTGCATCGAGGGGATGTGATCATCACAAAAATCGCTTCAAAGCACAATGTTGCTAGCCCGTTTATAAAGGCTCTCACGGCTACAGTGTTTGAGAGTCACTTATGGAGCATGGGTCTATAGGATCACCCGCGGTTGGACTAGGGAAAGTGGGAGATTTTCTTCTACTGGGCTTTTATGCCCTAGTTTATTGTTTTGTTCTAGTTCTATGTACACCCCACTTCGCTTTAGGACAAGTGGGAAATTGTTGGGGTTGATGCCCTAAAGTCTTGTGTCCTGATGTTTGTAAACAGTTTGTACGAACGCTTGTGTTGTATAATATATGATATTTACTTCACATCTTGTTCTTTGCTCAGTTACTTATTTTATTTGCTTTACCACAAACCAATAAATATAAAATCCCTGGTTATTTATATGTAACTTAAGCATGTATGTGGTAACATATAAGTGGATCATGTCTTGAGTGATAACCGAAATGGTCTGTAGTATATGAATATAGGAGGGAAACCTTATCCTGGTAACGCTACGGATGCGACCCGCTTTGTGAAATGGTCACAAGTGTTATGACTTGTCACAGATGGTCTGATCCTGATCATTCGTGTAGGGGACATGCGAGCAAGGGCGTCCTATACAAAGTATTTGTATAAGACTTGACCACGAAGTGTTAACGTCTCGTTATATAACACCGTTCATGACAGAGACTTTACTTCACTAGGATGACCATAGGTAACATGACCTCATCCTGAGTGTGTTGGGAACTCCTGCCATTGAGGGCGGTCCTTTGATTTGTATGGGTGCGAGTGGCCAGGTTGCCGATTCAAATCTACCACTTTGGAGATTTGTCTGATTTGGGAGCTAGGAACTCAGCTACACAAGATGGAGTTCACTCCTTCCTCGAGGCAGGGGCAAGTAGATAGATAGCTTCCTTAAGGGCTGATTCTAGGGCTTGACTGATGTGGCACCACACACCTTCTCTTTGCCCGAGAGGTGTTCACACATAGTTGGACTATGTTGTATTATTCATTAGAGGAATCAGTGGTACTTAAGGAGTGAGATGTAACTACAGGGGCAAAACGAAAAATTGGTCTAGCACTACTTACGAGCATCCGTGAAAGGTCATCGTACTCATGATTGGTTATATCCGATGGACACAAAAATATATATATGGTAAAAAGAGTTTAGCTGTTGGTCTTTAGTGGAATGTCTGACAGCGAATGGTAGATCTCGTGGCTAAAGAGTTTAGTCAGTTATTCACGTATTGTTGGAGCTTCGAGCCACAGGTCCATTAGGTCCCCTGGGTAGCTTGGATAAAGTCGAGAATCAATATTTGGGTCAGTTTGAAATGTTCAAATTGACAAGAGAGAATTTGATTATATATGATATAATTGGACTGGTTAATTATATATGATATAATTGACTAAATGTATGAGATACATTATTTTGGAGGAACTTAGATATAAATATGATTTATATCAAGTAGAGGAGAAATTACTATAGTAGATATGTGATATCAAGCTATACGGTATGACTATAATATGATTATGTTCATTAATTATTAAATTGGTTAATTATATGATAATTGGCCTAAAATTTCTTTCAGACGTGCGTTAGTGGGAGCAGCCGCATTTGGTTATGGTAACTGATGAATAAAATGAAAATTTGTTTCATTTTGCAAAGGTTCGGAAAAATTGGCATCGGTGTGAAAACGTAAACGATCGCATAGTTGAGAGCCTATACAATAGTCGCTCAGTGCCTAAACGATCGCACGCTAGCCCCTAAACGACCGCTTAGCTTTCCTAAACGATCACATAGTGTGCTGCATTTTCTAAATGATCACTTAGTAAAACCTACACGACCGTATAGCTTCTTCTAAACGATAAGCACTTAGTTATACGATAGCTCATTTTCTCTCCCACTTGCTTATCATCTACACGATTTGTTTTTTCTCCAACCTCTACCAAATTCACCAAAGACCATACTTTGGATTCTCACTATGACAATACCAAGGGCTCCATTTTGGTGGTGTCGTCCCTGCTGCGTTCACTTGTTTGTGACTGTTCGTGTTGCTGACATTCGTGTAGACGATCATGCTACTGCAGTTGACTTGTTTGCTGGGTGATAGAGATCGCGTAAAGGTCTTCCGCTGCGTATGAGTTCCAAAGCTCGAAGAGGGTCTTCAATTGGTATGAGAACTCGCTCTTTTTTATTTTACTGTTTGAAGCATGCCTTTAATTAGTTTGAATTTGCATAACTGTTTGTTTGAATGTATGTGTTGTATTTCGGTCATAATGAAATCGGAAAGATTCGAACACGCTCATGGATGCTTTTCGTTAAGAGTTCTTTTAAGATGAGCGTTGCACCGCTACAAGTAGTGTTGCAATGCTACCCTGCCTTGTAGCGCGCTTCCGTCTTCAATTCGTAATGTTGTAACACTACATGTAGCATTACAATACTACCCTATTTTGCCCAAAATAGGTAGCTACTACCTTATAGCATTGCGCAATGCTCCGTCTAGGTGTGTTTTCTTCCATTCACGTCCTTTTGAAGTCTGATTGCTCAAATTAGCTCCTAATTGCTCTAAATTAACCTCAAATAGCTCGTAACGACTGATTCTACCTCCAAGATGCTCAATACCTATAAAATCATCAAATAAATACATTAAACAAAGTAACGACCTAGAATTAAGAAGAGAAAAATAGCACATTTTCGGTGCTATCATAGATCAACAAAATTTGTTGATCAAGCTGGTCCATCAACAACAGTTGTTGCCCCATCACATCCTTTTCAAGAGTTGAGAATGCCTCGACGTAGTGGGATGGTTATTCATAAGCCTTACCGCTACACAGGTTTAATAGAAATTCAGGTCATCATACCTGATGATGGCCTAGAGGATCCATTAACCTTTAAACAGTCAATGGAAGATGTTGATAGTGAAGAGTGGATACAAGCCATGGACTTAGAAATGGAGTCAATGTACTTCAATTCTTTCTGGGAACTTGTAGATCAACCAGATGAGGTTAAGCCTATTAGTTGCAAATGGATCTATAAGAGAAAACAATACCAAACTGGAAGGTGTAAACCTACAAAGCCAACTCGTGGAAAAAGGTTTTACCCAAAGAGAGGGGGTAGACTATGAAAAAACATTCTCTCCTGTTACATGATAAAATCTATAAGAATATTCTTGTCCATTGCCACATATTATGACTATGAAATATAGCAAATGGATGTTAAGACAACCCTTTTGAATGGCCAGCTTGATGAAAGTATTTTCATGTTTCAACTAGAAGGGTTCATTGAACAAGGTCAAGAGCATAAAGTTTTTAAGCTTAAAAGGTCCATTTATGGATTAAAACAAGCATCAAGATCCTATAATATAAGGTTTGATACTGGGATCAAATCTTATGGCTTTGAACAAAATGTTGATGAACCTTGTGTTTACAAGAAGATAGTCAACAAAACTGTAGCTTTCTTGGTTCTTTATGTTGAAGATATCTTGCTCATTGGGAATCAGACAAGTTTCCTTACTGACGTAAAGAGATGACCAACATTACAATTCCAAATGAAATATTTAGGAGATGCTCAGTACATTATTGAGATCCAAATTATTCGGAATCGCAAGAACAAAACCCTAGTGCTATCTCAAGCATCTTATATTGACAAGATGTTGTCAAAGTATAATATGCAAAATTCCAAAAAGGGTATGTTACCTTTTAAATATAGTGTCCTAAGATGCCTCAAGAAGTTGAGGAAATGAAAAGAATTCCATATGCATCAGCACTAAGGAGCCTGATGTATGCAATATTGTGTACACGTCCCGACATATGTTTTACAGTTGGAATTATCGGCAGGTTCCAGCTAACCCTAGACATAGTCATTGGATTGCTGCCAAGAACATCCTCAAGTATTTTCAGAGAATGAAGGACTATAGGCTCGTGTATGGGCTTAATAATTTGATCCTTAAGGGATATACTGATTCTGATTTTTAGACTGATGTAGATTCTAGGAAATCTACTTTAGGATCAGTTTTTATTCTTAACAGAGGAGCTATAGTGTGGAGAAGCATCAAACAGAGTTGTATCATTGACTCCATGATGAAAGTTGAATATGTAGCATGTCAAGCAGCTAAAGAAGTAATGTGGTTACGCAAGTTCCACATGGATTTGGAAGTAGTTCCAAATATGCATCTGTCTATCACCCTATAGTTCCAAATATAGATTTGGTTTGTAAGAGCCCTTTTTTTTGGGCATACTTAAGCAATTGAGTCTGTAATTTATTGTTTGAGTTGTTCATGCCGATTTCAATGAGTTTCTGAAGAAAACTAGGCCCAAATCAAAGCAGAAACGAAAGAATTTGCGACTGTACAGTAGGCGACTGTATAACAATGTTGCAACACTCTGAAGAGGCAGAAAAAATTGTTTTCCATAATGTTGAAACACTAGGTCACAGCATTGCAACACTCCGAGACGAAAATTTCACGAGATTCACAAACAATTCGTAAAGTCTGACGATTCAGCGGTCCAGTCTGCAGGGGTTCGATTCGTGTAGTTCAAGGTTTGATTCACTTGTTTTGAATCAGTTAAGCTATTCTTTGATGTAATAGTTAGTTTTTCTATTAATTAAATTAATATTAAAGTTATATTAACTTAATTAATGGCTTAGGAGTCCAATCCCAGTCCATAAATTATTCTTTAAATTATGCATTTGATGTTTGGTTTAATTTTATTTAATAGATATCATAATGTATGCCATATATTATAATCCCACTATAGGTTATGCATCAATCATGCATCACGAATATTATAAATGTTATAATATAGTTGCATGATTTATTTTATAGCATGCTCATGCATCATATAATATAAGTGTTATAATATATGTTTGGATGCATAATAATATTGTCATACATATATCATCTATATTATAAGAGTAATAATATATAGTTGGATATATATATGAATGTTATTATTAAAATTTCATTACTTTAGTATATAAGTGTTATGTATGTTTAGTAATGAAAAGGAGATTACATGAAGTATGACACTACTTTAGATAATTATATCATTGTTGTAATTTTACTGAGTATTTCAATAAATGCAATGCACAGTTTTAATTTGTTTCATTTATTTTACAATCGTTATAATTAAATGAAATTAGAAATTCAAATCAATAATTCAGAATTGCATGCAAATTTAGGTTCAAATCATTTTTTAAATAGTTTAAAATATGATTCACATAGACCTAAGTTCACAACATTTCTAATGAGATTAGAAATTAGTTTAATCTTTTAACCAGTTTAATAGGATTAAATTAGTTTTAATAAAAGATTAAAATTATAAAAATTATATCTATATGGGACCTTTGTCTAAGGCTATTTCTGTCTAGGCTGGGATATTTAAGCTGACGAAAACGGAACACCCTTACCTGGAACTGACCTGGAAGGTGCATTAGATAGATTTGCTACAAGCATGCAATAGTTGATTAAAGTTTGTTAAAATGTTTAATGAACATTATTCAAAATTGTTTAACTATCCAAAGTAAGTGTTACTTTTGAGAAAACTTAAATAATCACTTAGTAAAAATAATTAGTCGTATTTTTTCTAAGTTATATTAACGCTAGGTAAAACACTCAATGGGAGAAAAATGGGGTATATGATACTTTATTTTTCCTTTTCACATTTCTCCCCCATAGTTCACACTGTGAGACCTATACTCGCCCTTGAGGCACCTTTGTTTGTGTCTCCTTAGGAGTAGTGTTTGTATAGGTCAATACCAAAGTGAATGGAGAGAGTGTTTATAGTAAGTGGGAATGGGACGTGTGTCAACACATTACACGACCTCTCTCATCAGTTTGTAGTAAGTTTTCATGCTCGGCCTTGAGGTACCTTTGCTTATGTCCCCTTATGGATGGCATTTGCATGACTCTTTACTCAAACTCCAGAAATAGATAGGGTTGCTTTAGTTTTTTCCCCAATAGATTTTTCTCCATAGTTGGCTCATTAGGGCGGAACTCTAGAATCTAAAATGAGGATTACACTTATAAGAAAATGTTAAGCTAGTTAACAATTTTTGGACTAAATAGTGGTGACTGATATTTACAGGAAGAAGGAATTGTTTTATATATTGGTTGAGATGGTTTCATTTCAGTAAATAGATGACACACAAGATGCATTAAATTATTTTGCTAAATTTTATTGGATTTTCTAACTGGATAATGCATGAATACTAATATAAATAAATTGTATGTTTCGGAAAATTTTACAAAATTACTTTCGTAACTTTATATATACTCACTGTTGATAAATTAACTGACGATAATTACATCACATGGAAAAACACAATCAATACAATTCTTATCACTGATGATCTGAGCTTTGTCCTAGTGGAGGAATGTTCTCCAGTCCCAGCTCAAAATACCGTTCGAAACCTTCAAGAGGCATATAAATGTTAGGTACAGGTGAATGAAAAGGCCTGAGTGTATATCTTGGCAAGCCTTTCTTAAGTTTTGGCCTTACCGACTGCTCGAGAGATCATGGAGTCCCTGCAGGGGATATTTGGAGAACCATCCACACAACGCAGGCATGACACTCTTAAATTTATCTTCAATGCCCATAGGCAAGAAGAGGCATCTGTTCGAGAACATCTTCTCAACATGATGGTCCACTTTAACGTGGCTAAGATGAATGGGTCTGTCATTGATAAGGATAGCCAGGTTAGCTTCATCTTGGAAACTTTATCTGAAAGTTTCCTACAATTCTGTAGCAATGTTGTTGTGAATAGGATTGACTAAAACATAATCACATTGCTCAACAAGCTGTAGACTTTCGAATCCTTGATGAAAGTCAAGGAACAGAAGGGTGAGGAAAATGTTACCTCATCCTCGTAAAAGTTGTTCCGAGGTTCGACCGCTGAAACTAAGTTTGTGTCTTCCTCTTTCGGCACCAAAAAGTGAAAGACGAAGAAAGGTGGAAAGGGTTTAACGCACCAACTACTGCCCAAAAGGGTAAAAAGACCATGGCTCTAAAGGAAATTTGTTTCCATTGCAACCAGGAGGGACATTAGAAGAGGAATTGTCCCAAGTACTTGGTAGAAAAGAAAAAGGCCAAGCAAGGTAAATGCGATTTACTTGTTTTTTAGACTTGTTTAGTGGAGAATGATGATTCGGCCTAGATAATAGATTCATGTGCCACTAACCATGTTTATTCTATTGGGAATGTCCTAAAGCTCGCAGTTGGTAAATGTTAGAAACATATTCTACTTATCAATAAAAGTATTATTGAGTTTTTCATTCAATAAATTGTTATTGATATTGCATTCTGTTATAAAAATCCAATAAACAAATCCATGGCTATAATATGAATACTTTAACTTTATATGGAGACATAAAAGTGGATCAAGTTTTAGTATATAGTTAAAATGATTTATGAGTATATGGATGGGATTGGGTACCTCATCTTGGTAATACTATTGGTTGCGACCCACTTTGTATATTGATACAAATGATGTGATCCAAAAATCATTCATGTGGAGACATGCGAGTGGGGGCATTCTATGCAAAGGATGTTTGCGTAAGACAAGACCTTGAAATAGTCACTTTTTCTTATAATGACCGTTTACTGTTAAAACTGACTATTTCAAATTCGATGACCTAGGGTAACTCGATCTTAATCCTGAGCTAACTATGAACGCCTATTTATTTGAGATTATCTTTTGATCTACATAGGTGAGAGTAGTTCAACAACACTGCTCAATAAGCCTCCCATTTTGCGGATAAGACCGGATAGATAGTTGGGGATATAGTCTTGCAAGATGGAATTCACTCCTACCCAATTTAGGGTTAGCAGATATGTTGTTCTCTTAAGTACTGATTCCTAGTCTTGAACAACGGAGCCCCGCCCTCTCATGATCGAGAGGGTCATGGTTTATTAGTTGGACTATAAACCAATTGTTCAATAGAGGTTCAGTGGTAGCTTAAGTACCAAGATGTATTTACAGGGGTAAAATGGTAATCTTTGACCTAGCTATAAATAAGAACGCCCTGTGAATGATCGACTTACTATTTATGGTGAAAGTGGACAAAAATATATCTACAGTAAGAAGAGTGCAACTATCGAGCTATGGAACAATGAAAAAGAGCTATGCACAAAAAGATTTTGCGAACGGAGCTAATTTGGTGCCCAAAATGGCTATCGAGCCCAGCGGGGCTGCCTCGAGGCCCAACTTTTGTGCGCGAACTTCCGGTGGGCGAAAATGCGAAAACGAACCCAGGGGTTAAGAATGATGAAAAAAGATGTGCGCTAGATGGTTTTGCGAACGGAGCTCATTTGGTGCCCCAAATAGCTATCGGGCCCCAGTGGGCCTTCCCTTGAGCTCAACTTCTATGCGCGAACTTTCTGGTGGGCTAAAACGCGAAAATGGACCTAGGGGCTAAGAATGATGAAAAAAGCTGTGCGCTAGACGGTTTTGCGAATGGAGCTCATTTGGTGCCGCAAATAGCTATCGGGCCCCGGCGTGCCTACCCTGGAGCCCAACTGTTGTGTGCAAACTTTTTGGCAGGCGAAAACGCGAAAACGGACCCAGGGGCTAAGAACGATGGAAAAAAGCAGTGCGCCAGACGGTTTTGTGAAAGGAGCTCATTTGGTGCCCCGAAAGGCTGTCTGGATCGGCGCGGCTTCCCCAGGGCTTAGTTTTTGTGCGCGAACTTTCCGGCTGACGAAAATCGAAAACTGACCCAGGGGTTAAGAATGATGAAAAAAATCTGTGCGCCAGACGGTTTTCCGAACGAAGCTCATTTGGTGCCCCAAATGGCTATTAGGCCTGGCGGGGCTGCCCTGGGCCCAATTTTTATGCGCGAACTTTTCTGCGGGCAAAAATACGAAAAAGCACACAGGGGTTAAGAACGACGAAAAGAAGCTATACACTAGAAGATTTTGTGAAGGAGTTCATTTGCTACCCTAAACGGCTACCGGGCCCGGCGGGGCTAACCCGGGGCCCAATTTTTGTGCGTGAACTTTCCGGCGAGTGAAAACGCGAAAATGGACCCAGGGGTTAAGAATGAGGAAAAAAAAGTTGTGTGCTAGACGATTTTACGAACAGAGCTCATTTGGTGCCTCAAATTGCTATCGGGCTTGGTAGGGCTGCCCCGGGGCCCAAATTTTGTGCGCGAACTTTTCGGCGAGCCAAAACGCGAAAACGAACCCAAGGGTTAAGAACGATGGAAAAAAGCTGTGCGCTAGATGGTTTTGCGAATGAAGCTCATTTCGTGCCCCAAATGACTATCGTGCCTGGTGAGGTTGCACTGGTGCCCAATTTTTGTGCGAGAACTTTCCGACGGGAGAAAACGCAAAAACGAGCCCATAGGTTATGAATGATGAAAAAAAGCTGTGCGCCGGATGGTTTTGCGAATTGAGCTCATTTGGCGCCCCAAATGGCTATCGGGCCCGGCAGGGTTGCTACGGGGCCCAATTTTTGTGCGCGAACTTTTCGACGGGCGAAAATGTGAAAACGAACCTAGGGGTTAAGAATGATGAAAAAAAGTTGTGCGCCAGACGGTTTTGCGAACGGAGCTAATTTTGTGCCCAAAATGGCTATCGGGTCCCGCGGGTCTACCCCGGGTTCCAATTTTTATGCGCAAATTTTTCGGTAGGTCAAAACGCAAAAATAGACCCAGGGGTTAAGAACGATGAAAAAAAGTTGTGCACGATAGACGGTTTTGCAAACGAGCTCATTTGGTGCCCCAAATGTCTATCGGGCATCGTGAGGTTGCCCTGGGGCCCAATTTTTGTCTGCGAACTTTCCAGCGGTCGAAAATGTGAATACGGATCCAGTGGTTAAGAACGATGAAATAAAGTTGTGTGCAAGACAGCTTTTCGAAAGGAGCTCATTTGGTGCCCCAAATGGCTATCGGGCCCAGTGGGGCTGCCCTGAGGCCCAATTTTATGCGCGAACTTTCCGGCGGGCGAAAATACGAAAATGAACCAAGGGGTTAAGAGCGATGAAAAAAAGTTGTGTGCCACACTGTTTTGCGAACAGAGCTCATTTGGTTCTCCAAATAGCTATCGAACTAGGCGAGGCTGCCTTGGGGCCCAATATTTGTGTTCGAACTTTACGACGGGCGAAAATGCGAAAACAGACCTAGGGGTTAAGAACGATGGAAAAAACCTGTGCGCTAGAGGGTTTTGTGCGAGAACTTTCCGACGGAAGAAAACGAGAAAACGAGCCCATAGGTTATGAACGATGAAAAAAAGCTGTGCGCCAAACGGTTTTGCGAACGAAGCTCATTTGATGCCTCAAATGGTTATCGGGCCTGGCAGGGTTGCCCCGGGGCCCAATTTTCGTGCACGAACTTTCCGACGGGTGAAAATGCGAAAACGAACCTAGGGGTTAAGAATGATGAAAAAAAGCTGAGTGCCAGACGGTTTTACGAACGGAGCTCATTTGGTGCCCCAAATGGCTATCGAGCTCAACAAGGTTGCACTGGTGCCCAATTTTTGGGTGGGCAAAAATGCGAAAACGGAGCCAGGACTTAAAAACGATAGAAAAAAGCTGTGCGCTAGATGGTTTTGCGAACGGAGCTCATTTGTGCCCCAGATGGTTATTGTGCCTGGCGGGGCTGCATCGGGGGCCCAATTTTTGTGCGAGAACTTTCCGGCATGAGAAAACGCAAAAACGAGCCTAGAGGTTATGAACGTTGAAAAAAGCTATACGCCAGACGGTTTTGCAAACGGAGCTCATTTGGTGCCCCAAATGGCTATCAGGCCCAGCGGGCTGCCCTAGGGCCCAATTTTTGTGCGCGAATATTCCGATGGGCGAAAACGCGAAAATGGAACCAATGGTTAAGAATAATGAAAAAAACCTGTGTGCGATAGACGATTTTGCATATGGAGCTCATTTGGTTCCCCAAATGGCTAATGGGTCCCGTGGGATTGCCACGGGGTCCAATTTTTGTCCACAAACTTTCCGTCAGGCAAAAAAGCAAAAACGAACCCAGGGGTTAAGAACGATGAAAAAAAGTTGTGCGCCAGACGGTTTTTCGAACGGAGCTCATTTGGTGCTCCAAATAGCTATTGAGCCCGGCAAGACCGCCCCAGGACCAAATTTTTATGCGTAAACTTTCCAGCGGGCGAAAATGTGAAAACGGACCCAGAGGGTTAAAAACGATTAAGAAAAGCTGTGGGCCACACTGTTTTGCGAACAGAGCTCATTTGGTGCCTCAAATAGCTATCGAGTTCGGTGGGGTTGCCCCGGGGCCCAATTTTTGTGCGCAAACTTTCCAGCAGGCGAAATTGCAAAAATGGACCTAGGGGTTAAGAACGATAGAAAAAAGCTGTGCGCTAGATGGTTTTGCGAACGAAGCTCATTTGGTGCTCCAAATGGCTATCGTGTCTGTTGTGGTTGCATCGGGGGCCCAATTTTTGTGCGAGAAATTTCCTGCGGGAGAAATGCGAAAACGAGCCTAGAGGTTATGAACGATGAAAAAAAGCTGTGCGCCAGACGGTTTTGCGAACGGAGCTCATTTGGTGCCCCAAATGGCTATCGAGCCCAGTGGGGCTATCTCGGGTTGCAATTTTTATGCGCGAACTTTTCGGCTGATGAAAACGCGAAAACAGACCCAAGGGTTAAGAACAATGAAAAAAAGTTGTGTGCGATAGACGATTTTGCGAACGGAGCTCATTTCTTGCCTCAAATGGCTATCGGGCCCCGCGGGGTTTCCCCGGGGCCCAATTTTTGTCCGCGAACTTTCCGTCGGGCGATAATGCGAAAACGAACCCAGGGGTTAAGAACGATGAAAAAAAGCTGTGCGCCAGACGGATTTTCGAACGGAGCTCATTTGGTGCCCCAAATGGCTATCGGGCCCGTAAGGGCTGCCTCGGGACCCAATTTTATGCGCGAACTTTTCGGTGGGCAAAAATGCGAAAATGGACCCAGGGGTTTAAGAACGATGAAAAAAAGCTGTGGGCCACACTATTTTGTGAATAGAGCTCATTTGGTGCCTCAAATAGCTATCGAG
Source organism: Benincasa hispida (assembly GCF_027475165.1). Lineage (NCBI taxonomy): Eukaryota > Viridiplantae > Streptophyta > Magnoliopsida > Cucurbitales > Cucurbitaceae > Benincasa > Benincasa hispida. Next base: position 50,804,285 of record NC_143488.1, on the reverse strand, counting down.
CTCGGCGGGGCTGCCCCGAGGCCGAATTTTTCTACCCGAACATTCCAGTGGGCGAAAATGCGAAAACGAACCCAGGGGTTAAGAACGATGGAAAAAATCTGTGCACCAGATGATTTTACGAACGGACTCATTTGGTGCCCCAAATGGCAATCGTGCCCGACAGGGCTGCATCGGGGGCCCAATTTTTGTGCGAGAAATTTCCGGCGGGTGAAAACATGAAAACGAGCCCAGAGGTTATGAACGATGAAAAAAAGCTATGCGCCAGACGGTTTTGGGAACGGAGCTCATTTCGTGCCCCAAATGGTTATCGGGCCCGGCTACCCTAGGGCCCATTATTTGTGTGCGAACTTTCCTAGAGGCGAAATTGCGAAAACAGACCCAGGGGATAAGAATGATGAAAAAAAGCTGTGCGCCAGACAGTTATTCGAACGGAGCTTATTTGGTGCCCCAAATGGCTATCGGGTCCCGCGAGGCTGCCCCGGGTTGCAATTTTTATGTGTGAACTTTTCGGCGAGTGAAAATGCAAAAACAGACCCAGGGGTTAAGAATGATGAAAAAAAGCTGTGTGCGATAGACGATTTTGCGAACAGAGCTCATTTGGTGCCTTAAATGGCTATCGACTGCAGGGTTGCCCCGCGGCCCAATTTTTGCGTGCGAACTTTCTGTCGGGCAATAACGTGAAAACGGACCCAGGGGTTAAGAACGTTGAAAAAAAGCTGTGCGCCAGACGATTTTTCGAATGGATCTCATTTGGTGTCCTAAATGGCTATCAGGCTCGAAAGGGCTGCCCTGGGGCCCAATTTTTATGCGCGAACTTTCTGGCGGGCGAAAATGCGAAAATGGTCCCAGGGGGTTAAGAACGATGAAAAAAAAGTTGTGTGCCACATTGTTTTACGAACAGAGCTCATTTGGTGCCTCAAATAGCTATCGATCTTGGCGAGGCTGCCCCGAGGCCTAATTTTTGTGCCCGGACATTTCGGCAGGTGAAAATGCGAAAACGGACCCAGTGGTTAAGAAAGTTGGAAAAAAGCTGTGCGCTAAATGGTTTTGCGAATGGAGCTCATTTGGTGACCCAAATGGCTATCGTGCCCGGCGGGGCTGTATAGGGGGCCCCATTTTTGTGTGAGAAATTTATGGCAGGAGAAAATGCGAAAACAAGCCCAGAAGTTATGAACCATGAAAAAAAGCTGTGCGCCAGACGGTTTTGCGAAAGAAGCTCATTTGGTGCCCCAAATGGCTATCGAGCCCCGCCGGGCTAGCCTGGGTTGCAATTTTTATGCGCGAATTTTTCGACGGGTGAAAACGCGAAAACAGACCCAGTGGTTAAGAACGATGAAAAAAAGCTGTGTGCGATAGACGGTTTTGTGAACGGAGCTCATTTAATGCCTCAAATGGCTACCGGGACCCGCGGGGTTGCCCGGGGTCCCAATTTTTGTCCGCAAACTTTCTGTCGGGCGATAACGCGAAAACAGAATCAGTGGTTAAGAACGATGAAACAAAGCTGTTCGCCAGACAGTTTTCGAACGTAGGTCAATTGTTGCCCCAAATGGCTATCGGGCCCAGAAGAGCTGCCCCGGGGCCCAATTTTTATGCGCGAACCTTCCGACGAGCAAAATGCGAAAATGGACCAAGGGGGTTAAGAACGATGAAAAAAAGCTGTGTGCGATAGACGGTTTTGCGAACGGAGCTCATTTGGTGTCTCAAATGGCTATCGAGCCCCGCGGGGTTGCCCTGAGGCCCAATTTTTGTCCGCGAACTTTCCATTGGGCGATAACACCAAAACGGACCCAGGGGTTAAGAACGATGAAAAAAAGCTGTGCGCCAGACGGATTTTCGAACGGAGTTCATTTGGTGCCCTAAATGGCTATCGGGCCCGTAAAGGCTGCCCCGGGACCCAATTTTTATGCCCGAACTTTTCGGTGGGCAAAAATGCGAAAATGGACCTAGGGGTTTAAGAACGATGAAAAAAAGCTTTGCGCCACACTATTTTGTGAATAGAGCTCATTTGGTGCCTCAAATAGCTATTGAGCTCGGCGGGGCTTCCACGCGACCTAATTTTTGTGCGCGAACATTCCGGCGTGCGAAAATTTGAAAACGGACCATGGCTTCAGAACGATATGAAAAAGCCGTGAGCATAGATGATTTTGGGAACGGAGCTCGTTTGGTGCCAGAAACGGCAATCGGGCTTGGCGGGGGTGACTCGAGGCCCAATTTTTGTGCCTAAACTTTTCGGCGGGCAAAAATTTGAAAACAGACCTAAGGATTCAAAATGATGAGAAAAATTCGTGTGCGTAGACGGTTTTGGGAACAGAGCTCGTTTGGTGTCCCAAACGGCTCGGGGCCGGCGGGGTGCCTCTGGGCCCAATTTTTGTGAGCGAACTTTCCTGCGTGCGAAAATTTTTAAACAGACCCAAGGGTTTAGAACGATGAGAAAAAGCCTTGCGCGTAGATGATTTTTGGAACAGAGCTCGTTTGGTGCCCCAAACGGCTATCGGGCCCGGCAGGGGTGCCCTAGGGCCCAATTTTTTTCCGCGTACTTTCCGTTGGGTGAAAATTTGAAAACGGACCCAGGGGTTTAGAACGATGAGAAAAAGCCATGGGGGTAGACGGTTTTGAGAACGGAGCTCGTTTTGTGCCCCAAATGACATCGGGCCCGGGTGAAAATTTGTGCGCGAACTTTGGGTGGGGGGGGGTGGGGGGGGGGGGGGGGGGGGGGGGTGGGGGGCCCGGGTGAAAATTTGTGCGCGAACTTTAAGACGGGGGAAAATTTTAAAACAGACCCAGGGGTTCATAACGATGAGGGAAGGTCGTGCACGCCGACAGTTTTGGGAACGGAGCTCGTTTGGTGCCCCAAACGGCTATTAGACCCAGCAGGGTGCCCTAGGGCCAATTTTTTGTGCGCGAACTTTCCGGCAGGAAGAAATTTGAAAACGTAGACAAGGGTTTAGAATGATGAGAAAAAGCCGTGTGAGTAGACGGTTTTGGGAAAGGAGCTCGTTCGGTACCCCAAACGGCTATCGAGCCCAACGGAAAGTACAGGGGTTCAGAACGATGAGAAAAAGTACGAGGTCCCAATTTCGGCGCGAACTTTCCGGTGAGCAAAAATTTGAAAACGGACCCAGGGGTTCAGAACGATGAGAAAAAGCCTTGCGCCTAGACGGTTTTTGGATCGGAGCTCGTTTGGTGTCCCAAACGGCTATCATGCCGGCGGGGTTGAACCGGGGTTCAGAACGATGAGAAAAAGCCGTGCGAGCAGACAGTTTTCGGAACGGAGCTCGTTTGGTTTCGCAAACGGCTATCATGGTCTTGCGCGCAAACGAGCTCGTGCGGGCAGACAGTTTTCGGAACGGAGCCCAATTTTTTTGCGCATAGTTTTAGGCGGGCAAAAATTTGAAAATCAATAGGGGTTCAGAACGATGAGAAAAAGTCGTGCACGCAAATGATTTTGGTAACGAAGCTCGTTTGGTGGCCCAAACGACTATCAGGTCTGGCGGGGTTGCCCAGGGTGTAATTTTAATGCGCGAATTTCCCAGCGAGCAAAAATTTGAAAACGGACTCAGGGGTGTAGAACAATGTGAACAAGTCGTGAGTGCAGACGGTTTTGGGAACGGAGCTCATTTGGTGCCCCAAACGGCTATCGGGCGCGGCGGGGTTGACCCGGACTCAATTTTTGTATGCGAACTTTCTGGCGGGCAAAAATTTGAAAATGATCCCAGGAATTCAGAATGATTAGAAAAAGCCGTGCGCGTAAATGGTTTTGGGAACGGAGCTCGTTTGGTTCACCAAACGGCTATCGGGCCTAGCGAGGGTGCCTCGGCGCCCAATTTTTATGCTAAACTTTCCGGCAGGCAAAAATTTGAAAACGGAGACGGGTTCAGAGTGATGAAAGAAAGCCGTGTGCATAGACGGTTTTGGGAACGAAGCTCGTTTGGTTCCCAAAACGGCTATCGCGCTCAACGAGAGTGCCCCGGTTCAAACTTTTAGGCCAAACTTTCTGGCAGGCGAAAATTTGAAAACAGACCCAGGCGTTCAGAACGATGAGAAAAAGCCGTGCGGGCAAACGGTTTTAGAAACGGAGCTCGTTTGGTGCCCCAAAGGGCTATCGGCCCCGACGGGGGTGCCCAGGGCCCAATTTTTGTGCGCTAACTTTTTTGTGGGCGAAAATTTGAAAACAAACCCAGGGGCTCAGAATGATGAGAAAAAGCCGTGCGCGTAGACGATTTTTTGAACGGAGCTCGTTTATTGCCCCCAACGGCTATCGGGTCCAGAGGGGGTGACTCGGGGCCCATTTTTTGTGTGCAAACTTTCTGGCGGCGAAAATTTGAGAATGGACCCAAGGGTTTAGAACGATGAGAAAAAGTCATACGCGCAGATAGAACGGTGCTCGATTGGTGCCCCAAATGACTATCGGGCTCGACGGGGGTGGCCTGGGCCCAATTTTTGTGTGCAAAGTTTCCGGTAGGCAAAAGTTTGACAATGGACAAAGGGGTTCAGAACGATGAGAAATAGATGTGCGCACAGACAGAACGGTGCTTGTTTGATGCCCCAAACATCTATCGGTCCCCGCGGCGGAGCCCCGGGGCCCAATTTTTGTGCGCGAACTTTCCGGCGAGCGAAAGTTTGAAAAAGGACCCAAGGGTTCAGAACGATGAGAAAAAGTTTTGCGCGCAGATGGTTTTGGGAACGGAGCTCGTCCTCAAACGGCTATCGGGCCCGGCAGGGGTGAGCCGGAGCTTAATTTTTGTGCGCGTACTTTCAAACGGGTGAAAATTTGAAAACGAACCAGGGGTTCAGAATGATGAGAAAAACCGTGCACGCATACGGTTTTTGGAACGGAGCTAGTTTGGTGACCTAAACGGCTATCGAACCTGGCAGGGGTGCCAGGGCCTAATTTTAATGCGCGAACTTTTCAGCAGGCAAAAATTTGAAAATGGAGCAAAGGCTTCAGAACGATGTGAAAAAGCCGTGAGCACAGACGGTTTTGAGAATGGAGCTCGTTTAGTGCCCCAAACAGTTATCGGGCCTGGCAGGGGTGACCCGAGGTCCAATTTTTGTGCGCGAACTTTCTGGCGGGTGAAAATTTAAAAACGAAACCAGGAGTTCAGAACGATGAGAAAGTGCTGTGCTCGCAAACGATTTTAGGAACGGAGCTCGTTTGGTGCCCAAAACAGCAATCATGCCCGGTGGGAGTGCCAGGGCGTGCGAAAATTTGAAAACGGAACCAGGGCTTCAGGGTGATATGAAAAAAGCCGTGAGCGTAGACGATTTTGAGAACGGAGCTCGTTTGGTACACCAAACGGCTATCAAGCCTGGCAGGAGTGACACGAGGCCCAATTTTTGTTCGCGAACTTTTCGGTGGGCGAAAATTTGAAAACGAACCTAGGGATTCAAAACAATAAGAAAAAGCGTGCGTGTAGACGGTTTTTGGAACGGAGCTCGTTTGGTGCCCCAAACGGCTATCGGGCCCGCGTGGGTGCCTCAGGGCCTAATTTTTGTGCGCGAACTTTCCTGTGGGCGAAAATTTTAAAACAAACCCAAGGGTTCAGAACGATGAGAAAATCCTTTGCGCGTAGATAGTTTGTGGAACGGTGCTCGTTTGGTGCCCCAAATGGCTATCGAGCCTGGCGGGGGTGCCCGGGGGCCCAATTTTAGTGCGCAAACTTTCCGGCGGGCGAAAATTTGAAAACAGACCCAGGGGTTCAGAACAATGAGAAAAATCTGTGCTCACAAATGGTTTTTGGAACGGAGCGCGTTTGGTGCCCCAAAAGGCTATCGAGCCCCGCGGGGATGTCCCAGGGCCCAATGTTAGTGTGTGAACTTTCCTGCGGGCAAAAATTTGAAAACAGGCCTAGGGGTTTAGAATGATGAGAAAAAGCCTTGCGCACAGACGGTTTTGGGAACGGAGCTCCCAAACGAGCTCTCGGGCCAGACGAGGGTGCCCCGAGGCCCAATTTTTGTGCGAAAACTTTCCGACGGGCGAAAATTTGAAAACGGACCCAGGGGTTCAGAACGATGAGAAAAATCTGTGCTCGCAAATGATTTTGGGAACAGAGCTCGTTTGTTACCCCAAACGTCTTTCGGGCCCAATTTTTGTTCACCAGCTTTCCAGCGTGCGAAAATTTGAAAACGGACCCAGGGGTTCAGAACGATGAGAAAAAGTCATGCGCGCAGACAGTTTTTTGAACGGAGTTTGTTTGGTGGCCCAAACGGCTATCGGGTTTGGCGGGGGAGCCCCGTGGCCCAATTTTTGTGCGCGTACGTTCCGGCGGGCAAAAACACGAAGATGGACCAACGGGTTAAGAACAATGATAGAAAGTCGTGCGCTTGACGGTTTTGCGAACGTAGCTCATTTGGTGCCTTAAATGGCTATCGGGCTCGGCTCGGCTGCCCCGGGGCCCACTTTTTATGCGCAAACTTTTCATTGAGCGATAATGCAAAAACGGCCCAGGGGTTAAGAACGATGATAAAAAGCCATGCGTCAGACGGTTTTGCGGACGAAGCTCATTTGGTGCCCCAAATGGTCATCGGGCCCGACGGAGCTTCCCCAGGGCCCAATTTTTGTGCGCGAACTTTCTGACGAGCGAAAACGTGAAAGCATACCCTAGGGTTAAGAACGATGAAAAAAGTTGTGCGCCAGACAGTTTTGCGAACGGAGCTCATTTGGTACCCAAAATGGCTATCGAGCCTAGCGGTTCTGCCTTGGGGACCAATTTTTGTGCGCGAATTTCCGGCGGGCGGAAATATGAAAACGGCCCTAGGGGTTAAGAACGATGAAAAAAAGCTGTTCACCAGACGGTTTTTCGTACGAAACTCATTTGGTACCACAAATGGCTATTGGGCCCGGCGGGGCTACCTCGGGACCCGATTTTTGTGCCTGATCTTTTTGGCAGTGGAAAACGCGAGAACAAACCCAGGGGCTATGAATGATGAAAAAAAGTTATGCACTAGATAGTTTTGCGAACGGAGCTCATTTGGTGCCTTAAATGTCTATCGAGGCCGACAGGGATGCCCCGAGGCCTAAGTTTTGTGCACGAACTTTCTGGCGGGCGAAAACGCGAAAACGGACCCAAGTGTTAAGAATGATGAAAAAAAGCTGTGCGCCAGACAGTTTTGCGAATGGAGCTCATTTGGTGTCCTAAATGGCTATCGGGCCCGACGGGCTACCCCGAGGCCTAATTTTTGTGCGTGAACTTTCCGACGGGCAAAAACGCAAAAACGGACCTAGGGTTTAAGAACGGTGAATAAAAGTTCTACGCTAGACGGTTTTGCGAATAGGGCTCATTTAGTGCCCCAAATGGCTATCAGGCCCAACGCGGGTGCCCGTGGCCCAATTTTTGTGCGCGAACATTCCGACGGGCGAAAACTCTTCGAACCAAGGGGTTAAGAACGATGAAAAAAATCTGTGTGCCATATGGTTTTTCGAACGGAACTCATTTGCTGCCCTAAATGGCTATCGAGCCTAGCAGGGCTGCTTCGGTGCCCAATTTTTGTGCACAAACTTTCCGGCGGGCGAAAACGAACCGAGGGGTTAAGAACGATGATTAAAAGCTGTGCGCCAGACGATTTTGAGAACGGAGCTGCCCAGTGGCCGAGGGGTTTGAAGGATCTCATAGCTAAGTGTTCCATGAGCGCGTTCGGATCGCTCCGATCTCGCCGTGACCGAAATATAACATTATACATTCAACCCATACAATTATGCAAATAAACTCTAATTAATGGCATGCTATGAATTACTAGATCATATGGGAAAGAGTTCCATACAAGTTGAAGACTATCTTCAAACTTCAAAACTCCAACGCAGTGGAAACCCTCCAAGTGATCTACCAACGTTCGGTGAAAACATCGACTGCAGTAGCACGATCAATGCGAACACATGACAACAACGGGGACGCCACCACCACTAATGAGCACTAGGTATTCTCGGAGTGAAAACCCAAAGGGTGGGCTTTGGTGAATTTGGTAGAGGGCGGAGGAAACACGAATTGTGTAGTCGATAAGCAAGTGGGAGGATAAAGGCCGCTATCGCATAGCAGAAATGCTTATCATTTAGAGGAGCTACACGATCGTGTAGGATTTACTGAACGATCGTTTAGGAAAAGGGTTACGATCGTTTAGTTAAATCAGCACAGTATACGATCGCTTAGAGAAGCTATTCGATCGTGTAGACGAAAGTGTGCGATCGTTTAGCATGAGGTGGACGATCGTTTAGGCGGAGAAGCGACTATCGTATAGGCTCTCGAGCGATCGTTTTCTTTCACAAACGCGCGCTTCACGAAATCTTTTGGGCGAATGACAGATTATCGATTGGACGATTCAAAAATGAATTTTTTTTTTCATTTTCAACCCATCGATTACCATAACCGACGTTTCCCACTAACCCATGTCCAAGCGTGATATTAGGATTAATTATCATATAATTAATAAATAAATAAATAAATAAATATAATCATATTATATTTATATCCTATAGTTTTATATCACATATCTACTATAATATTTTCTCCTTTTCTTGATATAAATCATATTTATATCTAATTTACTCTAAAATAATGTATCTCATACATTTAGCCAATTATATCATATACAATTAACCAATCCAATTATATCATATACAATCGAACTTCCTCTTGTCAGTTTGAACATTTCAAATTAACCCAAATACTAGTTCTCGACTTTATCAAAGACACCAAGGTGACCTAATGGACCTTGGCATCGAAGCTCAAACGGTACTTGAATAGCTTACTAAACTCTTTAACCACGAGATCCACCATCCATTAACTGTCAGGCTTTCCACTAAAGACCAACAGCTAAACGCTTCTTACCACAGATACATTTCCGTGTCAATCGAATATAACCAATCATGAGTACGATGACCCTTCACAGAAGCTCGTAAGTACAGTTTGGCCAAATTACCATTTTGCCCCTTTAATTACATCTTTCTCCTTAAGTACCACTGATCCCTCTAATGAACAATACAACATAGTCCTACTATGTGTGAACACCTCTCGGGCCATGAGAAGGTGTGTGGCGCCATATCGTTCAAGCCTTGGAATCAGCCCTTAAGGGAGCCATCTATCTACTTACCCTTGCCTCAGGGAAGAAGTGAATTCCATCTTGTGTAGCTGAGTTCCCAGCTCCCAAATCAGACGAGTCCCCAAAATGGTAGGTTTGAATCGGCGACTTGGCCATTCGCACCCATACAAATCAAAGGACCGCCCTCAATGCCAGGAGTTCCCAACTCACTCAGAATTGAGGTCATGTTACCTATGGTCATCCTAGTGAAGTGAGGTCTCTGTCATGAACAGTGTTATATAACGAGACATTAACACTTCATGGTCAGGTCTTATACAAACTCTTTGTATAGGATGCCCCCACTTGCATGTCCCCAACACGAATGATCAGGATCAGACCATCTATGACAAGTCACAACACTTGTGACCATTCCACAAAGCGAGCCGCATGCGTAGCATTACCAGGATAAGGTTTCCCTCCAATATTCATATACTATAGACCATTTTGGTTATCACTCAAGACATGATCCACATGTATGTCACCATATTTATGCTTGAGTCACATACAGATAACCAGAGATTTTATGTTTTTTGGTTTGTGTTAACGCAAATAAAACCAGTAAATGAGCGAAAAATAAGATGTGAAGTATCTATCATATATTAATAACACAAGCATTCGTACAAGCTGTTTACAAACTATAGAATACGAGATTTTAGGGCATTAACCCCAACAGGGTTAAAAATGATAAAAAAAGTTGTGCGCCAGACGGTTTTGTGAATGGAGCTCATTTGGTGCCCCAAATGTGATGGAACACGAAACATACGCAGCGGAAAAATGGATCTAATTACACTATTATTGCTTTTAATTTAAAGGAAAAAATGCATGCAATTGAAGGAAAAAAACAGTAATTAAAAATTACCTTAGAAGCTCCCGAAAACCGCTTTTCCTCGCTGAATCTCGACCCAAACTCTTTTGGACCACCACTAGAGTTGACCTACTATCCTCTGGACTCAGAACCGGATTCTGGGACCCGATGGATGAAGAAACCTGAGAGAGAGAAAGAGTTGGAAAGCCCACTACTAAGTTCACGCACAATTTGATCATAAGTTGCTTGACAATTCGTGAGAAACAGTTTCACAAATATATTGCTTGGCAATCCATTTAAACACTTAGCATGGGAAATATCTTCAAAAAATCATAGTTTCTAAATCATTAAAACAGTAAGTCATCACATAGTCACTCACAGTTCGTTGGCCTCTTAACGGGTTATACGCCTCCCCTAGCTCTTATTGGCCTTACTAGCGAGATTCAGCCCAATTTCTAGCAAGATTCCCTTCTAGAGTGAGATCCTCATCATAAAATTAGCGAGATTTCCTTCATTAGCGAGATCCTCAGCACAAAATTAGCGATATTTCCTTCATTAGCGAGATCCCCTTTCTCCATATGAGCTGCTTCCCAAGTAGCTGTCTGTTTATGCACAGCTTCTCCATTACAACTTAAAAATTTCAGCTCAAAATTCCTCGTCGTTTAAACTGGAGATTCAAAACTTCATCATTGGCCCCAATTCAAGCAGTTGCCTGCTTGTTCAACAATTTCTAGTTCAAACTTCAAAAATATATAACTCAATTTCTAGGCTTTATCTTAAAAAGTTTCATTGTACAAGGTTGTTTATAACTGAGTTAACAATATTTCTTCAAATTTTTAGCTCAAAACGCTTCGTAATTCGTCCCAGAGCTTCAATTCTTCAATGATGGCCTAGATTCACTCTGGAAACAAACCGTTCGTCTTTATTTTGCCTTTCTAGCCTTATTCCGGCGAGTTTTCCTTCCAGCAGCCCAGCCACAGAAAATAGACACATAGAGCTTTCGAATTCCACTAAAATTACACAAATAGCCTAAGTAGTTTGTCCAAAATGACTTAATGAACTCGACCTTCTTGCTTATATTATCGCCCAAAATATAGCATGAACCCTCCTTGTGCCACCTAGCCCACTACTAGTGATGAAGGGCTAGGATTTAGCAAATTTCCTTTTACTAACTTTACTCACAATATTACTTCAGCCCCATACCTCATTAGATGTCATGGTCTCATTCATATGCTTATTATGCATTCCACCATCAAGCATGACCTTCCTTAGCCTAGTCGAGTTTTGTACTACTTTTACATTTAGCTACCCAAGAGCCTATTTCTTCTTGCTTACATCTTCTACCCTTCCTAAGACATGGCTTCATTTAGCTCATTAGAAGATATCACATTACTTACTCTTACTTGAAGTAATTAGGTTTCGAATTTTACAAATTCTTCCCCCTAAAAGAAATTTCGTCCTCGAAATTTGCTCGAACCTACTTATAACTTAGACTTTGACAACATCCTTTGATTATAAATTTACAACCTTCCTCCTTTCTTTGTACTATAACTTTCCCAACTACGACTTACCATACTGTATACATAAGGTTTTCTTAACTGTACTAGTTCCTAGCTCAGTTATAATTCAAACTTCGAGCTATTACTTGGAACATCAGCAGATCTGGACCTTTTCCTTTTTGTCTTCTGCTGACAATTTTGTTCCTTACTTTTATACTCAACATACCCCTGGTACATTTCAAGCTCACTGTTGCTCATCTTTTCCCTCCTCTTAGGATTAATCTAACTAGGACTTCCTCTAGATTACACCCTTTTTCTCTGAATTCACTAGAATAGACTTCACGTTTGCCACTAACCTCTGAGCAAACCTGCTATTTCTAGTGAAAAGTCTATGTTTACCTATGTGACTCCCGACTTCCACTCAGGTACTAGTAGTGGATTGAGCAATCCCGTCGGCCTCTGCCCTTCAGGTTTCACTTGTTGACAAAACAAACATCACATAGCACTTTTCTTATTTTGCTAGACTGTGCCTTAGTCTATTAGTCTAGAGTGGCCGTTTTGCTCACTCCTTATCATTCTTTACTGCATTACTACTTAACTGGGAAGGAACTCCTCTTGCTCTCTTCCTACAATCATAACTTGCATTCCTAATTGAGAGAGAATCTTTACTCAATCTCTCAACATCAATTCATGGCTAGAATGGAGTGTTTCGACACTATCAATCACAACTTTTCCCTTAATTGTACAATTCTAGTTCAAGTACCATCGTACCTTACGTACTACTTCTCAGCTACCTTCTCCATGTACTTTAGTATCGAGCTATTCAATTTCTAAGATTGAGCTTCAGTACCTTCTCCGTGTACTTAAGTACTGAGCCACTCATACTCAACTTGCATATTCTTATTTCTCAATGACTTAGTTGCCCAAAACATTCTTACTAACGCATCCTCATGGTCATTTTAAAACATAGCATAAATACAACATTAATGTGAGGTGCGTTGCTTGGTAACTATTTGAGAATAGTTGTTATTAATAGCTTTCAGTTAACATACATTGCTAAACATTCATAAGCTTTAGCAATTTACTTAAAACATTTAAAGCATCTAAAGTCATTCCCTCCTGCTGCTGGAACCATATGACCAAGAAATACAACCTGGTCTCACCAGAAATCACATTTGCTGAACGTGGCATACAACTGCTTCTTTCACAGTGTCTGCAAAACTATCTTCAAATGATTCTCATGATCTTCCCTACTACTTGAATATACCAATATGTCATCAAGGTGACACACTGGATCTGTTGTAACCCTTGTTTATTAATTCTTGTAATTGAACTTTTAACTCCTTAAGTCCTTCTGGCACCATCCTTTATGGTGCCTGAAAAATAGGTGTTGTATCTGGAATTAAATTGATAGTAAACTCAACTTCCTTGTCAGATTGTAAATCCAGAAACTCTTGTAAACTCAACTTTTCAGGGAAAACATCCAGAAACTCTTGTACAACTGGTATATCCCCAGGTTTCATCTTCTCGTCCTAAGAAACCGTCACATGGGCTAAATAGGCTTCACATCTTTTACTTAGCAGCTTCCTAGCCTTCACTACTATTATTAGGCTTTCTGAAATATTCCTTTGCTTCCTACAAATACTGTCTCTTGCCTACCAAATCTCTCGAACATTATCCATCCTTAAACCAATTCATATGGTTGCAACATTTATTCGGAAAATCAATGCTCTAGAGTGACATCAATTCCAAGAAATCTAATGTAATTACTTCATAACTATACTTATCACAACTACTCCAGAGCCTGTAAAACTCTTATACTATTACAACCTCTCCACAACATAATAATAACCACATAGGGACATGCTCTCTATAATCTTTCCTACAAACAGTGCAACATATCAGATAATAATAAAGGTATAACACATAGGCAACTAGTTCATAAATATACTGATACATAAAGTTTCTTTACCATTCACAACATTAGATAACTCCCCTGCCTCCTGGTAGGACACTTTGTAAAAACCTGCCCTGCCGCTGAGATCGTCCTGCTTCCTTTCTCATTTTTCTTCTCTTGAATCCCTTCCTCGGCTCCTGAGCCACTAGGCTTATCTATCTTCTGTAAAGCCATTCCGTGTTCTATCAGAACTTCTCGACCTAGCTGGGGCATTCCTTATTGAAATGTCCTGCCTGTTCGTATTGGAAACATATGTTTTTCCCTTAATAACATGTCCCTCGATGATGCTTACCACAATTCTTGTGCGCGAACTTTCCGACGGGCGAAAATGTGAAAACATACCTAGGGGTAAAGAACGATGAAAAAAAGTCGTGCGCCAGACGGTTTTACGAACAAAGCTCATTTGGTGCACTAAATGGCTAACGGGCCCAGTGGAGCTTCCCCGGGGCCCAATTTTGTGCCTGAACTTTTCATTGGGCGAAAACACGAAAACAGACCCAAGGGTTAAGAACGATGAAAAAAAGCTATGCGCCAGACGATTTTGCGACGGAGCTCGTTTGGTCCCCAAATGGCTATCAGGCCCGAATGGGCCATCCCGAGGCCCAATTTTTGTGCACGAACTTTTCATCAGGCGAAAACATACCTAGGGGTTAAGAACAATGAAAAAAAGTTGTGTGCCAGACGGTCTTGCGAATGGAGTTCAGTTGGTGCCCTAAATGGCTATGGGCCTGGCAGGGCTGCCTTGGGGTCGAATTTTTTTGCTTGACCTTTCCCGTGGGAAAAACGCGAAAACAGACCCAGGGGTTAAGAACGATGAAAAAACTTTGTGCGCCAGACGATTTTGCGAACAGGGCTCATTCGGTGCCCTAAATGGCTATCAGGCCCGGTGGGGCTGCCACGGGCCGAATTTTTGTGCACGAACTTTCCGTCGGGTGAAAACGCGAAAATGGACCTAGGGGTTAAGAATGATGAAAAAAAGTTGTGTGCCAGACGGTTTTGCGAACGGAGCTCATTTGGTGCCCCAAATGGCTATCGGGTATGTCTCGGTAGTTAACGAATATTGAGTAATTTTGTGTAAAGATATTAACCAATAATCTCAAATCATTAGAGCTTAGGACCTATAGATCTATAAGGTCCCTCTACTAGCTCGTAAATTTGTATCTTGGATTAGTGAATTGAGCGGATTTGAAGTGTTAAATTTCTAAATTAGGGTTTTGAATTTGTTGGGAATGTCCTAAGCTCGCAATTCGTAAATGTTGTTGACATATTTTATTTATCAATAAAAATGTTGTTGAGTATTTTATTCAATAAATTATCGTTGATATTACATTCTTTTATGAAAATCCATGGCTATAACCTGAATACTTTAACTTTATGTGGTGATATAACAAAGGATCAAGTTTTAATATATAGCCAAAAATGGTCTATAAGTATATGGATGAGATTGGGTACCACATCCTGGTGACACTATTGGATGCGACCCATTTTGTATACTGCTACAAATGATGTAATCCAAAAATCATTCATGTGAAGACATGTGAGTGGGGGCATCCTGTGCAATGAGTTTGTATAAGACTGGACCTCGAAATAGTCACTTTTCTTTATAATAACCGTTTACTGTTAAAACTGACTATTTCAAACTCAATGACCTAGGGTAACTCAATCTTAATCCTGAGCTAACTATGAACTTCTATTTATTCGGGATTATCCTTTGATCTGCATAGGTGAGAGTAGTCCAATAATACTGCTCAGTAAGCCTCCCATTTTGGGGATAAGACCAGATAGATAGTTGGGGACATAGTTTTGCAATATGGAATTAACTCCTACCCGACTTAGCATTAGCAAATAGGTTGTTCTCTTAATCGTTGATGCTTACTCTTGAACAACGAGGCCCCACCTCTCATGATAGAGAGGGTTATGGTTTATAAGTTGGACTATAAATCAATTGTTCAATAGAGGATCAGTGGGAGCTTAAAGAGTAAGATGTATTTACAGGGGTAAAACGGTAATCTTTGACCCAACTGTAAATACAAAGAACCTGTGAAGGATTGACTAACTGATTATGGTTAAAATGAACAGAAATATATCTACAATGAAGAGAATGCAACTATTGAGCTATAGTGGAATGTCTTGATAGTTAATGAATAGTGATTAATTCAGTTTAAAGAGTTTAACTAATTAATTGCAAATCGTTGGAGCTCATGATCTGTAGGTCCATACGGTCACTCTACTAGCTCATAATTTGGATTAGTAGATTGAGTAATCTTGATGAGATTTGAAATTAGAGTTTAGAATTTGAAATGTTCAAATCAATTAGGGTTTCTATTAATTGTATTTGATACAATTGAAATGTTTAATTTTACCTAAATTAAACAAAATTGGAGAAATTGATTAATGTTTAAATTATGATTTAAATATTAATTACATGAAATTAAATTCACTGTAGTGAAATTGGTGTATTATTAATTTAATATTAGATATTAAATTAACAAGATTAATTAAAAGGTCTAATTAATTAGTTTGATCTAAAATTAATCAATTGAATTAACTTTTATAAAACTAATAAAAAAATAAATTAGTTTATTTATTAAATTTATTTTAGAAATAAATTTTGAAAAAGAAAAAAATAAGAAAAAAATAAGAGAAATTCTAAAAGTTGGAAATCCCTACTAAATGGTGTAAGCACCTTATTCATCCAATTTCACTCAATCTCCATAAGAAGGAGCTAACCTTCATATAATCTTTGAGATTGCATGATGAAAGCTTTATAAATTGGAGTGTTAGACTGAATGATTGGCCATGCATTTAGAATTTCTACAAAAATTTTGCAGAATTTGAAACCCTAAAAAAACCCTCTTCAGTTCTATCAAAACCAGATCAATTTTGTGTTTCCACCACACAATCCTTGCAAAAGAATAGTAGTGAAGATCTTGGTGGTGGTCTACTTAAAGATTGAAACATTTTTCCGTGGAACTCAACTGGTTTTTAAAGAGGACTCATCAAATGTATTGTGTTCAACAAACTCTCTTGTGAAATAATTTTTTCTAAAGCATGTTTTAAACTCAAATTAAGTGTAATTAAAGTGCTTATTGATTCTATTTAACTCCGCATATTAGTAAACTTCATAAGAATTTGAAGTGTTTAAATTCAATTTAGGGTTTGTTTAATTGTATTTGATATAATTAAACGTTTAATTTATCAAAATTAAATGTAATTGGAGAGATTAGAATATTTAAATATTGATTTAGATATTGAATTGTATGAATAGGATTCATGTTTAAAGTAGGTATTTTATTAATTTAATATTTGATATTAAATTAATATTTAATTAATTAAATTTGTTTAATTAATTAAATTAAATTAATAAATGATTTTTCAATTTTAAAATTCAATTTCAGAATTGAACTTTTTGGTTTTATTTAAATTTAGTTTTAATTGTAAAATTAAATAAATAAAAACCAAAATTAAAATGGTTTTTAATTTGAGTGGAAATATCCTCAATTCAATGCCTAATCTACTCCATTAGTGCTGATTGAAATGGCAATCAGATATTTAAAGGAGTGTTTGCATGAATTATGTATTGGGGATGATGCCCTAAACTCTCGTGTCCTGTAGTTTGTAAACATAGTTTCAAACAAACGCTTGTGATGTATAATATATGATATTTTCTTCACTTCTTGTCTATGAACATTGGATGTTTTATTTGCTTTACCACAAACCAATAAACTAAGATCCCTGGTTGTCATTTGTAACTTAAGCATGTATATGGAGATATACAAGTGAATCATGACTTAAGTGATAACCAAAATGGTCTGTAGTATATGGATATGGGAGGGAAACCTTATCCTAGTAACGCTACGGATGCGGCTCGCTTTGTAGAATAGTTACAACTATTGTGTCTAGCTACAGATGGTCTGATCCTGATCATTCATGTGGGGACATGCGAGTGGGGGCATCCTATACAAAGAGTTTGTATAAGACCAAACCATGAAGTGTTATAGTCTCGTTATATAACGTCGTTTATGACAGAGACTTCACTTCACTAGGATGACCATGGGTAGCATGACCTCAATCTGGAGTGAGTTGGGAACTTCTGCCTTTGAGAGTGGTCTTTTGATTTGCATGGGTGCGAGTGGCCAGATCGCCGACTCAAACCTACCACTTTGGGGATTTCTCTTATTTGGGAGTTGAGAACTCAGCTACACAAGATGGAATTCACTCCTTTCCCGAAGCAGGGGTAACTAGATAGATTGCTCTCTTAAGGGCTGATCCCGGGACTTGAACGATGTAGCGCCACACACCTTCTCATGGCCCGAGATGTGTCTACACATAGTAGGACTATGTTGTATTGTTCATTAGAGGGATCAGTGGTACTTAAGGAGTTAGATGTAACTATAGGAGCAAAACGGTAAATTGGCCCAACTGTACTTACGAGCATCTGTGAAGGGTTATCGTACTGTTGATTGGTTATCGTCTTTAGTGGAATGTTTAACAGTTAACGGATTATGGATCTCGTGGCTAAAGAGTTTAGTCAGCTATTCACGTACCGTTGGAGCATCGAGCCACATGTCCATAAGGTCCCCTTGGTAGCTCAATAGATTCAAGTTGAGAATTACTTTTTGGGTTAGTTTGAAGTGTTCAAATTGACAAGAGGGAGTTCAATTACATATTATATGATTAAACATGTTAATTATATATGATATGATTGACATTATGTATGAGATACAATATTTAGAGGAAAATGATATAAATATGATTTATATCTAGTAGAGGAAAAAAGATTATGGTTAATGTATTGCATATGATGTGATATTAAACCATATGTTAATGAATATAATATGATTATATTTATTATTTAATTTTGGACAATTATAGGACAATTGTGCCGGCATTTTCTCCGTAACCGTGTGATAGTCGAAGGTTTCATTCAGTTTTCGTAATTGAAAAATAAAATCAAAATCGTTTCCATTTTACAAAGAGAACAGTCATTTGCTCATGTTTTGGTGTATATTGCCCATCGCATAGCAAACCGAAAGCCTGCACGATAGCTCAACGTTTCTACACGATCGTATACACGCGCGCTTCTTACTAAACAATCGTATAGGATTTGCTAAACAATCGTCTAGCTCTTTCCTAAACAATTGTGTGCCTGAGCGTTTACTAAACGATCGTCTATACGATCGTGACCTATTTACTAAACGATCATGTACCTCTTCCTAAATGATTAAGCATCTTCTATACGATAGACCTACCTTCTCCCACTTGCTTGGTCATGGTATACGATCTTCTTTTCCTCCATCATTCTACCAAATCCAACAGAGCCCACACTTCCTAGATTCTCACACCGAGAATACCGAGGGTTCTAAGTGGTGGTGTCATCCCCGTGCTGTATTCGTGTGGAGTCCGTTTGTGGGTAGATGACCGTGATTTGGTGAACGATTGCTTGAATGTTCCAGCGAAAGTGGGAGCAGACGTTCCTTGGAGAGAACGAGATTTTGGTGAAGAAGAGTCCTTCAACTAGTACGTATTTCTTGTTCTCTAGTTATTTAAAGTTTCAAAGCATGTCGGTAATTTATTGTATATTGTATATCTATTCTTTAGATTGTAAATGCGGTAATTCTGTCACAATAAGTTTGGAATGATCCGATTCTACTCAGAGGTACTCTTGTATAAGAGTTCCTTCATTATGTACATAAATACTCTGAATTTCAGAGTTTGAAAGAGGATGTATGCCGGTTTTTCTGAAATTCAGTATTCTCTCTAAACCCTCTTCCTTCTCAATTCCTTTGACCTCAATTTGGTGTTTCCACCACATAATCTGAGTTAGAGGATAGTAAAGAAGTTCCTTGTGGTGGTCTATTATGACTTTGAAGGCCAATTTCGTGAAGAGGAGCAAGAATTTGAAGAGTTTTAGCAAATGTAATATATTTTAGAAACCCTCTTTTGAATTCTATCTCATGCATGCATTTAAATTAAATTTAAGTATAATTAGAGTACTTATTGATTCTAATTGTTTCCGCATTTTGCACGATTACTCTATCATGTTCTTCATTTTAGGGAAGTAGTTCTTGGCGGCAATTGGAGGCTGAGGAGATAACGACGCGTGTAGGAACTAGACACATTGTCTCAACTACGACAGTTGGAGCACTTCGACTTTGTTTACAGAAATTAGATATTTTATTAGATAATGTATATGTGGTTGTACGCTTGAAAAGGAACTTTAGTTCTGTAAAATGCTTGCTTGAATAGAACTACTCTTTTTCTTTTAATGTAAATAAAGTGTTTGTTTACAAAAAATGAGTATATATTTGTTCTGTAAATCTCAAAGATAATCTTTATGTACTAAGACCGTTAGCAACTGAAGCTCTTCTTAATACTAAATTGTTTAAAACTGCGGTAACTTAGAATAAAAGAAAGAAAATTTCTTCTAAGGAAAATGCCCATCTTTGGCACCTAAGATTAAGACACATAAATCTCAATGGGATTGAGAGACTGGTCAAGAATGGACTTTTAAGTGAGTTAGAAGAAAATTCTTTACTTGTATGTGAGTCATGCCTTGAAGGCAAAATGACTAAAAGATCTTTTACTGAAAAAATGTCACAAGGCCAAAGAACCCTTAGACTTTGTGGTCCGATGAATGTTAAGGCAAGAGGAGGGTTTGAATATTTCATTACTTCAACTAATGATTATTTTAGATAAATGTATGTTTATTTAATGCAACATAAGTCTAAAGCCCTTGGAATGTTCAAGGAGTACAAGGATGAAGATGAAAATTCATTAAATAAAACCATTAAAACATTTCAATCTGATTGAGGTGAAGCGTATATGGATATGAATTCAAAAATATTTCATAGAACATGGAATTGTATCCCAACTCTCGGCACCTGGTACACCTTAGCAGAATGGTGTATCAGAAAGGAGAAATCTTTCCTTATTGGACATGGTTCGGTTTATGATGAGTTATGCTTCCTTATCTGACTCGTTTTGGGGTTATGCAGTAAAGGCTGTAGCTTACATTTTGAACCGCATTCCTTCCAAAAGTGTTATTGAAAGAATTTTAGGGTTATTAAATGGTTATAAAGGTAGTTTATGCCATTTCAGGATCTGAAGTTGTCCAACACATGTGCTTTGTAAATCCTAAGAAATTGGAACTTCGTTCAAAATTATGCTTATTTGTAGGTTACCCTAAAGGAACGAGAGAGGGTTACTTCTACGATCCTAAAGATAATAAAGTGTTTCTATCGATAAATGCTATCTTTTTAGAAAAGAACCACATAAGGGAGTATAAACCCTAAATCTACTGAACCTTCTATTGGGGTTGATGCCCTAAATCTCGTGAGTCTTGTAGTTTATAATGGAAATGTACAAACAATTTTATTTATTTAATAAACGATGAGATATTTTATTCATTTAGTAGTATTAACCCACAAAACCAATAAACTAACATCCAAGGTTATCTTTTGTAGCTTAAACATGTATGTAGAGACAAACAGATGGATCATGTTTAAGTGATAACCTAAATGGTCTATAGTAGATAGATAAGGTTGTATACCTTATCCTGGTGACACTATAGAGACACTCGCTTTGTAGATGTTACAATTGTTATAAAGTGCTACAAATGATCTGATCCTGATCATTCATGTGGAGACGTGTGAGCGGGGTGTTCTATACAAAAAGGTTTCTATAAGACTGAATCACGAAATGAATAGTTTCATTATATAACGTCGTTCATAATGTGAATCAACATTAATGGAATAAGTAAGCTAAGTAAGTATAGTGAATGATGAAATGTAAGAGAAGGAAAATTTTCTAAGTGTTATGACTGTATGCGTTCAAGTCGTAGCTTGGTCAACGCGTAGAGAGGGGAAAGTAACAATGGTAAGCAATAGAAGGCAAGGAAATATGTTAAGTATGGAATGTTGTGTTCTCGGGAGAAGTAGGAACAATTTAACACTTAAGAAAGATGGAAGGTTCCACACGTTGGAATTATGAGGCACCATGCGACTAACTTTGTATGTTATTGATGAGGGTTATGTTGGCAATGTTGGGGTTAATACCCTAAATCTCTTAGGATCCTATAGTTTTAATTGTATTTTATAAACATTTTATTTATTTAATAGACTATGAGATGTTTTATTTGACATTTAGTAACATTAAACCCACAAACCAATAAACTAACATCCAAGATAATCATTTGTAGCATAAACATGTATGTAGAGACATACAGGTGGATCATGTTTAAGTGATAACCTAAATGTTCTATAGTAGATGGATAAGGCTAGATAACTTATCTTGGTGACACTACAAATATGGCTCGCTTTGTAGATGTTACAATTGTTGTAAAGTGCTACAAATGATCTGATCCTGATCATTCATATGAAGACATGTGCGCGGAGGTATTCTATACAAAGAAGTTTGTATAAGACTGGACCATGGAATGACTAGTCTCATTATATAACGTCGTTCATAATATAGACTTATATTTCACCAGGATGACCATAGGTGACATGACCTGAATCCTGAGTGAGTTATAAACTTCTACCTATGAAGGCGGTCCTTTGATTTATATCGGTGAGAGTGGCTACATTGTCGACTCAATAAGCCTACCATTTTGGGCATTTGTTTGATTGGGGAGCTGGGAAAATAATTACACAAGAAGGAATTCACTCATTCCCCAATGCTGGGATAAGTAGATAAATTGCTCCCTTAAAGGCTAATTCTGGGGCTTGAACAATGTGGTGCCACACCCTTTTCTGGCCTGAGAGTGGTTTAGTCATAGTTGGACTATGATTTATTGTTCATTAGAGGGATGAGTGGTACTTAAGAAGTTAGATGTAACCATAAGGGCAAAAAAATAATTTTGGCCCAGCGGTATTTACAAGCAATTTGTGAAGGGTCATCGCACTGTTAGCTGGTTATATCCAATGGATACAGAAATATACCTGTAGTGCGAAGAGTGCAACTGTCAGTCTTTAGTGGAGTGACCGACAGTTAATGGATGTTGAATAATTTAGCTAAAGGAGTTTAATTAATTATTCAAGCACCATTGGAGCTTTAATTTATAGGTCCATAAGGCCTTCTCTCTAGCTCAACAGGGATTATTGAGAATTAATTTGAATGTTCAAATTAAGTGAGGGAATTAATTATATATTATAATTAATTTAAATTAATTATATGTGATATAATTAATAAAATGTATTTGATACATTATAGAATAAAGTTTATTGAGAGAGGAATTAAATATTTGAATATGATTCAAATACTAATTATATGGATGAGATTTATATAATTGAATTTAGTATAAATATGATTTATATTAAATACCATGCATTGTTGAGAGAAATAAAAACTATAGGTCATATTGTATTTGATATAATATAAAAATTGTAGATTATGTATTATATTTGATATAACATATAGTTATATATATATATATATATAATAATTTATTAAAATAATTTAAATTATTTGAAAATTAATTTAGGAGGGAGTTGTAACTCCCTCCCCCTCTTTTCTTTCTTGATCGATCGTGGTAGTTGAAGGAACTCTTATTCAAGAGTTCCTATGAGTGAAAGCGGATCTTTCTAATTCATTGTGACAGAATTATCGCATATACATTCAAACATAATTTTATAATGCTAAAGGGATCAAGAAATCATACCAGATGAAGATTTCTCGAGTCTGAAGCCCAAACGTCTACCTCGAACAGTCACCACTCGGACAGAAGGAATTGGAGAAGACAACACCACATAGAGCCCTCAGTATTCTTGGAGTGAGAATCCAAAGTGTGGGCTTTTTTCGGATTTGGTAGAGGAAAGAAGGAAGAGCGACCGTACACAACGATCAAGCAAGTGGGAGATGCAGTCGTCTATCACATAGACAATATGCTTGATCGTTTAGGTAAAGTGTACGATCATGTAGTAAAAGTAAGCGATCGTCTAAATGATTGTGTAGGAAAAGGTAAACGATCGTCTATACGACCGTGTAGGAAAAGGGTGAGCGATCGTCCAAAACAATCGCGTAGGAAAAACTAAGCAATTGTCTATATGATCGTTTAGTAAATACCGGGAGCTAAACGATCGCTTAGGAAAAAGGTAAACGATCGTTTATATAATAGCGCGTGATAGTGTAATCGGTATGTGATTGCTTAGCAATATTGTATATATAAGCGATCGTGCAGTCCTATCGTATAGGTACTGATTTTCTAAACGATGACACTATCTTTTTCACGATACCCGCGCACACCGAGATCAACATACCATTTGCTATTTATAATACACTCATCCGTTATTTTAAACGAAGAGGCGCCTTCCCACTTACTTTATAACCGTCCAATTAATGTGATCTTATCACATTCATAACTTATAAATTAATATCAAAATTAATTATAATATTTTTTTTTCTACTAGATATAAATCATATTTATATCCAATTTCCTCCAAATTAATGTATCTCATACATAAAGTTAATTATATCATATTTAATTAACTCGTTCAATTATATCATATATAATCAAACTCCCTCTTATCAATTTGAATATTTTCAAATTGACCCAAAAACTGACTCTCAACTTGTATCCAAGCTACCAAGGGAACCTTATGGACCTATGGCTCGAAGCTCCAATGGTACGTGAATAGCTGACTAAACTCTTTAGTCACGATATCCACCATCTGTTAACTGCAGGTATTCCACTAAAGACCGACAGTTGAACTCTTCTTGCCATAGATATATTTCTGTCCATTGCATATAACCAATCATCAGTACGATGACCCTTCACAGATGCTCGTAATTATAGCAGGCCAACTTTTCGTTTTGCCCCTGTAATTACATCTTCCTTCTTAAGTACCACTGATCCCTCTAATGAACAATACAACATAGTCCAACTATGTGTAAACACCTCTCGGGCCATGAGAAGGTGTGTAGCGCCACATCATTCAAGCCCTGAAATCAACGCTTAAGGGAGCCATCTATCTACTTACCCCTGCCTCGGGAAAGGAGTGAATTCCATCTTGTGTAGCTGAGTTCCCAGCTCTCAAATCAGATGAATCCTTAAAATGGTAGGTTTGAGTCGGCATTTTGGCCACTCGCACCCATGCAAATCAAAGGACCGCCCTCAATGGCAGGAGTTCTCAACTCACCCAGAATTGAGGTCATGTTACCTACGGTCATCCTAGTGAAGTGAAGTCTTAGTTATGAATGGTGTTATATAACAAGACGTTAACACTTCGTGGTCAGGTCTTATACAAACTCTTTGTATAGGACACCCTTGCTCGCATGTCCCCTACACGAATGATCAGGATCAGATCATCTATGATAAGTCACAACACTTGTGACCATTCCACAAAGCGGGCCGCATCTATAGCGTTACCAAGATAAGGTTTCCCTCCTATATCCATATACTACAAACCATTTTGGTTTTCACTCAAGACATGATCCACTTGTATATCACCACATACATGCTTGAGTCACATACAGATAACCAGGGATATTGTATCTATTGGTTTGTGGTAAAATCTAAATGTGCAAAGTCAAGTAGTAAAGTAAATATCATTTATATTATACATCACAAGTGTTTGTACAAAGTTATTTACAAACTACTGAACACGAGAATTTAGGACACAAACCCCAACAATCTCCCACTTGTCCTAAAGTGAAATGAGGAGTACAAGTAAACAGGCACAAAACAATAAACTAGGGCATAAAAACCCAGTACAACAAAATCTCCCACTTGCCCTAGTCCAGCTACGGGTGGTCCTGTAGACCCATGCTCTAAAGGTGACTCTCAAACACTGTAGCTGTGAGACCTTTTGTAAACGAATCAGCAACGTTTTTCTCCAAGGCGATCTTTGTGACTATCACGTCACCTCGATGGATTATCATGCGGATCGAATTTAACATGGCAACGGGTGAGAAAGTCTCCTCATAGTTGACTCCTTCCACCTGGGTATAACCCTTTGCCACAAGCTGAGTCTTGAAGGTTTGCACCTTCCCATCAGCATCCCGTTTGTGCTTGTAGATCCATTTATAACCTATAGATCTTACCCCATCAAGCTGATCTATAGGATCCCATACCGTGTTGAAGTTCATCAACTCCATCTCAAGATTCATGGCTTTGACCCATTCATCCCAGTCAACATCCTCCATTGCCTTTTTATAGGACAACAGATCCTCAACGTCACCATTTGTCACCATAGCTAGGATTTTCGTGAAACCTAGATAATGATCAGGTGGGTTCGTAACCCTCCCACTGCATCTAGGTTCCCTCAACTCTTGAGGTGGAACCGACCTACCAGATGAACTATCATTTACAGAGAATATAGAAGGCTCACTTTTGGTGGTGTCCAAACTGGTTTTGTTTTGCAGTGAATTTTGATTCTGTTCGAGATTCCAAAAGGAAAGTTCGTGACCGATTCGAGGGATTACGTGAAGACTTTGGATTATTCAAGGGTAAGTTGTTTTTTCTTCCCTAATTCCCTTTTCTATGCATGTTGTAATTTTCTATATTATGCATAATTCTTTATACTATAATTTTATTCTGTGAAAAATAAAATTTGGGAACGATCCCGCTTCTGTTGCAAACTTCATGATTCTTTCATCTTCAATAAGAGTTGTTGAAGAGCCCAACACTTCAACAAAAATTGTTGAAGTTGGTACATCTAATAGGTTAAATCCACCTCAAGCGTTGAGGGAGCCTCGACGTAGTGGGAGGGTTGCGAACCCGCCTATTCGTTATATGAGTTTAATAGAAATTCTAGCTATTGTAGTTCACAGAGATGTTGAGGATCCATTGTCTTACAAGAAGACAATGGAGGATGTTGACAATGATGAATGGAACAAAGCTACAAATCTCAAAATGGAGTCTATGTACTTCAATTCAGTTTGGGATCTTATAGATCAACCTGATGGGGTTAAACCTATAGGTTGCAAATGGATCTACAAGAGAAAATAGGGTGCTAGTGAGAAGATGTAAACCTTCAAGGCTATACTTGTAGCAAAGGGTTATACCCAAGTTGAGGGAGTCGACTATGAGGAGACTTTCTCACCTGTTTCCATATTGAAGTCTATCCGATTACTCCTGTCTATTGCCTCATATTATGACTATTTGATTTAGAAAATGGACGTCAAGATGGCTTTTCTGAATGAAAATCTTGAGGAGACCATTTATATGGAGCAGCATGAGGGATTCATAACCCAAGGTCAAAAGCAAAAGGTTTGTAGGCTTAATTGGTCCATTTATGGATTGAAACAAGCTTCTCGATCTGGGAATATAATATTTGATACTGTGATAAAATCTTATGACTTTGATCAGAATGTTGATAAGTCTAGTGTTTACAAGAAAATCATCAACAATTTACTAACTTTTCTTGTGTTGTATGTAGATGATATCCTACTAATTGGGAATGATGTAGGTCTACTGACTAAAATTAAAAATTAGTTGGCGACCCAACTCTAAATGAAAGATTTAAGAGGGACGTAGTTTGTTCTAGGTATTTAGATCCTGAGAGATCGAAAGAGCAAAACGATGGCTCTATCTAAGGCATCGTATATTGACAAGATGCTTGTCAAGTTTTCGATGTAGAACTTGATGGAAAAATAGGCATGCGTAGTGGAATTGAGGACCAAGAATATAGAATTTAATTTTACTTGTCACTACATAAAGTTCAAACTTAAACTTAATAGCCTCGGATCCTTAGTTTATTGGATTCATGAATATAGAATTTAATTTTACTAAAGATTTTCAATAATAGCTTTATTGAACAAGAATAAGATATTACAAACTTAGTTTTAGGACATAAAAACCAAAAAAAATCCAAGAGAGAGGCTTGCTACCTTTTAGGCATCTATCTTAGGAACAGTGTCCTAAGAAACCTCAAGAAGTTGAGGAAATAAGACAGATCCCCTATGCCGACTGTTGGTAGTATGATGTATGTGATGTTATGTACTAGACCTGACATCTACTATGTAGTAGGGATAGTCAGTAGATATCAGTCTAATCTAGGATATGATCACTAAAATGTCGTTAAAAACATCTTCAAGTATCTTCGGAGAACGAGGGACTACATGCTCGTATATGGTTCTAAGGATTTGATCTTTACAGGATACATGGACTTTGATTTCTAAATTGATAAGGATTTTAGAAAATTCACATCAAGATCAGTGTTTACTCTTAAGGAAGGGGGCAGTAGTCTGGAGGAGCACCAAGCAGGGGTGCATTTCTGATTCCACTATGAAGGCCGAGTATGTAACAACTTGTGAAGCTACTAAGGATGCTGTGCGGCTCAGAAAGTTCTTGACTGATCTAAAAGTGTTTCTAGACATGTCTAAGCCCATCATCATTTATTGTGATAATAGTGGTGCTGTGGCTAACTTCTGAGAGCCTAGGAGTCACAACCGCGGGAAGCACTTAGAGCGGAAGTATCATCTCATTCAAGAGATTGTGCATCAAAGGGACATGATCGTCACATAGATAGCTTCAGCGCACAACATTGTTCATCCATTTACAAAGGCCCTCGCGACTAAGGTGTTTGAGGGTCACCTACAGAGTATAGATCTACGAGACATGCCACATCTAGTCTAAGACAAGTAGGAGATTTTGAACTGGGCGCATTTTATGCCCTAGTTTCTTGTTTTGTGTACTTTTGTATTAGTGTGACTTTTATGATGTACACCCTACTAGCTATAGGAAAAGTGGGAGATTGTTAGGGTTGATGCCCTAAATCTCGTGGGTCATGTAGTTTGTAATTGTAATGTACAAATGATTTATTTATTTAATAAAATATGAGGTATTTTATTTGACATTTAGTAGCATTAACCCAGAAAACCAATAAACTAACATCCAAGTTTATCTTTTGTAGCTCAAACATGTATGTAAAGACATACAGATGGATCGTGTTTAAGTGTTAACCTAAATGGTATGTAGTAGATGGATAAGGCTGGATACATTATGTTGGTGACATAATAAGACGACCTGCTTTGTAGATGTTACAATTGTTGTAAAGTGTTACAAATGATCTAATCCCGATCATCCATGTAAAGATATGTTAGTGGGGGTATTTTATACAAAGGGGTTTGTATAAGACCAGGGTGACCATAGGTGGCATGACTTGAATCCTAAGTGAGTTGTGAACTCCTGCCTATGAAGGTGGTCATTTGATTTGTATGGGTGAGAGTGATTAGATCGCTGACTCAATAAGCCTACCATTTTAGGGATTCATCTGATTGGGAAGCTGGGAACACAACTACACAAGATGAAATGCAATCATTCCCTAACGTCTGGGTAAGTAGATAAATTGCTCCCTTAAGAGCTGATTCCGGGGCTTGAATAGTGTGGCACCACAACCTTTCTTGGCTCGAGAGGGGTTTAGTACTTAAGGAGTTAGATATAACTATAGAGGCAAAACAGTAATTTTAGCGCAACTGTATTTATGAGTAATTTGTGAAGGGTCATTGCACTGTTAACTGGTTATATCCAATGGACACATAAATATATATGTAGTGCAAAGAGTGCAACTTTCAGTCTTTAGTGTAGTGACCAGTAATTAATGGATGTTTAGTAATTTAATTAAATGATTTTAATTAATTATTCAAATACCATTGGAGCTTCAATCCATATGTTCGTAAGGTCCCCATTGTTGGTCAACTGGGATTATTGAGAATTAATTTTAGATTAATTTGAATTATTTAAATTAATTAAGGGAATTAATTATATATGATATAATTAATTTAAATTAATTATATGTGATATAATTAATATAATGTATTTAATACATTATAATAAAACTTTATTTTGAGAAGAATTAAATATTTGAATTTGATTCAAATGCTAATTACATGGATTGGATTCATATAATTAAATTTAGTATAACTGTGAATTATATTAAATACCACAAATGATTGAGAGAATTCAAATTATAGGTTATATTGTATTTGATACAATATAAAAACTATAGGTTATGTGATATATTTGATATAACATGTAGTTTAATATATACTACATGATAAGAAAGTTATCATATATATATATATATATATATATATATCAAAAAATTTATTAAATAAATTGTTACATTATTTAATAAATTCAATTTGAATTTTAATTAAAGAGGGAGTTATAACTCCTTCGCCCTTGATACACTCCTCAATCAATTGTGGAAGGTCGGGTTTTGAGGATCTTCATCTTCTTCATAGAAAATTTTACACAGTCTGTTTTTGTGTGTGATTTAGATCTCTTTCCTTCCTCTCAATTATTCTCTCCCTCTTCCAAAATTATATAAAACTCACACCTCCTATAATTCTCAACCCCTATAGAGAATATAGAGGATTACCTCTTGGTGGTGTCCAAGTTGGGTTTGCTATTTTTTTGTTCGTATTTCTGTATGAAGATTTCGTGATCATTTAGAGGAAAAATATGTGAAGATTTATTTGGCTTCAAGGGTAAGTAATCCAGAGCCTAATCTCTCTGTTTATTCTAAAAGCATGTTGTAAATCTCTGTTTGAATTGCATAATTTTTCTCTGAATTTTGTACTTTATGAAAATCAGAAATTGGAAATGATTCCCGCTTTCGCATTGGACCTCACGATTCCTTCAACATCAAGTATAGATCTCTTTAAGAATTAAGTTCCACCTTTCTTATGCTTTAGGATATCATGCTCAGACTCTAGGTCATAGGAAGGGAACTTTGTGTTTGTTTCAAAATGATTCACTTCATATCACTTGTAATCAGTTATTATCCTTTGAATCTATTTCTTGGGATCTCTAATCTACAGGTTGGATTTTCCTCACAGTGATTCATCTTTCTATAGGCATGAGTCCCATCCTTTCTAAGGTTTTGAAAACCTTCTCCCTGGTTAGTCATTTCGTCAAAGGATCTGCCAAGTTTTCATCAGTCTATATGTGATCCACTATAACTGCACCAGTAGTGAGGAATTCTCTAATGGTACTGTGATTACAACGTATTTGTTGTCTCTTTCCGTTGTAATAACGATGTTGAACTTTTGCGATTGTTGCAATATTATCGCAATGAATCAATATGGCTGGTATTAGTTTTTCCCACAGGGGAATCTCTGATAGCAGACTTTTAAGCCAGCATGCTTCTTCACTAGTTGTTGCTGGTGCTATCATTTTTTACTCCATCATAGATTGGGCTAAAATAGTCTGTTTCTTTTACTTCCAAGAGACAGCTCTGCCTGCAATATTGAAAATATAGCCACTAGTAGCCTTTGAAGCATCTGAGAGAGAGTTCCAGTCAGCATTGCTAAACCGTTTCAGGACAGCGAGAAACTTCTAATAATGTAAACCTAGGTTCTGAGTTTTCTTCAAGTACCTCATAACCCTTATTATAGTATTCCAATGCTCTATACCAGGTCTGCTTTTAAACCTACAAAGTAATCCTACAGCATAAACTATATCAGGCCTAGTACAGTCAGTAACGTATCTGAGACTGCCTATGATTCTCGCATACTCAGATTGATTAACATTTACTTTTGTGATCATGACTACTAATGACTTTTCTGTTAGGTTCACCTTCTCAGCAAGACGATGCATGTTCCTATAGTTCCTAGCCATATGTCCAGGTTTGTTGCAATTGTAGCAAGGGAATTGTACTGTTTCTCTTGAGGGTGGTTTCTGCTTCTTCTGATTGTTCTAGTTGCTAGATCCACGATTCTGACATTTCTTCTTGATTCCCTTTTGCTTTAGGTTAAGTTTCATTATAGTTAAGGTGGGCTTTTACGATTCAATGCTCTCCTCCCTCTGGTCTTGCTTTCGGGCTTTCTCCTCAATCCTCAGGCAGGTGATCAGACTCTCCAAGGATAACTCCTTGGTCTTATGCCTTAAGGTATTCTTAAAGTCCTTCCATAACGGAGGCAATTTGTCAATAATGACAACAACTTGAAATTGCTCAATTAGGGGCATACTTTAGCTTATAATTTTGTGGGCTATCTTCTGCAATTCATGTGACTGGGTCTCCGCAGACTTGTCATCCGTCATTTGGAACTTCAAATAACGGTTGATGGCATACTTTTTCGAACCGGCTTCCTCAGTATCGTATTTTTTCTGCAGGGCATCCCATACTTCTTTTGTTATCTTCATTGTGCTATAATAGTCATACAAATCATCAATCAAACCATTTAAAATATTTTTTTGCATAAAAAGCCTTTATCTTCCCAATCAGTTACATCTTTGATTTGTTCTTTGGTCGGATCTTCCTTTGGGACAGTTGGTTTCTCCATAGTGCAGACGTCAACAACCTTCTTGATGGTGAGGAAGAACAACATCTTCTGCTTCCAA
The DNA here is from genome assembly GCF_027475165.1 of Benincasa hispida. Taxonomy (NCBI): domain Eukaryota; kingdom Viridiplantae; phylum Streptophyta; class Magnoliopsida; order Cucurbitales; family Cucurbitaceae; genus Benincasa; species Benincasa hispida. The sequence goes on along the minus strand of NC_143488.1, from coordinate 50,772,663 downwards.
TGTTTGAAGTTCTCTCCTTCGAATCGGAATGGACGGTTGAGCTTGGAGGACATAATATCGTTCTACGTTGAAAGAGCCATCACAACAACGACAAATGAACAGTTGTATTGAAATTGTTGGAATGACTACCTCCGATGGATAAAAGACAATTGCGATTGAACAGCGTCGAACGTTAAAATTTAACCTGCAAAATATAAAACTGTTATAGGCTGAGTCGTAAAGCTTGTTCTCTTTAAGACGTTTCGCGACTCTACCCCTTGTGCAAGTATTTCAACAATGGCCATGCTGTCCCAGGATAAAACAACCCAGATAATGCTATTTCGAACAGAACTGCACTAGAACCGATCGAAATTTTGACACCCTTCTAAAATGATAAAGCTTGGAAATGTAAAAGAAAGATATTTTTTTTCTGTGAGCAGAGAAGAGAGGGAAAACATATTGTGATTTTATGCTAAATTGGTGAAACTCACTGTAATTTATAGGCTTTCAAGGCCAATGGTAATGCAAAACGAAAGGGGAGAAGAATGTGTGAAACTGTGGAACGTGCGTGATAGCCATGCATAAGAAGCACACGAGAAGACTAAGAATTTTTTTTCCTTTTTTATTTTTAAATAATAATAATAATAATAATTAAAAAATTATTAATATTTTTAAATAAAAAATAATTCCACACACATGCATGCATGCCTCGCCCCCGTGTGGGATATCTACCATACCCATATTTGCCTATCTCCTTACCCCTGCTAAAACATGGGTACCCCTTGGAGCCCAAACCCATAACTACCCATAAGTCAAGGTGGAGGATTATAAAGAAGGTTCCATTTGTTAAACTTAGCAATGTGGGATTCTCAAAAGGTCTTATTTTTCATCTCAAATTAAATTTTCACTAACATATTATTTCATTAGTACATTATCATCAACTTATAATGGTTCAATACGATCTACTAGTTACTATTTGGATTAAGATATTATATTATGGATGTTGATGATAATGTATTACTTTCAATTGGTAAATTGAATCGCATAAAATGCAGACATTGACATTGTCTTTTTCTTCTCTAGAATCATCATTTTCAAATTCTTTTGTTTTGAATTAATTATTTTCTTTGTTTATTTCTGTTAATGATAGATGCATGTTTATGATGATATATTTTCTGCAGGTATGCATTTTCGTTTTATTTTATTTTTCTTTATGGTTCATTTTGATATGAAGTTTTTTTGGATCTATAGTTTTTTATTTCTATGTTAGAGTTGTTTGACATTAATTTTGTTATATTTTGTTATGTTATTTAACTTTTAGTTTGATTTTGCCAATATATATGTTGTATAACCTATAGATGAAATATAGGGTATATCAATCAACTGGTATATATTTAACTTGATGTAACAATTGTTGTATAACTAATATACAATATATAAAGTATATTTGTTACAGACTAATGATATACCTAATATTAGGTACATTATTGATATACCTAATATTTGGTACATTATTGATGTACTACATATAGTAGATACATATCATTGGTAGCAATATATATCAATGATCAATATATGTATATTAATTATATATTGATGAGCTTAAGTGCATCAATAATATATCTATGTTATATTGATATACTCAATGCAAAGTGTTGGGAGTTATGCCTTAAAGCGTAGTAAATTAGTTATTTGATATAATAATTGATTATTTTAGATATGCAATAATTAATTATCCATTACAGAAAAAATCTAAAGTTATTTAATGAAATTTTAACAGTACGTAATGGACATTCAGGTGGACCATGTTTCAAGTAATAACCTAAAATCTCTATAGTATATGGATTAAGGTTGGGTGCATTATTCTGATAACACCATGGATACAACCCACTTTGTAATTGTTATAAATGCTGTAAGTGTTATAAATGATTTTATCCAAATCGTTCATACAAAAACATGCCAGTGGGATTATCCTATACATTGAGTTTATATAAGAACAAACCACAAAATATTTAATTTCTCATTCTAACACCATTAATTGGAGAGATTATTATTTCAAAGGATAACCATGTAACTCGTTCTCAATCCAGAGTGAGTTATGGACTCCTAACTATGAAGGCAGTCCTTTGATTTATATGGTTAAGAGTTGATCCGAGTCGTTGACTTAATAATCCTAATATTTTGGGGATTTGTCAAGTAAGGAGCTGAGAACATAGCTACACAAGATGAAATTCACTCCTTGCCCGCCTTTAGGGTAAGTAGAGGAGTAGTTCCCTTAAATGATGATTCCAAGTCTTGAACAAAAGATATCTGACCTCTCACTAGCCTGAGAAGGACTTGGTTTATGGCATAACTATAAATAGGTTGCACTTTAGAGGGATCGGTGGTACAAAAGGAGTAAGAGGTAATTTTAGGGGGTAAAACGATAATTTGATCTAGTTGTAATTACGAATTGCTGGCACTACAAGAATTCTGGGCTTTAATGTCGGTTTAAAAAGACTAAAGTGAAAGTATAATGTCGATTTCTTAAAAAATAAAAAAGCGGATCTTTAATGTCGGTTTTAAACAAACATTAAAGATGTGGCTACAATGTCAGTTTAAAACCGACATTGTAGCTGTCTATTTATTGTTTCCCCATCAATTTTCACTTTTTGTTCCCTTCCTTCAATTTTTTGCTACCCTCTCAAATTTTAGGGTCTGGTTAATATACGAAAACGAAAAGAAAGAGAAAACTTCAACTCTAGCCATGTGACTCCCTTCTCCTTCGCGAGTTCTCTCTAAAGGAAATCGAACTCGAGATTTCCATGAGCAGCGGAAATAAGATCATTCTAAATTACAATCATGAATGAACATTACAAATTACAGTCGAAATAGAAACATGCGGTTATACAATCAATACAGAAATTACAACATGAACAACTACAAATGACTAAGGAGAAAACTCTACGAACATTTGTAGACTCGTATCCACGCTCCTTGCTCACGAACGCTCGAACAACTGCAACCTTGAACGCTCGAACAACGCGATTGCAACATTGCACGAACACTTCGCGTTCGTCCTCAACTATCGCCTTGGTCACGAACTCCTCCACAACACGAATGGCCTCCAAAGAACCTCGATGGTGTCGAGTTGAGTATGACACCACCAAGAAGGTTGCCTTGGGATTCTCAGTGTGGGAATCCAAAGGTGGGCTCTGTTCGGACTTGGAATGAGGTACACGAAGAAGGAAACACCGATCGTGTACATGATTGGGCAAGTGGGAGATGGCGGAGGCCTATCGTATAGGTCGATGCCCAATCATTTAACTAAAGCTAAGCGATCGTCTAACATAAGTTATAACTTATAGAAATATAAGTTATTGTGATTCAAAAGTTGTAACAACTAGGGTCTTATTAGAGAAAACGCATGGAATTACTCAAACACTATCAAACTCATGCAAAAGAGTGTTTATTACTAAAATACTGTGGCGCTAACGCATAATATTGCAGAATTTCAACAAAGATTCTAGGTGTCGCAGGCAATGTCAACGCATAGGCATGCGTCGGAGGGATTCAACGCAAGGAGATTCATTGATTCAGGTTGTTTGTATCAAATCACCATTTGCAAGCATGGGTATCTGTAGCTAGCGACGTCTGAAAAGCATCTGAGTGTCAGGCGACTGACCAGGGTATGGAATTTAATGTTGCCCCATCATCAAGTTGGTGAAGAATGACGTCTATAAATAGAAGAAATCCCACCAGATGAGGAGACCTTAGCTCATTGTATAATCTGAAATTTTGAGACTTAGAGTTGTACTGCCGTGACAAGAAGAACATAAGAGGGAAGAGAACCACTACCACTGTCGATCAAGAAGTGGAGAAAGCTGAGCTCGAGAGAGAATTTTCTTCCATTTCTTCTACAAGTTGGTTGTACACGAATTAGAATTGAGCCAAAGAGGACAAGAGATTGTATTTTACGGCTTGACTCATTTCTTTTCATCTGAATTATCATTTTCTTCATCTCATTTGATTGAGTATTGATCTTGTAAAGACAATCAGTTTCTTTATGAATTCACATACTTGATCTACTTCACTTCGCCGCTGTTTATTTCTTGCTTTACGTTAGATGCATCTATAACTTCATGAAAAATCCATTTCTAAACGCTGAAGTCAACTAAATCACTTCGTAAAAGCCACTTTAGCTTGAATTATTCAAGAGAATAAGCAAGCCAACATTAAGTTAGAAAGGCTTGGTACATCTTTGAGATAGGCGCACTAGTGTTTTATTGCATCCTATGACTAACGCATACATCCTAGAGACAGGGTATGACATTTGCATTGAGAAGTGCTGAATAATAAGCAGAAATCTAACGCATAAACAGAAATAAGCAAGTCATCTCATCCGCATCATATTCTTGTTCGTGTCATCTCACTTAGATCGACGCATATCCCCTACACTAAACTCCATTTTCACACGACCCCTTGTTTTCTACTTAACCCTTTTTATACTCTTGCACACACACAGCAACGTAATGTAAATAACTCATTTCTACATTCACTTAGGATATTTCTACAACAGCTACAATGCAAGCTCTGCGTTAGCTTTAATCTGAATTCTTAAGTTCGACCCTGGATTTACCAGAAACCTGAGTTGGATTTATACTTGGATCTGATTTAGGAAAAATTGAACGCCTATAGAGAAGTGTCACGCGTCTCGTTGTACATCAATAACGCATCAACGCATCATTCACATTTGCACTTATTTTTCCAATTACTTTATACAATAAAATTCTAAACTCGCATCACGAATTCAACGAACAAGTTTTTGACACTGTTGCCAGGGATTCAACAAACAAAACTAACTAGAATTTTTGCTTGTATCTTTTTTAGGAAAACTACAGCTTAAGAAGTATTACAAGCTAAGCCGAATCTTGTAAACGTTTATGAGTAGGGAAAGCACTCATGAACTCATATACAACCCCAAAGTTGAAAGGACCTTCCAACGAAGAAATCGATCTAATCGTCATCGTAGGTTAAGGCAATAACTACTCAGACAACAAACCAGGCAACAACAAATGGCAGACGAACAAGCAAATCATAACTTACCTCAACAGCTAGCCTACACTATGCAAAATTCTATCATAATGACAAACAGTAGTACGCATCCCATGCAGAAGTATGCATCTTCTGTGTTGTATGATTTCTCACTAGGGATCATATATCCAACGCCAGATGGGACAAGATTTGAGATGAAATCTGGGATGTTACAAATGCTTCAAACAGCTGGACAATTTGGGGGTGCTCGGGGAGAAGACACTCACGCCCACATGAAATGTTTCCTGGAGACGTGCAACTCGTTTGTGATTCCTGGGATCACTTCAAAAGCTATCGGGCTATCTTTATTCCCATATTCTCTGTGTGACGACGAAAAGTAATGGGTAATTTCTTTGGATGACACTTAAATTCAACGCAAGGAGTAGAGAGATAGGAGCAAGAAGAATTCGATCTCAGAATGTGAACTCTATTGATTATAACGCAATAGCCACGCTCTCTGCACAAGTGGCTACCATGACAAACCTTTTGCAGAATATGTCACTGGGGAACGCATCATACTCGCAAAAGGTAAATCAGGAGGAAACATTCGTACAACCCATGGTTAGCTGTATGGGCTATCGAGATCCTCACTCCTAAACTGATTGCCCACATAATCCGCAGTCGATATGCTTTATTAAAAATAACCCATTCTCAAACACCTATAATCCCGGATGGAGGAACCATCCAAATTTCTCTTTGGCAGGTCATCAACAGGAGCAACACCAACTAAGGGTAAATCAGCATCAAAGGCAAGGACTGCCGCCTGGATTCTAGCCATCGCAGCAGCCGCACCAACAATCCTTTAATAGAGGAAGTCATGCGTCGAGTTCAGTGTCTCCACTAAAAACCTCTTAAAGGAATATATCGCCCAGAACGACGCATTGCTAAAAAGCCAAGCATCATCCATCAAAAATCTGTAGATACATGTGGGGCAGATTGCTAGTGAGTTGAAGAATCGGCAGCCAGGAGTCTTACCCAGCAATACGAAAACCCCAGAAAATAACAACAAAAAAGAGCAATGTCATGCGGTAACATTGCGAAGTGGCAAATCTCTTATGGAAAGAACCATGAACCCAAGAACCAACAATCCTTCAAAAGAACTCAACTCACGCCTGACAGCATTAGAAGATTAAGAGGAACGGACCCCAGAATCCTCAAGCCATTCGAAGCCAAGCACGTCTAATGCGAGAGAACCTGCTATGCAGCTAAATACACCATTTCCTAGACGCTTGCTGAAGAAGAATGATGAGCAACAATTTAAGCGTTTTCATGAACTTCTAAGGCAATTGCACATTAATATTCCACTTGTAGAAGCCTTAGAACAAATGCCGAAGTACGTCAAATTCTTGAAGGATATTCTGACAAAGAAGAAGAGAATCAGTGAGACATAAGTAATTGCTTTAACGCAGGAGTGCAATGCGTTAGTCAGCAACAAATTACCCAAGAAACAGAAGGACCCAAGAAGCTTCACAGTTTTGTGCTCAATCGGAGGGCTAGACATATAACATGCATTGTGTGATCTAGAAGCAAGCATCAACCTCATGCCACTCTCAATTTTCAAGAAATTGGGAATTGGTGAAGCACAACCCACTTCTACAACACTTCAACTCGCTGATAGGACGATCACATACCCTAAAGAAAAGATTGAGGATGTTCTGGTCAAAGTTGACAAATTCATATTCCTAGCAGATTTCATCATCCTTGATTATGAAGCAGACAGGGATGTACCAATCATTCTTGGACGACCCTTTCTCGCCACTGGGAAAGTACTAATAAACGTGCCCAAGAGAGAATTGACCATGCGCGTAGACAATCAGGAAGTGAAATTTAATGTATTAAACGCATTAAAATTTTCGGATAATGAAGAATGTCAACTTAACAAAATAGAGTTTCCTGAAGAAGAAGCGACCCAAGTTTGTGAGGTTCTTGTGTTGGAAGAAACCATAAAGAAACTCGAGCCGCCAAGTCTGAGTGAGTGACAGACGAAGCCAGCGCGTCCATCATTAGAAGAACCACCAGAACTAGAACTGAAACCTTTACCTAACCACCTTAAATATGCTTTTCTTGGATCAAACAACACCCTACCTATAATTATTTCAGCAAATCTTTTCGAGCCTAATGAATATTCTTTTTTGCAGATGTTGCAAAAACACATCCGGGAAATAGGATGAACACTGGCTGACATCCGTGGCATCAACCCATCTTATTGCATGCAAAAAATCAGGCTAGAAGAGGGGAAGACTGGATCAATTGAGCCTCAACGTAGGCTAAATCCCATAATGAAATAAGTAGTCAAGAAAGAGATCATAAAGTGGTTGGACGCAGGAGTAATCTACCCTATATCCGATAGCAACTAGGTAAGCCTAGTTCAATGCGTCCCTAAAAAGGGAGGTACGACAATGATAGTCAACAGTAACAACGAGCTCATCCCTTCAAAGACTATCACAGGTTGGCGCATCTGCATGGACTACAGGAAACTCAATGCGATAACCAAGAAGGACCACTTCCCTCTTCCTTTCATTGACCAGATGCTTGACCGCCTGGCTGGAAAAGAATTTTATTGTTTTCTAGATGGATACTCTAGCTACAACCAAATTCTAATTGACCCAAAAGATCAAGAGAAAACGACATTCACCTGCCCCTTTGAAACATTCGCGTTCAGACGCATGCCTTTTGGACTATGCAACACACCTACAACGTTCCAAAGATGCATGATGGAAATTTTCTCTGACTTCTTGAAATAAACCGTTGAAGTTTTTATGGATGATTTTTCAGTTTTTGGAGCCTCATTTCAATCATGCTTAGACAACTTGGAGGCCGTCCTCCCTAGATGTGAGGAAACAAATCTTGTGTTAAATTGGGAAAAATGTCACTTTATGGTGACTGAAGGCATTGTTTTGGGCCACAAGGTATCTAAAGCCGGATTGGAAGTTGATGAGGCCAAAGTAGATGTCATAGCTAAAATTCCTCCGCCATCAAATGTAAAAGCATTACAAAGTTTTCTAGGACATGCAGGCTTCTACAGAAGGTTTGTAAAAAGATTTTCTCAAATTGCGCGACCTCTGAGTCCATTATTAAAAGTGAACCGGCCCTATGAATTCAATGATGACTGTCGCGACACATTTGAAACACTGAAGTATGCATTGACAATAGCTCCAGTACTAATAGCACCGGACTGGATGCAACGTTTCATTCTGATGTGCAACGCAAGTGATGTTGCAGTGGAAACCATGTTGGGGCAGAAAAAAGGGAATTTGATACACCTCATCTCCTATGCGTCGAAGACTCAGAACGACTCTCAAGAACATTACACAACTACGGAGAAAGAAATGCTAGTTGTAGTGTCCGGAATCAAAAAATTTAGATCTTATTTAATTGGTGCGTCAGCAACCATCTATACAGACCACTCAGCCATTAAGTTCCTGATGAGTAAGAAGGACGCAAAACCAAGATTAATCAGATGGGTGCTGCTATTGCAGGAATTTGACATTGATATTAAGGACAGAAAGGGGACTGAAAATCAGGTGTCTGATCACCTGTCCAGATTAGAGTATCAGGAGATACAAGACCAAGAAGATTAAATCATAGATGCATTTCCTGATGAAGGCTTATTCAAAGTTGAAGGTAGGGAACCATGGTACGCAGACATTGTTAACTACTTAACTACCAAATAATTCCCTGAACACTTCAACTCTCAACAAAAGAAACAGTTGGCTCACACTAGCAAATTCTATTTTTGGGATGAACCATTTCTTTACAAACAAGGTCCCGACTCCATCATCCGTCGGTGCGTTCCAGAAGAAGAGACACAACACATCCTTGCTGAGTGTCATGACTCTCCTTACGGAGGGCATTTTGGAGGGCAAAGAACCGCTGCAAAGGTGCTTCAAAGTGGATATTTCTGGCTTACCCTCTTCAAGGACGCAAGGGAGTATGCTCTCAAGTGCGACCCTTGCCAACGCACAGGAAATATATCATCAAGGGACATAATGCCTCTGAACAATATACTTGAAGTCGAATTATTTGACGTATGGGGCATCGATTTTATGGGACCTTTTCCCCTGTTCTGCGGTCAACAATACATCCTATTGGCAGTAGACAACGTATCAAAATGGGTGGAAGCTGTGGCTTGTGCCAAAAATGATGCGGCGGCTGTTTCTAAGTTTCTCACCAAGAACATTTTCACACGCTTTGGAACACCAAGAGCACTAGTGAACGAAGAAGATACGCATTTCATTAACCGCATCATTTCAAAATTGCTTGGTAAATACAATTCAGGCACAAGATCACTACCGTATACCACCCTCAAACCAACGGTCAAGCTGAGGTATCTAATCAGGAAATAAAATCAATATTGGAAAAAGTTGTCAATGCATCACGGAAAGATTGGGCACAGAGGCTGGACGAAGCACTTTGGGCCTATAGAACTGACTACAAGACTCCAATAGGTATGTCTTCATATTTCTTGGTATTTGGAAAAGCCTGTCACTTACCCCTGGAGTTGAAGTACAAAGCTTTTTGGGCAGTGAAGAAGCTGAATTTAAACTTTGAAGCCGGGGGCGAACAACGCAAGCTTCAGCTCAATGAGCTTGAGGAATAGCAGTTGAACGCATACGAAAATAGCAAACTCTACAAGGAGAAGACTAAATGTTGGCATGACCAACACATCAGTAAGAAAGAGTTGTTGTTAGGCAAAAAGTTTTATTATTTAATTCACGATTGCGTTTGTTCCCAGGAAAATTAAAGTCAAGATGGTCAGGACCATTTAGTATCAAAACAATCTTTCCTCATGGAATCGTAGAGTTGACGCGAGAAGATGGCACAAATACATTCAAGGTAAATGGGCAAAGAGTGAAGCCCTACTTTGAAGATAGTTTAGAACGACAAAAGTCATCCCTCGCATTATGTGAAGCCAACTGAGGCTCGCGTCGAAGCCTCCCTGCATTCAAATTGACACAAATTCCAGGGACGCTTCTTCTACCTTTCTTTTTTTGCATTCTGTATTTTATGTCTACGTTTGTGTTTATTCTATGATTATTTGCTTGTCTTTGCGTTACATTTTAGTTGATTGCTGATTGTTATTTCTTTTCTTATTTAAATTTTTTTAAAAAAATGAAATGTATACAACTTCAAGAAGTTTAGGATGGGAATAAGATTATAATGCGTTGGACTTAAGCCAATGTATGGTCCAAACTGAAAGGACGCGCCTCGAAGACGCAAAGCACTCGATTGCCAAGAAATACTAAGCACGTCCTTTCGTCTGCGTAATTAATAACGAGGTCAGGCGCCACTTGAAGTCACCTCGTTTCACCAAACACGTCTATAAAAGGCCCCTACTCGACCTTCTCTCTTTTTTCATCGCTTTCAACCTTTCCTCTCGAAGTCCTTGCTCCCGAACCCTCGTCGTTCATTCGAACAAAGCTGATATTCCGGTCATTCCTTCAGCAACGATGTCTACAGCTTCCGATAGCCAGAACTAATCGCAGAGCTACGGAGGAGGCTCGCCAGTAAGCTTTTTTTTCTCTTCTTCCGCTTCAATGTCGCCCCCCTCATCCCCTCGCCAAACCTCAAAAAGGCTTTTTCCAGCCAAGCCTTCGCACGGCGGATCTTCCTCCATCTCCCAGCGACCATCTTGGTCGAAACCCCATGAAACCACCACAAAACCTCAATCTTCTAAAATCCCCCCAAACACCTAAAACCTCTGCCAAACCTAAGCCCAAAAACCCCCACCAAACCAAGCGGGCAAGCTGTAGTAAGGCGCCCTTCTACCTCTGCAGTTGCCGAAAAGCCCTACAAAAAGCCCTACAAACAACCCGCTCTACCACCGTTTATTCCGAATATCAGTCCGGTGGGTGCGACGCATGACCCCATTCCAGCCCATCTCCGCACCGTACCATCGCCTGCTGTGCGTCCGAATGACATGCAGAAATGCATGTCATCTTAGGCCTTTTATTTAGAATTATTAAGGTTGTTAAGCAGAATATGTGGCAATTATGTTAGGAATTCGTGAGAAAAGGAGTTTGCAGCGTTCAACATTGAGAATCTCGACTAACCCATTATTATGCATTCAATTGTCTATTTTTGTAACTAACGTAGGAAGTGGACGCAAACGCGGGAGCCGGGCTATTGCATATGGAGAAACTCTCCATCGCAAAGGCGAACGCATACGATCAATGCATGGATGTTGCGGTGATCAGCCGCATGCATCCATCGCATAGGAGTTGCGATCGTCAAGCGATTACAGTCATCATGTAGAGTTGCGGTATTAAGCGAATGCAGTCATTGCATGATTGCGACTACAGGATAACGCATAATAGAGGGATCAACGCAAGGTTGGTGGAATGGACACATCAACGCATCTCTCGGGAAAATCAAAAGATGATGTTGACATTTCACCTACCACGTCGTTAGCAGTAGAGATTCAGAAAAGGACTAACGCGCCGCGAATGTCAGAATCAGAGCAGTCTTTAAATGTTGTCGGCGATTCAAGCTCTATATATAGAAGCCGATGAGTAGAATTTCAGATCATCCAGGGTCTTTCGCCTGAGGCTCACCTTAGGGCGGATCCCTGTGATCCAGACTAACGCGTGAGAAAAAAGCTTGAGAGTTCTTCATCTTCTTCATCCATTCTGAGTGACGACTGAAGCTAGATCTTGAGATATTCAGTTCCACCGCCCATCCATGGCACCACCGGCAGCCTTGACACACATCTGCTGGAAGCAAGACATTTCTTCCAGTTGGTTCTTTCATCTTCTCTTCCTTTCTTATATTGTATTGTATTACATTTTGGGATTAAGGAATTAATACATTATGTGTTCAATGCATTTCTATGTTTCCTTCGATTCCATCTCCATCTTTCTTTACTTAGCATCCTTAACTTTCATTGCATTACTTAGTGAGATTGCTAGAGTATCGCAGACTTAGTCATGTGGATTAGAGATATGAAGCATGTAGCAAACCATCGAGAGGTGTGCGTTGCGTGAATGTGTGAGAAAACCTTATTTCCTTAGTGCGAAGCTGTAGCAACGCCTGTCTATAGGCAGACGCAATGCTTGTCTATAAGTAAAGTCAGCAACAACTAACTGCCCGGGAGGGTAAGTGGTTGGATGCATCAAGCAATGTAAGCTATTGTTCACTAGAGATAGGAATAATCTTGCATTAGCCAAGTTTATATGGTTACCTTGTCTTATGTATACGTCCATCATACCTTTAGAGCTACTCGGGAGAGAGTCTAAAGAAAGAACCTAAGACTCGGGAGAGCTAGGTTAGAATCGATGCTCGGAAAAGCTAGATTAGGTTTGCATAAGCAAGAATAGAGACTTAGGAATGAGCTCCATTTGCTATTATGTAGGATATGCACCCTACAGAGAGGACAATGACTGGTCCAAGAAGTAGAATATGGTTGCGGTATGCGGTCATCTCGACCCTTTTGCATACACATCGCATGCATCCTAGGTTTAGGCTTTTAGTGTGTGTAGCAATGAAGACATCCCCACGTTTTATCTATTTTTCCATCCATTTATTTCACGTCAATAGTTGTCATGTCTCTATCTCTCATTCATACTTCTCATTGTGTTGTCCGTTAGTTAGGAATAGGAGTAGTGTTAGCATAAAAACCCTTCCATCATTCTTTTATTCAACCGCCGCATACACATTACCACATACGTCTAACTAGAAAACTTGTGACAGGAACGCATGGTCATCACATATATTTGTTAATGCATAGTTCATTCCAATGCATGATAATCAACGCATACACTAAGAACATGCATCGCATAGTGCGTTCACTTAATTTTAGTTATCAAGTCCTTGACGATTTGGTAGTCTAATTTTTCGTCAAGTTTTTAGCACTGTTGCCGGGGACTTGGCAGCTAATTGTTTGTTGAGTTTTGTGTCTTTGTAGGCAACCTTTTTATCTTGGGAGTATTATAGATTGTGTGACCAAGTTGCAACCAATATTGAAGTGTAGGCGATGTGCCAAAAGCCAATATTAACCCCAAGGTAGAAGGGAAATCAGTCGCAAGAGCTAAAGGCAGTTCTAAGCACATGGTGGCCAACATGCGCCCAACAATTGTCGGAAGTTCCAATGGTCAGGGTAAGCTCCTTGACCCAAGCAGTTGAGAGTAATCTCCTGCATGGAAGACTCCTTGCAGTGACAACATTCCAATTTTTCCAGGGACGTCTTCTACTCTATCTTTATCTTGCTTTCATAGTTTAGATTATTTTTTTTAATTGTTCTTTTGGATATGCGGCTGCTTCCTTGGTTGTGGTGCGTTTGTTCCTTGTAGGTTCAACAATAAGTCTCCTCGGTGCGCAGTACAACGGAAGAATTCCCTCCATCCTTCAACGCTTCGATAGCGTGGATTCCAACGCATGATCGCATTGCTTATCCGATTGAAATTATCCTTATCTGATTGCGTTGCTTTGCGGTGTTTCTATGATGGTATGTATAATTCACCGCATCCGCTAACTAAGCATCGCAAGGTGCTCTCTACTTTTATTAGCTTCTTCAAATTTTGAAAGTCTTAAGTTTTATTTTGTGCAAACCTTCGCTCAAATGTTTATTACCGCATTCCTGTAATTTTTCTTTTAGCTTTGCGGTGAGAATGCTACCAACCTCCAAGTTTGGGGGTGGCAACGGTCTCGAAGAATTGCGTTCATTACATTGCGATCATTTGGAGAAAAAAAAAAGGAAAAATTTTGAGAACTCCACTGTCAACACAATGAGGAAACCCACTGTCAAGGACAAATCGAAGTGGAACAAGTGATGCATCCCGACCCAACCGACGCTCACTCGAAATTGATGAAGTGGAGCGTTATAAGATGATGTTTGAAGCTGAATTGGAAGAAGAAGAAGAAAGAGAAAGGGAAGTTGGCCCAGACGCATCGCAACCTCGCCAATTTGATGCAGATGAAGGGCCGTCAAAAGGAAAGAGAGCGTTGAGAAAAAGAAAATTAATTTTGGAGGATGAGGAAGAAGAGCATTCTGCACCTGGTCCTAAAGGTGCGATGCATGAGAGCTGCTCAGAGTCAAGAGTGTTGGAAAGGGAATTGGAGAGGTACAAGCCTGCACGACAGGGGTGAAGGAAGTCTGCCCTCTAAAAGGAACTGGAAAATGAATTAAGGGAACTTGCACGAGAGGCCAAAATGCATGAAGCGGGCAAACGCAAGGTGACTGCCGCATTACCTAAAAAGACCAAAGAAATGAAGCGCCAAATCAATGACATCCTTACCAAGAAGGCCTTCTTCCCATATAACCGTAAGTGTGGATGCAATGGGCTGGAGTCAGCTATGCGTTGGACCCACGAGGATTTGGCCCAATCTTGTCCACCAATTCTATAGCAGTGAGTTTGATGAAGAGAGAAATACTGTGCTTGTTGATGACGTCTTGGTGTGCTCCTCCACCAACAAAATCAATGAGGTGTTCAATATTGAAAACAACCTGGACGTAAAAGGAAATCGCATCTTGGAACATCCAACTCCAAGCCATTTAGAAAATGCGTTAAGAGTGATGGCCAAACCTGGAAGCACATCGCAAAGATCAAGAAGTGGAGTAATGATTTTAGCTTCCAGGAATCTAAAACTGGACGCAAACTTGTGGTTATATTTGATCAAGAAAAGTATCATGCGTACAATGCATGATGAAACAGTATCGAGAAAACGCGTCCTGGCCACTTATTGCATCATACAGTGCATTCCTCTGGACATAGGGAGGATAATCATGGATCAAATCAAAGCCATCAAAGCAAAACCATTAGGAGCACTTTACTTTCCTTGGCTGATCTGCGCACTGTGTGAATGCGGGGGCATCCCTCTAGGGATAATTATAAGGAGATCGATGGTCTGATGAACATCAAATTAATTAGGCATCTGCTTCGCGGTTCGCCACACCAGCCTGCCCTACCTTACAAGAATGCAACAGCAAGATTCGATCCTCCCAATGTGCCCCCAAAAGAAGACGTGTCCGGATAATTGAACATAACGATGATGCTTCGAAAAATGAACAAGAATATGAAGTGGAGCATGCGTCTACCGAAGAAGAAGCACGACCAGACTTGAACATCCCTCTCCTAAACTAACCCTTAGCCTCGCAAGAAGAGATTCTTGATTTAACATAGCACGATAATACCAACCTAGATCAAGAAATCCCTAGTCCTCTTCTTTCCCCCTTACCATCTCCAATTCCAACCTTTATCCCTCCTCCGATTATTTTTTAACTAACTGGGTTAGGGACAAGCAATACAAGAAATTCAGAAGACCTAGTTGAAAGAGCCGAGGAACCAGCACCGCCGCAACCAAGCACTGATCTTGATGAGTTGAAAACTTTCATTAGTGATCAACTCAGACCACTGGTTGCGTCCACCGAAACACTTCAGCAACAAAATAAGGTTCTAAGGGACTACATGCGGCAGAAAACAAGAAGAATGCAGGACCAATTTTTCTATACAATGCAATATATCAACCAGGTCCTGGTTGGGATGTTTGCCTTGCCACCTCTACTTGCCCACCTAAGGAACTCTCTACGCTTCATGGATGAAGACCCTGCGGAGGAACACAGGGATGACATGCCAACACAATAAATTTGGGGGTGTTGGTTATTTTGTTTTATTTATTGACCTTTTGTATTTGTTTATTGTGTTTTTTTTATTCCATTTCTATTTTATCAATGAAATGAATGAAATTGCCATCATTTTTCATCTTTGTGTTTGTCCTTAATATACCCTTTTTTGTTCTTTAGCTATTTTTCTTGTCTTGTGCTTTGTTTTATCTCAATGGTATTAGTAATACGAAACTTATAAGTATAGAGTAGGTGTTAAGAAAATCAAGAAGTCTGGACTTTTCTAAAATGTCTACATGTTTTCTTTCTAACGTATGCAAGCCCTAAATCAAAACTCCTTTCAAAATTCTCAAAGCCTTTTCGAAATTTTGTTTCTCTTTTAGCAATGAGGATTTAGCTAATCTCCAAAATTTGGGGGTGAGGGAAATCTGAGTTAAGACTCATTTATCAAGTAAGTTCATAAAAAAAGAGAGGAAACAAAATAGAAAGATGTTATATGCAAACTCCTCTGCCAATACTCTATAAAAGAAACCCTCAAATTGACATGAGTTAAAAATTGGAACAGGCACTTAGCCATAGTTAGATGCTCGCATGACACCCGTGGGGGCAAGCCGAAACAAAGTTAAGTCTCCTAGACCAATGCATCCCAAAACTCCGCTATTTAGTTTAAAGAAGCTGTATCTTGAAACACATATATGCTTAGATATGAGTTTATTTGTGAAGAGCTCTCACCCGTAGTTGGATGCTCGCTGACACCTATAGGGGCAAGCCAAAACGAAAGTGGGAAACATGGAACAACGCATGGGTAATCCAGAATTCATATTTTTGTACGTGCATCCTGTTTTGAAAAGAAAAGCATCTAACACATTACTGGTTTAGAAAAAATGAAAATGTTTTGAGAAACAAAAGAAGTTGTTGACAAAAGGCTTGCTGCCCCTGAAATAAAACATTCTTCACTTTAGAAAAGAATCAACCTACGTTACATTTTTGAAACTCCAGTCTCAAGCTTATAAGTGAATATGATGAGAGGTGAAACCTGCACACTTAAGACAATGGAGATAACAAAGAATTATTTGTGAAATGCTCGAGGACGAGCATTGTTCAAATTTGGGGGTGTGATAACTTGTAGAAATACAAGTTATTGTAACTTAAAAGTTCAAACTTGGAGATTCATTGATTCAGGCTTTTTGTATCAAGTCACCACTTACAAGCATGGGCATCTGCAGCTGGCGGCATCTGAAAAGCATCTGAGTGTCAGGCGGCTGACCAGGGTATGGAATTTAATGTTGCCCCATCATTAAGTTGGTAAAGAACGACGCCTATAAATAGAAGAAATCCCACCAGATGAGGAGACTTTAGCTCATTGTATAATTCTGAAATTTTGAAACTTAGAGTTGTGCTGCTGTGACGAGAAGAACACAAGAGGGAAGAGAACGACCACCACCGTCGATCAAGGAGTGGAGAAAGCTGAGCTCGAGAGAGAATTTTCTTCCATTTCTTCTACAAGTTGGTTGTACACGAATTAGAATTGAGCCAAAGAGGACAAGAGATTGTACTTTGCGGCTTGACTTCTTTATTTTCATAATTATCATTTTCTTCATCTCATTTGATTGAGTATTGATCTTGTAAAGACAATCGATTTCTTTATGAATTCACATATTTGATCTACTTTACTTCGCCACTGTTTATTTCTTGCTTTATGTTAGATGCATCTATAACTTCATGCAAAATCCATTTCTAAACGCTTAAGCCAACTAAATCACTTGGTAAAAGCCAATTTAGCTTGAATTATTCAAGAGAATAAGCAAGCCAGCATTAAGTTAGAAACGCTTGGTACATCCAAAGATAGACGCACTAGTGTTTTCCTCTCTCCCTCATGAGTTCCCTCACCCACACCTGTGTTCATATGGAACTTCTTTGCTCACCTTCATCACTCGTACGCCTCCCATCTACATCTTCAAACGCTGTGGATTGTCAATCATTGCCTACCTCGAACGATAGATTTTTGTTTTTCTCTCATTCTCTTAACTTTTTTTTCTCTCTCTCTCTTAAATCTCCTCCACTACCGCACAGATCTGTGGATCTGTGGTTGCATCGTTCTTTGAGTTGCCACCGATTTTATTGTGGTGAAACTTTAGTGAGTTTCTCTTTGACTTTCTTGTTTGCTCTTGAATACCCCCTAATATTTTGGCCTAATCTTGAACTATCTATAATGTATGGATTGTAGATTTTAGGTTTGGAAGAATTTTTTAGTTTAGAAGTAGACTATTCTGCAGTATTAAAAGATTGTTTCAAGTGTTTTGACAAGTTCTCAAGATTTTATAAACTTTTTGGAATCTTTATTAAGGTTGGAAACTGGGTCATGACCTTTAAATATTGTGTTCGGATACACTTGATTGGAGTTGTGTCCTTTCAATGGAAGAAAACACCAGGTACCATCCAGCACCTCAGAGCTCCAACTATAGATTTTTGGCTGAATAGACCTTACCTTGTACGTGTTTAATGTAGCTTTGTGTGCATAGGTATTATGAACGCCTATAGTTGGAGACCATAGAAATTAGAAACCATTTCATTCTAATTCCCACAAGAATCGAGGAAAGAAACAATTCCTCCCTTTTGGTATTGACTTTGAAAGTGGAAGTATTGTAGAAAATAACCCTCAACTACACCTTCATTATAAGCAACTGACTTTACCATATGTTTCTTTTGCACTGTTTCATGAATTTAAAAAAAGACTTGTACAATTGCAGCTCCTCTATTAGGAAAAAAAAAAAGTTTTCTTTTGATTTATTTATTTAGTGCAAATGAACTATTTGATTGTGGTTTTTTATAATGTTTGTTCAAAATTCTATACTGCATGTTGTATCTAGTTCTTAGATGGTGCTAAGCTCAAAGTTCTAGTCACTTATGCAAAGTTAAAGAATCTTTTGTTGTTCCCTTTCTTGTTTTTCACCAATTTTGCTTATACTACTTGTTCATTTGTAGGTATTGTGATTGTTTCGCTGTTGAGGATGTATTGGCCTGAGTATTGTTCTTGTCAAATGTGCTTTAGCAACCCTAAGGATGTAGATATTGTTTTCCAAATCTTTCTATAATAATAGTTTTTCTATCTATTTTTCCTTCATGTCCAAGAAAGCACTCCATATTTCATCTATTGTTCTTGTAGGTTCTTGAATATATGTACTTGAAGAGTTTTATAGAGGAATGAGAATAATCAAAATTCTTGACATTGTAAGCCTCTATTTTGTATATTTGTTTGTTGAGAGGGAGAATGCTTTGGCATTATAAGAATTTAAGAGAACTGTGCATGTTTCAAGAAAACTCCTGCTTCCTTAGTTATACTCCCACGAGTTTAGGTTTTGTTCATATTGTTTGAAGCTGCTCACATTTGTGTTCTCTCAATCTCTTCCTCTACCATAACATGATGTATATTAAAACTCTCTTTGTAGGTTGGTCTTGGAATTCAAAAGAAGGTAGTTTAGTTATCCATTATGTCATCTCACTCACCTCCATAATCTATTGATTTCAAAAGAAGTTAATTTGGTTATCCATTATGTTGTCAGCAAAATAGTTTATATTCATTCTATTGGATATTTAGTGTTGATAGGACCATTTTCTTTTCTACTTGAATGTCTCTTCATTAAGAGTGCGTGCTTGTGATATGACATGTTTTTGGATGTTTTTCCTGTTAGTTGATTTTACTGTAGGAAAATAGTACTCGTTTGTAGTATCAATTGGGTCTAGAAAGTGTTAGACTGGCGTAGTTGGC
Source organism: Benincasa hispida (assembly GCF_027475165.1). Classification (NCBI taxonomy): domain Eukaryota; kingdom Viridiplantae; phylum Streptophyta; class Magnoliopsida; order Cucurbitales; family Cucurbitaceae; genus Benincasa; species Benincasa hispida. Next base: position 50,753,284 of record NC_143488.1, on the reverse strand, counting down.
TAGAGAACAGTTCTTAAAGGTGCTTTCTGCTTGAATGTCTCTTTGTTTTTGTTTTCTATCCCTAAAACTTGCCTGTGGATTTTTTTTTTTTTTTAGTTTCTATATTGTTTGATTGTAGAGAAAAGACATCAAGAAAGAGGTGAAATGGGTATGTTTCTATAGTGGACACTTCGAACAAGTGGAAGAAGAAAGGCAAAATGAGTATTTGGGTTTTTTTACTTCAATATTTTTGTTCTTGTTTAGTACATGAGTATGTTTATTTCATGTTATAACTTATAGCTTTGCGATGTTAGTTTAATAATTTTGTGTGTATATATATTTTGGGGGAGGTTTCTTCAAATATTCTTCACGTAGGGTAGTGTAGGGATTTGTGGAGTCATTTCGTAATTTTTTAGAAATAGAAGTGTTATGTAATTGTTTCTATTATTGATTCAGAAGAATTTATGATCTTGAAGAAGCAAAACATTTAATCTCTTAATATGGTTTCAATTTTTATTTTTTCATCAAAAGATAGTATTGCTTTATAAATGTATGATGGTAATACCTTGAAACTCATAGCGAATACATCTCAAATTATGAATAAGAATGGTTAACTTACAGATATAGTCTTTGAACTGTATCTCGGAATTTTGGAAAGAAAAGAGGACCCAACTGATCATCTGAGAAGTAAGCAAATAATGAAGAAATGATTTTTTTTTTTGTGCTTCTTGTAGAACAAAAATTTGTACTGAGATGTTTGTTACGAAAGCAATGACTATTTTCAACTTTACCAATCTATTAAAGAATAACTACTGTATTTCAAAAGTATACCAATCTTGAGATGTTTGTTCGACTTCGGTAAACTTGAGATGTATGCCTTATGGAGAATAAATCGACTGAAATTATGTTTTTCATCATAATATGTGGACTACATTCCCCTCTATGTATTTGAACTTCTTATTAGAAAAAATCTCTTTTTCCAAATACTATGGGTCTTGAAGAACATTACTCGGAGAAGAGAAAATGTCAAGAACATCATTTTGATGTTTATGAGAAATGCAAGAATAGAGAGATATTCTCTTTTCTTAGTTATGTGTAAATCATGATCTATTGATTGATTGTTGGATGTTTAGATCTTGTTATTGCTCCATAGAACTACATGTTAAATTTGGATGGAGAAGGAACTTAAGTTATTCAAGTCTTGTTCTCTTTGTGGTATTGGCAACCACAAAAGTTTTTCTACATTTGACTTTATCTATGACTCATGTTCATCATAGGTGATTATCAAGAGTTTTTGATCCATTTACAACATTTTATTTCTTTACTAAACTTTATATTACAGTTTTATTTTTCATCTCTCATACATTAATTTTATGGCTTTATATAGTTGCAATGTTTCTTCTTCTTTTTCTTCTTCTTTTTCTCTCTCTTAAACATATGGAGTCTAGGATAACCTCTACCTCTAACCTAGCAGTCTAAGTTCCTAGAAAGAGAAATAAGTTGAATCATTATGTAAATATAGTTCTATTGAGAGAAGATTATTGTTTGAATATTGTTGGAAATGCATTTCATTGAACAGATGTTAAAGTAAAAAAAATTTGTATTGTTGTGGTAATGTTGTTATGTTGCCGAAATTTTTCTAAAACATAAGAGTTATAAAATTAGTTATTTGTTAAAATATGGTAATATTCCTTAGTTTAGCACTGAAATTTGGGATCATTACAATGACGATTGTGCAACTATGGTACTTGTTTATGGCTTGAGTTCATTTCATTCGTTATTTATAAATTGCTTATATTAATGCAACTTATATTTGTTTGATTATACACTCTCATATGACATCGCTCGCACGAGTACAAGGAGGTTCTAGATAGAGGGTATAACAAATTCATCCATAGAATAGAGAAAAGAATAGTAAATTTTGCATTCATTCCTTTTGGTAAGTTTGTATAAATATAGTTTCCATACTTCATGTAATTTCTTTTAGTGTGATTCATTTATTTTTAAATTATCCTTGATTTTATATACTTAAGCAAGCACGTCTTCTTTGCAGATTTTTTGGGATAGTAATTGTTGGGGTTGATGCCCTAAACTCTCATTGGGTCATCTAGTTTGTAAACACTGTATTGAACAAACGCTTGTGATGTAATAATATATGATATTTTTTTTCACTGTTGTCTATGAAACATGGGATGTTTTAATTGCTTTACCACGAACCAATAAAATAAGATCCCTGGTTGTCGTAGTAACTTAAGCATGTATGTGGAGACATACAGGTGGATCATGTCTTAAATGATAACCAAAATGGTCTGTAGTATATGGATATAGGAGGGAAACTTTATCCTGGTAACACTACGGATGCGGCCCACTTTGTAGAATAATTACAAGTTTTATGACTTGCTATAGATGGTCTGATTCTGATCATTCATGTGGAGACATGCGAGCAGGGGCGTCCTATGCAAAGGAGTTTGTATAAGACCAAACCACGAAGTGTTATAGTCTCGTTATATAACACCGTTCATGACAGAAACTTCACTTCACTAGGATGACCATAGGTAACATGACCTCAATCCTGAGTGAGTCCAGAACTCCTACCTTTGAGAGCAGTCCTTTGATTTGCATGGGTGCGAGTGGCCAGATTTCCGACTCAAACCTACCACTTTGGGGATTCATTTGATTTGGGAGTTGGGAACTCAGCTACACGAGATGGAATTCACTCTTTCCCTAAAGCAGAGGTAAATAGGTAGATTGCTCCTTTAAGGGCTGATTCTGGGGCTTGAACGATGTGGCGCCACATACCTTCTCATGGCCCGAAAGGTGTCTACACATAGTAAAACTATGTTCTATTGTTCATTAGAGGGATCAGTGGTACTTAAGGAGTTAGATGTAACTATAGGAGCAAAATAGTAAATTGGCCCAGCTGTACTTACGAGCATCTGTGAAGGATTATCGTACTGTTGATTTTTTATAACCGATGGACATAGAAATGGTGAGAAGAGTGCAACTGTTGGACTTTAGTGGAATGTCTGGCAGTTAACGGATGGTAGATCTCGTGGCTAAAGAGTTCAGTTAGCTATTCACGTACCGTTGGAGCTTCGTGCCACAGGTTCATAAGGTCCCCTTGGTAGCTCAATGGATTAAGTTGAGAATTAGTTTTTGGGTCAGTTTGAAGTGTTCAAATTGGCAAGAGGGAGTTTAATTATATATGATATGATTAAACTTGTCAATTATATATGATATAGTTGACATGATGTATGAGATACATTAATTGGAGAAAAATGATATAAATATGATTTATATCTAGTGGAGGAGAAAAGGATTATGGTTTATATGTTGCATATGATGTGATATTAAACTATAGGCTATAAATATAATATGATTATATTTAATTCTAATTAAACAATTATAAGATAATTGTTGGTTTGTTGTTTTTTACATTCAGTTTTTGTTACTGAAGGATAAAGTGAAAATAGTTTTCATTTTACAAAGATATCGAACAATAGCTTCACGATTAGTACACTGCCCATCGTCTAGTAAATGAGAGCCTACACGATAGCTCAAGTTTTCCTAAATGATCGTGTACACACGTAGCTTTCCTAAACGATCGTATAGCTATTTTCTAAACAATCGCGCACGTGAGTGATTTTACTATACAATCGTCTAAATGATCAGACCCGTTTTACTAAACGATCGTGCACCTTTAGCTAAACGATCAAGCACCCGTCTATACGATAGACTCTATATCTCTCCCATTTGTTTGGTCGTGGTAAACGATCGTTGTTTCCTCTTCCCCTCTACCAAATCCAATAGAGCCCACACCTCCTAGATTCTCACTCCGAGAATACCGAGGTTACATAGTGGTGGTGTCCTCCTTGCTGCCTGTTCGTGTAGAAGACAGTTCGATGGTGAGCGACAATGAGATTTGGTGGACGATAGCCTTGGCATGACAGCGAGAGTTGCTAAGATTGACAAGAGCGAGAGATCAAAGAAGAAAATTTCTTCAAGAGGTATATCTCTTGGTCATTTGTTGTTTAAGTTTGAAGAGCATGCCGTAATTTGTTGTTAAATGCATAACTAGTATGTTTGTTTGTGAATGCGGTATTTCTGTCACAATGAATTTAGAACGATCTTGCTTCCGCTTATAGGTACTCTTTGATAAGAGTTCCTTCAGTAATGACACTCCAAAGTAGATAACCAGCTCTCTCAATTTTTAGTTAATTTTTTGTATTTGTTGAAAGTTAAGTTGTATATACAAAAGCAATTAAGATTTTATTTTGGGAATTTTTTTCTACATAAGCAACCAACTACTGTTTTGTAAGTATAAATTTTGTTATTCTCTTTGGGAGCTAACTATTATTCATACTTTGTGAGCAAGACTTAGATTTAAATTTTTGTGTTTGTTGAGATCTTAATACATAAAAACAATTCTTGTTTGTGGATAAATTATTATAATGTCGTTTTTAAGTTCTTGACCGACATAAAAATAGATTCAACAACGGAAGTTAAAAAAAACAGACAATAATTAAAAAAAAACAGACAGGGATTCTGGGTTTCAATGTCTGTCTAAAAACGACATTAAAGGGCTTTAGTATCGGTTGACAACTGACATTAAAGATAGTATTATAAAAGGTATTTAATATTGGTTTTAAACCGACATTGAAGAGGGTGTACAATTATTTATTTCATTTTAATTAATTTAATTTAATTTAATTTAATTAAAACTATTCTAGTTTAATTAAATAAATGAAATGGAAGTTGGTTATCTCTTAATGATTTTACAGATAAATGTGTTCTCTGTAAAATATCTCCAAAAAAAAAATCCCTTTACTTTTTTTTTAAAGAGGATCGCACCATTCGATCCTTGCAAGAGATATAGTGGAGAAGATCAATTGGAGGCATCCCAAATGTGTTGTGTTGATTTGTTCATGACGAAGAAATATATATATAATTGATGTATATATACTTAATTAGTTGTGTATTAAGAAGGTTGTAAAGCATATATCAATAACATGCCTATGATACAAAATAATTGAAGTGTATCAATGATACTACATAAAATTCAAATGTATCACCATGCATATCAATGATAGTGTATCACTAGTACTATATGAATAGTAATATCAACGTTCATTAAAGCAATTTATCAAGTATAATATTGACGTATTAGTAGTATATATATCAATAATCATTCAAATTTCATTTCAAATAAAACATTGATGTATCAATTGTATATTAACACTCATTTAAAACGACAATTGTTAGTATATTTGATATAAACTGCCAAAGACTCGAAATTATTATCTACATTTTATTTAATAATTTAGATGTAATTTTATTGCAGGGTCTGTCTCTTGAGGCTAAACATCTGAGGGATTTCAGGAAGTTTGACCATCGCTCCTTTGATGGATCGTTGGGGGACCCCACCAAAGCAGAGATGTGTTGTCATCTATCAAGACGATTTTTTCATTTTATGAGGTGCTCGAAAGAGCACAAGCTCCAATATGCAATTTTCATGTTGACTGGCAATGCAGAAATCTGGTGGCGTTCAGTAGAGAAAATTATTGATACTAATGGGAAACTTGCAATCTAGGAGCAGTTCAAGGAACGTTTCTATGAGAAGTATTTTTTGGCCAACACCCGGTATAACAAGCAAGCAAAGTTCTTGAATTTGAAACAGGGAGTTATGTCAATAGAGGAATATGAGTAGGAATTTGATAAATTGTCCCAATTTTCCGGTATAACAAGCAAGCAGAGTTCTTGAATTTGAAACAGGAAGTTATGTCAATAGAGGAATATGAGTTGGAATTTGATAAATTGTCCCAATTTGCCCCTGAGTTGGTAGCCATCGAGGCAGCGAGGACAGAAAGATTCGTTCAAGGCTTGAGAAGCAGATTACGAGGTATGGTTCATGCTCTTGACCTTAAAACCTATGTCGCGGCACTGCGAGCCACCGTGAGGATTGATGCTGACTCCCAGGGGAGAGAAGAGTACAGCAAGTTGTTCGGAATTAGGGCCTCTGCGGGGCAGAAAAGGAAAGCAGACTAGAAGACTTCTGAGTCTCAGCAAAAGAAACCTGTAGTTATTAAAGAGGAAAAGCCGATATGTAACTCATACGGAAAGCGTCACTGGGGTCGTTGCTTGGCTGGAGTAGGGGTGTGTTATCGTTGTGGACAGGAAGGGTATATGCATATGGGTGCCCTAGTAAGAGCACTACAGATGGTAGGGACCAACCTTCGGGTCCGGACCAGGTGGATTCAAGCGGACAGCAGCATTGGAATAGGAACAGTGCCGCAACCTGACATGAGGTGGGGAGGTCGGACACTATGGTGAAAGATAAATTTACATTCTAGATCTTAACATTCTAGGTTTGTTAAAGACTATGTTTGCTTGCCTTCTTTTGTATGCTTAGTTAGTATAAGAGACCATGTATGTTTTGTTATCCTTATGCAAAGCTATTATTATTATTATTATTATTTTGGTACGGAGATAGGAGAGGGCGTGAAAGGTTTGTTGGCGTAAGGAAAGATAGTTGTAACCTTGGTAGTTCTAGCATATAAAGTTTAAAGTTATTTAATCATAGATTGGATGAGAAATGAGCCTTCGCACAAAGTTTTTTTTTTTTCAGAAATGAACTTTCGAGGACGAAAGTTCTTTAAGGGGAGAACAATGTAACGCTCTGAGTTTTTTTTTTTTTTTTCATAATTCGAATTCTATAATTTCGTAAAATTTGAGAAAAATTTCATTAATTTCGAAATTCAATTTGTTTAAAGGAAATATTTGAATTTATGTCGCAATTAATTTAATTTTAAGTAAATTTTTAGTTAATGTCTAGATATTTTTTTCAAAAGTTTTAAATTTGGGGAACGTAATTGATTTGATTTTTGAAATTATGATTTGAAGAGGAGGAGAAAAGGGTTTTAAAAAAAAATATATGTTTATATTTGTGTATTTAAGGAATTGAATAAAATAAAATAAAATGGTTGAATAAAATAAAATAATATTTATATAAATTAAATAATATATATTTCTTTTTAAGAAAACCTCCATTCTCTTTCTCCTTCACATGCAAACTGAGACCCCTTCCAATTTTTTTCCTCATTGCATGAACACCCTTCCCTAGCCCTAGCTCCGTCGTCGCCCTTTGTCGCTCGCTCACTATTCATCATCACCAGAATCGTCTTCAGTCGTGCCGTCGTGAGTCACCCAATCTCGCACCGTTGCTTGTCCCTCGCACAGTCGTGATCGCGCCACCCATTCACTACTACAGAAATTGGATTACTTGACGTTTTTCCAATGTCAAGTAAAGAGTATACTTGACGTTTTTATAAGCGTCGAATATTCAACTGTCAAGTATAGTGTGATAACTTGACTCCAGAAAAACGTCAAGACAAATGTTTCTTGATACAATGTTTCTTGAAACAAATTTCGTGTCAAGAAAGATAATATACGATTACGTATCATATATATGATAACTCTTAACGTTTTTTATTTGTCAAATATATGTCTTTTTTTTTTCAAATTAAATACCCCAATTGATATTCTCATTTTTTGTCTTGTATTCCAACAATACAATTACATCAACTAAATAAACATTATACATTTAAGTTCTATCAACTCAATATATTCACTAAAAATTCCATATATTCAACTATGACCTTTCATATGAACACTCCTCACAAATTGCAACAATATTTCTCTTTCACATGTACATGAACAAAATAAAATCTCAACTATTGCTTTTGTATACAAAACTCTACTTTCAACAAATACAAAAGTGACATTGTTTAATACGTAACCTCTCAACAAAGTATATTATTTAACCTATACATTGAGCTTTGAAGTCTAAAGATCGAGAACTAAGGGTCAAGCAAGCCATATTTAAGCAAGTCAACCTGCAAAATAGAATAAAGGGTGATAACATCAAATTTCAAAATATAGAAATAAGTGTTAAGATATAATATGACAAAAAGTCACGCACAAAGAAAAATATACATGATTGGCTTACTTTATGCAATGGAAAAATATCATATTCAAAACTTAAAAAATATCTACAATTTAAAGTTAGGGATTTATTGGAATTTCGTTAATTTTCTTTTGATCATATCCAGCCTCAGAAGGAACAATTACTTTTCGCTACAAAACAAAAGAAGATGGAAGAGATTTGAGAAAATATAATAAAGAGGAAGAAGATTATCAATAAATCAAGCATATGCTAAAATTTAAAATAAAGATAGATATCTTTCCCCCAACTTTCACAACTTTCACAACTTTCATGCGAAAGCGACTTGACACAGTTGTAATCCCTCTATAAAGGCAATCAAAGTGCATCTTTAATAGAAAACTAATACATGAATCAATGAGTAGAAGAGAATATTGGAAACCTAATCTTATCGACCAGCAATAAAAAATTTCTTCAAAATTTCATTCACCAAAATAATCAATTAACTCCAAATGGATTACCTAAGTGTGGCTTAATTCGAATGATACTTTGAAACTATAACAAAATAATCCAACCTACGAAAAGTTCAATAATAATGGTTACAAAACGCAAATTCCAGCAACTATGTAACAAATCCATGTGTGATTGATGCACTAACAATTAGATATTAAAGAATAGTACAAGATGTCCCAATCCTAAATGCATGACAACAGAGAGGGTGGGAAAACTAACCACCATATTGAACATTTGGTTCATGCGAAGCATATACATTGACAGGATGAACATTGCTAATACTTGTTCCTGCATCCATAGATACTTTCTGCTCTATGGCATCCCTTGATGGCCCAATAACTATTGCATTTGGAGAAGGATTTTTGAAGCAATCCTTCCACCTTTAGGTGAGAGTTGCTGATAATGAATCGGAGAAAAAAATTCTAGAAGTAAACATTAATTGTCAAAACCTATAAACATGCAAAGCAAATACAAGCGAAAACAATCTAAAGGAATTAAGCAGCATTACCGGTGCTAAGAGATTTTTCTCCTCCATAAATAATTGATTCTCCAATGCCCCTGTAGAGGAAAAAATTACTTAGAAAATGCCTATTGGTAGTAACAGAAATAAAAGAAAATTTAATCTTTCCACATAAAATTCCCAATAATTCCAAACACACACTCGGCTTATATTTCTGCAGTTTAGAAGAAGGTTACATAAATCAAGACCAAGAAGCAGAAAGTGGATTATTCTGTACTTTGACCTATTGAATCTTTTGGAATAATAATGAAGGCACTTTCTCAGTCGAAGATCATAAACATAGGTCTTTGATGATTGACTATTAGCCTACCAAGAAAGGCATTCCATTACAAGGTCAACAGGTCCACTGTCAAGTATCAACTCAAAGACCGGGAGAAAAAAAGAGTAGAAAAAACAAAACTACAATGGTTTAGCTCTCTCTCGGTGCCTTTCTTTGGCAGAGAGCATCGATGGTACAACAAACAAAAACCCTAGTAGAAGAGAAGAAACACATAAACGGGTAAATCAAAATCTTCTTCAGCAAACAATTTGGTAACATTGTACATTCCCAATTCACAGACCCAAAAAGGCACAAATCAATCGCTCACGCTAGCACCCATGTTCAATTCCGCTAGAAAAAAAAAAAAGATCTTGCCTATTTAGAAGTTGACATGGCACATTCAGCAAAACAACAGGCGATTTTAACGAGGAAGACAATTCAAAACAAGAAAAAAGAAGAAATGAATTAGTGGTCAAACAAGAGAAAAAGAACATACCAATAGGAGCGATTTGATCTTGCTCCTCGTCATGACGTTCCATAAAAACAGAGATCCAGAAACAGAAGTGGGTTAGAAAATCTTAAACACAAGCAGATTGGGATGGAAAATGATTGAAGGTCAAACAAACGGACGGAGCTTGAAGGTTGAACGGACGAACCGAGCTTGAAGGTCGAACTGACGGATGAAGCTTGAAGGTTGAACGGACAGACGAAAAATGCTTGAAAGTCGTATGGACGGACGAAGCTTGAAGGTCGACTGAAATACGCAGCGACCACACGCGAGAGGTTGAAGGTCGATCGACTAAATCTAGGACATTTACCCTTTTACTTCTTTAAAATAATAAGTAAATTATTTTTTATATTTTACTTGACACAAAAAACGTGTGAAGTAAGAGTTTCTTATACTTGACACAAAAAACATGTCAAGTAAGACCTTACTTGACACGAAAAATGTGTCAAGTAATGGTTCGCGTGAAAATATCCGAAACATTCCGTCAATCTCCACTTTTTTAACCATTTTACTTGACATTCTTTTTTAAAAGGTTATTACTTGACATTTTTTTCCAAAGAAACGTCAAGTAATTAAAAACTACAGTGTCAAGTAATGTAGATTTTGTAGTAGTGATTCGCGTTTCCAGCGCCACAATCGGAACTCTACTCCATTGTTTACGCACAAATCTAGTCGACGTTGCCTCCAATCGGTCACCGCCATTGTCGGCCTTCACGTCTGAGGTGTAGCACCAGCCGCTGACATTGTCTACAGATCTCAGGCAGCCAGATTTGTGCGAGAAAAGCCAAATCTGCATGTGGGTACATCCGTTCAGGTTCGTCGGGGCTTTTATTGTCGTCTTTGCGCAGGCGTTTCCTTCATCCTAATGGGTTTTGACTGAAGGTTCCATTTGGGTGTTTTAGTTGTGAATTGAAGAGCGGAAGTAAATATTTAGTTGTTGTCTAGCAAGTTTGAGACCGGTTTCACTAAGCTTTTGATAAGTATTTAAGGCTTTGTGGCCATTTGAAGTATTAAAGGTGATGTAGATTTAACTTAGTTGTGGTTTATGTTTAGGTCGGGCCACTAGATTGAAGTCTTGAAGGGGTTTTGGGTCGAGCCACGTGTTGGGTAAGTAATCTTACTAATGGAACCGCCTTTGTGTCGGACGATAAATTTATGATTTATTTTGAGGATTTTAAGACTAGTTACAAGGATAATTTTGACTGTTCTGAGATTTAATGGACTGTTTAGAAAAGATATATGAGCATGTGATAATATGACTGAAGCATTTTAATGTATGAGCATGATTTAGAATTTTATGAGGCATATTAAAAGTACGATAGAGCATGACCCTAAATTATGAGTTAAGCGACACTACTACTCTTAAAGCTAGGTGAAAGTTGGAGCATTTGTTGATGTACATATTTATGTGATTTATTATGAAAGTGTGTAAGCTCTATGATGTATTATGAAATTTCAAATGTTTGATTTTTTACATGAGTTAGTGCATGAAACTGACATACTAGAGTTGATCCATTAAAACTGGATTAAACACGTACGATGAGGTTAATTAACATGACCTTGATGAGGAGATTTTAGAAGACTCATGATTATGTGACTGTTATATGTAATATGAAGTTAGATGCAATCTCTTTTCCTTTCCAGACTATTTGACTGCATGAAAGTGATGCATGTCCAAGGGTACTAATACATGAAAAAGATGTACTAGGGCTGGTATGTATGAAAGTGATACATACCTAGAGGGTACTAGGGTGTACGTAAGAGGTACACGCTCAGTGAGTTATGTTTATACGAAAGAGGTATATACATGACCATGTGTACGAAAGAGGTATACATCCCTACATTCATAGATAGGATCTAGGGTGTATGAAAGAGGTACGTACTCAGTGGGTTATGTGTACACGAAAGAGGTGTATATATAACCAGGTGTACAAAAGAGGTACACACTCAGTGGGTTATGTGTATACGAAAGAGGTGTATACTTAACCTAGTGTACGGAAGAGGTACACATTCAGTGGGTTATGTGTATACGAAAGAGGTGTATACATAACCATGTGTACGAAAGAGGTATACATTAAGTGGGTTATATGTATACAAAATAGGTGTATGCATAACCATGTGTACGTAAGAGATTGTGTTTCCTTCGAGATTCACCAAAGATTATGTTTCCTTCGGGATTCACCAGAGGTTGTGGGTCCTACAGGACTTGCTAGAGTTAGTGGGCCTACTTAACTATAGTAGGATAAAAATAAGTTTTTCATGTTGGGTTTTATGTCCTAAAACTCGTGGTATATAAACAATGAAGCTTATTCTGAAAATTCAATAAAGGTGTTATTGAATAGATCTATTACTTGAATAGAAATCCAATAAACCTAAAAGTCCCTTGACTATTGGATGAGTACTTGAACTTTATGTGGAGACATAAAGGTGGATCAGGTTCGAGTAAGTAGTCAAAATGATCTACAGTATATGGATAAGGTTGAGTATCTTATTCTGGTAACACTATTGGATACGGCCTACTTTGTAGTTGTTACAAAGAGTTGTAAAGTGCTACAAATGAAGTGATCCTAATTCGTTCATGTTGGACATGAGGAGTGGGGGTGACCTTGCACAAAAAAGTTTGTACAAGATCAAACCACGAAATGAGTTACTCTTACTTGATAACACTGTTTACTGTTTAAGACTAACTATTTCAAAGCGATGACCTAGGTAACTTGACCTTAATCCTGAGCTAACTATGAACTCATGTTTATTCGGGATTACCCTTAGATTTGCATAGGTGAAGGTTGGCTCAACAGTGCTGGCTTAATATGACTGCCATTTCAGAGGTAAGACCAGATAGATAGTTGAGGACATAGGATGCAAGAAGAAATTCACTCCTACCCGCTTGAGGGATAATAGAGGTCGTTCCCTTAAATGTTAATTTTGGGGCTTGAACAAGGGATCCTGCCCTCTCATTTGGCATGAGAGGGACTCGGTTTTGTGATTGGATCACAAAATAATTGTTCATTAGGGGATCAGTGGGGACTTAAGGAACAAGGTAATTTCGGGAGTAAAACAGAGATTTGACCCAACCGTTATTACGAACAACCTGTGAAGGGTTAACTTACTAATCATGGTTATATTGAGTAGACATAATATATGTACAGTGAGGGAAGTTCAACTATGGGCTTAAGTGGAGTGACCCATTAGTTAACGAATGGGGGTTAGATCGGTCTAATGAGTTTAGCCAATTAATCTCAGATCGTTGGAGCTCATGATCTGTAGGTCCATGAGGTCCCCATACTAACTCGGAAATAGATAACTCTAGAGTAGCGTGATAAGTTAATTAGAAATGTTCAAATTAGAATCAAACGAAATTGGAGAAAATATATTTAAATATGATTTATATATATGAAGATGCATTTGTGTAAAAATTAATTTAATATTGGATATTAAATTAATTAGAATTATTTAAATTGTTTAAATAATTATTTATTGATTTTATTAAAATTAATTTATGAAATTAATTTGTAAAATTAATAAATTTTGATTTTAGAAATAAAGTATGATTTTAAAATCAAAATAGATTTTGAAAATTGAAAAATCACACAAACTTGAAAAAATGGATTTTTCAAGTCATCTTCAAAGTTGCTTACAAAAAACCCACCACCTCTTCCTTTGGTTTACTCCAAGCATGAACTGCATCCTATGCAGTACATCTCTTTGCATGATAATCTACAATATATTGAAGAGATTGGAGTGAAGAAATGGATGAAGAATCGACTGAATTTTTGCTGAAAAATTCGGATGAAGAAGGTGTTCTTCAATGGAAGTGAGCTTTCTCCATATTTCTTTTGATTCCAGCTTATTTTGAGTCTCACAACTCAATCTAGAGCACCAAGAGGATAGTAGGGAAGATCTTGTGGTGGTCTACACAAGGATTCAGAGGATTTAACAGTTGGAAATAGAGATTTCATTGGTTCGGCCAAGGTATGTTTTTGAAACCCATTATACTCTGTTTTAGCATGTTTCTTTTCAACCAAAATTAATGAATTAGAATACTTATGGATCCTGATTTCTTCCATTGCGTGATGGTGTTGATCTAACATTTCATGTATGTATGTGTCCCAGGAGAACTAGAGCAGTTTATATGTTCCACCAGAGGTAGGCATCTAAAGGACATAGATGCCTAGCCTGATCCCAGTAGTGGAGTTAATTACTAAGTATTTTATACTCATCCTTTCTCAAGTTGTTGTTTCAGGTAAAGGTAGAGATGCACCGGCGATTGACAAGTGGAATTTGTGATCAAGCCACTAGGACCAGTTTTATGCTTCCACTCATGATGTTTAGATTTCTTTCCATGTTTTTTTCAACTTCCACTTTTACTGTTTGAAACTTACTATTAAGAGTTATTTTCAAATTTATTATTATCATTTATGATTTATGGGTACCCTATTATTTGTTTTAATATTTGAATTTAATGAAGAATTTTTTAACTTACCTTATTTACTTAGCATTTATTTCACCATAAAAGAATGTCGTTTTAAGTTCCATGCATGCATGTATTTAGTAACAGTCTAACTTAAGTCCTAGAGGGTCGGGTCGTTACAATTAGTAACGTGCTTGTAGAGTGTTTAAACTTAGATTAAGGAATTAGTTCACATTATCTCTTTAGATTGAACTCAAATGAATTTTGGGGTTTTAGTATTGATAATTAGGGATTCTCATCACTAAAAGGATACTAATTTCAACATAAAAGGATTTTCTTATCAATATCAATAATATAAAAATCTATCGTTAATGTTATGTTTTATTACTAAATAGGTCTGATATATTATCTTTTACATATTGATATACTCTCCTAGGTTTGGTGTCTTCAATGTTTTCTTTTTAGATCTTTCATTAATATGTAAAAAACAATATATGATCAAAGTGTATCAGTAATACAATTTAAATAGAGCATATTAGTAAAATAAAAGAATTAATTAGTATATCAATGATATTATTGATATATTAAATACGAAGAAGTATATCGATCATATTAAATTTCATACTTTCATATTTTTGGGGCTATTTCCCACCTTTGAACCATATTGTTTAGGTTGGGCTAGAAATTTTCTTACTAGATTTGCAAACTTCAAATATATTGCTCCATTTACAAGTTCATTTTTTTTTTTTTTTTTGCTGGTCTTCCAAGTGTCCCTTCAAAACTATAGCAAATACCCCATATATTATTGCTCATGTAAGCTCTTCTTTGAACAACATTAACAACTCCATTATATAATTGGTCAGAGAGAGACATAAACCACTACATTGCACCCATGCAAAGCTATTCTTTTTATCAAATTTTAATTCCCCAAAAAACATTTTCTAGGTTGATAGATATAAAAATTCCAAAGGCATCCAATTGTCAATGAAGTTAAAGAGTTGTTAAAAACAATTCACTCTTGCAAATGAAAAGATAAAAGTGAAAGACTCCCACACACTAAGCTTTGAATTCCTATACAAGAAAATATAGCCCAAATTTGTAGAGTAATCAAAATGGGAGTGGAAATTTGTTTGAATTAAGATGCACATGCATGCATGTGGAATCCTTGACTCAAAATCTCATTTCTATTATTTTCTTGCATTATGGAAGAATCCATACATATAATTACAGCAACTCCAACTTGATTGAAGAAGCAAATATGATATACTTAGTCATCACATTCAATTGAAGTGATCATTTTATTTTGTTGGATTGGGTTGGGTTGGGTGTATAGAAAATGACAATTTTAGTTTGGTTTTAAAATTGTTTATAAATGGAAAGAAAATTCTTTTGTTTTGGAGAATATGTCCCTTGATGCAAAATTCTCATAAGATATTAAGTGCTATTATTGTTTATACAAATTATAACAAAATTTATTTAAAGGGTTTTGATAATTAATAACTTTGATATGTTAAAATCCATTTAAATGAGTTATTATAGTTTTAAAGACATGTATAGAATATAGTCAAATGTTTTTTGTGAGCTTGATTTATTGATACACTATGAAATATATATATATATAGCTCAAATTTTTAAATAAATATTGTAGATTCAAATTATCATTGCATGATGGAGATTAAGTCAAGACAAGAATTTTTTTTTCCTTCATAGATACTTATTATAAGAAATATATTCTGATGGAGATCAGTTTGGTTGCCAACTAATATATGAAAATGGTATGTGAATATATGCCCGAAAAGGACATTTTGACTCGGTTGAGAGTTTCATAAAATGCAACTATATAATATAAAAATGTATAGAATATTATTAAATATAATTTGGAGATAGGGTAAATTTAATTGTTAATTAAAGTGAAGAGGCATAGCTTAAAGAAATCATTAATATTTAACAAAATTGTATAAATAAAAAAGAAAAGAAAAGAAAGGTGGGAAAAAGTTATGTGGGAACTAGGAACCCATTTTTTGTGGCATTCAAGAGAGAGAATATATTAGTTCTTGACTTAGAGAATCTAACCCTATAAAACATATACCATATATTATATATATTATATATATTATATATATATCTCTTATGATCATCTTTTGGTGTGAAGTTCAAATGGATTCTCATGTTCTCATTCTCTTTAACATGGAAGGAATATAATATTTTTTTCCTTTCTAAAATATAATTCTTACACAACTTTTTCCTCAACGAATAGCATTCCGTGGTCATTTCTTACTTTCTTTCTCAACTTTGCCACAACCCGACGCTCTATAATTATTTTTGATTTTTAAGTTCTCAACGCCTGTGAGATTGACTGAGAGTATATGCCTAAACTAGATTGGTTTATATGATCACTACGTTATAATAGAATTTTGAGATGAGATCAATTGACTATGAACTTTTTTGGTTGTATCAATTTGGATAATCTAAAAAATTTTGACCATGAACTTACATAAATATTATTACAATTATCTTTCTAATAAGTTCTCGCTTCGAGTATTATATGTGCTTAATGAATTATAAAATATATAAAAAATTTAGAGAAAAAACAACATTAGAGCTTTTTCTTTTTGTTAAAATTTATGGATTTTGGGAATATTATTCAAAGGTTCATTTGTGCATTGTTCCAACTTATTTTTTGCAAAATTTTAATTTATTTTATTAAAATCAATGAGTTTATGAAATTTTTTACATTATTTTTTTGGTAAAATTAGTAGGTAAATTAGTGAAAATTGAACCGAGTATTAAATTAAATTGCAACATTTATGTATGTTTACACTCAAATTTGATGAAATTGAAAAGTTTATGATCCAAATTATTACAACCCGACAAATCCATGGTCAAAATTGATCATCCTTTCCCTTGAATTTTTATATATTATCTAATTGGTCTCTTTTTTATATATTAAGTTATGTTATTAGAATGCCTTGAATCTATTATTAAGAGTTCCAAATAACTAAGCATGAAGGTCTCATTGGAATATCTAAGTTTATTTGTATTTATGTTATTTTCGTTATTTACAATTTCAATCCTATAGTTTGAAAAGTGCATTATATAAGAATTCTATCTCTAGAGGTGTCTCTCCTCTACCTCTTGACGTAGCTAGCTAACACATTGTAATTATTGAACTAAGTAAATCTCTTTGTTGATTCTTTGCTTATGTACGTTATCTGCTTATATTTAATTGTCGATTTCATAATAGGTTATGTGTTTGTTCTTAATCATGATATGTATCCATTAGTTCTATTAACATGTTATTTCTAGATTATCTGATATGAGGAACAATAGTAAGATGCATGAAATGGAAGAGTTGGGGTTTGGATAAAGTTGATATTGGAGAATGAGAGGTTAGGGTTAGGGTTAGGGTTAGAGAAATTAAGTAACTAATTTGGAATAGACATATTAATGTTGTGAAGAAACAAGTTAAGAAGTAAGTTGGGAAAAGGGCACCAAATCCTTGAACTTTTTTTGTGTATATATTCCCTATCCACATGCCACCACCTTACTGTTTGGGAATTCCTTGCTTTTCAACTCTAAAGCCAAAAATTCTTAGATTCCTCCAAACTTAACTCCATATATATAAATATATTCTCTAACTATACAACATTTACAATATAATATTTTTATATTATATATATATATATGAAATTAATTAATTTTGATTAAAATTCATGTCTCTGATCAATTTTCACCACCCCATTAGTTTAGTTTAGTATTGGTGATAGATAGGCATATTTAGCTAGAAAGATTGCGTTTAATTCCCGAGGGATCAGAACCTTATTCATCAGGATATTTAGATTATCATATCATTTTAAATTAAATATATAATTATAAATAATCAAGATGGAAAAATGAAGAAGAAGAGAGAAATTAAGGGATTTTTTTTCTTTTTTAATTTATTGAGTGCATGTATGTATAGATTCATACAGAAAAAAAAAATTAAATTGAAAAATAAATCTGCGAATCTGGAAAGCCGGCCAAGCAAGCCACGAGTCTGAATTGTATTTATGAGATTTTACAAAAATAATAAAAATATTTTTTTGTTTAAAAAAGAAAAAATTCATTGGTTGGAGGTCCCACTTGTGCCTTGTTGCATTTGCTGCCTTTGGATTCGACGGGGCCGCCTGCCTATTTTTGTTCCTATTTTCAACTATTTCTGAACTTTTATTTTCTTTTCTTCTTCTTGTTAATTTTAATTTTACTTATTTAGTTTATTTATTGTTATTGTTATATATATATATATTATTAATATTTCTTCTTTATGAGCTGAATAAGTACCAAACTTACTGAAGCAGACAAAAGAGAACCGATTCCTTTATTCCATATTCCTTTCTTTCTTTCTTTCCATCTCTCTCTCCTATGTATCTAATCTTACACTCCCAGTTTTGGGTGCTTTTGGTCTTCTTCGGAATCTTCTTCTAAATTCTCGGACGATGGTCTTCTGATCTTCACTTTCATTGTTTCGCACGTCGGAATGGTGAGTCTCGGTGTTTTGTATATTTATCTTAATCTATTGGCTT
Source organism: Benincasa hispida (assembly GCF_027475165.1). Lineage (NCBI taxonomy): Eukaryota > Viridiplantae > Streptophyta > Magnoliopsida > Cucurbitales > Cucurbitaceae > Benincasa > Benincasa hispida. The sequence goes on along the minus strand of NC_143488.1, from coordinate 50,734,593 downwards.
AAGCTTTCTATCTACCAGTAATTTTGATACTAGGAAGTACCGATCAAACCAGTACAATATAATATATCCTTTTTGATTCATACAATATCCTACCTTGTTGGATTTACTTTGTAAATGCATAATCCTAATGTGTCGTTTGATAAATTATTTGGTTTTTGATTTTTAGTTTTTGAAAACTAAGCCTATGAACCACTCATTCTACTTTTAGATTTCTTAATTTGTTGTCTACTTTTTACTAGTGTTTTCAAAAACTAATTTTAATTTTAATTTATTTTTATAAAAATAATTTTGTTTAGAATTCAACTCTTTTACTTAAAAAAAAATGTGAATTATTATAAGAAACCGTGAGAAAATATATTTAATTTCAAAATCTTACTAAGTGGGTTCTAAGTTATGATCCTACGGTTTTGAAGCTATTCCTTTAAAAAAAACTCTCAGGTCATAGTCATTTTAATATAGTTCCATAAAAAGTAATAGATCAATGATTTAATAGCAAGAGAACAAAGCAAAGGAAGGAAAAGGGTAATAGCTTTACCTTAAATGTTTTTTTTACGATATGTAGGATAGAAAAAATCGAATACCTAACTAAAAAACGATAATACAAACTTTACATTAGTTAAACTTTACTCATGTTAACGATTTTAGAAAATATGATTATTTTAACATGTTGCCGCTTTATAACTTGTCATATTTGTATTTATACAAGAAATTATGAAGTAAAATCTTGTCTTAAAACCTATTAACAACTTTGTAATCTCATACCTTTGATTAAGAACCAAAATAATATGTAACTTAAACTTTTAAATCTAGCATTTTGATATATATTACACGAAAAATAACTTTTACTGATACGTAAAATGAATTGCTGAAAAAAAAAAAAAAAAAAAGGCCAATAAAATACATATCGTTGTGTATATCACATTATAGTTGCATAGCTAAATATTTTGGCTGAGTCACATGTCTATATTTATAATAATAATAAATTGTATAATGAAATAAAATGAAAGTTGACATGGATGAATGTTTCCTTTTCAATAATATACGAGGAGGTGGATGATTTAGACCTTTAATTTCTTAGTCGATATTTATATAGATAGATATAAAATTATAAATAGATGGATATATATGGAGATTTTGACAACCCATAGAGGGGTGGGGATGGGAGAAATGCAAAGAAAACTAAGGGGGGAAAACTGGGATCCATACGATATTTACAAAAGAATCTTGGATTGAAGGAAGGGGGTTTGAAGAACGAAAGCGACAGTGGATTCCCTACCTCTAACAAAAAATAAATAAAAATTAAAAAAGAAAAAAAAACTCACAAAGTTCCCTTGTCCTAATTCCGGGAATCCCATTCCAATTCCAATTCCTCTACGAAAAAACGAATTTTCTTTTTATTATTTTCTCCCTCCTCTTCCTTCCTTTCCTTCCTTAGCTTCCTTCCTTTCTCAAATGGGATTGATTCTCGCACCAAATGAAAGGCCTCCCCTGTTTCTCTAACCATTTTTCAAATGCCATTTTCTTCCTACTTTTTCCTTTTTTTCAAAACACCCAACCCAAACCATCTCATCTTACTTCAACTCCTTTCAAACACATTTCCAAACGCCCCCAAATATTAATAAACGTACCAAATTTAGATTTAATTCTTGGAATCTATTACTTATAGATTTTGCTATATTTGCACTTCTTTTCAAATGTTGCTATACACTTAGGTCACATTTACTTCCTAGTTCGTGAATCGTAACATGAAAAGTAATATTCCGTGAATTATGAATAATAAAAAAAATCTATTATGATTGCAACAATTTTGATTATAGAGAAGTAAACGTGACTCTAATTATTAGTTCTAAAGTGCTACCTATTTCAATTATCATTTAAAAATAAAAATTTAAAAGGAAAGAAAGAAAAAAAAGAACGAAAAAAAGAAAATTATTGTTTTTCTCTTTTTGTGTGTTTGTTTTGTTGTAAGATTATATTCCTTTGGGCAGTCGCTTTATAAGTCCTCCTTCCTTCCCCCATCCCTTTGATCTCTCAACACAACACAACCAACATTTGAGAGGGAAAATAAATAGATAATAAGCAAAATCCAAACCCCAACTTCAAGCTTCTTCTCTCCCCTTTGCCTTTTCATTATTACCCAAGACTGTATTGTCTAGTACTCATCTTTGTACTTTCCAATAAACCTCTCTTTCTCAATCAATTTTCCTCATTCTCAACTCATATCCATCAGGTAATAATTTTCATTTCTTCTAACCCTCTATTTAATAAAAATAAATATTTTTTAGAATTATTATTTATTATTTTTAGTTCCGATGTGAAAAAAAATTTAGATAGAGTAGAAGAAGAAGAGAATGTACCATCATCAACATAGAGGGAAGAGCATTCATTCATCAGAGAGGCATATGTTTCTACAAGGAGGGAATGGGCCTGGAGATTCAGGGCTTGTTCTTTCTACTGACGCTAAGCCTAGGCTTAAATGGACTCCTGATTTGCATGACCGTTTTGTTGAAGCTGTTAATCAGCTGGGAGGGGCTGACAGTAAGCTCACTTTATTTTATTTCATCTTTATTAAAAAAAAAAAAAAAATCTAATTTCTTGAATTTTCTCTTAATTTGTAGAGGCCACCCCTAAAACAGTGATGAAAATCATGGGCATTCCTGGACTTACTTTATACCACTTGAAAAGCCATCTTCAGGTACATAATATGTTTAATTAAAATCTTGTTTGATAATCATCTGGCTTTTGAATCCGTATCGATTTCTTGGATGTGGTGCTAATTTTATCAAGATAATTAAGTATATGTTTTTTTTTCGATGTACAAAATTAATGGAGATTTAAGAGATGTGGTTTTTTTTTTTTTTTTAATGCAGAAATACAGACTAAGCAAGAATTTGCATGGACAAGCAAATGGTGGAAGTGGAACAAATAAAACTGGTAATTTAACTAAGAAAAAATGCATATATATTAGAATATGTTAAAAATAATTTAAATAATTTTGTGGGTTTTTTATAATATATATTATATATGAACTGAAGTTGAAATAGGTATGGGTTGGCGTGTAGGAACGGTGGGTGTTTCTGTAGACCAGAGATTGGCAGAGGCAAATGGAGCAGCTCGCACTAACAATATAGTGGTCGCCCCACAGCCCTCCTCCCAATCCAACAAGTACGCCCCCTTAATTAATTAATTAATTAATTTTCTTTTTCAATATTTTTCCTTAGAGAAAGATTGGAGCATAATTATCTTTTAATATTTGTTTAAGAAGCTAAATTTAGTGGACTAATCAACAAACTCCGCGTCAGGTTATCATTTTACTTAGAACAATATATGGGACATTCTAAAATGCTCTTATCTTAAAATATTTGTAAAAGAAATAAAAAATTATATGTGACTAGTTATGATTGGATAATTTGGTAAGTTACACAAAGATAAATACAGCTTAAGATGTACTAGTAGTGTCTTATATACAATTACACCCTTTTTTCCAGAAGCCTTCAAATAAGTGAAACAATACAGATGCAAATCGAAGTGCAGAAAAGGCTACACGAGCAACTCGAGGTATATACTTTATATAACTTGTATATATATTTATTTACATTTACACACCCTCTTCTTCGCTCCATGATATATTATACTGATGAAAGGAAAAAAAACAGGTACAAAGACATTTGCAACTGAGAATAGAAGCACAAGGGAAGTATCTCCAAACAGTATTGGAGAAAGCACAAGAAACACTAGGAAGACAAAACTTAGGGACAGTAGGACTTGAAGCTGCCAAAGTGCAGCTTTCAGAATTGGTCTCTAAAGTTTCCACTCAATGCCTAACCGCAGCATTTCCAGAGCTACACCACCAAAACCAAAACCAAAGTCAAACCCAAAGCCAAAGGCTATGTCCTCAACAAAGCCAGCCCCCTGATTGTTCAATGGACAGTTGCTTGACCTCTTGCGAGGGCGGCTCCAAGGACCAACAAGACCAGCAAGTCTTGCTCCACAATAGCCACTTGGCACTCCGACCCTATGCGGACCGTGGCTCATCCGGTGTGGACCACCTTCATGGGCTGTCCATGAGCATTGGACTGGTGCAAGGGGAGAAGGGGGAAGGGTATAATGGGTATTCGCCATCGGAGGGACAGAGATTTGGGAGTAAAAGAAAGGAGGGAGTAGAAAAGGAGAAAGTGGTGGAGACGGGGTTTAGATATAGAATGGATTTGAATGCAGGAGAGGATCAACTAATTAGTAATAATGATCATGGGGCTTCTACTACTTGCAAGATGTTTGATCTTAATGGCTTTAGCTGATTATTGTTAAAACTTCTTCTTGTTATATATATAATATATTATTTTGGGAGTTATATCTGTGCACTAAAAAATGGAAAAAAATAAAAATAGGGTTTTTGCTCTTGAGTTTTAGTCAACTTGAGCATATATATATACACACACACTATATATATATAAATCTAAACCGTTAGAGAGAAAAAGATGTGAAGGACATGAAAAAAGAAAAAGGTCTATAGTAGGGTTTTTTTTTTTTTTTTTGAGCAATTGCAACAGTTATTTAGCGCTGAAGACATTTTTTAGCGGTTTAAAGACTGGCAGTGTTGAGAGGTCTATTGCAGTGATTTTGAGAAACGCTGGAATCACACCAAAAATACCGCTTCGATAGACAACCTTATTGCAACGATTTTTCCTCTCATAATGCAACAGTTAGCTAACTGTGGCTGAGTTTGCAACGGTTAGAAAATTGTGAACAACATTTAAAAACTGCTTCAACTCTTGTTTTGTAACAACATTTTGTTTTACTTACATAGCAACAATTTTGAAGGCCTATGCTAATTTGCAATGGTTATGTAAGTGTTTTAATATTTGGTAAAACCTAACAAATGCGTTACTATTAAAACGATTCTGATCTTATACAATAAATTTGTCGATTAATATGCAACATTTTTTTTTCATCTATGTTACAACTTCTGTAACCGATTTTGCAGCATTTTTAGATTGCTATTTGAAACTATAATTACATAAATTTTAAGTTATTGAATGTTTTGTTCCATTTACCTTAATTTGTTAGAAAAAAAAAGTGGAGGATAAATATGAAAAATGAAATATATATATTTTCCATTCAACTAAACATGTCTTTATATAGGCTTACTAACATAACATAGGAATGTCAATGGTTTAAAGTTATAAATGTCATCAAATGCTCATTACTCACATAACTCCTATAACTCAAAAATCACTATTGGTTACAAAAAAAACTAAAAGTCACAAAATCCAAAAGTCACACTAAATGCCACAAATAAAGTTTAATAATGACAAACTTTTCAACACCCCCTTAAACTTGATTTGTTACACCAAGTAAACTCCTCATTTTGATAAAAGTCTCTAACTTGAGGGGCTTTTTGAAAATGTCCGCCGCTTGGTCTTGTGACTTGATATATTTGAGTTCCACTTCTTTCTTCGTAATGCAATCCCGAATGTAGTGAAATCGGGTATCAATGTGCTTGCTCCTCCCATGAAATATCGGATTTTTGGCTAAGGCAATGGCCGATTTGTTGTCAACAAAAATCTCCATTGGACTTATGTGTATGTCAACATGTCTTTATATAGGCTTATGTCATACAATTTGGCTAAGGCAATGGCCGATTTCTTAGCCAAATTGTATGACATACACATGAAGTTGCTGCGACGTACTCTGTCTCGCATGTTGATAATGTGATTATGGGTTGCTTTTTTGACATCCATGTGACCAATGTCCGTCATTTCAAACTCCTTTGCCATCTCTCTTTTGAACTCATCAAACATGCTAGGATTGTTTCCGGTAAATACTAAATCATCAACATATAAACAAATGATTAGTATGCCTTCACCTTGCATTTTGATGTAGAGGGCATGCTCATAAGGACACTTCATATACTTCTTCTCTTGAAAGTACTTGTCAATCTTCGAATTCTATGCTCTTGGTGCTTGCTTTAAACCATAAAGTTCCTTCTTCAATCGAAGCACTTTATCTTTTTCACCCTTGGCTTCATAACCCAATGGTTGTTCCACATAGACCTCTTCCTTAAGAATTCCGTTCAAGAATGCCGATTTGACATCCATTTGATGTATCTTCCAATGATTATGGGTTGTCAAAGCAATAATCAAATGAATAGTTTCAAGGCAAACAACAGGGGCAAATACCTCATCATAGTCAATGCCATGTCGTTGGCTATACCCTTTCACCACTAGTCTCGCCTTGTGCCTCTCAACATCGCCATTGACTTTTCTCTTTGTCTTGTATACCCACTTCACTTCAATCGGTTTGTATCCTTTTGGAAGCTTGGTCAACTCCCATGTGTTATTTTTCTTCATCGCTCGAATTTTTTCATCCATTGCATCCTTCCATTTCTTGCTTGCAATGGCTTCTTGGAAACTAATAGGCTCACAATCATCAAAAAGACAATAGAGAATTATGTCATTTTGATTTTCATTTACCTCATTAAGTTCCCGTAGACTTCGAGTTCCTCTTGGGCCAATTTCGTTCTCCGAATCGCTGGATGAACCTTCAGATGATGATCGATCGGTCGAATGAGGTGGCACTGGAATGGGCAAACCTTCACCCATTTCATCCCTGGTCGGCTCATTTTCATCGTCCTCGTCAAAATATGGAAGGAAATCATACTCCTCCTCTTGTATATTCAATCCCAAGAGGCTGCCTCATCAAAAACAACATCACGACTAATCATTACCTTCCCATTCAAAGGATTGTAAAGATGATAACCCTTTGAACTTGCATCATAGCCGATGAAGATGAGTTTCTCGCTTCAATCATTGAGCTTGGTTCTTTTTTCTTCCGACACATGAGTATATGCAATACTCCCAAACACCTTGAACTGACCAATCTCGGGCTTTCTTCCGTTCCATGCTTTTTGAGGCGTATTGTCAAGCACACTTTTGGTTGGTGCTCGATTTGTCAAATAAACCGCACAAGCTACAACCTCCATCCAAAATTCCCTCGGCATCTTCTTTGTCTTTAGCATGCTTCTTGCCATGTTCAAGATTGTCCGATTCTTCCTCTCCACCACGCCATTTTTTTGCGGTGTCCTTGGGATTGTTAACGGATGTCGGATGCCTTTTTCATAACAAAATTGTTTGAACTTATTTGATGTGAATTCACCACCTTGATCGGTTCTCATGGCCTTGATTGTAAGGTTGCTTTCATTCGCCACACGTGCCTTAAATCTCTTGAAGATTTCAAATACTTCTGATTTTTCCTTCAAAAAGTACACCCATGTTTTTCTAGAAAAATCATCAATAAAGAGAAGGAAATATTTATTTTTACCATGAGACTCTGGTTTGATCATTCCACACACATCGGCATGGTGAGTTCTAAAGGCTTCTTTGCTCTTGTCATAGACTCCTTCAGAAAACTACTTCAATGATGTTTGCCAAGCAAACACCCTTCACACACTTGGTTTGGCTTGTGAATGTGTGGTAAACTTCGCACCATCTTCTTCTTCGACAAATCTTCTAGACTTCTAAAATTGAGGTGCCCAAACCGTAGATGCCATAGCCAAGAAAGATCTTCATAACACGTCTTCAAGCATTTTGGAACATCATTACATATATTCAAAAAAAACATTCGGTTTTTGGTCATGGAGACTTTAGCAATAAGTCTCTCATGATTATCCCTCAAATACAAGCAATTGTTTTTCATTTGAACTTCAAAACCTTTCTCTAACAATTGTCCTACACTCAATATATTATTTTTTACATTGGGAATGTAATAAACATTTTTGATATATTGATTTTCTCCATTTTTTAATCGAATGAGAATTTTACCTATTCCTTTAATGGCGGCCAAAGAATTGTCTCCAAAGGCAATATTACCTTTCTCCATCTCGTTCAACTCCACAAACATCTCGCGTTTTCCACACATGTGATTCGAAGCTCCTGTGTTAAGATACCACATACTATCTTGATTCTCTTCTTCTTCCTTTTAAACCATAAATAAGGTTCCATTCTCCTCTGCATAATTAGATTGCCCTTGATGGGCTTTTGATATGCTAGCAGTTGATCGGTCCTGATGCTTTCGATCAATCAACTCTGTTTGAGATGAGTAACACTCATTCGCATAATATCCATATTTGTTACAATTATAACATTTTTCCTGAGATTTATCTCTCCCAAACCTTCCACCACGTCTTCCACGACCTCGACCTCCTCTTCCTCTTGAGGATTCAGACGAGTTTGAGAAACATCGGTGTTGGCTTCACCTCTTCCACCATGGCCTCGACCACCACGACCTCTTCCACGTCCACAACTATTCTCCTCCTTGATTTTGAGTTGGAGAAGTTGTTCAATGGTCTCTGTTTACTCCATCCTCCTTTTCTTTTTCTCCTCATAGGCTTGTAACGAGCCTATAAATTGTTCGATTGTCAGTTCTCGAAATCCTGTGTCTCCTCGATCGTCGTAGCGATAATCTCAAACTTTGTATTTAGGCTTCGTAAAACCTTCTCCATGACACGAACATCGGTGATTTCTTCACCATTCCATCTCAATTGGTTGACGACAGCCATTACTTTTGTGTGATATTCCGCTATCACCTCCGTCTCCTTCATTTGTAAAGATTCAAACTCACCACGTAAGGTTTGCAACCGTACCTTTTTCACACGATCGACTCCTCTATGAGTCGATTGGAGCTTGTCCCATGCCACCTTTGACGTCTCCGCATTGGCGATGGTCTCAAATGTATCTTCGTCCACCGATTGATACAAGATATAAAGGGCCTTCTTGTCCTTCTTTCTTGTCTCCTTTAACGCATCTCTTTGCGCTTGATTGGCTCCAGCTTCTGCCTCTTGGAAACCGTTCTCCACGATCTCCCACACGTCTTGTGCTCCTAGTAATGCTTTTATCTTGATGCTCCAATTGTCATAGTTGAGCTTGATAAGTATTGGTAGTTGAAGTGAACCTATCCCACCGTTGGCCATTTTTCTCTCAATATTTTCTACTAGCTCTGATACCACTATGTTAGAAAAAAAACGTGGAGGACAAATATGAAAAATGAAAGATATATATTTTCCATTCAACTAAGCAAGCCTTTATATAGGCTTACAAACATAACCATAGGAATGCCAATGGTTTAAAGCTATAAATGTCATCAAATGCTCATAACTCACATAACTCCTATAACTCAAAAATCACTATTGGTTACAAAAAAACTAAAAGTCACAAAACCCAAATGTCACACTAAATGCCACAAATAAAGTTTAATAATCACAAATTTTTCAACATAATTGTGTTCATTTATTGAATTATTGAAAATTTTCATTTCGGGATGAATTATTTATTGAATTATAGATATGGGGGGCATAATTATAATGTGCGATGAATTAAGACATTTTTTATCAAACTATATTGAGAGAGATTTTTCAATATCAGCGAACTTAGTGCTTTTCGATGGCTCACGGCTGTATATTGCCCTGCAAAATGAAAAAGCAGAAACCGTTTCTTCTGGGAGGAATTAATGATCTACATGACCATAGCTCCCCAAATTGGCTCCTTGGAGGGGACTTTAATATGTTTCGCTGGTCAAACGAAACCTCTACAAACAACCCTGCAAGATATAGTATGAAGAAATTCAATTCAATTATAGACAAGTTTGATCTCATTGATCCCCCTCTAACAAACGATAAATATACTTGGTCAAATCTTCGAACTCAAGCCGTTCTCTCGAAACTTAACCGCTTCTTATACACCTCGCAATGGGAAGACAAATTCACATCTCATTATTCAAGGTTGCTTGATAGAACAACTTCTAATCACTTTCCTATTATCCTTGAAACTACTCAACTCAATTGGGGTCCATGTCCTTTCTGTTTCAACAATGTCGACATGGAATCTGGAAAATTCATCAGAAAAGTCAACGATCGGTTGTACAATACAAATCAACCCAGTTTCCCTGGATATTCTTTTATGAGACGTTTAAAGCAACTTTCAAAATCCATTCAGGAGTGACAGAATGATCAGAAAAAGGTTATTGAAAAAGAAAAAAAGGCTTGGATCGAGGAAATTGGAAAGATTGATTTAAATGAAAGTAACCAAATTTTATGTGACATTGATAGCAGTAGAACTACTTTAAAGGTGATCTAAGTAATGGGGCTATCGGAGAAGCTAGATGTTGGGCTCAAAGATATAAAAAGCTTTGGCATCTTGAGGGAGATGAAAATACAACTTTCTTTCCCAGAGTTTGTACAACTCCACAGAGGCAAAACTATAGTTCAGAAATCATGGATGAAAAGGGGCACAACTACAATACAAATGACTCTATTGAAGAAGTTTTTATTAAAAACTTCAAAGATATCTACACTGAAATTGGTAAAGGGTTTTGGTGGATTGACAACATGAATTGGGAGCCCAACAGCCTTGCTCTTCAAGAGAATTTAGGTTCCCCCTTCACCGAACAGGAAATACACTCTGCCCTTATGTCTATTGGCAATAACAAAGCTCCAGGGCCAAACATTTCACTATGGAATTTTTCAAAAAAAATCTTGGAACACTTTTAAATCAAACATATTGGAAGTGTTGCATGATATTTTCAAAACAGTAAAGTAAATAACTGTGTCAATGATACTTACATTGCCCTCATTGCCAAAAAAAGACAGATGTATTAAACCGACTGATTTCAGACCTATCCTCACCCATCTCTTTACAAAATAATTGCCAAAACTTCAGCTGCAAGATTAAAGAAAGCTCTACCATGCACCATATCAGAAAACCAATTGGAATTTGTTCAAGGAAGATAGATCACTGATATAATCTTAATGGCAAATGAAGCTATTGACTATTAGAGAATTAAGAAGATCAGAGGTTTTGTTACCAAGCTTGATATTGAAAAAGCCTTTGACAAACTTAGCTGGGAGTTCATTGATTTTATGCTTAACAAGAAGAACTTCCCCACCAAATTTAGAAATTAGATAAAAGCTTGCATTTTCAGCGTACAATACTCTATCCTTATCAATGAAAAACCTCAAGGGTGCATTAAACCAAATAGATGCATCAGACAAGGTGACCCTTTTTCTCCTTTCATTTTTTTTTTCTTGCAATGAATTATCTTAGTAGATTGTTTCATGAACTAAAAAGGAAAGGGTAGATTAAGGGTGTCTACTTCTCTGTAGACTATCATACCACTTACATTTTATTTGCAGATGACATCCTCATTTTTGTGGAAGATAACGATGAATATTTGGAGAACATCAAAAACATCATTAAATCCTTTGAGCTCGCCTCTAGTCTCAACATTAACTTGGACAAATCGACTTTATCTGGTATAAATATAAATAGTGACCGAGCTGAGGAAGTTGCTCAACGATGGGGTATGCAAAACCATTTCTTCCCTATCACTTATCTAGATGTTCCCTTAGGTGGCAAGCCATAATCTACTGCTTTCTGGGAGAAGATCACTGAGAAAATTCATAAGAAACTCAACAGTCGGCAATATTCTTATTTATCTAAATGTGGAAAACTCACTCTTATAAAATCCACTTTTGCCAGCCTACCAACATACATGCTTTCTGTCTTCAAACCCCCCAAATCTATTTACAAGAACATTGAAAAACACTGGAGAAATTTTCCTTTAGGAGGATAAAAATGTTGGCTATAGCTCTCACCTTGTTAGATAGTCTACAATCACAAATCCAAAAGATAAAGGAGACCTCAAAATTGATAAGTTGGAAGACACAAGTTTTGTTCTCTTATGCAAATGGCTATGACATTTTTATGTAGAAGACTCTCCCCTTTGGAAAAGACTTATCCTAGCTAAACATGATCAAACAAAGGTTGGAGAAATACCAACGAACAAGTAGATGCAACAGCTTGAAATCTCCATGGAGATCCATTACAAAGGGCTTAAACTGATTCAATACAAACATCAAATGGAAGATTAACAATGGTGAGAGAATTTCCTTCTAGAGAGGTTTTTGTACTGATTCAAGTCCTTTGGTAGAAATTTTTCCAATTCTCTTTGCCCTCTAAAAAATTACTGATGGCACCATAAAAGATGCTTGAAATAGTGAAGTCATGGATTTTAGGTCATACAACCCAGAAGAGCCCTCCGTGATTGAGAAACTAAATAGTGGAACAGAGTAAAGATCAATATCATAAAACCTCAAATTGGTGGTGGTTCGGACGAACCCATTTGGAAGCTTGACAAGAGTGGGTCATTTAAAACATAAGCTATTATGACTGCTTTATGCAACCAAACAAGCAGGAAGAGCTCTACACTTAAAGCTATGCTCTATGATACTTTATGAAAAACAAAAAATTCCAAAAAAATGCAAGTTCTTCCTCTGGACTCTCTCACATCAAAGCATCAATACTATGGATGTCCTTCAAAAGAAGCTCCTAAATCATATGTTCAATATGAATTGGTGTCCTCTTTGCAACAATTAGGGTGAAAGTATTAACCATCTTTTTGTCCATTGCAACTTGGCTAAGAGATTTTGGGATTCATTATCAAATCATGTGGGATAGAGAAATAGAGGCAAGTCTATCATTGAATTGCTTAAAAACCTTTGCTCGATCAAGTCTAATACCAATAAAAAAAATTTATCATTTTCAACATGGGGGTTGCCATTTTATGGACTATCTGGATCAAAAAACATAAACGGGCATTCAAGGAGAACAACATAAGGTATACTCAACTTTGGAAAGATATTGTTCTCTTACTGAATGTTGGGCTTATAGAAACAGTTCCTTCAAAGATTATAATACTTCCATGGTTGCTCTAAACCTTATCGCTTTTTGTATTTCTTAGCACTCTTATCTCTGTTTGGGCTTATTTCTAGCCCTTTTCGAACTCTTTGTATCCTTTTGTGCGTTATTGAATATATATCTGGGAGATGATAAGGGTGCTAGGAAGGTGTCCACCTAGTGAAAATGTTTTGATGCACCTACTGATCCAATCCGTAGCATTTTCTTAAAAAAAAATGTAAAAGATTAAGAATCTATAAACTAAAATGCTAACATAAGTTAATACTAAATTTCTACAAAAATAAGTACAACGTTGTTAAAAAAATAAACTACTTGTCATTAGTAAGTATTTTCAAATTTCAAAGGTGTCAATGAAGAGACTTGTACCAACTTGGATCTTCATATGCGTGCATTGGCTCCTTGATCCTATTAACAAATTAAAAAAAAAAGTTTTAAAATTAGAGAAAACATATTAAACTCAATAACACAAGTCAATACCACTTTATTAGTCACAAACGTACATGTCATAGAAAATAATATGACATAGCTTGATGACTTCGAAAAACCTGCACAAGCTAAATTAAGTCTAGAAAAACATTGGAATTACCATAAAAAAATAGGCTTATTAAGGGTTGGCATACCTGCCGTAGGAGTTATCAAACAACAAATTCAATGGAATTATCACCTAAAAAAGAAGTTACTCATGAAAAAATTTATGATATATTAGTACTTAAAAGAGTATCAATAATTCATGATATCTTTATTTTTATAAGTAAAGAACCATGTCGTAGATCCTTGCCCCAATAGTACCAAAAAAGAAGCATGTATTTATTGTCAAGAAATAAGACAATGAAAGAATACATTTCTAAAGCTCAAAAGAACAAAAGTAGTAAATACAAAAAAGATGCAATTTAATTATATAGAAAAAGAAGTAATTAGCCAAAGTAGAAGCCTAAAATGAAGTAAATACGTTCAAAGATATGAGTTACTAAACATCACAATAGCTTTTGGAATATAATTTAGGGGAAAAATTGAATCGTGTAATGAAATATTATACAAAAGTGAACATCTTAGGTCGCTACGTTGGGAACCCTAGCGTCCTCTCGGTCGCTGCCGTACAGAGGTGTTGCTCTAAAATCGGTCGTCGCGCAGAGGGATCCCTAGTTGCCTCTCGTCGTCGTGCATCTGCGCGCGTTCTCTGACCACGGCGAAACTTGGGTGATTTCGTGAGTCTCCGACCACTCTCCGGGAGTCTTCCACGCATTTCGTGAGGTTCCTTGTCCAGTGGTCGCGCAATCTCGTGGTTTTCTGTTGGTGCTGTTGTCTCCGGTGGGTGTTGGGTTGTAAATAAGTTCGGTCTTCGTTGGATGATGGGAGATTCGGTCGTTGTGATTTCATTCACCATTCAGTCTTTAGGTTGTCACTGCCACGAAATTAAACCGGTTGGGTGAGTTCTAATTGGGTTTGGTTTTAGGAGGTGGTGCTTAAACGATCGCCTTTAAGAATGAAGGAGAAGAATAGAGCTCACGTGACACAGCAACCCTTTCGTCTTTTTAAACCTGAGGTTGAATCAGGATTGGTGGCTTGTTCGGAGGTGAAGGAGTTGGGGGTGTCTGATGGTCGTTCTGAGGAGGGTGAAGAGTCTGGTGTGGAGAGTGTTGCCAAACTTGGGCTGGGTAGTTTGTCGGTTGGTGTTCCGGCAGGGCTCGAAGGGTTGAAGTCGCCTCTGTCATCTATTATAGAATTAGAATCTATCCGGATTGGAGAGTTCCAGGGTGTGGGTGGGCTGGGTTTTGGGTCAGGTGGTGGGCAGGGGAGTCTGGGCTCTAGTGAAGTTAAGGGACAGGGTGTGAGGGGTGTGTCTAGGTTGGGCTTTGAGGGAGTTGGGGAGAGTGTGGCTAAGATGTTGGGTGATATGTGAGATGGGGGTGGGCCTGATGGGAGTGGGCTGAGTGGGATGCGAGATGGGAGTGGGCTAGAAAAGGGGGAGTAGGGGAGAATGATAGATGGCTTGGGTGTTATGGTGGGTGGACTGAGAGGTGTTGGGTTGGAGATGGGGGTCGCGAGGGGGTTGAAACTGGACCGTGAAGAGGTAAATAAGGCGGGGTTTATGGGCAATGTTGAGCGTCCAGTTTCTACGGACGAGAGTGGGGAGCCGGTTCAAACCAACGTCAGTTCAGCTGCGGGGTGTGGTTCAAAGACGAACCGGTTAGGTTCAATGGGGGAGCGGTTTGGTTCTGTAGCATCTAGTTCTGGTTTGAAAGGTGGAAATTCATAAGCGGCCCTTTTTGGGTCCAATTTGAGGGGAAATTTAGAGTTTATCGCCCCATTGATTGAAAATGATAAAGTGGTTGTTGAGCCTTATGAGGAGGTTCTTAATGCGAGTGTTTGTTTATGAGAGAAATATTTGTTGGGTAAGTTTGTGGATGCAAAACTCTCATATTCTGTTATTTGTTGCCTTATTCAGAGAATCTGGGGATGCGTAGAGATGCCAACTATTACCTTGTTGGACGGATTGATTATCTTTAAATTTCAAAAGGCAGAGCCACGGGACTGGATGCTGGAGAATGGTCTGTGGCACTTCATTGGCAAACCTCTCTTATTACGACAATGGTCACTAAGTATTATTCCTAAAACTTTTGTTTTTTATTATGTCCCTATTTGGATTAAACTGGAGCGTGTTCCCTTAGAGTTATGGATAGATAGAGGTTTAGCAGTGTTGGCTAATGTCGTGGGTAAGCCTGTTTCGTTTGATGTTGCAACTAGAAAGCATCGTCAGTTATCGTACGCGAGAGTTGTGTTCAAGTGGATGGTGATTCGTTCTTTCCCCCTTCAGCCACTGTTAGAATATGGGATAAGAAGTTTATCATTCTAGTAGTGTATGAGTGAAAGCCTTATAAATGTGCTTATTGTGGCTCTTTTGGGCATACTAAGGCTATGTGTGAGAAACAAGGTGTAGCAAAAGGTCAAGATTTAAGTACTATGGCAGTTAATGAGGAGTGTTTGGGGGAGAAGGGCAGCCTTCAGAGTGTAAGGAAGGGTCAGGAGTTGAGTATTGGTGGAAGGGGATTTAGCCCAGTGGTTGGGAATAGAAGTGTAGGGTGTGATGATGAGTTTACTATAGTTAGCCATCGCCGACGTGATAGGGGAAGTGTAGAACTTAAGGGTCACAGTGGGTCATCGGGATCGGCGCCCTTGAGGAGTAGAGTTATTTTTTGCTCCCCTGGGATTACGGGGTTCGTTAAGTATGTTGATGATCGTAATCAGTTTGATGCACTGAGTGATGAGAGGGGTGAATCGTTGGCACTAGTATTAGTGCAGTCTGATCCTAATCCGTTGTTTGTATTGGATGGGAGGATAGGAAGTTCGGGCAAAAGCCCAGTGGGAGGTGGTAGGTGTGACTTCTTACAAGTTTCATGATCTGGTGTTCCTGGAATGTTAGAGGGTTGAATGACCTAGTTAAGTGTAAGATGGTGGCAGATTTTATGTCCTTCTCTTTTGTTACTTTTTGCTGTTTGCTTGAGACAAGGGTTCGCCGTGAAAACTTTGGTATGGTGGTGGGTAGGTTTGGTGATGCTTGGAGTTGTGTGATTAGCTATAGTGTGAGAAGAGTTAGGAGGATCTGGGTGATGTGGCAGAAAAGTGTCTCTGATTTTATTCTGGATGTCAATGGGGATCAGCTCATTTCTGAAACTTTGGTGGATATTGTATCTAGTGCTAGGACACATATTGGTGTTGTGTATGCCTCTAATCACATGAGTGATAGGCGAAACTTGTGGACCTAGTTGATTGATGTGTGTGCCTCGTGGCAGCTTCTTGGAGTTGTTATGGATGATTTTAATGCTATTCATAATAGTTTGGAGGATCTTGGTGGTTGTCCTAGCTTGAGAGAGATGGAGGAATTTAATGGGGCATTGTTAGAGGCGGATCTGGTTGAGATAGATGTAATAGGTAACTGGTTTACTTGGACTAGTAAAGTTCAGGGGAATGGTATCTTGCGCCGGTTGGATCGTTGCTTGACTAATGAGGCATGGAAGGTGGTTTATCCGTATTCGGAGGATAGGGTTAGGCAGTGAGGGATTACTGATCATAGCCCTCTTCTAGTGTCTATAGGGGAGACAAGGAGTAGGCCACCTCCTACGTTTCGTTATTTTACTCATTGGGCAGAGGCAGATGGTTTTATTGATACTATCAGGTCAATGTAGAGAAGGTCTGAGGATGTGTCCCCTATGGTTAGCTTTATGCGAAATCTGAAGGCAGTGAAGCGAGTTTTACGTGCCTCGTTTGGTAGGCGTATCTCTATGTTATCTGATGAGATGTAAGTTGCTAGGCAGGTTATGAAGTCTGCTCAGGCCAAGTTAGAGAGGGATAATTTTTCAGAGTTGGTATGTGCGGAGGCAGCTTGGGCCATCAAGGTGTTCTGGTCAGTGGCTAGATTGGAGGAGGCATCGCTCCAGCAGAAGGCTAGGGTGAGGTGGTTGGAGTTAAGAGATATGAACATGGCATTTTTTTCATCATTTTGTTGTTCTCATCGTAGTTGCAGTGGTTTATTCTCAGTTGTGGATGCTGGGGGGACTCGCCAAACGGTGCATGACAGGGTGTCGGGGGTGACAGTGGATTTCTTTCGTAGTAGTTTGGGGTCTCAACATGTGAGATATAGGGATCTTACTGCCCAGATTGGAGATATTGTGCAGTTTGGCTGGTCTACAGAGGGGGTGGAGGCGCTTGGTCGCACAGTAAGTCGGGATGAGATTCAGAAGGCTTTATTCTCGTTGAATCTGAGAAGGCTCTTAGGCTTGATGGGTTTCCAGTGGATTTTTACAGAGTCACTTGGAGTGTGGTTGGGGATGATTTTTGTGATGCGGTTCTGAATTTTTTTGAGTCCTGTTATCTATCGGGTGGAGTTAACTTTACTGTTATTACTCTTATTCCAAAGAGGCGGCGAGTTGAACGTATGGAGGACTTTCATCCTATATCTTATTGCAATGTTGTGTATAAGTGTATCTTGAGGGTCCTAGCTGAGAGATTGCAGTTGTGGTTGCCTTCTTTCATTAGTGGTAACCAGTCTGTGTTTGTTCCTGGTAGGTCGATTTTTTATAACATTTTATTGTCAATAGCTTGTGGGGGCCTTTAAGGTGGGCAGAGGGAAGCCGCATTGTGTGTTGAAGGTTGATCTTTAGAAGACATATGATTTGGTCAATTGGGATTTTCTATTTGATGTGTTGATTGCTATAGGTACGCCCTTTTATTTTATTAGTTAGGTGAGGGCTTGTGTTACTTCACCTACGTTCTCTGTGACGATTAATGGTTCCCTTGATGGATTCTTCCCTGGTAGGAAGGGGTTGAGAAAAGGGGGTCCGTTGTCTCCTTTTTTGTTTGTGGTAGTGATGGAGGTCCTGTCCAGGTTGTTGAATAAGCCTCTTGTGTGGTTTAGGTTCCACGATCGGTGTGAACGTGTGGGCCTGACTCATTTGGTTTTTGCAGATGATTTGATGATTTTCTGTGCAGTTGAGAGGGGTTCTTAGGAGTTTGTGAGGCAAAGTTTGTAGAGCTGTCTGGGTTAGTTGCGAATGTTAGGAAGAGTTCCATGTTTGTTGCGGGTGTGGATTCTGATGAGGGTGTTACAACTCCCTCCCCCTAATTTCTCTCAAAAACAGACGTGCAATGGGGTTGATTGGTTGAACGATTCATTCTTCATCTTCTTCCTCCAAGTTTGAAAAAGAAGAGTACTCTCTGGAAAAACTCATCCTCCTTCCCCTTTCATCTCTTTTCCCTTTTCCAAAATCTTAAAGAGAATATAGGAGGTTACATTTTGTGGTGGTGTCCATTTGGGATTTCAAATTGGAGATCTAAGAGAAGAAGATCTGAGTCCAGGGAATTCGTAAAAAATTGATTGGCTTCAAGGGTAAGTGTCATATTCTTCTATATTTATCTCTCAAAATCATGTTGTAAATTTTTGTTTATTAATGCATAATCTCTGTTTTGATTATGTAATTTTATCAATGCTATAAAACCAAAAAATGTGAACAATCCCTGCTTGTGCTGTGAAATCTTCGATGGTTCCCCTTCAATTAATTTGCGGAGGCAAGGGTAGAATTATTTGTGGAGACTAGAGTATGTTTTTCACCAAAAATAATTCTTGTCTTAAAGAGGCTAATAAGATAAATTTATATGGAGAAAGGTTTACCCCTTCTCCAAGTAATTCCCTTTTTACCTTTGATGTCAATTAATTAAATAACCCCTTACTTAATTAATTGAACACATTAATTAAATAACCATAAATTAAATCTAATTTAATATATATGATTAATTAATTAATATATATAAACATCACATGTTTATATTCTTCCACCTCTCTATCATTTCTTAATCAATTAATTAATCAATTAAGTAACTATATTAAATCATATTTAATATATAGTTAATTAACATTATATTTATATGTATACATCTCTTTAGGAATCCAATTCATATAAATCTAATATTTGAATCTCATTCAAATATATCTCTCTTACACAATTTGAATTATAGATCACGTCTATAATTAATTATGTATCAATCACATTAGTATACAATTTCCTTAATTGATTTGATTAATTCAAATAATTCCTCATTATTATCCTTTAGTGAACTAACAAGGGGACTTGGTGGACCTATAAATCAGAAGCTCCAGCAATATAAGATTAGTTGGCTAAACTCATTAACCAAATTAATCAATATTCGTTAACAATGGCTACATTCCACTAAAGACCCACAACTGCATTCTTCTCACTGTAGATATATTTATGTATCCACGAATATAGACCAATAATAGCAAGTTAATCCTTCACGAGTATTTGTAAAATCAACTGAGTCAAATTACCATTTTACACTTAGGTTACCTCTGTATCCTTAAGTATCAATGCTCCTCTAATGAACAATTTGATTATGGTCTAACCATTAAATAGAAACCCTTTTGGGTCGGTGGGAGGGTAGGGCCTTTTGCTCAAGTCCCAGAGATACAACTTAAGGGAACACTCATCTACTTACCCTAAAGTCAGGAAAGAGTGAATTTCATCTTGTATTATTATGTTTTCATCTCCTCACTTGGTCTTGCCCATATACACTCTTTTAGAACGAAAACGGTTTGGTCATAGTTGGACTATGATTTATTGTTCATTAGAAGAATTAGTGGTACTTAAGGAGTTAGATGTAACTATAGGGGTAAAACGATAATTTTTGCCCACCTATACTTACGAGAAATTTGTGAATGGTCATTGCGCCATTGATTGGCTATGAATAGAATTGATTACAACCTTGCGCCATTGATTGGCTATGAATAGAATTGATTACAACCTAACCACCTTGCTCAGTGAGCTACAGACTTATCAATCCTTGATGAAAGTTCTGGAACAAAAAGGTGAGGCAAATATTGTCTCGTCTTCCATGAAGGTCTACAGAGATTCGACCCCCAGAACAAAGTCTATACCATCTTTTTCTGGTACCAAAAAGTGAAAGAAGAAGAAGGGAGGCCAAGGGCAGGCTAACCCATCAACTATTATCCACAAGGGCAAGAAGGCCAAGGTTGCGAAGGGAATATATTTCCATTGCAATCAGGAGGGACATTAGAAGAGGAATTGTCCCAAATACTTGGTAGAGAATAAGAAGGCCAGGCAAGGTAAATATGATTACTTGTGTTGGAAACTTGTTTAGTAGAGAATGATGGTTCATCTTGAATAATAGATTCAGGAGCCACTAACCAAGTTTATTCTTCATTTCAGGGAATTGATTCCTAGTGGCAGCTGGCAACTAGTGAGATGACAATGTGTGTTGGAACTGGACGCGTCGTCTGAGCGAAGGCAGTGGGAAAACTCCGATTTACTTTACATTAGTCATATATTTTGTTAGAAAATGTTTATGTAGCTCCTAATTTAGAAAGGAACTTAATTTCTAGAAAATGTTTAATTGAACAATCTTATGATGTAAATTTTTCTGTAAATAAAACGTTTATTTACAAAAATGATGTAAAGATTTATTTTGCTAAGTTAGAAGATAACCTTTATGTGTTAAGGTCGTTAGCAACAAAGACCCTCCTTAACACTAAACTTTTTAAAACTGTGGTAACTCAAAATAAAAGATAGAAGATTTCTCCTAAAGAAAATGCCCATATTTGGCACCTAAGATTAGGTCACATAAATCTCAATAGGATTGAGAGATTGGTTAAGAATGGACTTCTAAATGAATTAGAAGAAAATTCTCTATTTGTATGTGAGTCATGTCTTGAAGGCAAAATGACTAAGAGATCTTTTACTGGAAAATGTCACAGAGCCAAAGAACCCTTAGAGCATGTACATTCGAACCTCTATGATCCCATGAATTTTAAGACAAGAGGAGAGTTTGAATATTTCATCACTTTTACTAATGATTATTCACGGTATGGGTATGTTTATTTAATGCAACATAAGTCTGAAGCCCTTGAAAAGTTCAAGGAGTACAAGGATAAAGGTGAAAATGCATTAAGTAAAACAATTAAAACATTTTTATCTGGTCGAGATGGAGAGTATATGGATTTGAAATTCCAAGACTATTTGATAGAACATAGAATTTATTTCAACTCTTGGCATCTGGTACACCTCAACAGAATGGTGTATCAGAAAGGAGAAATCGAACTCTGTTGGACATGATTTGGTCTATGATGAGTTACGCTTCCTTAATGAATCATTTTGGGGTTCTGTGGTACAAACTATAGCCTATACTTTGAACTATGTTCCATCCAAGAGTGTTACTGAAACACTTTTGGAGTTGTGGAATGGTCATAAAGGTAGTTTACACCATTTTAGGATTTGGGGTTGCCCAGTGTACGTTCTTAAGGCTAATTCTAAGAAGTTGGAACCTAGTCCAAAATTATGCCTATTTGTAGGCTACCCCAAAGGAACGAGAGGTGGTTACTTCTACAATCCTAAAGACAATAAAGTGTTTGTGTCGACAAATGCTACATTTTTAGAAAAGGACCATATAAGGGAGCATAAACCACACATAGGATAGTATTAACTGAGTTTTCTAGTGAAACTACTAAACATTCAACAAAAGTTGTTGACGAGCAAAATACCTCAACAAGAGTTGTTGAAGTTAGTTCATTTAGTAGGTCACATCCACCTCAACCTTTGAGGGAGCCTCGACATAGTAGATGTTGAGGTTGATGCCCTAAATCTCGTAGGGTCCTATAGTTTGTAATTGCAATATACAAACCTTTTATTTATGTAATAAAATATGTGATATTTTATTTCAAAATTAGTTGCAAACCACAAACCAATAAACTATCATCCAGGGTTATCTTGTAGCTTAAACATGTATGTAGAGATATACAGATGGATCATGTTTAAGTGATAACCTAAATGGTCTGTAGTAGAAGGATAAGGTTAGATACCTTATCCTGGTGACACTACGAGTATGGTCCGCTTTGTAGTTGTTACAATTATTGTAAAGTGCTACAAATGATCTGATCCTGATCATGTAGAGACATGTGAGCGGGGATATTCCATACAAAGAAGTTTGTATAAGATCGAACCATGAAATGTTTAGTCTCATTATATAACATCATACATAATATAGACTTACATTCCACCAAGATGACCATAAGTAACATGACCTGAATCTTGAGTGAGTTGTGAACTCTTGCCTGTGAGGGCGATCCTTTGATTTGTATGGGTGAGAGTGGTCAGATCACCGACTTAACAAGCCTACCATTTTATGGATTCATCTGATTGAGGAGCTAGGAATACAGCTACAGAAGAAAGACTTCACTCCTTCCTCAATGTCAAGGCAAGTAGACAAATTATTGCCTTAAGGGTTGATTCCGGGGCTTGAACAATATGGGGCCACACACTCTCTTGGCTCAAGAGGTGTTTGATCATAGTTGGGCAATAAAATTCATCCATTTCATATCTGGTTGGCTCATTGTCTTCTTCAAAGTATAAAAGGAAATCATACTCCTTCTGCATATTCCAATCCAAAGAATTTTCCTCATCAAAAACAACATCACAACTAATAATTACCTTCTCATTCAAAGGATATTGTAGAAACAATAACCCTTTAAACTTAGTGTCATAAGCGATGAAGATGATTTTCTCGCTTCAATCATCAAGCTTAGTTCTTTTTTCCTGACACATCAGCATATGCAATATGTTTCCGCCAACACTTATCTTCTTTTCCCACAAAACTTTTCCACTGTTGCTAAATTGAACAATATTTTCTTAACCAAAATCAAGGCTAAATAATTATTGTCTTCTTTGTTTCCTTTGTGCAGTAAAGATATACATGTTCATCTTATACACATATTTGACACACACAGAATACATATTGTTCTTTTTCCATCTTCTTTTTTTTGTCCCTTAGGTGGATGGGTGATCGATCCTCCTTATTTAGGCTCACTTGGGAAAGTATGTGTGTTCTTCTTTGTTAGATTTATGTGTTTTTTTATTATTAGATTGTGATATTGACTATATTTTTTTTTTTAAGACTCCTGACATTTGCTCCTTGGACTATTTAGAAGTTCTCTATTTTTATCTATATGGATATTTATCTCAAAGGTTGTTCTTCCAGTTGCCAACTCTGTAGAGAATATTTCTTTCTTTATTTAAATTATTCTACAGAATATGTTCTCTGGGATGTTTTCCTTTTTGGTGATTTTACAATTATATATTAAGATATTTTTTATCATTCCGTTGTGCTATTTAAGGCTAAGAAGTTTGTGTGCTAGAGTTGTTGCATGTATTGTTTTGTGAGATCTTGTGTGAATTCTTCTGAATACTTACTGCTTTGTATTGAATTGAAGAATAAGGCTTTATGCTTTGTTTGTGGCAAAGTGTTCTTCACTTGCTCTTACAGTGAGCATTTTCATAACCACAAAGGTCTATACGGTCTTAAGAGGAGCCTAAGATAAAGTTGATTGAGAAGGATTCTCAGGGGGGAGCCTGAGCTATTATTCAACGATAAGGGAGTTCTCAAGACTTAGGGGGAGCCTAAGTCCACTCGTGAAGGAAGTTCACAAATAGAAGGAAAGATATCTTCAAGTCAGAGGGAGTCTCACATGTTTAGGGGGAGCTAAGTGTTACCGTACTAATATTTATTTACTTAAAGGGAGCTTAAGTTCAAGTGAGAGGAAATTTCACATCTAGAGGGAGCCTAGGTGGTTAGATAAGTTGGGCTCTACATGTGTCACTGTAGTCTTCGCTATTTACAGATAAGTATAACGTTATATATGTTTGACCTTTATATATTAGTGGATTATCTTTCAACTTATTAAAATATAAACAAGTCATAACAAGAGGTTACTACGCAAACTCATTTCATCTCCCGGGTCGCCGCATACCCCATCCGTTACTCCACCAAACACTCCCCCTCGGCCCAACTCTGATAGCCCCGCGCTAGAGCAAAATAGCGCGGAACTTGCGGAATTGGCTCGAATACGAGCAAGAAGTTTTTGAAGAAATTTTGGCAAGTTTGAATCAGGGACAAGTCAAAGAGGAACAAGTGATCCGTCCTGACCCAACCGACGCATCACTTGAAATTGATGAAGCGAAGCGTTATGCGATGATGCTTGAAGCAGAGTTGGAAGAAGAAGAAGAATAGGGAGAAATGGAAGTTGGCCCAGAAGCATCGCATCCTCGCCAATCTGACGCAGATGAAGGGCTATCGAAAGAAAAGAGAGTGATGAGAAAAAGGAAATTAATTGTGGAGGATGAAGAAGAGAAATTCGCATCTGGTCCTAAAGGTGCAACGCATGAGAGCTACTCAAGGTCTATAGTGTTAGAAAAGGAATTTGAGCAATACCAGCCCGCACGACAGGGGCGAAGGAAGTCAGCCCTCCAAAAAGAGTTGGAAAATGAATTAAGGGAGCTGGCTCAAGAAGCAAAAGCACACGAGGCAGTTAAATGCAAGGTAACTGACGCGTTACCTAAAACGACCAAAGGGAGGAAGCGCCAGTTTAGTGACATTCTTCTTGAGAAGGGCTTTCTCCCCGAGCGCAACCCATTGCCACCATATATAACCAAAATTGTGGACGCAATGGGCTGGGGTCAACTATGCATCGGGCATACGAGGATTTGGCCCAACCTTGTCCGCCAATTTTATATTAGTGAGTTTGATATGGAGAAAAATACGGCGTTCGTTGATGGTGTTTTGGTGCACTTCTCAGCCAACAAAATTAATGAAATGTTCAATATCGCAAGCAACCCGGAAGCAGAGGGAAACCGCATCTCGGAACATCCGACTCCAAGCGAGATAGAAGATGCGTTAAGAGTAGTGGAGAAACCTAGAAGCAAATGACAAACATCAAGAAGTGGTGTAAAGATCTTAGCTTTCAGGAATCTAAAACCAGATACAAACTTATGGTATTATTTGATTAAGAAAAGCATCATGCCTACAATGCATGATGAAACATTATCAATAGAACGCGTTCGAGCCACTTACTACATCATGCAGCGCATTTCTCTAAATGTAGGGAGGACAATAAGGGACCAGATTAAAGCCATTACAGCAAAACCACAAGGACAACTTTATTTCCCTTGGCTGATCTGTGCGTTGTGTGAATGCAGGGGGAGGGGGATGATTATGAGGAAACCGATGGTCTGATGGATATCAAGTTAATCAGGCATCTTCTTCGTGGTTCGCCGCACCAGCCTGCCCTACCTCACAAGGACGCGGCAGCCAGACCTCGACCCTCCCAACACACCCCCAAAAGAAAATGCGTCCAGGGGATTGAACACAGCAATGAAGCTTCGGAGAATGAAGATTACGAAGTAGAGCATGCGTTTACTGATGAAGAAGCACGACCAGACTTAAACATCCCTCTCTCAAACTCACCTTTGTCCTCACAAGAAGGGATTCTTGATCCAACGCGGCACGAGACTACCAATTTAGATCAAGAAATCCCTAGTCCTCTTTCTTTTCCCTTACCGGCTCCAATTCCAACTTTTGTACCACCTCCAATTATTTTTTAACCAACTGGGTTAGGGTCAAGCAACGTAGGAAATCTTAAAGACCCAGTTGAAAGAGCCGAAGAGCCAACACCGCCACAACCACACATTGATCTTGACGAGTTGAAAACTTTCATTAGCAATCAACTCAGACCACTGGCTGCGTCCATTGAAACTCTTCAACAACAAAATAGGGTTATAAGGGATTACATGCGGCAATAATGAAGAAGAATGTAGAACCAGTTCGTCTATACAACGCAGTATATTAATCAGGTCTTGGTTGGAATGTTTGCCTTGCCACCGTACCTGCTCAACTAAGGAACCCTCTGTGCTTCATGGATGAAGACCCTACAGAAGAATGCAGGGATGATGCGCCAGCACAACAAGTTTGGGGGTGTTGGTTACTTTGTTCTTTGTTTCTTTTGATCTTTTGTATTTGTTTGTTATGTTTGTTTATTCCATTACTAAGTTATCCAATGAAATGAATGAAATTTCTATCATTTTTCATCCTTGCGTTTGTCCTTAGCATACCTTTTTTATTCTTTAGTTATATTTCTGGTCTTGTGCGTTGTTTTACCTCAATGATATTAGCAATATGAAATTTATAAGTACAAAGTAGGTGTTAGGAAAATCAACAAAGCCTGAGCTTTTCTAAAAAGTCTACATGTTTTCTTTCTAACGCATGCAAGCTTTAAATCAAAACTTCTTTCGAAACTCTCAAAGCCTTTTCGAAATTTTGTTTCTCTTTTAGTAATGAGGATTTAGCTGATCTCCAAAATTTGGAGGTAAGGGAAATCTGATTAAAGACAGATTAATCGAGTACATCAAAAAGAAAGGAAACAAAATAGAAAGATGTTAAACGCAAACTCCTCTGTCAATACTCTAAAAGAAAAAAAAAAAACTCAAATTGGCATGAGTTAAAAATTGGAACAGGCACTTAGTCGTAGTTAGATGCTTGTATGAAACACGTGGGGGCAAGCCAAAACAAAGTTAAGTCTCCTAGACCAATGCATCCCAAAACTCCTCTATCTAGTTTAAAGAAGTTGTATCCTGAAACGCATGCATGCTAAATATGAGTTTAGTGGTGAAGGGTTCTCACCCGTAGTTGGATGCTCGCATGACACCCGTGCAGGCAAGTCAAAACGAAAGTAGGATACCTAGAACAACGCATGGGTAACCCAAAATTCATACTTTTTCTTTTAATCGGCATCTATTTTAAAAGCATCTAACGTATTGCTGGTTTAGAAAAAATGAGAATGTTTTGAGAAACGAAAGGAGTTATTGACGAAAAGCTTGCTGCACCTTAAAAAAACATTCTTCCTTTTAGAAAAGAATCGACCTACGTTACATTTTCCAAACTCCAGTCTCAAGCTTATAAGTGAATATGATAAGAGGTGAACCCTGCACAATAAATACAATGGAGATAACAAAGAATTATTTATGGAATGCTCGAGGACAAGTATTATTCAAATTTGGGGGTGTGATAACTTGTAGAAATACAAGTTATTGTGGCTCAAAAGTTGGAACAATTAAGGTCTTTAATGATAAAATATCATCATTTTTAGAGGAAACACATGGAATTACTCGAACACTCTCAAACTCATGCAAAAGAATGTTTATTGCTAAAATACTATGGCACTAACACATGATATTGTAGGATCTCAACAAAGTCTAACGCATGATTAAGAAAAGTGTCGCAGGAAAAGTCTAACGCATGGGGCATGCGTCGGAGGGATTCAACGCAAGGAAGATTCATTGATTCAGGCTGTTTGTGTCAAATCACCACTTGCAAGCATGGGCATCTGCAGCGGGCGGCGTCTGAAAAGCATCTGAGTGTCAGGCGGCCAACCAAGGAATGGAATTTAATGTTGCCCATCATCAAGTTGAAGAAGACCGACGCCTATAAATAGAAGAAATCCTACCAGATGAATGAGCTTAATCTTAGACCTTTTTAGCTCATTGCATAATTTTGAAATTTTGAGACCGCAAAGCTGTGCTGTGGTGACGAAAGAACAAGAGGGAAGAGAACCACCACCATCGCCGATCAAGGAGCGGAGGAAACTAAGCTCAAGAGAGACATTTCTTCCAATTCTTCCACAAGTGGTTGTACACGAACCAGAATTGAGCCAAAAAGGACAAGAGATTGTACTCTGCGGTTTGACTCCTTTCATTTCATCTTACTTATCGTTTTCATCTCTTCATTTGATTAAGTGTTAGTTTTGTAAAGACAATCAGTTTCTTTATAAATTAACATATTTGATCTATCATACTTTGCCACTATTTATTTCTTGTTTATGTCAGATGCATCTATAACTTCATGCAAAATTCCATTTCAAAACGCTTAAACTAACTAAATCAATTGGTAAAAGCAGCTTTAGCTTAAATTATTCGAGAGAATAAGTAAGCCAGCATCAAGATAGCTAGTACATCTAGAGATAGACACACTGATGTTTTGTTGCATCTTGTGATTGACGCATACATCCTAAAGATAGGTATTGTATGATATTCGCATTGAGAAGTGCCGAATATAAGTCTAATGCATAAACGGAGATAAACAAGTCATCTCATTCGCATCATATTCTTATTTGTGTACATCTAACTTAGATCGACGCATATCACCTACATCAAACTCCATTTTTCACACGACCTCTTATCCTCTACTTGACCCTATTGTATCTTCTTACACACGCACAGTAACTTAGTGTAAATAACTCATTTCTACATACACTTAGGATATTTCTACAGCAGTTACAATGCAAGGCCTACGTTAGCTTTAATCTGAATCCCTGAGTTTCGACCCTGGACTTACCAGGAATCTGAGTTAGATTTATACTTGGATCTGAGTCAGAAAAACTTGAACGTCTATAGAGAAGTGTCATGCATCCTGTTGCACATCACTAACGCATCAACGCGTCACTAACACATCATAAACACATCAACGTATCATTCATATTTACACTTATTTTACCAATTACTTTATACAATACACTCCTAAGCTCGAATCATAAATTCAACGAACACAAGACCCGACATTTGCTATGCAGTAGGGATTGCTAGTCGGTATCAGTCCAATCCAGGATTTGATCACTGGACGGCGGTCAAGACGATCCTCAAGTATCTTCGGAGAATGAGGGACTACATGCTTGTGTATAGAGATAAGGATCTGATCCTTACAGGATACATGGACTCTGAATTTCAGACCGATAGAGATTCTCACAAATCGACATTGGGTCAGTTCACTCTGAATGAAGGGACTGTAGTATGGCGAAGTATCAAGCAAGGATGCATCGCCAACTCCACTATGGAAGCTGAATACGTAGCCGCTTATAAAGCAGCTAAGGAGGCTGTTTGGCTAAGGAAATTCCTTTTAGATTTGGAAGTTGTTCCAAATATGGATTTTCCTATCACACTGTATTGTGATAACAGCGGGGCTGTGGCAAATTCGAAGGAACCTCGGAGTCATCGTTAGGGTAAGCACATCGAACAGAAATATCACTGATCAGGGAGATTGTGCATCGCAGTTATGTGATAGTCACGAAGATCGCATCAGAGCATAACATTGCTGATCCTTTTACAAAGGCCATCACGGCTAAAGTGTTCGAGGGTCACCTGGAGAGTCTGGATCTACGGGACATGCGGCATCTTGTCTAGGACAAGTGGGAGATGATACTGGGGTATGCCCTAGTTTATTGTATATTGTACATTTTTATATTGTATTGTACACTAGTCTCCCGAGTCATTAGGACAAGTTGTTGAGATTGGTGTCCTAATTCTTCTAGAGTCTCGTTGTTTTGTAAAGATACACATTGTTTGATGAATAAAATAAATGTTATTTAATTCTGGGATTTACTCATATCCAATAAACAAAGCTCCTTGATTATCTTATGTGAACTTAAGCATGTATATATGATATACAAGTGGATCATGCCTTAAGTGATAACCTAAATAGGTCTGTAGTATAAGGATTAAGGTGGGATACCTGATCCTAGTGACACTATTGATACGGCCCGCTTTGTAGAGGTTTGCAAGTGTTTTAAACTACTATAGATGGTAGATCCTGATCATTCATGTGGAGACGTACGAGCGGGAGTGTCCTATACAAAGAGTTTGTATAAGACCTGAACCACGAGATGACTAGACTCTGTATATAACATCGTTGATACTAGAGACTTACATCTCACCTAAACGACCATAGGTGACACGACCTCAATCCTGAATATTTTGAGAACTCCTACCTTTGAAGGCGGTCTTTTGATTAGTATGGGTGAGAGTGGCCAGATTGCCAACTCAACATGCCTACCTTTTTGGGGACTTGTCTGATTTAAGAGTTGGGAACTCAATCTACAAGATGGAATTCACTTCTTTCCCGAAGCAGGGATAAGTAGAGAGATTGCTCCCTTAAGGACTGATTCCGGGGCTTGAACATAGTGGCCACAGCTTCTCTTTGGAAGAGAGGACTCAGTCATAGTAGGACTATGACTTATGTTCTTTAGAAGGATCAGTGGTACTTAAGGAGTTAGATGTAACTATAGGGGCATAACGGTTATTAGCCCAATTGTACTTACGAGCGATCTGTGAAGGGTTGTTGCACTGCTGATTGGTTAAGATGGACACATAATATATCTGTGGTAAGGAGAATTCAGTTGTCGG
This sequence comes from Benincasa hispida, assembly GCF_027475165.1. Classification (NCBI taxonomy): domain Eukaryota; kingdom Viridiplantae; phylum Streptophyta; class Magnoliopsida; order Cucurbitales; family Cucurbitaceae; genus Benincasa; species Benincasa hispida. Next base: position 50,704,259 of record NC_143488.1, on the reverse strand, counting down.
TCTTTAGTGGAGTGTCTGGCAGTTAATGGATGGTGGATCCCATGACTAAAAAGTTTAGTCAGTTATTCACGTACCGTTGGAGCTTCGAGCTACAGGTTTATAAGGTCCCCTTGGTAGCTCAATGGATTCAGTTGAGGATCAGTTCTTGGTGTTAATTTGAAATGTTCAAATTGACATGAGGTATTTTGATTATATATGATATAATCGATATGATGTATGAGATACATCGAGTGGAGGATTGATGTAAATAAGATTTACATTAAGTACCATGGAATAGAAAAAGAAACTATAGGTTATAAATATAGCATGATAAGTTGGTTATCAATTATATTTATAATAATATTAATTATTGGATAATTAATTTTTTTCTTTAATAACCAATTGAGTGAGAGGTTATTGGTGGTTCATGGTAACCGTGAGATAAAAGAAAATTTGTTTTCCTAAGTTTTTTCAAAAGGTTGAAAAATTGTTTTGAGTTTTCTCTCTTGCCAAAGAAACTCACAGAAGCTTGTCAAGTAAATACAGATTTACTAAGCGTCAGCTTAAGTGAAGTAAACGATCGTGTAGTGTTTTGTAGGCGACAGACACTGAGTTAAACGATCGCTTAGCTTTAGCTAAAAAATTGGGCATTGACCTATGCGATAGGTATCTGTCTTCACCCACTTGCTCAATCGTGTACACGATTGTTCATTCCTCCTTCGTCTACCTCATTCCAAGTCCACATAGAGCCCACCCTCTGAATTATCACACCGAGAATACTAAGGTAACCTTTTTGGTGGTGTCTTACTCAACTCGACACCGTCGAGGTTCTGTAGAGGCCGTTCGTGTTGCTGGGGAGTTCGTGATCGAGGCGATCGCAGAGGACAAGTACATGGTGTTCGTGCTGTGGAGCGGTCGTGTTGTTCGAGCGTTTGAGGTTGCTGTGTTCGAGCATTCATGAGCAAGGAGCATGGAGACGAGTCGACAAACTTTCGTAGCGTTCTCTTTGTTTTTTTTATTGTTCATGTTGTAATTTCTGTATTGATTGCATAACTGTATGTTTTGTTTAGGACTGTAATTTGTAATGTTCATTCATGATTGTAATTTAGAATGATCTATTTTTGCTGCTGATGGAAATCTCGGATTCGATTTCCTTCAGTTCTATGCACCCATGAAGTCCCTTTCTAACCTCGAATGACCTTAGTGCATAATCAAACTTCGCCCCATGCCTTTACCCTTCAACATCAATGCATAGCAAAGCTTATTAACGCATGACTAGGGATCTTCAATGCATAGCTAGTCTCGGCCACCAAACTCTTGGCCAACAACTCCATGCATCCAACATATCTCTCATGCCCCGCCTAAACATATGCGTCCAACTAGCTTCTCAAGGCTGACGCATAGTCCAAATGATCGCATTCTCTTTCCCACACTTAGCCTTATGATTGGCGCATACTTCATAGGTCGACGCATAGTACCTTCGACGCATGGTCCTACAGGCCTTGGCATCGCATGAGCATCACACGGTCTTGTCAATGCCCATCGTATACCTTATCGCATAGTTTTCTAGCTTCATCGCACAGCCCCAGCCTCATCGCCTTACCTTTGCATCGCATAGCCCCAGTGCACATCGTATTCCCATCAGTCGCACGCTCCAACGCACATCGCATGCTCAGCGGCTTGCGCTTATCATCTTGCGTCTGGTCTTGTGCTCAGCCTTGCACTCATCTCCGTGCAGTCCCGTATGCAACCATACGTACACCCTCACGCAACACCCCAACGCCCAGTGCCCACGCTCGCGCGCAACCAAGCGCTTCTTTGCTCGCACCTGGCCCATACTAGACACATGATGGCCCATACTCAATGCAAGATAGCCTTTCCTCGATGACATTTGGTAAATACTCGATGCTTACCTAGTATTTACTCGATGCTTGGCCCTTCAATTCCTAGGCTACTTCCATGCTTGGCCACCATTTCCATGGTCAATACTTAGCCATCAAACGTGTTCACCTAACCTCCAAGTCCTTGTGTGTCGCAAGCCTCTTATTAGCGCATGGCACACCCTTTCGGCCAACTCATTAGCCTAGGGCATGCCTCGCATGCCAATGCTCATACCATGCTCCTTCATGGTTTTTCCGAGCACCATACCCATCGCTTAGTGTCTTTGGACGCACACTCCATCTATCACATGGCACCCCTATACACACCACTTAGCCAACAAGACACCTTCTTGGTGTTCGCCTTACCTCTAATGCCAAGACCAATGCCTATTAGTGTTACATACTAATGCCCCACAGCTTGGCATCATGGAAGTCCAACTCATGCATCAATGTTTCCTAACACCAACACATGCCTACTCTTGACTTTTATTCTTGCCAATTTTTCACTTGCTTGCCAACACAAAGACACCCGAGAGTCCTATTTCAATACTTAGAATTTTCTTCTTCCTTTTCCTCTAACCTTTTTCCTACAACATAAAATTAACTTATACCTTGTTTATCACCCTAATTACTCGGTTAAGTAGGGAAAATGGGATTCGGGTTTCACAATGTATGTTCAACATTCTTTCAATAATATCGATAGAGAGCCCTTGGGTAATGTGTTATCTCCTCCCACAAATGGTACTCAATGTTGATGCAATTTTCTAGAATGAGGTGGGGTGAAACATGGTGTCTACCAACGGGTACTTATCAAAAGCAATTTCCAATCTATCACAAAAACTCACATCAATGTGGTACTTAACTACTGCATTTTGATGCTCAATATAGCATTGGGTTTGATGTAGTGTCAAACACACCATGTATGCAATGTGTCACAATCTAACTTTGAGATAGTAGATTGGAACCCACTTGTGCAGACAGTGTAATGGTGACATGCGAGCGTCGACACATCTGGCAAAGACAGAGAGCCAAGAGACGTGTCATGATGCAACCGATGAGGACAATGCATCATCCAGCACACCAACGTAAGTGGACAAGCATGTCATGTTGAACATTAAGTAAAAGGATAAGCAACCTTGTCATCGGTGGTGTCAGTGACAAGCTCTGTAGGGGCCAGTTGGAGCCCCAGGCCGTGACCTCGGAAGGTGGGGTTCTATCGCGAATTTGGACGAGTGGCTCTAAAGTTAGATGCATATTGATAAGATATGCAAGCATGTCAAATTTCATGTCAATCGTGGTTCAAACAAACGCTCTACATTGGTGAGAGACAGTTCGCCACATTTCATATGCAAGGGTGGCAAAAAGGAACATGTTCATAATGCACTATAGGGGAAGGCATGGTATCAGCTCTTCACCACCCCTGGGCTCCATGGCCTAAGTGAGCTACCCCATGGCACAAGCGTGTATCATGGCGTGGGTGAGCATTACAAGACAAGTGTCTTGGGCATCTTCCATCGAGAATGGGATCTCATGGACAGTGTCGGACGGCTCGGGTGTGCCTGCATTGTGCCCCTTCCTATGGGCCAGAGGTTCGATGTAGCATCCAGTATTCCAATTTGATTCGACAAAGACTCGAAAGGGTCTAAGTCTCGATTATGTCCGGATGGATGGATGTCCGAGAAGTCCCGAGTTGGATTGTTGCTCATGGATCAATTGATGATGGTTCTCGATAAGCGTGTCCATATTGAAGAGAGAAAACCGATGACATCCTGACACTCTGGATGGCATCCTAAGGAATCAATGGGACTCCATAGTTCCCGATTGACCCGATACTTACCCGAGTTGTCCCGGTAAGCAATGTAATGGCCCGATTGAAGAAACTCGACTGAGGAGATTCTTGAGTGGAAAGGGATCATCCAAATTTCATTAATTATTGGAAACTAAATTTACAATAAACATACAAGATATATGCATTCAAAATAAATTATAGCATGCTTTTTACAGAAAAGGGGTTCAAGATAGTTTGGGAACCTGAACACTACCACAAAGAGTCCTTGGTATTCTCGGGGTGAGAACCTAGGAGTGGTGAGCTCTGACTATTTTGGTTAGAAGGGATAGTTTGGGTGGAGGAAGAAGAAGATTGAGAAATCTCTGAAGAACATAAGATCTCATAACAATTTTGTAAAAATTCTCAATCGTTTAGCAAAAATTACAACGTTCTTCAAGAAAGAAGAAAAACAAATTTTTCTTTTTATTCCTTTTACCATAAAATAATAGCTACCCACTAAGATGGTTGGAGAGAAAAGATGGAAAGTTATTGTTCAAATAATAATAAAATAATAGAAATAAATATGATAACTAACTTATCATATTATATTTATATTAAATTATATGTTATATCAAATATAACATATAACATATAGTTTTGATATTTTATCACATACAATATAAACTATAGTTTCTTTTCTCTACTTTATGGCATTTAATGTAAATCATATTTATATAAAATTTAACAACTATGAATCATATTCATAGAAAATATATTTGAATCCCATTCAAATATTTATTTCCTCTTTTTAAACTTTAATGTATCACATACATTATGAGAATTATATCATATATAATTGAAACAATTTAATTATCATATATAATTAAATCTCTCTATCAATTTGAACAATTCAAATTAACCCAAAAACTGATTCTCAACTAAATTCTTTTGAGCTACCGAAGGGACCTTATGAACATGTAGCTTGAAGCTCCAATGGTACATGAAGAATTAATTAAACTCTTTAATTACATTATTCACCATCCGTTAACTATCGGGCACTCCACTAATGACCGACAGCTACACTCTTCGCACTACAGATATATTTCTGTGTCCATTTGATATAACCAATCGATAATACGATGACCATTCACAAATTGCTCGTAAGTACAGTTGGGCCAATGACCGTTTTGCCCCTGTAGTTACATCTAACTCTTTAAGTACCACTAATCCCTCTAATGAACAATAGATCATAGTCCCACTATTACTAAACCCCTCTTGGGCCAGGAGAAAGTGTGGCGTCACATAAGATCCGGCATCAGCCCTTAAGGGAGTAATTTATCTACTTACCCCTGCTTCGGGGAAGGAGTGAATTCCATTTTGTGTAGCTGTGTTCCTAGCTCCCTAATCAGATGAATCCCCAAAATGGTAAGCTTGTTGAGTCGGCGATCTGGCCACTCTCACCCATACAAATCAAAGGACCGCCCTCATAAGCAGGAGTTCACAACTCACTCAGGATTCAAGTCATGTTACCAATGGTCATTCTGGTGAAATGTAAGTCTCTATTATGAACGTTGTTATATAATGAGACTAAACATTTCATGGTCCGGTCTTATACAAACTTCTTTGTATAAGACTAAATATTCCCGCTCGCATGTCTAATACATGAATGATCAGGATCAGATCATTTGTAGCACTTTACAATAATTGTAACACCTTCAAAGCGGACCATACTCATAGTGTCACCAGGATAAGGTACCCAGCCTTATAAATCTACTACAGACCATTTAGGCTATTACTTAAACATAATCCACCTGTATGTCTTCACATACATGTTTAAGTTATAATGATAACCTTGGATGTTAGTCTATTGGTTTGTGGTTAATGCAACTAAAATATCACATATTTTATAGAAAAAGTGAATAAAATATCACATATTTTATAGATAAAGTGAATAAAATATCATATATTTTATTAATCACATAAAGAGTTTGTTCATATAATGTTTACAAACTATAGGACCCTACGAGATTTAGGGCATCAAACCCAACACCGTTAAAGTTCAGTAGGTGACCATATTTAGGGCATCAAACCCAGCACTGATAAAGTCCGATAGGCAACCATTAGACTGGTAGAAGCCCGGTAGGCGCCGAAGTAGGCCGGTAGAGCCCGGTAAGTATTTTTATGTCCCAAAAGGCCTCGATAAGTGTCTGAATCACCCGATAAGCCTCGGTAAAGGGTTATAAGCCTGTTTTGCCCCAACGAGGGGTCAGAACTCATCCTAGTGAAGTTCCTAAGCGATATAGAGGTATGGGGGACGTTGTTAGAAACCAAGATGACAAAGAGAGATGCGACGTTGCATTGTGATGACCTTAGCCTCATATATGGGCAAGGTCGAGCCTCAAGACTTGGCCTAGAATAGAGAAGTCAGCTAGAGTTACACATGAAGGAAAATACACGTATGGACGACGTGTATGGCCGAATGGAGTTTAGTTCAATTAAGGGTGGAACAACCTCGCCTAAGGTCCGACTAAGTTTTAAAGAGTCGAGCAAAAAGTGGATTGGGACTTCAGCATCTCTTAAAGCTGACCATAATCACGGGTGAATCATGGTGTCGCACGATTGGAGAAGTACGACCATGATACAATACATACATTAGAGTGGAGTTATACTCTTCCTTATATTATTTAAAAGTATCAGAATCTACCTACCATGTCCATCAACTCAAGATCTGTTATCGACGAATGGTTGGTACTTTCCCAAGAGGCCATCAAAGGTTTTGGGCCAGGTCAAAGACACCCTATTGTTCACCTTGCCACGTAGTAGTCCTATTTTAAACCGTGTTTTAATGAGGTTGTCCCATGTGGCAAGCTGTTATTTGCCTCATAATACATGGACCAATTGTCATTATGAGTTGCATATTTGAATTTAATTTTTTTAATTGTTTAATCGCTATTAGAAACAGACGGTTGAAAATTTTGATTGTGTATGGATAATTAAATATTATGATATGAAATATTATTTTCTTTCAATTATTAGGATTCTTCCTAGGAAATGAAGATTCTAAATGAGATTTTTTTTTGTGGAGAGTTGAATTTTTTTGTGGAGAGTTAGCTTTTAATTGAATTGTTTCTTTTTTTTAAAAAAATATATTTAATTGAGATTAAAAGAACTAAATTGAGGATAATTTTCTAAACAAACTCGATCCACACAAATTTTCTATAGAAAATCCCTCACTCTGATCTATGAAATCCATAGAAAAAAATTTCGAGACAAAAAGCAAATAGAGGTGACAAGACTGAGGGAGCCATTCCAATCACCACCCGTCTTCTTAATTGCCTATGGGTAAGATTTTACATGTTTTGTTATCTCTTCTGGGTTTTCTTTCCTCCCCCTCTGCTTTGCAACTTCTTCCTTTCTTTTTATCTATTTTGAACATAATATTGGTTGGATTGATCCGGATTTGAATGTCTTCTACATTGTTTCTGTAGGATCTCATCTCGCAATATCTAGGCAAATTTTTATCTCACAATGGCTCACATGCTAGATGAAACTTTACCACCTCTCATCATAATTCCAAAAAAAAAATTTATCACTAGGCCACACCACAATCATTTTCAAAATTTAGGAGACGTTCAAACTTAGTTTTAATCTACAGAATGGTTCCCTATGATCCATTAAAATGTTACTCACGGATTCTTAGAACTCAGAGACACAGGTTACCTGTAGAACAGATCATGATCAAATAAGATCGTAGATCTACAAACTCTCCAATGGCCAAAAGGAGACTCTTTAGACCTCTCTGCATAAGAAATCAGAATAACCGATAACAATGTCCAGTTAATTCTAGAGCAAACATATATAAATCAGCAATTGCAATAATAACGTAGCTTCTATGGAACTAAATTCCCTAGAAATGATTATATCTTCATTGGACTTGCACCAATTTACTAGTTACAATGTTACAGAAATCTTTGAACTCACAATCTTGCAGAGAAGCTTTATACAACCGTGTACAACTAGGAGCAACTATATATATAATCAATCACACAGCTGGCTGCTGATGTTCTAAAGAATCAGCAGGCTGGGATCCAAGCCACCGAAAGAAAAAAATAAAAAAGAAAGAAGAAACAAACCCTACAACTTCACTGGGGTCTCGTTAATATAGGACCCCTGAAACTTTACAACCAAAAGCACTCGTATTAAGGATAGGATATGGGCGTAGCTTCATCCCACATAGGCATTCTCCTTGGGGCCTTGGGCAGACTTTAGGATAGTTGAAGGAAGAGGAAGAGGCAGTTGCTCCAAGTCCGAACGTGATCGTTTTGATTCCGATATTCTTACCCCTTCCACAGTGGCAGGGATAGGGATGGGGACCTCTTCTGCTGGTTTGGGCATGTAGTTGAAAGACAATTCTTTGTTAGCGGCAAGTGCCACAAGGTCTTTCTCCTCCAACCCTTGCGTGGGGCCAAGACTGCATCGATCGGTGTTGTGCTTGGCCAACGCATCCTTGAATTTCTTAATCTGTGAGATCAGACTAATTATCATCAATAAACTGATGGCGAAACAAGTGCATTAGCAGAGAAGAACAAAAAAAAAAATTACTCATGAGGCTCAGAGGAAACCACAAAGCAGCTCCATGTCAAATAAATCATGTCAAATGTTGTTAAATAACAAATTAAAACCGATAAATAACAGGCAACATCGATTAAAAGGACAACAATACTGCATGGTACATACTCTATTGTAATGCAGTTTGGTACCAAAAGCAACTGCTAATTAAATAGACCGAACCGAAGTGAGGAAAAAACTAGAGCATTTAGGAAAAGCATGCTTCCTACGAAGAACAGACAACCACAACCAAATATTACGATCAAATAACATTACAAAAGCAGAACACTCCCAATCTATTTAAAGATTTCTTACCGTTGCATTAGTGCAGCTAAAGCTGCAAAGGCGACCCTGAGCGCCTCTGTAAAAGCGAAAGAAGGGAAGCACATGAACACCAAGACTATAACACATGGATTTGTGCTCTTCATAGTTCACTTGCAAAAATTGTATATCAGGATACATCTCAGCAGATTGGCATATCTGCAAAAGATATACAAACTTCAGGAATAAGAAAACTTGAAAGATAGATTTTTCTAGACACTAAAGAATGAGGAACACCTTCGGATGAAGAGCTTTGCAGCCACCACAACCAGGGGAGAAGAAATCCACAATAACAAGCTTATCCCCAGCATTTAAAAGAGAATCCACAAGATCATGTGCACCGGTCACCTCCTTCATATTAGGTTGCAACCCTTTTTCCCACCATTTCTGAGGTTTTGGAATCCGAAAGCCACTCTATTGAATAGCAACACAAAAGGGTTAATAAACAAAATACATAATAGTTTGTATACATAATCAAGTGCTAACCGAATTAGAAACGTGGGATTCTTCCATGAATGGAACATCAATATTGGAATTTATCAGGTACATATTCCAGACAAGGAAAAGGATTAAAATATAGAAATATAAAGGTATAGGGCAACTAGTTATGTTCATAAAGACCAAGATCAAAACCATGAAGAGACAGCAGAGTTTCCCAATTAGAATCAAAATAAAATGAAAACAGAGAAGTTAATGATACAAACAAAAGTTACAAAGCAAATCCCAAAAACCCTAATATCAGGTGAAAATTCAAGTGCGAGATAGCAGTACGAACATGGGAAATCGTGGAAGATCGTGAAGGAGAAACAGAATTTCTGGAGAAACCCCAAGCTTCTGTAAACTCTATTCTTCTGCAATAGGAGTGACTACTCGAAAACGGCCGCGAGGTGGGTGGTAATTTCACAGAAAGGGGTTGCCAATTAAAGGGATGCGAAGAAGAATAGACGGATTTAAGGCCGGAAGAAGGTGGAGGAAGCTGATGAAGATGACAAATAGAAGAAGAAGAAGGCGGAAAAGGGGCAAAAGCAATCTTGCTGAGAGCGTCTGCCATTAAAATCAAGGAAAAAATTGTTGAAATCGCAGAGATGGAAGAAAGTAGGAAGGATTAGGAAGTGGGGTTGGTGGGAAATTGGGGGAAAACGAAGTAGGCGAATAGGAGGATCTTGGAGAACGAGAAGATCGGGATGGAAATGGAGGCGTTGTCATGAAATCGAAGGAGAAGAAGAAAAGGGGAAGAGAGAAGATCGAGCGGTTGAAGAAAAAACAACGAGGATTTTGGAATTTTGAGAGTGGGAAATGGATAAGGAGCGCACGCAACGTCGCATTGCTTTCGGATTCTGTGGATATCAAAAGTGAAAGTGCAGACACGTGGCGCTATCACCCCAGACACCAGATATGATTTTTTTTTTTTCTTTTTTCTTTTTTTGTAATAAATCAGATATGGATATTATTGTCCGATTTCACCTTGGATAAATAACGAGTGAAAATATCCGTTTACTTTTTATCCAAAAATATCCACTTACTTTTTATCCAAAAATATCCATTTTTTTTATCCAAAAAATGTCTATTTACTTTTGACTATTGATGGATGTGTCAATAGTCATTGGTTCATCATGCCTCAATAATGGAGACTTTTGATTTTTATCTCTTAAATTTACGTAAACTAATTTAGACTTTCATTTAAGAAGGCTATAATTGATGCATCGATAATGTTCAAAGATATTCTTAATAAATGGTCCTAATCAAAACAAAATATAAGTCTCAAACAATATTTTAAAAAAGAAAATAGAATGATAGTTTTAGTTTTACAATATCAAAATGTTCGTTTTAGTCTCTGTATTCAAAGTAGTCGTCGTCCTTGTTTGAAAATTTGGCCAAAAAAAAACTTTTTATTACAAAATTATAGCTATATTTTAGGAATTTTATTGAATAGTGGTTGGAACCAAAATAGTCATTTTTCAAATCATGAAAATCAAGAACAAAAATTTCAAAATATCGAGACTAAAATAAGTAAAAAAAAGAAGAAAAAATTGAGGGTTATATCAATTAAAACTCTAAAAATGATAATTGTATTGGTTTAAATAGTGTATCAACTTAAGTCTTGAATGTTCATTAGAATATCAATTTATATCTTTTTTTACATTTTATCTCGATAAACATCGTAAAAATAATTTTATTAATGAAATAACAAGTTTTCATAATTGAGTCAATTTAAACTCTCAATCGAGCTTTCTTTAAAAGTTGTCCTGCATCAATTCTAATGTCTACTTTTTGTTCATCTTACATTTCTAATACATTAATAAATGATGCATTGACGATTTTCAAAAGTAATCTTAACAAAGGTATTTAAATCGATTCACTTATGACAATTTAGAAGTTTAATCAAAACAATCATAAGTCTCACGCTACGTTTTCCAAAATTAAATGAAAATTATGAAGAACTAGGATGAGACTAGGTTGGTACACCTAAAGATCAAGTGGTTCATGTTCTTACATCCACAAGTTTGAAGGGAGGATATTGAGGAACAATCTTATTGTTGGCCTAATTATTGGCCTAGCCCATTGTTGAGTCCACACACGTGTAAATTTCTTGTAGAATTGTAAAAGTAGTGTGTTTCAATAAGCCAGCTCAATGAGTACACATTTGGCTATAAATGGAGAGGACCAACTTTATCAAATAATTGAATTGAGACAACTTTTCTTATCCTTTATTTTGACTAAACTATTATGAACTATTTTGGTGACATAAAGGTTGTTTGAATGTGAAATAAGTTTGTTCTTATTTGTTTCTAATAAATGTTATTATTGGATTAAGTGAATTCAGATAGACTTTTCACTATGGATTTGTAAAATTGATTTGAATAGGTAAAATTGGTTAAAATGATTTGAATAGAACTGACTATTTTACTTTTTAACTATTATCCTAAAGATTTAAAGTAAAGTTGACTTTTTTTATATTTGAAGTTAGTATACAGACCAAAAATCTCTTAATTATAAATACATATTACATGCTAATTGAGTTATACTCGGTAAGTGTGAAATAGAATGGTTTATTATATTCATGTTTTAAATAAGGTAAAATCTTGATTTAAAAAATTTAATTTAGTTTAAGATTTCATGTACAAAATTAGATTAAAAAAGTGATCAATGTAGAGATATCATCCTGGAAAAATTCTCGCATCTCTTTCACGTCAAAGAGATCACAAGAAGTTTATGTTGATTGCCAACCGTAGAGTATTTTGTGTGTCATAGAAGGAAAGACCAAAAAAGAATAATGTGAGAATACTAGTTATATCATTTGACAAGTTATAGACCAACCAAAAGTGCCAAATATTGTTACCCGAAATCAAGATGCATAAGAGCATGTTACTCACTCCTATGTACTATCTGAACCATTCAATAAAAGGAGAATAATCTTAAAAGTGAATAAATGAAAGATCCCTTCCCCTATTTTAATGTAAGATATAAAATGAATGGGCGTCCACCCCTTATTTAAGGGGTTTGCTTACAAGAGTATAAATTGAGTCAAAATAAGCACAATTCAAATGCCATAAAGATTATATTATCTAGCTCGAGGTTAAAGGTTCAATTTCAATTTAATCTCATAATTGAACAATTTGATTTTTTAATAAAAATTGGAATATGACCAAATTTTAATTTAAGATTTTACCCTAATTTGATTTGGAAATAGGATAAAAGTAAACTTGATTTCAATTTGTGATAAAACTTGGAATATGACCAAATTTTATTTTGAGATAAATTTGAAACTTTATAAAGGCTAAATTTGAATTATTTGAATTGGGATAAAATTTGGAATTTGAGCAAATTTTAACTTGACATTTTATTCATAATTTAATCTCAAAGTTGAACAATTTGAATTCAGATAAAATTTGGAATATGACTAAATTTTAATTTAAAATAAATTTAAGATTCTACTCTCAATTTGCTTTGGATTGAGGATAAAAGCTAAATTTGATTTGAATATGAGATAAAATTTAGAATATGGTCAAATTTTAATTTGAGATAAATTTGAGATAAAATTTGGAATATGTCCAAATTTAAAATTAATGTGAATGGATTTTGATATCATTTGATTTAAAGCTAATCTATTCAAACCCCACAACAATTTTAAATTCAAATTTAAAAGATAAGATATTTTTGTTCAAATCTTATCAAAATCTTTTAGAGATATAAGATTTTAGTAGAAAATCCAAATTAAATTAGGAATTTGAGTACATCTTGACCTCTATAAATAAAGCTCACCACATACATCTTTCTCATTTTCGTCTCCCGCTCCAACTCTATTCTCCTCTTTTTTTCTTCCTTCTCTTCTTTTTTCTTTTTTTTTTTTTTTTTTTTCTTTCTTCTTCTTCCTTTTTTTCTTTTTTTTTTTTTCTTTTCTTCTTTCTTTTGTTTTCCTCCTCTTTTTTTTAAATTTTTTTTTCTTTTTTTCTACAATGCCCCATATGTGACCGCCACCCTGACCACACATAGGGATGACCTCAAAAAGGTTTAAACAATTCTATTATATTGTTACTGCTTGATCAACATAAGGATAACCCCATAAATGTCTAAACAACTTTATTACATCGTCACTTCTTTATCAATATACGGATGACTTCGGAAATGTCTAATCAACCCTATTACATCATTTCTCGATCAATATAAGGATGACCCCAGAAAGGTCTAAACAACCCTATTACATCATCACTTCTTGATCAACTTAGGGATGATCTCGAAAAAGTCTAACAATCCTATTTGATCAACATAGGGATGACCCTGGAAAAGTCTAACATCCCTATTACATCGTCACTTCTTGATCAACATAGGGATGATCTTGGAAAGGTCTTCTTGATCAGCATAGGGATAACCCCGAAAAGGTCTAAACAACCCTATTACATCGTCACTTCGTGATCAACATAGGGATGACCACGGAAAGGTCTAAACAACCCTATCACATCGTCACTTCTTGGTCAACATAGGTATGACCCCAGAAAGGTCTAAACAACCCTATTACATCGTCACTCGGAAAGGTCTAACAGCCCTATTTGATCAACATAGGAATAACCCCAAAAAAATCTAAACAACCCTATTACATCACTTCATGATCAACATAGAGATGACCCCAAAAAGGTCTAACAATCCCTATTTGATCAACGTATGGATGACCCCGGAAAGGTCTAAATAACCCTATTACATCACTTTTTTATCCGACTTTGAAGATAAGACAAATATGCCATCGAGTTTTGAAGATGAGGTTGATATGCCATCAAGCTTTGAAGATGGGGAGAATATGCCATAAAGCTTTTGAGCAGAGTCAGGTGGACTGGATCGCATATGAGGCAAAGCGAGGCGGACTAGAGTTGTTCATGCGTATGAGACGGAGCCAGGTAGACCAAACTTGATTTTGCATATGAGGCGAGGACATACCAACATTTTTTTAGAGGGAGTGAAGCTACACCAACATTTTGAGGAGGGAGTGAAGTTGCACCAGCATTTTGTAGAAGGAGCAAAGCCTCACCAACATTTTTTGGGGAGGAAGCAAAGTTACACCAACAATTTGGAGAAGGAAGGAAGTTGCACCAATATTTTGAAGAGAGGGCGAAGCATCCAAACCTGACTTCGAAAAGGAAATGGTGAAGCCTCTAAACTTGAAGATGGAAGAGCATTGACGAAGCCTTTGAACTTGAAGATGGAGGAGTATCGATAGAGCCTTTGAACTTGAAGATGGAGGAGCAACGACGAAACCTTTAAACTTGAAAATGGAGGAGCATCAACGGAACCTCTAAACTTGAAGATGGAGGAACATTGACGAAGCCTTTGAACTTGAAGATAGAGAAACATCAACGAACCTTCGCACTCGAGCTAGACAAAGCATTGACGAATCCTCCGCAGTTGAGTTTAGCGAAGCATAGGCGAATCCTATGCATTTGAGTTTGACGAAGCATCAATGAATCTTTCACATCTGAGTTTTGACAAAGCATCTACGAATCCTCCGCATTTGAGTTTGATGAAGCACCGAGGAATCTTCCACATTAAGCTTGACTTTGCGACTTTAAGCATGAAGATGACATTGCAAAGCCTCCAAACTTAAGCATGAAGATGGAGCATTGATGAAACCTCTAAACTTGAAGATATAGGAGCATCGACGAAGCCTCTGAACTTGAAGATGGAAAAGCATCGATGGAGCCTCTGAACTTGAAGATGGAAAAGCATTGATGGAGCCTCTGAACTTAAAGATGCGGAAGCATCAACGAAGCCTTTGAATTTGAAGATGGAGGAGCATCGACAAAGCCTCTGAACTTGAAGATGGAGAAGCACCGACGAAGCCTCTGAACTTAAAGATGAAGGAGCATCAATGAAGCCTCTGAACTTGAAGATGGAGGAGCATCGACGAAGCCTTTAAACTTGAAGATTGAGGCAAATTGACGAAACCTCTCAACTTGAAGATGGAGGGGCATTGACAAATCCTCTAAGCTTGAAGATGGAAGGGCATCAATAAAGCCTCTGAACTTGAAGATGGAGAAACATCGACAAAACCTCTGAACTTGAGGATAAAGGAGCATCAACGAAGCCTCTGAGCTTTAAATTTGATGAAGCATTGATAAATCTTTCAAACTTGAATTTTAAGAAGCATTGGCGGAGCCTCCGAACTTAATTTAAAGAAGCATCGACAAAACTTCTTAACTTGATCTTGAAGAACATCTATTGCTTAAAATGAAGAGTCAAACTATAGATGAATGATGCTTCGAACTTGAAATAAGCAACGCCCAACACTGCTTCTTTGTTTAAATGAATGAAAAAATGATTAAATTTTTTAGCATAACCTTATTGTATATATCCAACCTATGTAGTACCATGCAGATACCATGCATCTTCAATTTGTTGTGTTACCCTAGTAGAGATATCTTCAATTTTTTGTGTTGCCTTCAATAAAGATGAGCATCTTCAATTTGTTGTGTTGCCCCCCCAGTAGAGATGAATAACATCATTTTTTTTTTTATCGCCACACGTAGGGTGATTGTGTCACTTCTTGTTGGATTAAACTTAAATTTTTTTTAAGTTGCTTACATACTCTTAAAGAAAGGGATCAAGTCATGAAGTTCAGGAGAGATATTTTTTTTTGCTTTTTTTTTCTTTTTATCTAGACTCAGCTTAAAGTCCTTTAAGTTGTCTACATACCATTTACAATGACAGGGACCAAGTCATAACGTAGTTCTTTTTTTTTTTTTTTCCATTCACCTTTTAAGCTCATGCGAGTCAAGAGCAACATGTAGTTTAGGCTCTTGCAGTAAGGAGCTTCTATATTTAAACTTCAAAATCTCTTATTTCATCATGGCTTTGATCATCCACTTCATTTGTAGGAGTCGTCAATATGATGAGTTTTAGCTTTACCATCAAGGAAACTGTTGTATTTATATCGACAGACAACTCCCTTTTCATGCGTGAAAAGACACGACTGTGAATCTTTTCGTTGTTGTTTTCTTCATGAAATGGTTTTGCCTTCAAGGTTTTCATCTTTCTTTTATGTTGATCGCTTTTCATCTTGAGACGATCAAAAGCAGATGTCGAAGGTCAATCTTTCTTTGACATAGAGATACTTAGCCTTTTGAAGGCTGAAGTTTGAATGGAAGTAGACGTTGGATATTGGTTTTCTTCTTCTATTGTGATCATACTCAATCTTTGGAAGACTGAAGATCGAGTAATTGAAGGCTTGATACGATCAAAGGCAAAAATTCTTTGCTTAGTTTCTCTTGAATCGTCAACTTCTTTAGCAGTTAAATGATTGTTATTGACTTCCGTTATGGTAATAGTGTGACATGCAATAACCTCCGATACTTCCTCGGGATGATTATCAAGGAAGTTCCTTAGGAAGAATTCAGCCAAAGTCACTGGTCGTTGAAGTTGAAGGTCTTCGTCTTCTTCCTTACCAGGCTTAGGCTTCCATGCCATGTTTCTTTTTTTCTATCTCTTGGCTTTACTTTCTCTTTCTGTAATTTTGATAGAAGCACGACTTCTTTACGGTGGAACTCGACTTTCCTCTCTTTCGAAGAGTCACAAGGATCCACCATTTTTCGTTATCTTCAACAGGCTCATCTTTCTTTTGGGAGTCTATCGTTTAAATCTCTTATTGAAATCGAACAACGATAGGTTCAAGTTTCCAAACTGGATCAGACTTTCTCTTTGATCATAAAATGATGTCGAGAGTGAAACATTTGAAGCCATTATCACTTTTGTATGATTTGTCTGGGCTACATCGTCACCATTCAGCTCAATCTTCTTTTCACGAGCTAACTTTAGAATCAACTCCTTCAGCATGAAGCACTTTTCAACAGAGTGACTAACGACCCGATGATACTTGCAATAGTTAGGATTGCTTACCTTTCTTAATTGCTCCGGTCGCTTGCATTCAGACAGTTGAATGAGTTACTTCTCTAGCAGTTGTTCCAGCATGTCTACAACATTAGAGTCAGGGAATGGATAAACCTTCTCTTGTCTTTCTTTGAAAGTTGGGCGATGCTTCTAGCCGCCATCATGTTTTCTTTCAAATTTTGTTTCTTTTCCTTTGGAGGAAAATTTTAGCGGGGTCACATGAACGACCATAAATTCTTTTGTGACACACGATCTTTTCATTGCCCTTGATTTTTTCCTTAACCTTTCTCTCTTTAGAAACTAGGAAATCTTTAATTCCCCTATTGGCGATGCTTAGTTCTATATCATGAGCATGTGTCGCCAACTCCTCGAATGTATGAGGCTTTATCCCTTGTAGAATGTAGAGAAGTTCCCAGTGAATGTCTTGGGTGCACATCTCCACTGCAGATAATTCAATAAGTCTATCTTTGTAATCCAGACTCAGAGCTTTCCATCGGTTTATGTAGTGGATGATTGGCTCTCCCTTTTGTTGCTTGGTGCTTGTCAGCTCCATCATGCTTAACAGTGCACCTTGTGTTGTAGAAGCAGTTCAAGAACTCTCTTTCTAATTGTTCCCAATTTTCAATCACTTTTGGATCCAAATTAGTGTACCAGTCAAAAGCATTCCCTTTTAAGGTTCTAAAAAATTATTTTGGATTGTTTTTTCCATCGAACTGCTGGAACTTTGGAGGTTGGTACCCAATTGACATTCTCAAGTTATCAATTCTTTTGGTGTACGGCTTGGAGTACATAAAAGAAGTTTACGACGGTCCTCCATGTTGAGCTCATATGGAGTTTGTGATCATATCCTACAACTGTTGAACTGACAAGAAGGCAACGGAAGTGGATTATGGCGACCGGCTTTCCTACAAAACAGTCTTTCCTTTATCATTGGCTTTGACAGTAGAAGTTCGACTTGTAATCTGCAATTTCTCAAGCCTGCATTTGATCTATTAAGGCAGCGATTTCTTGATCTCACTCCTCAATAACTTTCATTAGAAGATCTATTTTTCTTTCCATTTCTATCATGGTCGACTCAGCCATTACGTCAGTCATCATGACAGACACTACGTCAAAGTATGATTCTTTCTCTGATGGATCAGAAGCAAAAGCATAGTTGTCAAACAAAAGATTTTCTTTGATGACAATCCCGCCTTTGGGAGATTTTACCAGTTGTTCCCAGATTTTCTCCGTGGTGACAGAGTCTATGTAAGTGTCGCTTGTGACGGTAACTTTGGATGCAGCTTTCTTTGGTGCCATTTGTCGATTTGTTGACTTGGATGATGAGAGAGAAGAGGGGTAGAGATATCTCACTGAGCATGCCAATTTGTTTGCATGAGGTTTTCGAAGAAACTTAATTCATGAAATTTGAACATTGTATTTGTATTGATTTCTATATAGCAAATACAATCTCTAATATATAATCTTTTTTTTATATTTTCAAAATAAACTATAATCTTTAAGGTGGTTGATCTTCTTGGATGATCGACCCTTTAGGCTTGTTGATCTTCTTGGATGATCGGCCTTTAAGCTTATTCATCTTCTTGAATGATCGGTCTTTGGGCTTAATGATTTCTTGGAGGATCATTGTTCGTACAAGGTTTCCAGAGAAAAATTGTTTCTTAGAGTTGAACTTGAGTTGATTTTGATGTTGATTTGATGCGATGTAATTTGATCTCTAGTACTTGATCCTTTGATTCTCTCTCATTCGAATGTGTACACTCGATTTGAGGAAGTGAAGCACATGATGTTCTTGGAGTTGAAGTCTTGGAAGAATGCTTATACCTCCGAAGGACTTCAATTTTCAATTGTAGTCAGCTTTAAGAGTCTAGGAGTCTTCTGATTGTTGAGAAAATTCTCTTTGGACTCTCTGGAATGTAGATTTCTTTGGTGAGAAGTTTGGGTTTGGTTGGTTTATGGATCTAGTCCTTGAACCCAATTAGTTAGACTTGGGCTTAGTTGATCCATGGATCTGACCTTTAGACCTGATTTGATATTTAAGTCAAATTCAACCCATTTTGGGCTTAGTTGGACTTTAACCCAAATAGTAATATCAAATTGGGTCAAATTAATCTTATCTAATTCAAGGATCATAATGAAACCACGTGACATTATCGGAATTTGTCTTCAACTTCAATTTGGGACACATGTCAACTCCTAATTGATCCCAAATTTGATTATTTGGAATTTCATCATTAATTTAATGAATGACATGACAATTTATGATTGATCCAAAATTTCTCATTCAACAAAATCATTTCAAACTTCATCCACAACAAGTCAAGCTTCATTTATGAGACTCAAGATCAAACTACTTCATGCATTGATTCATTTACATTTGCAATATCAGTTACAATTACTGTCTTCAAGTTCTAGCTACATAAAGTCTTCCTTCAAGTTGATTCAAACTTAGAATTTGGAGTTTTAGTGCTTTGCCCTGAAGGGCTCTAATACCATCAAACATTCTTGACATCACATATAATAGCATTCCTAATTGAAATCATAAATCAGCTTTAAAGAAGTTGTAAAAGAAAATTCCAAACAAGAAAAAAGAAGAATGGACATGCTCCCAATCCACTATGTTCAATTGTGGTATTCTGTTTTTAAAAGATCAATACTGGAGGGGAAAGTAATATAAGGGCCATCATTCTCCAAGTATATTAACACATTATTTGATTAGCATCTCTTTTCAGACATCATACTGATTTTTTAAGGCAGATATTTGGAAACATTCAACAAAGCATTGACCAACTTCATATGCATAAATAGTTCTAACCCAAATGCAAGACACATAAACATATCTTTGGTTGAGCAAAGCTTGATTTTGAAACAGCAGCATCTGGATCATATGGCAGCCTCCCTGGCAATATTTCTAGCTGAAGGCAAACCAGCAACAACATCTTCCTCAATCCCACACTCATTCGTTCCTCTTCTTATCTTGAAGTAGCCATCCTAAAAAATTAAATTTAAATGCATTATAGTCAGATAGCCAGAAAGTACATTAAAAAAAGCACTTCAATAAAAAAAATTGTGCACACTTGTGTTGATTAGTATCAAATAACTTTGATCTTTAGTTCTACGTTCTCAAAAGCTTCATGGTGAAACAATTGAACTAAAAGCACCCAACAAATGCTTTCTCTTTAAACTTTTTCCGGAAATACTTTTGCTTTAGAACCAAACATAATTGGGTTTGAGTGGTGGTGTTTCTGACCATGGAAAAATTGTTTTTAGCCATGTTAAAAGCACTTCCAAACATAACCTTAGGACAACAAAATGTCATGAAAACTTACATCGCCCCAGCCTCTATTCCACTGATTTGCCAAAAGCTGTGACAAGAAAATGAACGTGATTAGCATAATATCTCAACAAAATTGGCGGTTACAAACTTACAAGTTAGAAGATAAAGAGGAGGATATCTCAACAGACCCAATAATCCTCTCCATCATCCGTTGTTCCCCATCCAATAAGCTTTACAGCATGCCCTCCCATTACATCGCCAGTAATATATTTGTAAACCCCAGATTTATAGTGAGCAAAATCCTGTATATCGGTACAAGAAGCATTACTTTTACAACTAAGAGCGAGGTATAGGATATTGGTAGCCAATAAGATTATTACTTATGAAATATTTTATAATTATTTTCACAAATTCCTCAAGAAATGTCAAAAACACAATCGAAGGACCAAAGATTTGCAGATTGTTTGCCCAGCTTTATCCGCTGCCTAAAAGCTACAATCCATTTAGGCCATCATATTTAGCCTTATCTACAGCCTTCTATAGCTTTTTCAAATATTGATTAGGCCTGTAGCCTGATGACCGCAAGTCAGAAGCAACATATAGTGTCACCTTGGGTTCTATCTCCTAGGCTTTTTGTACGGATGACCCAAATTGGGAGAAAACGAGATCTGCCCTGCTTTTTTAGAGTTTTTTTTTTTTTACGCTTTTCTGACGTCAACACCGGGTGAAATTATTGTGAAATCCTCGCACGCACACGAAGACGACCAATCTCGCTCTTGGCTCTCTCTCTCTCTCTCGCTCTCTTTCTCCTCTCTCTCTCTCGCTTCCTTTCTTTCTCTCAAAAATCACTCTCCTCTCTCGTTGTCTCACTCTCTTCTCTCGTTGTCTCGTTCTCTCCTTAGTCTCGCTCTCTTCTCCTTTGTTGTCTCGTTTTCTCCTAGTCTTTGGCATTTGGGCACACACTGCCAAGTTGGTGCTCGCCAGATCTGGTATGGTCGCTTGCCGGAGAAGAGGAAAAGAAGGAGGGAAGAAGAAAAAAATCTTCACGCAAACCTCCAGAGAAAAGAGGAAGAAGAAGAGAAGAAAACAGGAGAGGAAGAAGACGAAAAGAAGAAGAAAAAAATGCCCAAACCCACATTTCACGAAGAAGAGGAAGGAAGAAGAGAAAAGAAAAGAAAAACAAATAAAATAAAGGCAGATCTGTACAAAATTACCCAAACCTACGATTCATGGGGAAGAAGAGAAAGAAAAAGAGAGAATAAAATAAAAATAAAAATAAAGAGGGCGGATCTGTAACTACACTCATTTATGATGTCATCAAAAAGTCAATTAGCAATGTTTTAAAAGGCGAGGCATTTTTCATTTTGGACCTCCAAAATAGGTCACATGTGCAATTTTCTCCTATCTACTTTAATTGCTAGAGTTTCCAAGAAAGCAAACTGTTGTTGTAATGCCATGTACTGGATTTGAGTACCATGGACTTGCCAATGTTGAATTAATAATAATTGTTAGATAATATATAATTAAATATACCTTCACCTATCAGCTTAAGCTTTTGGGTCAATCGGTAGTTTAAGATAGTATCAGAGTAGGAGATTTTGTGTTCAAAACTCTGCAATGTTGTTTCTTCCCAATTAAATATTGATTTTCACTTGTTGGGTCTTTCACATATTTCAAGCCCACAACTGAGAGGGAGTGTTAGATGATATAATTAAATTTGCCTTTACCATGAGCTTAAGCTTGTAGGAAAACCGATGATTTAATAATAATATTGCTTTGATTTTTATTTTTTCCTCTGTGAATTAGCTTTTCTTCTCCCAGTCCTCTATTCCATGTGACAACCTCTATTTTGGTAGCGGTGAAACACCTCAAAACTTTGGAGTTATAAGGTGAATTCTACCAGTATGAGTGATTTGTGAGTGTGAGGTGTAATTTCCATAGGGACATTCTAGTACTTCTGGAACCCATTTTGAGCTGGTGGAGGACGCTCAAAGGAAGAGCAAACAAACAAAGAAGAGGAAGAATATATTTCCAAAAGAAGATAGAGATTCTATATCGTCTTTCCATGAATTTTGAGGAAGCCCTGCCCTTATCAATGGGTAAAGCTTCCATAATACTTGTAAACCGTCTTTCTAAATATGCTGACTTACTATCTTTGTCCCACTCCACTACTACAGTGTCATGGAGATAGCTTGCAGATTTTCTGACAATGTACATGGCTTTCCCAAATTTATTGTTCTTGATAGGGAGCTTAATTTTAATATTCAATGTTGGAATGCATTCGTTACAATTCTATATGGACATCTTTCAATTTCAACTTAGTTATCATCCACAAAATCCACAAACAGGAAAGACAACTGAAGTAGTTCGATCTTAGAAACATACTTGAGGAGTTTCACTTTTTTTGGGGGGGGATAAGAAACAGAGACTTGTATTAAAAGAAGAAAGAGAGTACAGCATAAGGGCAAGGGGTTGAGAAGACCTCCCCCCCAAAAAAAAAACAAGAAGAGCCTTCCAATTGTTAATAATCTTGAGAAGGCTATAATTGCAAAAGAACTTTGTGTAATTTGTACATCACCAAGAGGCTGTATGTTACACAAGAGACCAAAAAGAATCAAAAGAAATGAACTTATCTTCAAACATCCTACTATTCCTTTCATTCCAAAGATGCCACAAAAGCGCATGAGTAGCAATCTTCAGACGATTTTTCCTTTTCCACAAAAGCTACCACCATTCAAGCCATCCATTATCCAGTCATCAATCTTCTTGGGGAGATAACCATCCAATACAAAAGTATCAAAGATCCTACTCCACCCTTTCGAAGCGAAATCACAATATAAAAATAGATGATTCACGGTCTCAACCTCCTTATGACAAAGATAACACATGAAAGGGGAGAGAGACCAATTAGGGAACTTCCTTTGAAGCTTGTCCTGAGTATTTAGGCTTCTATAAGCAAGGGACCATAGGAAGAACTCCACTATTTTAGGAATTTTCGATTTCCAAATAAGATTGACCATAGGGAAATTAGTTTTTGAGGCCCCCATAGTCAGCTTTAGAAAAGTAGACTTGGAAGAAAAATGGCATGAAGCCTCCAACTTCCACAGTAAGATATCCTTTGTTCTACTCACAACCCAATCGGTCAACAGTTGAGCAAGAGTAATATAGTTGCCAATTTCTCTATCAAACAATCTTTGCCTCAACCCCAAATCCCAAGCCTGACTCGAGTCAATCCAAAAATCCACCACCACAACATTCTTTTTGGAGGAGATAACATAGATGTCATGGTACATGGTTGCAAGAGGTTGGGGAGCACACATCGATCTTCCCAAAACCTTATGTTTCTCCCATCACCCACTTTAACGAAGTCTCTGACAAGCTTCTCCAAGCGAGACGTATAACACTTCAGAGCTTTCAATAAAGAAAAGAAGTAGCACGGTAAACTTTGAACCGACTGAGCAAGAGTTAGCCTACCCCCTTTAGAAAGGACCAAACCCCGCCATTTATCAATTTTCGTTTTAAATTTCTCCTCAAGAGCAACCCAAGCCGCCTTAGCTGCAAGCTGCCCACCTGAAGGGAAGCCCAAGTAAATAAAAGGAAAATTATCAGCTTTGCACTCCAACAAAAAAGCACTAGAAGCAGCCTCTTCAGAGCTAAGATTGATCCCAATAAGAGAAGTTTTGGATGCATTTAGGGAGAGGCCCAACCCCAATAAAAAAGGTTAACTATAGACCACCAAGCCCTCAGATTCCCTTCGCATCAAGAGCAAAAAATCAAAGTGTCATCGTCCGCATACTGAAGATGGGTAACCTCCAACGGGTTGGCAAAGGAAAAGCCTTTGATCATTCTTTTTTCAGTACAATATTGAATGGTATTAATGAAAGCATCACCAATGATAGTGAACAAGAATGGAGAGAGGGGATCCCCTGACAAAGACCTCTTTGAGCCATAATCTTCCCTCTCGGTCTCCCATTTATAGTGATAGAGAAGTTGGTCGAGGAAAGACAACCCCAAATCCACTTCCTCCATCTTTTTCTAAACGCTTTAAGCTTAAGGATCGCATCGAGAAAAGCCCAATCCACTTTATCATAAGTCTTTTGAAGGTCAAGCTTTAACAGAGCCCCCTTCTTCCCAATCGCCGTCCATTCTTCTAAAAGACTCTAAAGCTGTTAGAATGGCATCAAGAATTTGCCTCCCTTCCACAAACTCCAGGCAACAAAAATTTGTACAATGGATTTTATGGGCAAACTAGTGTTATGAGCTAGCATTCCATTGAAAAGAATACTCAAAATTCAAAATAGTTTATGGCAGAGATCCAAGAATTCTGTACAATATCCAAGGCTAGCACTGATAGATAGTCTGCAAGAAGCGTTACACTAATTCAATGAGATGAGATCCTAAAAACTTATCATAAAAGCTTAATCCAGGATGAAAAGGTTTAATGGCTCTAAACATTAGGAGAAGGAAACCTTTGTGGATGATTTGGTGTATTCCAAAACCTCTAAACTATAGACAGCAGACCGTAGTTTCACAGGTTGGAAGTAATCCCTAATTCTGAGGATACATCTTGTGTTCCCAGCTCAAAAATAAATTTGGTAACATCGAACTACACTGATCACATTCCTACTCATGCACGAAGATTACACTGATCTCATTACTGCTCAAAGCTTAATTATTTTAATCAAATAAAGAAAGATAGAGTATTCAAAAAGATAATCTAATAATAATAAGGTTAAAATACCATTTAGTCCCTATACTATGAAGTTTGTTCAATTTTAGTCTCTATACTTTCAAATGTCTAATTTTAGTCCTTGTATTTTTTTTGGGGGGAAAGAAAAAACTGATCTAATAATGATGATAGTGATAATAATTTTTCAGAAAAAAGCTCCAAGGGAAAAAAATAGAAGAGAGAGAAAGAGTATTTAAAAAAAATTGTTATTGTAATTAAAATAATTAAATTAACAAAAAAGAAAAGAAAGAAAAAGGACTCTTATACAACAACAACAACAACCACAAAAAAAAAAAAAAAAAAAAAAAAGGGAGGAAAAAGAGGAAGGATGATAACCATGGGGACACTATTTAACCCCATGGTAAAAGGTCAAGGAAGCCGAGGCTTCTTAAACTCTTGCCCCAAACAAGGGTTAAACTAAATTATGGCCTTCTAATGTTGGTTTAAAATTGTTACTGTAATCAGACTTCTATATCCTCTAGTTATTAATATGTAAACTTTAGCTTTAAAGCATGTATACTTGCTAAGTATAGATGCGAAAAAGATATACACTACAGAAATTTTATCCAAAAGTTTGAACACATTAAACCGAGTGCAAGGTAAGATGTTTCACTTACCTCATACACCGTAAAGGAAACCTCGACTGGCCCATTCTTATAAACTTCCGCCATGATATCAGAGGGATCTGCTTTAATCCTATAAGCATTAACACCATAGTGCTTTGTTTTTCTCCAAATCTGGTTTTTATCTACACAATGCCTGACACATCTAGGTGTAGGATATGCAGGTTCACAACCAGGGTGGGAACAACCAGTAGTGTCAAAATACGGATCACACTGCAAGGTTTCAGATAGTTATTTTATAGCGTTTATCAACATCAAAAGCACATAATTCAATAGCCATGTGTTAAGACAAGAACAAGAAAATTCCAAACGACAGCCTTAAATTACGCATGGAGTGTCATTCTCCAATTAGCTACATGTTACCTGTTCAGTAACAACTCCATGGCGAACAAAGTATCGCCATGCAGAAATTGGGTAACCCCCATCACAGCCGTCACCACACATGAAGCCACAGCATGCCAAAAGATCATTAACAGACAAAGAAATGTTCTGAAACAAATATTATATTTGATTACCAATAAATAGGGAAAACAAATGGGCTACTTATACATTAATACTATAGTGAACAAGAGTAACAGTGTAGTTAACAAACCATGTCAAAATGAATGCAAAAGCGATCTGAAAGTGACTCAACAGCACCAAATGCCCAGCAAGAACCACAGTGCCCCTAAAACATAAAGACGGGATGAGAATTTTCATAAATCATAATACAGAAGAGGAAGTTTTTTTAAATTAATGGAAAATAATTACCTGATCTTTATGAGGACATTCATTCAGAATTTTGACGTTCACAGAGGGAAGCATGATCAGCATGTTTTTATTTGAAAATAATCTAAATTCTATAACAGTAACGTGATATGAAGTAATTAACCTAGAATGGTTCCAATGCTGATACACTGAGGCCAAGCTTCTCTTGCATCAAAGCTTTTTGGCAACTTCAAAGACTTGGGATGGGATAAAACAGGGGTACTTTTCAAATCCTTTTCAGGAGTTTGTTTGACACCAAGCAGGTACTTGAATTGGCTAACCTGCACAATAAACAATAGTGTCAAAACATCAACAAACATAAAAAGAGTTCTTACAAAACTTAAAGAAGAAAACACTTGGGACGTTCAGAGAAAACAATCCAAATTCCAACCATCAATAATAGAATGAAGTTAATCAAGTTGAAACTTACGGAATAGTTTGAAAAACGTGGGTTCATGGTAGCTTTCCAGCCAGCCTGTGGATGTTCGTTTACATGCCGAACAATAGACTCCTGCAAGACAAGACATCATAAAAACTACTAGAGGTGTTTCAAATTACAATAATAACAATTTATAAAAATAGAGGAGAGATATTAAAGTATTCAGATGGGACATATTTCAGGTTAGAAATGCTTCGGGTTAGTTAAACAGGCTCTTGATAACTCAACCTGAACAAATTAATTAGACAAAACAAATTGAACAGATCCAGTTCACAACAATAGACGGGCACACCATATTTAATTAAAAGGATAACTGTTATTTTTATTATATTAGTATTAAACATCAGAATGAAGTTTAAAATTATTAATATTCACATCTAAATGAGTTAGTATAATACAAAAGTCATTAACAAGTAAAATTTGATAACACGAGTAGACATATAGATTCATTTTAAAAAACTGAAAATCCAAAGGGACCCAGATGAAAAATTGTTATTTAAATGGTTATAATCTTTTCTTCAAACTGTTCAAAAGTCATTGTCAATGAATTGGGTTAAGGAGATAAAGGGACGAGTGTCACTATCTTTGGACCATTAAAAACCACAAACTTGCTAAAACAGAAAGTAGGACCTGAAGAATATCAGCGTTGAATTTGAACTCTAGAACTTGTTCCTCCGCATAGACCTGCTGTCAATAGAGTGTGCAATATATTGAATAACAATTGAAAAGGATCGGATAGATTCTTAAAACAAACGAATACTTATAAAATATCTTCTCGTGAAATGTTCTGAAATGGCTAAAAATCAAAAAGTTACAGCAAATATTGTACAATGATCAAATCGAATAAATAACAAAAGCAGCAGAAGAATTTACACTCATTGTTGAAGTTGCCAAGTGGTGAACGTTTTCGGATAATTCAATGAGCCGTGTTAGCAGAGCCAAGGGTTTTCATATCCTTAGTAATTGAATAAATGTCTGACTATGATAGATTTAGTTTCGCAGAAAGGAACTAACCAACTCCCCTATTTGCCATGGATTATTCCCATGGATTCGCAGGACCCCTTTTTAGTTGAGAGTTGTTGAAAGGTGGAATTCCACCGATATAAAAAAAACCAACAATAATAAACTGAAGACAAGTAAAGTAATGAGTTAACCATTATAAAATCATTATCAATTATGTAAACCCCACAACATATAACTTTTACCTAAATCAAATGCTATATTCTATCAATTTTTTTAGCGATTGAAACTAGACTATGGGTACACTCGACTACGATCACCTCCAAAGATACAGGAAAGTTGAAGAGCTGCAACAACACAAGAGAATACCAGAAGAAGCCAAAAAATAGAATGAAAAACTGTGAAAAAGGCAGAAAAGAATCAGGAACTTCACCTGATGATGGAAGGTGCAGACGGCGGCCAAAAATAGCAAGGAAAGGGAAGAATACAAGTGAGATGATGCCATTTCCTTGCTATTTTGGAAGGCAAGATCAGAATCAGAAGCAGAAACAGAGGCGATGAAGATGGAGGAGGAAGAGAGAGGTGGATTGGGGAAATCGGAAGAGATAACTGATGAGTTCCGTATAAATAATTGAGAGTTGAGATTTGGGAAAAAGGACCAATCAACACTTTCCCATTGGTTCAACGTCCGAGTTAACGTCACCCATGTTCATACGCCATGCTGCTGCCATTGGCGGCCAATCGTTTTCGAAGAAAAACCCTTTCTCGGGCTTCACAATTATCTCACACTTCTATTCATCGCGATAGCCATGAAGATAAGATATTTCTGG
Source organism: Benincasa hispida (assembly GCF_027475165.1). Classification (NCBI taxonomy): domain Eukaryota; kingdom Viridiplantae; phylum Streptophyta; class Magnoliopsida; order Cucurbitales; family Cucurbitaceae; genus Benincasa; species Benincasa hispida. Next base: position 50,675,725 of record NC_143488.1, on the reverse strand, counting down.
AAAATGTTGATTTTTAGTTTTCTAGTCCAACTATTCCAAATCAAGATTAAACATATTGATGTTGACAAAAAAAAAATTGAATAAACGTTGATATGATATTTTTGAAAAACATTACAAAATAAAATATTTAGGAGAGGTTTGACACACCAACATGAGTGGAAGTTGAATTGAGTTGGTAAAAATTATCAACTCAATGTTTTCTCCACCAACTTTAAATATAGCTAGAGTACCACACTCCGACATGCTCCAATGACCACCTTCACCAGCCAACTTCAGGCTCCAGCAATCACCTTCGACAATAACTCCACGACCATCTTTGCATAAGCAATTCCGATGACCACCTTCGCTTAGCCAACTCCGACAACCAACCCTGTGCTGCAACAACCAACTCCAATAGCTAACTCCGTACTCCAGCAACCATCTTCGATGACAACTTCAACAAAGATCATCTTCGATGATCAACTCTAGTGAACCTCATCTCTGTCAACTAACACTAACATTCACCTTAGACGACCAACTCCAACGAAGGATCACATCTAACGAGATCCTTAATGACAACCCTATTTAAGCTTGACATTTCGATCTAATTCATTTTGAACCTTTGAAGATATGTTGCAGTATATTTGACTTTAAATTTATTTGTATTTAGCTTTATTCTAATCTAGTTATAGTTTGTTATCTTACTTGTAGGGCCCAAATTAATTGCACAATTCCTCCAATAATTAGTTTGAGGTTCAATAGTTTTAAGTTCGGAGTACTTTTTATAATTCAAATTTTGTTTAATTGTTGGGAATAATATGTGATGTATCGAGTGTTATTCATTGCTATACATTTTTTACATGTACATAGACATTTTTGTGGACATTATATTTCATTTGTAAGTCATCAGTTAGACATAACCATAAAAAATATTTCCAAAAAACAAGTTTGCACAAGGGGAAAAAATCATTTCGTAACATTTGCACAAAAACATAACAAAATCATTAACCATAAAAATTGAAATTCATATTTTAAAAGGGGGCAAAAAACAAGATAAGATTTTTTTAAAAAAATTAACATTTACAGTTGAATTAAATTTATCAAGAGTTTAAAATTGAGGGTTAGGGATTAGAGCAAATGTTCATTTTATTGGAATATGACAAGTCTTTGGGGATGTACATAAAATTGTTATGCAGTCGAATATTCTAGTTGTGTGGTGAAAATGAGGGAAAAATAAAAAGTTGTTCCATTTTTAAGCCTCTTCAGTGTTCATGATTGAGGGCTAAGTAGTTGTAAAAAAAAAAAAAAAAAAATTATTTGTTTGATGTTTAGGAATGGAAAAAATATATGTTATGTAATTGAGTGTTCGAAAATTGAATTCAAAATTTATGTTTAGTATATTTTTATTTTGTAGGAATTTTCTATGTTTTAAGAATGGGAAAAAATAATAAAACATTTTTTTAGTGTTAAAAATTTTAGAAAAATATGTGTATAGTTGGAAATTTAAAAAAGAGAGAAAAAAGTTCTGAGATAAAATTAACTTCGATTAGAAATACTGCACTAGATACCCAAACTAAATTTAACTCAACTTTGCACCTCAAACATTACAGATTTGTAGACTCAACTCGGCACTTCAAACACAGACGTTCCAACTCACTCAATCCAACTTTGCACCTCAAACAAAAATAATGACGTTCCAACTCAACTCAATCCAACTTGCACCTCAAACATAAACAATCTAACTGCACAGATAATCTAACTTCCCACATAATTATTACCAACTCAATTCAACTCAACTCTGCGCATCAAACGCCCTTTAAGGGTAATTGTTTTAAATAGTAAAACTGCTGAAACTATTTTCAAATATGATAAAATGAAATGTCTTTGACCGATGGATAGTGACATTTTGCTATATTCAAATATATGTTTGGTCATTTTCTTATATTTGAAAAGAAACCTATTTAAAACAAGTTAAAATATTATTAATAAACATATATATTACACCTTTCAAAACATGTTAAAATATTATTATTTATATTGTTACTTATTTTTTTGTATTTCACATATATTTTTATAATATAATGTAAACGTCAATTTACTTCTAATATCTCGAAACTATGAAGTCGAAGACGATAAATGAGTATTACACCTTTTATAATATTGTACTAGCAAGTTTTGTCTAGTACAATAGAATAGTAATGGAGATTTAGAAATCAAATCGATTGGTCACTGACCTAGGCTAGTTGACACTCACTTTTACTAACTTCATAATAAACTTTCAATAACTTTCACATTTATTGTAATTTTATACTCTAATAAATTCACTCATAATGGTAACAAAAAGTGAGTAAGTTCGTTATTAATTTAATATGTTAACTTAGGTTTGATTCTGTTATTGCAAATATAGTTTTTACTTAAAAATGTAAAATTAAAAGCATGGGATGTCTTTTGCTAAAGCTTTTATTGATTGGACCGTTCGAGTATGCTCGTCCGTCTATAGCTTTGGATTCTTTTTCAATCTATCATAAAGTGGGAGACAGATAATACGGAGGTCTTTAATAAAGTCTCCAATATAATTTACACATCCAAGAAAGCGTTGGAGCTGTATCTTGTCTTGAATAGTGTCTGGAAACTTATCTACGAAGTCTAGCGATCGTTGGATTGGTTTGATTATTCCTTGATTAATATCATAACCAAGAAATCTAATTTTTGTTTGAAATAACTTGATCTTTGGTAAAGAGACCACAAGACCATTTGTCTTAATGATGTTGAAAAACACTTGCAAGACATCATCGATATATACGATGGTGAAATCTTGATATTTGTTGAATATGTCGTTCATGACATTTTGGAACTCCGAAGGAGCATTCTTTAATCCAAAGGGCATGACATTCTATTGGTATTGCCCGAAGGACGTTGAAAGCTATTTTATATCTGTCATTTGTAAATACTTGGATTTGCCAAAATTCAGACTTCATATCGAACTTTGAGAAAACTTTTGCTGAGGTTATTCTCTTTAATAAATCTTATCGATTAGGAGTTGGGTACCTAATCCATTTGAGAGCCTTATTAAAGGGCTTATAGTTGATTACCAATCTTGGAACTCCTCGTTCCTTCTCAGCTTGATTATTGACGTAAAAGACTGACGTAAAAGACCGCACATGACTATGGGCTCATGGGCTTTTTGATGGGCTAATAAGCCCTTTTCGGAGGAGCTCATTGATTTCTACCTTGCAGATTTTGATCAGATCTTTCGATATTTGAATGGGCATGGCCTTTGTGGAAATTTGGTCAAATCCATCAACATATGGGAGCTCGACTATATGTCTTTTGCGAACCAAAATACATTTGGAATGTTCGAGCAAATTTCGGTTTCCATGTTCTTTAGTAAATGCTGAATTTTCTTCGGGACTGAAGGTCTAAAAAGTGAGTAAGTTCGTTATTAATTTAATATGTTAACTTAGGTTTGAGTCTGTTACTGCAAATATAGTTTCTATTTAAAAAAGTAAAATTAAAAGAATCTAGATCTTAATGTCATTTAAATTATATTGAATACCTATTTGATTTTTATTAATTCTTAGTTTAAAAAGTTGTGTTTGTCTCACAAATTTTTTTACTATTTTCTTTTGTCTTGTCATAATAATCATTTTTAAATTATTAACCAAAATTTAAAAACAAACACAAAATTTTAAAAGCTATATTTTTAGATTTTAATAGTTCACCTAGATTTTAATAACATGGTTAAAAATTAGATAAAGGTGTAATTTTCGAGAACTAAAAAAAAAAATTTAACATCTCTTTAGCAACTATTTGGTTTGTAATTTTTTTTTTTCTTTTGAAAATTAAGCATGTAAACACTTTTTTTGTCCTTAGATTTTTTGATTTATTATTTACTTTTTATCAATGCTTTCAAAAATCAAGTCAATTTTTTTTAAAAAAAAAATTTAAAGCTTGTTTTTATTTTCAAACTTGAGTACAATATAGTAATCACTCTATTAGTGCTAATAAGACCAAAATAGAGACCTAAAAAAAGGAAAGACCACACGTAGTACGACTATTAGCGTGTAGCAAGTCTCGTCGCTAGTCTCATAGCGAGAAAAATTTTATCTCATTTTATAGTTGGTCTTTATTTATGTTATTCTAATTATTTCTTTACGGGTTAAAATGAATGCAATATAGTAATCACTTTTTTTGACGAAGTTAGTTGTTTGTCCCACCATGGCATTGCAAACAAGGCCATTAAGAATTTGGAGTATTTTAAGATATTGGACTTGCAATGATGGGTAAGGATAAGTTCAAGATCTATTTTGACAAATTATTGTAGAGATTGGACTAGGGAACCATCATATGGGATAGGACATTGAAGTCCATGAAGTGTTCTTGCTTGGAGAACAAAGTCCCTTCATGTAAGCAAAAAGCCACCGTAAACAAGCATTTTATTGTCAAGTATACCCTTACTTGATTCCATTTGCATTATAGGTATTTCGGATTCCCATATACTGTCGTGTGTGTTTTGAATCTTTTTATGTAATATATGTTTCTTTTTTGTTTGTAGGTTTCCGCATGTGAGACATTATTCACATTAGCAGGGAGGGTTATAGATAAAGTCAATGAACTTACAGTACCTCGTGTCACAATCTAACTTTGAGATAGTAGATTGTGAATCCACTTGCGCAGACAGTGCAGTGGCGACACGTGAATGTCGATACATCTGACAAAGACAGAAGGCCAAGAGAAGTGTCATGATGCGACTGAGGAGAACGGTGCATCATCTAACACACCAACATAAGTGCGCAAACACGCCATATTGAACATTAAGTAGAAAGACAAGCAACCATGTCATCGGTGATGTCAGTAACAAGCTCAGTGGGGGCCAGATGGAACCCTAGGCCGTGACCTTGGAAGGTGGGGTTCCGTCGCGAGTTTGGATGAGTGGCTCTAGAGTTAGATGTATATTGATAAGATATGCAAGCACGTCGAATTTCATGTCAATCAGAGTTCACACGGGTGCTCTACGTTGGTGAGTGACCGTTCGTCACATTTCATATGTATGGGTGACAAAGAAGAAAATGTTCAGAATGTACTATAGGGGGAGACATGATGTTAGCTCTCCACCACTCCTGGGCCCTATGGCCTAAGTGAGTTATCCTATGACACATGTGTGTGTCATGGCGTGGATGAGCGTTACAAGACAAGTGTCTTGGGCGTCTTCCATCAAGAATGGGATCTCATAGACAGTATCAGACAACACGGGTGAACTAGCATTGCACCCCTTCCCATGGGCCAGAGGTTTGATGTAGCATCCGATATGTTGTCTTGATTTGACATGGACTCGGAAGAGTATAAGTCTCATTTATGTCCGGATGGATGGATGTCTAGGAAGTCCCGAGTTAGATTGTTGCCCATGGGTTGGTTAACGATGGTTCTCGATAAGCATGCCCGAGCAGAAGAGAGAAAACTGATGACATCTCGACGCTCGAGATGGCATCCTGAAGCATTAATGGGATTTGATAGTTCCAAGTTGGCCCGATACTTGCTCGAGTTGTCTTGGTAAGCATTGTAATGGTCCGTTAAAGCCCAGTAGGCTAGTAAAGCCTACTAAGCATTGTTATGTCTCGGTGAGTCTTGGTAAGTGTTATAAGCCTGTTTTGGCCCAACGAAGGGTCCGAACTCATCCTGATGAAGTTTCAAAGCGATGTAAGAGTATTGGGAACGCGTTATTTGGAACGTAGTGATGAAGAGAGATACGACGAGGATGAAAGAACCTTGCCTAAGGTCCAACGAAGCTTCAAAGAGTCGAGCAAAAAGTGAATTGGGACTTGAGTTCCCCTAAAGGCTGACCATGAGCGTGTGAGAATCATGGTGCCGCACAATTGGAGAAGTACGACCGTGACACCTTGCATGCTAAGATGGTCATTCTCCCACCTTGCTAGATTTGATAAACTCTGACAACATGTATTCAAAAGTTCTAACGTTAGAAACATGTACATTTACTTCACATCTACAACTACTTGTATATCACAATGCAAGTAGACGGATCACTCATTTGTGTATACTAACTTGTTCATTCAATGCAGACAGTGGAAAAGTGAGCAACAATGCCAGGATATGAAAGTTGATTTGAGACTCATGTTTTTTAGCTTAGAGCAATTCATGTTGACTGGGCTACCCGAACATCAACATCACAAACGGTTTATTTACCTTGTTGTAAAACTTACAACACGTGAAGATGAATACATTGATCGAAAAGATGGAAACGTGACTTTGAGATTGGATGTATGATTGCAGATGACCAGACCACAGTTGTAGATGAAGAGTTCAATGTGGATAAGGCAAAGTTGTAGCATCTTAAAAGGCATGCCGATGATGGATTCAATAAGGTTAGGGAAGAGCTGCGGTGTCTTGAGGAACGTGTTGATAATGGGTTCAATGAGGTTAATTACAAACTTTTACATTTTGTATGCTTAATATGTACAAGGGATGTGCTACGTAGGTACAAGAGTGATTGGAAGTGACAGAATTACCTAAGTAAATAATTTGCATAGTACTATTATAACATTTTTTTCCTCCCAATTAAACATTCTTTGATTGAACAAAACCCACGTCTTTGCAAATAAGGAACAAGATTACCAAGCCTTCGATATTATTACTTTTTTTTTTTAATCTCTTTGGTGTGAATTGAATTCTGCATGTAATTATAGTTTATCTAATCTCGTGGTCAATTGGAGAAAATTTTGTGATCCATTGGATAGAATCTTCTATAATTCCATCTCGTCAATCAAATTTTCTGTACATATAAAAAAAATAAAATATAAAGTAAAAAAGAACAATAATAATCAAGTGTCGTTGTCAACAAGGAAAGGCAAGAATCAATTAGAAGTAGAACAACAGAAAATATGTTGAGAGAAGTAAAACATAAGCCTTCAACTTCAAGAAAGGAAAGATATTTAAAGACACAAGACCTGGTAATTTTTTTTTCTCCTCACCTTTTTCTTTATTAAAATTTCGAATCTATTCGAAGTTTAGAAACTTAAAACAGGATATTATTCTCATTATGAAGTGCCAACAAGATTCATAATGCTATTTCACGTTAAAAAAATAATTTATTCATAGAAATTATTCTAAATGAGTTAAAAAAAAATAAAATGAAAAACTTGGCCTTTAATCCTCGCGCCAATTATGTCTACAATTTTCGTTCATGCACTTGTAAAATGTTGTAGCAGGTTCATCAGCTGATCTCAGTTGTATTTGTATAAAAGCAGCCTTTCCAAACGCGCAATTTGGACATGTTGCTACATTATGGGCAAAAAAACAATAACCAGTTTAGAGAACAGAGAGAAATAAACAACAAAGGAACATCATTCTAAAACTTCACATTTTCTGTAATATATCTACCTATACATTCAGAAAACAAAACAATGCCAATGTTTTACATCTATTCAGAATTAACAGTAATAATAATAAGTTGTGCAGGATAATAAGGCTATACTAATGTTGTACAACTTTAAAAAATGAATCACCATATTATTCAATGTCCGTGTCCTCGATGTAGAGATAGTTCACAACCTATAAAATCTTCTTTCTTCCTCTCGTAAAAAGTTCATGGATTTTGTGTGATCTCGTCTAGTCCATTTTCTATTTTATGCAAAAATTACCAAATTGACAGCTTTTATTAGAGTTCTATTTTCTTGCTGGACTGGACGACCTTCTTTTAGATTGTCCCATGAAACCCCTGGCTTATCCCACATGTGCTTTCACAGTCCCCCACATATTCAACCGCGTGCTCATGAAGGCAGCCATTTCCCAGAAAGGGCTACAAGAGAATTGGCTACTCCTGTTTATGTGACGAACTGAACAAACACCATTAGGGCCCAAATTCCACGAACTACAAAATCTAGATCAACATTTGATTTCCACGACATGGTATGATATATTGATTCAAAGAACTGATTTTTAGTTGCAAGTCATCCATTCTACACTGCTGCTAGGTTGTTTCACCTTCCCACTTCACAGAGAAGTGCAGCTACCGTTTGCTCAGCTACATGATAAACATGTTTTGAGTTAACTGAATGTTGAGTGCTTAAGGGAAGCTTCTCGTCCCAATTTCCAATCCTAATAAAGAGCCTCAGATCTAATTTCCATTCCGGCCCCTACTAGTTCTTTCCTTGGTTATACCAGCAATTTAGCATAACATACTAGGGTCAGACCACTCAGATATTTCCAGTTTTACAGACTTAATGCATACATCTTCCTCTCACGCCAAGTCAGATGCAATGGAAGCACCATGTAACACTTGTAAGATTCACAAAAGGCAAAAGCTATATTTCTTAACGTCTGACGAAGATTGAAGAGGTAAATCATCTATTCAGGTTACAATACATGGAAAAGGAAAGCCCGTGTAGAAGAAAGAAGCCCAGAAAGGACTCAACTTTAAGCTTGATTTAGAGAATGCTAAATACACAGGGATTTCCTTGACTTGATTCCAGAGAGAATGTCTTGTCTTCTACAGTTCTAAGAGAATAAGACCTCCTTTTCTCACTCTTGGTGGCTGCTAATTTTTATCAGATTTCTCTCCTAGGCACGATGATGAAAATTGTTGAAGGTTTCACTCTTTAGGGAAATTAAGATTCCTTTCATCCTTTTACACACAAATGATATTGTTTTATTATCAACATACAGAAGTTTTTGTCTCCTTAGAACTCAAGAACACAATTATACAACCTGTAAAACAAAACCGTTCATGTAAGGCCGTACATATCGAAGTTTCAAATCTTAAACTTCTAGATATTCTGAAGTTTTATTAATTTGCTTTTGAACTTCTATTAATTTATCAAAATAGGGGAGTGGAGGCAAGAATTAATTTGCCTGAGTTGATGAAGTGCAATGATCCCCTGTCATCAAGGGAGGCGTCTTGCATTAGCTCAGCCACCCCTTTCTCATTTCCTCCTGTAGTATCTTTCAGTGTTCCAATTTCCAGTAAAGTTGTACCAGCAATTGTGAAATACATCGGAAACTTCTTTCAGCGGGATCAGATTGGCAAAGATGGGAGTCATCAGGTACATGAAATAGTCTCCTTTACTCATCAAATGGAAGCCTAAATATTAGTAATATTCGACAGGAAAGTTTAGCTCTCTTTTGTCAATGGTTATGGGATAGAAACCCAATTTTCTTTAGCACAAAATTATTATAAGGAAAAATAGGAGAGATTACTCATTTTCGGTTGTTCTTATGGTATGGATAAAACCTCCTGGAAGTCTGTTAAGAAGCTAGCTCCCATACTCAACAAAATGCTGCATATCTATGGGTGCATTTCATCTAAAGACGTGCGGCAAAAGGATACCTTTTGCTGTAATTTGCGGCTTAGAAGAGGACCTTTATACAGATAATAGAGGAGCGGGCATTCCTGTGCATATCAACCATGATTCCCTCGACCAATATTTTAGAATATTAAGCCTCACTCCTTCAGGGTCTTTCTCTGTCAACTATCTTAATCAATCTATAGTCCATAGATAGGCATCTATCCTATTGAAGTTCTGTAAGAGGATTGGACGTCAAAGCTTTCCAGAAACTGCATAGTTACAAGTGTTCTATCTTCCTCTCCGACATCAGTGAATCTAACAGTGTTATCCCAAGGACAAGCTTTCATTGTTCCTCTAGCTCAATTGGTGTTTCCTTTTAGAAGGATTAACTGACTTTCCATATTTTTCTGGAGTGTTGGTCACGTAGATGGAAATGTTTTGAAGTTTGTTGTGCCTAATAGCTTTAACACTTCATTTTTAAGCTTCAAGGAAGCATAAAGATAAAGACAGTATTATGTGGGTTAATGGTATTGTTGCCAATTTGTAAAATACTCCAGCTCAATTATAACCTCAGACAGTAGGATTCTTTCATCCTAGCTACTTGTGACTACTGGTGACTTAGACCCTTCGTAAATCCATTTAATTAAAGGAAATCTAACTGCCACCCTAGTTTGGCCTATCATATACGAGTATATGCATTAGCACTTGAATAATTTTAAAGGTGAATCAGGTCATTGTCCTTGCAGTAGCTATATGATTATATCTTCTGCATAACTCCAGCAGGTAGAATTTTAATTCAAAAACAAAGACTTAGCACAGAGGAGAAAAAAACCTAGAAGGGAAAGATGTGTACCTTCGGTTTGAGCTGCATTTTTCATATCGTCATCAGAGATTATGGGTTCTAATTCCTTTTTTACCAAATGTTGCTTTCTTTTGATTTTTACCTGAATAGTAGAACCACGAGAATGCACTTCTTAAGTCACCACATAAGAAATTAATATGCAAAAAAGGAAAGCGAAACCACTTGAGGCCTTACTACTAAAAAAAAGAAAAAATCAGCAACCCATACCCTGTTCTCCAAGTAGGACACATATGGACAAGTTGGGCAGAAGAATCTGGAAGATTTACCCATATTGGGCAACTCAAATTGCAGCATGTTCCCACAAGTTGGGCAAAACTCCATTAGCTAGGTCCTAACACAAACCCATCATCTATCAATCAATAATCTGACTTATGAAACACATAATCCACTCACTCAACAGATATAATCAAACGAGAATAAGAAAGTGAAAGCAAAAGAAAAGGATCCAAAATGCCAGCTGCCCTTCTTCTGCGCATGTGGGAGTTCAAGATAGAGAACCTGTGGGTTGGGGGTCTTTGCGACTTGAATGTAACTTTTAATTTTAATTCCTTTTTCTTTTCTTTTAACTCTCTATCTCTCTCATACACACGTGTGTGTATAAGCCTAAATCTTCTTCTTTTTCCTCTTCAAATTCCAATTTTTTTTATCCAAATAACTCCAAAACTTTCAAATTTCTTATCAAACTAATTAAAACTAATTATCTTCTCAAATTATCTCAAAGGCTCCAATAACAAAAATTAAAGGGAAAGAAAATCTTAATAATTTGTGATAATAAATTTAAAATACACCTTAACATCGAGATATAACAGTTAATCTATCTATCTCTTACACGTCCTTATGTTGCATATGTTGTAAGCATTGAAAGTCAATTTATGCATGTGGTTGGACCAACATTTTGAAGTTGCTTATAGAATTTTGAGATACCTAAAAGGAACTTTGGGGGAGGGTATCCTATTCGAAAAGCACCGTCACTTTCAAAATAGAAGTTTATACTTATGCAGATTGGACATGAAGTGCCACAAATAGAAGATCTTATTATTCCTTTCTTGGAGGGAACTTAGTTAGATGAAGGAGCAAAAAACAAAGTGCAAGCAGCGTTGAAAAGAATTTAGAGCTTTAGTACATGAAATTTGTGAACTGGAGTTCCTTCACAAGACACGTATATGAATTTATTGTAACAATAAAGCTGTCATTTCAAAAACTCATAATCCAATTTCTACATGATAGAGCGAAACATATTGAGGTTGATAAGTGTTTTATTAAAGAGAAGATTGATGTAGTTGTAATACGTATTTCTTATCTTCCAATGTCAAAGCATATTGTTGATGTATTAACTAAAGGACTTCCAAAGAAGCAATCTGACAAATTAATTAACAAGTTGGCTATGGAAGATATCTTCAAACCAATTTGGGGGAGAGTGTGTGCAAATATTAGTTGTCAATATTTAGTCTTTGTTACTATTCTTTCCATTTATGTAATATCTTTTTCTACTATATAAGAAGACCTAAGTTGCGCTAGCACTGTCTAATATATATCAATATTTTTATACTCTTTATTTCCAAATATTGCCTCGTAAATAATCAATGTTTGGGCAAACACAAGAAAATTCTATCAGAAAGAAATTAGCAATTAAATCAATTGACTTTCAGTTTGTGATTTCTTAAAAGTTGAAACCCATTTGCCTGTATAGAAATCCAAGATTAGCAATTAAAACAGATCATGCGGCAGCTTCAAACTCTTAAACTATTAAACCATTTTTTTTTAATAATCAAAGTGTACAGACCAGCTTATCTGCATCTCGATTAATCTCACAAGACAACCTGCCTAACCCTCTTCAAATTCCAATTTAGGTGCAAAAAAAAATTCCTAAGTAGGTGGTCATCATAGATTGAACTCATTCCTCTTAGGAGGGTAAAAAAAAATTCGTTCGATATTAAATCCTACGTAGGTGATCATCATGGATTGCAATCATTCCTCTTTATCCTTTATCAAATTCATGCATTTATTTACCACTAGGCAAATCCATGAGGTTCTATTAAACCAAAATATAATCCCCGAAAACAAAGCCTTATTTTGGTCCTTTCACAACAACTGACTTATTGCTCTTCTCTCGATATCAAAGTCTTCGTGAGGATTTTAATCAAACTGGTCAATGGCACTCGAGGGACAGAAACAACAACAACCAGTTAATTGCACTGAAGAAGGTAAGATCCACAACCCAGTGCAATCACAATCAATTTAATACACACACCAAAAAAAAATTTTCAATCACAAGATGAAGAATAAACAACAATTAATGACTGTAACAACAAGAAACCCGACCATTAATGAGATAACAACAAGGAACTCAGTTTAAAGCCAGACAACAATTCCCATCACAAGAACAGGAAATTCATTATTGGGTCAATAGAATTAATAAGTTCAAATACCCTAGTAAGTGAGATTACCTGAAATATCAGAAATATCAGCGAACAAAACCACAATGGGGACAGAAGGTTGAATCACGTTTCGACCAAAACCAGAATTCCCCGAGGATCGTTACTTCTACAATGACCGTGATAGAGAGAAAGAGATAGGAGAGGAAGGCGCCTGCATAAATGTAATAATCCATAAGAGGCTACAAAACAGAGCTATAAGTAAAGAAAACAGAGGAAAGACCGCCCCGAAGCACAGCATCACCCACCTTAAAGTCTGGCATGCAATCAACTTCCTCGATGACCGTCACTTCTCCGATGTCGACGCGGATACTGCCGATGTTAGCAGAGAAGAGGGCGAGCCTAATTCCTGGCTTATCCCACGTCGACTTCACGGTGATTGAGTAGTATACGGTAAAGACGGCTGATCGGCGGGGCTGAGTGTGAGTGAGGTGACGACGGCGAGACGACACTCAAGAGAAACAGAGTTTTTCGTGTCTCTCTATTGGATAAAAGAAACCCTATGGGTCGGTTCGGTCAAACCGAACCTCATCGGTTTGGTTCTCTAGTTCGGTAGATTCCTTTCAACTTTCATCCCTCCGAGAGGGTAATGAGCAAAGTAATTAAATCAAGAGTTGTTTTAATATGGGGAGTGAGTTTGGAAAGTTATTTAATTTATGTTTGGAGTCTAAAAGTTACATAGGTCATGTTTTCCTACATAAAGAGTGGGGTTCAATTACTTATCATTTTTTGTGTTTACCAACTTTAATGAATAATGGCCACAGGTGAATTAAAAGAGTGCATCATTATCAAATTTATTAGTAAATGATTGACAAATTTATCAATTAAGTTTATCATTATCGAGTTTATCAATCAAGTATATTAAGTTTATCGAAAATATAGATAAGTGTATGATAGAAAAGTATATCAAATATATTAAATATATCAGTCAAGTATATCAAATATATCATGAGTATATCAGTAGCGACTAGTGAGAGCATTTACGACATTTTACATTTTTATATCTAGGTTAGGCTTCGTTTTTGCTCTTTTGCAAACAACAAACATGTAGGCTACAAGTCTGATTAATATACTTTGTTTTGCCACAAGTATCCCTAATATATATATAAATCAAAGATTTCGTTTAAGTTATAAATTTATTCATTTGCCAACTACACCTTAATAATTGATATAATATTTTCTCATAGAGGTTAGAGGTTTAATCCCCAATATCTGTAATTGTTGTACTAGAAAAGACTTGCAACTTGATCCAATAAAACTCATTCTCATTTGAATCATATTCCATAAATCTTATTTTGAAACAAACCGTTACATTTTAGGAAAAATTTGTACCCTCACCTATTTTAGAGACCTAAAATCTTAAATAACCATTTTTTTAGAAAAATGTCAAATGACCTTCTGTTGATGTTATGGTTGGTTGAAGTTAAGAATGTGCCCTTGATTTATTTATTCCTCTGTTCTCTTTCATTCTGCGATGCAACCACAATTTCGGCGAAACTCTTTTTTCTCTTTCCTTCTTTTTCAGCGAAGCAACTTCGGCAAAAAAAAATTCTTTTTTTCCTCTTTTGTTCTTCTTCTCTGGCTAGAGAGAGAATAGTGATTTGTGAGTGAAAAAAAAAAAGAGATAGACCAAGAACGAGACCAAGAGATAGAGCGAGGGCGAGACCAAGAGGGAGCAAGAGCGAGATGGTTTTTTCGTGTGCCCACAAGTATATCTTGGTAATTTCACCCAAATTTGACTTCAGTAAAAGGTCATTTGGCATTTTTTTAAAAAAAAATTGGGTCATTTGACATTTTGGCCTAAGGTCATCCGTACAAATTTCACATACTTTAGAACATATAAAGCTCACTTCTAATTAAACACATTATTCAATTATCAATTATTAGGGCTATTATCAAATATAAAAAAATGAACTAAAATATTTATAAATAATAGTAAAATATTATCGTCTATGTGTGATAGATTGTTACAAATCGTGATAGATTACTATTTGTATCTATTACAATATATATAGACTATAATATTTTGCTATTAGTCATAAATAATTATTTATCTCTACAAAAGGAATTATCATTTGTTAATGAAAAACTAGGCTTCATCGATATTTTTTTGCCGATCAGCCCGTCACGCAATGAAAACTTGCATAGCAATTTAAAAATAAAAAATAAATAAAATAAAATAAAAAATTATTACTATTATTATTATTATTGCTATGTTATAAAAGGGACGCCGGTTGTTAATTTTTCGAATTTGTGATTTATCTTGTTTAATTTCGGGGATTTTAAGAGCACTTAGCCGAACAAAAAAATAAATAAAACTTCATTCTCTTGTCTTCTGGCGCGCTAGTTCATCAAACTGACGTACGTGCAGAAGGCAACCAACTTGAGAAAATTGGTAAGGAATGTCGATATCGAACCGTATTTTCTCCATCTTTCGAATGCTCCATATCATGATTCGTTTGATCTTGCTGTTCTTCATTCATATGCAATTACTTCAAGTTGTCCTATAATTTGATCATCACAGTTTGGTAGACAAACATTCGCTTGAATCAATTGCCATAAGAATAGTAATGATCAAGAATTTAGTATCGATTCTTTATGAAACCTGTTGGTTTCGCCATTTTCTTCTCCTTTTCAAATCATGCTACTGGAAAAACAAAAATGATTCCGCGTTGTGTAATGTCTCATGGAATAAACTCTTGACGTTCATTTTGAGTAGGCAAGACGGAAACGTATTGCTATGCTATCAAGAAGAATTTTAACGTCGATTGATGTGTGTAATCTTACGTTTGAGGATCTTACTGAAATTCCGTTCTGATTTCAACTTCTTTGTAGTTTTATTTCAGACTGTTACAATTTCACACTTCTGCCTTTCCCATTCCAAATTCGGTTTTCTTTTCTCCCGATTTAGATTTAGGTAAGCGTTTAATCAATCTACTTGTTGTCGTATGAGTTTCCCTCTCTGTGTGTGCATCGATGTGTGCTTGCGTCTAAAAAATTAAGCGCTTGGCATCTACAAATCCTTACGATGATGTTGACTAGATTCTTTCTCATTATACGATTATTTTTCTATGAGAAACTTCTCATTATCCTACAGTTGATTGATAGCAACTGCATATTTGGAATGGAAAGCAATGGAACTGAATTCACTGGAAAACGCATGAAATTAGCTGTATGTTTACTCGTTTTTCTATCTCATTATTGTTCATGCCAAAGTAAATGAAAATTGAGAAATTCAACAAATTTACACTTTCTCAGATGGAAGAGCAGGGAAAGGATACAGGCATGTCCAACGTTTTAGAAAACGAGCAATCTGATACGAGCATTAGGGGATCCGAGGAGATGGAATCAAATATAGCTTGCCTACTTGAAAAGATCGAAAGCTTCACACAGCTGGTAGGTGGTGGCTACGTTCAGGGCTGAAAATATTGCAACAATGTGTGTTAGTTTCAAGTTTTTGTTTGGCTGCAAAAATGTTTTCTACTGATCCACATTTTTTCTTCTTTGAAGGTGTCTGAACTGCTGGAGTCGGGAAAGACTACTTTTAAAGATCTTAGTAATGAATTTGAAGAGCGAATCATCGCGTGAGTTGAAATTTGAATCCTTAGCCTCAGAACATTTTTGTTGAGGACTGTTTTCTTAACTTAATTTTTCTTTCTTTCTTTCTTTTTCTCTTCCCAGCATTCATAAGGATCATGTTGAAAAATGGCAACATGAGATTAAAGAGCTGCGGTTGCTTGATTCATCAAATGAGGAGGCCAGTACTATTTTATGCAATGCTCGAAATTTACTTCAGAATGGTCATATCCAGTTTTGAAGGTAACTTCAAACAGCACTATTTCCTTCCAACTTTGTTATTAGAAATTTGATTTTGAACCATAGTTTGTCAATGGCTTTCACTTTCAGAGAAGCTAAGCTAAAGAGGTAAATAAGTTTGTTGTTTGAGAATTGAGGTTGTTGTTCTTTGTTGGACTGTTGACAAGGCTACTCTGTTTTTCAGTTGATTCTTGTTAGATGGTTTCCCTTCTGATATTTTTGTTAAAGTGTAACTGAAACCAATTCACTGAATCACTATAGTTTTTCTTCCATTCTCTATTTTATATATAAGAGAAATGGAAGTAAACAGGTTGGTTTTAAAAAAAGGGATCATCTTATCATGAAAGTATTTCCTTCTCTACTCTAATTTTTGTAGGAAAATAAAAGTATTATGCCGTCCATTCCATGGCAATGATTTAACGCATTTAATCCATCAATTTAATTTTACACTTTTAAATGTAATTTTATATAATTATAATTGGTTTTGATTGATTAAAAGTAGGTTTCATTGTAATTTTATAAACGAAAAAAGTGGTTAATACTTTATTATTAAAAAAAATAAAGTAATAAATTATTATTATTGAAAAATAAAGTTTAATACTAATTAAATTTGACGAATCACGGTTTATTAATTAAATATATTTAAGATATTATTAGTTAATAAACTAATAATTTATATAAAAAATATGATTTATTAAAATAAATATTTATATTATTTTTATTAAATTAATATTAATTAATAATTAGTTAACTATATTCAAAGTGAAAGTATATGTAAAATGAAAAACAAATAGATAAGGGAAAAAAGAAAACCATGGATTTGAAAGGGAATAGAAAACCGTTATCCGTGGGAAATGAGGATGCCTGGGAATAGCTTATTCCAGAAAAAGAATTGAAAATTGTGAAACAAACCTAGGAATTGGATACCTGTGCCAATTTACATGCAAAAAACCCGCCAACCAAACGGCCCCTAAGATGGTATCAAAATTCTAAAATGTACTTCTTTTTTTAATCTTTGTTTTAAAAAGTAGTAGAGAAATTAGTTGAGAAATTGTTGGTTTTTATCTAAAAAATTTTTTCCAATTCAAAAGTAACCTCATTTTTAAAATCTACATTTTTTAACATATTTTCCATCTTTTTAGTCTTTAAGTAGAAAGACCCACAATGTGAAAATATTATTTTGCCCCTCAATAAATGGTCATTCAATTGTCTTGAATATGAAATCACCCAACTTACCTAACTCACATATGTTAAATTAGAAACTTCAATCTTCAATTTCACATTTTGTGTTTAAGATAGAAATGTTTTATGTTAGAGTCCCAACATCAGAGAAATAATCCTTTTTCACTTGCCTCTTTTGGAACTCTAAGGAAAGAAATTGTTTCTATGAACTTGGGACCCTCACGTAAAACATTTCTTGTTGGGAATATCCTAGAACTCGCAGTTCATGTTAAACATTCTATTTGTCAATAAAATTGTTGATCTTGCACTCTATTATGAAAATCCAATAAATATATCCATGGTTATAATATGAATACTTTAAATTTATGTAGTGACATAACATGATCAAGTTAATAGTATATAACCTAAATGGTCTATATAAGTATATGGATGAAATTGGATGTCTCATCCTGGTAACACTATTGGATGCGACCCATTTTGTATAGGTAATATAAATGATGTGATCCACAAATCGAGACATGTAAATGAGGGTATCCTATGCAATGAGTTTGCATATAGACTGGACCAGAAAATAGTCACTTTTCTTTATAACGACCGTTTACTATTAAAATTGACTATTTCATACTTAAGTAACTTATGATAACTCAATCTTAATCCTAAGTTAGCTATGAACTCCTGTTTATTTGGGATTATCCTTTGATTTGCATGAGTGAGAGTAGTCCAACAACACTGCTCAATAAGCCTTTCATTTTGGGATAAGACTGGATGAATAGCTGGGGACATAGTTCTACAAGATGAAATTCACTCCT
The DNA here is from genome assembly GCF_027475165.1 of Benincasa hispida. NCBI lineage: Eukaryota > Viridiplantae > Streptophyta > Magnoliopsida > Cucurbitales > Cucurbitaceae > Benincasa > Benincasa hispida. The sequence goes on along the minus strand of NC_143488.1, from coordinate 50,657,343 downwards.
ACCCATTTTAGAGTTAGCAGATAGGTTGTTCTCTTAAATAATGATTCCAGGTCTTGAACAATCGGGGTCCCGCCTTTTCATGATAGAGAAAGGAGATAATTCAAAAATAGTATTATGAATCGAATTGTTCATTAGAGGGTCAGTGGGAACTTAAAGAACAATACGTATTCATAGGAGTAAAATGGTAATTTTGATCCAACTGTAATTACGAACAATCTGTGAAGGATCGATTTACTGATTATAGTTTATATGGACAGAAATATATCTACAGTGAGGAGAGTGCAATATCGAGCTATAGTGTGTGTCTTGATAGTTAACGAATAGTAATGAATTCGACGAATTAATTACAGATTGTTGGAACTCATGATCTGTAGATCCATTAGATCCTGGCTCATTAAATTGGAATAACAAATTGAGTATTGATGTATAAAATTTAGGTTACGAATTTGAAAAGTTCAAATTCAATTTTAGGGTTTTCGATTGATTGTATATGATACAATTATAAACGTTTATTTTAATTGAAATTAAACGAAATTGGAAAATCAATTAGTATTTAAATATAAAATTGATTTATTTGTGATATTATATTAATTTAATATTTAGATATAAATTAATATTATTTTTAATTCAAAAATTTAATTAAAAATTAGTTTTATCTAATTAATTATTTTGAATTTATTTTATAAAACTAATTTAAAATAAAAAAAATTAAAATAATAATTTTTTTTTCAAAACATTTTTAGTTAGTGGATTTTTCCATTTTTTTGGGAAAAATCCACTAACCATATTTATTGGAAAATCATCAAATTTCATTGTTGGTTTTAATGATCTTCAAGCTGGAGCTGTTCTTCATGCAACCCTACACATTTGCATGAATTTTACCTATATATTGAAACTCCATGCATGAAGATCATCGAGATTGCAAAAATATATTTTCTGAATTGATAACCTGAAAACCCTAAGAGCTCATCATCAATTCAACTTGTTCAAGTGTTTCCACCACACATTCCAGCATGAGCATAATAGAAAAGATCTCGGTGGTAGTTCTCTCGGTGATTCAAGCTCTATCTTGGTGTTTTTCAGCTGATTTCATGGATGGATCTTCAAAGGTAATATGTGTTTCAAACTCTATCATATGTACAACATCCTTAAAACTCAAATTAAATGTAGTTTAAGTGCTTATTGATTCTGTAGTCTTCTATTGCTTGATATATCATTCCTTCATTTCTATCTTGAAAACATAATGTGAAACTGAAGATTGAAGTTTCTAATTTAAGATATGTGAGGTATGTAAGTTGAGTGATTTCATATTCAAGGCAATTGAATGACTATTTATTGAGAGACAAAATGGTATTTTCACATGATAGATCACTCCACTTAAAGACTGAAAAGATGGAAAAGATGTTTAAAAAAATAATTTTTAATAATGATGTTACTTTTGAATTGAAAAAAACTTTTTAGGTCAAAATCGACAATTTTCCAAATTAGTTCTATGTGAAATTTGTCGAGGACAACCATTTTTTGATGATAGATATGTAGTAGTTTTGTTAATTCTAAACGAGTTTGTTTATTCATATAGGTGAATAAATTACATTTTCTTGTGCTTCATGATTGAGTTATGTTGTAATTTGATTTCTATGATTTAAAAAGTAAGACTTTTTAGTCTCTCATATTTATAAAAAGGTGTTACCTGTGAAATCCTATAGATCAAATATAAACTTAACCCCATCATTTCATAAATTGTTGGACTTTTTGTTTTAGTAGTATATAGATGATATAACGTGTAATAATCACGGTATAGTAGGTATGTTATATAATTTCTAATGTGGATTAAATAATATTTAGAACTATTACATCTCATTAAATTAAGAAAAGTCAACAAAATAATCAAGTAAAGCACACTTTTCTCAACACATCTACAAATCTCTGTATTTACAAATCAATGTTATCGGTACCTAGATTAATTGCATTTAGAAAAAGGATTAGGCAGTTAGATTTCTCCATTGCAAAAACTAGGATCCCTATTCCCTACATCTTCTCCTTTTATGTAGGTCATTCAATGAACAAAGAAAATTCCATATGATATCAAGTGACTTTATTTTTTTTCAACCCGAAAACATCAAATCAATATAGAAGTTTTTTTACTTATATACCCATTAATCTATGATTTTATTTATTTATTTTTAGAACTTTAAGTTTCAAATAGTGCATTTTCGTTCATTAAACCTTTAAGCCATGTTTACTAATTTATAATCAGAATTGGTATTATTGTAATGAGTTTTCATTGATGCATCAATTGTGATTAATTTTTCAATCGCAAACGTAATTGGATTACTTTTGATCATGTGTACTTAGACATTTTTTACATGTAAATTGATAACAATTGAGACTGTTGGATTGTCTTGTATCATTGTCTTCTTACCTTTACTATTATCACTATCGTTTAGGGTCAATTGATAACCGTAACAATAATTGTAACAATATCTATATATGTATCCAAAAGTTAGAAAATAGTTTAAAAGTATATGAAAAAATATTAGTGGACCCTACGTAATTCTCAAATGTTATCGAATTAATCTCTCATTCCATAATTGAATTGCGTTTGTTGATTATGAATTTAGCTACATTTCATTACAATTATAAAACACAAGTATAAACATGTTCTAAACAATCATTTTAACAATAGCTCAGTGCAGAATATGATAACATTTATTATGAAAGATATATCTAATTTTAAAATGTCAATACAAGAACATAGATGAGAGATAGGAGGGGAAGAAAATTGTCACCTATTCATTATAATTACATGTAAAGTCTAAAATTTCAGAATTAATTTTTACAAATAAAGTGAAATATTTAAGGCAATTGATTTAAATGACATAATTACTAAAAGTATTTTTAAATATAGAAAAATATTACTATTTATTAGTGATAGATATCTATCAGTGTTCATAATAGACACTAATAGATATATTTTGCTAATATTTGTAAATAAATTGACTCATTTGCTTATATTTAAAAACATCTCAAATATCTATATCTAAGCCTTTATTTAATAACCATTTTGTTTTTTGTTTTTATTTTTAAAAATTAAGCCTATAGATACATGTTCCACCTCCTAATTTTTTCTTTTGTTATCTACTTTTTACCAAAGCCAAATTTATTGAAAAGTTTGGAATTAAAAAAATGTTATTTTTGGAATTTGGAATTTGGCTAAGATTCAACCATTGTACAAGAAAGATGCAAATCGTTATAAAAAAATGTGAATAAAATAGGCTTGATTTTTATAAATAAAAACAAAAAAACCAAATAGTTACAAACGGAGCCTAAGCTTTCCATATTCTATATCTAAAGTTTTCATATTATTATTTTGAATGGATAACATTGGGATACTTTTATCCGGTTTTAAAATTAGTTCCCATACACACGTTGATTGCATAGGAGAATGCCAAAATTGACCGGTAAAACGATTTGGTACTTTTTTCTCGTTCAAGATAAGGTAGGGCAAAAAGTATTTTGACAGGGAAAATAATAATTTCATACTTTCATTTTCTGCAGAACAAGAATAAGGCACAAAACATTGTATTGACATTCGTAGACTTGTAGTTCCTAGGGGATAATAAGGTTAAAATGATATGAACTATTTGATGTAATCCTATAAAAAGTTTAAAGGTCCTGACACTTTGGGTCCTTAGTAGTGATTGGTAGAACACAAAGAGAAGCGGAGCAATATTGAAGAGAAAAGAGATGCAAAATGGTTATGGGAACTAATGATAGATTAAGCTATTTAGAAGGTACCATAGAAGTCTTATAAGAACCAAGTATTACGTGGAGTTTGTGCATTATATTATGTGCAAAGAAGAATTTATATGTACCACCTAAATACAAGGTCATTGCTCACTTGACAGATATTGACGCCATTCTTCAGGGGTCCCCTTTCTCAGTTTCAACATCTTTATTGCTGTACTTGTTAGAGGAATGGCAAGTATATCATAATCTTTAGGGGCCTGCAAAATTCCAAGTAAAAATCAATGTGCATGAACTAGATGAACTCAAACCTGATCAAACGTTAACGCAGACAGAAGAAAAGAAAATCTGAAGATCAATTTCTCACTATAAACAAAACGTAACATAGTTACCTTGGGAGTTTTTTTCAGCTTCATATTTGCTTCTTCTACGGTCTTTTGGCCTTTCTTTGAATTACATTGTACACAGGCAGCAACCTATTGCAACATAAGAGATTAAAGAAAACAGAAAACAGCGAACCAATTTCGTAAATGAGGAGATGTTGGGAAGTATCATAGCAGATGAATTGTTCAGATTAAACTAAAGATTTCTTTGCCAATTAAGTTTTTCTGTTCCTGTTATTAGGTATGCTTCCGTGTGCTATTTTACTACCTAGAAAATTTTAGGACATTCAAGTGTTTTGGGATCAGGATCAGTCTTCTGATAATTGAAAATTTTATTATTACGGCCAACTGAAAATTCAGTAGAGTATTTGTAATATCATGTTAATATCTACAGTATAACTCACCAGGTTTTCCCATGTCCATTCTCCACCCCGGGATATGGGCAAGACATGGTCAATGGTCAAACTCTCATGTGATGAACAATACCTGTTGATAAAAGACCCATTTGAGGAAACCAAACCATAAAAAACAAAAAACAAAAACAAAAAACAAAAACAAAAACATAGTGAAAGATTTTCCATATACATCCTTGCACAATATCATCCCTCATTTCAATATTAATAGTCTAGTCAAACCTACCGAAACTGATCAAACTCAGTCAAGGACCTCGAAAGCCATTTTATATAATAAGCTATAAGGCTTCGTTTCTACACTGCAGGTTGCCAATGCCCAAACCTTCTCTACTCAAAAGCCAAAGAAGCCACCCTCCAATTAGCGTACAAACCCCAATATTGAATCCCATGCTAAAGATCTAGCCAGTGTTCACTATCCTCAATGATCATAAACTACACATAAATCTTAAGAGTTCCACTTTGCAAAAAAAGAACTTGGAATACATTGAATCTCATCTAAAGGTGTAAAGGCTCAATAAGGAGCAGGCCTTGATAAGTGTCCAACTCTGAAATCTTTGAAAAAACTATTTGATTATCTGGGAATGACAGGGTACTACGGTTGCTTCATGACAACTTTTATTGATGCCTCTTCTCCCCTTGCCAATAGCTCAAAAGGGTACCACGATAGCAGGCACTGCATATGGGCCTTACCTGATTTTCCTTACTTGTTATAATTGGGAAGAGGGCTCCAGGCATAAGATTGGGGGCAGAGCTAATACCAATCGAATGACCAATAGCTTGTTTTATCCAAGTGTGGTAAAAATAAACAATGATCTTGCCAGAAACCAATTTATAAATGAGAGTTGATGACGATTATGTTAGGCATCCAAAATGGAAACATTATGTAGTATGCAGGCGGTTTGTTGTACAAACATATGAATTTATGCTATAATAGAGGCTAGTGCAATTGCATACTGGAAATGGGCCATGAAACTGTAGGGGTTTGATTTCGAAATACAATATTGGTCGGGGGTTGAAAACAAGGCCATAGACACTCTTTCTTGCTGTTCTCCCACTGGCAACAATATTAAAAAGCACTAAAAGAAACAACGTGGAGTGTGGCATCTGTCGTCATAAAAACTAACGATACAATTAAAATGGAAAATTATGTTTAATAGAAGAATCATTAAGACGATTATATAATTGATACAAGTTCCCCCATCATAAAACTAGAAAAGCATCTCAAAATAATTTCTTCCATTTCAATTTTAAATGATAAATTAGACTAAACTGGTCAATTGCAAACATTTATTAACTTACTGACAAGTGTAATTGTCCCGATAAAGTATGTTTTTACGACTCAAAGAGTTCTTGATTCTTCTCCTCTTAACAACTTGCAATAAATGGGGAACCTGAACACAGAGATGATATAGTTAGTTAAAAGGCCTTTGACAAGGAAGAGATTCAAGTAAAAAAAAATGAAGACAATCTTGAACTTCTCCTGGTTATGGAAATGAAGACCAATAATATGCAATCCTTTTGGGGAGGGGACACATGAATGAATCAGGTAAATGATTTATGCATACCCGTAAGACTGCTGGTATATAGAAGGATCCGCTTGGAGAACTCACAGTCTGGTCATAGTATTCCAAGACATCAGCCTGGGGAAGCCAAAAAGCTTTGGATAAATAAAGTATGGGAACATTAATTTAACAATCTATAGACTAAAAACTACATGATCAACCTCAATCAATTGATAGGACCAAACCATCATTTAAACCTTTAAAAATCCATAATCAAAGATATAAAATTGCCATTCTTCCTGCAAAGATTTAAAAATTGCAGAGAGTGACAATTTAAATACCCAAGGATTGACATTCCCATGTGGCTTTTCTTTGTCACTACTTGGACAGTCTTTCTGAATTTCCCTAACCATGACCTCAAAAAATTTAAAGAGATCTTCTAGACATATTTTTTATAATAACTATAAAACCAATGAAATCGACACGTTAGGAACTATATATTATTGCTATTTTTATACATAATACATAAAAAGAGATTTGTCAAACCTTCTCCATGAACTCCAAACAAATTGCACGTTTCCAACAAACAACATTAACTGGCCTGAAGCAAGGAAAACAACAGCAAAAGATAAATTGCAAACCCTCAGGTATACAAATAACATGGAGATATGAAAGCAATATGAAACAAGTATATCAGACAACTGGAGGTCAATCCATTCCTCATACTGAAATTGAGTCAAGTATTTGTTTGCCTAAATAGCAGCACATGAACCAAATTTTTTAAGCAAAAAGTACTGGAAAAGAGTGGAGTTTGTTTGTGTTTGTTTTCTCTTCAATGCATGGTTCCACATGCAGGACGTGGACCCAAAATATTATTGGTTACTTCATGCCTAAATAAAATAGGTGAAATGTTGAGAATGAAACATTATCTAAAAAAGAAACCACTTCAGTCATCCCTGGAATTCATTGTACAACATTTGCAAGAATCCCAAAACTGTGGTGCGAGAAGCCAAGAATGAATTGGCTGTCAAAGTGAAAATGGCAGTCGTATCTAACAATTGTATTTTAAATTATGCTACTTGAAGGATGAACAACAAGGTAAAATTTGCTATGTTCCCTCGAAAGACCAGAGGCTCCATATTTTCACTATAGCTTTTCTAAGAAGCGACTTTCTTTGTTTACGTCTGACAACCTCAATGCGCAGGATAGATCTTGCTTGGGGATGGGGGTGGGTGCAAGTGCAACCCATATTCTTTTAGTCAACCCCTTTTCTTTCTTCATACTTTCATAGGCCACTATCTTGCCTTAGAAGGGATGCATCAAGTTCAGTATGGTATATGGACTGTTGGGCAGCCAACCTGGTGACCAGCAAACTTAACCACCCAAACATCATAAACGAACATGGAGGCCCTTAAAACTGATTATAGGTAATGAAAAGGCTTGAAAATACAACATGTCTGTCAGATTTCAATACCCTTATCCAACACCTCAGCATTGAATCATAGGTTATTCCACTGGAGTCATGTTCCTCATGTTCCATAGCCATACATTTTCAAAAACTGATTAGCATGACAAACTTACTAGTGCTAATGGTATCTTCAATAACATACAGGTTGCAGATCCTCGGATGCACAGGCACTTTATAAAGAGAATTTGGAGAATATAGAAGTTCAAGTTCATCACTTTACCTCAACAGCTAAAATGGCTGATATCATTTTTTTTTTAGGGAAAAAAGGCTTTTCCAAGAGGTCGTTGTGACAAGCTCAACATGCAATATTAGTCTTAAACAAGTGCGTACATGTATTGAATAGAAAACTCATTCAATATTTTTATTCTTATTATCAACTTCGTTTCTTTATTCATATTGCTTTAGACGTACAGTACATACGCCTTTTATTCTCATCAGGACTTTGAGCTGGCCATGTATCCATATCCGGGCACCTAGACTATAAATAGGAAAAACACAAGGGCTGGTTATTGTGCCTCCTAGAAAACTTTCATCAAACCCAAAAGCCTAAAAGTATTTCATAATATCAATTGAAATTCTATACCTAGTAATACTTTGAATACATGGTATATTCCCTCCTGATCACGCGGACAGAGTCAAGAATAATCCATTTGATATACTTGCTGCTGCTGACTTCATATTTTCTCTTGTGTTAATGTCTACCCCACTTCAAGCTCCAATATCAGAAGTTTTTTAAATCGTTGACTCACTCTAAGCTAGCATTTGTTTCAGCACAAATAAAAGGAGGAATCTTTTATTTGTTTGAATGCAGTTCGACCAAGTAAAACAGCTAATTTGAAAGAGCAATATCAATATCCCTAATAAATAGGTCTAGAAGTCGAATTCTACCCATAATTTCACCCAAAAGAAAAATGTAGGAGAGCGTTAAGATTTTTCGTCAAAGATATCGATAGGAAGCAATATGATAATGTAAGAATTTCAATTTCTTTTTTCTTTTTTTAAATGACAAGTTATTAGATGCAGTTCAAGAAGAAATTAGAAAAACAATAGCGGATAAGGCTCACTCCCACGTCCTACAATTGATCAACTTCTAAAATTATGCCGAACTCTTAGCCGACTCTGTCCAACTTCCTAACTGATCAATTATGCCACCGTCAATATCTTGATAAGATTCCAGTTATTTCCCTATAGTAACACTCTAACAGATTACAGAGTTAGCAGAGCACATCACTCCAGAAGAACTCATCCATTAGAAGAAAAGTGGAATAACCTGTAGGAAATATCCAAAACGAGACCTCTGAAGCAAGCCAAATCGTCGGTCTCAAACTCGTAGTCATAATCAAGATCAACAATGGCGTCGTCACCGCTAACGCTCTCACCTCTCACACCAACACGCACTTCCGCAGCATGCTGAGCGGATTTCCTCAAAGCTGAAGCAGAGGATGTAGAAGGAGAGGGACCAGACAGGGGGATCCTGCGTTTGAGGGTTCGTACTAATCTGAGCTTGTATCTGAATCGATCTTTGGGTTCTGAACCGAATGGGACTCCGTCACCGTTGAGCAGCAACTTAACCCGACTGTGTGCAGTGAATTGGGCCATTTCTGAACTGAAATTGGCTCCGGCGAGCAGTCAATGGAAACGGAAATTGAGATTATTGCTGCTCATCGGATGAAGAAATCGAAGCCCAGTAGTTGAGGGGAAGACGAAAAGAACATTACATGCGCACGGAAAAATCCATCACCACATATTTTTCCCGCACATTTCACTTCATATCTTCGGTTTCCAAAATTTGCTTTGTCAATTATCAGCACAAAATTGGAGTCCTCTATTTTGTCGCCTAATCCATTTCCACTGGCACGTGCATGCAGTGAGATTTTTTTTTTCTTTTTCTTTTCCTTACTTTCTAGGAAATTTTCATACAATGATCCAAAAAACCTCCAACTTATTTATGAGTGACCCATCTATTGAACTTTTTGCAACGTAAAATATCAGATTCACCCCCCAAATTTAAAACCTCTTAACCCACATACTTCCTCCTTCCTCCTTCCTCCTTCCTCCAATGATTTCCTCCTTCCACGATTTAACAAATCTATTCAATACAATACCAATATTTTATTAGAGTATTTATTCTCAACTAATATTCTACCAATAGAATTGAATCTTAATGATATTAAAAATAAAAGGTCAGTTGATGCTAAAAAAAAATCTATCAACCTAACCCAACCCGTGAGGATCAACTCAACCCAACTCGTGCGGTTTGGGTTGACTTATCAACTCTTTTGGGTTGGGTTGAGTTCAAATAAATGAAAAAGTCATGGGTTGGGTTGATTCATGAGTTCACCTAAAAGAATCTAAACCACCTGAACTAAAGAATCCAACCCAACCCGAACTTATTATAAAATTTAAAATGTATATTTATTTTAGTTTTATTTAGTTTCATTAGTTTTTTTTATATATAATTTAGTCTCCAACAATTCTTTAAAATAATTTTTTAGTACTTTGGAAAGAATTACATTATATAAACTGAAATTGAATTGTTAATTTTAATTCAACATATGAAAATAATTAAATCAAATTTCTACATATTAACATTTTATTTTCTTTTTAGAACAGAAATTTAAATAAATTATTCGAGTAACCCGAATGTCACACCCACTTCCAGATTACCTTCTTAATTTAGAAGAGAATGTGACGACAACAGATACCAACCCTTTTGTGGCACTTACTAACTAACCTAAATTCCTTTACCTGTTTAGAAATCCTTGGAATACATAAATAACAATTTAAGATACTTAATCTCAGATATCACAATCACGGCTAAACACACAACATTTCTACATCATTAACATATACAGAGTTCAGTGGGTCCCCACACTTAGCCCTTGTCCCTAACATGAACAACACTTATGTACAGACATTTACAAGTAAACACCTAAAACTTCTCTTTAAACTGGAGTCTTTGAGTGGCAGAGTAGAGTGCAGTTAACCTCTAGGAAATTGACCACTACTTTGAAAAGAAAACATTTAAAACGAGTGAGCTACTAGCTCAGTGAGTGGCTAATAAATCAAAACATCATGCTTAAAACTGAAAACTACCAAGTAAACTTATACTTAAAACTTTCAAAACATAACATAGCTTAACATGATCCTTAGTTGAGAGATAACCTTTTTGCTCAATCCCTCAATGACAAACTTTATTTGGTATGGAGTATTCTCAACACAACCAATGCAACTCTACCTATGTGCACGTGGTAATAACTAAGTTCTGTCATACCTTAGGTATTACTGTCCAGATACCTTCTCAATGTTCTTCAGTATCAAGTTCTAGTAATCATCATAAAACTCATACTTTGAAGTAAAACATACTTTGGGAGCACAAGCAACATAAATCATATACTTAAACATATTTACTATAAAGCATAAAACTTCCAACATATGCTTCTTGAAAATTAAGTATAGAAATACTTAAATCATGCTCTCATAAACTTCCTTAAACTAGCATGCGTTAATAAGTTCATGAAAACTAGTTTGCTTGAAAACTATCTTAAACATTCTTTAAACATAAGCAAGCATGAGTCTAAAGATTTAAGTAAAGCATGTGTTACTAAAACATTGAGAAAACATTAGTTTTGTCACTCACAGCCTCGGGTGTTCCTCCTAGGGTTGATAAGACTTTCCTATTGGCATTAATCTTGTGGAAATGATAACCATGTTTAGTCGTTGTCTTTAATCCTTATGTGAGACTAACTCACCTAAATAAGCTTAACATTTAACTTAAAGTGTCACATTTCAGCTCAACGCATACCTTCTTTATGCGTTTAACACTTAGAAAATTCTTGGTTGCTAGGGCTAAACCATGCAGCATCTAACATCACCCATACACCAACACATGTCCTAGGCTCTCAACCAGATGTGCGCCCTTGTGTACACTGCATAGCCCTTGTGCTTAGCACCTTGCGCAACCTGCCACTTAACCTAATGCATCCCTCACATGCAACTTAGTCTTCGCGCGCGCATCCACTAGCACCACTGTCTAGCTGTTCAAGCTGCTTGCTTGCTCATCCTAAGCAGTTGTTTGCTTGTTCAAACCAAAATTCCAGATTCATCTTTGAGCTCGAATATCTTATTTCCCATATCTTATCTTGAAAATTTTCCTTCTACAAAATTGTTTAAAAACATCTTAACTTACTTACCTTAAAATTTGAGCTCTGAATTCCTCTTGATTCGGCTAAAAACCTTCAAACTTCACCACTAGCCTAGATTCATCTGAGAACCAGACCTTTTGGAAGATTTCTTTAGATTTCACCTTGAATCTTTTGAAAATTCCTTTCGGCAGCCTTGGAGCTTTAACTACACTCAATCCTAATTTAAATGGCTCTGAAATCACTTCAAAAGTACGAGTATTTTGCTCAAACTGACCATTTGAACTGAGGTTTTCCGTTATATAGCTGAGACTACATGCCTATAAATCATCCTTAGCTGACAACTCACACACTAAGTGGGTTTAGTTCCCCTAACCTTGACAATTGGCCCACTAGAGTAGATGACTAAGCTATGATCACTTATTAAACCAATGCATGGTTCAACACCCTCTACCCATCGTATGGCACATCTGAACGCACACCCTCTTGGCCAACACACACACCCAACGCATCTTACGCTCATCGCTTGGCCTAGTGTCATCGCTTGTTATTCCTTGCTCGTAGCCTTTGCTTAAATAATGCATAGCCTCAGCCATGTGTCCAAGGCCTCCTTATGTTGTTGCGCACTTCCTTGCCCAACTAACCTCTCATGAGGTTAGGCCAACATATAGCCCACATCCATCGCATGGTAAACACACGACCAACACCATTTTCTCCATGCAACATGCCCATCATGCACTCAACTAACCTCTTAGGAACATGACTGCCATACACCTCAACAACATTCAATGAATGGGCTTCCACACTTAGCCAAATTTTCCTTACTAAGTGTCATTACTACTTTGCTACCTGAGAGCCTTGTTTCTCAATACTTAGAACTTTTCCTTCTTCTTAACCATCCTCAAGCTTTTTCTACAAACATTACATTAACTTATACTTAATTTTAATTAACATACTAATTATCATACTTAAGTAGGGAAAATATGGTTCGGGGTTTACACCGAACCAACCCAACCCAAACGTTGCATGATTGGGTTGGGTTAGGTTCACTTTTTAATGAAGGTTTTTTAATTGAAGAAACTTATAACCCGAACAATTGGGTTAGGTCTAAAAAATTCTTCAACCCAACCCATGTGTTTATAACTAAACGATCACTTACATTAATATGGACGATTGCTTATAATTTGTTAGGTGAGCTTACTTTAATAGCAATTCGAATCCCATTGTGAATTTTCTAATTGCAAACCAATGACAGTAGTTCACATCTTTGTACGATTTGGTGGGAAATGAGACCAATCCATAAGTAATTATGTTGGAGGTCATATGAAAGGTCTGAAGGACATAAATGGTATAACATGTAGAACTATTGAATATTCCGCACCAACGACTAAATATCAACTCGAAAAATGTTTGATGTACACATCAAGTATTGTTACAATCTATTGGTCCCAGCTCCCCCAATTGATATAGTCGATGATGAAGACCTTAGTTTTTTTTAGAAGGCAGTAATGAATCTCAGATGTCGTTGTTTGTATCAGTTACACTTCATGAAAGTCATGCAGTATATATAGATAATATGTATCAGCAGTGCAATCTAACGATTCAAACAATTCTAACAAGTCAAAACCTTAAGTGTGCAACCATTCCAACACATAATATCCCCAGCATGTCTTCACTAAATGAGAATATTGAGCCACGTAACTTGGGGGATGATAGAAGTGAAGCTTGGATTGGTCACAACATCCAATCTAAATGTACTCCACATTTTGATACTGACCATGTATATGAACAATCTTCATGACCACAAACAGTTCTGACACCTTCCATTCATGTTCCAACCCCACCTGCTCCCATCCCACAAGAGGTATTGTCTTCAATTAAAATGCATTCCACTGTTCCAACCCAACCATTTATAGATAAAACCACACCATCAGAAGGCCCATCATATGACGACCTTATCACAAATCCTCACGACTGTTCAAATGACGATGATATAAAGGTGTTAGGATTTATGTCATAAACTCGTAGTTTGTAAATTTGTAAACGATTTTCTATATGAATAAAATATTATTTTATCTTTAATAAATAATGGTTATTTCTTTAATCACATATCTCAAGTCCAATAAACTAAGATCCAATGTTATTTTCATGTAACTTGAACAATATGTGACCGACATACAAATGAATCATGTTCAAGTAATAACCTAAAAAGTCTATAGTATATGGATAAGATTGGGTGCCTTATCTTGGTAACACTTTGGATACGACCCACTTTATAATTGTTACAAATTATTTGATTCAAATTGTTCATGTGGAGACATGTAAGAGGAGGTATCCTATGCAATGAGATTGTATAAGACCGAATTGCAAAATATATAGTCTTTCGTTACAACACCGTTAACTAAAGAGATTAATATTTCAAATGATTACCATGTAACTCAATCTAAATCCTAAGTGAGTTATGAACTTTTGCTCATAAAGGTCATTATTTGATTTATATGGATGAGGATGACCCTAGTTGTCAACCCGATAATCTACCATCTTGGGGACAATACCGAGTGGAGCTGGGAATATAGCGTCACAAGACAGAATCATTCTTTCTCTCCTTTATGGTAAGTAGATAGATTGTTACCTTAAGTGCCGACTCTGGGACTTGAACAATGAGGCCTCACCCTCTCATTGGCCCAAGAGGAATTTTGTTTATGGTTGGATAAATGGATTGTTCTTTACAGAATTAGTGGTACTTAAGAGGCCAGAAGTAACTACAGGGGTAAAATAATCATTTGACCTAGTTGTAGTTACAAACAATTTGTGAAGTATTGACTTATAGGAAATGGTTAAAAATCAATGGACACATAGATATTTTACAATTCATAAGAGTGCAACTATGGGTCTATAGTGAAGTGCCCCATAGTTAATGAATGCTGATTAATTTAATTAAAGAGTTTAATTAATTAATATTGTATCATTGAAGCTTATAATTGTAGGTTTATTAGGTCAATTTGCTAGCTCATAAAGGGATTAAACAAGGATATAGGTGTTATAAATTTGAAGTGTTCAAATTATTGTTAAGGAAATTTATTGTATGTGAACTGTAAATTTATCAAGCAACTTTCTTAAAACATGAAGCATAAAACATAACATCATTCTTTAAAACTACCTGAACCTTAGTTGAGAATGAACATTCATTACTCGAGTTCTCAACATCATGCTATGGCCAAGAGAGACCCATAATTTGATCTCTTAATACTGAAATGTGGCCGAGAGACCCATACTTCGACCTCTCATACTGAACTACTGTCAACACCTTAAGTACATTACTCGGATACCTTCCTTTAGTATCCGGCCCATTAGGGCTATATAGTGTTTAGAAACTTTGATAAATAAAGCTTTTAAGCATAATATAAAACACTGTAAAAATTTTTCTTCAAACACAACACATGCTTCAACTATTGGAAAATATTTAGCTTTATTCAAGTAAACTATCTCATAATATGTGATAAAACATAGATAACATATTTAAGAAACCATACTTAGGAAATGCTATGTATTATCATACTTCTCAAGCATAAACATTAGTTGCTTGGAAACATGTAAAACTTAGCATGAGAAACATTTAAAATGCATGGACTTTTAAAGCATAAAACATTAAAATATTTGGTCACTCACAGGTCTTGGCTTATCCTTCCACAAGCTTTATAGGCTTCACCAATTAATGTTGCTTCTACACACAAGAACATTACTTTAGCTACTACATTGGTCTCCATTTTAAGACTAACTCTACAAATCAAGCTCACATTACCAGTTACCATGTCTGGAGATTCTACGACTTCTTGGTGCGTAACTGCATACACACGCCCATGCTGCTGGGGTCAGCCTACTACACCATTCTGCTTCACACACTTGATCCTTCTCCTCTATTTTCAGTACCTCTTGGTTGGTTAACAGTCAGAGGTATTACTTGTTGTACTGCCTGAGCTCTCTGGCCAACTGAGGACATTCCTTCTTGAAATGTCTTGCTTGCACACACTAGAAGCAAACACCGTTCCCAGTGTAACATACACCAGGGTGCCTATTACCACAATTCTGGCACATGGGCTTCCAATCTGTACTAGCAACTGATTCACCAGCACGTGCTACCCCTGTCTGGCCGACTGCACTGGCCGAGGGTCGAGATCTCTTCTCCTGGATCCCTGCCAAATCATGCCTCTAGATTTACCCATACTCGACTGGCCTGCAATTGGGGGTCAGAATCCTCTGTCTCTTGGCCTCACTGACATATCTCGGTCCTTCTGTAGTTGTTAATCATCTGTTAAACTCTACTCAACTTGAATAGCGGTCAGATTCCTAGAGGTTGATCATACTGTTGCTTTAACACTTGAAGACCTAGTAGAAGGAAGAAAACCTAGGTTGTGATGTATGTATATAATGTACATATGTATAGGGAGTGTGAGCAAGGACTAGTAAATGTATGTTGGGACCCACTGTATCTGATCTTGTGTTTTTTTTGTCGGTTGTGTGTTTAGTATGTTAAACTCTGAGGTTGTAAATATGTTGCACTTGCTGGTTCTGTTATAAATTATTGTTGCTGTTGAGTTATAAATGCATATCAAGGTCTTAAAGCAGTTTATGTATGTAAGTTAGCCAGCAAGTGCCGGTGAGAGGGTTGGTAATTGCTGCCGTCACATCTTCTTACAGGTTAGGAGGTTAATTTGAGAGGGGGTGTGACAAGTTGGAATTAGGCACATATTAATAGAGTAACCAGTACAGCTCAAGGAGAATTTGTGTTATGAAGAGAAACCAATGGAAATCCTGGATAGGGAAGAATAGGTACTCAGGAACAAAACAATACCTTTAGTGAAGGTATTGTGGAACAACCATGGTGTTGAAGAAGTAACGTGAGAACCCGAGGAGCAAGTAAGGAAGAAGTATTCTCAACTTTTCAGCTAGTATCTTCAGATAAATTTCAAGGACAAAATTTCTTTTAGAGGGAGGTAACTTGTAAAACCCAAACCTTATTTTTCTTATCTAGGTATGTAAGTTATGTGAATGTCATCCAAGTAGGTGATAACCAAGTTATGGCTTGGTGTAGGAACCATGAAGAAAAGGAAGCAAGTTTGTAGAAGGAATTTTCGTAAGATAAGATCTGGAATTTGAGTTATATATATTTTGGGAATTGAATGTGGAAATTGTTAAACAAGCAGGCAGTTGTTTAGGAAGGATAAGCAAACAGCTTAAATATCAGAAACTCCTGACCAAACCATGAGAAATTTTGAGCTAAAATTTTAAGGTAGATTGTTAACTCAATTCTAAACAACTTTGTAGAAGGAAATTTCTTAAGATGAAGTATGGAATTCGAGTTATTTACTCTGGAAGTTGAATCTATATATTGTTGAACAAGCAGGCAGCTGCTTGGGAAGGATAAGCAAACAGCTCAAAGATCAGAAGCTCCTGACCCAATGACGTGGAATTTCAAGCCGAAATGTTAAAGTTAGTAAGTTAACTCATTTCTTAACAACTTTTGTGAAGGATTCCTGAGCTAAATGTGAAGACGAATAGGTGAAATTGTAGGAAGAAGCCATTGGTCTGGAATTCGAGTAATCTGGACAGGGTATGATGTTCGAAGGATAACAAGTTGTTGAGATCTCATTCACATTAAGTTTACTGTATAGGTTTAATATGAACCAATTCATATTATTTAATATTTAAATCTCAAATATTATTCTCTCATATTATATAGTTTTAAATTTCAATCTAATTTAAATATTAAGTTAATTAAATATTTGATATTTAATTTAAAAATAAATAAACTTTAATTTGATTATTTATTTCTTTTATTTAAATTAAATTAGGTTTAACTTAAATAATTGGTCAAACTCCTCTACATTGTAAGGGAGTGGTTAGTGGGGGAGAGGGACTTAACTCTCCTCACGTATTATTCTAAAACCCTAACAGACAGACTCTTTTCCTCTCATAAAAAGAAAATACAGAGAAGAGTTCGCTGATATTTTTGTTTTCCCCTTCATCAAGAAGTAAAAGCTCCCACAAGCTTCCTTGTTCCCAAGAGGATGGCATAGAAGATCGGTCTGTCATGTTTGCTCATTTTTGGATCATGTTGTCATTTACAATGGATTGGGAGAAGATTCAAAGAAGAGGTTCTACAAAGGTATTCCTCTTTTCTTTAGTCTTATAGAACTAATGTTTAGTCTAATTCTTTTGTTTATGTTATATAATTTTTCCTGTAACACAATTGGGGTAAAGCGATAAATCGCTTCTATACTGGGATTCAATATATTCAATTGGTATTAGATCCAATTTAGCCTTTCAAATTTTGTTTTGAAATTTTACAAAATTAGGTAGGTGGATTGCTTTTATACATTTGATGTTTGAAGCATATGGTTTGCAAAGTAGATGTTTTCGAATTTTGCATCATAAATTACTGTTTTTTTTCCTTCTAATTTGATCATGTAAGTGTCCGATGTTTTGGGCGTTTAAATTCAGTATTTGAGTCTATGAATTCGAGTCTTAGTGTTCTAGCAATTGTTGCTAAAGAAGAAGGTCAATTACGAAGCAAACAAATGAAAAATGAAGCAATTTAGGTGAAAAGTCAGAGCAAAATTTTAATTCTATGTCGACGCTTAGGTCGGCGCTACGACACAAAGAACGTGACGCCTTCTACTAATTTGCACATGAAGGTTTATGTATTAAAAGCTTTGCATAAAAGTACAAAGGTGGTTGGTGGTTTAGTGGTTAGAGGCATGCCTATCATTCACTTGGTTGTAAATCAAGCATTGTTGGGATTGTTTTTTTTTTTAATCATATATTTTATTAATTAAATCGATGTAATATGATTATATTAATTTAATAAATTTTTAGGGGTGTCAAATTCGGTCTATTTTGATGTTTAATTTAATTTATGCATGTGATATGTTATTAAATTTATATATATATATATATATATATAAATATAAATATATAACATAATCTATGTCATATAGATTTAAGATCCCATCTTAGGTTAAACATGTTCATGCATCATATCAAAATATAATTGTTATATAATATGATAGCATGAAAATAAATTTCATTAGTTTAATATAAGAATTATATTATTTAATGAAATAGCATGATCATGCATTATTTTGAATATATGTGTTATATTTAATTTTACATGCATGATGTATATTATATTGTATGCATGTGTATAATATAAATGTTATATTATAGTTTGATTGATTAAAACACGTATATTATGTAGTTTTACTTTTCATTATTTTTAATATAAGTGTTATATTATGCTTGATAATGAAAATGAATTATGCATGTTATAGTTTTTTATTTTCTTAATATAATTGTTATTGTAACATCCCGAATTTCAGGAAAACTTAAGTTAATTATCTAAAATTATTGAGTTTAAATTTTCCTTTCATTTGGAAAATTGGGGTTAAATTGAAATAATTGAAAAACTTTTATTGGTTAAATTGAATTGAATTGATTACATATTCGAACTAATTATCTTGAAAATATTGAATTTTACTTCCCTTTGATTTTGGATTTTGGAGCTAACTTAAAAAAAATAATTAAGGAGATAATTAATTTCATGTAGTTTTGAATTAATTTAAATATTTGGAAGGATTTAATTTGTATCAAATTGATGGATCTTATGCCATTTAATTTTGGTTTTTTAAGCATAAATTAAGATAATTTGAAAAGTTAATTGATTTTGTAATTTTGAATTAATTTAAATTTTTGGAAGGATTTAATTTGTATCAAATTGATGGATCTTATGCCATTTAATTTTGGTTTTTGAAGCATAAATTAAGATAATTTGAAAAGTTGATTGATTTTGTAGTTTTGAATTAATTTAAATTTTTGGAAGGATTTAATTTGTATCAAATTGATGGATCTTATGCTATTTAATTTTGGTTTTTGAAGCATAAATTAAGATAATTTGAAAAGTTAATTGATTTATTAATTTAATAAAATCTTTAAAGATTTTGGAGATATTGTGATAAAATAATATTTATATTTTCAAAATTTGAAAAAATAAAAGAATTGATATTTTTCGAAATTAAATGAGAATGAAAAGAGGCAAAAAAATCGGAGAGAAAGCAATTCGGTTTTTCAACAATAACCTCCACAAAATTGTTGACCGGAGTTTAAACCGTTGGATCATGCTCAAATTTGGCCAGTCTGTTTGAGACATATAGAGTTTCATTTTGAACGGTTGGATCATTGTTTGAAGCTCTAGGTTTTTTCGTAATTGCTGCTAAATAAAATCTGTAAAACTAGAAATCCCTCTTTTCTCTCACTCTCGCAAACCCTCCTCATGCAAGACCCTCACTACCAGCTGCTAGCCTAAACAATTTATGCATTCCGACAACAACACCCGCTGCTTATCTATAGTTACCACCGCCGCTGATGCCATTGTCACCAAAATTGATATTTTGGATCAGTTTTAGAATTCTTGGAGGTTCTTGACCACCCATTAGCTTTTGGCCCAAATTGGTTGATATCTTTACGTTTCACTTTTAAATTGAAGTTTGGGAGCGTTTCTGGTCACTGTCCAATAAGGGAAACGAGTTTTTGAAAATTTACTATTCGAAGTTTGGAGATTAGTGATGTAACGACCCGACCTCCTAGGACTTAAATTAGGCCGTTACTAAAATACATGGATGTATGGAACTTAAAACGACATTCCTTTATGATGAAATGAATGCTAAATAGATAAGGGGAGTTCAAAAGTCATTTATTAAATGCAAATGTTAAAAACAATAATAGGGTACCTATAAATCATAAAGGTTAAAAAATACATATGAAAAACAATTCTTAATAATAAGTTTCAAACATCAAAACTAAACATTAAAAGAAACATGAAAAGAACTCTAAATCTCATGATGCGGAAGCATAAAAACTAGTCCCAGTGGCTCGATCACGAATTCCGCTTGTCCATCGCCGGTGCATCTCTAACCTTACTTGAAACAACAACAAGAGAAAGAATAAGTAACCTCACTACTGGGGTCAGGCTGGGCATCTATGTCCTCTAGATACCCACCTCTGGTGAAACATATAAACCGCTCTAGTCCTCATGGGGCACATATGCACATGAAACAAGAAGAAGACTGAGTCATATCCTACTGTAGTTAAGTATGCCCATTACCTCTGGTGAATCTCGAAGGAGACACAAACTGGTGAATCCCGAATGAGACACAAACTGGTGAATCCCGAAGGAGACACAAACCGATGAATCCCAAAGGAGACACAAACCGGTGAATCCCGAAGGAGACACAAACCGATAAATCCCAAAGGAGACACAAACCGATGAATCTCGAAGGAGACACAAACTAACCCCAAAGGAGACACAAACTGGTGAATCCCGAAGGAAACACAAAATATTATGGGCATCTAACTAATCAGTAAAGACATTTGCACAGTCTCAACATCATAATCATCACTGTACGAATCTATGACATACATATAAACCTCAACATCATGGCTCTACAACATACATATATACCTCAACATCATGGTTCTACAACATACATGTATACCTTAACATCATCAGATCAAATACAACCATGGAAGCACATACCATCTCATACTAGCATTCAAGTGTCTATGTGCATAAATAAATAATTCGGATCTCGTAGCAGAACATACTTTAATCATGTTATACTATCGATCTTTCATGTTGTCATTCTGCCATAACCTTCATTTAACATGCTAGCATACATCTAATGTCTGGCCCGTGGGTAGTTCCAGTAGTAAGATTACTTACCTTGATATTAGGTCGAACCAAAAAGCAATTGAATCTTTATGAAATTCTTGAATCCTTAATCAAGCCTAAACATAAACCAAGCTTTAAAATTAATAGTTAAGACCAAATTCCAAACACCCAAATATTACAAAATATTTCCAGATAACCTTACCTAAGGTGTGGTCCAATTCGAATTCACCTTCCAAACCTCCAATTTTAAGTCCAAATAATTAGCAAACCAAACTCTTCTTCATTTTGAATGAAATTCTTGAATCAACCCCCTAATCATAATTTGAAATTAGGCTTACATGATTAAAGCTTGAATCAAATACATACTTCACTACCAATGTCTCAAATAAATTATCCATATGTAGCTTCGTCAAAAATCACTTCCAAATGACTTTACCAAAATTTCTCAACAACCAAAATTAATCTACAAGAGGGTCATCAAAGCATAAAAATTACCAACACTCACTAAAAAAAACTCCAACTTCACTGAAAAACACCTCAATACCTTCACAAACTTGAATCCAAAGTTGGAACACAATGGGTATCAACCAATTGATGCCAAAAGTAAATGAGTATTTAAGAATCAACCGAAAATAAACCCAAACGGCAGAAATCTTACCCAAATCAATAGATCCAGTGACGGCAAAAGCAAACGACGCTTGAGCAGTGGTGGACGGAGGTCATGAAGAAGAAACTGATGCGGCGGCTTTGGGTGGCGTCGGACGGGCTCACGAACGTGAGGAAGAAAAGGGGGGTGGGGTTGGACTTTTTATAAAAAAAAAAAAACAATAATAATAATAAAACAAAAAAGTAAATAAATATAATTACATTTAATTCCTTTCCATTTCAAAAGAAAATTAATTCCTGCCATTAATTTCCAATTTGAATAATTTCACGGCAACAATTAAATTCCCGCACTTACACTTGAAGTCCAAAATTCCAAAAATTCCCTCCAACTAATAACAATTACTGAAATTCCAAATAATAAAGTTACTGAAATTACATTATTACTAAAAAAATGTGCAGGGTGTTACAAGTGGCGTGCTTTCTAGCAGGATTTACAATCGTTCGTTCCTTTCGTTGGTTTTAGTTTAAGTAAATTGTTGGAGTTGGTTATCGAGATAACTGTCCTTAACTTAATTTGAGGTAATTGAATCTATTACCGGAGTTTCCGTGTCAGGCACCCTAATTTAGGTTTATCAAGTTACTTATTGGGATCTAGAAGCTAGACTTGGAAGTTGTAATATTTTATTGTGTATGTATGTATTTTTTATTTTTTTTGGGAGTTTGAGCATGTCTGAGACTGTGTGTTATGTCATGATATGAGTTGTGGAACTACCCATGAAATATTTGTATATGATGCATGATTAGACTAGTAGGGGCGATATACCATCTCATCTTGGTGCATGTATATTTACAAGGGACCGATGAGTCCAATTTCATGGTTGATGGTGAGCCTTCGGGCCATTAGATATGCATGAATCGACAGGTTCATGTTCATTTTACTTTTTCCATGTTTGACGATGTGATTTCAGGCCACTAGACATGCGTGAACCGATAGGTACACGTTTATGTTTCTTTTTCCATGATTGACGGTGTATCTTCAAGCCACTAGACATGCGTGAATCGACAGGTACACGATTATGTTTCTTTTCCCATGATTGACGGTGTGCCTTCAGGCCACTAGACATGCGTGAACCGACAGGTACACAATTATGTTTCTTTTTCCATGATTGACGGTATACCACTAGGCCACTAGACATGCAAGTTAAGGCAAGTCAGGTTATCCCCTTAGTTAGCCATTCAGGAACAACTTCACCATGAAAGTTCCACTAACCACAAGCATTCACTGCATGTGAATGCACAGCTAGATCCCGGTAATGGGATCACTTACTCGATATTATTATACTCATACTCCATTTCTGTATGTTTTTCAGGGAATGATAGGAACAGGTTGGCGAGTGATAGACAGGACCCGTGATAGAGCCATATGGGGACAAGAGAAATTGCTTCCGCCCAGTCTATGTTTTTGTCATTTGAATGTTTTGAAACTAGAATTTAATGTGAGACAACAAATTTTAACGTTTTGAATGTTTTCTTTATGAATATTATTTTTAGGGAACCCCGAATAAAAGTTTTATTTATTTATTATTTTTTTTATTTTGGAAAAACTATCCTTATTGTTTTAATGAATTTTTTTGAACAAAATATCTGGGTTTTAAATGTGTATTTAGTCGTAAGGCCTTTGTCAGAGTACTCGAAAGGTCGGGTCGTTACAGTTATAAAACTTAGAAACTAAAATCTATAATAAAGAGTTGCATGCAAACATAGGGTTATGATTAATTATTTTTTGAAAAAGAGTTTTAATAAATAATTAAAATGGTATGTTAAATGTATTTCTAATAAGATTAAAAATAGGTTAATTTTCTTTTTTTTTTAATAGGATTAATTTGAGAAAATAAAAGATTAAATTTATAAAATATTGACTAAAAGATTTTTGACTAGGAAGATTCTGTCTAGGATTGGGATATTTAACTTGACGAAAACGGGACACTCCTACCTGGGAACTGACTTGGAAAGTCAATTAATCAACATTTTATAAGCATGTAACAAATAATTAATGTTTATTAAAGTGTTTAATGAATATTAATTATTTTTTTGTTAAAGTAACTAATATAAATGTTATATTGAGGCAAATAATCATCACTTAGATAAACAACCTAGCCTAAGTTTAACTAAGTAATGAACCATGACTTGTAAAATACTTAGTGGGAGCAAAAGTATATTTGATGAATTGCCCACACGAACATCCCTTTTTGTTTTCCTTTTATCGCTTCTTTCTAACAAGCTTTTCTCCACTCTTTTAGTTGCCTCTACTAGTTCTGAAAAATCTCTCCACTTCGCACTTACTATGACAGAGATTCAAATTTCATCCCATAGTCCATTCTCAGACCTTTTACACTGATCAGTTTCATTTTCAAACTGAAAAATTGCACACTTAAATTATTTCTTAAACTTTTCTCCATCCGGTTTTGAAACATCGTACCAACCTCAAAATCTACATCCATTTTTCACTACAGAGACTTTGAATAAAGCTCTTCATGGAAAGTTTCCTTAAGCTTTTCCCAACTTATCTATCCCTTTTGTTCATAATTGATTCCAAACATGCGTCATAAGTTCTCAGCTTCACCTTGAAACAAGGATGTGGTAAGTTTTACTTTTCTATCGATAGGACAGTTCGTCTTTCGAAGCATTCTCTTAACTTGGCTAACCAGATTCTTACATCCATAGAATCAATTGCTCTAGTGAAAACTGTTGCTATAAACGCTTTGAAGCATTCAATCTCAAAGCTTTTCTCTAGACTAACTTGTCCATCACTATTTCCTGTAGCGCCTTTTGATTTGAATGACCCTCCATTGATTTCCTTTAGGTCAATCTCAGTCTGGAATTACATAGTTTTGCCACCAAACTCTTCTTTTCACCCCAGGTTTACAAGTAGCACTTACAGTTCCTTCTGATGCTTGCCTTTGCTGTTCGCCACAATGATACATGTTTCACACAATGCAATGATGTATCACACACCTTAGTGAAAAGACCAATGCAACTATAACTCATGCTGGCTTTCTGATTTACTTATCTTAGAAATTTGTTTGGTGGAGAATGATGATTCTGCCTGGATAATTGATTCAGGTGCCATTGACCATGTTTTTTCTTCCTATATTAGTTCATGGAGGCAGCTAGACGAGGGCGAGATAACCATGAAGGTCAGAAATGGTGAAGTCGTCTCAACTGTTGTTGTTGGGAGCATTAGATTACTTTTTAAGGAATCTTTTTTAAAAAAAGGATAATGTTTATATAGTTCCTAATATTAAAAAGAATTTTATTTCAATTTCTTGCTTATTAGAACAATGTTATTCGATTACTTTCTCAGTGAATAAATCGTTTATTTTTAAGAATGGAATTGAAATTTGTTCAGCAACTTTAGAAAGTAATCTATATGTGTTGAGACCTTTAGTGTCTAAAATGCTCCTTAATACTGAATTGTTCAAAACAACAATGACTAAAAACAAAAGACAAAAGATTTCTCTAAAAGAAAATGCTTATCTTTGGCATCTAAGATTATGTTACATAAATCTCAATAGAATTGAGAAATTGGTTAAGAATAGACTTCTAAGTGAGTTAGAAAAAAATCTTCACCAGTATGTGAGTCATACCTTGAAGGCAAAATGACTAAAAGAGCTTTAACTGAAAAAGGTCACAGAGCCAAAAAGCCCTTGAAACTTATATATTTAGACATTCGTGGTCCTATGAATATTAAGGCAAGAGAAGACTATGAATATTTCATCTCTTTTATAAATGATTATTCAAGATTTGAGTATCTTTACCTAATGCAATATAAGTCTACAGCTCTTGAAAAGTTCAAAGAGTATAAGACTGAAGTTGAAAACTTGTTAGGTAAAACTATTAAAACACTTCGATCTGATCGTGGTGGAGAGTATATGAACTTGAGCTTCCAAGACTATATGATAGAACATAGAATTGTTGGAATTGGTGTCCTAATTCTCCTGAAGGTCTCGTAGTTTGTAAACACCTCTGTGAACATATTGTTAATTTATAAAACAAATGTTATTTTATAAGCTTTTAATCAAATCCAATAAACTAAGATTTGTGGTTATTTCATGTAACTTAAGCATATATGTGGAGACATATAAGTGGATCATGCCTTAAGTAATAACTGACATGGTCTGTAGTAGATGGATAAAGGAGGGATACCTTATCCTGTTGACAATATGGATACGACCCGCTTTGTAGATGTTACAAGTGTTGTAAAGTGTTACAAATGGTTTGATCCTGACCATTCACGTGGAGACAAGCGAGTGGAGGTATCTTATACAAAGAGTTTGTATAAGACCGAACCACGAGATGATTAGTCTCTTTATATAACGTCGTTGATAATTGAGACTTACATTTCACTAAAATGACCACAGGTGACATGACCTTAATCCTGAGTGAGTTGGGAACTCCTGCACATGAGGGTGGTTATTTGATTTTTATGGGTGAGAGTGGCTAGATTTCCAACTCAACAAACCTACCATATTGGGGATTCGTCTGATTGGGAAGTTGGGAACTCAGCTACATAAGACAAAATTCACTCATTTCCCAAAGTAGGGGTAAGTAAATAAATTGCTCCCTTAAGGGTTGATTTTGGATCTTAAACATTACGGTCACACTCTCTCCTGGCCCAAGAGGACTTGGTCATAGTAGGACTATGGCTTATTGTTCATTAGAGGAATCAGTGGTACTTAAGAAGTTAGATGTAACTACACGGGGAAAAACGGTGAATTGACCTAGTTGTACTTACGAGTGATTTGTGAAGGGTCATCGCACTGTTGATTGGTCATATGGACACAGAAATATATCTGTAGTGTTAAGAGTGTAGTTGTCGGTCTTTAGTGAAGTGACCAATAGTTAACGGATGGTGAATCTCATGATTAAAGAGGTTAATCAGTTATTCACGTACCATTGGAGCTTCAAGCTGCAAGTCTATGAGGTCCCCTTGGTAGCTCAATGGGTTCAAGTTGAGAATCAGATTTTGGGTTAATTTGAAATGTTCGAATTAACAAGAGGAAATTAAATTATATGTGATATAATTGATATGATATATGTGATACATTATTATTGGAGGAATTAATATAAATATGATTTATATTAAATACCATAACACAGAAAAAGAACTATGGTTTATATGTTTCATATGATGAAATATTAAAACTATAGGTTATAAATATAAATATGATAAGTTGGTTATTATATTTATTTATAAAATATTAATTATATGATAATTAATTATTATTTTTCTCTAATAACCGAATTGAGTGGGAGGTTATTGGAAGTTTTATGGTAACTGTGAGATAAAAGGAAAATGATTTTCCAAAATTTAGTTGATGATTCATTCGGAATAATCTCACAAAAGGCTATAAAGTAAAAGTGTTTTATTAAACGATAGCATAGAGAGCATATACGATCGAGTATTGAGTTTACTATATGATAGTTACTCATTTACTTGTTGCTCAACGATCGATCAGTAAAGTTTATACGATAGGCTACTTCTTTCTAAATGATCGAGTAGTAAAGTCTATACGATAGACTTCATACATCTCCCACTTACTCGATCGTTTATCTCCTGCTTTCCTCAATCTGAAATCACACAAAGCCCACAACTCCTGGATTCTCACATCAAAAATATCAAGGTAACTATTGTGGTGGTATTCTAGTTCCATTTGAGATCGAGTTGGACTCGATTGGGATCGAGGTTCATTCAGACATTCATTGAGATCAAGTTCTAATCGTTGCATTCGAGTTCGTGCTGTTGAATGATTTGCTGAACGATCAAGGGATACTTGAAGAAAAGTTCTTCAGAGGTTTGCATACTCTATCCTTTGTTCAGTATTTTAAAGAAGCACGCTGTAATTTTCTGTTTATGCATAATTGTTTCTGTTTAGACTGTAATTGTTTATGTTCTTTCTTAATGGGATTTGGAACGATCCACTTCCGATCTCTGGATATCTATGTTTTAGATTTCCTTAAAGAATCACATCCTAACTCTCAGCACCTGGTACACCTCAACAGAATGGTATATTAAAATTGAGAAATGGAACCTTGTTGGACATGGTTTGGTGTATGATGAGCTGCTAATTTACATGACTCTTTTTAGGTTATGCAGTAGAGACTGCAATATACATCTTAAACAACGTTTCATCAAAAAGTATTTCTGAAACACCTTTTGAGTTGTGGAAAGGTCGTAAAGGTAGTTTACGACATTTCAGGATTTGGGGATGCCCAGCACATGTGCTATTGACAAACCCAAAAAAACTGGAACCTTGCTCAAGGATATGCCTATTTGTAGGCTATCTCAAAGAGACCAGAGGTGGTCTCTTTTATGATCCTATGGATAACAAGGTTTTTATATCGAAAAATGCCACATTTTTAGAAGATCATATGAGAGATCACAAACCGCACATTAAATTGGTTTTGAGTGAAATTTCCAACGAAAAAGACAGTACGTCGATAAGAGTTGTTGATAATGTTAGTACATCAACAAGAGTTGTTGACATCCCAAGCACATTTAGTCAATATCCTTCTAAAGAGTTGAGAGAGACTCGTCGTAGTGGGAGGGTTATATCCTACCCTACACAATATATAAGTTTAACAGAAGCCCAAGTCATCATATCTGATGATGACATTCAGGATCCATTGTTCTTTAAATAAACAATGAATGATATTGACAAAGATGAATAGGTCAAACCATGGATCTTAAAATGAAGCTATGTACTCTAATTCAGTTTGTGATCTTATAGACCAACCGGATGGGGTAAAACCTATAGGTTGCAAGTGACTCTGCAAGAGGAAAAGAGGTGTAGATGGAAAGGTACAAATCTTAAAGACTAGGCTGGTGGCTAAGGGTTACACTCAAGTTGAGGGAGTTGACTATGAAGAAACCTTCTTTCCTATTGTCATGTTAAAGTCTATCAGGATCCTCTTGTCTACTGCCACATATTATGACTACGAAATATGACAAATGAACTTCAAGACTACTTTTCTGAATGACAATCTTGATGAGAGTATCTACATGAATCAACTAGAGAGATTCATAAAACAAGATCAGAACTAAAAGATTTGCAAGCTGAAACGGTCCATCCATGGATTGAAGCAAAAATCCAGATCTTGAAATATAAGAGTTGAAACTGTAGCCAAATCTTATGACTTTGATCAAAATGTTGATAAGCCTTGGGTTTATAAGAAAATCATCAAATATATTGTTGTTTTTCTTGTGTTATATGTAGATGACATCCTACTCATTGGGAAGGATGTAGGATTTCTCTCTGACATTAAAAACTAGTTATCTGCACAATTCCAAATGAAAGATTTAGGAGAAACACAATATGTTCTTGGAATTAGAATTGTTCGAAATCACAAGAATAGGATGTTAGTCTTGTCTCAAGCATCTTATATTGTCAGTACTCGATGCAAAATTCCCAAAAAGGTGACTTACTTTTCAGGTATGAAATTATATTGTCTAAGGAATAGTGTCCTAAGACTCATCAAGAGATTGAGGAAATAAGACGTATTCCCTATGCATCAGTTGTGGGTAGCCTTGTGTACGTCGTGTTGTGTACAAGGCCTGATATTTGCTATGTAGTTGGGATTGTCAGTAGGTATCAATCTAATTTAGGATTTGATTATTTGATGGTGGTTAAAACAATCCTCTTGTATCTTAGGAGACTGAGGGAATATATTGAAGGGGATCGAATCCCGCAGTGGAAACGTTGTGTTAGAACGCCTTGTATCCCATAATTCGATTTTTATAAACAAAATTGTTATACTAAATAGAATGTATAAACATGTAAATTAGCATGCATTAAGGAAAAGATTGAATGATTCTTACCTTTATAGATTCCATAATGTCACGAACAAGCCTCTCCAAGATTCCAACGAACAGATGTCCAAACGGTCTTGATCATGAACAACTCCTTGAGCAATTTTGAACACTATCATGAGAGTAGCCTCGTTATTCTTTGGGATTCTAATAGAGGGATGGGTGGTATCCAACTATTAGGAGAGGGAGAGGATAATAAGGTTTTGGAGAGTAGAGAGGCTAAGAGAAAATTCTGCACAATAACACTTAGGAGTTGTGTATTGCCAAAATTTCTTTGTAATGAGAATTGTGTATTCATTGCATTTCCAAAGAGCTATGGGAAGGTCTTTATATAGAGTAGGGTCAAGCTCCTTTCCCAATATATTTTCCTTTTCTATAATTAATTAAATAACATTTATTTAATCAATTAACCCATTTAATTAAATAACGCTTATTTAATCAATTAGTCCAATTAAATGACACTTATTTAATTTGCACAATTAAATAACACTTAATTAATTTTAATTTGCACAATAACTAAATAACTACTTATACATTAAACCTAATTTAATGTATAAATTTAATTATCATATACATGTATATGTGCAAAACCTTTCTATTACTTAATTTTCTGTGAATCTAATTTACTTGAATTAATTAGTTTTAAACTTATTCAAATATTGCTCTCCAATTTAATTATAGATCATATCCATAATTAATTATATAATAATCACATTAATATATAGTTTCCTCCAATTAATTTGAACAATTCAAATTATCCCTCTTAAGTATCCTCTAGTGAGCTAATAAGAGACCTGGTGGACCTGTAGATCAAAAACTCCAACGATATTTGATTAATTGGCTAAACTCATTGACTAAATTAATCAATATTTGTTAACTGTGGGTACACTCTACTAAAGACCCACAACTGCACTCCTCTCACTACAGATATATTTCTGTGTCCCTGGATATAGACCAATACCAGTAAGTTAGTCCTTCACGAGCGTTCGTAAATCCAATTGGGTCAAATTACTGTTTTACTCTTAGGTTACCTCCGACTCCTTAAGTACCAGTGCTCCTTTAATGAACAACCTATTTATGGTCCAACCAATAAATAGAAACCCCTATTGAGTCAATGAAAGGGTAAGGCTCTTTATTTAAGTCTTGAAGACACTACTTAAGGGAACACTCATTTACTTACCTTTAAGGCGGGAAGAAGTCAATTCCATCTATATTATTATGTTCCCAACTCTCTACTCGATCTTGTCCCCAAAATAGTAGGCATATTAGGTCGGTGATCTGGCCACCCTCACCCATACAAATTAAAGGACAATTCCTCGTGAGAGTTCATAATATACTTAGGATTAAGACTAAGTCACCTAGGTCATAATTTGACAGTTCTCGAAAGCCTACGTCGTTAATAAACTTCGAGTCTGGTCAAAAGAAAATTTGTAAATACCGAACTACTTCTATCACTACTAAAACGTAGAAATAGTGGTAAATCCGAGTCGATCTACAGAGAAACGCGATTGGTTTCGTTAAGTTAATTTTCTAACTAGAGCGATAAATTGGGGGTTTGGTGTGGAAGAGATAACATGTATGAAGTTAAAATAAAAGGGGTAAATGCAATATAGGAAAGGAGTCTATCTAATTTATAGAGTAAGAGATAGTTCCTATGCAATTTCTTTCATTAGGCACCAATTAATTACGCTGAATATATCAATCCCTCAACCTATTAGAAATTCTAATAGCCCAATTAGCCAATTTTGATTAAAAATCCAAACCAGCACTAATTCAGTTTAAAACTTTTCCTTCTTAGCGACATACAAGTTAAAACTGAACAACATTAAGAAAGGGTTCAATTGTTGAGACATACTACAAGCCGGAAAGCCATATCTTGCATGATTTATTTGAAAAGATTATACTAGGGCATACATGAGTTTGGCTAGAAAAAGTGTAGACCCTAAACATGCGATCCTAATACTTGCAACTAAATCAATCAATGATGCATAAGTTGGAATGATTTTGCAAACAAGAATTTCAACAAATTAATTTGTCAGAAGAATTTATCAAAACTCCATTAAGATTAAAACGAATCCAACCAAAGAATTCACAAGATTGCAGTTAAATTAATTAAAAAAAACTTCAAGAAATTAAACATAGGGCTCTTGCTCAAAGAAACTAGATAGGTGATTACCTCTCAATTTATAGACGAATCTGAGATACACATCCGTTCCATTGATTACAACCCAAAATAAAAAGCTAAACTAACCTAAAGATACCGAAAATTGAAGGGAATGGACAAAGGAACGAGTTTTACTTCGGCCTCCATCAATTAGTCCTCCCAAATTCGGCATATTTTGACCTAAATACGAAGAGACTATTTATAGAAATTGAGTCAGCGTCACAACGCTGAAAACAGTGTTGCAACGCTCACTTGCGCACATGTTAACCATGTCTGTCTGTTAAAGTTCGCAGCGTCCCGATGCTATAAAGCAGCATTGCAACGTTGCGCTTCTGTCTTCAAGCATCAGGGTCGATGCTGATCTTCTGGAGCATTGTGTCGTTCAATGTAGCATTGCGACGCTGCTCTGTTCCTCGAGCTACTACCTTTAAGCATTGCACGAGCAAAAGGTTAGGTAAATCAAGAGCGTTGTGACGCTTAATAGGGGCATTTTTGTCTTTTTAACTCCTTTGAAGACTGAATACTCAAATCTACTCCAAATTGCTTCAAATTAATTCTGATTAGCTTCAAATCTCCAATTCTACTTCATGGGTGTTTGATACCTACAAAATAGGAAAATAAATACGTAAAACCTAATAATAAGCCGAATTAAGCTAGGAATAATAACTCTTTTTGAAAGCTATCATCTTATTGAAATAGAAACCTAATTAGTCAACGGTGTTACATCTAGTGGTTACAAAGTGCTTACTATTTGCATGGTGTTTGGTGGAGGAATGTAGGTGGAGGGTTTGTGCAAAAAAATTTGAAGGAAGTGATTCATTCAAAGTGATGAAGTATCCAAGAGTCCTTATATGCGCTCTTGAAATGATAATGGGTAATCATTGATAAGCAAAAAATTGGGTTATTGAACACTTATTCAAGTCCAATTACAATCAAGTTGGTCAAATATACCCCCAAGGGATATAATTGAAGATGTTAAGCGAGATTATAGGGTGAATATAAGCTACGGGCAAGCTTATTGCACAAGAGAGTGGTATATTGGTCTTCGCACGAGGGTTGTCGGAAGGATCATATTCTCTTGTCAACGCATATAGCAAGGCACTGAAGCTTGCAAATTCGAGCACGATTTTTGAGGTTGAAGTAGAAGACGAACAATATTTTAAGTACGTCTTCATGGCATTCGGTCCATGTATTAAGGGATTCTTGAACTGCATCCACTCTATAATCATTGTTGACGAGACCTATTTACACAAGAAATACAAAGGTATGTTGTTAATAACAACGTGAATTGATGGCAATAACAACATATATCTTATCACATTCAGAATTGTAGATGGTGAGAATGATGCATCATAGACTTGGTTCATGACTCATTTGAAGGCTTTGATTGGAGACATTTTGAATTTAGTTATTATATTAGATCTGTTACATCTCTATTGGAAAGGTTGTCTCAAGTATATTCCCTGAGGCATTTCATGCCTTATATATATATCACATTTGGAATAATTTGATGGACAAATTTAAGAATAGGGCATAATTCCACACTTCGATATTGCGGTCAAAGTTTATAGGATGTTTGAGTTTTAGATATCTTAAGCTAAACTCTACCAATATCCCAAGGTGACAGTCTATCTTGAGGAAGTTGGATTACAACGGTGGAAAAGGATTTATCAAGTCTATTGTAGGTATGACACGATGATGACGAATATAGTAGAATGCCTCGATGGAGTGTTAAAATATGCATGAAAACTTTCAATCATGAAGCTATTGGAGTATATCCGTGAGTGGTTGCAGGGCTGGTTCTATATCCGACGTACACATGCAATGACATGCACAAACATTGTAACTGATTACGGAATGACTGTTCTTAAGGAGGCAGAATTGATGTCTAGAATACATTGTGTTTCTCCGGTGGTTATGCATGTTATTAACGTGGTCAATGAATATTTGGAGGGGGGTTGGTCGATCTTTGTTCATAAACATGTACTTGTATAGAGTTTAATTACATGGAGATCCCATGATCCCATGCTCCCATCCAATTGAGATTGTGCATAATTAAGTATGAGATCATCCATCATTAAGTATGAGATCCCTTAGTACAAGTGGGTGATCGCTTAGCAAATAGTAAATAAGCCCAGTGTTGGATATGCGATCTCATACTTAATTGTATATGATCTTATATTTAATGATGGGCGATCTCGTTCAGTGCTTGTGTTTAGTATAATTGTATTGTTTTATTATCATTTCAGTTCTTGTATTATTTGTATGAACTTAATTACAATGTAATTGTTTTTTATTGACAATTTTCATTCAATCTTAACTATAAAATTACCATAAATATTTATTTCACCACAATTGGGCAACATACTATTTTCTAAAAAATGACATATGTTCTAGTTTTAAGCTACTCCTATCCTTATTTGTTACAAGATATTCTATAAATTTAGCATAAAATATGCCACAGTAAAGAGATTTGCTCGCTTGAAGGGTCACCTTCATTGCTTCACTTCTCATGACTTGTATTTGAATGTTTGACGTTGTTTATCAAACCTAACAAAAATCAAGATGGACAGTATTAATTTGGCCACCAGTTGCAGACTATCATCCAAGATGTCGCTACCGACGTGGTTTGGCATGGAGTCGAATACATATATTGTGCATGAATACATATTAATGGCAGCCATGAGCCAATGTTGTTTGATAATAATTAGTCCAAAAATGAACTTCACCTCTGTCCATGGAGGTCTGTACTCTTCATGTTCTGCAAGCATCGAGGAAATACTGATGGTCTGCCTACAACCTAATATGTGCTCCTTGATTCATCCAGACTGCCACATTTTCGTCCTCCATTACCACTCCATCCAGTTGGCCTTTAATGAAATTGCTTCTGCCTCCACGATAGCATCCTGTGCAATAATAATAATAATAATGATGATGATGATGATGATGATGATGATGATGATGATAATAATAATAATAATAATAATTATATATTATATAAACCATGATACTAATGTCGAAAGCATAAAGAGTAAATCCATAATTGCCAAATTCATACTATGAAGCTCGAATCCACCAGTATAAACAAATCTTTGTAGAGATTAGGTTTCAAATGCAACTTACAGTGCACGTGCATCAGTAGAAGGTCCATGTCTAAGACATTTAATTAACGGACAATATCATTAGAAATATTAACTTAGGCAATTGTATATATAAATAAACGATAATTGATAAAAAAATAGGTGATTGTTTAGATTAACCTAAACGATAACAAATAAAAGGTAGGTGATCGTTTAGATTAACCTAAACGATAATAGATAAAAAGTATATGATCGCGTAGAACAATCTAAACACTAGCAGATAAAGAAGTAGGCGATTGTTTAGATTAATTTAAATGATGGCTAATAAAAATGTAAGCGATCATTGAGATGAACCTAAACGATCACTTATATTAAAGGGCATGGATATGAAATATATATAGATAATAAGAACACCCACATCTCCAATTACCCCACATATTCTTCTCAAGTGTTTTGAAGAACTCCTTAGTCTGGAAGGTGTACACGATCATTCGCTTTTCATCTTTTGTCTTTGAATTAGCTCTCCATTGCCTGTATGCATTCCATAGAGCATCGTGCACTAGGAACCAATGGATTAAGGTTTACAACCCTTGTGGGCGGTTTTAACTCGCGCATAACTGGTTGAAGTCCTCTAGGTAGGTCTGTTTTCTTTGAGGATAGTTTAATCTTAGTAAGTTCCTCCTTAGTTATTTTTGTACCCCGATTTGTGGTTTCTTGTTACTCGAAGAGGTTTTGGGACTTTTGACCTTGTCAGGAGAGAACTTCTTTAGCTTTTTCTGCTTGCGTCGTTTAGGGTGATGGTTTTTATTCTGTACGAAAACTCTGAATAAGTGACCATAATGACTTGATAAGAATGATTAAGTTTATGTAACAACTGCATCTATATTATTAATCATACCTAATTTTCATTATCACCCCCCGACTGGTGCATCCCCAACTGGTACGCTTACTTCAGTCTCAACAATAACCATCTTATCTACATGAACTTCTAATAATTGATTTACTACTGCACTACCGTCGAAGTGGCTTCTCAAAGTGAACGGTGGTTATTCTATAACCACTGCACTTATCTCCTCGATTGTTGGTGGTTGGATTTGAATCGCTTCACTCATCTTATGGGTTGATTTGGATCCACAAGTTGGTGCGATTAGGCTACTTCATCAATTATTGGATGTGCAATTTGGTTTGATTTATCGTTCGACTTCATCATCGTTTGGTTACCAACAGCTAGGAGAGCCTCCATCAACGATTCTTCAACAGTTGAGGGCTTCTTAATTGTCTATTTCTTAGTAGTTGGTGGCTTATTCATCGGTGGTTGAGAGTCCTCATGGTGTCATTCCTTGACGACTGGGTCAAGTACACCAATCTCATCATTATCGCCATCCACCAACCCATCTTGATGTTCATCGTGAGGTGTCTCTTCATCTTTATCACCCCTATAATGACGAGGGGTGCCTCCATGATTATTACCTTAATTGCAGGGAGTCCATACATTATTTTCCTGTGAATGATAAGGCAAGTAACAACATAATCAGAATGACCTAATAGATCCTTTAGTAAATTACTAAAAGATTGTTTACAACTACTAGACAATCGTTTAGGACATTACTAAACGATCATGTATAATAGACTAAGTGATTACTAAACGATCACATAGTATTTTATAGACGATCACTTACTAACTTATATATAATTGGTTACTAATTCCTAAACGATAATCTAATTAATATCATTTCGACGAAGACAAAGTACATACCTCACTTCGAAGTTGAACGGACAACTTTATCTCATTCAGTTATTGGTTGATGTGTTCATACTATTGACGGACCATCACCGTTAAGTTCACAAAATCATTGCGAACTTCTAATAATTCCTCTCTCAAACATCTATAAGACTTCACTCTCTTGTGTCTACATGAGGATTTGGCTGCTTATCTTCAAGCTTCCTCTTACTACCCTTATGACGGTTGGTTGGTTCCGTATTACGTATATCGGGCTCTATAACAAGTTTATCTATTTTGTGCTGATTTAACCGAATTGGTTCATGCTCGAGAAGATGTTGATCGATTAGATTTCCATGTCCCCTAGATGTCTAGTATTGCACAGATTCAACAGTCTCATCCAGGGCATGTTGATCAGTAAGGACAGTGTCATCACTGCCCTGTGTGGCATCATCATTAGTTCTTCCTAGGTGAACCAGCTGCATCAGATCAAGCCCTCTTAGTTGATCCTCCTTATACCCCATCTTATCTATTGTTGGTACAAGTCTCGACACAATAATAATTTGTATATAGATGATAGTGACAAGTCAATACATGTGATGTAGACAATCGTTTAATAAAACATAAACGACTGTTTAGTAAAATATAAATGATCCTCTAGTAAATTGATTGTATATTGTTTCTTAGTCATATAGTAAACGATGCTTACTTTTTTGGGTTGGAATACAGTTCTCTCCAACATCCTGAAGGATGGAGCTTGAGAAAAAGTCCACCTAAGGATTCGTGGTATTGCATTCTTGTTGGCTTTTGTCGTTATGAATTTACCTGATGTGGACAGTACTCGTAAGCCCATACCTATAATATGTTGAAACATTGTTATACATACATAACTTACAAATCCGTACAGATTGAAGTAGATTGTAAAAGTATGTACCTAGAATGCACGTGCAAATCCCTTTATATAATAATATGTGACATGATTTAGATTTGCTGCTTTCTTTAATTTGTGGGCCTTCTTCTTCTCTTGCAATACGTTCTTCAAACTTTCCAATGTACGCTTAAAGATGACAAACGACTAATCATAATGTCTAAATACTTCAATGTCATAATGTCAACTGGATTTTCTTATCTTTCCCCATTAACACCACCTCGAAGTACAGTGTAAATGCCATCGTAACGTCATCTTTGTCACTTGTAAATCCGAAATTTTCAAATGCGGACTAAAAGTCCTTGTAAAGTTTTTCAATGCCCTGTTTTGCCCTTCGGTCCAAACAGGAGGTTTCGTAGCCTCTCATCGCTGGTATCTATTTCTATTCTTTCCTCGATCGTAACCCATATATCAAATTAAAATCATCTTGGGTGAATGTTACTTTTTTCTCCATAATGTTGAAGCTTATGACGTATGGGTTCTCATCTCCGTCCTTTTTTAACAAAAAATGATGGAAACGTTTCCCATTGAATACAAGATCCACGTCCAGTAGTGGACCAAAACATGTCTTCCTAAACATGTCCATCTGTTCATTCGATAGCTTCTTCTTAATCAGGACATTCCTTTTGCCAATATGGACTAGGCAAGAGATGGTAGTAAGGAAATATTTATCACCAAGGATTGAATGATCCATCTTAGCAAAATCTATCAAATAGACACATTCAATAATAATCAGTAACAAACATATAGATAGTTAAGCGATCGTCCAATAAAAATTAAAGGATAGTTTAGTTTTAGGTATGCGGTCATTGAGATTTAGGTAAAAGATTATTTATAAACAAGTAAACGATCGCATAGAATATGTTAAACAGTCGTGTAGCATATGCTCAATGATTGTTTGGTACAAATTAAATGACTGTTTAGTACAAATATGACAATTACGAAACCCTAAATCCATGAATTGTTGATCATTTACTAAATGAACACTGCCCATAGACTTAGTGATAATTAAGCTTATTCTAAAACATCCTTCAACGTGTACTAAACGATCCCTAAACATGTACTAAACAATTCGTTCCCTTATGGCTCTAATCATTAAGAAAATAACATAAATCATAGTGCATTGAAGCATAAGAGAGCAACATACATTTCTAATTAAAAGAAAACGGTGGAAAATGTGTCGAAACGCTAAAAAAAAAAAAAACAGTCGGAGAAATTCTAGAATAGTTAAGGCACAACGACAGTGAGCAAGTAAAGAAGAATATGAACAATCTATAAAGAGAAGAAAGTAAATGAAACGTGCATTCTCGTTCTCGCTCGCCTAGGTGCTTCATTTAAATTCGGGAGCAAAAATGGTATTTCACGTGTGGAAAAGGTAAATTAGAAGGAAGTTTTTAGAAAAAGGTCAATCATAGAAAAGTTTTTGGTTTTTGGATCATTTTATGAAATTTTCCTACTTTCTAAATGGAAAAGGGGGAAATTGTAAAAATCACCTTTGAAATATAGTAGTAGTTGCAATTATACTCTCAAACTTTTAGTTGTAAAAATCAAGCCCTCAAACTTTCACAAGTGTTAAAAAATTGGACCCCTCAAACTTATAATAGTTCTTGTAAAAATTGGACTCCAAAATGGGAAAAAAATGATCTCCCAAACTTATACAGGTGTTACAAGTTCTACAATGATATAAATTTGAGGGTCCAATTTTAAAACTGACATAAATCTGAGCTCAAATTCTACAATTGAAATTTTGAGTGTATAATTGCAACTATTAGCATACTTTTTTTCCTATAGAAAATCATAAGCCACTTAGAAATGTCCATTTATCTTGTAGGCTCTTACGCCTGAATGCGGTGGAAAATCTTCGATGAGATAAAAATAAAGAAGTTATGGAGAGTGATTTTTCCCTATGTGATGTTATATGTATGTAAACACTTTCCATTTTCTTGTTTGGTCTTATTTTGTATATAAAAAAAAATGAAGGTGGTGACTAAGTGGGGTTCTAAATCATTTATCAGAAGAGAACTTTGTATTCAAAGAATCTGGTCTAAGATTGAAGTATTTAGGTTGACTTTTTAGTAAACACCCCTATTTAGGGACTCACCTAAGAGTTGCATGGATCAATATTTTGCATCAAAATTATTGAACTTTTTTTCTTCATTTCTCTCTTTCAAATTATTTTTTCCCATTAATTTCAAAACTTTTTATGCTCTACTTTTGAGTCTCAAACTTAGGTGAAAAATTCATGAATAAAAATGGAGTTAGAATTTAATTTGCTAGAAATCATTTCATTTAAAATTCATGACAGAAAGGACAATTGTGAAACCTGTATAAAGGGGCTTTCTTCTTCATACAACTCACAATAGCCTCACCCCAAATTTTGACAAACTTAAGCTTCTAACTTCAAAGTTGATAATATAAATACTATATCAGTTGAGCTATATTCATTTTGGCATAAACATTTCTCATTTATTAATAAAAATAATTTGTCACTATATTTTATGTATAACATTATCAAATATCGTGTAAAATCTAGGTTATTACTGTAATCTTTGATAATATGTAGCTGACCAATGAAAAAATAATGTTTAAGTAATAACCTACATGATCAATAGTATATGGATAAGGTTGAGTACCTTGTATTGGTATTGCTATTGAGACGACTTGCTTTGTAATTGATAAATATTTTATCCAAATTGTTCATGTGAAGATATGTGAGAGAGGATATTCTATACAATGAGTTTGTATAAGACTAAATTGCTAGATACTTAATCTCTCTTTATGAATCTGTTAATTGAGAAGATCAATATTTTATTAGATGATCATAGGCGACTTGATCTCAATTTTGGTTAAGTTATGAACCCTGTGAGGATCGTCATTTGATTTGCATAAGTGAGAACGACCTCAGTGTCTAATTCAATAAACCTATCATTTTGGAGACTAAATCTATAATTGCACGAAGTTCACTTATTTCCATAAAAGGAAAGCAAATTGAATAATTGATAGTTCTTCTTCTGATGAGTTATTTAGCCTTTCAAACTTAAGTTATCGAGTGAAACATATATGTTATGTTACATTCATAGCATTATAAGTGATTTTAGATAAAAATAACAAAAAAAAAAACCTAAATTGTGCTTTAGTTGTAAGATAGACTTCTTTTATAGTGTTTAGAGCCCATCTCATTGCTTTACCTTTGGTTCCACCCAAAAAGTCTCATAGAGTGGAGATAGTTATTCCACTTATATACTCACGATCATCTCTTTATCTAGCCTATATAGAACTTTGGTCATATTCTCAAGTGGGTTTTTTTCTATTCTTTTAAGCTTATGAGTTTTAGATTACTTATTCCGCTTTATTTCCAACTTGAACAGTTGGATAATATATATTGTTTGAATTTGGTCGATTGTTACGTCATAATAGAGAACCTTTGCTTAAGATAAGAAGCTGCTTTTTACAAAAGATTTTTCCGTAGTTTATGTTGATTTGGGTTAATAATGCATTGGTTGTGGGGCAGCCCCAACTTAAAAATCTTATCTGGCTAGAACTTCGGTCGCATTCTCAGTTGGTTTTTCTATTCTCATAAGCTTATGAAGGTCAA
This sequence comes from Benincasa hispida, assembly GCF_027475165.1. Taxonomy (NCBI): domain Eukaryota; kingdom Viridiplantae; phylum Streptophyta; class Magnoliopsida; order Cucurbitales; family Cucurbitaceae; genus Benincasa; species Benincasa hispida. The sequence continues at coordinate 50,615,998 of NC_143488.1, read as the reverse complement.
ATTTGAACACGAGCGATATCTGATATTGTTGGATAATATATAGCGACTGAATTCGGTCGATTGTTTTGTCATAATGGAGAAGAAACTACATTTTAAGAAAGACTTTTCCGTAATATATGCCGATTTCGAGTAAATGCATTAGTGGTGGGGCAGCTCCAACTTAAAATCCAACTGTGAGCATTGAATTGCTCGATCAAAATATCAGCGACGACTGATAATTACATCCACCTACCGGCATTCAAGAGAGATGCAACCAGAAATGACAAAGGGACATGGGCACTGCCCGTTTTGTTCCGATAATTGGTTTAGTGAAAAAGGAACTGACCAAGTTGTGCGCGTGGTGGGAGAGAAAATATGGGGGCGATTTTGGCGGTTTCAGTCGTTCAAACACTGCTATTTTTGGCTTTCTTCTACTTGGCCGCTTCCTATACTGATTCCCGCGATTGTAAGTATCTACTTGACCTTTTGAAACGACTTCCTTATCCTGTTTGTGCTGTTTGTTTCTTTGCTTGCTTAATCTCTCGTCTTTTAAGCATGATGCCTTCCATTGAAGAGAAGACAAAGACAAGATTTCATTTACTTGAGTTCACTTGAGTTCTCGAATCAAATCATTTATTCTTGGTGGATAAAAAAAAAGGTTTAAAACGTATTTTATTTGCCCACGCTATCAAATTTTCTTCCGGGATTGCGTTAGTTTTGTAGGTTGACCGACTCTATTTTGTGTTATATGGTATTGAATCATCATTTAGTTCAATTACCTTACAATCTGATGTCAATTAAGCATAACCCAATGGATGAGTTCCAACTACTATCCCAAACCTCGGGTAGATGGCTCAATCTTCCCCTCCACATTTGTTGACCTTGTGAAAAAGGAAAAAACCATTGGATGGTGTTTGCCTTTTAAAGGGGGTTTGGGGCAATGAATTAGTTATCATAGTCCTAGGTTACTATAGTTTGCTTATAATAGTTTGTATTTGGAGCGTAAACTATTTTAGTTTGAGTTATAATAATATGTGTTTGAGGTGTAAACTATTTTAGTTTGAGAAAGAAATAGTAAACACTGTAGCAAATAATAAAAAAATGATGATGATAAAATAGTAAAAACTGTAATAAATAGTAAATATAGTAGCAAATAGAATTTTAAAATAGTGTTGACTGTAGCTAATTGGAAGTTTTGAAATAGTTTTTAGCAAGAGGTGGTTATTATATTTTGATGATAACTCTTGCCCCAAACACCCTCTTAATGACTATAGTCTTTCCTATTCCTAATTGGGGTGCATTATTGTAATACATTTTAGCCCCTTTTATTTCATTCATTACTAGAATCATTTATCTTCCTAGAAAAAAGTTTACATGGATTTGTTGGAAAAGAAATTAGAAGTTTAGAGATGAAATTTAAACTTTTCAAAGTTTAGGGACTAACATACATCTAGATTAACAATATTGATATAATTAAATTTACTGTAACCCATTAACATAAGATTTTAGATTGATTTAGTGATTTTACATGGTATTAGATTAGGAGAGTGTGTGTCTTAAACTTTTGTAATTCCATTCTATATCAATTAATATTGAACTCGTCGAGCGTTCTATAAATTATCTAGTCTATAGATAAAGGGAAGATTTAAAGTATTGATATAACTAGACTTACTGTAACCCATCAATTTAAGATGTTTTTGGTTTAACTTTTCAAGTATTTAATTTCGGAATAAGTCATGTTAGAAAAAATTTAAGTGTTTGGTGATAGGGGATAATAATATATCAATCTAAATCAATCAACCAAATTCAGACACTATAAATTATCCAACAATCCCCCATCAAATTCGAGTTCCAAATTATGCCGAATAAACGATTTGTTACTTGTTAACTTAAAAGAATAGATAAACCAACCAAAGCTTCAAGCAACAAAAACGATAATAAATCAATTTTAAGGGAAGAGAGTTGACACCCACTTTATTCTGGTTCACCTAGTATGGACTATGTCTAGTTCTCTGCTACTGATACAAGTTCCACTAAAATAGTCAGTACAAGAGTTTACAAAACTCAAGAATAATTTCTCAAATTCTCTCAAGAAAATTACTCATGAATCACTCTTACAAAGCCCACAAAACTCTCAAATGAAAGAAAAAAACTCACAGTGAATGACCCAAAAAATAACTCAAATTGACGATATTTTTTTTCTTCGGCTTTGAACACACAGGCCCACGGATGAAGCTCTTGGCAATAACAGAGAACTCATGGCTTACTTGTGTTTTTCCTTCATATTTCCTTTTGTATTTATAAAAATTTTCACCACCCAAATTCTCTTTCATGATAACCCACCTCCATGTTAGCCAATAAGAAACTTGCTTAAGGGTTAAGCATGAAAACAAATGGGCCTGGACTCTAATTTTCTTAACAATCTGCTATTTTGAGAGCAAATGAGCATCATGTCTCAATTGCAACTGTAGCAACTCCTCTATCTACTCATGGAGAAGTCCAATTAAAGTTGCACACAACTTCAGTTTATCAACGAAAATAAATTTGGTAAACATGTCTGTTGAATTCTTACTTCCTAGAATCTTTTCAAACATCAGGTGCACTGTCTTCCAAAACTGATCAAATAAAATGATACTTCACCTGTATGTGTTTCTTTCTCAAATGAAATACTAAATTCTTTGTTAAATGGATAACACTCTGACCATCACAATGCAATATCCCTTTCCTAATTTCAAGCCAAGGTCTTCGAAAAAGGATTGAAGCCATATCATCTCCTTACTTGCCTCAATGATTGCAACATACTCCGCTTTTGTAATAGAAAGAGCTACTATCTTCTGCATTCTAGAAATTTATCTAACAGCAGTATTACCTAAAGTAAAAACATATCCGATAGTACTTTTTCTACCATCTATATCACCTGCCATATTTGCACCAACATAGCCCTACAATTTAAAATCTGACTTCTTAAAGTGCAAAGCATAATCAGTTGTCCCTCTCAGATATCTGAAAATCTACTTTACAGCTTCCCAGTGCTGCTTCCCTAGATTACTCATGTACCTACCAACAACTCCCACTGCATGTGCAATGTTTGATCTTGTGCAAACCATGGCATAGATTAGGCTACCTATAGCTGAAGCATATGACACTCTAGCCATGTGATCTCTTTCCTGCGCAGTAGTGGGTGAGTGCTCCTTAGATAATTTAAAATGACAAGCCAAAGGAGTACTTACAGATTTTGCCTTTTCCATGTGAAATTGATTCAACACCTTTTTTTACATATTCTTTCTTGTGACAGTGTTAGTGTACCATCTTTTCTGTCAATCTTCATCTCAAGATTTGTTTGGTAGCTCCCAAATCTTTCATATCAAATTCTTTAGATAACTCAACTTTTATCTTTAGAATTTCCTGTTTGTCTGTACCTGTTATCAACATGTCATTAACATATAGCAGTAAAATAACGTAAGAGTTACCCTGAGATTTTATGTAGCAACAATGATCTGCTTGACATCTCTGAAATCCACTATTTCCTATAAAGCTATCAAACTTCTTGTACCACTTTCTGGGAGCTTGTTTGAGATCGTTGGAAATAGGGTTTTTAACTTAGGGGCATTTATGTAATTGTGTAAGACCCCTAGGGCTTCCTATTGTCTATTTATACATCGAGTCCCTGTGTATTTAGTGTATCAGTTTTAATAAGAAAAGACTTTATATCGTGGTTTTTCTCCCTGCACTAGGGTTTCCACGTAATCCTGTTGTTTTCTCTTCCCTGTTCTTCTTTTTAACATGGTATCAGAGCGCGGTGACGAAAACCTAGGTATTATGGAAGAGAATCAACCTCAATCCTCCTCTGTTGATGGGTCTTCAAGTTTCGACATGAGAACGGCAATCCGGGCAGCGGTAAAGGAATGTTTTCTGGACGCCCTACCGGAATTAATATTTGCCGTTCAGGTACAATCCTTGGAAAATCGTCCTCAACCAACCGGGTATCACTATTCCGGAACAAGTCAGAATCCGATCGGAGCTGGAGCCGGCTGCGAGGAACCTTCGATTCACGATTGGAGCTATCACGATCAGGGCAGAGTCGGCGGCGGTTACGGCAGATTCGGCGGTCTCGGACATGAGGAACAAGCTGGCCGCAAGGAGGTGTTGACCATCGATCGGAATTATCAGGGCAGAGGAAGCAGTATCGGGGGCGAGGAGTAGAGGGGAGAGGATCAGATTAGGGTTAGTACCGGTCTAGAGCAAACCGGACCGGATCGGGTTGAACCAGGGCAGACTAGCCACCGGTATTTTGATTTTAATTTCGACCTGAACCGATCCGAGACAGAATGTTGCGTTTCAATCCGACCCGTGATCTCTTCATTTTAACCCGTGATCCGACCCACGATCCGAGAGCTCATCTGTCCGACTCGAAAGCTCTTCTACCAAGTTTTTTGCACCAGCCGATCCACTTTTAACCCATCCAGCTCGACCTGGTGATCCGGTTTCCTTCAATAGCCGAACTAATGGTTTTTTCACATCCAACAATCGAGGTCTCGAGCAACCAGTACCTGTTCCGATAAATTGTGGTTCAGCTCGTTACCCAGACGATGTAAGACAACGGTTGGCTTACCTGCAACAACAGATTTCTGATCTGGATACGATGTTCGGTGCAAATCCTCAACTGGTTTATTCAGAAAATCCGGTAAACTCATTACCTATAGTACCTAACGTTTCCTACTTATCTGGTTCGATGGGTAATTCTGCAGGATTTATCGTCGGAGAAAAATTAAATGGCCAGAACTATTTTTTTTTTGTCTCAATCGATCCGGATGGCCTTGGAAGGGCGCTAAAAGTTTGGATATTTGACAGGTGAAATTCCAAAGCCGGCCCCAGGTGATCCACAAGAACGAATTTGGAAAGGAGAAGATTCGTTGCTACATTCTGTCTTGGTGAACAGTATGGAGCCCCAGATAGGAAAACCGTTACTGTATGTTGCCACAGCCAAGGATATCTGGGAGGCGGTGCAAGATCTATATTCTAAACGACAGAATGCCTCTCGGCTATATACACTCCATAAACAGGTTCATGAATCCAAACAAGGGTCTATGGATGTTTCCTCTTATTTTAACAAACTGTTGATGCTGTGGCAGGAAATGGACTTGTGTAGAGAAATTATCTGGAATTGTCCACAAGATGGGGCCCAATATTTAAAGATTGAGGAAGCAGATCGTGTTTATGTGTTTCTGGCTGGATTAAATCCAAAGTTTGATGGGGTTCGTAGTCGGATCTTGGGCCAGTGTCCGATTCCTTCACTTCGAGAAGTCTGTTCTGAAATACGGCTGGAAGAAGATCGGTCGTGTGCCATGAATAATACCACCTCAACTATTGATGCAGCTGCTTTTGTTGCCAAGCCGTCCGGTACTGATGGTGATAAGAAACCTCCTCCCGTGTGTGAACATTGTAAAAAGCTTTGGCATACGAAGGATCAATGGTGGAAATTACACGGGAAGCCCCTAAATAGCAGACGATGACAGTCTCACGAAAAATCTAATACTAGTCGTGCCCTGGCAAGTGATTCAGTAGATGCCCAAACTCAGAAGAAATCTCCTGGTGACGGTAAACACAGTTCAAGTACCGTTGGGGTTAGTGCAATTGCACAGTCAGGTAATTTTCCTTCTTTTGGCCTAATTAGTGTGAATGGTAAGAAATCATGGATTGTAGATTCAGGGGCTACTGATCATCTTACGAGTTCCTCAGAGTTATTTATGTCATATAATCCGTGTGCTGGTAATGAGAGGATTCGAATTGCAGACGGGTCTTTTGCCCCTGTTGCAGGAAAGGGCAATATCTCTCCATTTCATGGTTTAATTCTACGTGATACCTTACATGTGCCTAAAATATCATATAATCTGTTATCTGTCAGTAAACTAACAAGAGATTTGAGGTGTAAGGCGATTTGTAGCATCAATTTGAAGGTAAGACACACAACCAAAAACCTTTAGATGAGAAAGGTTTACCTGTTTATCGCTCCAAACTTCTTCAGGCAACTTCAAGTCTAGAAATATGGTCGGACTCCTATTGATCAGATAGGTTGTCGTGTTGATTGCCTCTGGCCAGAACGTCTTAGGCAATCCCGCATGTAATCTCATGCTCTTAGCATGTTCATTCAATGTCCTATTTATTCTTTCAACCACACTATTCTGTTGTGGTGTCCCTGAAATGGTCTTTACCATCACAATTCCATTGTTTGCACAGTCTCTTTAAATTCTCCATCAACATATTCACCGCTGTTGTCTAACCTCAAGTTTTTAACTTTTAAACCTGTCTCATTCTCAACCATAGCCTTCAAAATTTTGAAAACATAAAAAGCTTCAGATTTGTGTTTGAGAAAATAAGTCCATACCTTTCTGCTTGAGTCATCAATGAAGGTCACATAAGATTTAGAACCACTAAGAGAAGATACTTCAGAAGGTCCCCACACATCTGTATGAACTAACTCCAACTTTGTTGGTTTTCATGTAATTCATGTCTTTGAGAAACCAACATGCTTCTGCTTCCCAAATACATCTCTTACACAACTTGTGTTCAACTACCTTTAATCCTTGTAATTTCCCTTCAGAGTGAAGAATTTTCGTACTTTTTTTTACTCATATGCCCCAGTCTGGTGTGCCACAAATCAGTCTGACTCGAATTATCAATAATGACCACCATATCCTTGTCACTATTGTTGACATAAAGAGTCCCTAACTTACTTCCTCGAGCAATTACTATAGCACCTTTAGTAGCCTTCATGTTTCCTTTACCAAAGAACATGTAGCATCCTTCATTGTCTAATTGCCTAGTGGAAATCAAAATGTTCATCATATTTCGAATGTGACGTAGCTTGCAAATTTTCCAAGTTTGAACCATTTTCTAATTTTATATTCACGTCATTGATCCCAATGATGTCCAAAGGCTCTCCATCAACAAGATACATCTTTCCATGATTTCTTGCAATATAATTTTTCAGAATGTTACGTTGACTAGTAGTATGAAATGACGCACCTGAATCCAGCATCCATGTATCATGAGTGCTCTCGACTGCCCAAGTCAGAGCATCCTGAATTTCATTTGTAGCAATATTTGCACCAGCTTCATTCTCCTTACTCCCCTTTAAATCTTTACAGTTCTTTTTCAAGTGTCCAGTCTTACCACAGTTCCAACACTTAAACTTGCTGTTTATGGACTTGCTCCTATTGTTTTTCAATTTGTCTCTGTTGCCATGACGTTTGTTGTTACTCCTTCCTCTATCCACATTCAATATTGAACTAGAAGTGGAAACAACATCTGAGTCTTTTCTGTGATCTCTTCTGCGAGCGCAGGATCACTAGCCTGTGAAAACTGCAATTTCTCTTTTCCACATGGATTAGAAAGTGCGGCTTTCATGGTTTTCCAACTATTAAACAATGATCTCAACAACAATATTGCATTTACTTCATCAGAAAATTATAATTCAACAGCAGCTAATTTATTTATCGACAAATCAAATTCATTTAAATGGGTAGTGATAGATGTACCTTTAGCTATTTTCAAATTAAAGAATTTGGTTGCGAGATACACTTTATTGTTTATTGAAGGCTTTTCATACATATTCGATAGAGCTATCATCATTCCTGTTGTGGCCGTCTCCTTGGCTACACTACTTTGCACATTTTTTGTCAAAGTCAAGCGAAAGGTCCCCAACACCTTTCTGTCCAACTTCCATTCAACTTCTCTCATGCCATCAGGTTTTCCTTCCAATGGCAAATCCAATTCCTTGGAATGCAATTAGTCTAAAATCTAACACTTCCAGAAAGAAAAATCTGATCCATTAAAAAAAATCAATATTTTTTTATATCTCTTTTTGACATCGTTCTACAATTCAATCAACTCTGATACCATTTGATAGGGACAATATAAATTATTCAACAATCCCAAATCAAATTTGAGTTCCAAATTATGCGGAGATGACACCCAGGGTTCCACTAAAATAGTCAGAGAGAATGGTAAAAGAGTTTACGACGCTCCAGAATGATTACTCTCACATTTTCTCGGAATAAAATTGCTCCCGAATCACTCTTAAAAAGCTCACAAAACTCTCAAATGAAAGAAAAAAGCTCACGGTGAACGGCCCAAAAAATACCTCAAATCGACGATATGTCTTTTTCTTTGGCCTTGAACACACAGGCCCACAGATGAAGCTTTCGGCAATAACAGAGAACTCACGGCTCACTTGTGTTTTTGCTCCATATTTCCTTTCGTATTTATAAATATTTTCACTGCCCAAAGTCTTTCATTCATGATAAACCATCTCCATGTTAGCCAACAAGAAACTTGCTTATGGGTTAAGCATGAAAACAAATGGGCTTTTCTTAACATTTGGCAACTAGTTGATATGTTAATGATATTGTGATTACTAGCAATGATGCAATTAGACATGCTCTCTCCTCTCTCCTCTCTCCTTTCCCATCCCCTTCTAGCTCCGGCCTATTCAACCCTCCGATCAGCCTCCGACTAGCCTCCTTTTGTCCTCTTGCCTTCCTACACACCCGATCTCCATGGCCAAGATAAACTCCCTCCCAACCTCCTTACCCAAGACCCTTAATTCCACTTCCCCAGCTCTGCCGAATAACTCTTCTTTGGAAGTTGTAAGCTGCAGGATAAACGAAGTCCATTTCTGTGCTCACCTACAAGAAGGAAATTTCATCATAGAAGATGTGGAAGACAAGAAGCATATATCTTTATCTGCATCACAGCTCCTGTGGTTTGTGGAGAATATTTCTGCCCTCTTGAAACTCCCAACATCCAGTTTCTTTGTCAAAGATGGTCAAGACACTTATGGAGTAACGAAGCTATAAAAAATTCGTGTTTCTTCAAGGTGGTTGATAAGGTGTGTTGTTTGGCCTATGACTGGAGGAAGACTCTTCATTCATGTTCCATCAGGTATCCTTAATTCAAGTTGGTTCTCTTTTGTTAACATGTTAAGCGGATCCCTGAAATTAAAAGAAGAAAGTGTTTCTTTGAAAGACCAACCGAAGCCTTCAGCAAGTTTTGCGGATATAGTAAGAGGAAGAAAATCCAAGGCTTATCCAACATCACCACCTCTGTCTCAAAATACTAGTCTTAAAAACAATTCAAAGCAGAGCCCCCTTCATGCTCTGGCTCTCAAAAAACAGAGCAAGGTAGAGTTTTGGACCAAAAAAAATCAAGAAGTACTCAGGGAAGATTTCAGCAATTTATGGGTAGTCTCAAGGCTGTTCGAATCCAATAAATGGCCGGAAGTTTCAAAGGAAATTAAGATTTGGTCCAATTCTATTGTTATCATTAACCCTTTATCAACAGAATCTGCTCTACTTAAATTGGAAAAGGGAAATCTGAAAGTCTTAATAGAACTACCGGCAAAGAGTAGGGCATTTACACCTGAAATTCGAAAGATGGAACAAATCTCTTCACAGCCGACCAAGATCAATAAAAGGATATGGAGGGTGGATATCCATTAAAAATCTACCTTTGGATTATTGGTGCAAGCAAACCTTTGAAGCAATAGGTGCCTATTTTGGAGGACTAGAAGCCATTGCAATTGAAACACTAAATCTACTCAATGTGGCTGAAGCAAAGATTAAAGTCAAGAAGAACATTTGTGGTTTTCTGCTAGCAACCATAGAAATATCAGAGGAAAACAGAGAAAATATTTTTCTACACTTTGGGGATGTAGAGTTCTTGGATCCTCTAAGTAAATCTGAGAGAGTTTTGAATGAAAATGACTTCCACAACCCGGTTGACTTAGCTCGTTTAAACCAGGTTAAGATCGATGAAGGCTTAAACCATTCAAGTGAGGGTGAAGATTGGTCATTTCTTGATACAGCAGTAAATCACTCGAATTTTGCAAGGAATCCCCTGTTTTCAAAAGTATTGATGAATCCTCCGGAAGCAAACAATGTCAGATCGCTGGAAAAGATAGGACAGGGGACTCGTTTGCCGGAAAAAGTTGGAGGCAGCTTGCCGGAAAAAATGGCTGGCCAATCAGAAGCTACTTTGTTCGAAGTCCCTAACCGGTTAGGTGTGAATATGTGGAGAAAGAAGGCAGATAATTCATTAAGAAGAGAGAAGGAAGAGAATTTAATGAGGAGTGAGGCAATAGAAATCCAAATCTTTCCCATGGGAAGTCCAACAGCCACTCCCTCGATTATTCCAACAGTCGCCCCTTTATTTATCACTAAAAACACCTCATTTATAAGTCCTAAAGTATTTATTCCGGCCAAAGGTCTAAGTTATTGACTGGCGGTTCAAATTCCTTGGAAGGACAAGAAATTAATTCGCCTGTCATAAACCTTTCATCTTCAGTTCTACCTGGCCCCACTATGATAAAACTACCAGCATTTTGTGAGAAAGACCAACCACCCTGTGTGAAAACAAATCCCAGCTCGACAGTAAACAAAAATTCATACGGAAAGCCGAGGAAGTTGAAGCATCACTCTCGATTAAAAGAAGATGTTTGCTCAGATGATACCGAAGAGACACCTGCACTAAAATCAGAAGAAGAAGAGCCTCCCCCTGATCAGTTTACCTCCCCGGAAGCTGATAAGTCCTTGAAGATTTTGGAAGGAGAATCAGAGGCTCTCTATAGCTGAATCTCTCACCTCCTCAAACCATTTCCCAAATACTTCGCAAGAAGAAGAAGCTCCACTGTTAAAACATGGTCTTTAATTGCAAATTCAGATTTGTTGGAAGATTGTTGCACCAGGGTGCAGATCTCTCTTGACAAGTCAGAAAGGTCAGTAAATCCTCTCCCTTTTCCTTCTTCAATCTCTCCTCAGTTGGGAAAAAACTTAGATCCTTCTTTCCTACATGTGCAAGGATCTCCTCTCTCTGATTCTAACAAAACTTTGACGAAGTCTCAATAGTTAGTGTCAGCAGTGAAGACCTTGACTTTGAGGATCATAATTTGAAAATCAAGGGCTTAGAAGACCAAGAAGATGCCATATTAAACCTGAATATGCTTTTCCAGAACGAGGAGTTACAAGATTCAGAAACTTTAGTTCCTCCAACCCTTGCCGAATTGCCTCAGGAGCTCAATTTTTTCTTAGAAATTTGTGACATTGTCCTGTTATAATCAGGATCGACTACTGCCCTTCTGATATTGTTCTGATACAAAATTAGTAAATGAAGATCATCTCATGGAATATTAGGGGCCTTGGAGATAGAACAAAAAGATTGGTTATAAAAAACTCCTGAGGAAAATAAATCCGGATGTTGTTCTACTCCAAGAATAAAAAAAGGACAGCTTCGACCTTCCTTTCATAAAAAGTATTTGGAGTTCTAAGGAGGTGGGCTGGGTATTTGTGAAATCACAAGGCAGATCAGGGGGCATTCTTTCTTTGTGGGATGAAAGCAAGATTGCAGTTTTGGAGGTCTTCAAGGTAGAATTCTCACTAACATTAAAGTGCAGCACCATTTATAAGAAAATATGCTGGATTTCCAATGTAACCAAACAGTCCTAGGGAAAGAAGAAATTTGTGGGTTGAATTAACCTCATTAGCAGAAAGATGTGATAGTGCTTGGTGTATTGGTGGGGATTTTAACTATATCTGAAGAAGACAAGAAAGATTTCCATCAAGAAGAGCAACTAGAGAAATCAGACAATTTAACAATTTCATTAGAAATACAAATCTACTTGAAATTCCTATGTCAAATGGAAGATTCTCTTGGTCACGAGAAGGAGAAACAGTCTCAAGGTCGCTCATTGACAGATTCTTCATCACAAGTAATTGGGACGATATTTTTGAAAACTCAAGAGTCTTAAGGCAAGCTAGACCAATTTCTGATTACTTTCCTCTTTTGTTTGAAGCTGGAGCTGTTGAATGGGGCCCCTCCCCTTTTAGATTTTTTAATAGTTGGCTACTTAATAAGGAGTGGTGCAAAATTATTGAACGATCTTTAAGTCTAGAAAATCAGCGAGGGGTTGGTTTTGTGTTCTCAATCAGATTAAGAAAACTGAAACAAGCCCTTAAAAGATGGTATGTTGAAAAACCAAACAGCAGAAAGCTCATGAAGAGGCACTATTAGAAGAAATTCAAAGAAGAGATATGATAATGGAGTCTCAAAAGGAACCCTCTCTTGAGGAAGATTTAAGAATCTCCCTAAAAGTAGACTTAATTTCCCTTTACCAAACAGAGGAAAGATATCTTATTCAAAAGAGCAAACTGAATTGGTTACAATTGGGAGATGAGAATACAACCTTTTTCCACCGTTTTCTTGCAGCCAAGAAAAGGAAAAACCTAATAACAGAGTTAGTCAATGATCAAGGGGAAGCTACAAAGACTTTCAGAGAAGTGGAAACCCTAATTATAGACTTTTATAGTAATCTCTACTAAAAAAGTCAAGGATCACGATATATACCTCAGATCAGAATATGGGGCTGGTTTCTAGATTTAATTTGGCAAAAATTAAAGAAGCAGTAAAGTTGTTGGGAAGAAACAAAGCTCCAGGACCGGATGGATTCACCATTGAATTTATCCTAAAATTTTGGGATTTACTAAAGGACAATCTAAAGAGTATATTTGATGAATTTTACCGCAATGGAAAGCTCAACTCTTGCATCAAAGAAAATTTTGTTTGCCTAATCCAAAAGAAATCAGAGGAAGTTTTAGTGAAAGATTTTAGACCTATTAGCCCATCTACTATAATCTATAAGATTATAGCTAAAGTACTTGCAGAAAGACTCAAGAAAGTAATGCCTAGCCTTATAAGTCCAACTCAAAGTGCTTTCATTGAAGGAAGACAAATCCTTGATCCGGTCTTAATAGCTAATGAGGCAGTAGAACACTACAGAAGTAAGAAAAAAAAGTGTTGGGTTTTAAAGCTTGACCTTGAAAAGGCTTTTTATAGAGTGGATTGGGGTTTTCTTGAAAAAACCCTTAAAGAAAGAAACTTCCACCCCAAGTGGACATCTTGGATTTTGGGTTGTATCTCTAATCCAATGTTCTCCATCTTCATTAATGGAAGACCAAGAGGAAGAATTAAAGCTACAAGGGGAATTAGACAAGGTGACCCCCTCTCCTCCTTCCTTTTCCTTTTGGTTAGCGACTTGCTTAGTGTTTTGGTTGCCAGAATCCAAGAAAAAGGTCTGTTTGAAGGCTTTGTGGTTGGGAAAAATAAAGTTCAACTCTCCATTCTTCAGTTTGCAGATGATACTCTACTATTTTGTAAGTACGATGATGACATGCTAGACAATCTTAAAAAATCTATTACTTTGTTTGAGTGGTGCTCGGCGCAGAAAGTTAATTGGGAAAAATCTGCCATTTGTGGGTTAAATATTGAAGATTCTAAGTTGAGGGCAGTAGCTTCAAGGCTGAATTGTCAATTAGCACACCTTCCTTTCTTATATTTGGGTCTCCCTCTTGGGGGCACCCAAAGAAATTGTTGTTTTGGCAGCCGGTCATTGATAAAGTACATAAAAAACTTGACAAATGGAGAAGATACAACTTATCAAGAGGTGGAAGAGCTACCTTGTGCAACTCAGTCCTTTACAACCTCCCAACCTACTACATGTCCTCTTTTTTTATGCCTAAAAAAGTGATTTCAGCCATTGAAAGGATCATCAGAAATTTTTTTTTGGGAAGGCTTTAAAGGGGTTAAGGTAAATCATTTAGCAAAGTGGGAGCTAGTCTCTAAAAAACAAGCAGATGGGGGACTCGGACTTGGAGGCTTAAAAGCTAAATGGGGTTGGAGGTTTCTAAAAGAGCAACCCTCCCTATGGAGTCAAGTTATTTTGAGTATCCATGGTAGTAGTCAATTCGGTTGGCACACTTCTGGCAAGGTCCATTGTAGTCTTCGAAGCCCCTGGATAAATATTTCAAGATCTTGGTTGAATATCGAGAATTTGGCAGATTTTAAGTTGAGAAATGGAACCAGAATTGCATTTTGGCAAGACCCTTGGCTGGATTCTTTTCATCTAAAAGACAGATTTCCTTCCCTTTTTGGCTTAACATCACTTCCCAACGGTTCAGTATCACACTTTTAGTATTATCACACCTCCTCATGGACTCTAAACTTTAGAAGAGCCCTAAAAGATGATGAGATTTTAGAGTTCCAACCCCTATTAGCATTGTTGGGTAAGCAAAAATTATCCAATAGGGAAGACACTCGCATTTGGTCCCTTGAAAAAAATGGCTCTTTCTCAGTTAAATCACTGGTTAATCACCTTTCTGAGACCACCCCAATTTCAGCCAGCCTTCATAAGAGCCTTTGGAAGTCCAACAGCCCTAGGAGAGTTAATATAACAGTTTGGATAATGCTGTTTGGAACCCTAAATTGTTCCTCGGTGCTGCAAAGAAAGCTGCCTTGCTATTCTATCTCCCCCAATTGGTGTGTCCTTTGTAAGTCTGCTGAAAAAGACCTTCAACACTTATTCTTTGACTGCTGTTTTGCCTTCAATTGCCGGAAAGATTTCTTTAATTGCTTCAAAACCTCTTGGGTCTTTGATATTTCTTTTAGAAGCAATGTACAACAACTACTTTCTGGTCCTATTCTGAAGAAATACTCCAATTTACTATGGATTAATGGGGTAAAAGCAGTGCTGGTTGAAATCTGGTTTGAAAGAAACCAAAGAGTGTTCAATGGGAAGGAAACTCCTTGGTTTGCTCGCTTTGAGGCGGCAAAACTCAACGCCTCTCTTTGATGCTCCCTTTCTAAATGCTTTGAAGCCTATTCTTTGCAAGACATAAGCTTAAATTGGCAAACTTTCTTTCATTTGGAAGACTAACTAAAGCTCCAGCGATAGTGACAGCAGCCTCTCTTTCATTATTATTCTTAACTGTCTTAATTTCCTTGATGTAATTTAGATCATTGTAGCTTAGTTCTTTGCAACTTCAGTTTGTGAAGCTTTTCCTTGTATTGTCTCATTAGAATGCTCTTTTATTAGCCTTTGACGGCTTTTCATCTATGATGGATATGATGAGGGTGCTATGGGGGTGTCAACCTAGTTGAGATGCCCGAGTGCACCTACTGATCCTTTGGTTTCTTGTTTGGTTCTTTGTATTCGCCTTTATTCACAAAGTACTCATCTCTTGTACTAAATTTTATTGATTAATAAAGGCTGTTTCCTTTAAAAAAAAACATTTGGAAACTCTTCGAAATAGCTTTTAAAACATTCTCAAAGTATATTTTTGACTATTTTTATCAAAAGAGTTTAAATAAAAATGAAACTTTTGAAAAACATTTTTTTCTCTAATTAATCCAAACATTCTCAAAGTGTATTTTAGACTATTTTTATCAAAAGAGTTTAAATAAAAATGAAACTTTTGAAAAACATTTTTTTCTCTAATTAATCCAAACAGACCCTTAAGCTTCCGGATTGATTCACGATTTCAGAGCAACATATTTGACTTTCAATTTGAACTTTTTCTTTTTTTAGTTTCTGTACCTTAGAATTTGTTAGAATGATCGTTTAGAACCTATGAGTGTAACAGTGAAGCAGATTTTGACTACAATTTAACTTTGACAATGTCAAGAGGGTGGATCCAACCCTTGTAAGCTTGATGCTCATGTTGTTGGTGCAGATTCAGTTCTTCAGTCCTTGAAAGAAGGATGGCAAAATACACCACCAAGCTGGGGAACATCAAATGACCCATGTGGAGCTCCCTGGGAAGGAGTGATTTGCAACAACTCAAGAGTAGTTGCATTGTAAATATCAACTATATATCATTAATAACAATTCTCTTCCCTTTAGTTTTACTCCTTATCACTCACTCACTATGTGCGTTAACCTCTTTAGGAAATTATCAAGTATGGGCCTAAAAGGTAAACTTGGTGGTGACATTGGAGGCCTTACTGAACTGAGATCATTGTGAGTTGCATCAATCTCTTTGTAGTTGAGTTTATAGGAGCATGTAACATTTTACAATATGAAATAACATGAATTCTGACCATACTTCCAAGAAAATTTTCTGTGTTCCAGTTTAGCAAGCAGTCTCATATTTGTTCATTAAGATCCTTCAGTTTCTAAATGTTGAAATTGCAGGGACCTTGCAGCCAATCGAGACCTCATTGGTTCGATCTCTTCAGCTCTAGGGAACTTGTTCAAATTAGAGACCTTGTAAAGAGCGCTAATAAGCAACCAAATTTGATGCCATCCTTTTATGCTTTTGTTTTTCTACAGCTAAGATAGTTTTTTTGCATTTTCAATTTTCAACTTCCAGGATCCTTTCTACGTGTGGATTTAGTGGCAATATTCCAGAAGAATTGGGCAATCTTACTGAGTTAACCTTCTTGTGAGAGAGAATTTATTGATAAGCAAACAAGGATATTCTTTAGTTCTTTTTTTTTTTTTCAAGTAAAATTCTTATCTATCTCAGGTCTTTATATTCTAACAATTTCACTGGTACCATACCGGCAACTCTGGGAAAACTCTCCAAACTATACTGGCTAGACCTGGCAGATAATCAGTTGACTGGTGCTCTCCCAGTTTCCACTTCTGGATCTTCGGGTTTAGATCTACTTTATAAGGCTAAACATTTGTGAGTATTATTTTCTCCACGCAATTGAATCAATTGTGAAAAAGAAAGAAGATATATCTACAAAATTAAATGTTTCTACACCCCAAGAACGTCAAAATTAAAGCTTGACTTTGTGAATTGCAGTCATTTCAGCAAAAATCAGTTATCAGGTACCATTCCACCTGAACTTTTTAGCTCTGAGATGGTATTATTACACATGTAAGTGGATATCAATCCAACAACTCTGTTCTATCATATTCTGTTTCATACCTTACTCAATTCTTTCATCAGATTATTTGATGGAAATAATTTTTCTGGGAGTATTCCACCAACATTGGGATTTGTTAAGACCCTCGAAGTTCTGTAAGTATAAGTTACTTTGCCTTCAATGTACTATATTATTTCTTATGCATTTTTCTTGCTATAACTTACTGAAGTTGCTCTTATGTGTAACAGTCGGCTTGATAGAAATTTTTTAACAGGAAATGTCCCATCAACTCTAAGCAATCTAATACATGTGAATGAATTGTGAGTACTCATCATGTAAAAATTACATGATGTTCCCTTACTGTTCTTTTTTGGGTGGTCAATTGACTTCCTTTTTGATCCCCACTACTGTGTGCTTCTTTCAGGCATTTAGCCAACAATAAGCTAACAGGTCCACTACCAAACTTAACTCAAATGAGTTCACTAAATTACGTGTAAGCATACGGCGAGGAGCTAACATTTCCATTTTGATCTTCATTGTACTAGTTCACTTAACTCGTGAAGTTTGTCTTTACAGGGATCTTAGTAACAACTCATTTACCCCATCAGTAGCTCCGGAATGGTTCGCAAATCAACAATCTCTCACCACTCTGTAAGTTCTATATCACCGTAATACGAAACTTAACATATGGACTCGAGAAATGCTAATGTGTGAGAAATATTTATCAAGTTTTTGAAATCTTTGACATCTAATGGTGAATGTATATGCTAATTAACTTGGTTTCAGTATTGTTGAATATGGATCGATACGGGGAAATCTGCCAGAAGGAGTCTTTAGCTTACCACATATACAACAAGTGTAAGCTTTGCTTTAAACATTAAGGTAGATTTCTGAATTGCAATAAATAGTTAATTTTTTTAAAAAAATTGTCACAGAATACTGAAGAATAATGCATTTAGTGGGACATTAAATATGGGTGACAGCATCAGCCAACGGTTGCAGCTAGTTGATTTGCAAAATAACAATATTTCTTCAGTTACCTCCTCGGGATATACTAACGGTTTGATGTGAGAAAATTCCTTCTCATTTTCTCGTTGTTAGATATCATGTTTTCCCTTGGACTTACCTGTATTCATTCATATACGTGTAGGCTGACAGGAAATCCTGTCTGTGACGCTAATGTCCTCTCAAATACGAACTATTGCCAGCTTCAACAGCAACAAGCAAAACCCTATACTACCAGCCTTGTCAACTGTGGCAGTAAGTCATGTCCTTCTGATGAGAAGCTGAACCCGCAGAGTTGTGAATGTGCCTATCCATATGAAGGGACTTTGTACTTTAGAGGACCCTCTTTCCGGGAGCTATCCAATCTAACTCTGTTTCACTTGTTGGAAATGAGCCTTTTGGAAAAATTCAATCGAATGCCTTTTATTGGAAACCCTTTCTTTAATGCTGATGATTATCTTCAGATGCAGCTTGCATTTTTTCCACCCAATGACAAGTACTTCAGCAGGGAAGACATTCAGAGGATTGGTCATGATTTGCACAGTCAAAATTACAAACCTCCCGACAAGTTTGGTCCATATTATTTCTTTGCGGCTCCTTATCCTTTTTCAGGTAATCTTAATAATCAATTTACATAAAATGGTTCCTTTAGTTGTTATGCTTTAACATTAGCTTTGATGAACTGATGCTAAAAAGCATATATAAATGCCTCAAGCCAACAATGAGGGATCAACTTCAACGAACACCGGATTGGTAATTGGAATAGCTGTTGGCTGTGCTTTTCTTGTTCTATGCCTCATTGGAATTGGAACATATGCAATTCAACAAAAGAGACGTGCAGAAAAGGCCAAGCCAAACGGTAAGTAATGTGTTAATCAATAATCATTATTGCTTTTATCACTGTGCTTTGGGGTTTGTATGGCTGACCAAATAGCACTAAGCTTATATTTAATCCAGCTTTCTGGGTGCCAAGTGGAAACGATAGCGGAAGTGCACCACAATTAAAGGGAGCCAGATGGTTTTCTTATGATGAACTCAAAAAATGCACAGATAATTTCTCCACCAGTAACGTGGTAGGATCCGGAGGATTTGGCATGGTAAATGTTCAAATGATTGGTTATTGCTTTCCTG
Organism: Benincasa hispida; assembly: GCF_027475165.1. Taxonomy (NCBI): domain Eukaryota; kingdom Viridiplantae; phylum Streptophyta; class Magnoliopsida; order Cucurbitales; family Cucurbitaceae; genus Benincasa; species Benincasa hispida. The sequence continues at coordinate 50,597,179 of NC_143488.1, read as the reverse complement.
AACGTCCATTCTTGTTGTTTTTCTTGTTCTTGTACAAATTGCTTCAGGGTTGTTTTTGCACTGTCATTGTCATCGGTACAGGTATATAGAGGAACACTGGTGGATGGAAAAATAGTTGCAATCAAAAGAGCTCAACAAGCATCAATGCAGGGTGGCCTTGAGTTCAAGACTGAAATTGAGCTGCTTTCCCGAGTTCATCACAAGAATCTTCTAGGCCTATTGGGATTTTGTTCCGAACAAGGAGAACAGATTCTTGTTTATGAATTCATGCCTAATGGGACACTTAGGCAGAGCCTAGCTGGTAAGTTCCCTCAAATCTTTTGGGGTGTCGTGAAATTGAAGTTGGAAATATTTTGTGTTTCTTTTGTTTCAAATTTTCTTCTTCTAATTCTTATTATTTTGAAGGCTCTCTAACAAATGAAAGAAAGATAAAAAGAGACTAGTTTTCAAGGATAAATGATAAAATGTCATAGGATTAGACTATTGTTTTGTTTTGATTAGTCGAGAGACAAGGCATCATAAACTAACATCGATATTTAAGGTATAAAAGAAAAACACTAGACTGTTAAGTATATGTTTCTCCCTTAACTGTGTCTTGAACTATTTAAATGAAGTTGAATTCAAAAAATAATCTCTCTCTTGTATGAGATGAGGGCTTTTTGGTTGGTGGGACCTTTGCTTTCTTTGGAATTTATGGTTGGAGCCTGGAGGGTAATAGGAGTATCAGAAATGCAATGTGTGAAGCTCAAATCAATATAATGCCTTGGTATGGGTCTTAGGATCCACTTCAAATTTAGTGATGTTCATTCATCCTTGATTAAATGATTGAGAGTGAGTTTATTTGTAGTAAGATTGGAGAGTCTTGCCTCTTATATAGTTTTATTTAGTTGGGCTTCTGTTGAGGTTTTATTTTTGTCCCCAGCTGAGTGTGCTGCTCTTGGCAAAGCCTGTTTCTCTAAAAAGAACTAAAAGAAGAAGAAAAGGAAAGAACATGGGAAACAATAATTCTTTTGGTTACAGTTTAGATGGTAGTCAATGCCATATTGAACATCTAATTGCAAATAACATGTGCAATATTAATTTTAGGAAAATCTGGTATTTATCTTGACTGGAAGAAAAGGCTTCGTATAGCACTAGGGTCGGCCAGAGGACTGACATACTTACATGAGCTTGCTAATCCTCCCATAATTCATAGAGATGTTAAGTCCACCAACATTCTACTAGATGAACGTTTAAATGCAAAGGTTGCTGATTTTGGCTTGTCCAAGCTTGTATCAGACAGTGTAAAGGGACATGTTTCTACTCAAGTCAAGGGCACATTGGTATGTAGTTTATGCGTCATCTTTTTGTTGTCTCAACATTTCAATCAGGCATTAGTGTATAGAGTTTATCATATTGTTGTCTTGTCATACTAATTCGTCGATGACATTTATGCACAGGGTTATTTGGATCCTGAATATTACATGAGTCAACAATTGACGGAGAAAAGTGACGTATATAGCTTTGGAGTAGTTATGTTGGAATTACTAACTGCTAAGCTGCCAATTGAAAAAGGGAAGTACATAGTTCGTGAGGTACGTATGTCGATGAATAAGAGTGATGAAGAATATTATGGTTTGAAGCATATAATGGATGCAACCATAATCGATAATACAACAAAGCTTATCGGGTTTGGAAAGTTCTTAGAGTTGGCAATGCAATGTGTTGAAGAAGTAGCTGCAGACCGTCCTACAATGGGTGAAGTGGTTAAGGCAATTGAGAACATGTTGCAGAATGATGGAACAGATACAACCTCAACATCAGCATCCTCATCTGCCACAGACTTTGGGACTTCCAAGACTGCTTCTAGACATCCTTATAATGGTGCTTTACAGAAAGAGAGTGTCAACAGGGATAGCCAATGAATGAATGTGATGAACCAAAGTAGAAATGGTTTCCTTGAAAGAAAAGGTTGTTCTTCCTCTCCCCTCATTTGTTTCAAGGAGTTGTAAACTTGGAGAAGTTATTACTACTATTTTGTGCAGTTCAACCTTTTTGTTGACATTAATGTGTATATGTATTTGGTCACGAATTCCTCGAATATTACATTATTTATAAGAAAAACTTTGGATGTCCTCTTAATTCAGATCCTGGGATGGGCGTGAGTGCTTAGTGTCACAATTGCACTCTCATAAAAGTCTTAAGTCGATTGTGCGGCACCTGTTCTCACCCTCAAACAAGTCAGCCGATCCAAGTTCGAATAGCCCATGGCACAAAGGGCGTTTCTCGCAACCTCTAGCCCCGTTCTTGAGAAAATGTTTTAGAAAATGGGTTTAGAGAAAAAAGTTTTTGCAAACATTTGAAAATATGATTGAGTAATGAAGATTATTGTACAACTAGAAAGAAATAAAAGAGTTAACAATGCTTTATAACATACTACTCTTGGATGTGAAGATAGGACAACTAGTCATACTCGCACATAATGCATTTTGAACAAAAAGACATCTGCCACCTTGCGTATGGAAACGGGCGAGCGGTCATACACTAAGAAAAGTACATAGAAAGTAAACTAACTAGCAAAATGAAATACATAGGATGAAAGCATGGTAAAAAGAGGTGGAGGCAGATATGTGGCCATGAGCAACATACCTTGGACAAGCATGACTATGGCATTCTTCCCAACTTAATTGGTTGAAATCCTCGTCAAACGACTTTGCTCAAATTCAACAATTTATTGAGCAGTTGCCTTGAGGTCTTCTATACGCTCCTAATTGACTTCTTTGTCTTGGAGGCTTTTTCACCTCCTTAGGAACTCTTCAAAACTTTGCCATGGTCTTCTAACTTTGTTGCTTCTTCCAGCAAGTCTCTCATCGACTTCTTCCTTTGTCATTCTTTTCGTCGTGGTAGGTGGACATGTCACAACACTACATCGCTCATTAGCATGGTCGGGGTGATAGGGCTTCAAATTACTTACGTGGATGATAGGATGAATCTCCATCCACGATAGTAATTGCACCCGATAAGAGGCTTTCCCAACCTTTTCGATGAATTCCACCAGTTCTTCATAGCTTCTCACGAGGCGATGTTTTCTTTGGCCTTGCAATCGAAACTGTTCTGGGCATAATCTTACCCAAATTTTATCCCTTGGTAGGAACTCTCGAAGTTTGGGTTTCCTTTTCCTCCATCTGTTGGTGTGGTTTGATTCATTCCCTACATAAGCATGAGCTACATCGAAAGACTGTATCTCTCTTCTCGTGAAGTTACGAGCAAGAATTCCATCCCTAACACCAAGTCAAAGTCGTACATTTTAATGATCACGAAATCGGCAGGGCCACTCTAATCCTCAATTTTACAAATGTTCACTTTACAATTCCTGTAATAGGAAAGTCTGGAGTTTACTGCTTTCATTTTTCCGGTGCCTCCTTCCCAATAGAGATTCAACCGTCTCGCTTCTGTTTCATACATAAAGTTATGGATGGCTTCAGACTCAACCATGGTATTCTTGGCCGATCAATGGTTGATCCAAGCATCTACATACATCAATTTGCCTTTCTGGGGTTTCTTTGTTAGAGAGCAGCTAAGAATCTTAGAGCTTTAACTCGTGGGGTTTAATCTTCCTCTTCTTACATATTCTCGTCCTCTATATAAACAACTTTGCCTTTCGATTATAAGGCTAATGAGGTTTGAAATACATTAAAGGCTACTCGTTTCGAGCATTCACTTGCCTTGTGTTGCCCCTTGCATATACAATAGGATAAGAGGTGGTAAAAATTCTGTTGATTTGGCCCCTGCCACGTATTTTCAATCTTCTGTTGAAGTGGTTTATCATCCCTACTAGTTTCCTGTTAGTTTAAGGAAACTCACAATGGAAGAAAATAGAATCATAAAGTATTCTAAGCCATCAATTTTGGCTTTGAATTAAGCATGTTCATGAGATATTAATAGGGTTTCATACATACCTTTGAAGATCTTCTTCAAACTTTAAATTCAACTGCAATCTCCTCTTCTTTTGGTCGTGGATCACCACTAGAGATTTCCTACTATCCTCTAGGATTCTTAGGTTGAGTTGTGGGACTCAAAACAAGTTGGAATAGAGAGAATCAAGGAGAAAAGTACTGGTTTTTTTTCAGCTGGTTTAAGAACTTCTCTTTAGTTCAAACCTTAGGTAATCCACTAGTTTGCATGCCCTTTTCAGTTGAAAAAATTGTGTGTTTTATGTAGGTACATTATGCAATCAGATTGCCTCAATAATACACAACTCCTATTTCAAATTTGAGGTGGAATTGGTTAACGGAAGATGACTAAGAAGCTTGCTTTTGAAGGTGGAAAAATCTCACTTTTTGGGTTTTTCCAATTTTTCAAATTACCTTTTTAATTTTGAAAACAATTTTCAGTTTGTAATTCTTTTAATAAAACTGAAATTTTATTAATTTTACAAATTAATTGAACAATTATTTTTCTAATAAAATTAATAAATAATTAAACAATTTAATTAATTCCAATTAATTTAATATAAAAAAAATTAAATTAATGTAATGCCAATTCCACCATCATAAATCTCTATTTATGAAATTAATATTTAAATCATATTTAAATATTTAATTCATTCTCCAATTTCGTTTAATTCCAAAATTAAACGTGTAATTATATCACATATAATTACTAATTCCCTTAATTCGAATTTGAACGTTTCAAATCAACTTATCATACTTTTCTAAGGCTTATTTCGTTTGTGAGCTAGTAGAAAGACCTAATGGACCTACAGATCATGGACTCCAATGATCCGAGATTAATTGGCTAAACTCTTTAAATTGAATTAACCCTCATTCTTTAACTATCAGGTCATTCCATTAAAGGCCAGTAGTTGCATTTCCCTCACTGTAGATATATTGTGTCCACTCGATATAATAATGATTAGTAAGTTAATTCTTCACCGGTTGTTCGTAATAACGGTTAGGTCAAATGATTGTTTTACTCTTGAGATCACCTCTTTAAGTCCCACTGATCCTCTAATGAACAAGTGTTGTGATCCGATTATCAAACCGAGTCCCTCTTGGGCCAATGAGAGGATGAGGCTCATTGTTCAAGACCTAGAGTCAACACTTAAGGAAACAACCTCTCTACTGTTGCTACAAGCGGGTAGGAGTGAATTCCTTCTTGCACCCTATGTCCCTAACTATTTACCCGGTCTTGCCCTTAAAATGGGAGGTTTATTGAACTTGCGCTGTTGAGCCAACCTTCACCTATGCAAATCTAATGAAATTCCGAATAAACAGGAGTTCATAGTTAGTTCAGGATTACGGTTAAGTTACCTAGGTCATCGTTATAAAATAGTTAGTCTTAAACAGTAAACAACGTTATAAAGTAAGAGTAACTTATTTCTTGATCTAATCTTATGCAAACTCATTGCACAGGATACCTCCACTCCTTATGACACTACATGAACGAATCAGGATCACTTCATTTGTAGCACTTTACAACTCTTTGTAACAACTACACAGTGGACCACATTCAATAGTGTTACTAGAATAAGGTATCCAACATTATTCGTATACTATAGATCATTTTGACTATTTACTCGAACTCGATCCATTCTTATGTCTCCACATAAAGTTCAAGTACTCATGTAATAGTCATGGATCTTTTAATTTATTGGATTTATCTTTACAAATGTAATTCAATTTTATCGAATAAATGTTGATAACACCTTATTAATAATAAAAAAATTGTTTAACTTTACAAACTACGAGTTTTAGGACATACAACCCAACAAACTCCCACTTGGACTAAAACTCCAGCGGATAAATGTATATTCAAATATATACACAATGTTGAGTTCAATGAGAGAATAAATACAATAAACTAAGGCATCAAATACCCATTATTTCTCCCACTTGCCCTATACTAAGTATCTCGTAGTCCTAGTCCCATTAGGTTACCCTTGAAAACTTTAACCGAGAGGACTTTCATAAATGGATCAGCCAAGTTGTCTTGTGAGGCTATCTGCGTGACAATCACGTCTCCTTTGTGTATAATCTTCCTGATAAAATGGTACTTTCGTTCGATGTGCTTTCCATGTTTATTGTTTCTAGGTTCCTTTGAAATTACAACCGCTCCACTGTTATCACAATATGGGTGATTGGCAGGTGCATATTTGGAACTACTTCCAAATAAGTCAGGAACTTTCTAAGCCATACTACTTATTTTGCTGCTTCACTTGTACCTACATACTCAGCTTTCATTGTGGAGTCAGCAATACAACTTTGCTTGATATTTCTTCATACTAATGCTCCTTCATTTAGAGTGAAAACTAACTCCAAAGTTGATTTTCTTGAATCAATATCGGTCTGGAAGCCAGAATCAGTGCATCCTATAAGGATCAGATCCTTAACTCCATGCACGAGCATATAGTTCCTCGTTCTCCGAAGATACTTGAGGATGTTCTTAACAACAGTCCAACGATCATATCCTAGATTGGACTGAAATCTACTGACAATTTCAACTGCATAGCATATGTCAGGACGAGTACACAACATTGCATACATTAAGCTCCCTACTACTGATGTATATAGAATTTGTTTCATAACCTCAACATTTTGAGGTGTCTCAAAACATTGTTTCTTAGACAGATGAATTCCATATCTGAAAGGTGACATTCCTTTTTTGAAATTTTACATTTTAAATTTAGACAACATCTTATCTATATAAGATATCTAAGATAATGCTAAAGTTTTGTTCTTGCGGTTCCGAATTATTTGGATCCCAAGAACATATGCTTTCCCAAATCTTTCATTTGGAATTGCGTAGTAAGCCATTTTTTGATGTCAGCCAGAAATTATACCCCATTTCCTATGAGTAGAATGTCATCAACACACAAAGCTAGAAAAGCGACAATTTTATTAACGATTTTCTTGTAAACACAAGGTTCGTCAACATTTTTTTCAAAGCCATAAGATTTGATTGCAATGTCAAATCTCATGTCCCAGGATCGAGATGCTTGTTTCAACCCATAAATGGATCTATTAAGCTTGCAAACCTTTTGTCCTTGACCCTGTTCTATAAACCCTTCTGGTTGAGACATATAGATACTCTCTTCAAGATAACTATTTAGGAAGACTTTCTTGAAATCCATTTACCAGATTTCATAATCATAAAATGCAGCTATAGACAAGAGTATTCTAATAGACTTTATCATGGAAACCGGAGAGAAGGTTTCTTCATAGTCTACCCCCTCTCTTTGGGTAAACCTTTTTTCCATAAGCCTAGTCTTGTAGGTCTGTACTTTACCAACTTGGTCTCGTTTTCTCTAGTAGATCTACTTGCAACCGATGGGTTTTACCCCTTCTAGTTGATCTACAAGATCCCAGATTGTATTGAAGTACATTGACTCTATTTCAAGGTCCATGGCTTTAATCCACTAGTCCTTATGCATATCTTTCGTTGCTTGTTTGAAAGTCAATGGATCCTCTAAGCCATCATCTAGTATGATGACTTGAGTTTTAGTTAAACCCATGTACCGGTCAGGCTGTTGCATAACCCTCCCATTATGTCGAGGCATTCTCAACTCTTGAGAAGGATGTGAAGTGCCAGTTTCATCAATAACTCTTGTTGAAGGACCTGTTCGATCAACAACTCTTATTGATTTATCTGTAGTTTCTCTGGTTATCTCACTTAATACTAGCTTACTGCGAGGTTGATGATCTTTAATGTCGTCTTCTTCCAAGAATGTTGCATTTTTCGACACAAATACTTTATCTTTTTGAGGATCATAAAAGAATTCACCTTTTGTCTCTTTGGGATAGCTTACAAATAGACATACCTTTCAACGACATTCCAGCTTCTTTGGATTTTGCACCAACACATGAGTTGGGTATCCCCAAATTCTAAAGTGACGTAAACTACCTTTGCGTCATTTTCATAACTCGTAAGGTGTTTTTGAAACACTTTTTTAGGGAACTATGTTCAATATATACACCACAGTCCTTACTGTGTGACCCCAAAAAGAACTTGGGAACTGAGCATAACTCATCATGGAACGAACCATGTCTAACAAGGTTCTATTTCTCCCTTCTGCAAAACTATTTTGTTGAGGTGTACCAAGTGCTATGAATTGTGACTGAATTTCATGTTCTATCAAATAGTCTTTGAATTTTAAGTTCATGTACTTACCACCTCAATTTGATTGAAGTGTTTTAATCTTTTTACCTAATTGGTTCTCAATCTCTGCCTTATGTTCCTTGAACTTTTCAAGTGTATCGAACTTATGATGCATTAGGTAAATGTAACCATACCTTGAATAATCAGAGATGAAGCTGATGAAATATTCATATCCTCCTCTAGCTTTAACATTCATTGGACCACAAAAGTCTGAATGCACTAACTCTAAGGGTTCTTTGGCTCTAAGACCTTTTCCAGAAAAATATCTTTTAGTCATTTTACCCTCAAGATAAGATTCACATGACGGTAATAAACTGTCTTCTAACTGATTTAGATGACCGTTCTTAACCAATCTCTCAATCTTGTTAAGATTTATGTGACAAAGTCTCAAGTGCCAAAGATAGGCATTTGGAGAAATTTTTTGTTTCTTATTTTAAGTCTTAACTGTTTAAACATCTCTATGTTCAAAATGACTTTTACCTTAGTCGGTTTTAACATGTACAACTTATTTTTTTAATTTTGAAAAACAAATTTTGATATCTTTCGAAGTAATGAATACTTCATTATTTTTAAAAGAAACTTTGTAATTTTGTTCCAGTAAACATGAGACAGATATTAAATTCCTTTTCATAGAAGGAATGTAATAAATATTTTCAAGTAAAATATATCTATATCCTATAAATAACTTAATATCTCCCACTGCTTTAGTTGAAACAACTCCCTAGTCTCTACTTTAAAGGTTGCTTCGCCTTCTGTTAATTGTCTCCAGGAATTTGTTTCTTTAGAGAAGATACAAATATGATTAGGGGCACTTGAATCTATTATCCAGGTCTTCATATCGTTTTCCACTAAGCATGTTTTGATGACAAGTAAATCATATTTACTATGTCATTCGATTTTCGTATTCTCATCTATATAGTTCAAAACTTTAGATGAAATGGGAGATAGAGGACATTCCTCTATTAAAACTTGTTTTGGGTCATCTTTTGCTAGTCCTGCATGTTGAATTGATATTACCGTTAACTAATGCAGAAGTGAGTATTCTAGAAAAATTCGACATGCTGGAATTTTAAACAAATTCTTATTAGTGAATTGCAACTAAATCCAAATCAAGTTTTAACAAAAAGTAATAATGTACCCATAATCATTATTTATTTGCAACGATACTATAGTGAGTCAGAATAAGTGCTATCGAGGGACAGTCAAATACTCTTTCACTAAAACAAGACATTCTTGACTAAATACTATCTCCATAATAACTCATATTTTGATAGTCATTTAGCTACCGTTTTCGGTTAAGAACTTACTAACACTTAGTAATTCTGTAAGTGTAACCCTCCATTTTCAAATCTCAAAGATTAGCGGTCCCAACGATTCTATGGAATTGGAGAGTCAAAGTTGGAAAATGACCTAAGAAATCCTATCCATTTTTGAAGTTTGAGTTGCTCTGAATCCTATGTTATAACCTTCCGAGGGGATAACCGTGGTTAGTGACTAGTTAGTGATGACTTAAAGACGATAAGCAGGCACAATATAGGAATCTTAGGGTCCAAACTAACGAAAGATACTGCAAGACACGTTGACACACATCCTTCACCCACCTACTATGAACTACTTCCCCTATTCACCTTGATATTAGCCCATGCAAACACTTTCCGAATGGAGGTCACTTCCAAGGTGACACGAAGCGTTGCACGGATCTCACGGTGTGAACTCTTAAGAACGTGAGAGCTAAGAACAACATATCCTATATGTTATTAATCTCCCACTGAAGTGTTCTAACATTTGTTTGGGTATATGTTTACTCACTAATTAAACAACCTAAGTCTAGGTATTTATCCAAGTAAAACATTTATATTTGGATTTAACCTACCAGGTCTAAGGGATAAACCAGTTTTAAAAACCTTACACTGCTTACGTGTGCTCATAAAACCGATTAGCAATGCTCAATTATTCAGCTGTAATCCCCAGGTAAGGGGTGTTCTGTAGAGCATCAACATAAATACCCCCAACCTTAGACATGATTATATATCGATTGAGTTTGTAACCCAAGTTTTATAAGATAACGGCCTATTTTAACTAAACAAGTGGTTAACCTACATGAGCATGCAACTTATATTTGTTATGGATTTTAAATGTCTAACCCAAATTTATAACAACTTATAAAACTTTAGACATGCATTGCATTCATAACAAACATCAGATATCTTATGATTTAATATAACACTTATATTAAAAACTATTGAAATCTTAAACATGCATACTATATATTATAACATCTTATAACATATTTCAATACATGTAACATGCTTCCTATGGTAGGATTTTAAATTTACACGGCATACTATATACATATACAAGATTCATTTAATTATAACATACATCACATGTATAAATAATTAAATACAAATTGATATGGTTTAGTTTTGGCATTCCCAAGCAAACAAAGGCCTAAATTATTACATAAATTAGCAAAAAATAGCTCCAAACACTTTTGGACCACTCGAACCGCCCCTAATCGGACCCAAATCTCTTGAACCGGACCTTCAATGCTCAAAATTGGGCTGAATCGGGCTTAATCAGGTCGAACCGAACCTTCTTGACCTGAACCGGCTAGACCGGTTCACTTGGATCGTCGGTTTAGGCTGGAATGAACAACATCGCAATTGTAACGCCACAGGATGTTCTTCATGATTTTAGGCTGAAACATGAACAATGTCGTGACGCTCTAAGCATAGTGTCATAACGCTGCGAGGCAGTGGCTGAAACTTCAGTTTTCTGCTGCTGACCTTCACTGCTTCTTTCTTCAATTACATTCTAATTTCAACTCTAATGACTCTAATAAAATTATAGAATCTTAAACACACATTAAAGCCCATCAATCAAGAGCCAATTACAAGAATTACAACAAAATTGAAGAGAATTTAATGCCAAAACTCAGAAAAACCATATCAATTCACCATTTTCATATAACTTATAAAAAATACCCATCAAGCCAAAATTAACTCGAATTGAATGCTTAAATGATGCTATAATACCAATTGTTAGTTTAAGAAAATACACAACGTAAGATGATGAAAAGTAAAAAGAGAAAGAAGAAGAAAAGCATACACAGGTATACGTGAAAAACCCTAATACAGGGAGAAAAAAACAACGATACAAAATTTTTTCACGATACAGAGTTTTTCTTATTATAATTTTTTATACTCAAGATACATAGAGCTACATGCTTAAATAGAAAAAAGGGAAACCCTAGGGCATAGTGAAATGACAAAACTACCCCTAGGGCTAACACCCTAATTTCAACACTCCCCCTCAAGTTGGGGCATAGATATCAATGAGGCCCAACTTGCTAATACATGAGTCAAAAAAATGTCTGCGAAGCCCTTTCGTGAGAACATCTTCAATTTGCTGACTGGAAGGAATATAGGAAACACATATGTTGCCACTGTCAAGTCGTTCCTTGATGAAATGCTTATCAATCTCCATATGTTTTGTTCTGTCATGTTGTACAGGGTTATTGACGATACTTATTGTGGCTTTGTTATCACAGTAGAGTTTCATAGGTTCATCATGACCTTGATCGAGTTCAATTAGGACCTTTTCCAGCCAAATTTCCTCACATATCCCCAGACTCGTGGCCCTATATTCAGCTTCGACACTACTTCTGGCAACAACCCCTTGTTTCTTACTCCTCGACGTCACAAGGTTACCCCACACAAAGGTATAAATCCCGATGTCGCCTTCCTGTCTACTACCGAGCCTGCCCAGTCGGCATCTGTGTATGACTTGATACATTGTTTGTCGGACTTCCTGAACATTAACCCTCTATCCGAAGAGGTTTTTAAATACCTTAGAATGCGCTTTACAGCTCTCATATGTTCTTCGTAAGAAGACTGCATGAACTGGCTAACTACACTAACTGCATATGCAATATCTAGTCTGGTATGGGAGAGATAGATTAACTTCCCAACAAGTTGCTAATATTTCTCCTTGTCAACTGAAGCACTGTTACTCAAGTTACTGAGTCTAGCATCAGCTTCCATAGGAGTGTTTACTGGTTTACAGCCCGTCATATCTGTCTCCTTAAGTAAATCCAAAGTGTATTTTCGCTGAGACACTGAAATACCTTCTTTTGATCTAGCACTTCCATTCCGAGAAGATATCTTAACCTCCTGAAATCTTTGATTTCAAATTCCTCAACCATTTTCCTCTTCAATCTGTCGATTTTTGGAGCATCATCATCTGAAATAACAATGTCATCTACATACACAATCAAAATTGCAATTTTTCCTGATACTGATTTTTTTGTAAAGAAGGTGTGATCTGAGTGTCCCTGCTTGTACTCCTGTGACTTCATAAAAGTAGTGAACTTGCCAAACCAGGCTCTCGAAGACTGTTTCAACCCATACAAGAACTTCCATAGTTTACATACCTGGTGATTGAATTATTTCTCGAATCCTGGAGGTGGACTCATGTACACTTCTTCTAATTCCCAATTAAGGAACGCATTCTTCATATCAAACTGGTGGAGAGACTAGTCTTTATTAACCGCAACAGAGAGAATAACATGAATTTTGTTTAATTTTGCTACTGAGGAAAAAGTCTTGGAATAATCTATTCTGAAGGTCTGAGTGAAGCCCTTACAACTAATCGAGCCTCGTATCTGTCAATTTTTCCACCAGGTTTATATTTAACGGTAAACACCCACTTGTACCCCATTGCTTTGTGTCCCTTAGGAAGAATGACTTGGTCCCACATGTTATTTTTCTCAAGTGCCCCCATCTCTTCCATGACAGCAACTCTCCATTCAGGAATCTCCATTGCTACATATATACTGCTTGGTATTGTAACTATGTCTAGGCTTGTAGTGAGGGCTTTAAATATAGAAGACAAGTTTCTATAAGACAAGTAATTCTGTAGAGGATACTTTGTGCATGATCTTGCCCCTTCCTTAAGGCAATAGGAAGATCAAGAGAGGCATCACGATCTTTCTTCTCTTATGGCTTCCCACTGAATTCGGCCTTCTGTTCCTATGTCTTATCTTCTAAGGGATCTCCTCCAATGTCAACAACATTCTCTGCTGGGACCGGTTCTTCACAGTTACCACCACTTGTATCAATTACACTCTCGGTACAGTCCTTAGTACTGTCACTATCTTTCTTTTTTTTACTTTCGTCACTTTCAACACAAGCATCATTGTCAGCATAAACGTTACCATTATCAGGTATAGAAGTACTCGTACCTGGAATTGACACCCGTTCTGACTCATGGACTGGATCCGGAGAAGTAACAGGCGGCGCTATTTCCTTTATGAGATTCCTCCTATAATATGTGATCCATGGGACTTGTTCGGTGGGAAAAATAGGTTCGTTGACACTTATATTAGGAATCGGTTCAGGTAAGTCTGATAGACTCGGAGCCCAATTAGTCTCTTCACTCATACTCTTCCTCTGAAGAGGACTAAAGGAAAAGATGGGATGATCTTCGAAGAGGTCACATCCATGGAGACAAAATACTTTTGGGAAGAGGGATGGTAACATTTGTACCCACATTGATGCAGTGGGTATCCTACAAAGACACACTTTTGGCCCGGGGGTAAATTTGGTTCGATTAGGGCCATGAGTATAAACAAACACAACGCACCTAAACACCCGAAGTGGAACATCAGGAATGAGTTGATTAGCAGGATAAGACTCTCTAAAACAGTCTACGGGGGTTTGGAATTTTAAGACCCGAGAAGGCATTCGGTTTATCAAATGAGTTGTTGTTAGAACCGCATCTCCCAACAAATAGGATGGAAGAGAAATTGACAACAAAAGAGACCGAGCAACTTTGATCAAATGACGATTTTTTCGCTTGGCTACCCCATTTTGTAAAGGAGTATACATACACGAACTCTAATGGACAATGCCTTTAGAGAGTAGGAATTCCCTGAGGGAGTTATTAAAAAATTCCTAACCATTGTCACTATGAAGGATAGCGATCTTTGCATTAAATTGGGTTTCTATAGAATTGTAAAACTGTTTGAAAATAGATGCAATTTCAGATTTGTCGGTAAGAAGAAAGACCCAAGTTAATCTAGTGTGGTCATCAATGAAGGTTACAAACCGTCATTTGGCGGTGGTGGTAGTAACAGGTGATGGACCCCACACATCGTTATGGAAGAGGGTGAATAGTTTGGAAGGCTTATAAGGCTTAGGCTTTAGTAAGACACATGGTTGTTTAGCTTGGACACACACATCACAATTTAAATTAGACAGATTAATATTGCAAAACAGATGAGGAAACAAATATTTCATATAATGAAAACTAAGATGTCCAAGACAATAGTGCCACAACATATAGTCAGTTTCAGAGGTAGAAAAACAAGAAGAAAGTAAACTAGTCCTATCACATATCCTAGAAGAAGTATCTTTAGTGAGGAAATAGAGCTCCCCAACATGTCGGGCAGTGTCAATCGTCGTCCTCGAGTTCAGGCCCTGAAAAAAAACAACATTAGGTGAGAAAGTAACTCAACATCTCAGATCCCTTGTAATTTTACTAACAGATAACATATTTTAAGATATTTTAGGCACATGCAACACATCTTGAAGAATAAACCCCTCAAAGGTTGACAATCGACCTTTCCTGACTACAGGGGTGAAAAACCCATTAGCAATTCTGATCCTCTCATTCCCAGCACTTGGATGATATGAAATAAACTAGTCGAAAGAACCAGTCAAGTGGTCTGTAGCCTCTGAATCTAGAATCCACGACTTGTTACCAGTAATACTAATAAGACCAAAGGATTGAAGTGTACCTAATTGGGCGATCACACTATACCCACTGTACTAGAGCTGGTCTGATTGGTTTCCTGGTTCTGAGGTTGAGAACCTCCAGTTGTTGATTCACTGGCCAGTGCTCGTCCAGGACCTGACTGACATCTTTTACCATTCAGCGGACGACCATGTAGCTTCCAGCATTGATGTTTAGTGTGTCGGGGCTTCTTACAGTGTTCACATACCGGTGTTGGCTTACTATTTTGATTATCATTAGTAGAACTCAATGCTTTAAAAGCAGTTGAATTAGTTAACGAGACCAGTGGATTATTCATAGCACTCGACCTGTCCTCCTCAAGGTGGACTTTAGAACAAACTTCCATCAGAGATGGTATCGGATGAGTTCCCAGTATCTGACTCCTTATCGCATCAAACTTAGAATTCAATCCCGCTAGAAAATCATAAACTCGATCGGTTTCCTCAGACTGGTAATGTAAACCTCCCCCACATGGGCAATTCCAGACCATCTCTCGACATAGATCCATTTCTTGCCAGATAAGAGGTAGCTTGTTGAAATATGTTGTAATGTCCATTGTTCCCTACTTGCACTCGTGAACTTGTTTCTATAAGATGTAAAGCCTAGAAGCATTCTACCGTTTGGAGTACAGTTTCTGTACGGCCTCCCAAATATCCCGAGCAGAGGCTACATACAGTAAAGGTTCGTCAATTTGAGGCTTCATGCTCCTTACTAAAATAGATCGCAGTAGGGAGTCTTCTCTCTTTCATATATGTTCTTGAGGGTCACCCAGTCTCAGTTTTCGTATCTCTTCTGTCAAATATTTGAAATTAAGCTGATCCTTGAGGGCCATTTTTATGAATTGGGACCACGAAAAATAATTATGACCATTTAATTTTTTCCCTACAATAAAATTAGCAGTATTTCCTATTGCATCAGAAAATAAATTTGTTGTAGATAAAACAGGGAAAGAGGTTACCGAGCTTTCTGAGTAAACTAGAAGGCTAGAGGGAATTTTCTACGCCCATTAGAGGTAGTCCTGAGCACCTCTCCGAGAATAGCCATCTGTTGTTGTACTGACTTATTCTGCTGTTTGATCTGGAGTTGAAGTTGAGCAAACTGTTCCTGAATATAATCAAATTTATGTTCCGGATATGAGAATGATCCACCCATTTCCAATCTGTCACCATTGGTAGATCTAAGGTTGAATCCATCTTTCGGCTGGTAGGAGGAAGCTGCTGGAAGCGAACTCTTTTCAAGCGCGGCTAGGAAGATAAGATGGCTCGAGTCTGGAGCTGCTCGATTGGATGGGATTGTAGGCTGGAGCTGACTACTCTACCACTGCACTCGGCTGGAATCAACCTAGAAAGCGCCAGAGCCGAAGCCGAGCGGCAGTTGGGGTCGAAAGTGTTGCTGTACTTGGCTGGAATCAACCCAAAAAGCACCACTTGGTTGAGTTTCGTCGATCGAGAGGCCGTCGCTCATGGGTTGATCGACGCGAACGAGTTGGTCAGCGCAAACGGGATTGTAGGGTTGATGGCTGTTGCTTGCGGACTGGCCGTCGCGAACTCATCTGGTTTCCGATTTATCCTGTCTAGTAGTCGACCCAATCAACCGGCTGGGTTGGTTGACTTTTTACCCAGTTGGATACCTGCCCTCCGAGTTGGGTTGCTCCAATCGACTAATGAAGGTGTGGTAACATGGTCTGAAAGTATCATTGTATGGCTGTTTATACAACGACTATAATATTTGTGGCATCAGATGGCACTTATGATTCCCCTGTTTGATTTTCCTTAATGGTGGCCAGCATTTCATCTCCTTGCTCTAATACCATGATGAAAAGTAAAAAGAGAAGGAAGAAGAAAAACACACACAGGTATACGTGGAAAACCCTAATACAGTGAGAAAAAACCACGATACAAAGTTTTTCTTATTATAATTTTTTTATACTCAAGATACACAAAGACTACATACTTAAATAGAAAAATGGAAATCCCTAGGGTATAGTGAAAAGATAAACTGCCCCTAGGGCTAACACCCTAATTTCAACAGAAGAAAATAGGATCATAAAGCATTTTAATTCATCAATTTTGGCTTTGAATTAAGCATGTTCATGAGATATTAAGAGGGTTTCATACATGCCTTTGAAGATCTTCTTCAAACTTGAAATTCAGCTGCAATCTCCTCGTTTTTTGATCGTGGACCACCACTAGAGTTTTCCTACTATCCTCTAGGATCTTTAGATTGAGTTGTGGGTCTTAAAACAAGTTGGAATAGAGAGAATCAAGAAGAAAAGTACTAGTTTTTTCAACTGGTTTAAGAACTTTTCTTCAGCTTCAAACCTTAGGTAATCCACTAGTTTGCATGCCCTTTTCAGCTAAAAGAATTGTGTGTTTTATGTAGGTACATCATGCAATCAGATTGCCTCAACAACACAACTCCTACTTTAAATTTGAGGTGGAATTGATTAATGGAAGATGACTAAGGAGTTTGCTTTTGAAAGTGGAAAAATCCCACTTTTTGGGTTTTTTCAATTTTTCAAATTTCTTTTTTAATTTTACAAACAATTTTCAGTTTGTAATTCTTTTAATAAAACTGAAATTTTATTAATTTTACAAATTAATTGAATAATTATTTTTCTAATAAAATTAATAAATAATTAAACAATTTAATTCATTCTAATTATTTTAATATCAGATATTAAATTAATTTAATGTCAATTCTACTATCTTGAATCTCTATTCATAAAATTAATATTTAATTGATTCTCCGATTTCATTTAATTCTAAAATTAAACGTGTAATTATATCACATATAATTACTAATTCCCTTAATTCGAATTTGAATGTTTCAAATCAACTTATCATATTTTTCTAAGGCTTATTCCATTTGTGAGTTAATAGAGGGACCTAATGGACCTTCATGGGCTCCAATGATTCGAGATTAATTGGCTAGACTCTTTAAACCAAATTAACCCTCATTCGTTAACTACTGGGTCATTCCACTAAAACCTAGTAGTTACACTCCCCTCACTGTAAATATATTGTATCCACTCGATATAACCATGATTAGTAAATTAACTCTTCACAGGTTGTTCGTAATAACAATTGAGTCAAATGACTGTTTTACCCCCGAGATCACCTTTTGTTCCTTAAGTCCCACTGATCATCTGATGAATAATTTGATTGTGATATGATCATCAAACCGAGTCCCTTTCGGGCCAATGAGAGGGTGGGACCCTTTTTACAGACCCGAAGTCAGCATTTAAGGGAATAAACTCTCTACTATCCCTAAAAGTGGGTAGGAGTGAATTTCTTTTTGCAACCTATGTCCCTAGCTGTTTACTTGGTCTTACTCTTGAAATGTGAGGCTTATTGAGCCAGTGTTGTTGAGTTAACCTTCACCTATGCAAATCTAAGGATAATCCCGAGTAAATAGGAGTTTATAGTTAGCTTAGGATTAAGGTTAAGTTACCTAGGTCATTGTTATGAAATAGTAAGTCTTAAATAGTAATCAAAGCTATAAAGTAAGAGTGAATTATTTTTTGGTCCGATTTTATGAAAACCCATTGTATAGAACGCCCCCACTCCTCATGACACCACATGAACGAATTAGAATAACTCTGTTTGTAGCACTTTATAACTCCTTGTAATAACTACAAAGTGGGCTACATCAATAGTGTTACCAGAATAAGGTATCCAATCTTATTGATATACTATAGATCATTTTGACTATTTACTCGAACCCGATCCACTCTTATGTCTCCACATAAAGTTCAAGTACTCATGTAATAGTCATGAATCTTTTAGTTTATTGGATTTATCTTTACAAATGTAATTCTATTTTATGGAATAAATGTTGAATAACACCTTTATTAGTACTAGAAAATGTTTAACTTTACAAACAGCGAGTTTTAGGACATACAACCCAAAACCTGTCTCTCCCACTATTTCTCGGAGGGCTTGAACAGTTGCTTTTACTTTCTCTAGTTGAGGATTTCAAGTGTTGCCTCATCTCTTGAGATTCATTAGTTAAGTCAAACAGTCCTTCGGTCGCTGCATATGCGGTTAAGAGCTCTTGTACTCTTTGTTCATATAGTTTTGTTTTCGCCCACGATTTCAGACCTTCAACAAAACAGAAAACTTTGTCTTTTTCGGACGTATCCCATATGACCAAGATCAACCCGAAAAATTGTTTCACATAGTCCCTAATAGTGCTAGTATGTTTCAATTCTCGTAGCTTACGTCTTGCCAAAATTTCAACATTTTTGGGGAAGAATTGAGAACACAATTCCTGCTTCAGTCTCTCTCATGTGTCAGTGGCTTTGATGTATATGAAACGAGACTTCCACCATAACTTGGCATTCTCTGCTAGATGCATCGTCATCAAAGTTATCTTAGACTATTTAGTAGCTGTGTTCCTAGTTCTGAAATACTGCTCCATTTGAAAGATAAAATTTTCTAGCACTTTCACGTCATGAGCCCCACAGAAGGGCTTAGGCTCGAACACTTTTACCCTGTTGACTTGGATTGCCCTGCCAATTGGGGCTTGGTTTCCCGCCACTTTTATGGTGAGGTTAACTCTTGCACTGATGTCTGCAGTCTCTGCCCAGATAACATCAAGAGTGGCTCAAAAGCCTTCAAATAACTCAGTCACCATCTGAATAATCGCTTTCTGCGAGTTTTCTAGTTCTTTGACACGCTCTTCCATAGGGACAACAAAGCCCGGAAAGTCATCCTAATGTTTGATATGTTAGTGAAGACTAGTGAATACTAGTATCAAAACTTTGACTAGTGATTTTGCAAGAAGCTCCACTTTGTTCGTGAATTTTGGTTCTTTGTGACAAATTTTTCCAGTTGATAATTAAGTTCAGTTTAGATGAACTTTTAGAAAAAAAAATATTTTTCAAAAAGTCATTTTCATTTAAACACTTTTGATAAAAACTATTTAAAAAAAAAAACCACTTAGACATTACAGGTTTATTGATTCGTTGTATACTAAAAGTGTTTTTATTAATATCAAATTACTATAAGAGATGATTAAAAAATACTATGAATTAAGAATTTAAAATAATGGTTGTTGAAGTTGGTGAAGGTTGTCGTCGATGGTGGTAGCCGGAGGTGTGGTCGCCAGAGGTGGCCAGTGAGGGTGGTGGGAGGTGGCCACCCAAGTTGGTTGGTGGCAATAGTAGCGACAAGTGGTTGCTGGAGGTAGTTGTTGGAGTTAGCCACAAGCAACGATGATTGCTGGAGTTCACCACCAGCGATGGTTGTCGGAGTTAGTCGACGGTAGCAGCGGTGGCCGAAGTTGGTCGACAAAAGGGAGTGGTAGCCACCATAACATAGTGAAAGTGAGGTAGATGACTTTTGGGGCGCTTTGATAACTTTAAGATTTATACAAATTAGGGAGAGATTAACCATTAAATACTTAAAAATCATTTTTTTTAAAGTTGGTTTCAAATGTTTATATTAAACCAACCTATTTTATAAACTCTGAATAATTGCCAAACAGTTGAATTTTTTCCAGAATAACTTAATTTTTTAAAATTAAGCACTTGAAAATGTATTCTAAGTACACCCTAAAGATGTGATGTCGATACTGTGGGACAAATTTGTTGCCATAATTAAAGATTGAGAAAAACTTAGGTGTAGAGGGACTGCACCCATCTTTTATGCAACTCGGCTGTTATCCAATTAGAATATGCCACGTTTCTTATTCTTTTTTAAAAATATGAATATTTTTATTTGTGTGATAAAAAGAGGAAACACGATGATTAGACAATCATTCCTCACACAGATTTCATCAGAAAGCTATTTGACTAAGAAGAGTTTAAATTTGTTTTTGAAAGGTATCACTAAGTTGATGTTGCTAGTGTCCGACAGTTTTATATACAATCCAATTCCCCCAACAAATCCACATATGACATTTATAGAGACAAATAGTATTTTTAGAAAAAAAAATTCTAAGGACCATATGAAATTATATATAAAAAAGTAGTATTTCTTACAAAATTAACATTTCTAAGTTTTTCTAAGTTTTCCTTCAAATCCTCCCAAATATTTAAAAGATATAATCTTACACCTCCCTAAGACAAATTTTGGCTCCATGCTAAAATGTACCTTTTAACTTGTGGTTTGCTATGTACAAATTTTACTATTTTATCTCACTGTTCTCTTTCAAACATCAAATTGAGTTCAAGCACACAATTGGAAAGGAAAAAGAAATTAAACAATAATGTCATCAAAGAAGCAAATCTATAAACAACCAACTATGCTTAGTGATATTCCCCAATCTAGCTAGAATGATGTATAAAAATCCTAGGTTTCATAAGAACTAGTTGATTGTATTTTTTTTCCTAAAAAAGTTATTACATCGCAAATGTGAGAATAAAGATTTAAACTCACTACCCACAAAGAGACACATATTTCTACACCACTTTAAATTGGTTTAAGAATAGTTCATCGAATACAAAACAATTAATGAAGTATACTTAATATATAAAGTCATTATATCTTTAAGCCTTGCGAGTTTGCAATTTTGTGTAGATAATCATCTGGAGCTCTCTTACGCATTCTGTCATTGTTGGCCTTTCACTACTCTCTGTTCGAACGCAACGTGAAGCCAAATTTGCAAATATAGCTATGGATTCCATTGTATATGAACTTCGACTCATTTCTGGATCTATCACCTTGTGTAACTTTTTTCGATCATTCAATATATGTCTTACCTTTAAGAAATACACATTAATCACTCACTACATTTTTACATTTGTTGCCATAATGTGAAATTTCTAAACTAACTTTAATGGAAATGAAAAATTAGGTGAAAACTAATTAAATTATAATTCTTTTAAATTAAATAATAAACATTAACACCAATAACTAGGAATGAGCATATATTTAATGAAAAATCAAGATTAAATTGTAAACATTGAAACCTAGTAAACAAATAGAAATAAAACTCAATACTCAAGGGAAAAATTCAATATTTTGAAACGTAAGAACCAACTTTAAACTCAAAACTTAAGAATAAAAATGTAAGATTTTGAAACTTATGGACCGAAAACCTAAAACTTAGAGATTAAAAATACATTTCTCCCGTATAAAATCTATTTTTGAAGAGATTATTGAGAAATTAAATATCCAAAAATGAATTTTAAGTATTTTCCGAAAATCTTCAAAGTAGGTATATAAATTTGTGATCAAATATAATCACTTGTGAATACATATAGTGCAATAAACAAAAGTTTTATTTCTTTTTTTTTTAAAAAAAAAAAAAAGAAAAAATTTGATTTTAAATACTTTGATTAGAAATATAATGTGTAAAACCATATTTATTGAAAATAATATTGAGAAAGTGGTTAAAATTAGAAGGTATTTGAAAATGGTTGTATCGTAGGTTTTACCTGTAGGACAAGGTTTTGATCATTTGGGCCTTGGTTCAAGTCCACTGCTCGGCGGCCTGTCAGCAGCTCAAGAAGAACCACTCCAAATGCATATACATCGCTTTGCAAGCTCAGTTTTCCTGTCTGTTTTCAAACCGATCACTTCAAAATTAGTTTCTTTCTATTTTTCTCAATTATGTAAAGTTTAAAAGATTTCAAATTCTATCCATCATCTCATAATTTGTTCCAAAATAACCACGTTGTTAACAACTTCACTTTCCTTAAAATCCTTAGAGTTTTTTTTTTTTTTTCTTTAAGGATGTTAAAAAAATTTGATGACTTGTTTTAAATCGATCAATCCAACTCAGCTTGTGCGATTTGCATTGAGTTATCAACTCATTTGAATAATGAGTTGGATTGGATTCAACTAAATGAAAATTTGATGAGTTGGGTTGGTTATAGGTTTACCTAATATAACCAAAACCAACTCGAACTTATTATTATCTTTAATATATATATCTTTTGTTACTTATAATACAATTATTTATATATTTATTGATTTTAGTTTTATTTAATTTAATTAGTTTTTTTAATAAACTTTTAAAAAATAGTTTCTTTAACACTTTGAAAACCAAAATTTTTTATTATATAAATTGAAATTGATTTGTTAATCTTAATTCAATATATGGAAATAATTATAGTAGATTTTTATGTATTTACATTTAATTTCTTTTTAAAACAAAATTATAAATAAATGATCTGATTAACCCAACCCAACCTAACCGAAATATTTCATGATTGAGTTAGGTTGGGTTCATTTTTTAATAAGAATTATTTGGGTTAAATAAATTTACAGCCCAAACAATTGAGCCGAGTTAAAGAAAGTCTTTCAACTCAACCCAACCATAAACAACCCTAATTTTTTTAATAGATGACCGAGAATTTGGACTTAAAATAAAATCTACCATACTTTTTAAAACTATTTTTTTTTTTTGACATTTTGTTTATGTCATATTAGTGCGAAATTATCAAGACTAATCATTGTGCACGTAAAGTTGGAATCTCGCTCTCACTTTTGCTCTTTGTTCTTAGTTGTTGCTCTTTTCTCTCACTGTTTATATTAAAAGAAAGTGAATAACAAAAGCTGCCAGAGTGAGAGTGAATGAGCCAGGAGCAAGAGTACTGAGAGAAAAAAGTGAGATTCAAGAGTTGAGAGCCTAATACATATGAACAATAAGGTCATCATAATTTTTGTCATTGATGATACAATCAAAAAGTTAAAAAGCTGACGTTTTAAAAAATGGGGTAAATTCCATTTTGTGCCCCGTGGTACAATTATCTCAAAATCTTTATTAAGTTTTTGTTTGAAAACTATTAGGTTCTTGAAAATGCTTATTTTCTCACCTTTTTTTATCAAAACAATTTTCTTATACGTTCTTTAACATGACTTCCATTTTTTTCTAACCATATACTTGAATTCATAATCTTAATCTTAGTTAAATGTCATGACAATAACTATATACATATATTATATTTCTTTTTTTAAATTTTCAAAAGCTTGGTTTTGGTTTTTTAGTTTTTGTTTTCAAATGCTTGGCTTTGGTTTTTTAAAAAACACTCCTAAAAAAAAGTATCTATACATATGTAATCAAATTCTTTTCAAACAAATTAGAAAAATTGTGAGTTTAAGGTAGTGTTAAGTTTAGAGTTAGAAAACTTTTGTTTCATTTGTAGAGTTGTGAGATGCAGTTTTTCCATAAATGTGTAAATTTTAATAGTATTTACCATTAAAATTGAGTTGTTTAACACGAACTTATGAAGTTAATAGGTTAAACACCCGTTAAATCATCGCTTTTACAACCATTTAAAACCAACTAAAAAGATAAATAACATTAAACGTGTGTTTAAACTGAAGACATACCGAAGTATACTCAGGGTCAAAGTATCCAAACGTGCCCAGAACTCTTGCAGTCACATGTGATTCTTGTCCTTCTGGCATAAACTTTGCAAGCCCAAAGTCCGATATCTATCAAACAAACAATAAGAGATATCAACGATGTAACCCTAATTAATTATAAGGACAAATATCAATTTACTTTAAACTAATAGTCGTATTCATTTGAACCTTGAATTTTTATAAATGTGTCAATTTAAACATTGAAATTTCATTAGTGTTAATTTAAATCCTCCATTATGTTATATTTGGATACACTTATGAAAGTTTGGGTGTTTAAATTGATATACTTATTAAAGTTCAAGGTTTAAATTGATATATTTATGAAAATTCAAGGTTTAAATTTATACAATTATGGGGTTTAAATTAATACTACTCTAAAAGTTTAGGGTTCAAATTGATACAACTATTAGTTTTAGAGTTAAATTGATACAAGCCACAAAGTTCAAGGGTATAAATTGATATTTGCTCTAATTATAACTATATATAAAATTATTATAAGTAAAACCAATAAGTAGTAGGAGTGCAACAAAAAATCGAAAAACCATACCAAACCAAATTGATCCACTGGTTTGGTTTGGTTTTCTAGTATAAAATTAGACATCTTGATTTGTATTTAGAGAAAACAAAAAATAGTTGGTTTTAATAAGTTTTTTGTTGAAAAAATCAGTCAAAACAGAACCAAATCAAAGGTATATATATACCCTTATAAATAAATTCTAACCCCTAGTTTCCTTTTAGAAAAATGACAAATTATTATGGTGCATATATGTTTATTATTTAGAAAAAGGTCAAGAAAAAAAACAAAAATGTCCAAATTCAATCTAAAAAAAAGAAATAGGCCAAATTTTAACTTGGAAAGACAAAAATGACCAAATAAAAAAAGCAAAAATGAAAATGAAAAAAATTGGAATAAAAAAAGAAATGACAGAAAATTAGAATCAAAACCGATAAAAACCGAACCAATAAAAATCAATAATCCATTGCTTTTGTTCTAGAACATTGGTTTGGTTCCTTTATTTACAAAACCAATCGATTTGGTCTGTTTATTGGTTGGCTTCAGAACCGACAAAATCGAATCCACTTTCATTCCTAATTAATAGATTATTATATAAAATTGAGAGAAAATGACTCTACATATATTTGAAAACTTTAGATCTCTTTCTCAGATACGGTGTTAAGATATTGGTTTTTGATTACCTTTGCATCCAAGTTGGAGTCAAGAAGAATGTTTGTGGATTTGAAATCCCTATGAACAATTGGCATCCCAGTAGCTGAACTCGAATGGAGATAAGCAAGTCCCTTTGCTGCTCCAAGTGCCACTTTCAACCTCCTTTCCCAATCCATCTTTGCTTCTCCAATTCCTACACAAAACCCAAACTCAAAATTTTACTTTATTTACCCAAAAAAAATTCAACCACTATTATATTGGGAAACAAAAAAGCTACCATTTAAATGATCTTGCAAGTTTCCTTTATGCATATATTCATAAACTAGAAACCGATGCTTCCCATCTGCACAATAACCAATCAAGGAAACAAGATTTGGATGGTCCAATCTGCTTAGAATGTCAACTTCCACTCGGAACTCACGCTCTCCTTCTGCTTCCTTAAATGCTGGCATCTCCATTTTCTTTATTGCTACAACCTTCACGAAATCCCATGTTTCAATCATTAATTTCGTGCCAATTTGATTCTAGATCAGTTGTATATATAACATTCTTTGAAGGTTTTAAAATGGTTAATAATTTGATGTTTGGAGTTTTGAGTTGTATAATAATGATTTCCCTTTTAGTTTTTAGTTTTTTAAATTTATACGTGGATTTAATTTCATTCAATTTTTTCTATTTAGGTGAAAAACATAAATTCTGAAATTTTTTATGAGCTTTCAAAACCGAACTTGTATGATTTTTGAAAACACGTGGGTAGAAAGTAGATAACAAAATATAAAACTTGTGAGTAGAAGTAGGACTTATAAGCTTAATTTACTAAATTCCATAAACCAAATGGTAACTATCAAGTGTGATCTTAGCTTTTATATACTAAAAATTTAAATTGTGGTTTATATATAACCATTTTTTTTAAAAAAAAAAAAAAAAATTATGACTGTTTTCACAATTTCTTCAAAATGATGTCAATATGAACATTCTTAAATCACCAATTGACCCAAAAACTTAAGGTAGTGGGTGAAGGTAACTTTAATATAATATATCATCTACCTAACAAGTGGAAATCAATTTTAATTGGAGAGGAAATAACATTACAGGGACTTGAACACAGGACATCCTGAACCAATACCATCTTAAATCACTAATTGACTGAAAAGCTTAAGCTAATGGGTGAAGGTAAATTTAATATAATGTCTAACAAACATAGCTCAAACGTGAATTTGTACCCTTAACCTCGAAGTCTGAGGTTCAATCTCACCACCCAAACAAAAAATCTTTAAAATAATCCTCATTTATTTTTGAAGATACCACTTGAATTCTTAATTAGTCAAATTTCAAAAAACACAACTAAGTTTTTAAAGACTACATTTTTTTTTCTTCAAATTTTCAAAACTTAGCATAAATTTTAACGAAATTGTTAGAAGTAGATAACAAAAGAAAGAAACTCATAGGTTGAAGTAGTGTTACCATAAATTTACTTTTTCACATTATCAAACGAGAGGTTAAGTAACAAAAATGAGAAAGAAGATATATAGATTAAAAAAAAAAAAAAAAAAACCACTCCCGATCGCAAGGTGCCTCGATAAACTCGACCGAAACCACCTTTTCCGAGCAAGTTAGCATCGCTAAAGGAACACGTGGCATCTTCCATTTCCCGAAGCGTGAAGACAGCAGATCCATGGTGTCTTTTGGAGGGTCTTTGAAGGGTTTGATCCTCAAGTTGCCACAACTCAACTGGTCTATAGATCCCTGATGAACACAACTTGGTAAGCCAAGAAAAGAATCGAGAAAAGGAAAGTTGAAGATGGTACATTATTAACATACAAGGATCATCTGCAGTTTGATGATCTAAATTATGAGAAGACTTTTTTCTTCTACGCCTCTTGTTCCATGCAGAAACCAAGCTAAATGCCATCATTTTAGATCATGTCCAATTCAAGATCTCTCTTCTTTTACACTTCCTCTTTTCATAGGGGATTGATAAAATGGACTTGTTTTTAGGCTTGAAGTGACAGAATTAATATTATTATATCATTTGATTGATACTGAAAATGCAATATACAACAAACAAGGAAGCTGAGAAGAAAGCAAAAAGGGAAGGGTTTTTTCTTTTGTTTTTGATATAGTTCGTTGGTTGGGTAGAGAAATTAAGAGAGAGATTATTGTGCTTCAAGGAAAAGAAAAGAGAAAGGCAAAAGGGTTGGTTATTGAAAAGGAAATGCAAGCTAAAATTTCTCAGCCTGCTTTTTTTTTTTTTTTTTTTTCTTCTACTGTGTCTTTATTTTGTAGTTTTAAGAGAGTTGGCGGTTGGGAGGTCGGTATCCGTTTTTGTTGAACCTATACATCAAATCTCTTTTTTCCACCTTGGATTATTACTTCTTTTTTTTTTGTGTGTGTATGTTTTTCATTATCTTTTTGTTGATATGCTTGTATAGTTTTCCAAAAATTGCATCTAAAACATATTATTAATATTGATTATTACTTCTTTTACGCACAAGGTTATATGTAGTTAATGTATATATTTTTGACCAAAAGATGTTGAGATTTCGTAAAATATTAAAAGTGTAATTATGTTACATCAGCAATGTTTAAAAGAATGATAGGCTTCCAACACTATAAGAGGAGTTTATGCCTTTATTTTTAGTTTAAAGTCATTCTAATTTAAAACACTTTAAACTTTGTTATACTAACTCAGTTGTGTGTGAGATAATGTTTAGAGAGAGTGTTTTCTTGTAATTGGAGTCGGGGAGAGATTTTTGTATGACTGTAATAATTTTTCACATAATGAAAATTTTTTCTGGTCTATAGTTTTTTCTCCGGTTTGAAGTTTTTCCGCGTTAATTCTTTAATTTCCTTATTATTTTTCTATTTATTTCTACGACAGTAGTGGAAGGAAGGTTTTTTCCCATACATTAACCCTACGTGTAGTTGTGTACCATGAAAGAGAGAGTGGTTGTGCTTTAGGTTTCAAAAGGTGTAATTATTATTGGTGATTTATTATTAAAAAGAAAAAAAGAATGAGGGGAGGGCAAAACCAACCATTTTAATAAACATTCAAAGCAAAATGTGTAGCATGTGGTAAAAAGATATTCGCAACAAATTTTTTAATGAATATATTTTTGAACGAGTTTATATGGAAAATATTTAACATGATATTTAAAAGTAATGAAAGAGATTAAAATAAAAAAGAATTGATGAATGGTTTAAATTAAAATGCAAAGAATATGATTGAAACAAAAGTTATAAGTTAAAATAGAATTTAAAAATGTGATTTAGATAGTTTAAAAGTATAAAGATGTGACAAATATTCTAAAAATATGAAATCCATTATTTTTTTAAAGAGAAATTCTTATAAATAGAAAAATTCAAAAAATATTTATAGTTTATAGCAAAAAGTTCTAAAGGTGTCGTGTACTTTTGAAACTTTTTGTTATAAAATGTAGATATTTTTAAATATTTTTTTTAATATTTAAAAAGACCCCGTTATTTTTAAAAAATTATGAACTCATTACTAATCAAATGAGTTAACATAATTTAAGGAAGACACTCTTTTTAACAATTATGTAACTTGACGAGTTTAATTTTTAGGATGATGTATGTTTGGGATTTAATTTGTCATATCCTTGTAAGCGAAAAACATAGGATGGCAATTGCACAACTACAATTTTTTTCAATCCGTTTACGCAAATTGGCCATTTTTATTATAGATTTCGATATAAATATATATATACTGCACAAAATATGTATGAAATTATGGGCCGAAGATATGTTCACAACTCTAAAATTATGTGAGTATATTATATAAGAGGTTTTTTTTTTATTATTTCTAAGTAAAAGAAAAAAAAAAGTACATTTCTCGAAATTTTTGCAATCAAATCACGCTTGTAACATAACATGAAATCAACAAACCGTGTAAAGATAATTGACTCAAATTATGACAATAGTTATATTAATAGAATATAATTACGAGCCAACCAAAACTTAGCTCAACTAACATCTGTATATAATGAGAACAAGAGATGTGGTTCAAATTCTTATCCCAATTTGTACTTAAAAAAATGAATATAATTGTGAAATGCATGTGTAGACTTGTTATTTTTTCTCTGATGTAAAATCTTATTTTTCTTTTTTCCTAAATATGGTTACTGTTGTAAATTTGAGGAGCACAATGACACATAATGAGAATAGGGATATGGAGAAAATATAATATAATAATAATATATAATAAAATAAATATAATATAATATATAAATATATGAAATAAATAAATAACAAAAAGTAAATAAAATAACAAAGAATGGATTTCTCCATTTTCTCCAATCTTTTTGGATTGATCACCAATATGTATGTCTTTCAAAACCCACCAAATGTCACTATTTATAGGCAATTTGACAAGTAGGAGGTGGATTACATGAATACTAATAGTGTGTAATCTTGAGACACGTGAACTATATATGGGGTAATGAATAAGTAACACAATACCAATTGACATAATAATGGGCATCTACATTACATCTAATTTAACATATTTATAATACTCCCCCTTAGATGTCCATTATATATGAAATATGCCTCCTTAAAACCTTACTAAGAAAAAACCCACTGGGAAAAAAATTATAGTGAAGAAAAAAGAGTACGTATTTCATATAATCTAATACTCTTAAAAAGTATATTTACTACCTCATGGAAACATCATTTGAGATCTCTGAGTCGCCACATTCCAATGTTGTGCACCAGTTTTTCAAAAGTTGCGGTTGGTAATGCCTTTGTAAATAAGTTTGTTAGGTTATCTTTCAAACAAATTTGTTGTACACTGATGTCGACATTTTCTTCAATATCATGAGTATAGAAAAGCTTCGGTGAAAAATGATTGGTTCTATCTCCTTTAATATATCCTCCTTTGATTTGAGATATGCATGCCGTGTTGTCTTTGTATGATATCGTTGGAAGATTTTTACTAGAAGACAAACCACATGTTCCACGAATGTGTTGAGTCATTGATCTTAGCCATATACATTCTCGACTAGCCTTATGAATTTGCAAGAATTTTAGCATGATTTGAGGAAGTGACTATTATGGTCTGTTTCACCGATCGCCATGATATAGTAGTTCCTTCATATGTGAACAGATAACCTGTTTGAGATAGCTTTGTGTGGATCAGATAAATATCCAGAATTTACATAACCAATTAGATCAAAACTTGATTTATTTGAATAAAACGAACCCATGTCGATTGTTCCTCAAAGATAATGGAGTATATGCTTAATTTTGTTTCAATATCTTTTGTTGGAGAAGAACTATATCTTGCTAATAATTTACTGAAAATTCAATATCTAGTCTTGTATTATTAGCAAGATACATAAGTGTTGGGTTGTATGTTTTAAAACTCGTAGTTTGTAAGATTAAACATATTCTATTTTCAATAAAGAAGTTATTAAAGTTAAGTTTATTCAATAAAATTGTTATTGAATATGTAAATTGCATTAAATCCAATGAACTAAGATCTATGACTATTACATGAGTACTTAGACTTTATGTGGAGACATAAGAGTGGATCAAGTTCGAGTAGATAGCCAAAACAGTCTACAAGTATATGAATAAGACTGGGTATCTTATTCTGGAAACATTATTAGATGCGGCCCACTTTGTACTTTGTACAAACGATGTGATCTGAATCGTTCATGTGGAAACATGTGAAATGGGGCATCCTATGCAAAGAGTTTGTGTAAGATCGGACCAAGAAATAAGTCACTCTTGTTTTATAATGTTGTTTACTATTTAAGACTGACAATTTCAAAGCGAGACCTAGGTAACTTGACCTTAATCCTGAACTAACTATAAACTCCTGTTTATTTAGGACTATTCTTAAATTTCTATAGGTGAGGGTTGGCTGAATAGCGCGGGCTCAATAAGCCTCCAATTTCAGGGGTAAGACTGGGTAGATAGCTGGGGACATAGGGTGTAAGATGAAATTCACTCTTACCCACTATTGGGGATAGTGGAGAGGTTGTTCCCTTAAGTGATGACTCCGAATCTTGAACAAGGGGTCCACCCTCTCATTGGCCCGAGAGGAATTCAGTTTGGTGCTTGGATCACAAACCAATTGTTCATTAGAGAGTCGGTGGGACTTAAGGAACAAGATGTAATCTCGAGAGTAAAACAACTCTTGACCCAGTTGTTATTACGAAAAACCTATGAAGGGTTGACTTACTAATTATGTTTAAATCAAGTGGACAAAAATATATCCACAGTGAGGGGAGAGCAACTACTAGGCTTTAGTGGAATGACCCAGTAGTTAACGAATGTTGATTAATTCGGTTTAAAGAGTTTAACCAATTATAATCGGACCGTTGGAGCCATCTATAGGTCTATTAGGTCCCCTTGCTAGCTCAAATGGATTAAACCTTAGAATAGCGTAATGAGAGAAGTTGAAACGTTCAAATTCAAATTAAGGGAATCAGTAATTATATACGATATAAATATACGTTTAATTATTAAAATCAGAGAATTAGATAATATTTAAATATGATTTAAATATTAAATAACCTGAATAGGGATTCATGGTTGTGGAATTTGTGTTTTAATAATTTGATATTTGATATTAAATCATTTTAATTAATTATTTAAATAAATTTTATTTAAAATTAATTATTTGAATTAATTTTATCTAGAATTGATATTTTGAATTTTATGAAAATTTAAATAATAAATTCATTTTAACTTTTGAAATTTTAAATTAATTTCTTAGAAAATTGAAATTCAATTTAAAGAGAAAATGGGTTTGGTGGGTTTATCTCACTTCCAACACCTAAATTCCACTTTAATATTTACCTAATTGCTATCAAAATTGGATGCAATTAGATTGCATGAGATACCTCAACAAAACTGAGTCAATTTGTGCTGAGAGGTAGGAGATGCAATGAACAACTTTGGCTGAAAATGAATTGAGAGTTCTTCAACTTCAGTAGAAAACTAGTCTTTCTCCTTTAGAATTCCCTTCAAACTCATTTTGGGCTCCACCACCCAATCTAAGGTCTTAGAGAATAGTAAGGAAGATCAAGTAGTGGTCTATAAGCATTTTAAAGAAGAAATTCGAGCTGGATCTCAAGGATGGAAGAGTTCAACAAAGATATTTAAAAAACCCTATTTCTTATTCTTGTACATACTTGCTTAGATGCTAAAATTGATTGAATTAGAGTGCTTAATGATCTTGATTGCTTCCGCTAATTGCATGCTAACTCCATCAATTGGTATCTGAGCATGATTTAAGCACTCAATTCGTGTTAATTTTAGTTTAGGGGGTGTTTTTCATAGGTTGTATGAAAATGGTTACTGATATGGATAATTTTAGATTTGGAATTTTATTTCTCTTCAATTCATTGTTAATTATTGTAATTGGCTCTTTGTTTATGGGCCTTAATGTGTGATTAAGGATCTGTAAATTTGTTAAAGTCAATAGAGTTGCAATTAGATTATAATTGAAGAAAGAAACAATAAAGGTCAGCTGCAAAAAACAAGGGATGAAGCTACTGCCAAGCAGTGTTGCAACGCTGCTCTTAGAGGGTTGCAACGTTGTTCTTTAGAAAATCTATATTAGAAGCATTTTCCCGTGGTATTAAAATATTGGGATGAAGCATTACAACATTGTTCACCCTAGCCCAGAATGTACGCGCCTACCAACAATTCAAGTGAACCGGTTCGAGTCAAGAAGGTCCGATTCAACTTGGTTTTGGCCGATTCAACCCATTTTAGAGCCTTAAAGGTCCGATTCGAGTGGTTTGGGCCCGGTTTAGGACGGTTCGTGAGGTCGATAGGCTGTTTGAAGCTATTTTTTAAATTATTATTATAATAATTTAGGTTGATTGCTTGCTTAGGATGTCAAAACTGGTCCATATCAGTGTGTTTAATTATTTACACATTATGAATGTATGTTATAATTAAATAAATCTTGTATTGCATATAGTATGTTATGTAGATTTAAAATCCCACCATAGGAAGCATGTATCATGTAATAAAAGTTTGTTATAAATAGTTATAATGTATAGTATGCATGCGTTAAGGTTTCAAGTGTTTAATATAAAGTGTTATATTAAATCTTGAAATGCTTGATGTATGTTATGGATAAAAATCACGTCTACAATTTTATAACTTGTTATAAAAATGGATTAGACATTTAAAATCCGTAACAAAGATAAGATGCATGCTCACCTAGGGTTTATAAATAACAACTTGTTTTAATAGTTAAAATAGGTCTTTATCTTGTAAAACTTAGGTTACAAACTCAGTCTATAATCCTGTTTAAGACTGGAGGTACTTAAGTTAACAGTTTATGGAACATCTCCTACCTGGGGATTATAGCTGAATAATTGAGCGTTGTTAACCCGATTTTGAGCATGTGTGAGCGATGTGAGGTTTTAAAATTGGTTTATCACCTAGCCATCGTAGGTTAAATCCAAATATAAAAGTTATACTTGGAAAAATCACATAGACTTAGGTTATTTATTAGCGGAATATACCTAAGTATATATTTACCCAAAACAAATAGAACACTTAAGTGGGAGATTAATAACATATATGATATGTTGTTCTCAGCTCTCACATCCTTAAGAGTTTACACCGTGAGATTCATGCTCGACTTCGTGTCACCCTGGGAGTAACCTTCATCCGAAAAGTGTTTGCATGGGTTCAATAGCAAGGTGAATAGGGGAAGTAGTTCATAGTAAGTGGATGAAGAATGTGTGTCAACGTGTCTTACAGTCTCTTCCATTAGTTTGGACCGTGAGATTCCTATGTTGCGTCTGCTTGTCGTTTTTAGGCGACATACGCTAGTTATTTTTCGGCAACTATCCCCTCAGAGGTGATGAAACGAACACATGCGCAGTGGAAGAAAAATGAATCTAAAATACTTTAATTAGGTTAATTATAAAGGATAAGCATGCAATAAAACAAGAAAAAGGGGGAAAGAATACGACCTTTGTAGACTTTAAATCTTCTCAAAATTAGCTCCAATCTCCTCACGAATGATTCATAGACCACCATGAGAGTCTTCCCGACTATTCTCCGACTTTAGAATGGGATGGTGGGAGCCGGTGAGTGACTAAGTTGGGGAGGAATAGGTTAAGGTTTGAGAGAGATTTAGGCCTAAGATTTTTCTTAAAAATCTAAAAAAATCTCTACTTTGTCAAGAAAAACCAAATATCATAGAACTCTTCTACTTATAGACCATTTCATGCATGACATGCAATTTTGAGTTTGATGAGAATTTGACACTAAAAAAATCACTAACTCGAAGTGGGATTAAGTGGGACAAGTGTCTTCAAATGAAGACAACACTTAGCAATTCAATAGTTGGAATTTTCCATTCACAAATGTTGGATCTTTCCACTAACTTGGCCAAAGTTTGACTCTCAAAGTCCCAAGTTAACATATTTGACTTTTTGACTTACAAAAGTCAAAAGACAATAATTTGACTTCCATTGCATTTTTTACCTAGTCAACAATTTGACTTTTAATGCAATTTTGACCAATTCCCTTTAATTTCAAAATTAATTCTAATAATCAATTTTAAATTAAATTAATATTAAATAATTAATTAAAACATTTAATTAATTTAATCTAATATTAAATCCAATACTAATTCCAATTTATATGAATCCTTATATCATAATCTTGATTTTTAAATCTTATTTAAATATCTCCTATTTTCTCTATATTTATGTTTAATTCACAATTAAACATTAGGTTAAATATATTATATATATTTAACACTTTGCTCTAAAAATTGAATTTAAACACTTCAAATTCGTTCATTACATTGTTTTAAGGTTTAGTCTAATATGAGCTAGTAGGGGGACCTCACAGACCTACAGATCATGGGCTCCAATGATTCATAATTAACCGGCTAAACTCTTTAACCTAATTAACCACCATTCGTTAATTACCGGGTCACTCCACTAAAACCTAGTAGTTGCACTCCCCTCATTGTAAATATATTATGACCACTCGATATAACAATGATTAGTAAGTTAACCCTTCGCAAGTTGTTCGTAATAACAGTTGGGTCAAAAGTTGTTTTACCCCCGATATTACATCTTGCTCCTTAAGTCCCACTGATCCTCTAATGAACAATTCATTGTGATCTAATCAATCAACCGAATCCTTCTCGGACCAATGAGAGGGTGGAGCCCCTTGTTCAAGACCCGGAGTCAGCAGTTAAGGGAACAATCTCTTTACTATCCCTAAAAGCGGGTAGGAGTGAATTTTATCTTGCACCATATGTCTTCAGCTATCTACTAGGTCTTACCTCTAAAATGGGAGGCTTATTGAGCCAGCGCTATTGAGCCAACCCTCACCTATGAAAATTTAAGGATAATCCCGAATAAACAAAAGTTCATAGTTAGCTCAGGATTAAGGTCAAGTTACCTAGGTCATCGCTTTGAAATAGTCAGTCTTAAACAATAAACAATGTTATAAAGTAAGAGTGACTTAATTCTTGATCTGATCTTATGTAAACTCATTGCGTAGGACGTGTAAAACCCTGAATTTCACCTAAGTAAATTAGGTTAGAACTTGGTTAGTAAGGAAACTTGAAGAAGGATAAAAGAGGAGGAAAATGCCTTAAGTGTTGAAACTAGACCTTTAAGGCTAAAACTTAAGTTATGGTTAAGTGAGGTTTTAGGTGATAAAATTTTGGCTAAGTATGGAAGGCATGTGTTGATACCATGCATTAGGATGAGGGAGTAGAAAACAATGGCCTTTCCATTTGAAGTGTAGGCGTTGACATTGTCATTAGAGGTTAATTAAGCTTATTAAGTGTAGGCGTTGACATTGTCATTAGAGGTTAATTAAGCTTATTAAGTGTAGAAGCTTAAGGAATACCATGCGTTAGTGTGAAGCTTGCGGCCAAGACACCAAGTAATGAGTGTTGTACTTGGCAAAATCCATGATGGACGCATGGTGTAAGTGGCTGAGCAATGACATTCAAAGAGTTGTCTAGGCGGGGACAAGAAGGACATGTCAAACGCAAGGTGTGGCCGAGAGTAAGGGCATGTGGCACACAAGAACTTGTGAGGCTAGGGTAAGACATTGGACAAGGAAAATAGAGGCTAGTTGATCGCATGAGTGGGCAAGACAATGCTTATGCGTTGAAGCCATGCGATGGCTAAGTCATTGCAAGGTTAAGGAAAGCCTCATGGACATATGTGACAAGGTTGGTCTAGACGAGGAGGTTTGCATGCATTGGTGTGTCGTATGTGAAGGAACTCTTATTCAAGAGTACCTATGAGAAAAAACAAATCTTTCCAATTCATTATGACAGAATTTCCACATATACATTCAAACATACAGATATGCATTCACAATGCTAAAATACTGGTATGCTTAGAGAATCAATAAATAAGAGACTGAGAGATCATATCAGTTGAAGACTTTTTTTTCACAGTAACTCTCGCTTTCACTAGAATGGCAAGCTATCATTCAGCAACTCCCAATCGTCTACCTCGAACAATCTACACATGAACAGAAGGAAACGGGGACAACACCATCACTTAGAGCCCTCAGTATTCTCAGAGTGAGAATCCAAAGGGTGGGCTTTGTTCGAATTTGGTAAAGGGGAGGAGGAAGAGAGATTGTATACAACGATCAAGCAAGTGGGAGAAAGACTCGTCTATCGTATAGACAAAATGCTTGATCTTTTAGGTGAAGTATACGATCGTGTTGGAAAAGGTAAGCGATCGTCTAAACAATCGTGTAGGAAAAGCTAAGCGATTGTCTATACGATCGTTTAGTAAAGCTTGGGTTCTAACTGATCGCTTAGAAAAAGGTAAGCGATCGTTTAGTAAATAGCGCATGTTGAATTTAAGTGAAAAACATGTCCTAAAACTCGTAGTTTGTAAATTAATAAACATATTCTGTTTTGTTTTTCGATAAAGTTGTTATTGAAATTGTAATCTTGAATCCAATAAACTAAGGTCCTGAGGCTATTTAATGTAGTTTGAACTTTATGTAGTGACATAAAAGTAGATCAAGTTCAAATATATAGCCAAAATGGTCTATAGTATATGAATAAAGTTGTGCGCCTTATTCTGGGGACACTATGGATGAGGCCCACTTTGTAGTTAGTACAAACGATGTGATTCTGACTCGTTCATATAAAGATATGTGAGTGGGGGCATCCTATGCAATGAGTTTGCATAAGGCTGAACCATGAAATAGTCACTTTTTACGTTCTAAATGTTGTTTTATGTATAAAACTGACTATTTCGTTAATTGATGACCTAGGTAATTTAATCTTAATCCTGAGCTAACTATGAACTCCTATTCACTCGGAATTATCCTTAGATCTACATAGGTGAGGGCAGCTCACCATCACTGGCCCAATAAGCCTCCCATTTCAGGGGTAAGATCGGGTGGATAGCTGGGAACATAGAATGCAGGACGAAATTCACTCCTATCCGTTATAGGGATAGTAGATAGGTTGTTCCCTTTAGTACTGAATCCAGATCTTGAACAAGGAGCCCCACCCTGTCCTTGGCCCGAGAGGGATTCGGTTTATAGGTTGGACCTTAAACCAATTGCTCATTAGAGGATCAGTGGAACTTAAGGAATAAGATGTAATCTTGAGGGTAAAATGGTTTTTATAACCCAGCCGAGATTACGAACAACCTATGAAGGATTAGCTTACTAATCATGGTTATATCAAATGGACACAAATATATCTATAATAAGAGAAGTGCAACTACGGGACTATAGTGGAATGACCCATTAGTTAACGAATGTTGATTAGCTCCGTCTAAAGAGTTTAGCTAGCTAATCTCGGATCGTTGGAGCCCATGATCTATAGGTCCATTAGGTTCCCCTACTAGCTCATATGGAATAAACTTAGAACAGCATGATAGAATAATTTGAATTGTTCGAATTAGGTGAAGAGAAAGAAACCGACAAGTATATATGATATAGTGATCGGGTTTTCAGTTTAGAGATACAGATTTAATATTTAAATGTGATTTAAATATCAAGAATATGAATACATTCATATTCGGAAGCTCGGAAATAATGGAAATTGTCAAAGATGTAAAAAGTCAAAGAGTTGACTTTTGACTTTGAAAAGTCAAATTTTGACCGACCTTATATTCAAATGTGATTTGAATTTCGAGAAAATGAATGTGGATTCATACTCGGGAGGTCAAAATTAGTCAATACGAAAAAAATCATAAAAAATCAAAATGTTGACTTTTTGGTCAAAGTTTGACTTTGACCAAATGATTATTTTGTCTTTTGACTAAAGTTAGTGGGAAAATCCAAACTTTTGTTGGATAATTCCACTAACAAAATAGTGGGCTACATGTTGGCTTATAATGGAGACATTAAGCCCACTTAGATAGTGGATCCTAGGTGTTGGGTTTTTATGAATTGATTTCATACAATTGTTGCATGGTCGTTTTCTAGAAATATGAGCTTTTTAATTTGGATGAAAAACTTGTGACTTTTTTCCAATTTTAGTTTTCAAAATGTTGCTGGAAAAATAAAAACTCAAACCACAAAATTCTATTTATTTTTCCATCTCTTTCTCTCTCTCGGGTTCTTCATTCATTGGGTCTCACAACCCAGTTCTGAGTCCAGAGAATAGTAGGTCAACTCTAGTGGTGGTCTGGAAGAGTTCTGGTCGAGATTCAGCGAAGAAAAGCATTGTTCACGAGCTACAAAGGTTGTATCCCATACCTTTTATTTACTGTTTTTTCCTTCATTATGCATGTTATTTTCCTTTTAATAAAAGCAATTAGAGTGTAATTAGATCCTTATTCCGCTGCGTATGTCTCGTGTTCCATCAGTGCACGCGAGTGTAAGCGTTAAGTGATCATTCAGCACTATCGAATAGGTAAGCGATCGTTCAGCACTATCGTATAGGCTATGATTTTACTAAGTGATGATACACTTCAACACTATGTCGCGCATCTAATGCTTAACACACCATGAGCTATTTAAGCGTCTCAAATCGATTCTTCATCTTACTCATCCATTATGAAAACAGAAGAGACGCCGGCCAATTATCCTATAACTGTCTAATTAATAAATAATAAATATAATCTCATTATATTCATAACCTATGGCTTAATATCATATATTAATCATAGTATTTTTCTTCCACTAGATATAAATCATATTTATATCCAATTTCCTCCAAATTAATGTATCTC
This sequence comes from Benincasa hispida, assembly GCF_027475165.1. Taxonomy (NCBI): domain Eukaryota; kingdom Viridiplantae; phylum Streptophyta; class Magnoliopsida; order Cucurbitales; family Cucurbitaceae; genus Benincasa; species Benincasa hispida. Next base: position 50,557,565 of record NC_143488.1, on the reverse strand, counting down.
ATACATAAAATTAATTATATCATATATAATTAACAAGTTCAATTATATCATATATAATCGAACTCCCTCTTATCAATTTGAACATTTCAAACTGACCAAAAAACCGATTCTCAACTTTTATTCAAGCTACCAAAGGGACCTTATAGACCTATGGCTCGAAGCTCCAACGGTACATAAATAATTGACTAAACTCTTTAACCACAATATCCACCATCTGTTAATTTCCAAGCATTCCATTAAAGACTGACAACTGAACTCTTCTTACCATAGATATATTTCTATGTCCATTGGATATAACCAATCATCAGTACGATGACCCTTCACAGATTTTCGTAAGTACAGTTGGACTAATTTACCGTTTTGTCCATGTAGTTACATCTTACTCATTAAGTACCACTGATTCCTCTAATGAACAATACAACATAGTCCTACTATTTGTGAACACCTCTCGGGCCATGAGAAGGTGTGTGGCGCCACATCGTTCAAGCCCTAGGATCAGCCCTTAAAGGAGCAATCTATCTACTTACCCCTGCTTTGGGGAAAGAGTGAACTCCATCTTGTGAAGCTAAGTTCTCATCTCCCAAATCAGACGAATCCCCAAAGTGGTAGGTTTGAGTTGGCGCTCTGGCCACTCGCACCCATGCAAATCAAAGGACCGCTATCAATGGCAAGAGTTCCCAACTCACTCAAGATTGAGATCATGTTACCTATGGTCATCCTAGTGAAGTGAAGTCTCTGTCATGAACAGAGTTATATGACGAGACGTTAACACTTCATGGTCAGGTCTTATACAAACTCTTTGTATAGGATGCCCCCGCTCGCATGTCCCCTACACGAATAATTAGAATCAGACTATTTGTAACTATTCCACAAAGCGGACCGCGTCCGTAGTGTTACCAGGATAAAGTTTCCCTCCTATATCAATATACTACAGACCATTTTGGTTATCACTTAAGACATGATCCACTTGTATGTCACTACATACATGCTTAATAAAGACAACCAAGGATATTAAGTTTATTGGTTTGCGGTAAAGTAAATAAAACATCTAAATGTGCAAAGTCAAGAAGTGAAGTAAATATCATATATTATACATCACAAGCGTTCATACAAAATGTGTTTACAAACTACAAGACACGAGACTTTAGGGCATCAACCCCAACAATCTCTCACTTGTCCTAAAGCGAAGTGGGGTGTACAAAAAAATAAGTACAAAATAATAAACTAGGGCATAAAAGCCCAGTACAATAAAATCTCCCACTTGCCCTAGTCCAGCCACGGGCGGTCTCGTAGACCCATGCTCTGAAGGTGACTCTCAAACACTGTAGCCGTGAGAGCCTCCGTAAACGGATCAGCAACATTTTGCTCCGAGGCAATCATCGTGACGATCACGTCTCCTTGGTGCACTATCTCGCGGATCAGATGATTCTTTCGCTCTATGTGTTTATCGCACCTGTGACTCCTGGGCTCCTTGGAGTTCACCACTCCTATTGACAATTTTCTTGTATACACAAAGTTTGTCAACATTCTGTTTAAAACCATAAGATTTTATCGCAGTGTCAAATCTTATATTTCAGGATTGAGATGCTTGTTTTAACCCATAAATGGATCTTTTAAGCTTACAAACATTTTTCTTTTGACCCTGTTCAATGAACCCCTCTGGTTGAGACATATAGATACTCTCCTCAAGTTAGTCATTCAGAAATGTTTTCTTGACATTCATTTGTCATATATCATAATCATAAAAGGCAACAATGGATAAGGGTATTCTAATAGACTTAATCATGGCAACTGGAGAGAAGGTTTCTTCGTAGTTCACCCTCTCTCTTTAGGTAAACCCTTTTGCCACGGGTCTAGCTTTGTAGGTTTGTACCTTACAGTTTGGTCTCGTTTTCGCTTGTAGATCCATTTTTAACCAATAGGTTTTATCCCATCTGGTTGATCTACAAGTTCCCAGACTAAATTGAAGTATATAAACTCCATTTCTAGGTCTATGGCTTTTATCCACTAGTCTCGATCCACATCTTCTATTGTTTGTTTAAAGGTTAATGGATCCTCCAAGCCATTAAATAAACTAACTTAACTTAAATAAAAATATCAAATAAACTAAAATAAGAATTTCTAAAATTAATTAGATGTCTACAATATTAAATAATATCTAGAAAACATGCTTGAATCTTAAGAATTTTTCAAATAAACAACTACTAATATTATTCGTCTTAAATATAACATAACATCTACAAATTCTTAACTCTGAAATAACATTATATAATAACAAAGTACTTATAAAATACAATTCTTAACCTAACATAGCTTGTTAAGAGATCCACCTTTGTTCGATCTCCAAAACTAGCATGTAGTGAGCAACCCCGACCCGAGCAAAGATAATTTATTTTCACCAATTTACAACTTAAACCACAAATGTAACAAAGTGATAAGATCGGGGTCGAATCCACAGGGAGACTGTTGAATTAACTTAGACTAATTAATGAATTCCAAGTAAAAATGGGGTTTTGGTGATTCTTGATTTTGTTTACAAAATAAATTAAAAACCAAACAAAGAAGAATAAATAAGAGATAGCAAAAAGAGAATTGAATCAAATTAATGGAAAATCTTGGGACTAGTTTGCATGTTTTTTATTTTCTATAATTAGTTACTAGTTAATTCCTCTAATTATGTGAACCCTCAACCTATTAGAAATTTTAATAGCCCAATTAGCCAATTTCGATAACAATCTAAATCAACCCTAAATCAGTTTTAAACTTTTTTTTCTTAGCGACATATGAGTTAAAAATAAAAAGCATATATGAGTTAAAACTGAAAAGCATTAAGTAAAGGGTTCAATTGTCGAGACATACTATAAGTCGGACAGCCACATCTATAGCGCAATTTATTTGGGAAGATTATACTAAGGCATACAAGAATTTCACCAGAAAAAGTCTAGACCTTAAACATGTGATCCTAATACGTGCAACTTAATCACTCAATTATGCACATGCTAGAATGATTTTTCATGCAAGAAATTTAATAAATTAGTTTGTCAGAAAAATTCATCAAATTTCTATTATTAATAAATCAAATCTACCCAAAGGATTCACAACAATTAAATAAATTAAATAGTAACTTCAAGAATTAAGGCATACAAACTATCCTAAGAAAATTACTTAGCCTCTAAAAGGCATATTACAATGATCAGATGAATGAGTCGAGGCTGACTTTGATGAAGATCGATCAAGGATTTGGCTTCAATGGCTTTTCGAACTGAACTAAACTCTCAGAACTCGCTCTATTTGGAAGACAAAAATGTTTGGCGACTGTAACTCTCTTATTCTCTGCGTGTCTTCATTGTTGAACATCAACGTTTCATTTAAAGGTTGCTCACAATGTTGCAATGCTACGAAATAGCGTTGCAACGCTTGCTTGTGCCGCACAATCATCAATTTTCCATCAACTTTCGTAGCGTTGCAGCGCTTGAAGGGGGCATTGCAACGCTTGAGGGGGCATTGCAACGCTGAGCACACTGCCTTACAGCGTCGAGGGTCGAGCATCGAGGTGCATTGCAACGTTGGCCTTGATTTAACTCCGGAGCGTCACGACGTTCGGGGGAGCATTGCAACGTTGCCCTATATTTAATGCTACTGCCTTCCAACGTCGAGTGAGCATTGGACCAAGGATTGATAAGAGCATTGCGACGCTGAGGGTTCTACCAGATACTCGATACTCGCTGCTCGCTTCCTCGATGCTCAATACTTGTTTTCTTGGTGGAATTTGACTCAATAGAACTTGATGGTTATCTGTACTCGATGGTAATTTGGCTGTCTCATTTCCTTTGAAGCCCGGATGCTTAAATCATCTCTTAATTGCTTCAGTTTAACCTCGTTTGGCTCCAAATCACCAATTCCACCTCATGATTGTTCAGTACTTACAAAATAAGGAAATAAACATGTAATATTCAATAACAAGCCAGAATTAAGCTAGGAATAATAACTCTCTTTTAGAACTAACAATCTTATAAATCTCGAGATACCTACAAAAATACAAATTTAAATAAGTTCAATGCTCAAATATACCATATACCAATCTCAAAATGAATATAGAACTTAAAACTCAACTAAGAACATTAATGAATTGAAACAAACCAACTCAAATTTACATATTTCAATCCCAAACTCAATATAGAACTTAAAACCATCAACTTAAACTGAAACATAATTATACATTTACCCCTATACCAACTTTAAACCCCAAGATAAGAACATTAACAAATATAAATGAACTTTATGCGATCTCCCCCACTTTGGCCTCAAGCCAGTCTGTATTTACACATTTTAAACTCAAACTTAATATACAAAGAACAATCTTAACATCGGTATATAACTTAAAACTCAACTTATGCATAAACATAATTAGACAATCACCTTTATACGAACGGGAACCTAACATAAGAACATTAACAAATTCAAATGAACTTTATTCAAAATGAATATAAAACTTAAAGCTCAACTTAAGAACATTAACAAATTAAAACAAACCAACTCATATTTGCACATTTCAATCTCAAACTCAATATACAACTTAAAACTCAACTTAAACTTAAACATAATTACACTTTTACCCTTATACCAATTGTAAACCCAACATAAAAATATTTGAATTTATTCAATCTCTCTTTCTCTCTCTCCCTCCCACCTCCCGCTTAATTTATTTTAACCACAAACTCAATATAGCATATAGCCATCTCAAAATTATTCTCAATCTCAATATAGAACTTAAAACTCAGTTGAGAACATTAATGAATTGAAACAAACTAACTCATGTTTACATATTTCAAACTCAAACTCGATATAGAACTTATGTGGAAACTTAAACTTAAACTTAAACATAATTTTACCCCTATAGCAATTTTAAATCCAACATAAGAAAATTAACAAATATAAATGAACTTTATACAATATCTCATCTCAAGATTAATCTCGAACTCAATATAAAACTTAAAATTCAACTTCAGAACATTAACTATACTTTACATAACTATACGTTTATGTTGTTACCATAACTACAGGATAACAATATACACAGTCTTTTAATTAGTTTACTACGAAAATTGAAGAGCTCATACCTAGTTCGATTTATCTTTCATGAGTTGTAATATCGTAACTTTCATATCATCCATCTTAGTTTGTCTTCTTTCTTTCAGTTCGTCCAATCTAGCTAATCTAGACTTTAAGGATTCTATCTTTAATTGTTGCTCTTCTATAACTTTCGAGGAGGATATACTTGACAATATATATATATTACACTTTGGTGTCCTACCAAGACCCACTCCTGTACCCAATACCTGCTCGTTATTTCTTATTCTGATATTGGTTCATACCTTTCCTGTGTGGAGGCATCTCTTAATTCAATCATTTGATTCTACATTAATAATTAGGACTAATAATTGTATGAAAATTTTTATAAATAAAGTTATATTGCAGAATAAAAACTTACATATGCATCATTAGCGACTTGATTAACAAACGAGTTGTCACTCTTAGAGTGTGTACGCTTAAATAAGTCTACTAGGTCCATTGTTTGATTGTCAGGTCCTTTCTGTAAAAAAAAAATCACATAGAAGATATTAATAATACTTTCTTAGAAATCAAATATAGAAATACTTTTATTTCTACCATGGATTCTCATATGCATATGAAAGTCTTAGAACCAACTGTATGAGTGAACTTTAGAGCTGACCAATTCTTTTGATTAGTCTCTACCACTTTCTAATAGAATGAGAAATTAAGAGGAAATAAGTAATTGAAATGTAAGTAAACTGAAATAAACACAAAAATTCTTACTTTCCATTAAGTGGATTCAAACTTGATGCATAAAAAGTGCCAATCTTCAATGACATCTTTAAGTCAATCAAGTGGGTGTGCTCATGCCTCTTCAGGACTTGCATATTTTTATTAGTGTTTGTGTAGTTCTGCCCTATACTCTTTAAACGAATTTTTCATCTATTCATCGATGAAATTATTGACCAATTGGTTGGACAAGTTAAACACAAAATGGTTCTGAATTAAAAAAAAAAAAAGAACTAATTAGTATCCATGCACACACACATATATAATTTGTAAAATATCAAATATCCATCTTACCATTAATTGACTTTTAACAAGCTCTTGCTATTGGTACCTCTTTCCATGTTAAATAACAAATAGAAAAGGATTCCCAAACGTTGGTACCAATGGCATTGTTAAACTTTGTTGCATTATCACAAATTGGTTTCTCCCATACAGGGTCGATCTCAATAGGAATTCTCCCAAATGCTTGGACATATTTATCTAAATCAATATTCCGAGAGTATCTGCGTCCCATCCTACTAGTCATACAACTGACCTTTAAAGAAAATATACGTTGTTAGTTTAAACATTAGATTTTTCCCGACACAATTCAAAATTTCATTGGGAAATATCTTTTTCCTAACATTGTTTATGTCGATGGTCCAAAAGAATGATATCGGGAGAGCCAATTTCTCCCGACATTATTCAAATTTCATTGGAAAATAATTTTTTCTCGACACCACTAAAAAGCATCGGGAAAAATACACTCTTCTGATGTTTTTTTCTGCGTCGAAAAAAGTTTCATCGGAAAAAACCAAACCTTTTATAGTGTATCTATTGCAGATTGAAACAAAGAATGTTAGTGCCTTTTATAACATGTCGTTGATCTCTTTTAACATTAAAAAAAATTGAATCAGAACATGTTTGGATTGTCTAGAAAAAAGTCACCTTCATATAAATATTTTTTTTAATAAAAAAACAAAAAAATTACTCAAAATAAAAATACTCACGTGTTTGGATACATTTTCTCAAACTAGTTTTTATACACAAGTTATTGGTTTGTTATACAATCAAAATGGTTCCATTAATGTCAAATTACTATGACCATTAAACACTATGAACTAATCATTTCAAATTTTTATTTGAAAAATACTTTCATTGCCCAAGTTTTTTTAATTGTATATGATTGACTGAGTTGGTCATTAGAATTAGTCATCAAAGTTAGTTATTGAATATGATTGATAGAGTGGATCACTAGAGATGGTCATCGAAGGTGATCGTCGGAATTAGTTACCAGAGATAATTGTCAAAGCTAGTTGTTGGAAGTGGTCGTTGTAGTTGATCGTTGAAGGAGGTTTTCGCTGGAGTTGGCCATTGAAGGTGGTCATCACTAGAGCCATGGAGTGGTTATTGAAGTTGGTTATTAACACATGTCATGACGATGATTGTCGTTTGAATGATGCGACGATAGTTGTTGATAGTGGTTGTTGCTGGAATTGCTCGCCAGTGGATGGAGTTATTGGAAATGCGGGAGAATTGGGTTTTTAACCCATCCAACCCAATTCAAGTTAGTAAGCAAATACCACGCATAAGTGTAGGAAATTTTTCATATTGGTCTTTTCAAAACTAGTGTGTGATATATCAAAATTGAATAGATAATATAAATTGTAATATTTAACTAAATCTATAATCCAATTACTATTATTATTATCTAAAAGAATTATTGTTATTATTATTTTTGAAAGAATATATCATCCCATTTATGAAGTCAAAATTAATGTAATTGTTAGGGTAATTGTAATGGAAAGAAATTTTAGAGATAATAACCAAGTGTATAGCAACATTTTTAAAAAATTACAAATATAGCCAAGTCTATCATAGACTTCTATCGTTGATAGACTTGTATGGTCTATCAATGATAGACCACCAATGATATGGTCTATCACCAGTAACAGAAGTCTATCACTGATAGATTTACTGATAGACTCTACTATATTGGCAATATTTTTTTAAATGTTACTATTGTTGGGTTTTATGTCCTAAAAACTTGCAGTTTGTAAAATGATAAATATTTTTTATAATCAATATACTTATTATTGATTTTATAAATTGTATGAAAGTCTAAATCCAATAAACTAAGACCCATGACTATTGTATGAGTACTTGAACTTTATGTGGAGATATAAGAGTGGATCAGGTTCGAGTAAATAGTCAAAATGATCTATGGTACATGAATAAGGTTAGGTACCTTATTCTGGTAACACCATTGGATGCGGCCTACTTTGTAGTTGTTATAAAGAGTTGTAAAGTGCTACATACGATGTGGTCCTAATTCGTACATGCTATGACATGAGGAGTGGGAGCGTCCTATGTAATGAGTTTGCATAAAATCAGGACCAAGAAATTAGTCACTCTTACTTTATAACGCTGTTTATTGTATAAGACTTACTATTTCACCTAGATGACCTAGGTAACTCGATCTTAATTCTGAGCTAACTATGAACTCCTATTTATTTGGGATTGCTCTTAGATTTGCATAGGTGAGGGTTGGCTCAACAGCGCTAGCTCAATAAGACTCCCATTTCAGGGGTAAGACTGAATAGATAACTAGGGACATAGGGTGCAAGACGGAGTTCACGCCTACTCGATTTAGGGATAGGAAAAAGGTTGTTCTCTCAAGTACTGAATCCAAGTCTTGAAGAAGGGGCCACACCCTCTTACTAGGCTGAGGGAATTTGATTTGGTGATTGGATCACAAACTAGTTGTTCATTAGAGGATCAATAGGAACTTGAGGAATAAGACGTAATATCGGGGTAACATATATTTGACCCAGTCGTTATTACGAACAACCTGTGAATGGTCGACTTGTTGATTATGGTTAAATCATGTGGACGTAATATATCTACAGTGAAGGGAGTGCAACTATGGGCTTTAGTGGAGTGGCCCATTAGTTAACGAATGAGGATTAATCTAGTCTAATGAGTTTAGCCAATTAATCTTAGTTCGTTGAAGCTCATGATCTGTAGGTCTGTGAGGTCTCCCTACTAGCTCATCAATGACTAGCTCTAGAATAGCGTGATAAGTTAATTTGAAATGTTCAAATTAGAATTAAAGGAATTAGTAATTATATGAGATAGAATTGCGTGTTTAATTTGAGGAATTAGTAATTATATGAGATAGAATTACGTGTTTAATTTGAGAATTAAACAGAATAGGAGAATTTACATTTAAATATGATTTAAATATATAAAGATGGATGTGTGTAAAAATTAATTTAATATTTGATATTAAATTAATTAATTTTTATTTTTAAAAAATAATTTATGAAATTAATTTCATTTTTCAATTTTTAAAATCAAAATGGATTTTGGAAATATTATTTTTTATTTTATGAAAAAATTGGAAATTTAGAAAAGCAAAACACAAATGGAAAAAGTTGATTTTCCATTATCCATCTTTCAACTTGCTCACACAAAAGCTTTCATCTTTGCCTTGTCTTCTCCAAGCATGAGCTACAACTCATGCAACTCTTGCCTTTGCATGTTGATCTGCAATATAATGAAGAGATTGGAGTGAAATTCGAGCATGCAATCTATAGAAAATTTTAGAGAAAATTCAAGTTGAAGAAAGGGTTCTTCAACAAGATTGCTACTATGAGCATTTCTCCTTCATCCCTTAATTCAAGCTTGTTTTGAGTCCCGCAACTCAATCTAGAGTACCAAGAGAATAGTGGGGAAGATCTTGAGGTGGTCTGCAACAAGATTCGGAGAAGATAACAACTGAAGAAAGAGCTTTGAAGAAGTTCTACAAAAGGTATGTCTTGAAACTCACTTGTTTTCTGCAAGCGCATGCTTTATATTTTGCCAAAATTAGTGAATTAGAGTGTTTAGATGATCCTTGTGCTTCCGCTGTTGCTGATATAATCCTACAACTATATATGCTAGTATTTTGAATCTAATTGTTGTATTTGTAACTGTCTCCAATTGTTAAGTAAGGGGGTAAAAGGTGTATCTTTTTTCGATTGAAATAATAACCAATCTTATCACCAAGATTAATTATAATGTCATGTTGACGTATAATGAGGGTATGTTTGGAGCAAGGACTATCCTCAGACTATAATAACCACCTCTTGCTACAATAAATACTATTTTGTATTCTCTAAACAGCTACAGTCAACACTATTTCAATACCACATTTGCTATAATATTTACTATTTTACGTTCATCATTTTTTTTATTCTTTACTACAATATTCACTATTTTCTTCTCAAACTAAAATAGTTTACACCTCAAACACATTATTATAACTCAAATTAAAATAATCTATACTCCAAACATAAATTATTATAACTCAACTATAATAATCTATGATTATAATAACCAACTCCTTACCCAAACGCCCCTTAAGAAATCTTAATTTTAAAAATGTCAATGAAAATATAAAAATACGATGATGAGATTGGTTAAGAGAGATCTCAAAAATCTCTTTGATAATGTTTCTGTTTATTATTTTTTGTTTCATGTCTTGAAACCATAAATAGGTGAAGAAAAATAGGAAGTAATATTACATAAATAGAAACGAAACCAGAGAAACTATTTCTCATTTGACTAAATTTTTTTAGAAATGCTACTTAAAATTTAAAAATAAGAAACGTAAACTGTTACTAAACAAATCAATTTTTAAAAAATTGAAAAACAGAAACTGAAAACAGTAAACCATAAATTTACTCAGTTTTCTCAAAAAAGAGGCTAGTTTCCGCAAAAATCCGCCATTCTTGAAGGTTCTGCCAGTGCGATTTGTCCAGAAGGTCGTGGAAGTTGGCAGAGAGCTGAGTTTTAAATCTCGCGTCTTCGTGAGCCGGCTCACTTCTATTCTTCCATGGCTCTCAACCCTAATCTATTTCCAAATGGGATGCCCGTTCCCTTCACCAACGAGCTTTTCGTATTGGCTAGAGATGGCGTTGAATTTGAGATTGATAAGATCCCCGGGTTAGTTCCATATCATCTTATTTCCTTTTCGATACCCATTACGCGACCGATCATTATAATTGAACTAGGTTGAGAATTTTCTGGGTGCATGATTCCTAAAATTGTGTCATATTGACGGTTTCTTATTTTTGTTTCTGTTTTTTCTAAATTTTTCTTGGCTAATTTGGTTATCCGATTTGCGAATTTGAGTTGATTCTGGGCGTACAGACATTCTGATTTACCTTTATCGTGGGAACGTCTTTATAACTTTATTTGATTTATACTGTGTTCGATGGGGTTGAGATGTGATTGATTATTGATGGTAGCATAATTTAGGATTTCTTTTAATTACAATGTTAGAGATTGTTTGGAGTCCCTTACTGTATGGTTAGTTCTTGCTCGGCTCATTGTCTTTTGATTGCTATAGGCTGAATAGCTCGAACAACTTTTAATTTATTATGATCCCAAATGGTGGATTCAACAAATTCTTGCGGAACACCCACTGAAAAGAAACATTAGCCTAGAGCGCATGCAAAATGAGCACCTAGAAAAAAAAACATGCCATATGCAGATATTGAAGAACCACAACCACAAGACTAAATTACCTGGGTGCATGTGCCCATAATAAATTGATTGCCAATGGTGCGAAGAAAATCTTATGGCTTGCTCTCAATCAAGTGTTTCTCTGGGGAGTAAGGAATGGATGCATTTTTGGGGCATCTCTATACCTTTGATTATTTTATGGATTTGTTCCTTTTTCATGCTTTATGTTGGTGTAAATGTAAACACCCTTTCACTGATTATAGCCTATCTTCTTTAGTTTCAAAATTATGAACTTTCATGTAATCCACCACTAGGTGTTTGGGGTTATTACCCCTCTATTTTACTCATCAATGAAATGTGTTCTCTTCTTAAAGGGATTCTGCAGATTTTGCCTTTATTTATGTGCATTTTAGAAGTGTAAGGATTTCATGTTGCTCCTTTTTTCATATGCAGTTTTCCCTTCTGAACAGTTTTTGATCTCTTATACCCAAAAAAAAAAAAAAAAAAACAAAAAAAAAAACAAAAAGAAAGAATGATACAATATCCGATTCTGACATATTTTACTAGTTATTAATGCCTCCTTTGTATCAATTTGGATGAACTAGGTCGTAAATGGCAGGGATGGTGCATGAGCGTAATGGCTTTTACCTCTTTCTTTCAGGGCTAATAGTGATCGTGTGAAAGCAAAAGGGACTATTTACTTGTCAAATGTACGCATGGTCTTTGTCTCAAATAAACCAGATCCAATCTTTACTGCATTCGACATGCCTTTGGTATGGGATTTCACTCTTTATGTTTACTTTCCTTCTTGATGCTTACTATTCTTGTAGGGACTGAATTGTGGATCGTTTTCTTGCATAAACAAAAGGATTTTTTCTTCCAAATTCCTAGGAAGATGTATTAAGAATACTTCCTGTCCTGAATTAGTTAACTGACATCCTTTTTGGTTGTCAATCTATATCTTCAAAGCATTTAACCTATGCCCTGATATGAAGGAACTTCTTTCCCTTTTTCCTTTTGTTTTTTGGTAACTGCTTCATATTTAGTCTAATAAAAGCAATCTTGTATCCTAGGGAACTATTTCAATCTCTCTTAATCCACATCGTTTTTCTCCCTCAAATCACTCATGTTTTCTGTGACTTTTTACATTTCGCCGAACCATAGACCTCTTTACAGATAACTTCATTACTTGTTACAAATTTACAATTGATCTTTCCCCTTTCTGTTAGGTAAATTGGTTTCTTTTTTTAATTCATTGCATCAATTGTATTCTTAGAGACCATTAGGCTTCTGAGTTCTCTTCTCACCCTCTGTCCTTGTAACTATCCTTGTACTTCCTTTTCCCTTGATAGCCAAATCATCCACAATGTTCAGTGTTCACGGATAATCCTATCCTTCTTGCTTCAAGTGAAAATGGATTGTCATGGATTTCCATCGCTGGTGAACACCCCAAACTCTTTCAGTTTCAGCAATCACCTTGGATGTGATTCACCACAATTTGTACTACAAATATTCCTTCCATTGGGTCCTTGCTCCTGAGCATTCATACATAACAATAGTTTTTGAATAACAATGAATGAAACCCCTCACAGTCTCTTGAATTGCTTCAATTGTTCCCTCTTTCCACATCATCAACACGAGATCTCTCATAGTTTTAAGCCACCCCACACTATCCAATAACCTCAGGCTTACCATAGTTTTGACCACACCACCTTCCAAGCTTGAAGAAAAGATGTCCCACGTTTAACCACCTAATATTCTTGCATAAATCTTCAGAGCTTTGTTAACATGAAAAGGATGGGTCTTACTATCTACACTATTGCCTGTATTTGAGCACTCTAGATCTTGTATTAGTTTGCAAGGATCCTGAATATGAGAAACACATGAAATAAAAAGATAGAATTATATTGCAATATCATGAAAATTACAATATCAATAGTCTCTTTGGAGGGCTATGTCTCTCCTCGCTCCAAAATATGACCTCTCCTCCACTAATCCAATAATCCTAGCTCCTTTAATTTATAACCAAGCCACCTCTATCTATTTATAATTGTACCCTTAAAACACAATGATGTGTTCGTAGGAAGGCATCTCACTAATATTACCAATATGTCCCCTAGTAGTACTCTCAAACAATCTTCGTGGAAAGGCAGCCCTTTTAAAACACAATGATGTGTTTGAGTCCTCACGACCTCACCTCGAAGCAACTGATGAATAATCCTATTATTAAGTCCTTACGACCTTACCTCGAAGCAATATATCCCCTTATCATTATGTGTCAGTAATTTTAGTCCTAAATAGCAATTGGACTGCATTATTCTATTTGACATTTTGTTGCATTGCTATCTAACATTTTGGTTGTTTCTTCTGCAGCTCTATGTTCATGATGAGAAATTTAACCAGCCAATATTTTTCTGCAACAATATCTCTGGATTAGTTGAACCTGTAAGAATGCCAACTATTAGATCACATCTTGTTTAGCATCTCCTAGTCCTTCTTTAGCAGCCTAGTTAATAAGCTTATTACAGGTGGTACCTGAAGACCAGCACAGGGCTCTCTACTCCACTCACTCGTTCAAGATTTTGTTCAAGGAAGGGGGATGTGGTACCTTTGTGCCACTTTTCTTCAACTTGCTGTCTTCAGTGAGGCAATACAATCAACATATGAATGCAGGTCCCCGAGTGGATCCATTGCAAGCAGCGCAAACTCCTGTCGATGAAATGATGAGACATGCGTAAGTAATGTTGATTCTAGTTGAATTTCGGTCTCATGGTCAAGTTGGAATTTGTCATTTGATTATGTTTTTGCTGTCTAACTTGCAGATATGTTGATCCAAATGATCCGACCAGAATCTTCTTACAGCAGCCAACAACGGAGTCCCAGTTAAGGAGGCGAACATACCAATCCCAACCAGTTGAAAATGCAATGTGAAGTTGGTTGAAAAACTATCTCATACACTATAGATTTGTTCCTTGGTTGTTACTTTCTTATTATCTACAAGAAGCGAGGGACTTGATGGAACGAATGAACACTTGTACAGTTGAAAAATGTGTTGTTGAATCTGTAGTTACGAGCGGTCAATTGTCATTTACTGAAGTTTCAACTTAACTCTTCCAATATGTTATTTTGCATGTCAGCATGGCATAAAGTAGTATTTATTTTAATTAATGTAATCTATGTTCAACTAAAATAAAATAATAGAATTTTATTGTGGTCCTGCGATCGTATGCCTTTTAACACTTTTTTTTGGCTTTTGGCTTTTGAAGTTTGGCCCTAGCCTGTGGCTCCTTATGGTGTTTCGTAAATTTTGGAGCGGATTGGATCTTTCAAATAGGGGTGTAATTGCGTATTTTTTTCACTCTATTATTAACGCAAAATTTAGAGGAAAAGAAAAAAATTGAAATAGCTTTTGTTCAACATTCCTGGAGAAAGGGTTCTTTACGTTCATTTGTTCATCCACATTTCCCTCCGTTTGTCGTTCATTGATTTAAAAAAAGGAAAACACTCATTTTTATTTAAATACTTTCAACAAAAATTTATTAAAATACATTTGTTGTTATCAAACAAGTATATGTACAAATCACCTTTAAAATTTTGTTTTCATAAATTAAAATGTAAAAAAAAATGTTTTGAAGGGTTAATGTTATAGTTTCAAAGTTCATAGAATTAGAAGAAATTGAGTTAATTCATAATACTTTCTAGAGTGATAATTGATTGAATAGAAAATTTGAGGGCATGATTATGTGTAACAGTTTCAACCATTTAGGCATTGTTTTCTATTTTTAAAAATATATATTGTTTAATACAGTAATTATGAGGATGGAGAATTAAAACTTACTACTTCACGAGAAAGGATATATGCCAATTACGGTTGAATTTAGCAAAAACGAAAAAAGTACATCCTAGGGAGGTTAATTGATATATATTTGTTGAGATTTCATAAATGGACATTTAGGATGTTTCCAAAAAGACTAGAAATGATTCATAAATTTACTCGACCTTTAGTTGAACAATGACATATTATGTAATTTTTTAGTTCACAACAGCATGTGAGGTGAGGGATTGTGACCTTTGATTTCTAAGTCGATATTACATGTTTTATGACAGTTGATGACAATTGATCTTCTCTTTTTCTTTTCTTCTCTCTTTTTTTTCAAGCGAACTTCGATCCATGCATTTTATTGTTCCTCTTTATTCTCTCTTTCCTAATCTTCTCATTGGCGCTCACTAGCAACTCTATGGCCCCTTTGTCTCCGATCGTTGTAGCTTATAGGAGAAACAAAGGGAACTTTATTTCCTTGTTTAAGATTAAACTTCCATTTATCATGTAATAGATGAACCTTCTTTTTAGATTTATAAAGGGATGTTTCAAGTGTGAGCTAAGACAAAGTAGTGGCCGCAGATATAACTAAATAGGACAACCAACCCCATTATGAGTCCAACGATTTTCTGCTGAACTGTCAAAGCCGGGCCAAAAATAGGGGAAGAGGAGTTAGATGATGCATCTAGTTGGAGGTAAGGTTGAAAATATCTATTGACATATCGCTGTGTATGAAGATTAATACAAAATATCTAAAGATATCTTCAACCATCTTTTATAAAGGTTAAACATAAAAAATGTCATTTATTTAGTCCAATATGAATATGAATTGTAATAATAATGTCCATAACTTAGTTTGAGAGTACAAACAAATTAGTTATTAATCTAAATAATTTTTTATAAATTTTGTAAATTACAGAAATATTAGTCTATATCAATATTTTATCAATATATCGATGACATATCTATAGAATTAAAATCTTCGATATCAATATCGATATTTTAATCCTTAGTTGGGGGTGGAGAAGAATAAGGATTGGAATAAGCTCACACGTTTAATAAAGAAAATTAAAATAAATAAATGTAATTTTGCAAGTTAATTGCTTTTTTAGTACAACAATTATAGAGATGGAAACCAAATCTTGGATGAGTGTATGCCAATTGTTGCTGAATTCAGCTTACTTTCACAAACTATTTTATGCCCCATTTGGCAACCATTTGATTTTTTTATTTTTGTTTTTTAAAATTAAACCTATTTCATCCACCGTTCTTACAATGACTTGCATTTTTCTTTAAGATTAATTGTTGAGTGCTTGGCCAAATTTTAAAGATAAAATCAACTTTTTGAAAACTACTTCCTTTAGTTCTCAAAATTTGGCTTGTTTTTTTAAACTATTGGTAAAAAGTAGATAACAAAAGAAGAAATTTGAAAGTAAAAATAGTGTCTATAGATTTAATTTAAAAAAAAAAACAAAAGAATAAAAGGTTACCAAACTAAACTTTAGCTAGCCAAAGTTAAAAGAAAACAAAATCTTGAGGAATATGGAAATAAAAAAAACTAGATTGTATTCTAGTATAGGTTTTGACCCCGAAACAGATAGGATATATTTTATATTAGTTGAACTATTAATTTTTGTTCGTCATAGTCAAAAGTACTTAGATAATTGACATACAATCTCTTTTTATGGATCAAGATTTGATCTATATCTATTCATATTATTTTCATTAGCTAACTAACCATCAAATAAGGAAACTTTTAAAATGAACTTTATCTCACCCTCAAACACTAAAACGGGTAATTTGCGAGAAAAGAACGAAGTTCTTTCTATCTTACCATTTTTATTCTATTTTATTTATTTAGGAGCGTCTCGTCTAGAGTCTTTGACCAAAATTGACAAAACCCAACAAATCTTTGCGTAAAGAATTGTTGTTCGTGAAAATGATTTGGAACGCGATGTCAAATGAATTGGCTAATTAACCTGAAATCAAGGCAAAACAGGTTTGAATGAATCCAGGAAGATAGAGGATGGCCAGTTTGTTGAAGCCAACGCATATACATCGGCATCCCCATTCTCATCCCATACTTCATCAATCACACAGATATCAGACTTTCAAGCTCCCCATAGCTCTAATTGGACGTCAATCACGCCATCAATTCATTCGAAATAGCCGAATCAAGTGCAATTATCAAGACTCTGGCAATGAACAGCCACCTCCTTCTACTTCCACCGCTTTGCAACTCTACTCCGATATCGAGAGGTTTTTTCCACTCCTCTTTCCCTTCTTCTGCGTTGTGGCTTCATTTTTTTTTTTTTTTTTGGGAATTTTGTTGTTGTTTCCATGATTATAATCAATTGGCCTGGGGATTTGTTGCAAGTTATAATTGTTTTCTTGAGTCAACTCTTGCTAGTTCAACTTTTTCCCGCACTTTTCTTTAGTAGTCTTGATTTAATTCATCCGCAATGTGTGTATTAATATGGTTGAGTTCTCTTCAATTGGGTCTTCCAATGTATTAACGTGGACTTCGAGAGAGTTGGGATAAGCTCAGGATAGGGAGAGATGTTGGTCCTGTTTTTAACTAAGAATATGAAGTAGCTACCTTTGGATGCCAGTACAAACGTGCAAGAAATATATGGTAGACAACACAACGACTGTTTTGCATCATCCCTCGAAAGCATGAAATGAGAAGTGACGTAGTTCGAAAATCAACTATTTAATCTTTACAAGGAGGGAAGTGAATAGTTGGCCGATTGATTGACAAAGACACGGTCCGCCAGTCTATATGCTTATACTTTTTTCATTATTTCGATGGCTGGCGTAATTGGTAGTCCTATAACAGAGAGATCTCAGTGAAAGCTCGGGTTTATATTAAAAGAACGAGAGAGAGAGAGAGAGAGAGAGAGAGGGAGGGAGAAAAGAAGGAAGATATTACTTGACTTAGTGAAATGATATGTCAAGATGAGAAGAGCCTTGAGGTATCTTTACATTTGCTTTATGGCTTACCAGTAGAATGTAATAGGGCATGAAGAAAATAAGGGGGGAAAAAAAACTAGGAAATGGAACATTCCTTGATCAGATGAAACTATGCTAGGTGCTAGGTCCTAACTCGTGAATACTTATGCAAAGAAGGAAAAGAAGGGAATTTCGCCCTGACAGTCAGTTAGTGGGGAGAGGTAACAAGCGTATATGTGAAAGGGGAGTAATTTTTTTTTTAAAGGAAACGATTCATTATATTAATAAATAAAGAGGAGCTAAAACTCAAAGTACAAGAGAGTTATACAAAGAGCAAAACGGAAATACAAGTGCTTCTAAAAGGATCAAGAGATGCACCTGGATGTCTCAACTAGGTTGACACTCCCTTAGCACCCTCATCATTTCCACTTCAAACCCATAACTGGGAGAGATAATATCAAGATTACAAAATGAGAGGACAATAACCAAAGAAACATCGAAAATGAAAATTTAATAATAAAGCTAAAACAGTGGCCTAAAACTTATGAAAATAAATAAAAAGTTCAATGAGTGGTGCTGAAATCTGGTAGTGTTTAATGCTGTCCGAAGAGGGGTGGGTGGGTGGGGGTTTATAATAAAGAAATAGTTTTTTCCCTTGAATAGGTGGTTGTTCCTTTCTCTATGTAGAATCCAGAAAAACAGCTTTAATGATGTAGCGCCATAGAGTCTACTTCTTATGTCTGAACCGATGTCCTAGCAATTAGGCTAGCAAGTCATGAGCATTGGCCATATGGGTAAAGCAACGACACTTTAGATTGACTAGCATTTTTATGTCTAGCACGTGTCTAGGACTCGTTGGACACATATCAGATACTTGTTAGCACAATAAATATGTGTTAGACACTAGTTGTACATGGTCAATATAGGTCCAACATTTGTTAGGTATGTATGGAACACTTGTTAAGTATATCAAATAGCAACATAATAATATAGGACAAAAAGTTTGAGACCGAAATACATCAAACTCATTTGTTTAAGCATGTAAATGTATAGATGTGTTGAGTGTATATTTTAATGAACGTGTCCTTGTCGTGTCAATATCTTAGATTTTCAAAAAATGATGTAGTCACTGTGTTCATATGGTATTGTATCTATATTTATGCTTCTTAGGAGTGAGGACAAGAGCAAGAGATGAAGATGTGATCTATTAAAATATATCAAAAGTGGTTTGGACCTTACAAATTACAAGAGGAAAACCAGAAGCCAATGTTTTATTCAAAAAATTCAAAAAAAAAAAAAAAACAATTTAAATAGAGCTTAAACCTTGTTTAGTAACAAGTCAATATCGAATGATCCCAAATATACTTAGACCTTGTGAGATTTTCCAAATAAATACTCTCGTAGAAGAGAAAATGATGGGAGCCGCAAGCTATCAGAGTGGAAATGTGTTTACTATCATATATATTGACTTGATGCCATAAGTCATTAATATTGTTAGCTAGAGACAAGTGCACAATAGCTGTTTGATTGTGGCCTCTATTGCATGAATATAATTAGTAACAAGTCAATATTGAATGATCCCAAATATACTTAGACCTTGTGAGATTTTCCAAATAAATGCTCTCGTAGAAGAGAAAATGATGGGAGCCGCAAGCTATCAGAGTGGAATTGTGTTTACTATCATATATCTTGACTTGATGCCATAAGTCATTAATATTGTTAGCTAGAGACAAGTGCACAATAGCTGTTTGATTGTGGCCTCTATTGCATGAACATAACAACAAATTGATGGGCCTCCATTGGTAAAAGCGTACTTAAAAGAAATGTGTCAAAAGTGGGGAGGAGTTAGTATGGTAGCAAAATGTTAATCGAGCGTCGTGGGCCGAACTTTTAATTGTGATGGTGGGTGAGTGAGAAAAGTCATAGGGGGAGGGTATAAATAAGAAATAGCATCATAGAGAGAGCACTTTTTTTATTCAGTAGGGTCTTTTATTCATCAATTACTACTACTAGTTTAATCATGATTTCTTGTATGAAGTAAATGGAATCCTTAATTTTCAAAGTTTGTTTTCTTGCATATCGTTGCTAAGCGATAGCTTTTTCAATTTTCATGCATTTCCAGACTGCTAACTGAGACAGTTAGGCAATCACAAGAGGCCTGGGGTGGTTTAAAAGACTGGACAGAAGTTGAGGTGATCTACAATTACCATATCTTTTATCATTTTTGTTTTTTTTTTCATGTTTGACTTGCAGTTAATTGTTTTCCATACATGTATTGGTACATATAGTCCATGGCAAATATACTTTTTGCAATACTTTTTAGTACCTTTGGTAAGTGGAATAGATATCTCAAAGGAGGATGGCTCACTCTTATTCAAGTGGTCTTTTTGAACCTCCCCCTTCCTATTACCATCTGGTTTTTGTAGCTCCTAGGAAAACATGTTCCATGATTGGCAGAATGGCCTGTGACTTTATTTGGGAGGCCCTATCGAAAAAATGTGTTTGCATCTTGGCAATTGGAAGATTGTAACTTTCCCAACCTTAAATGGCGACCTTGGTTTGGTCTTAACCAAAGATTAAAATATCGATATTGACATTTCAATTTTACGATTTCAACAAAATATCGATATCAATGGATATTTCTGTAAATCACGAATTTTATAAAATTTATTTAGATTAGTATTTGAGTTGTTTTTACTCCCAAACTAAGTTATGTATATTGTTATTAGGATTACTATTCATATTGGACTAAATAGATAACATTTTTATGTTTTACAAGCATTAATAAAAGATGTTGGAAAGATCTATAGATATTTAATATCGATATCAAACTCTTCGATTTATGGATATATCGACATATCAACAGATATTTCCATCCTTGGTATTAACCAAGGATAGAAATAGAGTATCCTCTCTAGGAGGGGGATGTTTGGGCCACCACTTGAAGTTGGTGGAGTGCATTCTTATAGACAACTCCATGTTTGGGGCTCCAAAGATAATAATGGTGTCTACAACTATTTATACCCAAGGCTACAATTAAGTATAGTAAATACTATTTCAAAACCCTATTTGCTATAATATTTACGATTTTCCATTCATTATCTCTCTTCTTCTTTGTTATTGTGTTTACTATTTCCTATCCATACTAGATAGTGCAGAAATGGTCTGCACCCTAAACATAGACTATCATAACCCACAGACCATAATAACTACTAATTATAATAACCAACTCAGCGCTCCAGACGCCCGATAAAGGATTTAGAAATTCTATGGAGTTCCTAACCACACCTTGGAAAAATGAGATGTTAAATGATCCACTGTCATCTTTGACAAGCTTTCCTCCATTTGCTGATGTTTAGCTCTGAAGTCATTGGTTTGGCATTCTAAGGCAGATAGATCTCCTCTGCAACCATATTTCTCCCATAACTGCTGGTGGTAGCAGCTCTTCTTTTGGCTTGAGGATTTCTTCAGTAGAGGCGTTGTGGAAAAACCTTTAAGACTTTATGTTCTTTCCATGTAGCAGCAAGGCAGGGAACTTGCTTGGGGACAACAAAAATGGGGGCTGGACTGTCAACTTTAGAAGGCCGCTTAAATATAGAGATTCAATGGACTGGAAATCCTTTTCCAATATAATCAACAGAAGGATTTCGTGGGCGCAAAGTAGGGTCTTTCCTTCTTCCCACTTAGGTATTTTCCTTGGTCATAACACATTTCATTTTGGGACCCGACGGTGATAAAGATTTGAAAGTGGCTCTCCTCATAGAAGAGAACCTTTTCTTGATAGGAGGTAGGCTTACTCTCATTTAGTCAGTTTTGAGGTGCACAAAGAGATCCTTTTGCTTGATAAGAGGGCTTACTATCACTTAGTCAGTTTTGGGGCACACTTCAATCCACTTTATGATTCTATCTGGGATCCTTGATTTGGTTAGTAATACCTTGGAGAAGCTTGTGAGAAATTTTTTAAGAGGGATTGAGGAGGGGAAAGACTCATTTAGTAAGATGAGAGTGAAAGGTGGTTTAGTGACAAAACTAGTGAATTTTGGAAGTTATATATATAGTAATGTAGGTAACTTAAGTGCTCGAAACAAGGATTTGTTGGCTAAATAGTTGTAGGACTTCCCGTGTGAATTTGATATGACCACTCCCTTTTGAATGGATCTCGGGTGGGGTTAAAGGCTCCGATAACGGGCAGAAATGCATGTTATTATAGGCCTTTTATTTAGAATTATGAAGGTTGATAAGTAAAATATGCGGTGATTATACTAAGAATTAATGAGAAAAGTGAGCTTGCGTCGATCAGCATTGAAAATCTCGGCTAACCCACTATTATGCGTTATTTTGCGTCCAAATGTTTATTTTTGTAGTTAACATAGGAATCGAACGCATGCAGTGATTCCCACCATCGCAAAAGGCGATCGCATATGTTCGTCGCATGAATGTTGCGGCCATTAATGCATGCGTCCATCGCATAGAGGTTGTGGCTACAGAGTAATAACCATAATAGAGGGATGAATGCAAGGGTGGTGGAATGTGATGGTACTTCGGAAACCAAGCATGAACGCATACCTCGGGAGTATCAAAAGATGATGTTGACATTTCACTTACCACGCCATTAGTAGCAGAGATTTAGAGCAGGTCCATCACGCCGTTAGCAGCAGAAATTCAGAGCAGGACCATTAATGTTGTCGATGACCGAACTCTATAAATAGAAGCCTTAGAGCCCAACTTGAAACCATTCGAGCTTCTGCCTTAGGGCAGATCCTTGTGATCCAGACGAAAGCGTGAGAAGACATTCTTTGAGAGCTCTTCATTCCTCCAACCATTCCGAGTGACAATCGGAGCTTCGCCGGAGATAGATCTCGAGAGAGACTACTCACCACCGGCAGCCTTGGCACACATCTGATGGAAGCAAGACATTGCCCATCTAGCCCTCTATCTCTCTTCTATCTCTGTATTGTATTACATTGTGGCTTAAGACATTAATACATTTTGTGATCAATGCATCTCTATATTTCCTTCGATTCCATCTTCATTTACCTCTTCTTATCAACCTTTACTTTCATTGCAACGACTAAGTAAGATTGCTAGAGTATCGCATACTTAATCATGCGACATAGACATATGAAGCATGTAGCAAACCACCGAGAGGTGTGCGTTGCACGGGTATTGTGAGAAAATCCTATTTGCTTAGTGTGAGGCTGTAGCAATGCTTGTCTATGAGTGGTCACAATGCTTGTCTACAAGCTGACCAGCGGCGACTAACTGCCCGAGAGGGTAAATAGTGGAACTCACTAAGCGAAGAAAGCAGTGTTCCTAGAGATGGGAATAATGTTATGTCAACCATGTTTTATGTGATTACCTTGTCTTATGAATGCATCATTCATCATTTGGACATACTTGAGATGGTAGTCTAAAAACCAAATCTAGGCTTGAGAGAGTCAAATTGGAACGCATAAGCAAGAATAGAAACTTAGACATAAGTTCTGTTTGCTATTACACAGTGCATGCACCCTATAGATAGGATATAATAGTATGCGATCACATCGCATGCGTCTAGAAGTAGGATACAGTGATATGCGGTCACCTTGTTTATATGTTAGACCGCGTGAGCAAGAATAGAGACTTAGACATAAGTCCTATCGACACTATCGCATATGCATCGCATGCGGCTTAGTCAATTGTGTATAGCATAATCGCATAACTTGTGCTGGCTGGGGTTACCCTTGCGATCAAGCTTAATGTTACAGTGAAGTTATCCCCTCCACCATTTTTATCTATTTTCTCATGCATCTTATTACGCGTTAACAGTTGTCATGTCTCTAACTCTCATAGTCATACTTCCATTGCTTAATCTGTCTAGTTAGGAGTAGGAGTAGCGCATAGCCCTTAACTTCATTATTCTTTTATTCTTCGCCGCAAAAACATTACTTCATAATATTCAGCTACAAGTCCTAGAGTTCGACCTCGGATTACCTCGAGAAACTTGCGATCTCGTTATACTTGGCGAGAGAGTAAGAAAACTTGCGGCAGGAACGCATAGTCATCGCATAGATTCTTAGACGCATATTGCATATCCCTTAGTCCAATGCATGACCAGCGACGCATGGAGAACAAACGATGAACGCATATTTATTTACTCCATTTTCCACGCATCAAGTTTCAATGCTGATCAATGCAAGCTCACTTTTCTCATTAATTCTTAGTATAATCACCGCATATTCTACTTATCAACCTTCATAATTCTAAATAAAAGGCCTATAATAACGTGCATTTATGCCCGTTATCACACCTCCAAACTTAGAATCATGCTTGTCCTCAAGCATGCCTTATACTTAGGAAATTCATAATTCACCCTTTGGCTTTCCTTTGCGATGACCAGCCTCTTAAAATATAATTTACTCATACCTCTAACCTTGGCAGCAACGCTCTCCTCAACTTTGGCTACTTTTTCAAAGAGATCCTTTCTAAGCTTAAATCAAGTAAGCCTCTGCTCAAAAAACTTTTTACCCATTTCCCGCAACTTTGCTTTTAGCTTTTAACAATGCGTTTGTTTAAAACAATTCATAGCTTTGCTATTTATTATTAGAATGCGGCGTTGAACTTGGTTACGCTCTTCGTTTTGGCTTGCCCCCACGGGTGTCATGTGGACAACCAACTTCGGTTGCATGCCATATTCAACTCAACTCTTGCCTTGGCTTAATTTGGGTTTGCGCCAGACAGAGGAGTTGCTCTTATGCGTTGATTTCGGCCACTTACTTTCGTTTTGGCTTACTTGCATGGGTGTCATGCGAAGTATCCAACTACAGGTAAATGTCTTTCACAACTTAACTCTTATCAGCTTGAGTTTCCCCTTTGCGCTGACAGTGGAGGTTTTATTGCCTTTTTTTTTTTAATAGCATCGCAATGTGATAGACGCATTTTTCCGGGACCACTACCACCCCCAAACTTAGAGAGCAGTAGCACTCTCGCCGAAAAGCTAAAGACAAACTCATCAGGAATGCGGTAACAAATGTTTGAGCAGAGGTTTACACATAACAAAACTTAGATTGTCAAACCTTGAAGAAGCTATTAAAAGCGAGGTGAGCCTTGCGATGTTTAGTTAGCGGATGTAGTGAATTATAAGTATCATCATGAATGCTAATTTATCAATGCAAAGGTAGGCAATCGGTCAAAAGAGAATTTCAAAAGGATAATGCATACAAGATAACAAGAAAAGAACCTTCGAGTAGAATAACCTTTGCAACCATGCTTTAGAATTCATGCGGTCAAAGTCATGCGTTGAATGATGGAGATGCTTCTTCCATAGTAACTACGCACCGAGGAGAATTATTGTCGCACCAACAAAGAGCAAATGCACCACATCCAAGAAAGTCAGCCGCATATCCAAAACAACAATAATCAAAATAAACTAAACTAGGAAAGCGAGGTAAAGATAGAGTAGAAGACGTCCCTGGAGAAATTGGAGTGAGGCCACCCCAAGGAGTCTTCCATGCAGGAGATTGATCTCAACTGCTTAGGTCAAGAGGCTCGCCCTGACCATTGGAACTTCCAGCAATTGTTGGGCGCATGTTGGTTGGCACGCGCTTATAACTGCCTTCAGCTCATGCGACTGATAGCCTTTCTGATCGACGCAAGCTCACTTTTCTCATTAATTCTTAGTATAATCACCACATATTCAACTTATCATCCTTCATAATTCTAAATAAAAGGCTTAAAATAACGTGCATTTCTACCCGTTATCAGGCTCTTCTAGTAATCCTTGGAAAGGTATCTCTAAATATCTCTTTCCCAATTCATTCATTGTTCAGTGGGTGGTGGGACAATGGATAAATGGTTAGGGATAGCACTCTTTGTGTTTTGTTTCCTCATTTATATTAACTCTCTTCTATGATGAATCATTTGGTCACATGCATTTTTTCTCATTTTGGGAGCTCTCCCTCTCCTTTGTTGGGGTTTTATCGTCCTTTGTCATAGGCCCATCTTTGGGTGTTTGGTGAATGCCTCCTTCTTGAGTGTTTTTGTCTTTACCTCGTTGTGAAAGTTGAAAATTCCTAAGAAAGTTAAGTTCTTCATGTGCCAGTCTGCCAGGTAATTCATAGAAGAGCTAACACCTTCTATCATCTTTCAAGGAAGTTGCATGGCTTGATAGGGTATTGTGTTGCATTCTCTATAAGAGGATGATAAGGATCTAGATTATATTCTTTGGAGCTATGATTTTGCACAATAGTGAGGAGTTGGTTTTACAAGGTTTTTGGCTTATTCTTTGCAAAGAGAGATGATTGAAGCGTTCCTTCTTCTTTCACCCTTTTGTGTGGAGGAGAGGTTTCTATGGCAAGTTGGGGCATAGGTAGTTTTGTGGGTTCTTTGACGTGAGACAAACGGTGCTTTTAGAGGGCTTGAGAGGACCTCAAGTGATGTTTGGTTTTTCATAAGGTTCCATGTTTCTCTCTAGGCATTGGTAGTAATTGTTTTTCATATTATCCTTTTAGGTTTTATTTTACTTGATTGAAACCACTTTTTATATTTTGGCTATTTTTTCTTTGGGATTTGTTTTTTATGCCCTTTAATTCTTTCATTTTTTCTGAATGAAAGTTCGGTTATTCATTTAAGGGGAAAAAAAGAGAAAAAAATTGAAGTTTGTATCAAGGCTCAAGATGAAGAACCACTGGGCACTACATATTTCAGCATTTCTTTACATCAGTTAATAGAATCTTAAGAAATAGATCCTTCATTATTTCCTTGTTCTTTTCTCCGAAACTCTTAAGAAGTTAATCTGCATTGTAAAATTTCAGGGAGCATGGGTTCTCAAACCACGAAACTCAACCCCAAAATATGTTGTACATTTTGTTGGGGGTATATTTGTTGGAGCTGCACCTCAGCTTGCATATCGCTTGTTTTTGGAGCGGCTTTCCGAGAAGTGAGGCTTTTAGTTCTACTCTCTTTATGAATTCATTTTTTTTCTATTTAATATTTTGATAGGTTACATATCTTTTCTATACTTGGATTGTGATGGAATAGGTATATATATTCCCGAGTGTTTTGTTCCTTCAAGTGGCACCAGATTTTTTTTTATCATACTTCCTTTTGTAGTCCTTTGATCGGTTAAACTTAAAAAGGTTATCAAATTTCATATTAGTTATTATACTATGTTTAATTGTTTGATAGACTTTAAATCCATGATCTTCATATCTTTGTAGACTATATACTTATAAATGAGAAATGTAGAAGATTTGACCAGACACTATTATGATCAGGGGTATTTTCATCATTGCAACACCCTATGCCAGTGGATTTGACTATTTCTTAATTGCGGACGAAGTGCAGTTTAAATTTGATAGGTGTCATCGGGCATTTCTTGACTCAGTGAGTTCTGTCTTGTTTTTCTTTTTTTCTTCCCTCTCTCTTGTTTGTGATGAGAAACATTCTCTTTTTCATTTTTTTCCCTAAAATCTTGAAGGAAAAAGTTAATTAGTTAATCTACAGGTACGAGATCTTCCTATTTTTGGTATTGGGCATTCTCTGGGATCTGTCATCCACCTTTTGATTGGTATCATAACATCTCTTTTATGTCAGGCACTGATATGGTTTGCAGCAAATCAAATGGGTTAGATTGCTAACTTATCTGTTCATCAGGATCAAGATATGCTGTGGAAAGAAGTGGAAATGTACTAATGGCATTCAATAACAAGGTATTTTTGCCATAAGTCATTGACATGAATTTGGAGTTTCAAAAATACGGTCGGATAAAGAATAGTCAAATACCAATTTGTTTGGTTTAAAATATTTATTACCTCGAAAAGGTAGATAGAGCTTCTTCTTTCTTGGTCATCAGAACTAGTATTTGGGCAAGCACACGAAAACGGTAAGGTTTTGTAGCACCTAAGCACATGGGCAAGGTGCATGTTTAAAACGAGAAATACAGTACACCTTAAATAGAATATTTCAATAACCAAATTTTATAGCCGATGAAACTGAACCTTACATTGAGAGGATGAAGTATACTGCGATATGACTATGTTTAGAATTATGATGATAATTTTGATAATAACATAATTGAACTCATAGCAATAACTTTATAAGAGCTTGTACTACTGATTATTACCAAAGTCATGAGGTGTTTGGTTGAATGAATTAAAGAAATGCACGTGTATTTGACAAGTATCTCTTGATACAATCTTTTTCTGGATGGCAGCCCATTTCTTGTTTAATTTGTATTAGATAAACATGAGTTCCATCTTAAAATCATTTGGCAAGAGAGGAGTAACTCATGTATCTTATAAAGATTGCAAGGTCTCTTCATTTTTTGATGTGAAACCTCAACATGCCCCTTCAAGATAGTACCTATTTGGGCTCACTATTCTTGGGTAGGATCCCAATTTTTGGACCAAAATTTTTGTTTGGGCTTCGTGGTCTTTGATACCATATTTGATAAACGAGAGGTTCCATCTCAAAACCAATTGCCAACAAAAGATTGAGTCATGCATCTTATAAAGATTGTTGTCTCTTTATCTTTTTGATATAGGATCCTCAACAATTTTGTTTTGGCAGCATTTTATGTCCTCCATACTCTTTTGTTCTTCTTTTGAGAAGTTTTTTCTTAATCAGAATAGGAAAAGAAGGGAAAAAGCCTTAGCATCAGTGATCAGTAGTGTTAAGGCATCTAGAATGGCGCAATGGATGGTTAAATGTCTTAATAAAATAACTCTATGACAATATAAAATATGTTAGTTATTTGTTATGCAATAATATTCTTAATTACTAATATTTACATTTTGTACTGTTAATATGTTATGGTCCCTCTCCACTCTGTCGTTTCTCTAAGCACTGATCATTTTTTTAAATCTTATTATCAACTATCGCGTGTAGTGGTATCACAGGTAATAATATTATTAGCACAATGTGAAAATGGTGGAAAGGAATGTGTTTTCTTTACCCTTAAAATTATCTCTCTGTTTGAAATGGTGGAAATCATCATCTTTTAGTAAATCCAACTTGCAAGCCCCCTTCGACTTTCTATTGAATGGTTCCTCTATTTCTCTCTCTGTTCCCCCCCCCCCCCCCCCAACCCCCAAAAAAAAAAAAAAAAAAAAAAAAAGAAAAACAGCTATGAAACTCTACTTATGTGTTGCGATGTTTCTTTGTCTGTGTCACCCTCTTTATATTTGAGAGAATTGACAAAAAGTACTCTGTTCCCAGGAGGCAAGCTCAGCTGTTCCTTTGTTCTCCCCAGTGCTTGTTCCAATGGCTCAAAGCATGGGGCCTCTCTTATCACAAATTGCGTCATCACCAACTTTTCGTCTAGGGGTGAGATCTTTTATCTTTTTATGATCCTAGTGATTAACGTGCATGGTTTTTCCAAAGCTTGATGCTGAGAGTTTCCGAAAGTAGTTTTGAGATGCTTGTTATTCTGAAATTTCATGACTATCTTTTGTTATTCTGAAATTTCATAATTTTCAGTTTTGCTGTGGTTGTAGCATAAACTAACATGAGTTGATGTTCTTTAGGTTAACCACTCTTGTCCTATCCGTTTTTATACTTACCCGTGTGTGTATTAATTATAATATGTTTTATCTATTTTATTTTATTTTTATAAGCATCATTGAGGATTTTATTTGCCCATTTTGTTTAATTTTTTTAATATGTTATAGTGTAATTTGAATGAAAAGAAGAAAATTATGATCAGATGCACGGTATCAAGATTTCTTTGTTCTACATTTCAAGTATAACGTTGGTGTATCATCATTAATTTAAAGTTGGGTATGTCACTAGTGTACCATTACTCATTGAACAAGATTTTGATAGTAAATCAAATATATCATTCGTAGATATAAAAATAAAAAGGGTATGATCAGAATAATAAAATATACGGGAATTTTATTTAAAATATTTTACTACATTTGCAAAATTCAAAAATCGTTGCTAGATTTGCAAATATACCAAATATTTTGCTACCCATACCAATTTGTATTTGTTTATATGCGGAAATTGTGGTGTATAAAAATTATCTGTTATCTACCATTGGTTTTCTAGCTACTTGAAAGCTCAAACCTAATGCTTTAGGTGGATAATGCTTTCTAGTAGACAATCAGATTATACAGTTTTCTGCACTTTGTGTATCTTCTATTTTTCTTGCTCATTTTCCTTGTAGTTTGATAGTCATATCGAGATTCAAGAATCTTGTTTCTGATTTTAGCTGCTGCCAAACCTTATTAGTAGTGCGTTTGGAATAGCTTCTGAGAAAAAAATGTTATTTTTTTAAAAAAAATCATATCGCTTTTTATACTAGCACCTTTAGAAAAATTAATAATTTAATGTGTATTTAATATTACTTATGGAGTGATCTTAGATAATAAAAAAATGTTTTTTGATGATATTAATTTAAAAACTAAGAACCACTTGATGATGCAAAAATGACTACAAAATGATTAATTGAAAATTCTCCACATATGTATTTAGGAAAAACAGTTGTAAATAATAGTATCACTTTTGAATGTGGTGTAGACAAACAAATTTGTTATTTAATACCCTAAAAGCATTTTTATTAACAATATTTTAAGGATAAGTGCTTAAACTAGAAGGTATGCTAAACACACCATAGACGTCCTAAATCTCTCTATTCCATCTAGAGTGGGATCTTTTAGGTCTCTATGAAAGATCGAGGTCTCTTGTTATAAGCATGAGTCATGAATTCATA
Source organism: Benincasa hispida (assembly GCF_027475165.1). Classification (NCBI taxonomy): domain Eukaryota; kingdom Viridiplantae; phylum Streptophyta; class Magnoliopsida; order Cucurbitales; family Cucurbitaceae; genus Benincasa; species Benincasa hispida. Next base: position 50,526,765 of record NC_143488.1, on the reverse strand, counting down.
GTATCATCTCAACAGAAGTTTCATTTTTGTTAATATGCATCTGCAGGCAGAGATGACAATGAAACAATTAGAAAATCTTAGCCCTCCGATATTGAAGCAAGTTCTTCCTTTAGTTGAGCAGCTGCCTCCTTTGTACATGGATCTGGTGAGAGGAAGAGAAGATTTTATTCCAAAGCCGGAGGAAACTCGACGACTTGTATGTCCCAGAAAAATAATTATTACTATTTATCCATATTGTTTGGTTCTATATTTTTCTTCTTTACTGGCTGTGGCTCTAGGAGCACACAAATATTTTATTTGGCTGGTTTTGATATTTTACAACTGGTTCTAAGTTGTTTAATTTTATAGCTGGGTTTGTGTGTTTTTATTGTGGATTTTGTGCAATTAATTATTTGGCTTTTGCACAATCTTTTACATTAAATTTGAAAAAGGCATTGATTTGAACACTTATGCTTACCTAAGTACAAGAGTAACTAATGATTTTTCTTCGGGAGAAAACTATTGTCACTTGTTGAGATCGGCTAAGTTCTCTAAAGATGGCAGCTGACTTCCGGCATGGTATTATCTTAAGAATCCTTAGAGGATACATCTTACTGCTTGTTCCTATTTGCCTCACTGCATATGAAAATTGTTTGGGGCGTAGGGCTTTTGGGAATTGTATGTTACTCCATCATTTTTGTGTCTGTGTAGCTATTTTTGTTCTTCTCGAGTCTGTGACCAAAGTGTAAATTGCTTGCAACGATTTTAGGATGAATGATGGTATACCTGCACTGCCTGTGGTCTACACTTCACAATTAGTGCAGAAGACATTCTTAAACTTTAGTTATAGAAATGCACTTACACATTTTATTGTGGAATGCTTGATCAGATAAAGTCATACTATGGCATTTCCCGGAATCTTCTTGTAAAGTTCAAGGATGATACAATCGATGAAACTCCAATACTAGCTCAGTTACTTAGCTCGGAGTCTGCAATTAGTTCAATGCTGGACATGTCAACTCGGTCGTTGCCTGGCAATCACGGATTACCCTTGCAGCAGGTCCTCCCTTTCTCCCCATTTCATCATCTATGAACAACGAATCACTTTCATCTTGTTATTGCTATTATCATTTCCAAGAAGATTAGAGATGAGAGGATTGGGATTTGAGTTTCTGGTTCTCATCTCTTCTTTGAAACTAAAGAAGTTTTCTCCTTATTTATAGGGCCTTCCCGACATACCACCAGCAATGGCGGATGCAGTGAATAGAGGTAGCGAGCTCTTTAGCAATCTAACTGCCGGAACACCTTGGGAGACTGTTGCGAAGGAAGTGGGAAACACATTAGGTGTAGACTCGAAAGTCCTCCGGGCTGAAGTATCTAAGGATCTAGACCTGCTTGTCGAAGTGGTAACATCTTGGATGGCCTCAAACATGGGTCCGAAACTTTTGAGGCCATAAATGTTGTCGGTGCCATACGTATTTTCGGTGGATGTGTATAGTATACAGATACTGCGAAGATTCTGAATTGCTCCAGTTATGGTTCTTATCTGAATGCAATATTGTCCTTGACGGGCCATGCACGCGCAACAGCATCAGCCAGTCGTAAATTGTGGCATCTTTGGAGTTTGGACTGATTTTGCTTCTTTGCATAATGTTCTGTTTCAAGTACACTTGCAATTGCTGTAACATAAATATTTCCAACGCTTTCCTGGATCTCTATTTATTGAATTATTCACAGGAAGGCTGGTATAGTGATAAACAACTTTTCAGAGCTATATATATAAATCTACTGATTTGCCCTTGTGTAATTACTTCATTCTCTCTATTTGTAGCAAAAATAGAATTTGCTATTTTAACTATATCAAGTGTCTAGATTCTGATTTTAATGTATATTTCTCCATATAAGTTTAATTTCTCATATTGAACAAGAAATTGAAGATGCTGAGTTGCAACAAGCTTTCCCAACAGAAATTGCCTTGTAACCCTCTTTAAGTTTAGTCGTTCTGTTTGGGGTAGTTTGGAAACGTTCCTCCTCGTTTCCTTTTTTTCTTCTTCTTCTTCTTCTTCTTTTCAGGAGCATAAACATTTTGTAATAGATCTTATTTTCTGTTTTGCATTTTTTAGAAATGTTTTAATATTGTGTACAAATCTATCTATATTATATATAAAAATGATTACGAGGGGAGAATCTTTACATACTTATTTCGTCCATTCAACTTTTCATAATTCTTATTTTATCTTTCATCACAATTATTTACGTTGAGGTGGTTAAACGTGAAATGACGTATTCTTTTATGTAGGAGTGTGGTCTAGATCATAAATATGAAACATCGTGATCTAATGAGAGAGACATATTTGAACAGATAGTCACGCCGTTTTCTTGTTACAACTATTTTGGTCGGAGTAGTATATTTTTCGTGTGTGGGTGTGGTGTACACTATAGATATAAAAAATTATGATTTAATGGTAGAGATATGTTTGAATAAACAGTCAGATCATTTGCCACGTTACAAATATTGAGGTTAAAGTAGCATATCTCATGTATGAGTGTAACTTAGATCGTAGATATGAAGCATCAATATCTCACAATGAAGATATATTTGCAAGGACAATCACGTTTTTTTATCTTTTAAAATAATATAAATTCCTATTTTGTTACTATTCGGGTAAAATAATGTCAAAAAATTATTTTATGCATTAATTACAATTTTTAACTTTTTTTTCTCTATGTACTCAAATAAACTATAAAGTCTATATAAATGAGGCTATAGAAGAAAATCTTTTGTTTCCTATTTTACCCTTGCTTTTGTTTTTAGTAAATCCTTATTTTACCCTTTTTTGATGGGAACACAACTCTTGAGTGTAGGTGTGTATTAAGTCCAATATATGTAATTAATATCGATGGAATGCAATTCTTCTAACCCAAATAGATGTATCTAAAGCCCAATATGTGTAATTAATGTCGATAGAAAACAACTCTTCTAATCCAAATAGATGTATCTCATCGTCTTTTTTAATATAATATAGATTTATTATTATTATTATTATTTATAATGTTACTTTACATGTGAGAGTGGTGATTTGAACTTGCAAATTTTTTAGAAATAGTATAAATATTATAATCATGATTCACGAAGCTATGCTCATCTTGTGATGCCTTAATTAAATTTTTTTTAAAAAAGTTTTTTTCCCTTATTTAACAACGCTTGGAAAATGAGAGTTTGAACACCATCTGGTGAAGGATGTGCGCGTTAACTAATTGAGCGCTAAGCTCAAGTTGACATCCCTTATACATAGATAATTTACTTTATAGTACATTTCAAGTTAAATGAATACTTCAACCATATCGGATGGAATTGATTAAAAATCAAAAAAATACTCTTGAACTTTATACTTCGTTTCAAAATCATTCTTGAAACTTTCAAAAATTTCAATTAATGATTAAAATAATCGTCAATATCTCAAAATATTCATCGATATATCTATAAATCAGAGGATTCAATACCAATATTGAGGATAATTGATATTTTTTATATCTTTTATAAATATTCCGTAACTTTCAAAAATTTAATACTTTTAAACTTTAATAAAGAAGTTAAAAAAAAATTTTGTCATTAGTAAATGGAAGGAAACCATTAGTACTTATTTAAAAAACACATCTAAACTTTCAAAAATTGCATTAATACCCTTAATTTTTAAGAACAAATTTAGAAAACGCTCTTACTATTATTAGTATAAGGGTGGAAACCATTTATCTACATCCCATGGATCACCTCCCTCTTCTATTTCTTTTCCTTTCTTTGCTTCAATTCAATCCCTTCTCCATTTCTCATTTTTTTTTCTCACTTCTTCGATACTCTCTTAATGTCTTTACCTTACTTTCAAAGATTAAGAAATGAAAGAAGAAGAATAAGATGTAGGGATGTTCATGGGTTGGGTTGGGTTGAAATACTTTTTAACCCAACCCAATTATTTGAGTTATAAATTTTTTCAACTCAAATAACCCTTATTAAAAAATGAACCCAACCCAACCCACCAATGAAATATTTGGGTTGGGTTGGGTTGGCGGGTTAATCAGATCATTTATTTAAATTTTTTTCTAAAAAGAAGCAAAACGTAAATATGTAAAAATCTAATTTAATTATTTTCATATATTGAATTAAAATTAACAACTCAATTTTAATTTATATAGTGAAAATTTTCTATTTAAAATGCAAAGAAACTACTTTTAAGAACTGTTGAAGAATAAATTATTCAATCAATGTATGTATAAATAATTGTGTTATAAGTAATTAAAAAATATATTTTAAAGTTAATAATAAATTCGGGTTGGCTCGAGTTGGTTTTAGTTATATTAGGTGAACCCATGAACCAACTCAACCCATAAAATTTCTATTTATTTGAACTCAATACAACCTAAATGAGTTGATAACCCAACCCAAACCGCACGGATTGGGTTAGATTGATCGGTTTTTTGGGTCATCGGGTTTTTTGAACATCCCTATAAGATAGTATTGAACAAGAGAGGGAAAAAATGAAAAATAAGAAAGTGTTAGGGTATGTTTGATTTAACTTTTCAAGTGTTTAATTTTGAAAATAAGTTATTTTAAAAAAAATTGAAGTGTTAGGCAATCACTCAAACTAGATTTTGAAACAATTTCAAAGTGTATTTGAATCAATTTTTATTTCTCATGAATTCAAACATGTTCTTAGACCATAGATTGTAGTAGGAGAGAGAAAATGAAAGAAGCGAGAATAGATTTCTATCAACATACTATAATTTTTTTTTTTTATAGATATTATAATAAATAGATGTCCATCCCAAAAAAAAGGACCATGTGTCCTTAAACATGGTACCCCAGTATCACAAATTTATATATGATTAATGTCCTAGTAGCCACATACTAGTTGCCACAAGTTTTATAAATAGTGAGCTTTTGTGGTCTTTGAAAATAGGTGAAAAAGATTGGTGAAATCCAAAAGTTTGGGAGAAAATTTCTATTTTCATATATTTACACAATTTCTTATATTTTGCTATTTTATTTTATTTATCATTATTTTATTTATTTATTATCTTATTATATTTTCTCTATATCTGTGTTTTCGTTGTGCTCCGTTATGCTCCTCAATTTTACAACACGTTACCAACACAAGCTCTTATCATTTTTTCTGTTAAAGGTATGTCCTAAAGGTATGTTGAGGTATGTTGATTTTTCCCTCTTCGTTATAATTAATAAATTAAATGTTGTTTTGCATATTTGGTACATATTTAATTTCTAATATAAATATCATATTCTGTAATAGTATTACTATGAAAAATATGACAAAATTAGAATTTGTAGCATTTGATAATAATGGTAATAATTATTTATCATTAGTGTTTGATACTAAAATACACCTGGATGCCATAAAAATATGATCATTAGAGAATTTTTCTTTCTAAAGCTCGTCGAAAATTGATGCATTAGTGTTTGATACTAAAATACACCTGGATGCCATAAAAATATGATCATTAGAGAATTTTTCTTTCTAAAGCTCGTCGAAAATTGATGCACTTGAAGCTTCAAAATTTTAAATTAATATATTAGAGAAGACATTTTTTCTACATTTTGGATATGTTTCTGAAGTAGCAATATCGAGAGAAATGTTTTAAAAATTATTATGCACTCATCTGATGTCTTCTCGTGGTTGAATAAAATAACGAGTTACATGAATCTCAACCAACTAGAGCAACAACATTCCCTAAAGTAAATGTTATGAATTTTAATAATCATGGATTAAAAATCATGAATCTCAATCAATTGAAACAACATCATTCCCTGAAATGAATGCTGTGAATTTTAATAATCGTGGTAATCGTGGTCGAGGTCGTGATTGTGGCAGGGGAAGAAATAATTATTATTTTCGTGATGGTCGTTCTAATCATTGAAATTTCAAAAGAACCACACAAAATGATGATCATAAAGGAAAATCTCCGCAAGATAACAGTTCAAAAAGTGTTGAAAATAAATGTTTTCGATGTAGAATGATTGAGCATTGGTCACATACTTGTCGTACGTGAAAATACTTAGTTGGTCTATATCAAGCCTCCCTAAAGAAAAAATAGGGAAATGTGGAAGCAAATTTTGCATACCAGGATAATGAGATATTTGACACATCCAATATAATAGATTTGGATGGCGCACATTTTTTCAAATCTCCTAAAGAGAAAATTGGCACAATTGATAGCATAACCAGCGTTGATTTTGAGAATATTTAGCATTAATGTTGTCCATTTTTTTCTTTCTATTTTCATGTTTTTTTTTCTTGGTTAATGTTAACTTTTGTATATTTCTAATGTTGCTTTTCTTATCGTAATTATTTTCTTTTAATGAAGAAACATGGATCATTTTCATATGTTGGATGATTAAAAAATGAGCAAAGAAGATCTATGTCTGGCAGACAGTGCAATTACACATATAATACTTACAAGTAGAAAACATTTTTCCAAACTAATAATACTGGAAGCAAAAGTCAATACAACATTAGGTTCTGCAAATCTAATTGATGGTTTTGGAAAAGCCAATACTATTTTGCCTAGAGGAACAAAATTTACAATTGACAATGCATTGTTCTCTAGTCAATCAAAGAAAAATCTACTTAGTTCTAAAGATATAGGGTTCAATGGTTATCATATTGAGACTGATAGAAAGAATGATATGGAGTATCTTCATATCATATCTACTGTCTCATATGAAAAGCATATACTAGAAGAGTTGTCTGCTTTATCTTCTGGATCATATTATACTCATATACGAGTAATTGAAACATATGCAACAATGAACCTCATGAATCTAGATATATTTACTATTTGCCATGACAGATTAGGTCATCTGGGGTCTATAATAATGAGAAGAATTATTGAGAATTCAAATGGATACCCATAGAAGAGCCAAAAGATTCTTTAATCTAATGAATTATCATGCGATGCTTGCTCTCGAAGCAAATTAATAATTAGACCATCACCAGCTAAAGTGGGGACTGCATCACCTACATTTTTAGAACGAATTCATGGTGATATATGTGGATCTATTAACCCACCAAGTGGACCATTTAGATATTTTATGGTATTAATAGACACATCCAGTAGATGGTCACACGTGTGCTTATTATCAAATCAAAATCTTGCATTTGTAAGATTACTTGCTCAAATAATTAAGTTAATAGCACAATTTCCTGATTATACAATTAAGATTATTTGTCTTGATAATGCTGGTGAATTTATAATTATTGTATGTCAATTGGGATAAGTGTCAAACATCATGTAGCTCATGTTCATACACAAAATGGTTTAGCAGAATCATTTACAAAACGTTTGCCGTTAATTGTTAAACCAATGCTTATGAGACTTAAGCTTACTACATTTGTATGAGGATATGCTATTTTGCATGCAACGTCACTTGTACGCATTAAACCAGTAGCTTATGATAAGTACTCGCTATTACAATTAGCCTATGACTATGAGCCAAATATTCCCCATCTGAGAATTTTTGAATGTGCAATATATGTTTCAATTGCTCTACCACAATGTACTAAGATGGATCCTCAAAGGAGGTTAGGAATATATGTTGGATTTGATTCCCCATCAATTATGAAATATCTTGAACCCCTGACGAGTGATGTATTTATTGCACGATTTGTTGATTGTCATTTTAATGAGACAAAATTTCCAACATTGGGGGAGGAACTAAGAAGTTGGAAAAAGAAATTACATGTAATGCATCGTTATTATCTCATTTAAATCCCCATACAGATCAATGTAAACTTGAAGTTGGGAAGATAATTCATTTGCAAAATATAGCAAATCAGTTACCAAATGCATTTATAGATGCAAAGAAAGTAACTAAATCACATATACCAACTGCAAATGTTCCATAAAAATTTGCCCAACACAGCAAGTTGCCACTAATGAGTCTGGAACATGCTAGAAGGATGACAGACTTGTGAGTTTAAAAGATAAAAATCCTTGAAAAAAATTAATTAATAGTCAATAAGATTTGGTTGATGATGTAAATACCTAATAAGAAATTCTTGACATGACTAGCGAGGAGGGTGAAATACCTAAAAATAATAATGAGATTTCAATAAACCATGTCATGACAGGAAAAAGATGGAACCGAATTAATGTAGTTATTGATAACATTTTTGCGTATAATGTTGCTCTTGATATTATATCTGAAAATGAGAATCCTAAACCAAAAGCTGCTAAAGAATGTTGACATAGAAAAGATTGGCTTCAGTAGAAAGAAGCAATCGAGGCAGAATTAAACTCACTTTCGAAACGGTGGGTTTTTGGACCAATAGTTCAAACATCAGAAGATGTTAAACCTATGGGATACAAATAGGCATTTGTAAGAAAAAGAAATGAAAATAATGAGGTCACAATATATAAAGCAAGACTGGTTGCACAAGGTTTTTCACAAAGACCTGATATTAATTATGAGGAGACGTATTATCCAGTTGTGGATGCAATTACACTAAGATATTTAATTGGTCTGACTGTGTATGAAAGTCGAGACATGAATCTTATGGATGTAGTCACGATATACTTATATGGATCTCTTGATAATAATATTTATATGAGAATCCCAGAAGGATTTAAGATACTTGAAACATATAAATCATATTTCCGAGAGTTGTATTCAATAAAATTACAGAGATCATTATATGGATAGAAAAAATCAGGACAAATGTGGTACAATCGCCTGAGTGGATATTTGTTAAAAGAAGGATATCAAAATGATCCAATTTGTTTGTGTTTTTATAAAGAAATCACGGTCAGGATTTGCTTTTATAACTGTATATGTTGATGATTTAAATATAATTGGAACTTCTGGAGAGCTTTCAAATGCAATAGAATATCTTAAGAAAGATTTGAGATGAAAGATCTCGAAAAAACAAAGTTTTGCCTTGTTTTGCAAATTGAGCTTTTAGTAGATGAGATATTTATTCATTAGTCAACTTATACTGGAAAAATTTTGAAAAGATTTTATATGGACAAAACACATCTATTGAACATTCTAATGGAAGTTCGTTCCCTAGATGTGAAGAAAGATATATTTTGACTTTGAGATAATAATGAAGAACTTCTTGGTCCTGAAGTACTATATCTTAGTGCAACTGGTGCACTTATGTATCTTACTAATAATACATGACCAGATATTACATTTTTAGTAAATTTATTAGCAAGATATTGTTCTCTTCCAACAAAAAGGCATTGGAATAGAATTAAGCATATACTCTGTTATCTCCGAGGAACGATTGATATGAGTTTGTTTTATTCAATTAAATCAATTTTGATCTACTTGGTTATGCAGATTCAAGATATTTATTTGATCCATACAAAGCTAGATCTTAAACAGGTTATCTGTTCATATGTGGAGGAACTGCTATATCATGACGATCAGTAAAGCAGATCATAGCGGCCACTTCATCAAATCATGTTAAGATTCTTGCAATTCATAAGGAAAGTTCATCATGACGATCAGCAAAGCAGATCAGATCAATGACTCAACACATTCGTGGAACATGTTGTTTGTCTTCTAGAAAAAAATCTTCTAATGATATTATACGAAGACAACACAGCTTGCATAGCCCAAATCAAATGAGGATATATTAAAGGAGATAAAACAAAACATATTTCATCAAAGCTTTTCTTAGACTCACGATCTTGAAGAAAATGACGACATCACTTTACAACAAATTTGTTTGAAGTATAACCTGATAGAATTATTTACAAAGGCATTACCTACCACAACCTTTGAAAATTTGATGCACTATTAAGATTGGTATCCTAATTCTACCGAAGTTTTGTTGTTTTGTAAAGATACATATTGTTTGATGAATAAAATAATTGTTATTTAATTCTGGCATTTACTCATCCAATAAACAAAGCTCCATGGTTATCTTATGTGAACTTAAGCATGTATATGTCATATACAAGTGGATCATGCCTTAAGTGATAACCTAAATAGGTCTGTAGTATAAGGATTAAGGTGGGATACTTGATCCTGGTGATACAATGGATACGGTCTACTTTGTAGAGGTATGTAAGTGTTGTAAACTACTACAGATGATAGATCATGACCATTTATGTGGAGACGTGCGAGCGGGAGTATCCTATAAAAAGAGTTTGTATAAGACCTGAACCATGAGATGATTAGACTATGTATATAATGCGGTTGATACTAGAGACTTACATCTCACCTAAACGATCTCAATTCTGAGCGTTTTGGGAACTCCTGCTTTTGAGGGTGGTCCTTTGATTAGTATGGGTGAGAGTGGCAAGATTGCCAACTCAACATGCCTACTTTTTGAGGACTTGTCTAATCTCGGAGCTGGGAACTCAATCCACAAGATGAAATTCACTCATTTCCCGAAGCAGGGATAAGTAGAGAGATTGCTCTCTTAAGGGCTAATTTCGGGGCTTGAACATAGTGGCCATAGCTTCTCTTTGGAAGAGAGAACTCAGTCATAGTAAAATTATGACTTATGTTCATCAGAGGAATCAGTGGTACTTAAGGAGTTAGATGTAAATACAGGGACATAACAGTTATTGGCCGAGCTGTACTTACGAGCGATCTGTGAAGGGTTGTCACACTGTTGATTGGTTAGATGAACATATAATATATTTGTGGTAAGAAGAGTTCAGCTGTCGATCTTTAGTGGAGTGCCTGACAGTTAACGGATGGTGCATCTCGTGACTAAAGAGTTTAGTCAGTTATTCACATACCGTTGGAGCTTCGAGCTACAGGTCCATAAGGTCCCTTTGGTAGCTCAAAGGATTCAGTTGAGGATCAATTCTTAGTATTGATTTGAAATATTCAAATTGACAAGAGGTAATTTGATTATATATGATATAATCGGTATGATGTATGAGATACATTTAGTGGAGGATTAATGTAAATGAGATTTACATTAAGTACCATGGAATTTGGAATTTACATTAAGTACCATGGATTAATGTAATTTGGAATTTACATTAAGTACCATGGATTACTATAATTTGGAATTATCTTTTCCGCTGCTCATGGAAATCCCCATGATCGATTTTCTTCAATCGGTATCAGAGCCAGGTTGTTTTGTTATTCCAAATTACAAGTCTGTTTTAAACTTTATTTTACAGTCGCAGTGGGTTTTTGAATTTTTTTTAACTGTTAAATGCATTTGTGGTTGAAGTTGATGAATGTTTCGAGTTTAATTGCCTTTTTAAAGCTTTCTTCAATTACAAAATGTTAATTTGTAAAGGCCCCTATGTTTTCGGACGTTAACTTGCAATCAAGTCTGTAATTCAAAGAGTTTGAGTTAGTCGAGTCGTTCGTGATGAAGTTTTGAAGCATGAAGATGTGGTTCTCAACGAATAAGAAAACCAAGTGTTGGTCGTATCATGTATCCTAAGGTAAACGATTGTTGGGATTTAACTAAGCGACCATATAGATTTTTCTATGTGATCGTGTAGTATTTACTAAACGATCGTTTAACTAATGTTAAGCGATGGGGTAAATCGTTTACTCTATCGCGTAGCATTGGTTGCTCGATCGCATAAGTGCTAGAGGTAGACGATAGTAGTGGGAGCATGTGAAGCTCATCGTTTAGTAAAAGGCACGTGCTAGACAATCGTGTAGTTAGCAAGTCTCATCGCTTAGTTACTACCTACACGATCGTGCATATACGATACAGAGGCGCTAGCTATGCGATTGCTTAGACGATGGTGCTTTGCGGCATCATAGTCGTTTAGACGATCGCGGAAGGCGGGCATTGTGTGGAGCGCGCTAAGCGATTGCATACCTCAAGCTTCATCGCTTAGTAAAAGGCACATGATCGTGTAGTAATTGCTAAACGGTCGTTTAGCTCTGGGAGCATTCGATAGAACAAAGCGTTTGTTTTATCGTGTAGACGATCGCGGGGAGTTTAATACATGATGGTTGGAGACGCGGTGCTTCACTCGAGTGGTTCAAGACCCGGTTCGCCTGTTTGAACTAGATACTCCTTGTCTTTGTAATAGTTAGTTTTCTTTTTGTGTTTTTAAGGCAATTTTACCCGGTTCATCAACATTTATTTATTATACATGTGACGGATGGTACTTATATGGAAAAGTGTTTGACTATAATTTAAAACCCACTTTAGGTTGTGCAATTATTCATGCATCATGTATTATAAATATTATAATCGAGCATGAATAAATTACTTGAAAGCATGCGCATGCATCATGAAATATAAGAGTTATATTTTGCATGCAGTGAGCATTATCATGCATCATCTTTTTATTATAAGTGTTATAGTCTAAGGATGAATGGAAGCATGTTTTGCTTGTTTCATTGCTGTTTTGTATAAGTGTTATATAAAAGAAGTAGAAATGAATAAACAATACATTGAGTATGACACTTAGGTTGTTTATAAGCGTTATGAATGCCTTGCATGTGTTAGCTTAGCATTGTGGTTGGTTTCCATTTATAAGTGTTATAAAGGAAATTAGACCTAAAATCAATAATTCAGAGTTGCATGCGGACTTAGGGTGAACTCAAGTTCTTAAAAGGGCTTTAAAATTGGATTGAGATAAATCTAAGTTCAAATGGTTCTAAAGAGTTTAGCAACCTAGATTAATCTTTTAAAATCGGTTTAATAGGATTAAATTGGTTGGAATAAAAGATTAAATTTGTTGTAAATCTATCTATAAGGGACCTTTTGTCTAAGGCGGGTTCTGGCTAGGCTGGGGTTCTTAAGTCGACGGAATCATTTTATTTAAGGATCAATGTCCTAAGACACCTCAAGAGGTTGAGAAGATGTGACAAATTCTCTATGCTTCTGCTGTAGGAAGCTTGATGTATGCAATGTTGTGTACTAGACCCGACATTGCTATGCAGTAGGGATTGTTAGTTAGTATCGGTCCAATCCATGATTTGATCACTGGACAGTGGTCAAGACGATCCTCAAGTATCTTCGGAGAATGAGGGACTACATGCTTGTATATGGAGATAAGGATTTGATCCTTACAGGATACACAGACTCTGACTTTCAAACCGATAGAGATTCTCACAAATCGATATCGGGGTCAGTTTTCACTCAGAATGGAGAGGTTTTAGTATGGCGAAGCATCAAGCAAGGATGCATCGCGGACTCCACTATGGAAGCCAAATACGTAGCTGCTTGTGAAGCAGCTAAGGAGACTGTTTAGTTGAGGAAATTCCTTTCAGATATGAAAGTTGTTCCAAATATGGATTTGCCTATCACTCTTTATTGTGATAACAGCGGGGCTGTGGCAAAATCAAAGGAGCCTAGGAGTCATCTTCGGGGTAAGCACATCGAACGGAAATATCACCTGTCAGGGAGATTGTGTATCACAGTAATGTGATAGTCATGAAAAACGCATTGGATCACAACGTTGCTGATCCCTTTACGAAGGCCCTCATGGCTAAAGTGTTTGATGGTCACCTAGAGAGTCTGGGTCTGTGGGACATGCGGTATCTTGTCTAGGGAAAGTGGGAGATGATACTGAGGTATGCCCTAGTTTATTGTATATTATACATTTTTATATTGTATTGTACATTAGTCTCTCGAATCATTAGAATAAGTGGGAGATTATTGGGATTGGTGTCTTAATTCTTCCGGTGTCTTGTTATTTGTAAAGATACACATTGTTTGATGAATAAAATAATTGTTATTTAATTCTAACATTTACTCACATCCAATAAATAAAGCTCCATGGTTATCTTATGCGAACTTAAGCATGTATATAATAATATACAAGTGGATCATGCCTTAAGTGATAACCTAAATAGGTTTGTAGTATAAAGATTAAGATGGGATACCTAATCCTGGTGACACTACGGATATGGCCTGCTTTATAAAGGTTTGCAAGTGTTGTAAACTAGTATAGATGGTAGATCCTGACCATTCATGTGGAGACGTGCGAGCGGGGGTGTCCTATACAAAGAGTTTGTATAAGACCCGGACCACGAGATGATTAAACTCTGTATATAACTCCGTTGATACTAGAGACTTACATCTTACCTAAACGACCATAGGTGACACGACCTCAATCCTGAGTGTTTTGGGAACTCCTACCTTTGAGGACGGTCATTTGATTAATATGAGTGAGAGTGGCCATATTGCCAACCCAACATACCTATCTTTTCGGAGACTTGTCTGGTCTGGAAGCTGGGAACTTAATCCATGAGATGAAATTCACTCATTTCCCGAAGCAAGGATAAGTAGAGAGATTGCTCCCTTAAAGATGATTTCGGGACTTGAACATAGTGGCCATAACTTCTCTTTGGAAGAAAGGATTCAGTCATAGTAGGACTATGACTTATGTTCATTAGAGGAACCAGTAGTACTTAAGGAGTTAGATGTAACTACAGGGGCATAACGGTTATTGGTCGAGCTGTACTTACGAGCGATCTGTGAAGGGTTGTCACACTGCTGATTAGTTAAGATGAACACATAATATATCTGTGGTAAGGAGAGTTCAACTGTCGGTCTTTAGTGGAGTGTCTGGCAGTTAACGAATGGTGGATCCCGTGACTAAAGAGTTTAGTCAGTTATTCACATATCGTTGGAGCTTCGAGCTACAGGTTCATAAGGTCCCCTTGTTAGCTCAAAGGATTCAGTTGAGGATCAGTTCTTGGTGTTGATTTGAAATGTTCAAATTGACAAGAGGTAATTTGATTATATATGTTATAATCGGTATGATGTTTGAGATACATCTAGTGGAGGATTAATGTAAATGAGGTTTACATTAAGTACCATGGAATAGAAAAATAACTATGGTTTATATGTTTCATGAGATGAAATATTAAAACTATAGGTTATAAATATAGTATGATAAGTTGGTTATCATTTATGTATATAATAATATTAATTATTGGATAATTAAATCCTTTTCTCTAACAACCAATTAAGTGGGAGGTTATTGGTGGTTCATGGTAACCGTGAGATAAAAGAAAAATTGTTTTCCTAATTTTAGTAATGTTGAATTTGTGAATTTTCTTCGGAAAAGAAGTTGTCAAGTAAATACGATTTACTAAGGGACAATTTGAAAAAGGTAAACGATTTTGTAGTGTTTGTAGGCGACAGACACGCTGCTAAGTGATGAGTTAAATGACCGCTTAACTTTTTCTAGACGATTGCTTAGCTTTTGCTAAACAATTGGGCATCGACCTATACGATAGATTCAGTCATCTCCCACTTGCTCAATCGTTAACAAGATTGGTATTTCCTCCATTCTTCTGCCTCAATCTAAGTCCACACAGAGCCCACTCTCTGGATTCTCACACCGAGAATACCAAAGTAGCCTTCTTAATGGTGTCATAGTCAACTCGACATCGTTGAGGTTCTGTGGAGGCCGTTTGTGCTGTTGGGTTGTTTATGACCGAGGCGATCGCTGAGGACGAGTGCATGGTATTCTTGCTGTGTAGTGGTCGTGTTGTTCGAGCGTTCAAGGTTGCTGATGTGAGCAAGGAGCATGAAGACGAGTCGAAAAATGTTCGTAGCAGTTTTCCTTTTTCATTTGTATTTTCATGCTGTAATTTCTGTATTGATTGTATAACCGTATGTTTTTGTTTTGATTGTAATTGTAATGTTCATACATGATTGTAATTTGGAATGATCCTTTTCGCTGCTCATGGAAATCCTCGTGATCGATTTCCTTCATGCACAATATTGGAATACATCGATTTAGAGATCTTAAGTGATGTTTTCATGAGGGAAAGCAAATATATTCTTTTAGGAGTATAAATTATATGAAACATGTACTTTGTTTCCTTCATTATAGTTTTTTTCCATTGGAATTTTTCTAGTAAAGTTTTAATGGGACATATTTCATATATATAGTGAGCATTTAAGGGGGAATATTATAAATATTATAATAAATAGATGCCCATCCCAAAGAAAAGGACCACGTGTCCTTAAACATGGTACCCCATGTTGGGATTGGTGTCCTAATTCTCCAAGAGTCTCGTTGTTTGTAATTTATACACATTGTTATAAATAAAATAATAGTTATTTTATTTGGCATTTACTCATATCCAATAAACAAAACTCCATTGTTATTACATGTAAACTTAAACATGTATATGAGATATACAAGTGAATCATGCCTTAAGTGATAACCTAAAAAGGTCTGTAGTATAAGAATTAAGGTGGGATACCTGATCCTGGTGACACTATGGATACGACCCGTTTTGTAGAGGTCTGCCAAGTGTTGTGAACTATTATAGATGGTAGATCTTGACCATTCATGTGGAGACATGCGAGCGGAGGTGTCCTATACAAAGAGTTTGTATAAGACCGGACCACGAGATGATTCGTCTCTGTATATAACGCCGTTGATACTGGAGACTTACATCTCACTTAAACGACCATAGGTGACATGACCTCAATCCTGAGTGTTTTGGGAACTCTTGCCTTTGAGGGCGGTCCTTTGATTAGTATGGGTAAGAGTGGCCAGATTTCCAACTCAACATGCCTACCTTTTTGGGGACTTGCCTGATTTGGGAGCTGGGAACTCAGTTACATAAGATGGAATTTGCTCCTTCTCCGAAGCAGAGGTAAGTAGATAGATTACTCCCCTAAGGGCTGATTTCGGGGCTTGAACATAGTGGCCACAACTTCTCTTTGGAAGAGAGGACTCAGTCATAGTAGGCCTATGACTTATATTTATTAGAAGGATCAGTGGTACTTAAGGAGTTAGATGTAACTACAGGGGCATAACAGTTATTGGTCCAGTTGTACTTACGAGCGATCTGGGAAAGGTTATCACACTGTTGATTTGTTGATATGAACACATAATATATCTATAGTAAGGAGAGTCAGCTGTTGGTCTTTAGTGGAGTGTCTGACAGTTAATGGATGGTAGATCTCATGACTAAAGAGTTTAGTCAGTTATTCACGTACCATTGGAGCTTTGAGCTACAGGTTCATAAGGTCCGCTTGGTAGCTCAATGGATTCAAGTTGAGAATCAGTTCTTGATGTTGATTTGAAATGTTCAAATTGACAAGAGGTAATTCAATTATATATGATATGATCGGTATAGTGTATGAGATACATCAAGTAGAGGATTAACATAAATGAGATTTACATTAAGTACCATGATATAGGAAAAGAGATATGGTTTATATGTTTCATGAGATGAAATATTAAAACTATAGGTTATGAATATACTATGGTAAGTTGGTTATCATAAGTATTTATAATAATATTAATTATTAAATAATTATCTCTTTTTCTCTAATAACCAATTGAGTGGGATGTTTAGAAGTTGTTGATTGAGATTTCTATTCTCGGAAATTACTCATGGTGGCTGTCAAGTAAATACGATTTACTCAACGATAGCTGAAGAGACACTATAAGATCGTAGAGTGAATCTATACGATAGTTCACTCAGCTGACCGATTAGCTAAATGATCGCATAGCTTCTGTTAAACGATTAGGCATCGTCTATACGATAGATCTTTGCCATTTCCTACTTGCTCAATCGTTTACACGATTGTTCCTCCGGTCTCGTCCTCTAATCGAGTCCACACAAAGCCACACTTCTAGATTCTCACACCGAGAATACCAAGGTAGCCATTGTGGTGGTGTCGTACTCAACTCGACATTGTCGAGGTTTTTGGAGGTCTTTTGTAGTGTTTGTGATCTTGGAGATCGCTGTGTTCGAGTTTGTTGCGATCGTGCAGTGTTGCGATCGTGTGTTGTAGTCTTGGAGTCTGTTTGAGCGTTCGTGATCAAGGGTGTTGAAGATGAGTCTTCAAATGTATGTATAATTCTTTCCCTTGATCTAGTAATTTTGTTTTGTGCATAGTCTGTATGTTTCCGTTTCTTGATTGTAATTGTTAATGTTCAAATACGAATGAAATTTGGAACGATCCTTCCACTGCTCATGGAAATTCTCATGTCCAGTTTTCTTCACCCCATATATCACAATTTTATACATGATTAGTGTCCTAATAGCCACATCTTAGTTGTCACAAGTTCTATAAATAGTAAGCTTTTGTGGTATTTGAAAATAGGTGAAAAAAATCGGTGAGGAATCTAAAAGTTTGAGAGAAAATTTCTATTTTCATACATTTACATAATTTCTTATAATTTGTTATTTTATTTTATTTAATTTATCATTTTTAATTAATTTTTATTATTATGTTATATTTTCTTCATATATGTATTTCCGTTATGCTCCTTAATTTTACAACATTTTAGGAACGGTTTGGTTTAAGGTTTTTTAGATGCCCAAGAATTAAGGATGACTGCGTTCGGTTGTGGAAATGTTAACTGAATTTTATGGGAACAAATTATCTTTGTATTTAATTTATAAAATTATTTGTGACAACTTTATAAAATTTTATAGACTAATTGATAAACAATAAATTCAATTCAAATTTTTGAGAAAAATAATTATTTAAAAATCAAATAATAATGACAATTAAATTATTAATTACAGGTATTTATAAAACCAATAATTTATAATTAAAGTTACTAGAATAATGAGCAATTATAAAGTATTAAATTAAACTAAATTTACCTTTCCATAATTAATTTACACCATAATAATTTTAAACAAAATAATTTAATTTAATCTTCATTCATAGAACTGAAAACATGAGAAAAAAATGATAAGAATGAAAGGAAATAAAATAATAAAATTAAAAGAAAAAAAAATGAATAATAAATAGAATGAAGAAGGGAAAAATAAATAAAATAAATATATTAAAGAAAAAATATAAAAGAAAAACATGTAAAAATATCACATAAAGTATAAAAAATGATTAAAAAATTTGGAGTAATGAATATAAAAAGAAAAGAAAAACAGTGAATAAAAAAAGAGAAAAACACAAATGGAAAAAGGAATAAAAAACGGAGAAAAAAAAAGCAAAAGTAGGGGTTTATTAAAAACCCACAAATGTGGGAATAAAAAGTATGAGAGACGTCCATGCCTGGATGAGTAAATACCTCAAATTCTCCAACTAAACAAAATTTTATATACCCATGATCATTTCCACTCTTTATTCTCTTAAACCGAACGATCCATTAAAGGTTAATAATATTAATTCAATATTTGAAAATTTGATATTTTTTTAAATGAGATACTAACATATTTTTGAATTTTCTTTGAAAGCTATGGAGTTCAAGCATATTTTAGAGATAAAGTAACTTTAGCAAATTATCAAAAACAATATTTTTAAGTTTTCACTTTACAAAATTAGTACCATTTTTGAAAATTCGTTCAAATAGCTTTTCTCGATCCATCTCGGGTGAGATCAAGATTTAGTTAAAAAAATAGCTTTTTCTAAATTATCGATTGTTTTGGCCCGAGATTCTAGTAATTTTTCCAAAATATTATGTCATTTTCCTAAATCCTATACCAAATCTTGTATATGGAAAATAAGAAAAATATATAGAATCTCGATATGAATCTGATTAATATCGAGATCGGTGAATTCTTAGACAGATTAATACCAAGATTTTATATATTTTTCATATCTTATCTATTATTATTTTTTTTACAAAATTTAATCTTTCCCAAAATTTAAAAATCAAAATGCAATAATCATCTGAAAAAATGTAAATTCATTTGAAAATTTAGAAGTTCATATAATCATGGAAACAAAAATTGACATAAAATTACATATTGAATATAATATTTGGTAAAAACAACTGAATTTGAAGAAAATTTGAAAGTATATAAGATTTGCTATAAGATTTGGATAGATTATCTAATATTTAGAAAAATTACTAAAATCTCCATATTTAACCATTGATAAATTAGAAAAAATAAAAATTTTAATTAAATCTTGGTGGTGGATCCATCGAAAAAATTAATTTTCAAAGATGAAAAGTTTGAAGATGCTATTTTCTACCCTTTCTCATCTACCGAATAAGAGTAAGATTCATTAACCCGCTCATTGAAAAAGGCGAAGCCCCGATTGGCATTTGGGAAGGTCCGGTTCCATTCATCCGAGGTATAGAGATTTCACTTCATTCACGAACAGCGAGAGAGGTTGAAATGGCATGGAGAGGACAGCTATCCAAGAATTTGAAGGAGCTTCGAATCTTGCTCTGCCAATCCTCTCCTTCAAGCGCCCCCGCTAGGTATTCAGTTTCTGCTCTCTTTTACGCTTTCCGATGCCTTCTAAAACTTCAAATCGTGCTCTTCACGGAGCTTATTTTCAGATATTGTTGAATAAGGAGTTTTCCTCTGACAGGGGATTCGTGGAAAAGAATTACAAGGACCTTAAGACTTTGAATCCCAAATTTCCAATATTGATCCGCGAATGCAGTGGAGTGGAGCCGCAATTATGGGCTAGATATGGTATTTCAATGCACTCCTACCCAAACGATTTCATTTCGTTTTATCGTCTTCCCTCTAGGTTTCGAGATTCTTTCGAGCTTTGATGTTTTATTTCCTGCTATACTCGAATTGATTGATAAGCGCGCTTAGTGATGTCAAATAATCTGCTGGGTGGTCTTTCTTTATCTGTTAGTGATGAAAAATACTCTTTCCATGGTAGATAGTCAGGTCATAGTATTTTCAAGATTCCATTTCCTGGGATGTAGTAAATACCCATTTAATGGAATTCGTTCTGGGTTTATTTTGTCAAGATTCGCAGTTTTCTTTTATTTTCTGCTGTGAACTATGAAATTTAACTGGTCCTGTGGTTTCTCAAGTAAAATAAAAATCAACTGGTTCTACTCGTAGGCTGACATCTTCGTTTTACCTTCTAAATGAAGGAGAAATTAGTAGCCACGGGAGTTTCACTGTGTCCCATTTTCCCTTTACTGTCATTCACCCCGGAAAGGAAACATATTGTTAAAACGATTTGTTCTTACTTTTGGTTATAGTTGGTGGCTGATCTTTCAAGAGAGACACTCATAATTTTGAATAAATGAAATAAAGGGAGACTCCATGCACCTATAGGTAATAACAAAAGAGATTTCCAATTGGAAACTAGATAGGGTTGACTAAAACGTTCAAAGGGGTGTCTTGTTTTGCACCAAGGCAGCCCAGTAGATAGAACCAAATCTATGAAACTATCAAAACAAGAAAAAGAATCTCAGAAGAAATGTTTATTATGCTCACCCTATAAAATCCAGAGAAAGGTGCGAATAATGGCCAACTAAACAATCTTCCTTGTGCCATGAATGGATGGCCCACCAAAAGAGATGCTAGAATGTCAAAGATATTGTCAAAGTAGACCAATGACCAACCAAAAGCATCCAGAATAATATGCCAGAAACAAGAGGCAAAAGAATGATGCATAATCAGATTAGCAAGGGATTCAGAATAGTTTTGACACATAACACACCAAGAAGGAGATATATACAAATAAGGCATAGGACGTTGTAGACGATCAATAATGTTGACAACATCAATGCTAAGCTCTCACAAGAAAATTTTATTCTTTTAGAGTAATGATCTATCCAAATGGCAAAATATAAATCCTTTACAAGAGGATCCACAATTCCCACCAAATCATCCATGAGAGATTTCACAGAAAAAGAAGAAGGGTCAATGGTCCATCGCCATGAATCAAGTGAGGCAAAATCTTATAGAGAACAACAACTGAGATAAAGAAGTCCATTCTATAGTTTCAAGCTCATTAAGATTTCGAGGAAGACGTAGGTCCCAAGCCTTTGAATCGACAATCCACACATTGGCCACCTTAATGTGAGGAAGACAAGTAACGCGAAACAATCTAGGGAAAGCCGTAGAGAGAACACCACAATCAAGCCAATGATCCTTCTAAAAAGAAATAGATGTACCCATACCAAGGCAACACCGAATACGAGCTTTAACCAACTCAATGGTCTGACAAATAAACCGCCACAGAGATTTAGATGAATCACGAATAGTAGTCGACCAAATACAGGTGGGAGAATAGAATTTAGCCACAATGAGTTTCCTCCACAATGCATCATGTTTATGTAAAAACCGCTAGATCCATTTAGCCAAAAGAGAAGAATTTCGATAACAAAAATTTCCAAGACCAAGGTCACCCATTATCTTGGGATGTTGAGTAACCTCCCAATTCACATTATGCATCCCACTATCACCTTGAGAACCTTTCCAAAGAAAGTCGCAAATCAATTTGTCCAAACACTTAATAACAGTAGAGGGAGCACGAAAGAGTGATAAATAATACGTAGGCAAACTAGCTAAAGTAGTCTGAATGAGAGTGTGCCTTCCACCCTTCAAAATATACGCATACTTCCAATTGTGAAGCTTTTGTTGCACCCGCTCAACAATGGGTTGCCAGAACCTGGGTGTAGAGGAATTACCTCCCGAGGCAAACTAAGGTAATTTGTAGGCCAAAGACCCTGCTTACACACAAAGGTGGTCACCATCCAATCAAGGTCAACATCAGCCAAATTTATTCCCAACAATTCGCTCTTAGATAAATTAATGAACAAATCAGAAGCTTGCTAAATATATGAATGTAGAAAGATGCTGCAAATCATATCTATTGGCAGTGGTGAAGAGCAAAGTCATCGACGAATTGTAATGACTAAGGACAAAAGAGGAATTACTAATAGATTGAGATGCAGTAAGACCCTTTGATGAGCTATGATTCAGCAGGCGGCTTAGACAGTCTGCAACCAAGATTAACAAAAAGGGAGAGAGAGAGAGAGGATTAAAATCTTACCATGGGGTCCACCACTTATAATGATAGAGAAGTTGGCACTAGAGAGTCAGCTTTGCATCCAAGACCACCAAATGTATTTGAAGCCCTTAGCCTTAAGACAACATCCAAAAAATCCCAATCAACCATATCAAAAGCTTTTTCAAGATCCAACTTAAGAACGACACCTTCATTGCCTTTTCTAGATCAATCATCAATCAGTTTATTAGCCATGAGAGAACGTTTTAAGTTGTCTCTCATGAGTCATGAGTAGTAGTGATATAAATTTTTAGCCTCTTACAAGTGCGAGGACGGATTCACTTATTTGTTAACTCATTTTTTGGGTTTAATTTATTTCTTTTTATCTTTGGCTTTCAGAAGTTTTAATTGCATACTTTATACGGCAACATTGTGGCAACTTAATCAGTTCTTGTTTTAATAGATGGTATTAAGTTCTTCACATCAATGCTATCTGGAATATTCCTTATCAATATATGTGATAAGGAATCACGAAATTATTCAGATTCATGTTCTTCGACTGACACTTGTGTAGACTTTAGTGTAGGTACACTCAATAATATTAGATTTGCTTGATATCTATCTAAAAATCCTTAGAGTATACTTTTATTCCTGTCTTTTATTATTTGAGATGATCAATTTATTTGGGTTTTTATTCTTCTTCTTCTTTATATATTTTTTTTACTATCTATGTTTTTTTTTTTTTAAAAAATAATGAGAAACCAAGCTTTCCGGGGCATAAAGAAACAAAAAACTAGCCCCATAAGGAGTCCAACACTAATTAAGAAAGGGACTACAATCCAAAAGGATAAAACTTAATTGATAATTACATAAAAGTAGAGAGAACGAAACCCACTATGATGTATTGAAATGAAGAATATCCCAAATCTCGTTTATAGATCTCTCTACACCCCTAAAAAATCCTACCATTCCTCTCAAGCCAAAGCCCTTAAAATCCTGCAAAAATACACACCTGCCGGCTGCCATAAAACTGGGCCTTTATCCTGAAAGGGCGGTTCAAAAAACTGAAAGAGATTCAAAAGAGTCTCTTCAATCAAGAACAACTGCCTCTCTGTTACAAACCCAACAAATCCCCTAGGAATCTTGACGTCTGACGATGCTCCCAGACTGCCAAAGTATACTTAAAGTTGACCAGAAAATGATCCAAATCCTCCTACACTGGTTGACACAAATAGCACCATAGCGAGTACAACATAAAGGAAGAGTGCTTTTGAACATGACCCGATGTGTTAAGTTTCTAATGAAGAACCTGTCATGCAAAGAATTTTATCTTTTTGGGAATCTTTGCCTTTCAAATAGAGGAGAAAGCCAAAGCACTGGGAGGAGTAGGAGGGCCATATGACACGTGGAAAGATAACAATGAACCAGGAGAGAAACCCATGAAGGATTGGGGGACCAAAAGTGAATATCCCTTCTCCTTGGACTCATGAAAGAGTCACCTAGTTCCATCAATAGTTCCCTACTTGTCAAAGGGGGGTTGAACCCCAAATAACTGGAAGAAGAAAACGAAGGGGAATCCAGAGGAGGACGAAGGCCACATAATGCAAACTTTTGTCTAAAAGATGGTACAAGTGAGGAAACACAGAACAAAGAGGGTTACCACCTATCCACCAATCTTCTAAAAAATAGACCTTTGTACCTATTCCCAATACATCATTTAATGAAGTGCACAGAAAATGAAAAACTTCACGAAATAACATTTAGACATTTAGAGTAGCCTCTAACCTCATAGGCTGAGATCTAGCAAAAAGGGTGTGGACTGTAATCACTCACTATAACCTTGTGCTGTAATTCGTAAAGCATCAAATTTTAAAAGAAAAAAAAGGGCCGTAACCCCTTGGCCAACAAAACCTCATTTCATTATCTCCAGTGTTTTTTTTTTGTTTGTTTTGTTTTCCCATTAACTAAAGTTGATTTCGTAGGAATAAATAGAATTGTGCTACTCCTCTAGGATTGAATTTATTCAGTGAGAGTTAATTGTTATTATTATTATTTTTTTAACACAATTAGCTTCGTTATTAGTTGGTTTTTTATTAGGCGGTGTGTGTATTGAGTGGAAACTGCTGTATAATAGTAGAATAGGTGTGGTCCCCATCACGGTCTTCCTTGAACAAACTTTGTTCTATAGATTGTGCACTTTGTCCTTGAGTTCTTGAGGAAAAAAGATGCGGTTCCATCTTCGATAGGCACACACTAAAGGTATCATGTCTTTGATTCTCAAAAAAAGAAAAGAAAAAAGGCATCAGGTCTTTGTAAATACTACCTTGTCATATGGAATAAAGAGTTCTCAAGTATTTTTGAGACTTAGACTGAGTTAACATTTCCACCCATAGATTTGATACTTAGGCTTACATTTGGTAGAAAGGCAAAGTTCTCAAGTAATGCTTCTTAGTAATTGAATAAAGAGTTCTGTGGTAAGCTATTTTTATCATATGGAATAAAGAGTTCTCAAGTAATGCTTCTTCGTAATTGAAGAAGTGCTCTTGAGTAGAAAGGCAAAGTTCTGTGATAAGCTATTTTTTTTCACTATTTATTTATTCTTATTTTCTTTTTATAGCAACAACCTTCATGGAGACAATAATAATAATAATGAAAAATAAAAACAAAACAATACAATGGTATACAAAAAACCAAGTCTACAAAAAAAAAAAAAAAAAGAAGAGGGGACCCCATTAAAGGGACTCTAACTATGCAACATAGTGTCCATAGAATAGTTACAAAAGATGATCGAAACCAAAGCCTACAAAGAAGCATGGGACCTAACAAGGGATTAGATGTCACTCAGGTTCCTCTCCACACCTTTAAACACTCTATTATTTCTCTTTCTCTAAAGATCCACAACACAACAAACACCATAGCAAACCATAAGAACTGGTCCTTTTCACAAAAAGCGGATGAAGGAGGAACTCTGCGATTACATCTGGAACATTTCTTTGACTAGCAAGCATGAAATCGATGGCTTGAAAGAAGTATTTTTTTTAAAAGGAAACAAAACTTTCCATTGATGAAATGAAGAGTCTAATGCTCAAAGTACATAAATCCCAAAAGTAGTTCCAAACAGCTCTCACATACTTGCATCTCCAAAGCACGTGATGTTGGTCTTCCTCTGCCTTTTGACAAAGGATACAATAAAATGGGCCAACTAACAAGCCATCATCCTCGAGAGCCAATCAAAAGTGTTAACAGGACCATGTAAAACTTATCAAATAAATAACTTAATTTTCTTAGGAATTTTAATCCTCTAAAGAGCGTCAAATATTGATTCACTAATGGGAGAAGGGTCCAACAAACAATGAAATGGAGATTTAGTAGAGAATCCCTTCTCTCGAGCCTAAGTTATAGTCCCCAATCAAAGACAAGAAGGAGACAACCTCCATCACTTCCCTTGGTCAATGAGTGATGAAAACCAAAAGAGAAAGAAATCAAGATTCCTCCTTGACCAAATGAGAAAATCATAAGCCAAATGATTTTTTAAGGAATACAAAACTACAAATTATAGAAATGGAAAAACGTAATGTAGAGGGGTTTGTCCCTCACCCACTGATGTCATCGGCCATGGTTGGGCTCATTTCATGGGCAAGATTCTTGGTGGAAAATATACCCTTGGGTTATGTTTTCCAAACCTGAAAATCTTTGTGATATGCTAATTGGACCCTATTGATGCTATCCATGAGAATAATCCAGTCTTCTACCTCATTGTTAGTAAAGTTTCTCCTAAATTGGGGAATTCAACTCTGTTGGTCAATCCATGAATTCTGTACGAATGAGTTTTTTTTGACATCCAGAGCAAAGAGGTGAGGATATTGTAAAGCAAGAGTAGTATCCCCAGGCCACTGATCAAGCTAGAATAATGTGTGTGCCCCATTCCCCATTTCAGTGATAATTCTATCGTGTATAAAGTTCAAATGTATCAAAATGTCATGCCATGGTTCTCATAGGTGATTAGGGAAGACGTTCAACCACATTTTCAATGAGGAGGAACCATATTTAGCATCAATAATCTGTCCCCAAAGAGTGTCCTCCTCGTGGTAGTATCTCCATATCCATTTTGCAAGAACTCGGTTTCTTTAGCCAAACTTTGGATGCCCAACCCACCATGAGAAAGGGGCTTAATGATTTTGTCCCATCTAACAAGGTGTGAACCTGCAATTGGGCCCCCTTTCCATAAAAAGATTTTTTACTATTTTTCTATGGTTGAGATAATCTTGGACAAAATCTTGAAGAGACAAAATAAGTAGGGAGGTTGGTTAGTGTGGCTTGTAAAAGAGTAAGTCTACCACCTTTAGATATGTGAGGGTGGTTCCATGAGTGGAGCCTTCTGGCAATCTTCTCCACAATAGGTAGCCAAAAAGATAAGATTCGAGGTTTACCATAGAGGGAGGGCCCAAGGTAATTGGTTAGCAAATGGCTTATGTTTGCAATTGTACTTGTACGCAATTGAAGTAATCATCTCCTATATAGTGTTTATCCTCGAAATCTCAAACTTATTATGATTAATGTTCAGTCCAAAAGCTTGCTTGTAGAGTTTCACAAGGTCGAACCGATTGTTAAGAGCATTAGAATACATGGAGGACAAAAGGATGGTATTATCTGCGAAAAGTAGATGATATATCCAAAGAGAACTATTCCCAGTACTAATGCTTGCAATAAGGTCTTGTCGCTAGCCTCAATTAACATATGCCTGAAACAATCCATAATGAGACCAAAGAGGAAAGGTGAGAGCAGATCACCTTGTCAGAGGCTTCTTGTAGCTTGTATCTCCCCCTAGGACAACCGTCAATGAGGATGGAGTAATTTTGGGAGGAGACACAACCTCTAATCCATTTCCTCCAAGTGCTGCCAAATCCTTTGTTTTTAAAAACAAGATCAAGGAAATCCCACTTGACCTTGAAATTTAAAGGAAATGTGATTTGGTCGATTGGGATCTTTATCACTTATCTTCCTTTAAAAATCGTCTGGTCTTGGATTTCTTGATTTGATCTGAGAAATCTGTCTTTTTCCATTGGGTTCCATCACTATTTGTCCAATAGTGAAAAATGGAGGTTGCCTCTCTTATTTCTTTATTGGAGGGGTGCATGTAAGACCTCTAATCATAAACACCTACAAGAGTAGGGGCAAAATAGGGAAAACAAAGCTGAAAGGGATGTGAGTTAGTCACCAAGTAGGGACCAATTGACAGGAGGTTATAAGGAAGCTTGAGGGAATTCATTGGGGATATGTTGAATTTGGAGCTTGCTAAAGCTTAGGAAAGGGAGGCACTCTCGAATCCAACCCTTATCCTTTTCTTTCTTTGATTACTTTTCTGTACTTTAGATCTTCTTCTTCTTCTTATTCTGTCTGTTTCCTTTATTGACTCGGGTATTTGTTGACTTATTTCTGGAAATAATATAGTTGTGGCAGTTGCCTGCCTACTTTGTTTCTTGTTAGGTATTTTTCTGAGTATAAGAATAATAGGATACCTAACAAATTGGTATCAGAGCCTACTCCATTCTGGGAAAAACTAGAAGTATGGTGATGAAAGAGATTGAGGACAAGTTGGAAGCTCACGACAAGGACATCATAAGGCTTAAGGAGATGGCCTTCGTGATGTGTCAGAATGTTGATTGGCTCATGGGGGAAATGAGAGAAATCAATTCGAATAGAGGAAAAGAGGAGACACTGGTGACAAATGGAACTCAGAGGAAAGGTAAATCGTCGAAAACAGAGGAGGGCGAATCATCGCTGGTGAGATCCGGTGGAGATAAAAACAAGTACAAACGATTAGAGATGCCCATCTTCAAGGGAGATCACCTAGATTCTTGGTTATATAGGGTAGAACATTATTTTGAAATCCACGAATTAATAGAGGAAGAGAAGATCAAGGTCGCGGTAGTGAGCTTCGACCCAGAGGTTATCTATTGGTATTGCTGGACCCATAATCGAGATCCTATTCGAACATGGGGAGATTTGAAGAAGAGGATGTTTGGACGTTTTTGAAGCACCCAAGAAGGGAACCTAACTCAACGTTTCCTCACAATCAAACAAGAAGGGTCATACGAGGAGTATCGGAAGAAATTCGAAAAATTCTTTGCACCATTGCCATCACTATTCGAGGAGGTACTAATCGGAACTTTCATCAATGGGTTGGAACCTAAATTAAAGGCCGAAGTGGAGAGTCATCACCCGCAAGGATTAGAAGCAACGATGAAGGTGGCTCAAACTCAAGACGAGAAGGTATAGACCTTGCAAGGGCTCGAAGGTAACGCAGGTGGGAATGGCTAGGGAAAAGAGATGAAGTTTAGTGGGCCGAGTAAAGCAGGCCAAGGGCAATATAGCAAGCCCAACACCTTACGAGTTCAAGTATCGGAGAGAACGGGGGCCCAACGAAAAGAAGGTCTGACCCATCGACTGACGGATATTGAAATTAGGGAAAGACGAAACAAGGGCCCATGTTTTAAATGCGATGATAAATATTCCCCCGATCACCATTGCAAGGCGAGAGAATCCAGGGAATTACAATTACTCATTGTCGGCGGAGGTCAAGAGATCGAAGAGATTGAGGAGTGTTTGGAAGAAAATATCGAAGTAGAAGATACAGAAAAAGTCGAGCTCGTTTTTTGTTCGGTCTTGAGATTTTCTGCTCCAGGTACGATGAAATTAAAGGGGAAATTAGGTGAAACCGAGTTTGTCAATCATGATCGATTGTAGGGCAACCCACAATTTCATACACCAAAAGCTTGTCGACGAAATGAAATTACCAGTATCAAACACAACAAGTTATGGAATTGTGATTGGAAACGGGAAGGTTGTACAAGGAAGTCGTAGAACTGCAAGGGATAACAATTTTAGAGAATTTTTTGCCTTTCGATTTAGGCAACTTGGATGTCATATTAGGAATGACCTGGTTGCACACGATGGGGTACATGGTGTGGATTGGAATCCTTGGACAATGACTTTTGCACGGGGAGAATCTCAAGTGATTTTAAAGGGAGATCCATCGCTGACTAAAGCTAAAGTATCTAGGAAAATGTTGGTGAGCAATTGGGAAAAGGAGGATCTAGGATTCATTGTTGAATTACAGAAGATAGAACTCGGGAAGCATAAGGAAGGAACACTCTAATCATGCACTCAACCACAAGAAGAAATACCTCTAGTGGTAACACGTGCTGAACCATAATGAGAATGTGTTTGAGACACTTAGTCGTCTCCCACCTACACGAGAAATAGATCACCAGATCCCAACGATGGAGGGCCAACAACCAATCAATGTCAGACCATATAAATACGGGTATGTGCAGAAGGATGAGATAGAGCGAATGGTGAAGGAGATGTTATCAGTGGGCATTATACGACCGAGTAGGAGCCACATTCTAATCCTTAATGAATCAGGTATTTTGACCATTTCTTCATCGCTTCATACTGGTCTGCTTTGACAATATATTGGTGTATAGTCCAGATCTAGATTCTCATAAAGAGCACTTAACAACATACTTTGGGTTATTGAGGACCAACAATTATACGCAAACAGAAAGAAAAGTGTATTTGGGCAAACATCCATTAATTATCTAGGCCATTTGGGTTTTCGAAGCTGGAGTACAAGTGGATGGGGAGAAGATTTATGCTATGGTCGACTGGCCTATTCCAAGAAATGTGTTGGAATTGAGGGGATTCCTAGGCTGATCGGTTATTACCGAAGGTTTGTGAAGAATTACGGAGAAATTGTAGCACCTTTGACACAACTCTTGCAGAAGAACGCATTTGGGTGGAATGTATTAGCCATTACAGCTTTTAATAACTTGAAGTATGCTATGACTAAGATACCAGTGTTAGCTCTCCTAGACTTCATTAAAATGTTCGTAGTTGAAACAGACGCTTCAGGTATGGGGATCGGGGCAGTGCTAATGCAAGGTAAATGTCTTATCGCCTATTTCAGTCAGAAACTTTTCGAAAGAGCTCGAGCAAAATCTGTTTATGAAAAGGAGTTAATGGCGGTGGTCCTATCAGTTCAAAAGTGGCGCCACTATTTATTGGGATTGAAATTTACCGTCGTATTGGACCAAAAAGCCCCGATATTTTTGGTAGAACAAAGGGAGGTGCAACCTCAATTTCAGAAATGGTTGGTAAAATTACTCGGTTATGACTTCGAAATTTTATACCAACCAGGCTCAAGTAACAAAGTGGTAGATGCCTTATTAAGATGGCCATATGGAGCAGAACTACGGATCCTATCCGCCCTTACCTATTTGGATCTAACGGTCATCCAAAAAGAGGTGTTAGATAATTAGGACTTGAAGTTGATCATTGAAAGGTTAAAGGAGGATTCGGACAGTGTAACCAAGTTTTCTTGGCAGCACAGAAGACTCCTATACAAGGGCAGACTAATGATATCAGCAACCTTATCCCTTATTCCGTTGATACTTCATACATACCATAATTCAATGGTTAGGGGCCATTTCAGATTTATTCGTACTTACAAGAGGATGATTAGGAGCTGTACTGGAAGGGAATGAAGAAGACATTTTGGTCATATGTTGATCAGTGTATGATTTGCCAACAAAACAAAACAGAAACACTATCTTCGACAGGCCTACTTCAACCACTACCTATTCCAGATCAAGTTTGGGATATAACGATGGACTTCTATGATCAAAGGGGTATAACACCATCATGGTAGTTGTGGATAGTCTGAGTAAATACAACCATTTTATTCTTCTAACACACCCATTCACGGCAAAGCAAGTGGCAGAGGCATTCATTAAAGAGGGCACGATCCTTAAGTGCAGTACCACATTTCATCCACAAATGGATGGTCAAACTGAGAGAGGTAACCGATGTTTAGAGACCTACTTGAGATGCTTTTGTAATGAGAAACCCAAGAAGTGGAGTGACTGAATTCCTTGGGCAGAGCACTGGTATAATACCACCTTCCATGTGTCGATCAATACTACTCCCTTCAAAATATTATTTGGTCGTGACCTACCTCCACTGATATCGTATGGCGAAAGGAAAACTTCCAATAGTACTTTAGAACAACAACTAATGGAGAGGGATTGAGCTCTTTTGGCCTTGAAGGATCAACTGAATAAGGCCTAAGAACTAAACCAACATCGTCGAGAAGTGGTTCTCAAAGTAGGGGATGAGGTACTCCTTAAACTTCGATCCTACAGACAATGATCCTTGGCTCAATGTGGGAACAAAAAACTTACTCCGAGATATTATGGCCATTTTAAGGTGATAGAAAAAATTGGGGCAGTAGTTTATTGTTTACAACTTCCCCTCAATACATCGATTCACATTGTTTTTCACATATATCAATTAAAGAAAAAAAGAGGAAAGCAGAAACTGGTTTATCAACATCTCCCACAGTTTTAAGAGGATTTTGAATTAAATGCCTAGTCGGATATGTTATTGGGTAGACAATGGAGTTCCACCATGGGGAAGGAAGAGGCTTTGGTTAAATGAATGGACCAATCGAAATTCGAAGCTACATGGGTGGAAATAAATAAAATGAAGTCACAATTCCCCGAGTTTCACCTTGAGGATAAGGTGAGTTTTGCAGAAGGGGATATTGTAAGACCTCCAATCATTCACATCTATAAGAGGAGGGGCAAAATAGGGAAAGCAGAGCTGAAAGGGTTGTGAGTTAGTTACGCCATGTGGGGACCAGCTGACGGGAGGTTATAAGGAAGCTTGAGGGAATTCATTAGGGATATGTTAAATTTGGAGTTTGCTATTGCTAAAGCTTAGGAAAGGGAGGCGCTCTCGAATCTAACCGTTTATCTTTTTTTTTTTTTTTTCTTTGATTACTTTTCTGTACTTAGTTCTTCTTCTTCTTATTCTGTCTGTTTTTATTTGTTGACTCGGGTATTTGTTGGCTGATTTCTGAAAATAATATAGCTATGTCAGTTTCCTACCTATTCTGTTTCTTATTAGGTATTTTTCTGAGTATAAGACTAATAGGATACCTAATAATGCATCTTTTGGGAGGAGAGAAGGGATGTTCGCATTGGGAGTTTGGATCATAGTGAAGGGTTTTCTTGTAAATCCTTCCCCAGATTGTTATTGGACCCCTTTCCCAATGGGGAGTCTGTGTTCGATGTGATTTGAAGGTTTAAGATTGCTAAGAAAGTAAGGTTTTTTATTTGGCAAGTCTTGCTTGGTCGTGTGAATACTCTTGGTAGGCTTGTTAGGAGAAGAATTTGTCGGTTTTTTTTGCTGTATTCTTTTTTGTCGGAAGGCGGAGGAAGACCTGGATCATCTCCTTTGGGACTGTCGGTATGGGAAGACTATGTTGAGTTTCTTCTTGCAGGAGTTTGATTTCAGCATTGTTGGGCAGAGAGACGTTCAAACGACGATCGAGGAGTTTCTCCTCCTCCATCTGAGAGGCCATTATCTGTGGCTTACTGGGGTGTGTGCGGTCGTTTAGGATATTTGGGAGGAGAGGAATGATAGAGTTTTTAGAGATAGGGAAAGGGACCCTTGCGAGGTATGGATCTTGGTGAGATTTCATGTTTTGTTTTGGGCTTCTTTTTCGATTTTTTTTTTTGTAACTATTCTATAGGAAACATTTTACTTAGCTGGAACCCCTTCCTTTAGATGGGGTGTTTGATGGGCTTGTTTTTTGTATGTCCCTGTATTCTTTCATTTTTTCTCAAGGAAAGTAGTCGTTCCAATAAAAAAAAGGGAAATGTGACTGCAATATGCACCTTTTATGTTCGATTTTGGTTAATGCAACTAATTAATTTTTCTTTTTCTTTTCTTCTTTGATTTGGCAGACATGGGCGTTGAGAGGGTTGCTCGTCTGGAGGGTTTGAGTGAGGCACAAATCTCGAAGGCACTCGAAGACCTAGTTAAAGTTGGGGCATCCTGAAGGAGTAGTCTGCTGTGCTATTGTTACTTTCTACAGACTTAATAAATGCACGAGTGGAACTTCTCTTGAGATGCTTTTCTATTTACATTCTCTTCGCTCTGCGTTTTTGAGATTATTGCTCAAATATCCATCTTGAGAACTCGTGTTTCTAGTACGTATACCTATTTGTTTATATGAATAGTTTCTCCGGGAGTTGTCATAATGGATACTTTTTGCAATGAGAGATTAGATTGAACATATTAAAACATGAGAATAAATGGATACTTTTTAAACCAGGAGGATAAATTGAAAAACACTAGAACGTTAAGTTTAGCCTTTGAATATACACAAGTTAGCAAGTTTAGCAAACTTTTCAAAGTTGTTAGGAGTCTGGGAGTGGCTTATTTTTATTTATAGACCAATATGATTTGTATTGTTGGTCATCCTTTTAGTGGTACAAAGAAGACGCTTTGGTTGATACTTTTGCAGTCTTTCTTTCAAAGCCTTTGGGACGAGCTTAATAGACGTCTTTTCAGAGACTTCTTCCTCTTTCAATTGTTTTATTGAATTAGTGCTTTTTACTGTTTTTTGGTGCAAAACTAAGTACCTTTTTTCTTATATTAGCTTATCATATTTATACTCTTGTTGGAAGCTTTTATTCATATATTGGTGTTGGGTTTGTCTTTTTATTTCATTTATCGATGAAATGCTTCTATTAAAAAAAAAAAAGAGATTCGTATTGTAATTTTCACATGTGCACTTTAATGATTTAGTAGATAAGTAGAAATTTTAGGTAACCTAAGGTTGAAAGTTTGTACGATGAAGTTTGGGAGATAGTGAGGTTTAATGCGTCTTTGTAGGTTCCTATACCTAGGATTTTTGTTATTTTGCTCTTGGTTTGATTTTGTTGGGTTGGAAGTAATTAGTTTGTTTTTGGACTCTTCCTTTTGTTGGGCATGCTTTTTGTGTATGCCCATTTTTCTCAATGGAATCTCATTTTCCTACTCGAAATAAACAAACAACTCTATGATCAGTTTGAAGCAAAATTTTTCTAGGATAATCTAGATTTCTCTTTGTATACTTAACATCCTTCAAGTAAGAGATGCTCTCATTAATTTCATATCAAATCATTAATCCTCGATCGTACAAAATCAGCTTAGTTACATCAATGGTGTTTAGTAAAGAGCAACTAATTAGACATATGAAGCCCCTTTTGAACCAAAACTGTGATTTTGAACTCCTCACAAAACAATAGCATTTGTATTTCGGTCAAAATACAAATTCAGTTCCAACGTCAGTAAGTACATATTGAAATGAAAAACCTTGAAAAATAACCTAAGATGGAAAATAATGGTCATTGCAACTTTGTAATAATTTAGGAAGAGCAATACCAACAATGGGAACTCAAAATAATAATAATAATAATAATAATAAAAGGAGAAATTATTTAAGGAGGTTAGTACTGTATGACTCGTTTATACCATGAGAGGTAGGAGAGGGAAACTAAAAACTATGGCTTCGCTATACATTCGATGGTCTAGAGAGAGTGAGACAATGACATTGAATAACTTTCTTTTTAAACAGTATTTTGATTATTGTACTTGTGATTTTGGTTCATTTTAGCTCCTTACCGTGTGCTTTTAACTTTGTTTCATTTGATGCCTATACTTTTAAAATGTTTATTTTACTTTTAAAAATTGACTATTTTAATCTTTTATTTTAATCTTTATTTCATTTTTAAGGGGCCAAATTGACCACCCTTTTAGAAGTTCAAAGACTAGAATGAACCTATTGAAAATATAGGGACCAGAGTAAATTAAAATTGAATGTATAGGACTAAAATTAATTAACAATTTAAAAGTATAATGAATAAAATAAACTAAAGTAAAAAATACAATAACCAAAGAACCAAGAAAGTATTTAAGCCATAATTTTTCTAATAATTGAGGAAGGAGAGAAATATTCAAGAGAATAAAAATAATATTACTAGACTAAGATTTAAGAAATATGCAAATAGAAGTTGATTAAGGATGCCTCCTCTATCTAAAAGTCTATGCACACAAAACGAGGGTTAATTAAGCGTAAGTTAGTAGTTGATTTTATCTGCCCCCTTTTTCCATTTTCTTCCCTAGTTACCTGCCAAATGGTCCTACAAAGTTTGTCCATTTCTACTTGGTACATGTTTTTCCACACACACACACACACACACACAAAAAAAAAAAAAAAGAAAAAGAAAAAGAAAAGAAAAGAAAAGAAAAAGAACACTTTGATGATGGTTTTCTATAGAAAAGCTCTATCTTAAACTACAATTTTAATCCCAAAATAACATTTAAGCCCAAGCCTTAGACAACCTTTCTCTGACAACTCTATGTTAGTAATTAAGTAATAGAATGTTAATTGAACATTTCTTTTTGAGGCAGGCATGGCATCAACTTGAATGTGTGGTGTTAAGGTATTATTGGGATATGAAAGGTATACTAGTGATCAGTTAGAGTAGTAATTAGGGTCTTTTGGTTATATATGGAGTGT
This sequence comes from Benincasa hispida, assembly GCF_027475165.1. NCBI lineage: Eukaryota > Viridiplantae > Streptophyta > Magnoliopsida > Cucurbitales > Cucurbitaceae > Benincasa > Benincasa hispida. The sequence goes on along the minus strand of NC_143488.1, from coordinate 50,490,738 downwards.
CACCCAATTGGTTTAAAGTTTGAGTGATCTCAAAAAAGGGAGGTCCACTTTTCTCAAAAATCAAGATAAGTTATGTTAGGTTTATTTTTGATAACTATGAAATGTGTTAGAAAAACTTTATTGGACTTTGAATCTTCCCATTTAGATTTTTCCAAAACACAAGAAAGATGATGGTGGTGACCTGCCCTCCATCCCTAGGCCATTGTTCTTTACTCCATGCAAAAGGTGGGAAAGGTAAAGATTCAGATAATCCAAATTTTTCCTAAACATGAATTTCAAATTAATGTAGTATATATATCACAAATTTTGGAAGGTAAGAAACAACCTGGCAAAAGTCAAGACTTTGCCCCACTGTGTTCTCAGCTTTTTAGTTAGTGATTTATTATTATTATTATTATTATTTTTTTTTGGTAAGGGTGATCCTTTCACAAGGGATTTATAATTAATGATCCACCTATATAAACGTATGAAATTTAACTTTATATTTACGTCAGAGTGCACTACTGCATTTTTTTAACATATTATGTTAGAGATGGATGTTTATTGTAACCCTAACATGATGGTTATTTCTATCACGGTCTTCATTTTTGTCACACAATATTCATAGGAGAAAATACAGCTAAGCGTAAGAAAAATATTGAGAAGTGAGAAGTACATAATTGGTCACACAATAGTCATCTCTATCGCAATCTTCATTTTTCTCGTATTTTATTGTGTTTTACCCATGAATATTGCATGAAAAAAATGAAGATTGCAATAAAGATAATCGTTGTTAGGGCTACGATAGACATGATCATTTCAATTCATCTACTTTTTTCATGTTCTACCTATATATTTTTTTTTCGTGTTTTATTGAGCCATTGTAGTAGCTATCGACCGTTGTAACACTGCTTGCGGTAGTCAATGAAACACTAGAAGTTGTATTAAAAGGGATATAGCAACCCTTCTAAAAAAAAATTGTTGGAATTATGATTTAAGATCACAATTTTTGTAATAGGCCCCCTCCTGTTGCAACATTTATGTCTCTCATAATGCAACAATTTATAAGGTGCAACACTGCTTCTTTTTCATTCTTAATTTTTCTTAAGTTCTTTTATCAAAATGGACTTGAGAAACAGAAGTTGTTTTCGAAGAGAATAAAATAATAAATAATTTTAATTGTTGAGATTTACATTGAGTGTTTATTTGCTTCCTAAAATTTTAAATGCGACACTTTTTAGTCTCTTGAAATTTGAAAAATGGTCTTAAACAATTCTTAATCATTAGCCAAGTACTAGAAAGTGGAGTAGCGGTTAATTTGACGATTTTGTATTGGTGAGTTGAAAAAAATATTAATTTAATATATTTTTTTTTTGGTGAGGTGGGTTTTCCCTTTCTTTTTCATTTTTTCCTTCTCTTATCCAACTCATCCACAATCACCAACTTAATTGTCACGTCATTTTTTACTTATCAATTAAAATCATTAATTTAAAAACATTTCTCAATCGTCAGACGCTAAAAATTCTTTTTGAAATCTTAGAAACTAAATTGATACTAGATCCAATACTTAAGAACTTATAATGAGTGAAAAGTAAGAAGGTAATCTAGCACACAATCATGAATGTTAAGAACAATGCTGTAACACTTTACAAAGCAACACATATAAAAGTAGAGAGCAAAACACATATGCAACACAAAAATTGGTAACTCAGCGCCCAAAAAAGATAAATCCACCAATATAAAGTAAAACAAGTATAGTGTTATACTTATTTGTAAAGACTAGTCTATAACAATGACACATAGAAAACTTGACTTTTTAAATTAACACTTAGGCTCCCCCTAAATTTGAGACTCTCTCTCAAAATACCTTAGTCTCCCCCTAAGTATAAGTACACTAGTAGATGAACACTCAAGCTCCCCCTAAGTGTGAGACTCCTCCTTACCAAGAGGTTTATCTTTCTTTCTTCTAATGAAGCTCACTCCAGTCTCTGAACTTATGATCTCCTAAGTTAGAGAATCTCTCTCTTCTTTATATGCATACTTGATAAGTAATCTCTATCTGAGAACTATCGAGATACAGTACTCACAACCTTTTCCATGAAAGTCATACACTTGCAACTCACGTTGAAATCACAAGACAGTGACAATAATATTCTCCTTACAAACAAAACTTGCCAACCCTAGTTAAAACAAAGACAACTCTTATTTATGCACAATAGAGCGTAAAAGGAAATCGAAACCTTACCAAAATATTTTGAGCTCAGCAGATAAGGAAACAAAATCAAAGAGAATATATAACAACCTGACTTCTTAAGACAACTAAAATGGGTCATTATTGCATGCATGCATAAATGTCTACATTGAAAATAACAGGATTTTGGATTGCTTAAGTGAATAAAGAATCTAGTCAGACTTCAACTCAAGATTTCAAACCATTTGATTCAGGGTACCCCTTAAACATGAAAAAAAAAGCTCAAAAGAAAATACTAACTAAAAAAGAAATCTCTAACCCCTAGACCTAGTCAAGGAAAGTTCATGAAAAGAAAACTGTAAAACATGAGAAGATATATAAATTCAAATGCGGAAGCGTTTTTAGTCCCATTGGCACTGTCACGGATTCCTCTTATCAGTCGCTCGATCCTTACTCTTACCTGAAAAACATATAAACATAAAAGGGTTAGTATAAAATACTCAATAAGTGATCCCATTATCGAGATCAAGCTATGCATCCACAAGCAGATAATGTTTGGGCTAGTGGGTCAAACAACTATAACTGTTTCTGAAAGACAAACTAACTTTCCTTGACTCGCATGTCTAGTGGCCTGATGGTACACCGTTAAAACATAGAAATAAACATGAAAGTGAACCTGTTGATTCACAAAATCGTAACATGAAAATGAATCTATCGGCTCACACATATCTAGTGGCTTGGAGGCACACCGTCAAGACATGAAGCTAGACCCATCGGCCCCTAAAATAAAACATGCATCAAGGCGGGACAATAAATTGCCCCTGCTGGTCTAATCATGCATCACATACATAATTTCAGTACTGATCTGCCACACAGATCATAACGTAACGTGGAAGTTCAAACATGCTCATAATACCCATAATTGTCATGCAACAAGTGTATCACAAAGAAAAAATCATGCTTTAAAGTCTATTAATTAACTTGATAAATCTAATCTAGGTCGCCTGGCACGAAGACACCGGTAATAGTACCACTTACCTCAAATTGGTTACCAAAAAGTTTACGCAATTAATCTTCTTAAAAATCCCTTGGATCAACTTGAATTAGTCTAAACTTCAACAATTTCCCGCCGAAATGAGTGGTTTCTATTTCGATGAACGACGACCCTAAGATTCCTAAATCTTGAATTAAATTTTCAAACCAAAAGAAGTTACAAATTTAACCCAAAACCAAATGGGTAAATTAAACTCCTAGATATCCAAAGAAAACAAATCTTACACAAAATTTTCAAGATTCTAGAAAGAACCAAGGTAGTGGCGGCAACACTAATTGACGACTGGAGAATTTGACGATCAAATCCAATGTTCAATTGAGAGAAGATAGGGAGAGACGAGTGGCTGCGCGTGGTTGCTCTTAGGCGACGGCACGCGGACGACTGGGCGCAGCTGCACGGCGGCAGCATGGTCAGAGCGGCAAGGGACAAGCGAATCTAGAGGCTACGTGTTTGACGGACGGAGGTGTGACTGGAAGCGGTGACATAGGCGAGGGCGCGTGGCGTAGTTGACTGGTGCTCGGCGCGAGGGTCTGCGACGGTCTAGGATGCGGCGGTGGTTGTAGGTCTTGGTCGCGACTAGGACTCACATACCAGAAAGAAGGTAAAATGAACGCATGAGGGGGGGGGGGGGGGGGGGGGGGGGAGGGGAAGATGGAGAAACTATGTAGTATAAGATACAGCTACAGGATATAGATACGATTGGATACGGTGATCCTTCAATTTCTAAAAAACTAAGATATGAATATGTCTAAGGATGCACTATTTTTATATATAAAAAACTAAGATATGGATATGTCTAAGGATGCACTATTTTTATATATATATATATATATATATCTAAAAAACGAGGATACTGATACGTTGAAGATACATTTTCTTTTTCTTTAAAAAAATCTAGGATATAGATAAATTTAGCTTACAAGTTAATAACAACAACACAAAATAGAATATAAACACTGAAATACAATATAAAAAAAGTAACATCTAAGATGTTGAAGTATAATAATTAATAAAAATACAATAGAAAAGGGACTCATATTGCAAAGAAGAAGAAGATTAGAGGGAGAAATACGAAGATAAACGACGAACTTCTTCATTGAATTGTTGAAGATATCCAAATGGTTTATATTTTGGTCGACTTCGTGGGGATGCAAATGTGAGGATGGAGATTAGATGATTCTAGTCTAGGGTTTGGTCTACTATTTATTTATTTTTTTCTTTTTAGTTTTGGACTCGAGTAGTGAGTTTTTTAAATAGGTTGCCTAGTTTTAGATTGAGAAATATTAGATGAGTTGCTTATCTTTTTTCTTTAAAAAAAAAGTACGCGAAGAAATAGATACGTTAAATCGCGTGTCAGATACGTATCTGAGAAGTATCTAGAAGTATCGGTATCCGGTACGTGTCTGATACGGATTCTTTGCCTCACATGAAGTATCTATGCTTCATAATGGGGGAAAGCCCTGACGCGCACGTGAAGAGAGAGGGAAAGAAAGATAAAAAAAACTTTTTTTCCCTTTAAACCTATAAATGAAACTTAACCTATTTAAAGCAACTTAAACCCTTCCATTTTCCTTCTAAAAAATCCAGATATCCAAATCCCTTTTATTCTTTTATTCTTTTTTTTTTTCTTTAAACCCATAAATGAAAATTAACCTATTTAAAGCAACTTAAACCCTTCACTTTTCCTTCTAAAAAATCTAGATATCCAAATCCCTTTTGGATTTAGAATTTCAAATCCTTTTTGGGAACCAATTATCACGATTAATCGAGTTAATTTAATTATCTTCTACAGAAAATACAAAAAGAACTCGAAACTCCAAATTTTAATTCAATTTTCTAAATTAAATTAAAAATTGATACAATTAGACATAAGTCCCAAATTTTCCTTTAATCAAATTTAAATTCCAAAATTCTTCTCTGAGCAAATAATTAAATTGAATCATCCTTTACAACAATTCGATTATCCTCCGAAATTTAAAATATTCGCAATTACCACAAATACCGAGTTTAAATGACGAACTAATTTGGAATGTCACAGAATATATTGCTATAATCGTCTCGATAAAGAACTATCAATTTGTAGAATCTACATCTTGACGTGAACACAGATTGTCAGAAACCCCACATAGAAGGTTATACAGAGAGTAAAATTTAATCATTTTTGTCTTTTATCAGTTTTTTTATCACTGATAAATACTGATAAACTTCTATCAGTTTGTATCACTCATAGACGCTGATAAAAGCCTATTAGTGTTTATCAATATATATATATATATATTTACTATTTCTATAAAATTTTTCTTTATTTTAAGACTTTGCAAAGTGCTTTTTATTTATTTATTTATTATTTTGTGTGTGTGTGTAAAAAAAGCTTACCGAACGATTTTAAAACGTATTTTGGATGCATGTGCATGTGAACAAAGACGGACGACAGACTAGCTTGAATAAATTTGCCAACAAATAAAGGGAAAAGGTTGAAGCGAATTTACATAAATAATTAGTGCGGCGCCGTAAATTCATGCACACATATGGTAGCCTTAGCCTCAAGGGGCTTAAAAAAAATCAATTTACACTTTTTATTACATTTTTTTTTAAGAAAAAAACACACAAAATTTATAATTGTACTAATTAAATTTTAAAATTAAAAAAATTAATTTATATTCTTTGTCATATATATATATTTTTAATCACTCATACATTAGTTCTAGTGACACATTTTAGGAGTGTTTGAAACAAGGATTATCCTAAGATTATAATAACTACATATTGCTACAGTAAATACTATTTTATACTCTCCAATTAGCTATAGTAAATACTATCTCAAATCCTCCATCTACAATATTTACTATTTGATATAATTTTTACTATTTTACATTCATAATTTTTTTTTTATTCTTTACTATAGTGTTTACTATTTTCTTCTCAAACTAAAATAATTTACATCTCAAATACAAACTACTATAACCCAAACTAAAATAATCTATGCCCTAAACACAAACTATTATAATCCAACTATAATAATCAACTCCTTTCCATAAACGTCTTCGTTGTATTAAACCGGCATTTGAAGAAATCTAAATACGTTTGAGAACTAATGCAAGATGGTTTTCAAAAGTAAATATACGAAATTATTTAAATTAATTGATTTATAAAAGATCAAGAGTTTAATTGATTCAAAATTATAAATTTCACACGTGAAATCTAAAAGATAAATATAAATCGACAGACTTCCAAAAATTCATAATTTAAATTGATATTTACCCTTTAATTTATGGGAGAGAGCGTGGGAGAAAATAATAATAGGACATGACCATAATTATTAAATAAAAGTGATTAAAATAGTAATATCATTGTATGGATGCTTTAATTTGATCCTTTTTTGTTTCTCGTCGCACCGTCTGTCTCTGTCCTATCTGCTTACGAATTCTTTTCTTTTTCAATTCTGCTTTCCACTTTTTATATGCTTTTCCGATTTGGATTCCAAGGAGTTTTGTCAATACTGAGCATACTAAAAGTATTAATCTTTTTAATCATATATTTAAATCTTAAACTACAAGTGGTAAAAAAATACACGTAAATTTTGTATTTTGTTTCTAAAAAACACAACTTTCAAAAGCTTCATTATCATTAGTATCCTTGAGACTTTTAAGAGAGTTTAATTATACCCTTATCATAGAAACAGTTCAATTTACCAATATATTTATTTGAAGCACACTTACGAAGATTCAGACAAAAAATAGGCATAAAAAGAACTAAAAAGTGTACTCAATAAACGGTTACAGTTAGATAGAGATGTCTAATTTTTTCATGGGGACGAATCCTACTGGATAGGGATTCTTCGATTAGGCAGAAAATGGGGAGGGAATGGGGAGAAAAAAATTCCGTGCGCTAAATGGGGACGGGGAAGGAGAATGCATTCCCCGTCCCTGCCCTCGACCCGTTCCCCGTCCCCGTCCCGATTAGCTTTGACATATTTATTTAGTATAGTTATCTAATGTTATGTTTTTATTATTATTATATAAATATTATATTTAAATTTTAAATTTGATTATTTATTGGGAAAGATAATGAATATGTTTAACTTGAATATTTAAATTTAGATTATATACGTGAATAATTTGATTTATATTAATTTCTTTCTACTAAAAAAATTAATTAGGTTTTTTAGGCCAAAATTTGAGTAATTTATTTTTAAATTCAAATTGTCATACAAAACTAACCATAATAAACAATTTAGTGATAAAATTAATTATTTAATTAAAATTTGTTCACGTGATTTAAATTAATTGACTTTTTACAAAAAAAAAAGAAAAGTAACGGAAAAAAATTCGAACCTCATCCCCGAATTTTCCATGGAAAATTTTACGGGATGGGAAATGGAATGGGGAGCGAGAACGGGAATGGGGAATGACATCCCCAATTCTGTCCCATGGACATCTCTAGTTGTAGTTGATATTTTCTGTGAGGATAGCGTTGAGATGCTCTAAAATCATGCATTCAAGGTCGGCAGACTCGAAGAACTAATGTCTAGACGCTAAGGAAAATGGATGAAAAATAGAGGTTGAAAGCGCACACGTGTTTTTGAAGAGGCAATTATATAACCCTATGGACAACATCTCAATGTTGCCCTCAAAGTGTCGATGTTGTCAAGGATTTACTATAAATGTATCTGTTTCCAACAAAATTAAGTGAGCCCAATTAGGGAGAAAATAATCCTTGTGTGGTTCCTTCATGATCTCGAAGGCTTGAGAGACGTTCTTGTGATACGATCCACTCAAAATAATAATCTAATCAAGCTAAAAATCTCACAAACATATTTCAAGATCATGCAACTCCCTCATAAATCTATTCGTTAAGTTCAATGAAAGGTTCACACATGAATGTGGTTTTAAATGAAAAATATAATATTATAGCACTTGTATGTTCCATTATGAAAGGGTTTATGTTTCAATTTTATTTTACAGAACACTAAATTCATTCAGATGACGGTAACATAATTCACATGACCAATTAAGCATGCATATCTCAGTACAATAGAGAGAAATGAAGAGAGAATGAGAATTTACCCTTGAAGACTGAATTCTTCATGGAAATCTCTCCGATCACGAATAATTCAGATTTCTTTCGAACTCACGAATACCCAAAAATACAGCACTCTAACTCCGGACACTACCACGCAGAAACCTCATTATTCTCGAAGGGTAGAGAATCTCTTAGAATTATGTAGGCTTCAAGTATTAGTTTTGGAAGGTAATATGAGAGATTTTTTTTGTTTGAAAGTAAATTGTAGAGAGAGTTTCAGAGAGATTTGATATATATATATATATTTTGTAATCAAATGCGAAGTAGGAAGAAGAAGCAATTTTATCTGTCTCTACCTCACTCCACATAAATGATAGATATGGGGGGAGTTATTCCACAACTTCCAACTGAATTATTATTAAAATCATTTTTAATATATATATATATATATATATATATATATATATATATTACCTTCTTCCTCTTTGGTTTCTAAATGAACAGTCAAAATAAAAATTAGAAAAAAAGAGCGAGAAAATAAATATAATAAACACTCATTATATATTACCTATTTTATTTAAAAAAAATTAAATTTAATCAATGTATGGGTGATATTTAAAAACTGTCATAAATGTATGAAAATCCGGAAAGCTAATTTTTTCTCCCTAATTTTCTGTTTCCCCACCCTCAATTTGTATCTATTTTATGTCTTGGAAACTCCATTTTGTTGTAGTGATTTAATGGTAAATTGAGTAGTAAGACTCCATGTTTTAGAGATTTTATCTATATGTTTGGATGTTTATATTTTTTAGAGACACTTTTATATTGGAACACCTTTATTTGTGCAATTTATTCTAAATGCTTAGGTCAAGTATTAACTGTTAATGTGATCTGAATTTTAGTGTAGAAATGTAAAATTTGGATTAAGTCATAGATTGCATGGCTAGTAGAATAACTTGCACCAGAGTGAGGTTGTTCTATTGAAAGCTGTTAAGTGAAATTTCTTAATGTCATATTAAATTGTAGAAAATAGATTGAATTTAATTTTAAAATGAGCTTGGTTTAATGATAATTGGCATAATCTTCTTTTCTAAAGGTTGGAGATTCAATCTCTCATCCTCATAATTATTGTACTAAAAAAACTGAGCTAGGAAGAGGATGTTATGATTTTAGTTACACTTTGGCTTATAAATTGTTGCATGATTTTAATTCTTTGTTTAATTGAAATTGAATTTTAAGCAAGATAGGTTTCTAATGTTTTTTCCCCTTGATTGTGGTCTTCATACATTAGTTAGGAGTAGGAGTAGCATTAATTAAATAATTCTTTGTTGTTAGTTTCTCTAGATAAAATAAGATAGAAGTAACTATAATGTTTAATTACATAAATGATCTGACCTTGTGGACAATGCTCCAACATTTGTGGGTTTGCATGGTGTAAAAGTCATACAAATACAATGAAACCCAACTACAGTATCATCCTTTCCATAAATATCCATTCTATTTTGTCATAAACTTACGTATTCATCGAGATTTAAAGCTATCATATATTTTCTCTCTTTAAGATGATATTTCATCGTTTGTAAATATTCACGACCAATGAAAATATTATATATAATCACACGGATCTAACGTAAAAGATGATCGACAATCTTAAAAAATGTTTTTCCAAGCACCTTCTTAAGTCTGTTAGCCAACACATTTGAAATGATTTTATACGACACATTAGGAAAGCTAATACATCTAAAGTTTGAAACAAAAAACATGGCACAGAAATCTTTGGGATTAAGGTAATAAATGTACGTAGAATTCAAACTCTCAATACCTTGACCAATTATCTAGAATCTCCAAAAAATTATGGATAATATATTAGGGCCCACCACATCCCAATAATGTTTATAAAATAAAGCAGGACCAACCATCTAACCTCGAATACCTTTATAAGATGCATTTAGATGCATGCAACCTTTAAAATATGGTTCTAATGAAACTGCCAAATTGTTGATGTGCCCCAAGATAGCATTAAGGTGTCCGCCCAACCATGTTGAATCATCCATGTTCTCCTACAGCTTTAGAAGAGACCAAGAGACCTATTATTGAGTTTGGATTGGATTACCATAGAAATCTATAAATCACACATTGCCATCCTTCCATAAAACACTAGCATCAATGTTAAGAAAGGAAATCGACCAAATATTCATAGAAATCTAGTCTAACCATCACAAATAGAGGCCACCACTCGTGTATTTGAACTGCAATTAGAGAAACAATCAATCAAATTTAAAGCCACTTTAAGTATATCCACAACACAGAAAAATTGAAGTAAGGATTATTATGGATAGATTTATCGAGATATGACAAGATAAAAAACCGATCAGATAGGAGGCCAATATGGCTGATAGAACCCATATTCGACCCAGAGTAGACTATGGGCTTTGGGATGTTGATCTAGGTAGATTGGTCAATAGCCATGGAGGACCTTGCAGGACCTATGGAATTAGACCATGCAAGATTTAGGGAGGACCTTGTGAGTCCTGTGGAGGATGCTCGTAGAGTCACGGTCTAAATAATGATCCATAAAGGAACCATCAAGATTTGAATGTACGATGCACTTGAGCATCGGGTTATGAGACATAAGGGGTGGTAGTGTAACTATCAAAGTAATAATTCAACAGTTTCAAGAATTACAAAGAAGGCAATAATGATCTCGGATGTCAATCACATAAGACTAAAGATCTATATAAACGATGTAAATCATTCGTCAAAGGTATAACGAAAGTTTCTTATTGTTCTCTACTTCCAACTTATTCACCTATCACTACAAAAAATTGATTATTTAGTGACAATTTTCAGCCCCGTGTATAATTTTCGTTGCTAAAAGCCAATGTATAGCAATGTTTTGAAAATATGCCAAGAAAAGATCATTATTAGCAATGAATCTTAAATCAGTGTCACTAAGAGAATCAGCAAAGTATTCACCAGCGTCACTAAAGATTAAATACTTTTAGTAACATCTTGAGGTGTCACTAAATATATATAATATTCAAAAAAAGGGGAAAAATTTTAGCCCTTTTGTTTTCCCTCCCTCTTTTCCCCATTTATTTTCTATCTTCAATTTCCCCCCATATATTTTCAACATTCCCACACTCTTCCACCTCTCTTTCCATTCCCTCACTATTTCCCTCCTTTTCACAAAACTCACTGCCGACAAATAGAACAAAGAACGACGTCGAACTCATTGTTGGCAAATAGAACCGACTGAAAATGTTGAACAAAATGTTGACAAATAGAACATTGGACCTCCCTACATGCGAACAAAACGTCGACGAATAGAACCGACCGACTGCTACAGCAAACAAAACATCGGCGAACCAAGTGTTGTACGTGAATGGAACTTTAATGAACCAAGTGTTGTAGGCAAATGAACTGAGTATCAGAACGAAGGCCGAAAAACGTCGATTTCCAAATTCATGCAGCTCTTTGATGATTTCCACCTTCGGCACACCACAATCTACTTGTTTTCAAAGAACTTACTCATTTTCAAGTGATTTTTGTGTAAAATTTCTATCAATTAGAGCATATTTAACCTCAATTTGATTTCCAAACTCACACAGCTCTTCAATGATTTTCACCTTCGGTAGACCACAAGACACTTTTTTTTAGAGAACCCACTTATTTTCAAGTATTTTTGTGAGAAAATTTCATCAATTAGTTCACATTTAACCTCGATTTCCAAACTCATGCAACTTTTTGACAATTTTCACATTTGGAAAATCGCAAGTCACTTATTTTCAGAGAACCTACTCATGTCCAGGTGATTCTTGTGTGAAATTTCCATCAATTAGTATATATTTTGTTAATATCTATAGCTAATCAATTTTCCATCAATTTATGGGAAACTTAAAGTCAATTGATCTCTAAACAACTTAAAATAGGAACTTAACAAGTGAATTTTGAATTCAAATGTCGAACTTGATTTTAGTGTTTGTTCGAGTATGGTTGTGCTTTTGACCCCCCTCCCACATTGTATTTAGGATAGTTGTTTGAGTTAATTTGATGCTTTTTGTTGATGAGTTCTGTTTTTGTTTCGTTTGAGGTTATTGCTATGTTGATGAGTTTTCTTAAATTTCAAATGTTAAGCATGGTTTTGGTGTTTGTTCGAATATGGTTGATGAGTTCGAATATGGTTCCCTTTAGTATGGAACTAAGGTTTTGTTTTGTTCGAATATGGAACTAAGGTCGTTGCTCAAGGTTCTGTTTTGTTTGAGTCAATTCGATGCTTTTTGCTGATGAGTTTTCTTGAATTTAAAATATCGAGCATGATTTTGGTGTTTGTTCGAATATGGTTGTAATTCTAACTCCTCGTCCTTATTGTTTTTATGATAGTTTTTTTAGTTAATTTGATACTTTTTGTTGATGAGTTTTGTTTTGTTTCATTTGAGGTCACTGTTGATGATTTTTTTTGATCAAATGTCGAGCAAGGTTTTGGTGTTTGTTTGAATATGTGTTACAGAGAGAACCGAAGACAAGAAATAAAGATTGCAAGCAGTTAAATGTTGTCGTCATCTTTCTATTACGTTGTTGTAACCACCAGAGCTTCTTTGTTGACCATGAGCGGCTGTGTATAAAAAGAAAACGAATGTGAGAATAACAGACGAGAGAGAGAAAGACATTCATTCTGTAATAACTTTGAAGAATAAGTAATAAAAGAGACACTCCCGATTTGCACAGTGGAAGTAGGCCTTTGGCCGAACCATTTAAACTCCTGTGTTCTTTCTTTCTTTCTCTACGATCGTCTAACATTTACTTAAGTATCATGTATACGATTGTTTAGTTCCTCTCGCATCATCTACACGACCATTTAGCTCCGCATCGTATCATCTATACGATTGCTTAGTTCTTCACAACTATCGTCTACATGATCGTCTAGCGCCTCTTAATATCATTTATATAATTGAACTATCGTCTAGTTCTTTGGAGCTTTGTCTACACGATTAAGCTGCCATCAGGTAAACGACAGAAGAGTTTAGGAGCCTTAAGCATGCAACCTTCCCAAGTCTTGAAGTGTACTTGATCGTTAATTTCGAGTAATTGGTGACTGCAAACAAGAAGACCATAGTTATTTGGGACAACAAGTGGTATTAAAGCTCTGTGAATAGTTCAAGACAGATCCAAGATTTTTATTCTTGCATACTTCGAATAAGATAAGTCAATCTTGAAGTTTAAGAATGGCTACAACCATGTACGAAATCGAGAAGTTTGATGGAAAGACAGACTTTGAACTATGGAAAGCGAAGATTAAAGTAGTCTTGGGATAGCAGAAAGCACTACTGGCCATTACAGACCTTGAAAAATACCCTGAAATACTCACTGATGCAGAGAAAGTGACAATTGAGGTAAATGCTTATGAAACCATCATCTTGAATGTTACAGACAGTGTTTTAAGGCAGATTGTTTGAAGAAACTCTTATACAAGAGTACCTCTGAGCAGAAGCAGATCTTTCCAAAGACATTATGACAGAATAACCACATTTATATTCAAATAAACAGATATACAACATACTACAAAATTATCGGCATGCTTAGAACAATAAAGAACAAGAGAAGGAATACATACTAGTTGGAGACTTTTTCTTCACAGCAAAGCTCTTTCTCTCCAAGTGACCAGGCTTCTCTCGCTCTTGCTGGAACGTCAAGCCAACATTCACCAACACCTGGTTGTCTACTCATGAATGGCCTCTACACGAATAGAAGCAAATGAGGAGGACACCACCACTTGGAACCCTCGTATTCTCGGTGTGAGAATTCAAAGAGTGGGCTCTATTGGGATTTGGTAGAGAGGAGGAGGAATGAAGATCGTATACAACGATCAAGCAAGTGGGAGGGAGGCAGGGTCTATCGCATAGACTGTGCTTGATCGTTCAGAAGAAGTACACGATCGTGTAGGAAAAAGGCAACGATCATCTCGCTCAGTGCTAGACGATCGTTTAGTAAAACATAGGCGATAGTTTAGAAGATGTGCGCGCGTGTATGCGATCATGTAGTAAATTTGAGTTATCGTATAGTCTCTAAGTTTACTAAGCGATAGGCAACATACACTTGAGCGAATTTCTTGATCTTTTGTAAAATGAAAACGATTTTCATTTTATTCTTCAGTTACGAAAACTGAATCAAAACTCCCACTAACACACGATTACGGAGAAAACGGCATGCACAATTATCCCATAATTGTCAAATTAAAATAATAAATATAATAAATATAATCATATAATATTCATTAACCTATAGTTTAATATCACATATAAACCATAGTGTTTTCTCCTCCACTAGATATAAATCATATTTATATCCAATTTCCTCCAATTAATATATCTCATACATAAAGTTAATCATATTAAATATAATTAGCCAGTTCAATCATATCATATATAATCAAACTCCCTCATGTCAATTTGAATATTTCAAACTGACCCAAAAACTGATTCTCAACTTGAATCCATTGAGCTACCAAGGGAACCTTATGAACCTATGGCTCGAAGCTCCAACGGTATGTGAATAGCTGACTAAACTCTTTAGCCACGAGATCCACCATCCGTTAACTATCAAACATTCCACTAAAGACCGAAAGCTGAACTCTTTACCACAGATATATTTTTGTGTCCATCGGATATAACCAATCAACAGTACGATAACCCTTCACAGATGCTTGTAAGTACAGTTGGGTCAATTTACCATTTTGCCTCTGTAATTACATCTAACTCCTTAAGTACCACTGATCCCTCTAAGGAATAATACAACATAGTCCTACTATGTGTGGACACCTTTCGGGCCATGAGAAGGTGTGTGGTGCCACATCGTTCAATTCCCGGGATCAGCCCTTAAGAGAGCAATCTATCTACTTACCCTTGCTTTGGGGAAGGAGTGAATTCCATCTTGTGTAGCTGAGTTCCCAGCTCCCAAATCAGACGAATTCCTAAAGTGGTAGGTTTGAGTTGGTGACCTGGCCATTTGCATCCATGAAAATCAAAGGATCACCCTCAAAGGCAGGAGTTCCCAACTCACTCAAGATTGAGGTCATGTTACCTATGGTCATCCTAGTGAAGTAAAGTCTCTGTCATGAACGGTGTTATATAACGAGAAGTTAACACTTCGTGGTCAGGTCTTATATAAACTCTTTGTATAGGACGCCCCCGCTTGCATGTCCCCACACGAACGATCAGAATTAAACCATCTGTAGTAAGTCACAACACTTGTAACTATTCTACAAAGCGAAACACATCCATAGCTTTACCAGGATAAGGTTTCCCTGCTATATCCATATACTACAGACCATTTTGGTTATCACTTAAGACATGATCCACTTGTATGTTATCATATACATGCTTAAGTTACTTAATGACAACCAAGGATTTTAGTTTATTAGTTTGTGGCAAAACAAATAAAACATCCAATGTTCAAAGACAAGTAGTGAAGAAAATATCATATATTATACATCACAAGCGTTCGCACAAAACTGTGTTTACAAACTACAGGACACAAGAGTTTAGGGCATCATCCTCAACAATCTCACACTTGTCCTAAAGCGAGTGGGGTGTGAAAAAACTAGTAGAAAACAATAAACTAGGGCACTAAGGCCCAGTACAATAAAATCTCCCACTTACTCTAGTATAGTCGCGGGCGGTTTCGTAGACCCATGCTCTGAAGGTGACCCTCAAATACTGTAGCGTGAGAGCCTTCTTAAACGGGTTAGTAATGTTGTGCTCCGAAGCAATCTTTGTGACTATCACGTCCCCTCGATGCACTATCTCACGGATCAGATCACGTCGCCTCGATGCACTATCTTGCATATTAGATGATACATCTGCTCTATGTGTTTATCGTGCCTGTGGCTCCTAGGCTCCTTGGAGTTCGCCACAGCACCACTATTGTCACAATAGAGGGTGATGGGCCTAGACATGTCTGGAACAACTTCTAGTTCTGTTAGGAACTTCCTGAGCCAAACGGCTACTTAGCAGCTTCACAAGTTTCTACGTACTTGGCCTCCATCGTGGAGTCGGCGATGCACCCCTGCTTAGTGCTTCGCCACACTACAACTCCTCCGTTAAGAGTAAAAACTGACCATGAAGTGGACTTCCGAGAGTCCCTATCCGTGTATCCAGTAAGGATCAAATAACTAGATCCATCCATGAGCATGTAGTTCCTCGTTCTCTAAAGATACTTGAGGATGTTCTTAATTGCGATTCAGTGAACCTAGGCTGGGTTATACTGATACTTACTGACTATTGCCACTGCAAAATAGATGTCTGGCCTAGTACAGAGCATCACATACATCAAATTGCCAACGACAGATGTATATGGGACCCTCTCATCTTCTCAACCTCTTGAAGCATCTTAGGACACATTTCCTTAGATAGTGCACTCCATGCCTGAATGATAGTAGGCCCCTTTTGGAGTCCTGCATCGAGTACTTGAGTAACATCTTATCAATGTACGATACCTGTGACTATGCTAGCACTTTGTTCTTATGATCCCGAAAGATCTGTAGACCCAGAACAAACTGAGCCTCTCCCAAATCTTTCATTTGGAATTGAGTCGCTAGCCAGTTCTTAATTGCAGTCAATAGTCCTTTATCATTCCCATTAAGCAGGATATCATCTACATACAACACTAAGAAAACTACTGAACCGTTGATGATCTTCTTGTAGACACAAGGCTTATCAACGTTTTGGTCAAAGCCGTACGATTTAATCGTAGTATCAAACTGAATATTCCAAGATCAAGACGCCTGTTTCAGCCCATAAATGGATCAATTCAGTTTGTAAATTTTTTACTCTTGACTTTGGACAATGAACCCCTCGGACTGCACCATGTAAATGGTCTCCTTAAGATTGCCATTCAGAAAGGCCGTCTTGACGTCCATTTGCCAAATCTCCTAATCATAATAACCAGCAAAGGACATGAGAATGCAGATCGACTTTAACATGGAAACAAGCGAGAAAGTCTCCTTATAATTGATTCCCTTCACCTGGGTATAACCTTTTGCCATAAGTCGAGCCTTGAAGGTTTGCACCTTCCCATTAGCACCCTGTTTTCTCTTATAGATCCATTTACAACCTATAGGTCTTACCCCATCATGCTGATCTATAAGATCCCATACTGAGTTGAAGTACATTGATTCCATCTCGAGATCCATGGTTTTGTCCCATTCATCCCAGTCAACATCGTTCATTGCCTTCTGATAAGACAACGAATCCTCAACATCGCCATCGGCTACCATAGTCAAGATTTCTGTGAAACCTAAAGAGTGAACGGGCGGGTTCCCAATCCTTCCACTATTGGGAATGATGTCCTAAAGTCTCGTGTCCTGTAGTTTGTAAACACATTTTGTACGAACGCTATGATGTATAATATATGATATTTACTTCACTTCTTGACTTTGCATATTGGATATTTTATTTTCTTTACCACAAACCAATAAACTAAAATTTCTGATTGTCATTATGTAACTTAAGTATGTATGTGGTGACATACAAGTGTATCATATGTTAAATGATAACCAAAATGATCTGTAGTATATGGATATAGGAGGGAAACCTTATCCTGGTAACGTTATGGATGTGGCCCGCTTTGTGGAATGGTTACAAGTGTTGTGACTTGGCACAGATGATCTGATCCTGATCATTCGTGTGGGGACATGCGAGCGGGGGCGTCCTATTACAAAGAGTTTGTATAAGACCTGACCACAAAATGTTAACGTCTCATTATATAACGCCATTCATGACAGAGACTTCACTTCACTAGGATGACCATAGGTAACATGACCTCAATCCTGAGTGAGTTGGGAACTCTTTCCATTGAGGGCGGTCCTTTGATTTGCATGGGTGCGAGTGGCCTAGTCCCGACTCAAACCTACCACTTTGGGGATTTGTCTGATTTAGGAGCTGAGAACTCAGCTATACAAGATGGAATTCACTTATTTTCCGAAGCAGGAGTAAATAGATAGATTTCTCTCTTAAGGGTTGATCCCAAGGCTTGAACGATGTGGTGCCACACACCATCTCATGGCTGGAGAGGTATTCACACATAGTAGGACTATGTTGTATTGTTCATTAGAGGGATCAGTGGTACTTAAGGAGTAAGATGTAACTACAGAAGCAAAACGATAAATTGGCCCAGCTATACTTACGAGCATCTGTGAAGGTTATCATACTGATGATTGGTTATATCCGATGGGTTACGAGCTGGTAATGCTACGGATGCTTATGAGCATCTGGTAAGTAGCCCATCTATACTTACGAGCATCTGGTAACGCTACAGATGCGACCCACTTTGTGGAATGGTTACAAGTGTGTGACTTGCCACAGATGGTCTGATCCTGATCATTCATGTGGAGACATGCAAGCGGGGGCGTCCTATTACAAAGAGTTTGTATAAGATCTGACCACGAAGTGTTAACGTCTCGTTATATAACGCCATTCATGACAGAGACTTCACTTCACTAGGATGATCATAGGTAACATGACCTCAAACCTGAGTGAGTTGGGAACTCCTGCCATTGAGAGCGGTTCTTTGATTTGCATGGGTACGAGTGGCCTGGTCGCTGACTCAAACCTACTACTTTGGGTATTTGTCTGATTTGGGAGCTGAGAACTTAGCTACATAAGATGGAATTCCCTTATTTCCCAAAGCAGAAGTAAGTAGATAGATTTCTCCCTTAAGGGCTGATCCCGGGGCTTGAACGATGTGGCGCCACACACCTTCTCATGGCCCGAGAGGTGTTCACACATAGTAGGACTATGTTGTATTGTTCATAAGAGAGATCAGTGGTACTTAAGGAGTAAGATGTAACTACAGAAGCAAAACGGTAAATTGGCCTAACTATACTTATGAGCATCTGTGAAGGGTTATCGTACTGATAATTGGTTATATCCGATGGACACAGAAATATTTTTGTGGTAAGGAGAGTTCAGCTGTTGGTCTTTAATGGAATGCTTGGCAGTTAGCGGATGGTGGATCTCGTGACTAAAGAGTTTAGTTCGCTATTCACGTACCGTTGGAGCTTCGAGCCATAGGTTCATAAGGTCCCCTTGGTAGCTTGGATTCAAGTTGAGAATCAGATTTTGGGTCAGTTTGAACTGTTTAAATTGACGAGAGGGTGTTCGATTATATATGATATAATTGAATTGGTTAATTATATATGATATGATTGACTTTATGTATGAGATTCATTAATTTGGAGAAAATTGGATATAAATATGATTTATATATAGTGGAGGAGAAAACACTATTATTGATATATGATATTAAAACAAATATTATATGATTATATTTAATAATTTTTAATTGGACAATTATGAGATAATTGGCCAGCGTTAGTGGGAAGTTCCATTGATTTTCGTAATTGAAGAATAAAATGAAAATTGTTTTCATTTTGCAAGGAACATGGTTAATAGCTCACAGAGTGTTTTGCATTCGATCACTTAGTAATTTAGAGCCTATACGATAACTTATATTTACTGCTCGATTGTTTACACGTGCACACATCTTCTAGACGATCGCTTACCTTTTCCTAAACGATCGCTTAGCGCTCGAGCTTTACTAAATGATCGTATAGACGATCGCTTAGCTTTTCCTACACGATCGTGTACTTCGCCTAAACGATCAAGCACTTATCTATACGATAGACGCCGCTTTCTCCCACTTGCTTGATCGTTGTATACGATCTCTTTTCCTCTTCCCCTTTACCAAATCCAAACAGAGCCCACTCTTTGGATTCTCACTCCGAGAATACTAAGGGTTTCAAGTTGTGGTGTCATCCCCATCTTCTTCGTCTGTTCGTGTGGAGTTGTTCGTGGTAGACGACTGGGGTGTTGCTGAACGATAGCCTATCGTTCTAGCGAGAGAGAAAGCTTCCGTTCGTGAAGAGAGCGAGATTTCAAGTGAAGAGAGTCTTCAACTAGTAAGTTTACTTGTTCTCTTGTTTATTTATCTATGAGCATACTAGTAATTTAGTTGTTTGATGCATATCTGTATATGTGAATGTAAATGTGGTAATTCTGTCATAATGCTTTTGGAAAGATCTGCTTCCTCTCAGAGGTACTTTTGTATAAAAGTTCCTTCACCCACTGTGTCGAGGTTTCCTCAACTTTTGAGGTGGAACCGACCTACCAGATGAATTATCATTAACAACTTTTGCTGATGAAGCAGACCCTTCAACAATTCTTGTTGAAGTTTCAGTAGTTTTATTAGAAAGCTCACGTAACACGACTTTACTACGTGGACTGTGCTCCCTAATATGATCCTCCTCCAGGAAAATATCGTTCGTGGAAACAAACACCCTATTTTCCGATGGATCATAAAAGTAACCCTCTCGTGTACCTTTGGGGTAGCCTACAAAGAGGCACAACCTCGACCGTGGTTCCAACTTCTTGGGATTAGCCTCAAGCACATGTATCGGGCAACCCTATATGCGGAAGTGACGTAAACTAGCTGTTGTTATGTTGATGTAAACTAATTTCATCAATTAGTTTTGTTTTTGTTTCGTTTGAGATTATTGCTATGTTGATGAGTTTTCTTAAATTTCAAATGTCAAGCATGGTTTTGTTGTTTGTTCGAATATGGTTGTGTTCTTGACCTCCTCCCTCCTCATTATATTTAGGATAGTTGTTTGACGGTCCCTTTAGTATGGAACTAAGAGGTTGTTGCTCAAGGTTTTGTTTTATTTGAGTCAATTTGATGCTTTTTGCTGATGAGTTTTCTTGAATTTCAAATATCGAGCATGATTTTGGTGTTTGTTCAAATATGGTTGTAATTTTGACTCCCCCTTCTCATTGTATTTAGGATAGTTTTTTGAGTTAATTTAATACTTTTTGTTGATGAGTTTTGTTTCGTTTCGTTTGAGGTCATTACTATGTTGATGATTTTTTTTAATTTCAAATGTCGAGCAAGGTTTTGGTGTTTGTTTGAATATGTGTTACAGAAATAACCGAAGACAAGAAATAAAGATTGCAGGCAGTTAAATGTTGTCGTCATCTTTCTATTACGTGGTTATAACCACCAGAGCTTCTTTGTTGACCATGGGCGGCTATGTATAAAAAGAAAACGAATGTGAGAATAACAGACGAGAGAGAGAAAGACATTCATTCTTTAATAACTTTGAAGAAGAAGTATTAAAAGAGACACTCCCGATTTGCACAGTGGACATAGGCCTTTGGCCGAACCACTTAAACTCCTGTGTTCTTTCTTTCTTTCTCTACGATTTTCTAGCATTTACTTAAGTATCGTGTGTACGATCGTTTAGTTCCTCTCGCATCGTCTACATGACCGTTTAGCTCTGTATCGTATCGTCTATACGATCATCTAGCTCTTCAGCTGTCTTCTATATGATCGTTTAGTTTTTCACAACTATCGTCTACATGATTATCTAGCACTTCTTAATATCATTACATAATTGAACTATCGTCTAGTTCTTTGGAGTTTCGTCTACACGATTGAGCTGCTATCAAGTAAATGACAGAAGAAATTAGAAGCCTTAAGCATACAGCCTTCCCGAGTCTCGAAGTGTGCTTGACCGTTAATTTTGAGTAGTTTGTGACTGCAAACAAGAAGATCATAATTATCTGGGACAATAAGTGGTATCAGAGCTCAGTGAACAGTTCAAGACAGATCCAAGATTTGTATTCTTGCATACTTCAAATTAGATAAGTCAATCTTGAAGTTCAAGAATGGCAACGACCAGGTATGAAATCGAGAAATTTAATGGAAAGACAAACTTTGAACTATAGAAAGCGAAGATTACGTCAGTCTTGGGACAGTAGAAGGCACTACTGGCCATTACAATGTGCTTTTGACCCGTTCCCCCCATTGTATATAGGGTAGTTGTTTGAGTTAATTTGATACTTTATGTTGATGAGTTGTGTTTTTTTTTTTTTTTTTCGTTTGAGGTCATTGCTATGTTGATGGGTTTTCTTGAATTTCACATGTCGTACATACTTTGATGGGTTTTGTTCAATTCTTTATCCTCATGTGCTTACATATTTCACTTCTTTATTTGTCAGATATGATGTCTCGATGATCTTCAATACAAGACTTTAAAGTTGAATTTGGATGGAAATGGAAAAAACTTGGGTTGTTATTTTATACTTTTATTTCAAAATGAAGTTTCATGCTTCAAAAGACCTTTTGTAGGAATATTTGTTATGCAAACTAGTGATACCTAGTGTTGGTACTAATTTTGTTCATCGTTTACTTGATGTAGCTTGATAATTATAACTTAGGCTGATATTACTTGAACGCAGTCATTAGAAAATTATCCAAGTTTGTTGATATAACTTGTCATGTAAACTTGTGGCCAAGTTGGAACTATTTCATTTTTATCTCAATATAGTGTTAGAAATGTGTATCTTCACTTGTAATTTTTGGTTTAAATATAAATTGATTAGTTGATTCTTAATTTTTATAAAAGATTATTACATTTTAAATAAATAATAGGTTTGTACATTAAATTTGATATTATTTTTTTAATTAATAAAATACTTTTACCTACATTTTCTATAACCTAAGTAAATCTGAGTTTTAAAAAAAAGCAACTTCAAATTTATAGTGACACAAAATATTAATTTTACAGACGCTTAAATATGTTGCAAAAGATACTTGTAATGACAACAAATCTACATTTAGCAACAGTCTTATATATTTCTAAAACTTAACTTTCATAAATGAATTTTCAAAGTTGTTGTATAAAAGAAATAATGACAAATAATATGTTGCTAAAAGTACGCATTTAGTAACATGTACGTGTCAGTAAAAGTAGTCTTTTAGCAGTGCAAAATAAATATATCACTAAAACCTTTATCTACACAGCTATAGTGGTATTCTCAATAATGTGAGTCTCTAGCAAATCTCAGCGTTGCTAATACTTTTAGTGATGTTTTTCAACCTTTAACAACGCATTTTATATGTTACTAAAAAACGATTTTCTTATAGTGTATCCATTATTGACTTGAGTGTCAGTGTTGGTAGCTTAACATTGCACTTGTGTTTAAGTTCCTTTGTTTTATAAGACATTGGTATTGTTTTCACCCAAATATACATATATATCGTTTGATCTATTTTCTAGTATATATCAACAAGGATTATAACTTTGCCATAAAATGGCCACATGAGAATTGTAACTTTATTTAACATTTCTTTAATTTTATACTTTAATAAAGTTAATCGTCGAAAGTGTAATCAATCTTAAATTTTAAAACACGTGAAAGTAAATCGTTTAAAGAAATTAAATATTATGATTGAATGTGCAATGTAACTAATTGTACATAGGAATTAAGAATCGATTCTTTCAAAAGTTATGTCCATTGAAGTACTGAAAAAAGGAAGAGGTTTTGATCATAATGCTCAAAGTATTTAATTAGTAATGGACTAGTGGTAATTAGTGCTAAACAAAATGAATTTAATTATTAATATTCAGTACTAACTAACTTAAATTAATAGGAAAGATTTTTTTAAAAAAATCTGAATTAGTAACTTTTAGAAAAAAAAAAATAAAGAAAGAAAACAAACAAATGACAATAAGATAAAATAAAGTAAGTTTAATGGATGAAGTTTTAAGTTTTTATCTATTTGACCCCTAAATTAATAGTTCAAAACTTTTCGATAGATTCTTGACATATTCAATCATATAAAAATTAATACATCAAATACTAAATTGAAAGTTTAAAATCCAATTTTATATTTATTATATCATGTAATTTTTTGAATATATTAATAGATCCAAAATTGGAAAATTTTAAAAATGTACTGAACACATTTTAAAATTTCAAAAAACTAAATTTATAATTTAATAAATTTTTTTTTTTTTTACTCATGATTGAAAGATCTCTTTTCACTCATATCTAACAAAAGTAGAACCGTATATATGAAGAGAGAGAGAGAAAAAGAAAAGAGGAATCTGATTAAAAAGAAAAAAAAAAGATAGTATTGTGAAAATCATGTGATTATTAAAATAAAAATAAAAGGGGTAATTAGGACGACTTGAGAAACACGTGAGGAAAGTAAGTCAAGTCATTTCTAAAGGAATTACATTCTCTCTTTATTGTTCTATAATTTTAACTTTCCATTTTAATTTGTCTTCAAATCTTAGCCTTTGAATGAGAAAGATTAGACTAGAATCTCATAACCTTTTCTCTTCTCTTTTCTGCCACAACCCTTCCCTTGGCTTTCTAACAACCTCATTTTTTATTCTTCCATATTCCCAATTTTAGCCTCTTATTTTCCTTTCCCCAACATTTCTTTTTCACATTGTTAGGTTTGTAAAAGAAAAGAATATGTGTCTGATAAGGGTTTTATGTCTTGTATTTGTGGTTTCTAAATCGAATTTAAGAATCGGCTAAAATAGTCGTTAAGATTCCCTAGCAACGGTATTAATTTGTTCGAGGTTGTTAGATCTGAAACAAATAAAATTTTGTAAACTGCTCTCAAGAGCTTGCAACTAGTAGGAACAGGTTGTCTCCACAGGAAATCTTAAGATGCTAAAGCCTATTAGTGAATTCAAGTGGTCGAAGAGGGAGGGAAGGAGGGGATGGTTGTTGGTTGTTCTCAATTTAATGTAAATAACATGAATTTAAAAGTGTAATTGAAAGGGAATTAATTCGATTAAAAGACCTAGCCTAAGGATTTTTGAATCCACTCATTCACTTGGTTGATCATAGAACTTCTAAAATTATACAATGCTAGCTTGATTTAATCTTAGCTCATGCCCTCTAGAAGACCAAAGCTACATGCCCTAATGTATTGATTAATTTCTTAATCAACCTAGATGCTCAACTAATTGGATTAATTAGTGACCATGTCAATTAAGCACCTGCATTAAGATAGATAATCTAGCTAAGTCGATTTAATGACCCAGTTAGTCTAAGTTACCCATCAAATCGTTCTTGAAATTAATTAATCATGCAATATTTGCAAAAAGAGATTATTCTAAACAACCTAAATTACACCCAAGCATGGTTTAACCCTTGCCCATTGAAACTAAAAATACATTAGATGCAATCCTATTTTGTAGCAATCAAAGAATAAATGAGAATTGACCAAAACCTCAAAGATTCAATGCATAGAAATTGATTTATCATTCAAGAATAAAGAATTAGCAGTAAGCATACATCACAAAATTAAAAATTCAAGCCTCTCAACCAAGATTTAATGGGTTTCAATCCTATATAAGCTAGAAACAACGCACCTTAGTCACTCATAATGTGACAAAATGAGTTACAATGACGAAAGAAATGAAATTACAAGAAGAATTAAGCGGCGGGAAGAGAATACAGAGAGATGGAGGATAAAGGCTAGAAAATTAAAGTTAGAATGACCTAACACCGGGAAAATTCCTATTTATAAAAAAGGATCTAGCACCCCAGTGCTTGGGACCGCACCATGGCGTTCATGAGTGTTGCTGCTGTTGGGATTGGTATCCTAATTCTCCCGGAGTCTTGTAGTTTGTAAACTTTGTACACATTGTTATTAATAAAATAAGAGTTATTTTATTTGCATTTACTCATATCCAATAAACAAAGATCCGTGGTTATTATATGTAAACTTAAGCATGTATAAGAGATATACACATGGATCATGCCTTGAGTAATATCCTAAAAAGTCTGTAGTATACGAATTAAGGAGAGATACCTTATCCTGGTGACACTATGGATACGACCCGCTTTGTAGAGGTTTACAAGTGTTGTGAACTACTACGGATGATCTGATCCTGACCATTCATGTGGAGATATGCGAGTGAGGGTGTCCTATACAAAGAGTTTGTATAAGATCGGACCACGAGATGATTCGTCTCTTTATATAACGCCATTGATACTTGAGACTTACATCTCACTTAAACGACCACAGGTGACATGACCTCAATCCTGAGTGTTTTGGGAACTCTTGCTTTTGAGGGCGGTCCTTTGATTAGTATGGGTGAGAGTGGTCAGATTGCCAACTTAACAAGCCTACCTTTTTGGGGATTTATCGGATTGGGGAGCTGGGAACTCAGTTACACAAGATGTAGAAATGTTCTACCCGACCGTGTAGTATTTACTAAACGATCATTTAGCTAATGCTTAACGATGGCATTTACTCTATTGCGTAGCGTTGGTTGCCCGATCGCATGGACGATGGAGGTAGACGATCGTATAGAGCATTTGATGCGCACAGTTTAATAAAAGGCGCACGCATTAAACGATCGTGTAGTTAGCATGCTTCATCGCATAGTCACTGACTACATGATCACGCAATATACGATACCATGGCACTTGCTCAGCGATCGTTTAGACGATCGTGCTTCATTGTATCGTTGTCGTTTAATCGATCACTTAAGGCTTGCGTTGCACGTTGCGTGCTGCACGATCGCGTACCTCATGCTTCATCACATAGTAAAGGTACACAATCGTTACTAAACGATCGTTTAGCTCAGGAAGCTTTGGTAAACAATTGAGTAAAGCATTTACAATTTTGTGTAGGTGATCACAAGGAATTTGTGTAGGTGATCAAAGGAGACACATTTCTTCCCCCGGATTGTTCAAGACCCGGTTCGCCTGTTTGAACTAGAGACTATATGCTATTTGTAATAGTTAGCTTTTTTTTTTTTTTTTGATGATTTTGAAGCTAATTATTTTGGTTCATTAATGCTTATTTAATGTACATGAGATGTATGTTGATTATATGTTATAGTGTAGGACATATAGTTTATAAACCCATCTTAGGTTATGCAATTATTCATGCATTGTATATTATAAATGTTATAATATAGTCTTTGGCATGATGAAATTACAAGAGAGCATATGCATGCATCATGAAATATAAGAGTTATATTTTTGCATGCAGTCATCTTTATATTATAAGCGTTATAGTATAAGGGTGAATGGAAGCATGTTTGCTTGGTTCATTGCTTGGTTGTATACGTTAAATAATAGTAGCAATGAATGGACAATGCATGGAGCATGACACTTAGTCTTATTTGTAAAAGTTTTGAATGCCTTGTACGTGTAGCTTTGCATTATGTATGGTTTTGGTTGTTTCCGATTATAAGTGTTATATTGAAAATTAGAACTAAAATCGATAAGAAAGAATTGCATGCGAACTTAGGCGAACTCATGTTTTAAAAGAATTTTGAAATTGGATTGAGATAGATTTAAGTTCAAGGTTCTAATAGGATTAGCAACCTAAGTTTAATCTTTTAAATCAGTTTAATAGGATTTAATTGATTGGCATAAAAGATTAAAATTGTATTACATCTATTTATAAGGGACCTTTTGTCTAAGGCGGGTTCTGTCTAGGCTGGGGTACTTAAGCTGACGGAAACAGAATACCCCTACCTGGGAACCTACCTGGAAAGGTGAATTAGATAAATTTTCTGCAAGCATGCAATAGTTGATCAAAGACTTCATTAAAGAGTTTAATAAATGATGGTCAAAAGTTTCTTCAACTTTCCAAGGTGGGTAAACCTAATAAAGTCACTTAGTTAAAATTCTTAGCCGTGTTTTTCTAAGTAAATTAAACCCTAGGTTATAAAATACTTAGTGGGAGGAAGAGATACATATGATGTGTCAATGATTCCACTCATGTTTCTCTCTGAATGTTCACGATGTGAAATTCATGCTTGGCCTCGTGGTGCCCTGAGAGTATCCCTCTTCGGATAATGTTTGCATGAGTCAATATCAAGGTGGACGGAGAGAGTATTTATAGTAAGTTGGTGAAGGGTGTGTGTCAACACGTCCTGCGGTCTTCTTCAATGGTTTGTACCGTGAGATCATTCTTGCACTCCTTCATGGCGCCCTGGGAGCGACCCCTTCGGATGGATTTTATATAGTTGGTCAATATCATGGTGAACTCCATAAATGGATAGGGTCACTTTAGTTTTTTCCCCAATCAAATTTTTTTCCTTTGGATTGGCTGCTTGGGAAGCTAAAGGCTAGAAAATCGAAGTTAAAATGATCTAACACCGGGCAAATTCCTATTTATAAAAAAGGGTCTAGCACCCTAGCGCTTGGGACCGTACCATGGTGCTCATGAGTGTTACTGCTGTTGGGATTGGTGTCCCAATTCTCCTGGAGTCTCGTTGTTTATAAATTTTGTACACGTTGTTATTAATAAAATAAGAGTTATTTTATTTGCATTTACTTATATCCAATAAACAAAGATCCGTGGTTATTGTATGTAAACTTAAGCATGTATACGAGATATAAAAATGGATCATGCCTTAAAAAATAACTTAAAAAGTTTGTAGTATACGGATTAAGGAGGGATACCTTATCCTGGTGATACTACGGATACGATCCGCTTTGTAAAGGTTTATAAATGTTGTGAACTACTACAGATGGTTTGATCTTGACCATTCGTGTAGAGACATGCGAGCGGGGATATCCTATACAAAAAGTTTGTATAAGACCGAATTACGAGATGATTCGTCTCTTTATATAACACAATTGATACTTGAGACTTACATCTCACTTAAATGAACATAGGTGATATGACCTCAATCCTAATTGAGAACTCTTGCCTTTGAGGGCAGTTCTTTGATTAGTATGGGTGAGAGTGGCTAGATTTCCAACTTAACAAGCTTATTTTTTTGTGGATTTATCTGATTGAGGAGCTGGGAACTCAGTTACATAAGATGGAATTCACTTCTTCCCAGAAGCAGGGGTAAGTAAATAGATTACTCCCTTTAGGGCTGATTCCGGGTCTTGAACATAGTGGCCACATTCTCTCTTCCAAAGGAAGGACTTAGTCATAGTAGGACTATGACTTATGCTCATTAGAGGAATCAGTGGTACTTAAGGAGTTAGATGTAACTACAGGGAAAAAACGATAAATTGGCCCAACTTTACTTAAGACCGATCCGTGAAGGGTTATCACATTGTTGATTGGTTGATATGGATATAGAAATATATCTGTAGTGAGGAGAGTGCAGCTGTCGGTCTTTAGTGGAGTCTCGATAATTAACGGATGGTGGATTCCGTGACTAAAGAGTTTAGTCAATTATTCACGTACCATTGGATGTTCAAGCTGGTCCATAATGTCTCCTTGGTAGCTCAATGGATTCAAGTTGAGAATAAGTTCTTGGAGTTGATTTTTAATGTTCAAATTAATAAGAGGTATTTCAACTATATATGATATAAGTGGTGTGATGTATGAGATACATCAAGTGGAGGATTAATGTAAATATGATTTATATTAAGTACCATAAAATAGAAAAAGAACTATGGTTTGTATGTTTCATGAGATGAAATATTAAACTATAGGTTACAAATATAATATGTTAAGTTGGTTATCCTATTTATTTATAATATATTAATTATATGATAATTAAATCTTTTTCTCTAATAGCCGAATGAGTGGGAGGTTATTGGTGGTTTTATGGTAACCGTGAGATAAAAGGAAAAATATTTTCCTAAAATTAGAAGTTACTTGTTTCGAAAAGAACTCATGGAGAAAACTATCAAGTGAAAGTGTTTCACCAAGCGATAGCTATTCAGAGACTAAACGATTGTGCATACTTGACTATACGATAGTTGTTTAGTTGATCGTAGCTAAATGATTGTGTGGCTTTGATTATACGATAGGCTGCCATTTACTAAACGATCGAGAACTTCGTCTATACGATAGACAACATCCTATCTCCCACTTGCTCGATCGTCTATATGATCCTTGTTCTCTAGTCTCTTCCTCAAAGCCAAGTTCATACAGAGTCCACAATTCATGGATTCTCACACCGAGAATACCAAGGTAACCATTGTGGTAGTGTCCTCACTCAACTCGATTGGTTTCAAGGAGCCATTGGTCGTTCGTTGTGTTCGTGCTGTTTATCGTGTTATGCACCGGTCGTTGCTTTGGTGTTGCTGTGTATTGGTCGCTTGTAGATTGACCGAGGGAGTTTGAAGAATGGTTCTTCAAAGGTATGCATACTCTATCCCTTGAGTTTTATTTAAGCATCCTATAATTTCTTGTTGTGCATAACCTGTTAGTTTCTGTTCTTGTATTGTAATTGTTTATGTTCAATTTCGAATGAAATTTAGAACTATCCTCCTGCTACTCATGGAGATACCCATGCTTGATTTCCTTCAGCTGCAGCGCAGGCCTCGCAACACCACTGGTCCCCCGCAACGCTCATGCGTGCATGCTTCATGTCGTTCGTCAATGTTTAAAGCACTGCGACGCTCCCCAGTATGTACAATACTTCCTCTGGGCATCAGGCACTGAAGGAGTTAACGGTTAACATATGGAAGCAATTTAGATTTTAAGCACTCTAATTTCGTTAATTAAAAGGAAATAAGCATGCATGTTCATAAAACCAAAATAGGGTAAGAAAATACAACTTTTGTATTCCAATTTCCTCCTTGGTTATGAACACCTAGCAACAATAGTTTAATCAAATTTACAAAAATTGGGTTTTTTTTACTAAATCAATCTTGGATGTCCCACTTACTTGGGCAAATAGTCAAACTCTAATTCTCAAAGAGTATAGTCAACATTTTGACATTTTGACTCTCAAAGTCTCTAGTCAACGTTTTGACTTTTATTCCAATTTTGATTTAATCAACAATTTTGGCTTTCAATCACAATTTTTACCTACTCAACAATTTTGACTCTTTAATTTAAAATTAATTTAAAATTTTAATTAATTTAATATTAAAACCACACTAATCTCGGTCAATCCTGATTGACCGTTTTTGAATTCGTATTTAAAAAAATTTGATATTCAAATCTTATTTAAATATCTTTTTATCTCTATATATGTTTAGTTATTAATTAAATATTAGGTTAAATATATTGGATATATTTAACACTTTACTCCAAAAATCGAACCCAAAAACTTCGAATTCATTTCGTTATACTATTCTAAGGTTTAGTCTGTTATAAGCTAGTAGGGGAACTTAATGGACCTATAGATCATGAGCTCCAACGATCCGAGTTTAACTAGGTAAACTGTTTAACCTAGTTAACCAACATTCGTTAATTATCAAAATACTCCACTATAGCCTAGTAGTTGCACTCTTCTCACTATAGATATATTTTTATTTACTCGATATAACCATCATCAATAAGTCAACCCTTCACCGGTCTTTTGTAGTTACGGTTGGTTTGAACATCCGTTTTACCCCGTAATTACCTCTTATTTCTTAAGTCTCACTGATTCTCTTATGAACAATTGATTTATGATCTAATCACTAAACCGAGTGTCCCTCAGTCCACTGAGAGGGTGGGGCCCCTTGTTTAAGACTTGTAGTCATTACTTAAGGAAACAACCTCTCTACTATCCATAGAAGTGGGTAGGCGTGAATTTTATCTTGCACCCTATGTCCCCAACCATCTACCCGATTTTACCCCTGAAACGGGAGGCATATTGAGTTGGCGCTGATTTGCCACAAGAGTTCATAGTTAGCTCAGGATTAAGGTCAAGTTACCTGGGTTATCATTTTGAAATAGTAAGTTTTAATAGTAAACGGTGTTATAAAGAAAAGTGACTATTTCGTGGTTCGGTCTTATACAAACATCTTTTGCATAGGATGCTCTCACTCGCATGTCTCTACATGAACGACTTTGGGATCACATCATTTGTATCATATACAAAGTAGGCCATATCCATAGTGTCCCCTGGATAAGGTACTAAACCCTATCCTTATACTTATAGACTGCTTTGACTATATACTCAAACTTGATCCACTTTTATGTCTCTACATATAGTTCAAGTATTCATGCTATATAGCCAGAAGATTGTTAGTTTATTGGATTTAGACTATTCCAAGTGAAATTTACATGTTCAATAACAACATTAACCTCAATAACAGCTTTATTGTAGACAAAATAAGCTTAAAGATTCAAACTGCAAGTTTTAGGACATACAACCCATCAAACTCTCACTTGGACTAAAACTCCAGTGAGTTTACATATATACAATGCCAAGTAAGAAAGAAATAAATACAATATACTAGGGCATCTAATACCCGTGAATTCTTCCACTTGCCCTAAATCTATGAATCTCGTAGTCCTAGTCCGATTAAGTAGCCCTCGAACACTTTAGTTGTGAGAGTCTTTGTAAATGGATAAGCTAAATTGTCTTTTGAGGAAATTTTTGTGATGATCACTGCTCGTCGGTTTACTATCTCCTTGATGAGATGGTACTTGTGATGGAGTTAGCAAATAATTAGCGAAAACAGTTAGGATCTTAAGCATTTTAGCAATCAAGCAAGCATGTTCTAGAACTGAAAACTAACCTTTGAAGACTTTAAATTCTTTAATTCCAGCTTGAATCTCCACTCTAAAGCTTAATGACAACAACTTGATCTTCTCCACTATCCTTTAGGACCTTAGATTGGAAGGTGGATACCAAAATGAGTAGAAATTTGGAGAAATTTTATGGAGAATAGGATCAATTTTTCTTTTGAGTTGAACAACATTCCTTCTTCAAAAACTTGAAAAAAAATCACCTTGCATGCCCCTCATCTCAGCAAAATTCTTTCTTTTTATTGAAAACTAACATGCAACTCCATCTCTCTTCTAATTGACACCACCACCTTAACTTCTTAAGGTGATTGCAATTGGAATGATGAAGTGGAGGAAGTGGGACCTTCCATTTTTATTTTATTTGAATTTTTCAAATAAAAATTCAAAAAATTAATTTTATAAAATATTAATTTAACAATTAATATTAAATAAAATTTATTCAAATAATTAATTAAACAATTGAATCGATTGAATTAATTTAATATCAAATATTAAATTAATTAAATACCAATTCCTTAATCATGAATCCATATTCATGTAATTAATATTTAAATCTAATTTAAATATTATCCAATTCTCCAATTTTGTTTAATTCGATAATTAAACGTGTAATATAATTACTAATTCCCTTAATTCGAATTTGAACATTTCAAATTCACTCATCACGTTATTCTAAGGTTTAATCTGTTTGTGAGCTAGTAGTGAGACCTAATGGACCTACAAATCATGCATTCCAACAATCCGAGATTAACCGGCTAAACACTTTAACCTAATTAACCAACATTCGTTAACTATCGGGTCATTCCACTAGAGCCCATTAGTTGCACTCCCCTCACTGTAGATATATTTTTGTTTAGTTGATTTAACCATAATCAGTAAGAAAAACCATTCACAGGTTGTTTGTAATAACAACTAGGTCAAAAGCTGTTTTACCCCTGAGATTACATCTTGCTCCTTAAGTCCCACTAGTTCTCTAATGAACAATTGGTTTGTGATCCAATCACCAAATCGAGTCCCTTTCGGGCCAATGAGAGGGTAGGGCCCCTTGTTTAAGATCTTGAGTCAGTACTTAAGAGAACAACCTCTTTACAATCCCTAAAAGTGGGTATGAGTAAATTCCATCTTACACCCTATGTCCATAGCTATATACCCGATCTTACCCTGAAATGGGAGGTTTATTAAGCTTGCGCTGTTGAGCCAACCCTCACTTATACAAATATAAGGATAATCCTGAATAAATAGGAGTTCATAGTTAGCTCAAGATTAAAGTCAAGTTACCTAGGTCATTGCTTTGAAATAGTCAGTCTTAAACAGTAAACAACGTTATAAAGTAAGAGTGACTTTATTTCTTGGTCCAGTCTTATACAAACACTTTGCATAGGATGCCCCCACTCGTATGTCTCTACATGAATGATTCAAGATCACATTGTTTATACTAAATACAAAGTGGCCGCAAACTAGTGTTTCCAGAATAAGGTTTCCAGCCTTATCCAAATACTAGGCTGTTTGGGCTATCTATCCAGCCTTATCCATATACTAGGCTGTTTTGGCTATCTACTCGATTTTGATTCACTTTTATGTCTCCACATAAAGTCTAAGTACTCATGTAATAGCCATGAATCTTAGTTTATTAGATTTAGTGTAATTTACATATTCAATAACAATTTTATGAATAAACCTCAATAACATCTTTATTGCAAATAGAATATGTTCAATTTTACACACTGCGAGTTTTAGGATATACAACCCAACAACATGCATTTGATGTGCTTCCTGCGTGTAAAACCCATACCTCATTTCCCCCCTTTTCATGATGTCTAATGCTTAAGTAAGCAAAATGTTAGGTTAAATGTTTAAGTTTGATTTGATTTGTGCGTTTGAGGTAAAAGATAAGTTTGAAGGGGGAAAAATGTTTAAGTGTGGGAACTTAACTCTCATTACTTACTCTTCTAGCCTTAAGAGAATTTCTGACTAAGTATTGGTCATGCTGAAGAGTGTTTGAGCATCGAGTGAGTGCCAGGCGAGCATCGAGTAAAGTCTGCTGAGCATCGAGTATAAGTAATCAAGAAGGGTCGAGCATCGAGTAAAGTCTGCTGAGTGTCGAGTATAAGTAAGCGAGGAAGAAGGCGAGTGCCGAGGGTAAGCGAGGAAGGATCGCATGTTGAGTTCGAGCGTTGAATGAAGAGTGTGCGTCGAGCGAGCTCCCAACATCGAGTTTCCTCATCAAGTAGCGAGTCCTCCCATCGAGTATTTTACAGAGAGCCTTGAAGTTTTCCGTCGAGTAAGGACCTCTCTCCATCGAGTTTTTCCAGCAAGGATCGAGTTGCTCGAAACATTCATCTTTAGAATTCTCTTTTATTTACCTGGACAGATGGCTTAATCTCGGCCCTTGATCTCCACTAGTGGGAGAGGTGGCTTAAGGAGATTTCATGTAAAGGGTTGGACAGTAGTATAAAAAGGAAGAGAACTTCAAGGGCTTGTTTTGGACGGTTTTCTTGAGCAAATCAGACAAAATTGGTACCATTAGAAAACTCTCGAGTTTTTGAAATCGAGCCTTTGGAAGAGAGATCTCACTAGAAAGTGGCCGGATAAGACGGAAGAGTTGAAGGTTTATTTTTTGGGCGTTTTTAGGCACTCGACGAAGAAACATAAATCTAGACGAAACCAAATAGAAGTTCAAGTTTAAAATTTAAGATAATATTTTTATCGCCCTTATGAGTAAGTTTGTAGAAGAAACTTTTGCAAAAAAAGGCCTGGAATTTGAGTTACTTATTTTAGAAACTAAATTTAGAAAGTGTTGAACAAGCAGGCAACTTTGCAGTCTAGGTCCACTGGGGAAGATTTAAATCTCCAGATCAAATCACGAAGAGTTTTATGCTGAAATTTTGAGGTAACATTGTTAACACAATTCCGAGCATGTTTGAAGAAGGAATTTTCTTAAAATGAGTTATGGCTTTTGAGTTATTGACATAAGAAGTGGAATATGGAATTTGTTGGGCGAACAACCATCTACTTGCTAAACGTAGGCTTGACACCCCAAAGATCCTACTAAGTACTGGGTGTGGGCGTCAGAAAGAAGGCGACCCACTGATGTTTTAGCCCTTTTAAATTCTACTATGTACTCGATGCGCTAAGTTAAATTACGAAGATTTGAAGGCAAATGGTATAAATGTGAACTTAATTCTGAAAGCGAGTGTAAAAAGGGAAACCATAACTAGTAACTAAAGTAATTTGATGTGTTCACAGGGTCGACATTAGTAGAAGAAGCTCATCAATCTTAAAAGGATTTCCCAAAGGCTGTGAGTGACTCTAATATTTACAAACATTTATGAATGATTAACAAGTCATGCTTTTGTGAAAAGTCACTTATTGATAGCCAGTCTCAAACGTTTATCTAGCTATTTACCTTACTGATGTTTACGAATGCTTGGTAGGTTAATAGTTGATAGAGTATGAATAGTTATGGTCCAGACATGATGTTCTTAAGTAATTAAGTCTAGTGCTTATGAAGTGTGTTACCCTAGACAGAATCTGAATGGGTAGCATATGCTAATAGAGAAAACTGGGACTATAGGACAAGCTAAGTGTAAGGTCTAGGTCAAGGACTCTTAGTAAAGTATGTTTAGCTCAATACCTCAAAGTGGAACCGAGTTTTGAGACGGTTGATGATGGGATCTTAGTTATGTACACGTATGGTCAGTATCACTAAGAAGATGATGGACAAAGGATCCACATCCCAAGAGATGAATTCAAGTTTCAGTAAATTTTTTAATGAAGAATGCTATGCGTTGAGTTGGCTACGTAATAGCAAGGACTATGAAGAGGGATAAACTATGTCATTCAATGATAATTGTTGATAAGTTTATAGGTTCCAAGCAATTAAGCTTCATGAGATTGCTTAGCATCATCCTCAAGTATGTACTTCTTTGATCGCATACCAATGTAATATGATAGCCGTATTCCATATAAAGTATTCTATGTTGAAGCATGCATTCTAAAGACTGTGGCTAAGTTCCACAAATACTAAGCTTAAAGCTACGTTTTGAAAGATTTATAATATATATGATGTTAAAGCATGAAATGTCCTTAGTAAGTCGGATATCGAAGCATGGAAGGTATCTAGGAAGTACCTAAGGTGGTGATGGTACTTAATAACTCCACATGCATGTAGAAAGTTGCAAAAAAGAGGCCAAAGTATGGGTCTCTTAGGCCATTTTTTAGAGGCCGACATATGGGTTTCCTAGGCCATATTTTAGTAACCGAGGCTGAAGTATGGGTCTCTTGGCGTGATATAGACGTTGGGAGCTTGAGTGATGAATGCTCGTTCTAAACTAAGATTCAGGAAGTATCCACAGAACATTATTATGTTTTATGCTTCAAGTGTTATGAAGTCGTTCGATAAGTTACAATTAAAGACATAGGTAATGGTCAGAAGTGACACACTTTGACTAAGGTGATAGTGTAAGTTGGGTCGAAGGGTCCCTCCCCCCAATCAGGCCGAGGTTCAGTAAGGTTAGGCTCAAGAGTGGACTAGAGGAGTCGCTCTCTTGTAAAGATATTTAATGTGAAAGCTGAGGCCTAAGGGTCTCCTAGAGTCGATGCCTATGTCATGGTTAAATTCTTGTAATAGAAGTCTTATGTAATTACTTGCTTGGCTAATTTCTCAGCTTTCAACTACGTTTTTCAGTTCATGATCTCTTTGTTAAGCATGATTGATATATATACGTCTTTTACATTTGAAAGGTTAGTCACTCATAGGGCTTCTAGCTCACTCTGTTTAAAAGTCTTCTTTACAGGTACTAGTCACTCCCCGGAAGACGACTCTTTTGTTGTTCTGTCACTCAAGACCAAAATGTTAGAAGTCTAAGTGAGGGTTTTGTATAAAGTAATACGCATGTATTATGTCTTGTAGGGACTAGTTGAGTGCATTGGGCTTACTACTTATGTAAGGTGTATAAGTTGTACTAATGAAGAGAACATAGACCTCTGTTAATGTTTGTCATTTGTCTTAAGTTGATATTTGTGTATATATATATATATATGCATATCAAGGATCTAAGTCAAGTTAAGAAGGATAGTAGGTAGTAAGTACCAGCAAGAGGGTTGCTAACTGTTGTGGTCGCATCTCCTTGCAGGTCTAAAGGATAATCTAGGAGGGAGTGTAACACCGCACTTATGACTTCTTGGTTCTTTTGAGTCAGCAACTGCTCCATTGTTATCACAATGGAGGGTGATAGGTAGATGCATATTTGGAACTACTTCCAAATCATTCAAGAATCCTCTAAACCATACTGCTTCTTTTGCTGCTTCACATGCAACTATATACTCTGCTTCCATGGTGGAGATACCAATAAAACTTTGCTTTATACTCCTCCATACTACAACTCCTCCATTTAGAGTGAATGCTGATCCTAAAGTAGATTTTCTAAAATCTAATGGAGTTGACAATCAACATATGGAAGCTATTAAGGATCTAAACACTCTAACTACATCAATTTAGAAGGAAGAGCATACATGTTCAAGATGAAAACAGAAGTAGAGTTACTAGTGTACAACCTTTGTAGATTCCTCCGGATTTTCTTGATTCTTCTTTGAATTCTTCTTAGTCTTCTCTACTATCCTCAGGCCTTAGATTGAGTGGTGCAACCCAACTTGAAAGATTATGTGGGTGAGTTTTGAGAGTTGAAGTGTTAGAAAAATCACAGTTTTTTGCATGAACTTTTCCTAAATAATAAAACTCATTTTTATATAATTGAAACATGCAAATTGATTAAATGTGAAATTGACACTCATTAAACAAATTGGCTAGGTGTATAGTTAATGGATTAAGTGGGATAATCCCACTATCCAATTTTTAATTTCAAAAATTAAATTAAATTAAATTAAATTATTATTATTATTTACTTATTTAATTAAATTAATTTAATCATATTAAATTAATTATCTATTTTGAATTTCATAAATTCAAAAATTTTAAATAAATAAATAAAATATTTATTAATTAAATAATTAAATAATTTAATTAATTAAATATCAAATATTAAATTATTAAAACACCTAATTTAAATATGAATCAATATCTATGTATTAATATTTAAATCATTTTTAAATATTCTGTACTCTCAAAACTGTTTAATTCGTTAATTAAACGTTAATTATATCAAATATATTTATCTAAACCCTAATTCAAATTTGAATATTTCAAATTTACTTAATATTCTAATCTAAGGCTTAATCCTTTTACAAGCTTGTAAAGGGACCCAATGGACCTACAGATCATGAGCTTTAACGATTTGAGATTAATTTGCTAAACTCTTTAAACCAAATTAATCACTGTTCATTAACTACCAAGACACATTACTATAGCTCAGTAGTTGCACTCTCCTCACTGTAAATATATTTTTGTCCACTTGATTTAACCATAATCAGAAAATCGATCGTTCACAGGTCGTTCGTATTTACAGCTAGGTCAAAATTACCGTTTTACCCTTGTAATACATCTTTCTCTTTAAGTTTTCACTGATACTCTAATAAACAATTGGTTTTTGGTCTTACCAATAAACCAAATTCCTCAGTCACGAGAGGGTGGGGCCCTTTTGTTTAAGATCGAGAATCAGTACTTATGGGAACAACCTACCTACGAACCCTAAGACAGATAGGAGCGAATTTTGTCTTGCAGAACTATGTCCCTAGCTGTCTATCCGGTCCTACTCTAAACTGGGAGGCTTATTAAGCGGTGATGTTGAACCACTCCTATCTTTGTAGATTAAAGGATAATCTTGAATAAATAGGAGTTCATAGTTAGTTCAGGATTAAGATCGAGTTATCATAGATCATCGAATTGAAATAGTCAGTTTTAACAATAAACGGTCGTTATAAAGAAAAGTGACTATTTCGCAGTTTGATCTTATGCAAACATCTTTTGTACGATGTCCCACTCACATGTCTTGACATGAACGACTTTGGGATCACATCGTTTGTATTAATATACAAAGTGGGGCACATCTATAGTATCCATAGGATAAGACACCCAAGCTTATCCATATACTTATAGACATTTTTGGTTATATACTAAAACTTGATCCTCTTTTATGTCTCTACATAAAGTTTAAGAATTCATTTTATATCCATAGGTTAGTTTATTGGATTTAGTAATGAATGCAATTTAATAATATCTTTATTGTATGAATTTTCAATAATAGCTTTATTATGAATAGAATATGTTTAATGTTTACAAACGGCAAGTTTTAGGACATTCCCAACAAACTCCCACTTGGACTAAAATTCCAGTAGGTTTAAATATATACATTTGTACAATGTTGAGTATACATATAAACAATGTTGAGTATGAGAGAATAAATATAATAAACTAGGGCATCTATATACCCATGAATAATTTGAAGGAACTCTTATCAAAGAGTATCTATGAGCGGAAGCAAAATCGTTCCAAATTCATTGTGACAGAAATACAACATTCACAAACATACATACAAGTTATGCATCTAATGTCAAATAACAACATGCTTTGAACAAATAAATACAAAGGAATGAAATACTCACCTATGAAGAACCTTTCTTCTGTTTTTCTCTCGCTCTCGTCAAGAACAACACTTCTCACTATTGCTGTGACCGTCTACCCAAATCTTTCGCTCTCGTTCAGTAAATGAACCGTCTTATACACGAACAAGCAACAACTTGGACACCACTACTTAGTGACTTTGGTATTCTCGGAGTGAGAATCCAAGAGGTGTGGGCTCTGAGGCTGTCGTGTAGGTTCTCATGAGCTAAACGATAGGTAGTGTACAATTTGTGAAGCGATTATTTGATTCCTCGGCAAAATGAAAACTATTTTCATTTTATCCCTCAGTTATGAAAACTGAATGCAACCTCCCACTTTCTCGTACGGTTATGAAGAAAACCACCAACAATTATCTCATAATTGTTTTAATTATAAATAAATATAATAACTAATTTATCATATTATATTTATAACCTATAGTTTTAATATCACATCATATGCAACATTAAAACCATAGTCTTTTTCTCCTCTACTAGATATAAATCATATTTATATCATTTTCCTCCAATTAATGTATCTCATACATCATGTCAACTATATCATATATAATTGACCAGTTTAATCATATCATATATAATCAAACTCCCTCTTGTCAATTTGAACACTTCAAACTGACCCAAAAACAGATTCTCAACTTGAATCCATTGAGCTACCAAGGGGACCATATGGACCTGTAACTTGAAGCTCCAATGGTACGTGAATAGCTGACTAAACTCTTTAGCCACGAGATCCATCATCCGTTAACTACTAGACACCCCACTAAAGACTGACAGCTGCACTCTTCTCACTCAGATATATTTTTGTGTCCATTGTATATATCCAATCAACAATACGATAACCCTTCACAGATGCTCGTAAGTACAATTGGGCTAATTTACTGGTTTTCCCCTGTAGTTAACTCCTTAAGTACCACTGATCCCTCTAATGAACAATATATCACACTCCTACTATGAGTGGACACCTCTCGAGCCATGAAGAGGTGTGTGGTGCCACATCGTTCAAGCCCCGAAATTAGCCTTTAAGGGAGTAATCTATTTATTTACCCCTGCTTCGGGGAAGGAATGAATTCCATCTTGTGTACCTGAGTTTCCAGCTCCCCAATCGGACGAATCCCTAAAGTGGTAGGATTGAGTCGACGATCTGGCCACTCATACCCATGCAAATCAAAGGACTGCCCTCAAAGGCAGGAGTTCCCAACTCACTCAGGATTAAGGTCATGTTACCTATGGTCATTCTAGTGAAGTGAAGTCTCTGTCATGAACAGTGTATACACTTCGTGGTTCGGTCTTATAAAAACTCCTTTGTATAGGATACCCCCCGATCGTATGTCTCCACATGAATAATCAAGATCAGACCATTTGTAACGTATCACAACACTTGTAACTATCTACAAAGCGGGTCGCATCTGTAGTGTCAACAGGATAAGGTTTCCC
The DNA here is from genome assembly GCF_027475165.1 of Benincasa hispida. Taxonomy (NCBI): domain Eukaryota; kingdom Viridiplantae; phylum Streptophyta; class Magnoliopsida; order Cucurbitales; family Cucurbitaceae; genus Benincasa; species Benincasa hispida. The sequence goes on along the minus strand of NC_143488.1, from coordinate 50,449,213 downwards.
TCCTATATCCATATGCTACAAACTATTTTGGTTATCACTTCAGGCATGATCCACCAGTATGTCTCCACATACATACTTATGTTACAACGACAACCAGGGATCTTATTTTATTGGTTTGTGGTAAAGCAAGTAAAACATCTCATGTTTCATAGACAACAGTGAAGAGAATATCTCATATTATTACATCACAAGCGTTTGTTCAATATAGTGTTTACAAACTACCGAACCCAACGAGAGTTTAGTGCATCAACCCCAACAATCTCCCACTTGTCTTAAAGTGAGTGGAGTGTACAATACAATAAGTACAAAACAATAAACTAGGGCACTAAGGCCCAGTACAAAAATCATTCACTTGCCCTAATCCAGCCACGGGCTGTCCCATAGACCCATGCTCTAATGGTGACCCTAAAAAACTATAGCCGTGAGAGCCTTCATAAATGAGTCAGCAACGTTGTGCTTTGAAGCGATCTTCATGACTATCATGTCCCGTTGATGCACTATTTCGTGGATGAGATGATACTTCTGCTCTATATGTTTGTCTCGCTTGTGACTCTTGGGCTCCCAGGAGTTTGGCACAACACCACTATTGTCACAAATGAGTCAGCAACGTTGTGCTTTGAAGCGATCTTCATGACTATCAGCGATGCACCCCTACTTAGTGGTTCACTACACTACTGCTCCTCCGTTAAGAGTGAACATTGACCCTGGAGTGGATTTTTGAGAATCCTTATCAGTCTGAAAGTCAAAGACCATGTATCCAGTAAGGATCAAATCCTTAGTTCTATACACGAGCATGAAGTAGTCCCTCGTTCTTCGAAGATACTTGAGGATGTTCTTGACTGCGGTCCAGTGACCCTGTCTTGGATTAGACTGATACCTACTGAATATCCCCACAGTATAGCAGATGTCTAGTCGGGTACAGAGCATCACATACATCAAACTGCCAATGACAGATGCATAGGGGACCCATTTCATATCCTCAACTTCTTAAAGTGTCTTAGGACACATTTCGTTAGACAATGTAACTCCATGCCTGAAAGGCAGTAGGCCCCTTTTGAAGTTCTGGATCGAGTACTTGAGCATATGGGATTTTGCTGTGGAGATTGCAGTGTATATACTCAATTGTGTTCCTTCCAAGAGTGTTGTGAGAACACCTCTGGAGTTGTGGAATGGGCGTAAAGCTAGTTTGTGTCACTTCCACATATAGGGTTGCCCAGCACATGTGCTTGAGGCCAATCCAATGAAAATGCAACCGAGGTTGAGGTTGTACCTCTTTGTAGGCTACCCAAAGGTACACAAGGGGGTTACTTTTATGATACTATGAGAAACAGACTGTAACGCTACCTTCCTGGAGGAGGATTATATGAGGGAGCACAGTCCACGTAGTAAGCACAGTCCACGTGAGCTTCATCAGAAAGAGTTGTTGATGATAGTTCATCTGCTAGGTCATTTCCACCTCAAGAGTTGAGGGAACCTTGACGTAGTGGGAGGGTTGCAAACCCACCTGTTCGCTATCTGGGTTTCACAAAAATCGTAGCTATAGTAGCCGATGGCGAAATTGAGGATCCATTGTCTTATAAAAGGCAATGGAGGATGTTGACCGGGATGAATGAGTCAAAGCCATAGATCTCGAGATGGAGTCGATGTACTTCAACTCAGTCTGAAACTTGTAGTTCAGCCTAATGGGGTAAAATCTATAGAAGAGGAAACGGGGTGCCGATGGGAAGGTGAAAACCTTTAAGGCTAGACTTGTGGCAAAGGGTTATACGTAGGTGGAGGGCGTTGACTATGAGGAGACTTTCTCGCCTGTTGCCATGTTGATGTCTATCCACATCCTCATGTCCATTGTCGTTTATTATAACTATAAGATATAGAAAATGGACGTCAAGACTGCCTTTCTGAATGGTAATCTTGAGGGACACAGTTTCCTCTTGTCAATCCATTTGCAACCTATAGGTTTGCACCTTCCCATCGACACCCCGTTTCCTCTTGTAGATTTATTTGTAACCTATAGGTTTTACCCCATCAGGCTGATTTACAAGATCCCAGGCTGAGTTGAAGTACATCTACTCTATCTTGAGATCCATGGCTTTGACCCATTTATCCCAGTCAACATCCTTTATTGCCTTCTGATAAGACAACGGATCCTCAAAGTCGTCATCGGCTATCATAGCCAGGATTTTCATGAAACCCAGATAGCGAATAGGTGGGTTCGCAACCCTCCTACTACGTCGAGGTTCCCTAAAATCTTGAGGTGGAACTGACCTACTAGATGAACTATTATAAAAAAACTCTTGCTGATGAAGTAGGCCCTTCAAAAACTCTTGTTGAAGATTCAGTAGTTTCATTTGAAAGCTCACGTAACACAATCTTACTACGTGGACTGTGCTCCCTAATATGATCCTCCTCCAAGAAGGTAGCGTTCGTAGACACAAAGACTCTGTTTTCCGTAGGATCATAAAAGTAACCCCGTCATGTACCTTTGGGGTAACCTACAAAGAGGCACAACTTTGATCGTGGTTCCAATTTCTTTGGATTAGCCGCAAGCACGTGTGCTGGCGAACTCCATATGCGGAAGTGACGTAAACTAGCTTTACACCTATTCTACAACTTCAAAGGTGTTCTCACAACACTCTTGGAAGGAACACGGTTGAGGATATACACTGTAGTTTCCACTGTAAAATCCCAAAATGAGTTCGATAAGGAAGCGTAACTCATCATCGACCGAACCATGTCCAACAAGGTTCTATTTCTCCTCTTTGCTACACCATTCTACTGAGGTGTACCTAGCGTTGTGAATTGGAAAATGATTCCATGTTCTATCGTATAGTTCTAGAACTCATAATCTAACAACTCTCCACCCCGATCCGATCGAAGTGTTGTAATCCATCTATCCAATGCGTTTTCAACTTCAGCCTTGAACTCTTTGAACTTTTCAAAGGATTCAGACTTCCATTGCATCAAATAAACATACCCATACCGAGAGTAATCATTAGTAAAAGTGATGAAATACTCATAGCCTCTCCTAACTCACACATTCATCGGACCACAAAGGTTAGAATGCACTAACTCTAAAGGCTCTTTGGCTTAATAACCTTTTCCAGTAAAAGGTCTTTTAGTCATCTTGTCCTCAAGGCAAGATTCGCACACCGGTAAAGAATTTCCTCTAACTCGCTTAGAAGTCCATTCTTCACTAACCTTTCAATTTGAGATCGATGTGCCCTAATCGAAGAAGCCAAAGTTGGGCATTTTCCTTAGGAGAAACCTTTTGTCGTTTATTTTGAGTTACGACAGTTTTAAATGTCTCTATGTTATTGAGGGAATTGGTTGCTTACGACCTTAGCACATACAAGTTATTTTCCAGTTTTGCTGAAAAGATTTCAACTCCATTATTACGAATAAACACTTTATTAAATCAAAATGTAGAGTATATTAACACTGAATCAAACACTTTACATAAATTAAGTTTCGCTTTAACTCGGGAATTACATAAACATCATTCAAAATGATAAACTTATGTAAAATCAATTTGAGCCTTCCCACTGACATAGTTGAGACGACGTGCCCGGTGCCTACTCGCATCGTCATCTCTCCAACCTCTAGTTTCCGCAAGAATCCAATCCCTTGAAAAGAAGAATAAACATGATTAGTGGCCCCAGAGTCAATAATCCAAGCAGAATCATCATTCTCCACTAAACAAGTTTCGAAAACTAGTAAATCATATTTACCTTGTTTTGCCTTGACCTTTACCTTCTTCTTCTTTTTTATCCAACGAGGACAATTCCTCTTTAAGTGCCCATCCTGGTTGCAATGGAAACATTTTCCTTTGTCAACGGACGCTGGTGGCCTTCCCCGTTGGGCGACAGGCTGTGGGTTAGCAGGTGCCTTCCTCTTCCCCTTACCACCATTCTTCTTCTTCCACTCGAAAGTGTTAGAAATAGAAAGTGCAGACTTTGTTCCTGAGAACCTTTATGGAACTTCTTTGATGAAGAGGCAATATTTGCCTCACCAACCTTCTTCTCTTTACTTTTTAGCAAGGATTAGAATGTCTACAACTTGTTGAAGAGAGTTGTAAGGGTGTAGTTCACTTTGTTCAGTATATCGTTACTAAGAAAGTGCAGAAAGCTATCCAGCAACGAGTGCAGAATGATGCTAACCTGGCTGCCCCCATCGATGCGTGACCTATTCAGTTCCGCCACATTGAAGTGAACCATCATATTAAGCACATGTTGGCGAACAGAGGTGCCTTCCTCCATTTTGAAATTGAAGATGCATTTGAGAGCTTCATGCTTGAGCTGTCCAAACAGTTGTCTGAACATCCCCCGTAGGGACTGGATGAACTAATGCGCTAAGACCATAGCCTCATGCTTCTTGGCCAAAACATCATTCAGATTGGCTAAGATGTAAGCTCGGGCCTTTTCGTTCATCCATGTTCAGCGCTCATAAGCCTCCCGAACATTTCGAGTTGTATTCTGAGGTGGAATAGAAGGACACTCCTCCGTAAGAACGAACCTCAGGTCATCAATGATCAAAATTGTTGTGATCGTGTGTGTTTCCAACTAGCATAGTTTTCACTAGTCAGTTTATCGGCACTTAATAGAGCTAATGTGGCTGTAGCCATATTTACGTTGCTGAAAAATGAACAAACTTAGTAAGTCTATGAAATACCACATTTTAACACCAATTTTAGTTTTAGCAAAATAGTTTCCATATACCCTAAGTGAAAAGATATCTATTTCGCAATGATTCCCCAGCGAAGCATGTCAAACGTCACCAGTGAGGTGATCAAATGCCCCTTCACTGGGATGAGACACTCTTAACCATTAGGCAGAAACAACTTTTGTAACTGATCCTAACAGTCACCATTTTTTGGTCCAGAACTATTAATTTTTAACAATTCCGCGTAAGTGTAACCCTTCATTTTCGGCCCTATAGTCCTGCCCTAATGAGCCCATCGTAGGGAAAAATCAGATTAGGATAAGAGACTAAAGCGACCTTATCCTATACAGGAGATCAGATAAAGAATCATGCAAAACTGTCATCCTATAGGGGGACACTCCTAGGGTGCATCGAGGCGATGCATAGAAATGTTATCCAACCTAACGAGAGAAACCGTGGGATATGTTGTCGCATGTCCCGCTCCCACTTACTATGAACATTCTCTCCATTCACCTTGATATTGACCTACCCAAATATCATCCTTTAGGGGGATACTCCCAGGGTGTCACGAGGCCGAGGATAGATCTCACGGTATGAACATAAAAGGAGAAACGCGAAGAGGTTTAAGTGAAGTATCATATAACCCATATATCTCTCACTAATTGTTCTACCTAGGGGTTCGTTAACTTAGACCATCCGTCTACTGATTTTATCTAAGTCAGTTTAATTTGCTAAAAAAAAAAACTCGTCTTTGAAATTAAACAAGTTCAAGTAGTCTCATTAAACTCTTTAACTGACTGTCCTCAAATTTGCATGCATGCATCAAATCTATCTAATTCACCTTTTCAGGTACGTTCCTAGGTAGAGGTGTTCCGTTTCTGTTAGCTTAAGTACCCCAGCCTAGACAAAACCCGCCTTAGACAAAAGGTCCCTTATAGATAGATTTGCTATATATTTAATCTTTTATTAGTCAATTTAATCCTATTAAGTTGATTAAAAGACTAAACCTTAGGTTGTTAATCTTATTAGAACCGCGATCTTAGGTCTATCTCCAGCAAGTTTTAAAACACTTTTAAAACAATGATTCAAGCCTAAGTTCACATGCATGTCTTTCTTATCGATTTTAGTTTTAATTTTTCTTATAACACTTGTAAAAGAAACAACCAAACAGCTCGACGTAGTGGGAGGGTTGCGAACCAAACAGCTTAAACCGGACTTGAAAAGTCCGAACTGGATAGGACCTCAAGAGAACCGGTCAAACCGGCTGCTCTCACTCCATGCTCAAAATCGCGTTGTGGCTCATCGTGTAGCACTAAAGACTATCGTCTAGTGTTTGTCTAATCGTGTAGCGTCATCGTATAGTGCCGGACAATACTACACGATCTTAGTGTCTAACACTATCGTGCAACAACATCGTCTAGTGCTGGACAATGCTACACAGTACCTTAGTGTCTAACACTATCCTGCAGCACCATTGTCTAGTGTCGGACAATGCTACACGATCGTTTAGTGTCTAACACTATCATGCAGCACCATCGTCTAGCGTCGGACAATACTACACGATCGCTTAGCTTATCGCATAGTGCCTCTTCTTGATTGTTTAGCGTGCACATAGCTACACGATCGTGTAGTACTATCTCATAGCTCTTCAACGCATCGTTTAGTTGCCGCACAAATCTACACAATTATGTAGCGCTATCGTATAGCACTTCAACGCATCGTTTAGCTCCACCGTAGGTACACGACCGTCTAGTGCGCAACATTTCAATGCCCAACACTCGTAGCTACACGATCGTTTAACTTTTCTTCACATTGTTTAGCTCTGAACCTCAACGATGATATTTGAGCAGAGGCTGGAAAAACTGGAATCTGCAACTCGGCCTTCTTCACTTTTTTCTTTAAGTACAACTTAATTTCAACTCTAATGACTTCAAATAAATTACAGACACTTGAGAACACATATAAGCTCATCAAACAAAAGCCAATTACAAATTTAATCAAGAAATCGAAGATAAATTAAATGCCAAAACTCAGAAAACCATATCAGTGCACCAAGTTCATATAACTCTTGAAAAAGATCGACAGCTGCACTTTTTGCACTACAGATATATTTCTGTGTCCATTGGATATAACCAGTTAAGAGTGCGATGACCCTTCACAAATTGCTCACAAGTATAATTGGGCCAAAATTATGTTTTTGTTCTGTAGTTGCATCTAACTCCTTAAGTACCACTGATTCTTCTAATGAATAATAAGTCATAGTCCAACTATGACCAAATCCTTGTCAGGCAAAGAAAGGGTGTGGCCACATTGTTCAAGTCCCAAAATCAGTCCTTAAGAAAGCAATTTATCTACTTACCCCGACATAAGGGAAGGAGTAAATTTCATCTTGTGTTGCTGTGTTCCTAGCTTCCTAATAAGATGAATCCCCAAAATGGTAGGTATATTGAGTCGGTGATCTGGCCACTCTCACCCATGCAAATGAAAGGACCGCTTTCATAGGTTGGAGTTCATAACTCACTCTGGATTCAGGTCATGTCACCTATAGTCATCTAGGTGAAATGTAAGTCTCTACTATTAATGACGTTATATAATGAGACTAGTCATTTCGTGGTCCGGTCTTATACAAACTCTTTATATAGGATACCCCAGCTCACATATCTCCACATGAATGATCAGAATCAGATCATTTGTAGCACTTTATAACACTTGTAACATCTACAAAGCGGGCTGTATCTATAGTGTCACCAGGATAAGGTACCCAACCTTATCCATTTACTACAAACTGTTTAGGTTATCATTTAAATATGATCCACCCGTATGTCTCTACATATATGTTTAAATTACATAAAATAACCTAGGATATTTATTTATTGGATTGAGTGTATGTTCATAAAATATCAATTATTTTAATATTAACAATTTGTTTATACAAAGTTTACAAACTACAATAATACAAGAGAGATTTAGGGCACCAATCCTAACAATCTTCTACTTGTTCTAAAGATCTACATGTGTTTATTTATTAGAGCCTAGTAACGTGTGAGTTAAGCTCTACATGAGCCATTATACTAGTTGAGGTATTACAGATAAGTACTACGTTGTAAACTACTTAACTCTTTAATATTAGTGGATTATCTTTCCTGAGCGTTCAACCCCCAACTGTTGTGTGTCTTTACTTGTTTTATTGCTATTGGAATTTTTGTTGTTACAACTATCGTCAGTGCTATCAGCTTAACAACAACATATTGAGTGATGAGTCATCCTAACGCCTTTTCAATTGGTATTAGAGTGGGTTACCTTTATCTCAAGTGCTTCGATCATGGATGGAATCAAGGAAGAAGGCTCTACTGCTCGTCCACTTGTTCTTGATGGAACAAACTATTCGTACTGGAAAGCTCGAATGACTACCTTATTGAAATCGATTGATAGCAAAACTTAGAAGGCTGTTGTATCCGGATGGACACATCCTATCATCAAGTCCGAGGTTGGAAAGGAAATTTTGAAGCCAAAAGCTCAGTGGTCTGAAGAAAAAGATGAAGCCTCGTTAGGAAATTCACGTGCCTTAAATGCAATATTCAATGGTGTAGATTGAAACATATTCAAAGTTATTAATACTTGTGTCTTAACTAAGGAGGCATGGGATATCTGTTCTGTTGCTCGTGCGGGAATGCCTAAAGTAAATATGTCCAGGCTGCAGTTGGTGACATCAAAGTTTGAGCATCTTAGAATGCACAATGAGGAATCCATTATTAAATCCACTCTTTAAGTTTTAGATATTGCAAATGAGTCATTTGGTCTTGGAGAGAAGATTTCGGAAGAAGAACTTGTCAGGAAAGTTTTGAGATCTCTACCCACGAGATTTGACGTGAAAGTCATAGCCATTGAGGAAGCTCAAGTCATAACAAAGTTGAGAGTAGATGAATTATTTGGATCCTTACTCACTTTTGAAATGTCCCTTGACGGGAAAGTTAAAAAAATAATAATAAGGGAATTGCTCTTTAATCAGCTGCTAAAGAAGAGTTAATTGGTAACGATAAAGATTCAAAAGATCCTTTTGCTGAATCGATTGCATTACTTTCAAAACAATTTAATTGTGTGCTCAAACAATTTAGTAAGAGGTATGGCTTTTACAATAATAACAAGTATGGAGGATCTACTCCCAATCAGTTTAGATCTCAGAATAGTAAAATGGAATCTAACAAGATAGATGAATTTTTTCCCCACAAAGAAAAGAACTACAAATGTAGAGAGTGTGATGAATTTGGTCATATACAGGCTGAATGTCCCATTTTTCTGAAGAAACAGAGCAAAGGCTATGTATTAACGTTGTCTAATACTGAATCTGAATATAACAGTGACTCTAAAGATGATGTCAAAGCACTTGTCAATAACAACTCCTCAGACACCTCATCATGTAATATTTCTGAATATGATGTGTATGCAACAAATGATCATGACATTGCAAGACTTGAGTCTACAATGATAATAATCACAGACTTATATCGACTATTGCAAATTTGAAGCGTGAACTTTCTCAAGTTAAAGCTGAAAAGGATTCAGTATGCAATAATATCATATTGTTGAACATTAGTACTGAATTTCTAGAAATAATTTTGACAGATGGAAAATCTGTTGGTGATAACTCTAGGCTTGGATTTCTTACAAGAGAAAGCATGCACTATAATCAGTCAAAACAGAAAGGGAAGCAAAAGATTGAATTTGTTAAAGCTCAAGATCCATAATCTTATGAGTTTACAGGTACATCTACCAACAATGTTGTGTTGAAAGATAACCACTTGATTAGATCAAGATAGATTTGCCACTACTATGGAAAGGTAGGGAACAAACATTCTTTTTGTTTTACAAACCCACCTATTCCAGAAGTACTCCCTATGTTACATAGGATTATTATAATAGACAAACGAGAGTCAAATAGGTGTGGAGAGAAAAAAATAGTCAAAATAAATGTAATGTGGTTTTGACTTTGCTTAGATCCTCTGCGAAAGGCGATTGGTATTTTGATAATGGAAGCTTTTGACACATGACTTGTGAAAAAAGCTATTTGTCCAGTCTCAAATCTGTCTGTTTCGAAAAATGTTTGAATGTGAGCTTTACCAAAGACAAATATGTTTCCACAGACATATCAAAGCCCTCATGTGACAAGTTTACATTCTTTTCATAACTATCACCTATGGAGTTCTGATCATACTTCGCATATTTGTAGTCTTTCTCGACAAGATGAAGTGATCCTTTGGCATAAATGCCTCGGGCATATACGTATGAAATCTATTCAGAAGGCTCTTGCAACTAATGTAATAACTAGTCTCCCTTCTTTATTAAGCTCTCCTAGAATTATTGGTGGAGATTGCCTATCTAGTAAACAAACTCATGTCTTTCACAAGAAATTAGGTCACTCTAGCTCTTCTCAGGTTTTGAAACTTCTTCCTATGGATCTGATGGGACCCATATAATCTGAGAGTCTAGAAGGCAAACGATATGATCTAGTTGTTGTTGATGACTACTCCAGATACACCTGGGTGCATTTTATTCGTGAAAAATCAGACATTTTTTCTATTTTTTGTGCTCTTTGTCTTCAACTACAACGTAAGAAAGACCTGAATGTGATACGCATTTGAAGTGATCATAGTAGAGATTTTGAAAACTCTCAATTCATTGAGTTTTGTCAATTTGCTTGGATTCACCATGATTTTTCTCCTTCTATTACATCACAAAAGAATGGAATTGTGGAAAGGAAAAACAGAACTCTTCAAGAGATGGTTCGTGCGATGATATATGCAAAGCATCTACCATTTCACTCTTGGGCAGATGCTCTAAACAAAGCCTGTCATATACATAACAGAGTGGTCTAATGACCAAGAACTTCAAACACTATGTATGAAATATGGAGAGAAAGGAATTCAAAAAATCTTGTAGAGATTAACCAGAATATCGCTAAGCAGACAGATGCAAGCAACAAGAAACCTTCCAGCAGTGTTTGTAAAAATCATCCCCCTAGTAACATTATTGGGGACCTGGAAGATGGTGTGACAACTAGAAGAAAGGATAAGGTTAATTATCTTGACATAATCAGCAATATTTGCATCACTTCTCTTGTTGAACCAAAAAATGTTAAAAAAAGCTCTTGAAGATGACTGTTGGATAAATGCCAGGAGCTCGAGCAATTCATGAGGAATGATGTCTGGACTCTTGTTCCTCAGTTGGATTCTATGAATGTTATTGGCACAAAGTGGATCTTCAAAATCAAGATTGATGAGAATGGAAATGTGATCAGAAATAAAGCAAGATTAGTGAACCAAAGATATACTCAAGTTGAAAGTGTGGATTTTGATGAAACCTTTTCTCCTATTGCAAGATTAGAAGCTATCAGACTCTTGCTCGGCATTGCTTTTCTTTTAAAATTTAAATTACAGCAGATGGATGTGAAAAGTGCTTCTTGAATGGAATTCTAAACAAAGAAGTGTATGTTGCTAAACCCAAAGGATTCGTGGATCCTTCTCATCATGAGCATATGTATAAACTCAACAAGGCCCTCTATGGCCTCAAAAAGGCTCCCAGGGCATGGTACGAGCATCTAACCCAATTTTTTGTCAACAATGGGTACAAGCGAGGAGGAGTTAATAAAACTCTCTTTGTAAGGAGATCTAGTGAAAAGTTTATGATTGTACAAATTTATGCTGATGACATTATTTTCGGAGGAATGTCTCAAGATATGGTTAAGCTCTTTATGAAATAGATGCAAGATGAATTTGAAAAGAGTATAGTAGGAGAATTATCCTATTTTATGGGATTTCAAATAAATCAACTGAATGTGGGAAGCTTTATCTTTCAAAGTAAATATACCAAGAATTTAGTGAAGAAATTTGGCCTTGAAGGCACTCGTGCTAAAAGAACTTCTGCACCAACTCATGTAAAAATGACAAAAGACTCCAGTGGAACTAATGTAGATGAGAGACTCTAAAGGAGCATCATTGGGAGTTTGTTTTATTTGACTGCCAGCAGACCTGACATTTCCTTTGTTGTTAGTGTATGTGCTAGATATCAATCCTATCCTAAAAACAGTCATTTACTCAGTGCAAAAATGATCGTCAATTACATAAATGGGACTAGCAATGTGGCTTATTGTACACCTTTGATACTAATAGCTCTCTAGTTGGCTACCGTGATGTTGATTGGGCAGGTAGCTCAAAGGATAGAAAAAGTACATCTGGAGGTTGTTTCATCTTAGGGAACAATTTGATTTCGTGGTTCATTAAGAAACAAAATTGTGTTTCTTTGTCTATGGCTGAAGTAGAATATGTTGTTGTTGGGAGTAGCTGTACTTAATTACTTTCGATGAGACAGATGTTGATGGAGTATGATGTCTTATAAGATGTTATGACTCTTTTCTCTGACAATATGAATGTAATTAATATATCTAAAAATCCAGTTTAACACAATCGTCCTAAACACATAGACATCATACATCATTTTATCCGTGACCTTGTTGAAAGCAAATAGATTGTGTTAAAGCATGTTAACTCAAAAAATAAAATAATCGATATCTTCACCAAGGCCCTTGATACTTATCGTTTTGAATGCCTAAGAGTTGTCTTGGGTCTTTGCGTTTTAAAAGATTAGCAATTAATAATTTGGGTCAGTTTTTGTTCTTTATGAGCCCAACAAGAACGGAAGGCTAAGCAGTTGTTTAAAAATAAAACCGCATCAATTATGGTTAGTACTCGAATAAGAGAGATTGAGTGGTACTTTATTTCAAGTGGTCTATCAAATTCGAGTTTTTCACAAGGTGAGTTTGTTTGTTGTTCTCTAAAAAACGTGGGTGGTTTCTTGTTCCAATTGTCCTGGTTTAGATGTCTGCTTGAGTTCTAGTATCCTTTCAACCATGTATTACATTTTCTAATGGTTAGTGCAGGAAAGAGTGCTCATATGTTTGGAAGAAAAATGGTAAGCTATAAGGAAAAAGCAAATAGAAAACAAGTAGTCGAAGAAGATGTGTCACCAGTTGCTACAGACAAGTACGGTGTTCATGTTCGTGGTCGTGTAATGTCTTTTGCAAAGAAAGAAGTTGGTGTTCCTTCCTCTTTGGTGAAACGAAGACAATCTGGTGCAAGCCAACTGGTGGAAACAAAAGGAAAAGAGAAAGTAAGTTCTTCGTCTCTTACTGACTGATTTAGTAGGAAAAGGAGTTGAAATATACCCTGAAAAAAGTAAGTCTTTTCTGAAGGTTCTCCGAGTAGCATGCATGACTTTGTGATTGTATCTAGAAACGCTAAGGATGTCCCTAGTATTTTTTATTAAGATCATCCTAAAGCCAGGGTTTCTAATGAACAATTTATGAAAGACACTAATACTTCTTCTGATTCTATTTTGAAAACCATTCTTTTTTAGCCTATCCATGCTGATAAAGTTGGTTCTATTTTGATGGAGTCAGAACATATCTTATTGCCTAACTCAAATGTGCATGCATTGAATTATTTTGTTAACAAAGTTGTGTCTGAAAATTTGATCTCCGTTACATCTTTACCTGTTCATACTGATTCTGAAGTTTTTACTAATATTGTTATTCAATAAGTTAAAACTCCTAGTAATGTTGAAGAAGGAGTTAAGGTTCCTCCTATGGAAGTTGTTGGGAATGATCCAAATGTTGTGGAAGCTGAAGTTCATTCTTAAGGTTCTCATGAGAATATAGATGTAAAAAGTGTTGATAGTGAAGATTATGATGATAATGTTCCTTTGTTTGAACTTTTTAAGAAAAAAATCTAAAGATGTCAAAAGTGTTGTTAGTGTGTCATCAGAGACAACTAATTCTGGATTTGGTCAAGATGAGCCTGAGGATGTATTTAATTCCTCTGAAGACATTGGGTTGAACACCTCTACTGATCTTGACAAGCCTTCTCCTAATTGGGTTATTAGAGCATCTGTCAAAACTCGAGGAAAAAAAGCAACTGCTCCTATACATGTCTTTTCTATTCCTTTAAATGGTGTATCCTTTTATATTGAACAATGTACCAACATGTGGAAATATGTGGTGTAGAGGAAGATTGTTGATGAGAAAGAACTATCTGACCAAACTCAAGAATGTTTTGATCTTGTTAATATGATTCTGCAAGCCTAGCTGGACAAAACGGTGTTGAATTTAGGCCTCTATTATCCTCAATTAGTGCGAGAATTTATTGTCAATCTCTCTCCTGAGTTTGATAATCCCAACAGTCTGGATTTCCAAAAAATGCATGTGCGTCGCCAATCTTCAATGCTGATTAAGTTTCTAAATTGGATAGTGTTGAAAGAGATTCCTAAGAAGTGGCCATCTTGGAGGGAGCTAGCTTTTGAGTTAACTGGTGAGACTCGTTCGTCCTGGCCCAAGAAAGGGTAATTATCCACTGCAATCTTGAGTTCGAAATATGTTGTTCTTCACAAGATTTGCATATTCAACTTGAAGGAAATCGAACTCGAGATTTTCATGAGCAGCGGAAAATAGATCATTCCAAATTACAATCATGAATGAACATTACAAATTACAGTCGTACAGAAACATACAGTTATGCAATCAATACAGAAATTACAGCATGATAACTACAAATGAATAAGGTGAAAGCTACAAACATTTGTAGACTCGTCTCCACGCTCCTTGCTCACGAACGCTCGAACACAGCAACCTCGAACGCTCAAACAACACGACCGCAACACTGCACGAACACTTCTCACTCATCCTCAGTGATCGCCTCGGTCACGAACACTTCAACAACATGAACAGCCTTCGCAAAACCTCGACAGTGTCGAGTTGAGTATGACACAACCAAGAAGGTTACCTTGGTATTTTTGGTGTGAGAATTCAGAGGGTGGGCTCTGCTTGGACTTGGTATGAGGCAGACGAAGGAGGAATGAACAATCGTGTACACGATTGGGCAAGTGGGAGAAGATAGAAACCTATCGCATAGGTCAATGCCCAATCGTTTAGCTGAAGCTAAGCAATTGTCTAGCAAAAGCTAAACAATCGTTTAGCTCAATTCCTGTCGCCTACAAAACACTACACGATCGTTTACTTCGCTCAAGCTATCACTTAGTAAATCGTTATTTACTTGACAACCTTCTGTGAGTTTTCTTTTGTGAGAGAGAAATCTCAAAACAATTTTTCAACCGTTATAAAAACTTACTAAAATTAGGAAAATAATTTTTCTTTTAACTCACAGTTACCATGAATCACCACTAACCACCCACTCACTTGGTTATTAAAGAAAAAGAATTAATTATCCAATAATTAATATTATTATAAATAAATGATAACCAACTTATCATACCATATTTATAACCTATAATTTTAATATTTTATCTCATGAAACATAGAAACCATAGTTCATTTTCTGTTCCATGGTACTTAATATAAATCTCATTTACATCAATCCTCCACTAGATGTATCTCATACACCATACTGATTATATCATATATAATCAAAATACCTCTTGTCAATTTGAACATTTCAAATCAACACCAAGACCCGATCCTCAATTGAATCCATTGAGTTACCAAGGGGATCTCATGGACCTGTAGCTCGAAGCTTCAACGGTACGTGAATAATCGACTAAATTCTTTAGTCATGGGATCCACCATCCGTTAACTACCAGGCACTCCATTAAAGACCGACAGCTGAACTCTCCTTACCACAAATATATTATGTGTCCATTTTAACCCATCAGAAGTGTGACAACCCTTCACAGATCGCTCGTAAGTACAGCTGGGCCAATAAACATTATGCCCCTGTAGTTATA
This sequence comes from Benincasa hispida, assembly GCF_027475165.1. NCBI lineage: Eukaryota > Viridiplantae > Streptophyta > Magnoliopsida > Cucurbitales > Cucurbitaceae > Benincasa > Benincasa hispida. The sequence goes on along the minus strand of NC_143488.1, from coordinate 50,433,766 downwards.
TCTAACTTCTTAAGTACCACTGATCCCTCTAATGAACATAAGACATAGTCCTACTATGACTGAGTTTTCTTTTCCAAAGAGAATTTGTGGCCACTATGTTCAAGCCCCGAAATCAGCCCTTAAGGGAGCAATCTCTCTACTTATCCCTGCTTCGGGAAAGGAGTGAATTCCATCTTATGGATTGAGTTTCCAGCACCCATATTAGACAAGTCCCCAAAAAGGTAGGCATGTTGAGTTAGCAATTTGGCCAATCTCACCCATACGAATCAAAGAACCGCCCTCAAAGGCAGGAGTTCCCAAAACATTCAGAATTGAGGTCATGTCACCTATGGTCGTTTAGGTGAGATGCAAGTCTCTAGTATCAACGGCGTTATATACAGAGTCTAGTCATCTTGTGGTCTAGGTCTTATACAAACTCTTTGTATAGGACACCCCCACTCGCATGCCTCCATATGAATGGTTAGGATCTACCATCTGTAGTAGTTTACAACACTTGCAAACCTCTACAAAACGGGCCGTACCCGTAGTGTCACCAGGATCAGGTATTTCATCTTAATCCTTATACGACAAACCTATTTAGGTTATCACTTAAGGCATGATCCACTTGTATATCACATATACATGATTAAGTTCACATAAGATAACCAAGGAGCTTTGTTTATTGGATATGAGTAAATGACAGAATTAAATAACACTTATTTTATTCATTAAACAATGTGTATCTTTACAAAACAACAAGACTCCGGGAGAATTAGGACACGAATCCCAACAAAACTGGTGTTCATCTTCCTAAAAGTCTGGTTTATCTGTCTCTCTGGCTACTCTATTGTTTCAGATTGGTACTGGTACTTCTCTTGATTGTGGTGCTTTTGTTATGAATTAAATTAAACATCATATTTGTTCTCAGGCTTTAAAGCTTTCCATTTTTTATCCCCAGTTGATTTGTGGGGTGTGGCTGGCTCAAAAACCAGACATTATTTATTATGATGAAGTTGTTGATCCAGCTCAGCACTTATTTCTACCTATCCAAAACTTTTGCGGAACTTTCATGTGCCCGGTCTTGTAGCTCTGACTACAGACGCTTTTGTTGATGGTCTTTGTAAGGGATTTATTGAATTCCCCTTCGACAGTTGTGTTCTGCATCATTTGTCATCTGATCTCAAAGACATTGATGCTTAGCTTCAGAAGCGTAAAGAAAGAGTTATTGGTTTGCTGGCCATGATGCATGCTGCTTTGGCTCATTCTGCTGGAGCATCTTCTTCTGGTGTTTTTTTTTTTTTTTTTTTTTTTTTTTTTTGTGAAAGAAAGGGAGAGAGTTTTGTGGTTGGAGTTTGTTTTTTTGTTGCTGCTTGAAGGATGGTGTTTTATGGTGTTTGTTGTTTTCATAAGAAGAATTTGTTTTTTTTTTTTGTTGGCTTGTTCTAATTTTATCTGATGTTAATACTTTTGTAAATAATTCTTTAATGATATTTAGTCATGTTTGATGTTTGTCTTGTGTTCTGCCTATAAAAAAAATATAAGCCAAGGGAGAGATTGTTGAAGATTTGGTTTGTTGGTGTTATAATTTTCTCTAAGGTAGTAACTTTGCAGATGTCTTAAATAAAGTACTAACCTCAGGTTTTGACATTAGAATATAGAAATATTTGGTAGATTGATGTAGTCTGATATTTTTCTTTATTGTGGTGCTACTTATTTTCTCCTATTTGGAAGATGTTTCCTTTTTGGATTCATCTATAAAAGGAGTGTTTTGGTATGCTTTCGGTGAGCAATTTTTTATTATGCCGATTTGGGTTTTTAGAGCAAGACGTTTGTAGCATTTGGCTGAATTGTCCTATATTTTGATCTTGCTTGTTACTCACTTTATTCTACTGTGTATGTTCTTCCATTGAATACAAGACTTTGAATATTATTACGATTTAGGGGGAGCCTAAGTCATAGCTACCAGAAAAGGGATTCTCAGTCTTAGGGGGAGTCTAAGACTCAGCTTCGAAGAAGGGAGTTCTTCATCTTAGGGAGTTCCTAAGAATCACTAGTGAAGGGTGTTCACTGACATTAGAAAAGATATTGTCGTGAGAGGGAGTCTCACACACTGTCAGATACCGAAGTATTCGTTGCTAATTTTAACATACTTAAGAGGAGCCTAAGTTTAGTTGAGAAGGAGTCTCACATCTAGGGGGAGCCTAGATGACGTGTGAGTTAAGCTCTATGTGGGCCACTGGAAGTATTATAGATAAGTACTACGTTATAAACTGCTTAACTCTTAAATATTAGTGGACTTTCTTTCCTGAGCATTCAACTCCCCAGATGTAGGTGTTTGCACCGAACTGGGTTACTCACTATTGTGTGTCTTTACTTGTTTTATTGTTGTTGGAATTTTTTTTGTTACAACTATTGTCAGTGCTTTCAGCTTAACAACCACAGAGTGACGAGTCATCCTAACGCTTTTTTAGTCTGCTTTTGTGATCGCCATGATATAGCAATTCCTCCGCATGTAAACAGATAACCTATTTGAGATCTAGCTTTTTGTGGATAAGATAAATATCTAGAATCTGCATAATCAACTAGATCAAAATTTGATCTATTTGAATAAAACAAACCCATATCGATCGCTCCTCAGAGATAATGAAGTGTATGCTTAATTCTATTCCAATGTCTTTTTGTTGGAGAATAATTGTATCTGGCTAATAAATTTACTGAAAATGCAATACCTGGTCTTGTATTATTAGTAAGATACATAAATGCACAGCACTAAAATATGGTACTTCAGGACCAAGAAGTTCTTCATTATCATCTCTAGGTCGAAAATATATCTTTCATCACAACTAGTGGATGAACTTCCATTCAATGGATGTGCTTTGTCCATATAAAATATTTTCAGAAGTTTTCCTATATAAGTTGACTGATGAACAAATATCTCATATACTAAATGCTCAATTTGCAAGTCAAGACAAAATATTATTTTCCGAGATCTTTCATCTCATATTCTTTCTTAAGATATTCTATTGCTTTTGAAAGCTCTTTAAGAGTTCAATTATATTTAAATCATCAACATATATAGTTATAATAGTAAATTCGAATTGTGGTTTCTTTATAAAAACACATGGGCATATTGGATTGTTTTGATATCCTTCTTTCAACAAATATCCACTCAGGCGATTGTACCGCATTGATCTTGATTGTTTCAATCCATATAGTGATCCCTGTAACTTTATTGAATACAATTTTCAAAAACTTGATTATATGTTTCAGGTATCTTAAATCCTTTTGAGATTCTCATATAAATGTCATTATCAAGTGATCCATATAAATATGTTGTGACTACATTCATATGATGTATGTCCAAACTTTCATACACAGTTAGACCAATTAAAAATCTTAGTGTAATTGCATCCACCACTGGAGAATATGTCTCCTCGTAATCAGTACTAGGTCTTTGTGAAAAACCTTGTGGAACTAGTCTTGCTTTATATTTTGTGACCTTATTATTTTCATTTCATTTTCTCACAAATATCCATTTGTATCCCATAGGTTTGATACCTATGGATGTTTGGACTACTGTCCAAAAACTCAAAGTTTTGAAAGTGAGTTTAATTTTGCCTCGATTGCTTCTTTCCACTGAAGTCAATCTTTTGTATGTCAACCTTCTTCATCAAATTATGGTTTAGGATCCTCATTTTCAGATATAATATCAAGAACAACATTATGTACAAAAATGTTGTCAATAACTACATTAGTTCAATTCCATCTTTTCCCTGTCATGACATAGTTTATTGAAATCTCATTATAATCTTTAGATATTTCCCTTTCTTCACTAATTTTACTATCAGTCATGTCCAGAGTTTCTTCATGGATATTTACATCCTCAACCAAGTCCTTTTGACTATTGATTATCTTTCTTTTTCGAGGATTTTTATCTTTGGAACCCACTGGTCTATCACGCTTCTGGCATGTTCCAAACACATTAGTGACAACTTGCTATATTGGGATATCAATTTTTTACGGAATATTTGTAGTTGGTATATGTGACTTAGTTACTATCTTTGCATCTATAAATGCATATAGTTACTGATTTGGTATTTTACAAATGAATTATTTTCTAAATTTCAAATTTACATTGATCTATACGAGGATTTAAATGAGACAATAACGATGCATTCCATGTAATTTCTTTTTACAACTTCTTAATTCCTCCCCCAAAATGTTGGAAATTATGTCTCATTAAAATTTATTGTATTGTACACTCCACTCGCTTTAGGCCAAGTGTGAGATTGTTGGATTTAATGTCCTAAATCTCATGGATCTTGTAGTTTGTAATTTGTAGATACAAATTATTTATTTAATAAAATAAGAAATATTTTATTTGACATTTAGATAGCATTAACTCAATCCAATAAACTAAAGTCTGAGGTTATTTAATGTAACTTGTACGGTATGTGGTAGACATACAAATGGATCATGTTCAAGTAATAACCTAAAAATTTTGTGCGTTATCCTAGTAACATTGCAGATACGACCCACTTTGTAATTATTACATGAGTTGTAAGTGTTACAGACGGTATGACCCATATTGTTCATGTGGAGACATGTAAGTGGAGGTATCTTGTAAGATTTTATATAAGACCGGACCGCAAAATGATTAGTTTCTCTGTATAATACCGTTGCTTATAGAAACCAAGATTTCACTAAGATGACCATAGGTGACTTTACCTCAATCCTGAGTGAGTTGTGAACTCCTATCTATGAGGGCAATCCTTTGATCTGTATGAGTAAGAGTGACATACTTCACCGACTCAACATGTCTATCATTTTGGGGATTTTCCTGAGTAAGGTGCTGGGAACAAAGCTACACAAGATGAAATTCACTCTTTTCTGTACATAGGGAAAGTAGATAAATTGTTCCCTTAATAGTTGATTCCAGGTCTTGAACAATGAGGCCTCACCCTCTCATTGGCTCGAGAGGGTTAGTTTATAGTTGGACTATAGACTGGTTGTTCATTAAAGGAATCCATGGTATTTAAGGAGTTAGATGTAACTACAAAGGTAAAACGATAATTTGTTCCAGTTGTTTTTATGAGCAATTTGTGAATGGTCAACTTACTATTGATTGGTTATATTCGTGGACACATAAATATATCTACAATGCGAAGAGTAAAGTTGTCGGTCTTTAGTGGAGTCATCGACAGTTAATGAATGTTGATTAATCTAATTAAAGAGTTTAATTGATTAATCTCATATCATTAGAGCTTCTAAGGATAAAAATAAGAAATAATTGTTTTTGGAATAATTTGAATTATTCAAATTATTTATGGGAATTTAAATTATTAATTATATTAATATGATTAATATAATGTATATGTATATTGATACATTATAACATCTAGTTATTATAAATATGATTTATAATTAAGATTATATAATATGCGAGAGACAAATATTTGAATGAGATTCAATATTATTTATATAAATAAGATTTGTATAAAACTATAGGTTAAAATTTAATGTGAATATAATTTATATTAAAACTATAGGTTATAAAAGAGAGTTACATTATAATGCACATTAAATACTTTGTTAACTAGTTAGCTAACAATATAATATACATATTATATTATTAACTATTAATAATATAATTATAACTCCCCATGATAGGGGAATTATCTTTGCAGATCGTGATAACTCCTTCTCCTTCACTCTTCTCCAAAAACCCGTGTTCTTTGAAAACATAGAGAGTTTTTTTTTTTCTCGGTAAAATTCAAAGCTCTCTCTTAGAACACATAGACCTTTCACATGTGAAAAATTTCCTCTTTCAAAAGCAACAAAGAAGTAGCTAACAAGTCATTTCCTTGTTATGGGGAATAATGAGGTTAATAAGTGGTGGTGTCTGGATTTTTTGAAAAATTCTACTGTTCGTCCAAAACTGTTCAGTTCACGTTATTGGAGAGGATTTGCGTGAAGAAAAGTTTCGGGTTAGTCTTCTCTTCTCTAAATTCTTTATAGATTGCATGGTTAGGTTTATTAAATGTTTATCCTGTGACAATTTGTTAACTTTTCTATATTTTACTGTTTATCAAATTGAATTTCGAATTGTACGACGTCACACACTTCCGCGAGGAATTCAATTCATTCAAGCTGGTGATGGTCTAATTATTAATTTGTCTTGAAAGCAAGCATCACATGATAATTTTTTAGATTAAAGAATCTTCTGGCTCTTTAATGGGTGTTTATTTAAATTCTCAATAATTTTTCTCATCATTATAGACTCTGGATAACCCAATCGACCATGCCAAATTGTAAATATATCTGGATTCATGAACTTCAAGTTCATTGATGCATATGTTTCAATTACTCGTATATGAGATAATATAATCCAGAAGATAAAGCAAACAATTTTTCCAATATATATTTTTTATATGAGACAGTAGACATAGTATAAAGATATTCTATCTCATTCTTTCTATCAGTGTCAATATGACAACTATTGCAACATATATCTTTAAAACTCAGTAGATTTCTTTTGGATTGACTAGAGAACAATGCATTGTCAATTGTAAATTTTGTTCCTCTAGACAAAATATTATTTGTTTTTCCAAACCCTTCAATTAAATTTGCAGAACCTAGTAGGACTTTTGCTTCTAGCATTGTTAGTTTTGAAAAATATTTTTTACTTGTAAGTAGTATGTGTAGTTACATAGCCTGCCAGACATATATCTTCATTCTTCATTTTTGAGTCATTCAACATATAAAAACAATCCATGATTCTTCATTAAACAAGATAATTACAATAAGATAAACAAAATTTGAAATATAAAAGTTTAACCTTTAAAAAAACATGAAAGATAGATAAAACAAGCAACATTAATTCTAAATATTCTCAAAATAAAAAAGAGCACTATGCCATCAATTGTGCCAATTTTCTCTTTAGGGGATTCAAAGAAGTCTATCATATCAAAATTTGTCATACTGGATGAATCAAATATATCATTATCCTGGTATGCAAAATTTACTTCTACATATTTTTCTTTTTCCTTCAGAGAAACTTTATAAAGACTAACTAAATGTTTTGATGTACCAAATTTACGTGCCATATCAAAAGCATTTCTATTCAATATTTCTTGATTTCTTATCTTGTGGGACCTTTCCTTTATGATCATCATTTTGTGTAGTTCTTTTGACATTTGGATGATTAGAACGACTACCACGAAATGAATAATTATTTCTTCCTCTGCCACAGTCACGACCTCGACCATGATTATTAAAATTCACCGCATTCATTTTAGGAAATGGTGTTGTTCCAGTTGGTCGAAATTTATAACTTTTCATCAATGACTTGTTATTTTGTTCAACCATGAGAAAACATGAAATAACTCATAATATTATTTAAAATATTTGTCTCGATATTTTTGTTGTAGAAGCATACTCATGACATGAAATGTAGAAAAATGTCTTCTCCAACATATTCGCATCAATAATTTTTTCTCTGCATAACAAAAATTTTGAACTAATTTTAAACAATGCAGAATTGTAATTACTTACTGATATAAAATCTTGTAGCCTCAAATATATCCATTTATAAGAAGCTTTAGGAAGAATAAAGTGATCATACCTCTCTTTAAAAATTTTTCACAAAATGCGGGGAAGTTTTATTGTTAGATATTTCATTTTCAATCTCTTGTGGAGATGATGTCGAAGGAAAATCACTACTTTTGCCTTTTCTTGACTTGAAGTCCTATTCCCTTCTTTAATTATTTCTTCAAGGTTCATAGCATCCAGATGTAACTCAGCATCAAGCACGCGTGACAAATAATTGTTACCATTAATATCAAGGGTTGCAAATTCTAGTTTTGTAAGATTTATCATGGTAACACTATAAAAAAAAACATTGTAATTGTATTAATATGTACCACACATGCAAAATAACATTTAATTTATTAATTATAATAAAGAGGAAAAAAAACCAACTTTTAGGACCTACCTTCAACGAGGCAAATGACATGAGTTCGAATTGATAACGTGTTATAAATTTGAGGAGCAAAATGACACACCACGACAACACTAATACCAAGACATTATAATATAATAATTAAATAAATAAAAATAACAAATGGAAGAATTTTAAAACCTCAAAAATTCTCCGATTCCTTTACTTTTTCACTGAGATGTAATTCCAAGATCTACCAAATGTCACTGTTAATAGACAATTTGACGAGTACGAGGTGGAATAAATTGGACACTAAGGATGTGTATTCAGAAGACACTTAGACTTCATGTAGAATGACACATAGTGGTGATGGAAGAATTATACATAGTCTTTTGGGACATTAATCATGGGCATCTATGTTATACCTAGATTTAAATATTTATAATAGTTTAAACTTATAGTTAAATAAAAATGACCTTCATCAGTTAGTTTGCTTGCAATCTTGACGCCAAATCTAAACGTATTTAATATATTCTTGATTAAATAGTTAGAGATTTGAATCTCCAAATATCACATATAGGTTGTTATACTAAAAAAAACTGTAATACTAATTACCAACTGATCTTTAAAAGAAAATATACATACAGTATGTATATATATAATTTAGTATGGGCTCAAGAGCTCCCCTCAACTTTTATGCTTTATATATATATATATATATAAAATGGCATATTAACAAAATCACTAGCTAGTACTCCAATGGTTAACTTGTCTTATAGCTTATTCTAGACCTTGGTTTAAGTCTCATTCATTACATTTATTTTTACTAAATTATATAAAGCTTCTCGTCAATAAAATTTCTAGATCCTATATATATATATATATATAACGATTTTATTCATAGACCATATTTAGATCAAAGAGAGACAACATATCAATGATATTATTTTTTTTAGTACAACTAGAAATAGAGGGATTCAAACCACATATTTTATGGTTACCAAAACATATCATTATTGTATAATAGTATATCATCATTCTTCCAAATTTTAGTATTATACTAGTGTATTAGTGGTTTATCACATACTCATTCGAAATTCATTTAAAATATAATATTGATGTACCAATAGTACATTAATAATCATTAAAAGTTCACTTCAAGTATATCACTAATGTAATAGCACCCATTCAAAATACAATTTCATATATATTATTAGTGTAACAGTAGTTTGTCAACACTATTTAAAAACTTTATTTAAAATATAACATTAGTATATTAATAGAGTATCAAAATTCATTAAAAAAATAATTTCGAGTATATCATTAGTGTATTAATAGCTAATTGAATAACATTCATTATAAATAATTTCAAGTATAACATTGGTGTATTAGTAGTATACAATATTAATTCTAAATTCATTTAAAATATAATATTGGTGTGTTATTAGTGTATACCAATAGTTCTTAAAAATACATTTGTACAAGTATATCATTAGTATCTCAACACTCGTTCAAAATTTAATTTTCAAGTTTAATATTAGCATAGCAATAGTTTATTAACTTTCATTCAAAACAATTACCAACAAGACAAATTAAACCATTATAATTTGATGATAATATCTAGAAAAACAATGGTCTAAAACAATCAAATAAAAATTAAAATTAAGTTCTCGGGGTAAAATTGGAATAATAAAAAATGAAAATTAGATTTAATAATATTTTTCTAGGAGAAAAGGGGGATTTTCAAAAATAGAAAAATAAGGGAAACTATTTACAAGTTCTTTTTAAAAAAAAATGGAATTTATATTTATTTTTATATTAATATTCTTTGACTTATTCAAATTAGGTAGTTCAACAAATATAGATTCGCAGTCAAAGGGACGGAAGTTGCTTGAAGTTGGGAAATTTTGAAAATTCAGCCATGGCGAACTCCAACTCACATCTTACATAAATCTATTAAAAGTCACATTATATTGAATCATAGAACAGAAATTTCTTTTCGAATCGGTCATTAAAGCTTGCATTTAATAAGATTTTGAAAAAAAAATTCGTTGGCTTTTTGCATTACTTCAAAAAGTATTAGTAGATTTCATTTTCAAATATTCAGTATTGGACCTATTGGTAGATGTTTGTTGAATTAATTTCTCATAACATTGGAGAAAAATAGTTTCCATTAAAGGAGAAAACAAAGAAAACTAACCATAATACCAATTATTTATTATTTGACCACAAAATCGGAACTAAATCGTTATATTGTGAAAGTAAAATTGGCACGAACTTTAGTACGAATCGTGTAAGAGGTTGAAATCAAGAGAGTATTAACTCATAATTGAGGAAAAATGTTTTAGATTTGGAAAATGATGATAATTCCTTTTTCCATGTGAGGGCGTTTACCCGAACATGTCACGTTGCACATGTGGGAAAAGAAAATAGTGATTCTGAGCAAAAAATGATACGTAAAAGAAGAGAGATTTAATTATTACTCTATCCACTTTTGCAAGTGTCTGAAAAGAGCTTTAATATATATACACTAACTTTTCAACTCAATCTTTCAATGTGAGACGGCAAAAAAAAAAAAATCTCTCCCATGTATAGATTTATTATGGGCCATAGACCCTTGTGGTTAAGTCATTGGCCATAGACCCTTGTGGTTAAGTCATTTCAATAACCTTCTTTGGATAAAGATTTTCTAATCTTAACACAAACGAGTGAATTTAGATGAGTTAGAATGAAAATTTTATATTTACATTTTAATAACCTATTATATAGGTATATAAATACACAGATACCTAAAAAAATATAATTTTAAAAAAAAACTAGCATTGATAAACTAATTAAGGTTATCATCGATAAAAGGTGGAGGTAATTTAAAGATTAATATTATATAACACCAATAGAATATTACTTTATGTTTTTATCACATGACCAAAAGAAGTCTATCGTCATATTCAACTATCTACAATAAGAAAATTTTTAAAAATAATAATGATAAAAGAAAGTAGAACTGGAAATTAATTAATGTGGTTTTGTGAGGCAGAAAAGAAGTGTTAGAAACTTGTTTCGCACATGAGTATTACTGCTGATGAAGAAACCACTATTAAACTTTAAATATTTTGATTATTTTAGTTTGGGATTTATTATTAGATAAAAAAAAAAAAAAAGTTATTGAACGTTTTTAGATTTCAAAACTTATTAGACTTAATTGAAAGTTTAAGTTTTGAAGTCGAAATTCTTAATATTCATAAGAAAAATATTTAGGTGTATCTCAGACATTACATATATCTTTAATATTCTATTAAATTGTCTAATCATAACTAGTCATATGATTAATTTTGTTCTTTTCCTTTTTTTAAATATCTTAATATCTTTTTTATGTGAATGGTGAGAAGGAATGCACCCAAGTATTACTCTATTCATAAACATATAATTTTATATTATAATGAATGACCAATATAAAATTATATGCATAAATATAAAAAAAAAATTATTATTTTCAAATAAATATTTATAAATATCGCAAAATTTTACTATTTATTTGTAATAGACCGCGATAGACTATTATCTATGTCTATCTCTATCATGATAGACACAAATAGCCGTCTATAATGATTTATCGTCAATAGATTGTGATATTTTATTATTATTTGTAAATATTTTAAGTAGTTTTATCGTTTAAAATAATTTCTTTAAGAAAAATAGGGATTGGAAATTAAAGTTAAGTTTTTTTACGTAATTAATTTTATAAATAATTTATTAAATATTTAAAATTGTTTGTATATTTGTATGAGATCAATTAGATGAATATTAGTGAATTAAAAATTGATAAAATAAAACTGTTGACTCAAAACTAATTAGGAAAATAAGATACATTTTTTTTCCACTTCTCATTAGATAATGTTGAACATGAGTCGGTTATATATTTATGCAGATAATTTTATATTGATTTTAATCATTCAAGTCTTCTAAAATGTAAAATAGTTTTAAAAAATAGTGAGTGTGTGTTTTTTTTTTCGTAATTTTTTTAATGATATATAAAAATATTGATCCACCTCTCATGTTGATGTTTAATCTATAAAAATGTGTATGTATCGATGGTCATTTAGACATATCGATAGAAATTTTATACGTGATCCACTTACTCTTTATCTAAATTTTTTATTTGTTCTTTTGTGTTAAAATAAATTTCTTTATTTTATTTATTTTAATTATGTAGTGGTAGTTTAAATTTTTAATTAGTTTAGCTAACTTTTTTATATGGACTATTACGTATTATCAACAACATTATTATATGATATGACATTTTTTTATAGCCTATACCAATTAGAGCTTGGAATCAATAATTGAATTATTTTAAATCTAACATTTATATATAAAAAAAAAATTAAACTATCTATTAAATGATTATAAATAAATTTAAACCAGGATAGATTGTGATATTTTACTATTATTTATAAATATTTTTAATAATTTTGTTATTTAAAATAATTTTCCTAAAATAAATATGAGTGATGTTGATTCACATATATTTCAAAATTTTAAAATTGCACAATATATTCAAAAGCTAGAAATTGGGTTTTTGAGTTTCAAGCTCTTAAACGAGCTTCTTTATGCTGACAAACCAAGTAGTATTTTTTTTTTTTTTTAAGTGTATTTTTTTGTAGATAAATTAAGTATTAAAAATAAGATAATAATATTAATGAGGGCACGTGCTCGTGGATTCGATCTAAATGTCATAAAAATTTTACCATGGACAAAGGCAAAATTGGGACAATTCAAAAGCGTCAACAAACATGTATTAATGTTCAAATTGAGGCATCCCAAGGTGTAGGGTTTGAATTTTAGTAACAAGCATATGGTTCCAACTTTAATGTGATGGGCACATTAGCTTCTTTCAAAGAAGTTTGACTTTTCATCATCGTCTTTTCAATTGATTTGACCAAGGATGACCATGCCAAATACACAAATAGTTTTAAGTAATATAAAATAGGGGGAAAATACATTTTTGGTCTCTAGGTTTTAAAACATTATACATTTGGTTCTTAAGTTTTGAATTTTGTTTCAATTTAGTCCATAAGTTTCAAAATGTTGTAATTTTACCCTTGAGATTTGAGTTTTGTTTCAATCTGATCCTTAGGCTTCAAGATTTTACATTTTTAACCTTAATTGTTCATTAAATACCTACTTTTAATCATTAATATCAACTTCTATTAACTAATTAAAAATAATTATGAAGTAAAATTTTAAATTTAATTTTAAATGTGATGAAAAGTAGCGAAACTTAATTAATTATAATTCATTTAATGAATTTATTAACATAAATTAACATGACAGACGAAAAATGAATATTTAGTGAATAATCGAGGTTAAAAGTGTAAATCTTGATACATAAGGACCAAATTGAAGCAAAACTCAAATGTCAAGAATAAAATTATAATATTTTAAAATCTGAGGACTAAATTGAAACCAAACTCAAAATATAGGGACTAAATATGTAATATTTTAGAACCTAGAGACTAAATAGAAACTAGACCAAAACCTAGAGACTAAAAAGGTATTTTTCCCTATAAAATAATTGATTGCTTCCTTTTTGAAACATCTTCGTAAGGGGGGATACAGTTTGTAAAATGATAATTAATTCCTTAACTACCAATTATTGCTTATTTTGTTCCATTGTTATTTATTTCGTTGATTTTACTCTTTCATAGCAACATGTGAATTTTGTGGATAACATATCAAAATTCGAATAGGAAAAACTCACCTGACATTCATGCAAAAGAAAAAGTAGATTTATAATTTGGGAGAAGAGATTACTTGCATAATCAAAATAAATCACTAGTGTGGTACCTGCCATAGTAACTCCAATGCTTAAGTTAGTATCTAGCAAAGGACTAGAGCAAGCTTTTTAGAAGGAAGAACAACTTAATCTTTCATAGTATTATAGAACTTTATTTATAGAAGAGTGGACCCTAGGGTTCCTCTTGACTTATTATGAATAAGATTCAGTGACGTTGGTTCAGACTTTGTTAGGTAGGTTTGAAGGATTGTGAAGTCTAAAATGGAAATGGAGATCATTCCTAATTTTCAATTTCATAGTGAATTAAAATATAGAAACATAAAATATGTATTTTAACAAAATTTTATAGCATGCTAAAGAATAAATACATAGAAGAAAATAGGGTTCAAAGATACACTTACCCTTGAAGCCAAAAAAATCTTCACGAATTCCTCTCGACGAACAATCACAAACACGAAACCAAAATGACCATCACCACAAGCGAACCTTCCGTATTCTCCATAGGTATGAGAATGATGATTTTAGGAGAGGAAAAAAATTGGACTGAGAGGAGAAGACAAATTTTTGCAGGGGAGATCTTTTCTTTTCTTTTTTTCTTTTACACACAGACATTCTATGTTGATTTTTTTAGAAGAAAAAGATCTTCTAAAAGCACCCCACTCACCACGATAGATTGAGAGAGATCTGTGGAGGGAGATACATAACTCCCTCCCATTTTTTTTCTTTTTTTAAATTAAAATATTTTTAATTTAATAAATAATAATATTAAAAGTATATATATATATATATATATATATACATGTAGCTGTAGATTGAAGCTTATACTTGGATAACTAATTAAATTCTTTTAACTAAATTACCCAACTTCCATTAATTGTCGGTCACTCCACTAAAGCCCGACAACTGCATTCTTTGCACTACGAATATATTTCTGTGTCCATTAGATATAACTAATTAACAGTGCAATGACCCGTCACAAATTACTCGTAAGTACAGTTGGGCCAAAATTACCTTTTTGCCCTTGTAGTTACATCTAACTCCTTAAGTACCATTGATTCCTCTAATGAACAATAAGTCATAGTCCAACTATGACCAAACTCTTCTCGGGCCAAGAGAGGGTGTGGTGCCACATTCTTCAAGCCTCGAAATCAACCTTTAAAGGAGCAATTTATCTAATTACCCCGACATTAAGAAAGAAGTGAATTTCGTCTTGTATAGTTGTGCTCTCAACTCCCCAATCAAACAAATCCCCAAAATGGTAGGCATATTGAATCGACGAACTGACCACTCTCACCTATGCAAATCAGAGGACCGTCTTCATAGGCAGGAGTTCAAAACACACTTAGGATTCAGGTCATGTCACCTATGGTCATCCTGGTGAAATGTAAGTCTCTACTATTAACGGTATTATATAATGAGACTATTCATTTCGTGGTTCGGTCTTATACAAGCCATTTTGTATAAAACACCCATGCTCACATGTCTCTAAATGAATGATCAAGATCAAATCATTTGTAGAATTTTGCAACAAATGTAACATCTACAAAGCGAGTTGTATTTGTAGTGTCACAATGATAAGGTATCCATGGTTAAAAAAGCTGTCGGCAATAACACATTTTATGTCATCGAAAATGTCTTGAATTTCTTATCTGCCACTTTGAACGACCAGTCAGACAGGGTCCAAGGACAATGCACCCTTGTTCCCGAAATCTAAGTTGAATTTGCATTTGAAATATTTATATTATTTATGATTTTGACTCTAGAGTTTAGAGAAGTGTACTATATAAATTACCTAAGCTTGAGGCGTCTTTGTTATGTAATTTGAATTATTCTCTTTTATAAAATTGTTTTCCATATGTCCCATGGACGTAGCTAACATTGTTAATGAATTACGTAAATCTATGTGTCGATTATGTATTATTTTATGTTTTCTATTCATATTTATTTGTAGATTCCATTATAAAAAGCTTAATTATCGTTAACAAAACTACACCTTTTATTGACGATACATGCTTACTGTTGACAAAACCAATACTTGTTGTCCATGATTTTCCATAAGCATATAAAAAATTTACCTTTATTGACGAATATTGTAACAAACCGACTCCCTAGGACTCAAGCTAGGCCGTTACTATACATGCATGAAATTTAAAACGACACTTTTTCATAGCAAAATAAATGTTAAATGAATAAAGTCAATTAAAAGATTTCATTAAAACTAGATAATAAAAATTCAAAGACAGGGTACCCATAACCATGAAAACAAATCTAGAAAATTGCAAGTCTAAAAATGAATAACGAAACGAAGAGTTCTAAACATCAAGACTAAAATTGAAAGCACGAAAAGAAATTTCGAAAACACGCGCGGAAGCATAAGACTGGTCCCAATGGCTCGATCACAGATTCCACTTGTCATTCACCGGCGCTTCTTTACCCTTACCTGAAAAATAAATATGAAAAAGATGAGTATAAAATACTCAGTAAGTAACCCCACCACCGGGGTCAGGCTAAGCATTTATGTCCAATAAATGCTACAAGAACTGAAACTCTATACTAGTAGGACCAGAAGATTTCTATTAACTGGCTCACTCTTTTACCTTTCCCTTAGATGTGCGTCAGTTTCACACATATCAAGTCTGATGAATATCTTTTTCATATATATTGAACCCTCTGGGAATGCATCACTTTCATACACCCCAGGTCTTTTCTATGAATGCAGGGATGTGCATCTCTTTCGTACACATGGTTATGTATACACCTCTTTCGTATACACATAACCCATTAAGCATGCACCTCTTTTGTACACCTTAACCCCCTCTAGATATGCATCACTTTCATACATATAGGTCCTAGTACATCTCTTTCATGTACTAGTGACCCTAGACATGCATCAGTTTCATGCACTTAAATAAATCAAATCATATTACATGTAATATTTACCTATTCATGAGTCCTATAAAATCTTGTAAGTAATATCATGCAGATCAGTCTAGACAAACATGTGTAATCTCGTAAAAATGAACCGACCCTAGTACATCTCTTTCATGCACTAGATTCCCTAAAACATTCACATAATGGATCATTGATAATAAATCGCATGGCATACATTCATAGATCCAAAAACAAATCTCATAAAAATATGTACATCAACATATATCTAATTTCCATCTAGCATTATGGAATTTTAGTGGTATTGTCATTTATCTCATAATTTAGGCCCAAGCTCAATTGTTATGCTAATAGACCTCGTAAAATTCTAAATCATGCTCATACATATAACATGCTTCAAACATATTATCACATGTTCATATATATTCTTCTAAACAGTTCATTCAATCTCAGAACCAACAAAATTATCCTTAATCTTATCGCCCAACACAAAGGCAGTTCCAGTAGTAAGATTACTTATCTCGAATCGAAATTCCAAGACTAGCTCAAGAAATTAAACACTAGCAACCTCAACTTAACATTCCTAAGCTTTGTCAAAAACGCCAACAAAATCAACTCGCTAAATAGCAAATAAATTCCACATCAACTTCAATCTCGAAGCCAAGATCCAACAAGAACATTGACAAAGGAAAGAAAATCTGTGCAGCAGATCAGTGGCGGCAGGAGGCGACGCACTCAAATTTGGTAGACGGTGTGGTGGCTGGCTGGAGGCGAGCGACGGCGCTATCTACGGTGAGGCGTTGACAGGAGGTGAGCGGTAGTGCAGCTGTTGGGCGAAGGGACGAACGATGGGGAGGAAAAAATCTTGGAGGGTGGGTGCCGCACGTGAGGGAGAGAGAGGGAGGGAAGAGATAAATTCATGTGAATTTAATTCAAGTGAATTAATACTCAAATTTTAAAACCACATGACATAAACTCATGTGAATTTAATTCAAAATTACGAAGACACGAGATGTTACATTCTTCCCATCTATAACGATCCAACAATTAGTCTGCATAATTTTGACAATAACTCTAAATTCATCTATAACCACCTCTTAATTCCAATTCAAAATTAACTACTTCCCCTCCAAATTGAATTTAATTTTGACAGTTATTTCAAATTAAATTCATATAACTCAAATTAATTCCAAAATATTTTAATTGGAATTAATGAAGCAAATTAATTAAATCTCAAACTTCGCATTCATTTATCAAACTTCTCTCAAATAAATTTCAACATTCTCAAATTCAGTTTCACAACATTTAATTAACAAAATAACACTCATACAATTTTAAATTGAATTATCTTAACCCAAAATTCAATTTTTACCTAAATATTCAAAATAACACCTAAATAATTTAAGGTAATTAAGTTGAAATACCAAAAAAAATTGGTTGTTACAAATGTTAACATAATCGACAACAGTAACTTCTCTCCACAACATTTTTGGCTTCCAGAGAGAGATATTCTCATAGTGATCACATGTTTATGGAAGTGAGAAAATGGAGAGACAAGAATACAATTTCGCTTCAAAGCAAGCTAGCAAAAGCAAAGAATAAAACATTGAAACTGAAGGATCCCAATGCTCATTGAATGGAAAAGAGAGAAAAGATTGAGAATGTTTGTTTTAATAAAATTAACTCCAATCTTTTTTACTCAGATTCTTTTAATATGCACTATGCAGACTATATACAAAATGAAATTAAGGTTATCCACGTAGTATAACAATGTTATACGACACATTATAAGAATAAACAGAAAACCAAATAGATAAAGTTTGAAAGACAAAACACAAAGTTTGATAACCCATTGTGGTGATATACTATCTATGTCTAAGGGACAATGTACCCAGAAAAAACACTTTAATTTACTAATATGAAGTCAGACAATTAAAATGTTGTACTTATCTGTAAATATCGACAAATACAGCGATATACAAATAGATTAACTCAATGAATAGGCACTTATAGGCTCCCCTAAGTGTGAAACTCCCTCTCATTGAGACTTTGGCTCCCTCTAAGTATGATAATTTAGTAAGCAATCACTTGGACTCCATCTAAGTATGAAACTCCCTCTTGATCATGATCTTTTCACCTTCTAGTGAAAATCATTTCACTAGATGAACTTAAGCTGCCCCTAAGTTTGAGAATCACTTCTAAAGGAATGATGTCTTTGACTTCCCTTAAGATTAAGACAAACTTCTCACAAAGTAAGCTTCAAAGTCGATCTAGACTACAACCTCAAGATCTACGAGAATTTCGAATCACAATCACGGAGATTGACATACAACCACAATGTTCGACCACCACACAAATTGAAAAGCTTCAAACAAAATACTCAAAGTGGCAACCCTAGCAAAACAACAACTTGCTCTTAAATATGCACAATGAAAGAAGGAAATAACCCCATTCAAAATCTACAGAGCATAAATTAGGACCAATAGTAATAAAATTGTAGGAATTTCATATAAGGAATAAATATACCCTACAGGATCAACATTCTGAGAGACATCCTGCGAGACAATTCCTGAGACAACTAGCAAGACAACTCTGACAACAAAAACAACAAAAACTAAGCAACCTTAAACAAATATAGTCAATTCTCAAATCTCTAACACAAAATATATTCAAGAAGCCGCAGTTAGGGTAACCCCACAAATGAATAAACAAATTAGACCAACATTTCACAATTGAGAAGGATGTAGTACTGTTTACATAAATGCTTCCTATTATGCATTTAAGTAAAGACCCTAACTAGAAGTTTTAGAAAGACGAGTCATTACAAGAAAGATGAAAGAAGACAAATAAAAAGAAAGAGGGACGAGTTCGAAAATCCTTCTTTCTCATATAAAGTAGTCTTTTCTTTTTAAATAATTTAAAATGCCATAAGATTTTCAAATAGATGCTTCCTACTATGCATGAAGTAACGATCCCAATTACAAGTCTTAAAAATTCGGATCATTTCACAAAAAAAAAAAAAAAAGAAAGAAAGAAGACAGATAAAAAGGTAGGGGGATGAGTTCGAAAGTCCTTCTTTGTAGGGGGTTGAGTTCGAAAATCCTTCTTTCTCATATGAAGTAGGATATTTTCCTTTTTAAATCGTTTAAAACTTCACAAGATTTTCCAAATCTCACCACCATGAACAAAGTCATATCATTTTTTTCATTCGTCAACTAGCAGTCTATTTAACCTAAAAAAAATTGAATACACAAGTGATAAGATATTAGAAGATGATTATCTAGGTGTGTTAGTGTCACAATGAGGTAAAGACGTATAAATTGGAGCATCTCAAAAGCGTCAACAATGTGTACTAATAATATTCAAATTGGGCATCCCAAAAAGTCTTAGGGTTTGAAATTGGTAACAAAGCATATGGTTCTAGCTTTAATATGATGAGGCAATTAGGTTCTTTCAAAGAAGTTTGACCCTTTCTTCTTCCTTTCTTCTTCTTATTTGTAAATTACGAAAAGTAGTTTATCCACGAAGACTATTTCAAATAGATAAATAGTTTCACACTAATATAATATTTCAATTATTCTTTTTTTAAATAAAAAAAAAATCCGTAGTTCCGTACAGTGGAATAGTTAAATTGATAAATTCCTCAACCACCAATTATTTTACATATTTTGTTCATTTCACTCTTTCATTGAAAACTTTTTCTAACTGCTTTCGTCGGAGATTTTAGGCAATTTATAAAATTAGAAATTTTGAATTATTTGTTTAAGAAAAAGTTGGTACATCCATAATAGTAAATTCTCATCCATATTTTCACGTTTTTATGGATTTGATATCATATAAAGGGTGAATCGATATTTCTATTATATCAGAGAAAAATCCATAAAACATAATGATTAAGCAATAAAATATCTCTAATGTAATCCTAATATAAATAATATACATATGAACTTATTTAAAAATCATTAAAATGTTTATTTACTAATTTAAATTTATTTTTGAATTTTTTATTTTTATAATTTTTCTAGAAATATACATCAAAATCGAAATTTTATAGATATTTTCATCAAAATTTTCGTAAAATTAAAATCTCGATATTTCTATCAACATCGATATTTTAAACATTTGGTACATCTCTCACATCTTCCCACAACACACAAACTATCTAATCACAAGTTTTTATGTGATATTCTTTTTTAAAAAATTATTTATTTTTCTTTGAAATTGAAGAGTAAGATTATCTCAATTTGTTTTATTTAATGAGAGAAAGAGATTAACAAATAGCAAAAATTTTTATTTTATTATTATGGAACGAAAATTCAAACTCTAGAATATTGAACGAAAAAGCCGTTCTGTCGACGATTCCTTTTAACATTGGCAGAAGTTTACTTCTTCTATGCTAAATAGATGTTTTTCTTGTCGAGAAAGATTTCCTTTCCTGACGATGCACTATTTTAGGGTCACCGACAGCTACCTATTCTAGCGTTAGGAAAAAGGTCAAGAAATTCATAGATTTGTTGATGGCTACATATTTTTTGGCATCGGGAAAATATATTTTTATCTTATTTATTATATATTAAATATTTTTTTAACAAATATCAAACATGTTTGAATCTTACAAATCTCAAATAATCTAAAAAATGATCAAATTAATTAATTCTATAAAACATTAAATAATATTCACAAAACATGTTTGAGCCTTACAAATTTTGTCAAACAACCAACCACTAGTAATATCATCTTAAACACTTCTACAAATTCTTAACCTCAACATTATATAATATCCACAAAACATAAAACCACAAAGTACTTATAAATTAGAAACCTGCACCCTAACTTAGCTCATCCGGAGATGCATCTTCAACATAAATCTCGAGATACCTACCTAATTCAAATTTAAATAGTTTCAATACTCAATATACCATGTATCATTCTCAAACTTAATATGGAACTTAAATCTCAATTTAAACATAACTTTACATTTACCCCCATACCAACTTTAAATCCAACATAAGAACATTAACAAATTCATATGAACTCCATGCAATCTTTCTCCCTCTCCTCTCAAATCCACAAACTCAACTTGGCATATATCCATCTCAAGCTCAATATAAAACTTAAAATTCAACATAAGAACATTGACAAATTGAACAAAACCATCACACATTATTTTTCATCTCAAACTCAATATGGAACTTAAATCTCTTAAACTTAACTTTATATTTACTTCTATACCAACTTTAAATCCAATATAAAAATATGAACAAGTTCAAATGAACTCTATGCAATCTCCCCCTCCTCCCAAATCCACAAATTTCTAATCCCATTAAAACAGATACTTAAATCATCATTATCCTCTCTTTTATGAATTATCATAGTTTTCAACCATTTCAAATCCATTTAGGATTGGGGTTTGGTGCTTCAATCCCTAGAATCAACTTAGCAAGCACAAAGTAGAAATGAATGATCTATCCAAATTGTTTGCTAAATTAAACAATTCCAAATTCCAATCCCCACAATACAAATAAAGACAGGAAGCTTTCACAAAGCATCAATAAAGATGCAATGTTCTGTTCTCAACAAAGCAATCTACCTCTCTATAATTTTGGCCCAGAAGAAAAGAAAAGGTCAATTCACTACAAGAAATCGAACTTCTCTCGATGTCACAATTCGCCGAAAAAAAAATGAAAAATGCATCGGGAGAGTCTCTCTTCGTTGAGAGTTTGGTCAGGAAAAATCCGTCGGGAGAGAAACTCTCGACGATTTGTTTCATGCGAACTTCCGACGGTTTGTTTTATTTGTTGGGAGTTACAGGAACTCCCGACATAGTAAAATAGGTGTGGAAAATTCTTTCATTAGTTAAATATTGTCTTTTAAATATTTTTATTTTTTAATTTGTAATTTTTTTATATTTGATCTGAATAACCTGTAAAACATAATTAACCAACCTAAACAGATTCACATAATAAATAAAACAAAGAAAACAAAGTCCATACTATAATAAATAAATGAAAAATTACAATATCGTACAATAAAACAAAGTAAATACTAAATAAAAGAAATTTGTTTTCACAAATACATAAAAGAAATAAAATGAAAACAACGTCAATAAATACAAAAAAGAAAACAATGTCTGGAATACAGCATCTTGAATAATTGTTTAACCTCATCTCCGAACAGCATCCTACAATAAAACAAAAACATTCTAATGTCATCATCTTTAAATATCCACAACACGTTCAAACTTCATAAACAAAACATCCACTAATGTCATAATCGTCCAACCAAACTTCATAAATAAACAAGAATACATTAGAACTTCATAATCGTCCAACCAAACTTCATAAATTTCACAAACAAGAACGAACACACATAAAACTCAAACTTTCTCCTCAAAACGATCTAAACCAATCTCAACACATTAGAACTTCATAAACATTCGTAAACACAAAAAACTCCAAGTTCAATGACAAAACGAGTATAATCAAACTCTATCCACCCCTCACGATAAACATGCCGAACATAAAAAAAAAACACACAAAAACCTACAAATTCAACTCCAAAACGATTATAACCGAACTCTACGCACCCCCACAATATATTCAAACTTCATAAACAAGAACGAACACACATAAAACTCAAACTTTCTCCCCAAAAAAATCTAAACCAATCTCAACCCATCCCCCACAATGCATTAGAACTTCATAAACATTCATAAACACACAAAAACTCTAAGTTCAACGACAAAACAAGTATAATCAAACTCTACCCACCCCCCAACGACAAATATGAAACCTCCCGAAAAAAAAAAAAAAAAAAAAAAAAAAAAAAAAAAAAAAACCTATAAATTCAACTCCAAAACGATTACAACCGAACTCTACGCACCCCCACAACATATTCAAACTTCATAAACAATAACGAACACACATAAAACTCAAACTTTCTCCCCAAAACAATCTAAACCAATCTCAACCACCCCCTACAACACATTAGAACTTCATAAACACATAAAAACTCCAAGTTCAACGACAAAATGAGTATAATCAAACTCTACCCACCCCCCACGACAAACATAAAATCACCCGAATGTCAAAAAACACACAAAAACCTACAATATTAACTCCAAAACGATTACAACCGAACTCTACGCACCCCCACAACATATTCAAACTTCATAAACAAGAACGAACACACATAAAACTCAAACTTTCTCCCCAAAACAATCTAAACCAATCTCAACCCATTCCCCCCCCCCCCCCCCCAAACCAACACATTAGAACTTCATAAACATTCGTAAACACACATAAACTCCAAGTTCAATGACAAAACAAGTATAATCAAACTTTACCCACCCCCACGACAAACATGAAACCTCCCGAACATCAAAAAACACATAAAAACCTACAAATTGACTACAAAATGAGGCTACAAAAGAATGAAGGAAGAATTAGCATATATGATGTTCATGACCCTTAGTCTATAATTTACTCTAAAAGAATAAACTTATAATTACTTACCAACAATTAGACTCTTAGCCAATTCTATAAACTCGTTTGGAATCTCAACAAAGTACAACATCATATTGGAAATGCAGATTTCATAGTGACACCAATCGCATTACTAAATCGTATAGAATGTTGAGAAATTGGCCCCCCTCATTTATCATGATTGTAATTATGCCATTTTTTTTTATGTATTTTTCCAACTCGATGTTCCGTGAATGTTCACGTTTTCTTCTGAGTGGATGTTGAGCTACTATCTGAGGAATAAAAAATTTAAAATAGTTTATGATGTATTTCAGTTAACAGAATATATTTCAAAATATACTAACCTGAAGTGTCACCCATAGAAGATCTCGTGTTGCCTAGATATATCTCCTGAAATTCTTCATCGGCCCCTTGTTGCCTATTAGGAGTTGACATCGTATCTATACAAACATAAAAAAGACAAAAAAAAAAAAATTAAATTAATATGAAATACGTGTAAACAGAGAAAAAAGAATTGAGTAGATACATGATTACTCATCATCGTAATCTAAATCAAATTATTCATCAACACTTGAACTGTTATTGGGAGATAATTGTTCTTCATCATCATCATTTATGAAGTCATCATCACCAAGTCTAATAATTGGTTTTTCATAACTATAGGATCAATGTCAACTCTGGATAAAGTAACCATCTCAATGGTTTCATCCACTCGGACTCCACCGACAATTTCTAGTAAATCTAATTGTGAATTTTCAACATCATCCACTTCTGGTACATCCCATATTCGCTTATTTTGGACTACATAAACGACTTTCAATTGCTACAATATTTGATGTCATCAATGTAAAAGACTTGTTGTGCTTGGATAGCAAAGATGAAAGGCTCATTGACATACAAAAAGTGTGATGTATTGATCGATTTGTATCCTAAATCCACATGTGTCCTATTACTTTTGTTGTTATCTGTGTCAAACCATCTACACTTCAAAACACGTCTTTTGTTTGCATATTGGAAATCTAATACTTCGTCTACAACACCATAGAAATTGTTATCCACACTTTCATTCCCACTGATCTCCGCGACCACTAGAACTCCACTATTTTGTGTAGCTCGACGATTATCATGCTCTACAGTGTGAAACCGTACCCCATTAACAATGCATCCATTGTAAGAGTGCACCTCAGACGAAGGTCCCATTGCAAGTGAAAAGAAATCATCAAAGATATCTTCTGTCTCGCGCCGTTGTAGAACCTGATAATTAATTATACATTAAAATTGAATATGAAAAATGAATCATCTCTCAACTTTCAATACTATGTATACCTGAGATCTGAACCAATCGAAAAAATTGTGTTGATGTCTTATATATAAGTCAAAGGCGCTTTGAGCTTCACAATGAATTAACCTCAAGTGTTGCCTACAAAATTGATCATTTGAAAGTTATATCACAGGATTTGCCCTAGAACTTAGAAATTTATAAAGTTTGAAACGTACTTGCAATAGTCTGTTATTTCTTTACAATTGTTAAGAGTACCAATGTGCAATACGTCTTTCCTCCCCTGATAGCGTCCGTAAAGTTGATGCCCCTAATGGTCGTACCCTCTGCCTAATAATTTAAATTCACCAAATATCTCATGATCAGGAATGTTATCATGATTTCGTTCATCTCTATTGAATCTCGTTTCAATCCCACTTAGATATCGCAAGTAGAAGTTCCATGATTCATTTATTGCATATGTTTCCGCTATAGACCCCTCAGGACGTGCTTTGTTCCATACAATTTTTTTAATGTTCGTAAACTTCTTTCAATATGATACATCAAACTGTAACTAGCTGGACCCACCACTTTGGTTTCATATGGTAGATGAACTGCAAGGTGTACCATTACATTGAAGAAGGCAGGCAGGAATATTTTCTCCAACTTACAAAGTATGACTATGATGTCTGCTTGTAGTCTTTTTAAATCAATTACACATATTGTCTTTGCACATAAGTCGCGAACAAATGTACACAATTCAACAATAGTAGTGGATACGTTCTTCGGTAGGTATGCTCAAATACCAATAGGGAGTAGTCTATGAAGCAACACATGGCAGTCGTGTGTTTTCAGCCTCGATATTTTTCCATTTTTGTGATTCACACATCATGATATGTTAGACACGAATCTATCAAGAAATTTCACTGATTTCAAATACTTACAAAACAAAATCTGTTCACCATTAGTTTATGTGTACACTGCATGTGGTTTTACAAATCTGTTATCGACCTGTATGAGCAAAGACATGAAGAAGTTTGTTTCCTTCATGCATTTCCAAGGGGGCAAATTATGAGGAATTATCACCACAGACCACATACTATAAGAAGTGCTCATATTTCCAAACGGATTGAACTCATCTGAAGCTAATCCCAAACGAACATTTCGAGGATCTAAAGCGAAATGAGGAAATTCACGATCAAAATGTTTCCCCTCTACATCAACTGGATGTCACAATACATCCTCCGTTTCAACTCTCTTACCTTTATGTCATTTCATGTCAGAAGCGCCTTCTTTTGATGCAAACAATCATTTTAATCTCGGTATCAATGGAAAATGACGCAATACCTTATGTGGTATTTTTTTACCCTTGCCATCATTAACTTTGTACCGGGATTCACCACAAACGGGGCATTGTTGCAAATCTGCAAACTCTTTCCAATACAATACACAATCATACTTGCACGCATGAATAGACTCATAGCCTAGGCTTAATTCACACAATTTTCGCTTGGCTTCATAAAAGGAAATAGATATAGCGATGCTGCTGGAAACGTTGCTTTTAACAATTCCAGCAACATGTCAAATGATTTGTTACTCCAAGCATTGAGAACTTTGATATGCATCAACTTCACTAAAAAGTTCAAGGATGAAAATTGCGAACAACTAGGGTATAATTCATTACGTGCTTCGGCCATTAAATCCTCGAATAAGTTCGTGGTATCTATTTCTTGACTATTAGAGGACATTTCATTCTCAATCCTTTCTTCAATTGCATCTTCGTTTTCAATTGGAACTTGTAAATCGTTTATAAGATTCAACATCTCATTTTCTTCATCAATATTACCCTCTATACTATCTACTTCAACATTCTGTATTGAATGAGTTCTATGACTTTTAAAACCTCTAGATAAGTTTACTGGCTCTCCATGATATACTCATTCACAATATGAGGGAGATATTCCATATGTTAATAGATGTCGTTCCACGATATCTATTTTTTTTCAAATTGAATTCATACAATTCTTGCATGGATATCTTATTCATCCGGAATCATTAACATGAAACTTTGCCATATCTAAAAATTGTGATACTCCTCTATACTCCACTGATAACTTATTCCTTAGTTTAATTCATTCTTAAAAATAAATCTTTTCTGACCAATTTGTAATCCAAAATAATAACCTGGATTAGAGGATAAAGTACAAAGTTTTTATTAAGCATGAATTTTGATTAATTTAATAAACAATTCCAAGTTTATTCGGAGAATTTAAAATTTTAAACAATTTCTAATAGGTGATTTGACTTTTTCTGCCCTAATGTTATTGATTTTTTTTTTTTTTTGGCCCATAAACTAAGTCCAAAATTAAGTAATAAGTAAAAGTGGTCCATTTATTTTTCCCTTGAAAACCAAAGTGTTTTTAGGGGTATAGAGTTTAAGGATACAAACATCATAGTAAATTAACAATAACACCCATAATATTAATTACGTGTAACATCCATATTTCACAATTCACAATAACATCCACAATCCACCAAATTGTAGAAATTGTAACGTAAAAACAACAAATGAGATAGATGCTGAATGACAGTAATCCACCAAATTGCATAAATTGTAACATCCATAATAAATTGTTAAATCCATAATTCACAATTCATAATAATCCACCAAATTGCAAAAATTGTAACATCTATTATAGTAAATTAAGTAATACATAACCTTAAGAATTAAAAGGAAAAAAAAAAAAAAAAAAAACTCAATCCACAATAACATCCACAATCCATAATTCATAATTCACATTAGATTATCAACATGCTAGAAATTAAACATTAGCAACATTAATTACCAACATTATCAACATGCTAGAAATTAAACATTACCAACAATCTAGAAATAAAAAACAGTGACTTAAATTAATATACAAAATAAGAGAAAATAAATGAAATAGATAGGTGCAAACCTTGTTGAAAGCTTGAAAATAAACAACAAATTCACAAGCAATGAAGGGGGAAGGCGGCGGCGAACGGCAGCCGAAGGAGAAAGGAGAAGGCGGCGAGCAGCGGCGCGAAGGAGGAAGGGCAGGCAGCAGCGCGAAGGGGAAAGGCAGCGTGGGTGTGATGGGGGCATGGTCGGACTTGGTTCATCAACAGTTGAATCGTGCAACATCGAGTTTGTTTGGTGGCAGAATTGTTAGCAACCGAAGTGTAACATCACCACCAGTCGGACGACGTGGGTCTCCGACAAGGATGGCTGGGCTCTCCTGACGGCATGGGTTTATGGAGAATAAAGGAGGAAAAAATAGGGGAAAAGAGAAAGGGTCTCGGGCGGCTGATGAGAAAAGAAGAGGGGAAGCTAAGGTTTTAATTCACCCAATTCTGACGACCTTAAAAACCATTGGGGTATGTAGGAACTACCGTTAGGAGAGTTTTAATAAAATTTTCTCAACTTTTTTAAACTCGATTCCTCATCCATACCATCAGGATACGCACTATCTTTCGATGCCGCAATCTTAGTGTCGGGAGAGGCCCACAAAATTTTTTCCTAACATGTTTTATGTCGACGGTCCAAGAGAACGACGTCAGGAGAGTGATGTTCGTCGGGAGATCATCTTTTTCCCGAATGCCAAAAAAATGGTAAAAAAAAAAAGTCGGTTCTCCCGACGCTTTTTTTAGCATCGAGAAAATTTTCGTCGGAAAAAACCAAAATTCTTATAGTATTATCTCTAAAAATTTTGAATATTCTGATATTTTATAGCTGGGATCGAAGCATAAAGATTAATATATCGATGTTTTTATAGTTGGTAAAGATAATAAGCATATAGTTGATGATTATTTTGAGAGTTATGCTAAAAGGAAATATGTTTAAAAGAATAAAATGTATCTTAAATTATTTGTTTAAGTTCTTTTAAATTAGTGATAGTTTCACATAGTATTAAAATTGTATGATCACGTTTGAACTTCACAATGTTATTTTTCTCGAATTTATGTCTTTGTAGAAACTTGTTGATTACCTTGTGTTAATTCCTAAACCAGTTGATTAATTTTGTTAAATATGTCAACTTGGTAGTTGATATATAAAAGTTGATTATGCGAATGATTTTGAATGACTATCGTTTGCGTTAAATGAGTGAAAATAATTATTATAAACTACTATATAGATTACCTTGTGTTAATTCCTAAACCAGTTGATTAATTTTGTTAAATATGTCAACTTGGTAGTTGATATATAAAAGTTGATTATGCGAATGATTTTGAATGACTATCGTTTGCGTTAAATGAGTGAAAATAATTATTATAAACTACTATATAATTGAGATGACATAGATAAATAAAAATTAATTAGGTAAATGTTTTTAACAATATTTTTTAAAATGATATGAAAGTCAGAATGATTTTAACCTTCTATATAATTGTAAATAATATTGCATATAATATCTATTTTTTACATTAATTATCATATCAATTTTTAATTTTTACTAAAGACATTTTTAAAACAATTTCAAAGCTCAAAGTATGTTTTTGGATCAAATTTCAAAGTCTAAATGTAAAAATGAAACTTTTCAAATTGGATGAGTATAACTAATTAAAACAAACCTGAATTAAAATTCATGAATATTTTGTTTGATTTAATTAACCAATTGTAAATGACTATTGCATGTATATCTTCCAATTTTTACCTAATATTTTAGTAGAAACCCTATCAAATTACTTAAAAATAATTTAAAGTTCAAGAATTCAAATAAAACGTCTCTTCAGAATGTATGAGTGCGTCACAACATACTTCAAAAGTCAAAGTATATTTTATAAAATTAAATAATTTACACTTTTAGCTTAGTCTAATATGTGACATAGTAGATTAAAATATAAACAAGAGATGGTGACACATTAAAGTTGATGAATTTATTTAGCATGTAGCACATGGATTGGAAATAAAATAATTAGAATAACAAATAACATGTTTATGGAAATTTAAAAAAATAAAAAAATAGGAGCAGACATGCATGTGAGGGAAAACAAAAGGTGAATAAAAATAAATAGAGGTGCATGGAGAAATTGGAAGAGATAAGTCGGTGGGTTGTAATTTTGTGATTAGAGTTTAGTGGGTTTGGTCTAGAGATATTATAAACTACTAATTAAGGTTTAAAATGATAATTAATAACAAATTAATTAGTGATGAGGAAAATGAGAAAGTGTTTTGATTGGCCTTAAAGGGCAAAATGGCAAATGCAATCAAAAATTGAATGTTAATGGCCTTTTAGGCTGCTGAATATATGGAGTAGTTGATGAGAAAAAACAGGCATGAATCTTGCAATGCTTACACAATGAATATGAATTCTCTACTTTAAGTTCTTGAAAAGTTTTTGTTTTTTGTTTTTTGTTTTTTTTTTTCCTTTTAAATAATGGTTTGGTTTAAACATGGGGAGGAGGCAAAAGAAGAAATATATGTGCCCCTTAATTTGAGAACTTTTTATTTAAATAATGGTTTGGTTTAAATTAAGGGTTGGAGTTCATAGAAGAAATTTGCCCCTTCAATCCTCTTAAATGATAGGTTATGCTACAAATTTAATCTTCGATTTTTAAATTTTTGTGTATTTGATTTTGAGTTTTCAAAATTATAAATTTAGGTCTCATTTGATAATCATTTTGTTTGTAATTTTAGTTTTTAGATTTTGAAAAGTAAGCATATAAGTATCAATTTCATCTCTAAATTTCTTACTTTGTTATTAACTTTTAACAGATGTGTTAAAAAATCAAGTCAAACTTTGTTTTATTTTTTAAATTTGGCTAAGAATTCAACTTTTATTTAAGAAAGATGAAAATTATGGTAAAATTGAGATGAAATATGCTTAATTTTTGGACATTAAAAATTAAAAAAAAAAAAAACAAATAGTTTTATTTAAGAAAGATGAAAATTATGGTAAAATTAAGATGAAATATGCTTAATTTTTGGACATTAAAAATATAAAAAAATAACAAATAACAAATAACAAATAGCTATCAAATGAGACCTTAGTCTCTGAACTTTTATATTTTTAAAGTTTACAAATCTATTGAACACAAAATTGAAAGTCTCTCGAACTAAATTAGAAACAAAATTCAATTTTATATCTATTAAATAAATTAATAGTTTTTTTTTTTTATGTTTTCAAAGACCTAATAAACAAAAAATGAAAATGCTAAAAACGTACTAAAAATTTTAGGGCCAAATAGTCACAAACTCCACAATCTAAGGACTAAAACTTATAATTTGATGTAAATATATGAATGCAGATCTTAAAGGGCATTTGTTTTGTTTTGTTTTGATTTTTTTTGGAATATAGATATTTGAAATTATAAATGTCTAGAATTATAGATGTCCGACATTCTTAGATAACCATGATTGTTTTGTAGAAATATTTTTTAAGATATTTGGGAACACTTGGATAACTATAATTTGTAAAATTTATACTTAGGAATGTATTAAATTTACATAATCTTCCCATAATGCTCTTATAACTATTTATTAATTTATAACTGTTTTAATATAATTTCAACTCATATAACATACTTATTTTTTATTAATTTGAATTTCTTTTAAACTAATATAGTTTTAATTGCGGGAAGTTGCATGAAAATTTATTTTACAATAAATATTAGAGTTTATGTAATAAGATAAAAGTATTTGCAAATATAGATTTTTTATATTAAAGATTTAGCCCAGAAAAAGGAAAAGACTAAAATGGACATGGGCCCATATAAAACCGTTTGGCCACCTCATTTCGACCCTTCATCTTCTTCCGGGAAAACACGAAAACACTTCCAACCCTTTCGAGCTCCGACAGTGCATCTCCTTCCGATTTCAACCTTTCGATTTCGACAGTGCCGTCTTCTACCGCTCCGACAGTGCCGTCTTCTTCCCCATCGATTTCGCTCCAAACTTCAAAAGGTACGTTGTTCTTCTTCGTTTCTTCATTTCTTATTTTTCTTTTTCATCACTGATAGCAAGAATTCGAAAACATAGGGCTTCGTTCTTCTTCCATTGACAGTTTATATAAGAAGATAAATAGTTTTTCAAATTAGGGCTACATGCATTCTCCATTGACAGTTTTAGGTGTTTCATTTTATTATGCATTTTGGTCATAGTGTAGTCATCACAGTCATCACAGCGTAGTCATCATAGACTAATAGTCATCAAAATGTTGATTATGTGAAGATTATTTGTAATGTTGATTGTAATTTGCTAGTTTTTCGAGGAATATGTAGATAGTTTATTGTTGACTGTGTTTGATTGCTAATTATGTGAAGATTAGTACTGTGTTTCTTGTGATTTGCTGATGTTTCAGTGAATATTATGCTAATTTAGTTATTTATTGTTGTTTAATTGAAGTTATCACTGATGCTTTAGTTATCACTGAAGTTATTTATTATTGAAGTTATCACTGATGCTTTAACTGAAGTTATTGTTGTTTAACTGAAGTTATCACTGAAGTTATTTATTGTTATTTAACTGAAGTTTTTTCGTTGGCAATATGTTGACAGTTCATTGATAGTTTGTTGATGGCAATATCTATCAACAAACTATCACTGATGGATGCTATCATTGATGCTAATTTAGTTCCCTGTTTGTTTTTAAGATACTGTGATTTGATGATTGTTTATTCATAGGAAAAGTATCTATCACTATTATTGCTATCAATGATATGAATGTAATGGTTCCACATGTTTGTTTTTAGGATAGAAGTTATCACTGATGCTTTAGGGAATATGTTGACAGTTCATTGATAGTTTGTTGATGGATTTGTCTATCAACAAACTATCACTGATGGATACTATCATTGATGCTAATTTAGTTCCCTGTACTGTGATTTGATGATTGTTTATTCATAGGAAAAGTATCTATTACTATTATTGCTATCAATGATATGAATGTAATGGTTCCACATGTTTGTTTTTAGGATAGATGTTATCACTGATGCTTTAGGAAATATGTTGACAGTTCATTGATAGTTTGTTGATGGATTTGTCTATCAACAAACTATCACTGATGGATACTATCATTGATGCTAATTTAGTTCCCTGTACTGTGATTTGATGATTGTTTATTCATAGGAAAAGTATCTATTACTATTATTGCTATCAATGATATGAATGTAATGGTTCCACATGTTTGTTTTTAGGATAGATGTTATCACTGATGCTTTAGGAAATATGTTGACAGTTCATTGATAGTTTGTTGATGGATTTGTCTATCAACAAACTATCACTGATGGATACTATCATTGATGCTAATTTAGTTCCCTGTACTGTGATTTGATGATTGTTTATTCATAGGAAAAGTATCTATTACTATTATTGCTATCAATGATATGAATGTAATGGTTCCACATGTTTGTTTTTAGGATAAATGGAGAAAGAAAATAGAAAAACATTGGAAGGATCAACATCTGGGAAAAAAACACAAGAATATCAAGGTCACAATCTAATGATATTTTATAAAATTATATAGATTTGTGGTTGCTTTTTTCTTACATTTATGTTATTGTTATATATACAGGAAAATGTATTAATTGTTCCAGAAAGTGAATGGACAAATCCATTAAAAGTCAGCTCCTTCATAAATTTAGATGTCCTGTCTAACAAAGAAAAATTAGATGAGCCATCACTCCAACTATTTAGAGAAGGCCCTTTTGGGCACTTCTTAGATATGAAAATGAAAAGGATGCCCAACCAACTCATATCAAACCTTATTAGAAGGCAATGCACAACTACCAAGCAAAATATATTGGCCTTTAATTTAGAAGGACATATTTCATAATTTGGCCTCAAGGATTTTTGTTTAGTAACAGGTTTAAATTGTGATGGTTACCCTATAGATGGTATCTATAGTGAACAAGAATCAATGGACAACACAATTAGGAACTTCTTTTTCAAGACAAATAAAAGAATTATAAGAAGAGCGCTCCAACATACTTTTAATTTGTTAGGTTCTGATGTCAACATACCCATTGATATAAAGGTCAAACTTGCACACTTGTATTTTCTAGAAAGCTTCCTAATTCCTACACAAGGACATAACAAAGTAAGTTGGAAGCATCTAAAAATGTTGGATGACAAAGAAAGGTTTAGATCTTATCCATGGGGCAGTGTTTCCTTTGAACTAACTATAGAGTTTTTTAAGAAGGTTGTCATCAATAAGGCATCTTCCATTTTCCTCCAAGGATTTCCACTAGCTTTGGTATATTGGGCTTTTGAAATTATACCAAGATTATCCAACCCCACTATTGGATTTTCACGAAAAATAAAAAGCGATGGACCTAGACTTACTCAATGGGAGTCTCAAGAACTTAATAATTGGCAACACATCAACAACAATATTTTCAAAGCCACTAGTGTAAGTCTTTTATCACTGTTATTTCCTTTATTTTTATATATTATTAGCATGCTATCAAATGATAGAAACTATAACTGATGTTTCAGCTTTTATGACATAGAAGATACCACTATCAGTGATAGCTTCTATCAGTCATTTGAAATTATTGTGATATCTTCTATCATTGATAGCATGTTATTGTAGATAGAAGCAATCGGTGATAGCTTGAAATCAGTGATTGTTTCTATAAATTAGTTGTATCACTAACATCTTTATTAAACTTTCAGTTTACTGTTGCTTCATTTGTTCCAACTGAACAAGAATTGCAATCCAACTATTATGCCTATTTTGCGGAGGTGGAAAGCAGGGAGATGGATATTGAAAAAGAAAAAGAAGGCAAACAAATGTCAACCGGGAGAAGAATTGCATCATTACAAGAGGCAATTGAAGAATTAAAAAGAGGACAAAAAGATATTAAGAAAGGCATCAATGAAAAGCACAAGGAGATTCTTGATATATTGGGCCACATAAAAGAAGCTATCAGTGATAAACTTCCACAAAAAGATGAAGGTGGTGAAAAGCAATCTCAAGAATCACTTGAGAAGAACAAAGCGTCATCATCTAGTTTGGAGTTTTTAGATGCAAGTTTGGAAGTTCTAGAGGTAAAATTTGTGATTTTCTTTTTTTGTAAAGAAGTACAATAACAAAAATGATATATGCATGCAGGCTGAAGTTGACACTGCTAAGGACAATGAGACTCAAGATGATTAAGAGAATGACCAGCAAGAACAATTGCATGATGATCCTGAAGATGAAAAGGAAGATCAAGAAGAAAAAGATAAAGAAGATATAACGAAAAAGAATGTAAGTATTGATTGATTGATGATCTTAATTATAACATTAGCATGCTATCAGTGATATCTGAAATCAAGTTGTTGATAACAAACTATCAGTGATAACATGCTATCACTGATAGCATTATTGATAGTTTGTTATCAATGATATTATGCTATCAGTAATATCTGAAATCATTGATAACCAACTATCAGTGATAACACGCTATCATTGATAGTTTGTTATCAGTGATAATATAAATAATAAGAAGATTTATTTACTTGACTGATACTGATAGCACATTGATGTCATGTTATATTTGATTCCATGATTTCAGGTGATTGAAAAGACTTTTAAAAAGAGTCCAAAAAAAATATGACCAAAGGTTGTCATTGAAAATATAGAGGACAACAAGAGACCAAAAAGACAAGCAAAACCAACCAAGAAAATTTTGGAGAATGCAAAGAAACAAAAGAAAGACAAAAAGAAGGTCTCTCCAAATGTGTCTACCAAGGTGTCTCCAAGCAAAGCTACAAGGCAGTCTCCAAGGTGGAATGACGATGCTCCAAGTTTTGATCTCAAAATATCACAACTTTGATTGACAATAGATAGACTTGTTTATTGACAATAGACTTCTGTTTGACAATAGTTTGGAAATTATTTTGACAATATACAGTGATTATTATGATTTTGGAAATTACATTGTTATTTTACAAGATCAATGATAGTTATATTGAATCAATATGAATCCTTCATAAATGTGATTGATATAGTTGCAACTTTCAATTTATTTTAGAGGTTGTTTGGTTGGAGGGAAAAGAGGGCGATCGTATAGTATAAATGTGACTGATTCATAAATGTGATTGATATAGTTGAAACTTCGTATAGTATTTTGTTACTAGCGAGATCTTCTAGAGCGACACCAGCGATACCCTCTAGAGCGACACCAGCGATGGAAGATATTAGTTCCATTATTTTCATGTTATCAGTGATGGAGGATATCAGTGATAGACTCTAATCAGTGATAGAAGCTATGATTGATAGATTATATAATAAGTCAAAAACAAGAAACCTGGATTCTTTTCTTCTAACTTCATCAAAAACTTTGGAATCAAAGCATATGATTCACGTGCATCGCCTTTCAAAGACTTCATTATTTGCTCTTTTGCCCTCCATGCTTTATAATAGCTAATAGTTACTCCTCTAGAGCGACACTAATTCATAAATGTGATTGATATAGTTGCAACTTCGTATAGTATTTTGTTACTAGTGAGATCCTCTAGAGCGACACTGGCGAGATCCTCTAGAGTGACACCAGCGATACCCTCTAGAGCAACACCAGTGATGGAAGATATTAGTTCCATTATTTTCATGTTATCAGTGATGGAGGATATTAGTGATAGACTCCAATCAGTGATAGAACCTATCATTGATAGATTATATAATAAGTCAGAAACAAGAAACCTGGATTCTTTTCTTCTAACTTCATCAAAAACTTTGGAATCAAAGCATATGATTCACGTGCATCGCATTTCAAAGACTTCATTATTTGCTCTTTTGCCCTCCATGCTTTATAATAGCTAATAGTTACTCCTCTAGAGCGACACTGGTTCATAAATGAGATTGATATAGTTGCAACTTCGTATAATATTTTGTTACTAGCGAGATCCTCTAGAACGACACCAGCGATACCCTCTAGAGCGACACCAGCGATACCCTCTAGAGCGATACCAAGCACACCAGTGATATCCTCTAGAGCGACACCATCGATACCCTCTAGAGTGACACCAGCGATACCCTCTAGAGCGATACCAAGCTTTTCCTATGAAATTCTTGGCGATACTCACCTCAATTCCTAGCGAGATTTCCCCCGAGAGCGATATCCTCCTTACAAAATCCTCTAAACACAAGTTGCACAGCTTCTATCACTGATAGTATGGTATCAGTAATGCTATACAATCGTGTAACATTTGGTTGGCGATTCTATCAGTGATAGAATCTATCATTGATGGATCTTCTACAAAAATGCTTATCTACTGTCAGTGATAGAATCTATCACTTCATTGTATTAATTACTGACAGAAGCTATTACAATAGCTTGATATCATTTCTTTCAATTATTGTGGTTAAAGGAAAACGAAAGCTTCATAAATAAAAGCATCATATTGTGAAGCATCATATTGACTAAAGAATGGATATATCAACAACAAAGTCGGTTCCACTAACAAAATATTAGTAACAAGGCCTCTAATATATTTATGACAAACATCAATAACAAATTGTCTCACTATCTAATGGTTAAATTGATGACAACAAGCAACAACTACAATCTAATTGACAAATTGGTGAAAAACATTGGCTGTCTCACTATCATTGATAAATTGATGACAAACATCAATTACAAAACAAGCTTCTTCATTACAAACATCAATTACAAATCAAGCTTCTTCATTAAACAACTGGTCAAAATTTGCATGTCCTACAATTATGGCCATGACGATGACATCGACTGCACTTCGAGCTCCTTTTCTTTTCATCAATTGATAATATTCTTTGTTTACGTAGTCGTCTAGTTGGACATTTAACTATTTTTGGTAATACATTCACACCAACATCTATAGATCTCCAATCATAATGATTTCCAATAGGATAAACTAAACCTTTATAGGTTGATAACAATGTACTGCAAAAATAGTAGTCTGACACAAAAGTATATATATCTAAATTTAGCCCACAAATAACAGCACAAGCATGAGCACATGGAATCTCCACCAAATCCCAAACACGACAACTGCATGATTTATAGGCCAAATTTACCAAAAAGTGATTGTCCCCATCAACTACTTTATATTCTTCATTGTTAATAGGATCAACCTGAAAAATAAAACAGTCAACGAAATGTAATCAACTAGGTGAACTAATAGAATGTCAATGAAAACTAAAATATAAACGAAATTGTAAGTGATACTATCCCTACCTGATTAAATATTTTCAAGCTATCAGTGAAAACAAAAAATATCAGTGAAAATAAAAACTATCAGTGATAGCTTCTATCACTGATAACATGTTATTAATGATATTTTCTAATAGTTAAGGTATTTGTACCTTGAAGCTTTTTGACTGATTGTGTTGCTCTCGCAACTCAGACTCTGCCCAACTAGTCAAAATAGTCTTCATGGATAATGTTGATTGACCTTTTTCATAAAACCAATTTTGAAGTATTTCTCTAATATAATCAAGTAATGATGCAACAGGAAACTCCCTAGGCTCTTTCAAAATATTATTCAAGCACTTTGAAATATTAGTAGTCATCATATTATATATTCTTCTCCTAGAATGTGCATGTGCCCACTTCTCAAAACCAACTTTACTGAGATATTCCCGAATTGTAGGATATATTGATTCCATCCATTTCATATAAAACTCGAACTTATCAATTGTATAAGCTTTTGCACAACTATAATATATGTCATCAATTAAAGAATCCTTATAAATCAACTTCATATTTTGCAAAAGGTGTCGTAGACAAACACAATACTCAACATTTGAAAAAACATTCATAACACCTTTCGGAATGCTAAAATGCCAATCAGAAATAATGACTAATCCTTCTTGTTCACCAAAATTTTTCTTTAAATTCTCAAAAAACCATCTCTAGGATGCATCATTTTCAGAGTCAACAATACTAAAAGCAAAAGGAAAAATCTGATTGTTACCGTCAATTGTTGAAGTCGTCAAAAGAGTCCCGACATATTTACATTTCAAGAACGTCCCATCAATTGATATATTAGGTCTACAATGCTTCCAACCCTCAATTGATGCTCCAATAGCCATATAACAATACTTAAAATGCCCATTTATGTCAGCTTTATAGGCAGTAAATGTACCTAACAGAAGAAAATAAACAGTTAAGCCAAATTACAAAAGGTATATAATTGATTGATGCCTACCACCCATAGCTTCTATCACTGGTTGCAGTCCATCACCAATAACTTCCATTATTTTCATGTTATCAACGATGGAAGATATCAGTGATAGACTCCAATCAGTGATAGAAGCTATCATTGATAGATCATATAATAAGTCAGAAACAAGAAACTTGAATTCTTTTCTTCTAACTTCATCAAAAACTTTGGAATCAAAGCATATGATTCACGTGCATCGCCTTTCAAAGACTTCATTATTTGCTCTTTTGCCCTCCATGCTTTATAATAGCTAATAGTTTACTCCAAATTCCTTACGGACTTTATTCACAATATCACTAGGAGTTGAGGTATGAGAAGAATTGAATCTAAAATCATTTCTCAAACATTCAGTTATTAAGGATGAAGAAGCTTGCCTATGACAAGTTTGAATACTTTTTATAGAACAATCATGAATATCAATAAACTTCCTAAGCATCCACAAAACACTCCGCTTGTAACGAGATGTCCTCACATACCACTGACAACCATCTTGAACACATCGACACACAATTGCTCTTGAATTTGACGTTATAGTCTTAAATTCAAAATTCTTCTTAACCGCTATCAAGTAAAAACAATTTGATAAAATCTCTTTACTAGCAAACACATCTTTTTCTTTCAAATTACGAGCAATATGTATATCCATAATCACTTGGAAATCACCATCATCAATCATAAATTTAGAAGAAGGAGCAGTAGACAAATAATTCTTAGCTCCACTAGAAACAACATTAGAAGACACTTCCAAACATGAACTACTGGCATGAGCAACCAAAAGATGTCGTGTATTGTGTTCCTTAACTAAAGCCAAAAACCAAGCTATATCCTTATCTTCACTAATTTGAACTACATTTTGAACCTCATTCATAACAAAATCTAATAAAACTGAAAGATCTATAGAAGAAGTAGACACATCCAAACAAATCTCCTTAACTATTAAACCCATAAAATCTTCAAAAACCATTATATCATCTACTAAAACTCCAGTAGATTTGTAATTCACATAACAGTGTTTTTCATTCCATATTCCACTATGAAAAACAACTATTGGAATAACCATGTTTTAAAATTCCTACAAAAGTAAAACAAAAACTATTGAATAACAATATCAATAGGTTCTAATAGCTATCAAAAGCAAATATAAATCTATCAATATCATTGATACCAATCTAAAACTAGGCATGTCTTTCAATGGATATCAATAAAAATTAATGAACAAATAAAAAATGATAGCAATCACACATTCTATCAGTGATAGACATTATCAATTATAGCCACTGATATCTTCCAATACACTGATAGATATTATCAATGACAAACACAAAGCCAATGTAGCTGTAATGTCAAACATCAAAATATCAAACATCAAAATACACTGATATGTTTATAGAAAGAATATACAGTATCAAATGAAACAGTGAAGAATGCAAGTCCTAACTTAATTAATCAATCAAAACTCAAAATATCAACACAATGAACAAAGCAGAATTTCATGAAAGCACACAAACTCTGCTCACAATCTATCATGTTCACAGTGAGCTGAAGAAATCATTAGGTTCTTGAGAAAAAGAGAAAGAAAAGACTAAATGACTAGAAACTATTTAGGAAAAATTGATAAACAGAATCGAAAAAACAAGAACGAACGCTAAAAGAAAAAAAAACTCCCAATCAAAGATGAAATTGAAAAAAGAAAAACGAACTCACGAATCGGAATTGATCGAAGTATCATGGAGCTTCACGAATTGGAATTGATCGAAGTATCATGGAGCTTCACGAATGGGATTTCATGGATATTTCACCGTGACGAACGTGAAAGAAAAGGAAAGTAGTGACGAACGGTTGAAAAGAAAAGAAAGGGAAAGAGAGGGTAAATTTGGAATTTTGAAAAAAAGGAAAGGTTGACCGATCAATGTTTACTATAATAGCAAATATTAAAAATGTAGTATATATAATCACATTTTTTTCCCTTTTGTATTATTCAATGCAAATTTCATTATTATTTTGTTTGTCATTCTTCCCAATAAAATAATATACATTGATTTAAGATTTGTATAAAATAAATAATTTTTAAATTTAAATTTGAACATCTATCTAAAAAAAGAACAACTACTATTTTTTTTTGTAATTCTCTGAGTTTTGTGTAAATAGAAAATCAAACTGCGATTTTACGGTAATTACATCCAACTATACGTATTTGGAAAAAAAAGTAATAAAAAAAATAAACTCCTGATGAGTCTTATGTGTCTTGTTTCTAGAACTTCCTTAGATATGGATAAGCAAGCCATAATTATTGTGGAGCCAAATTTACCAAACAAAATCAGTTTTTGCCTTTTTGGTTTATTGATTTTTCAACTTTTTCAATTTTCCAATTTTGTAGGACAGCCATTTACATGGTGTTCCAATCCAAGGCTTTGTGTTCAAAGCATGCAATCTAAAAGTAATTAATTGTTTTGACTAAATTTTTATTGTTTGCTATATAAAACACTAATATAATGAGTAAAAAATAAAGAAAAAAGGAATTAAACAATCTATATATTCTACTTAAGGAAAGAATAATAAAGGGATTTGGATTAATATGGAATTATTCTCAACAATAATAGTAAACATTTGCTTGATTATTAAGGGGTTATTTGATCTCTTAATATTGAGTTGTAATGGATTAAGTGTATGTATTATTTGATGTAATCAATTTGCTCGAGTGTTGCCTTGCTGCATGTGGTGAATCAACGAAAAATATTTGTTGTATGTATGTTTATCTCAACTGAAACGTAATCCATCAATGGTAAATTAAAATGTGGGTTCCAATTGATTACGTTAGTTGTTATTTTACCTATATTTTATAATCATAATGAACTATAGAACCTGTCTAATCCAATATGAGAATTATGAAACAGTAATCGTAAATGTGACATATTTATAATTCTAAATAAACATGATAAAAAATAATCCAATTACGTTTATGATTTAGACTCATTATGATTGATCCATCAAATAAAATTTTATTACGATTACACCATTTTTCATTGTGATTTGATAAACGTGACTTAACTAACTCTTGTGTCACTACTTGGGAATTGGGATAAGTACACATATTTGGTGTTTGTTTGTTAAAGATAAAAAAAAAGGGCTTCTTGTGTTATTATTGTGTAGTCAATCTCCTCTTGATTTAATTTTCTTCGCACTATACTCCTCCACAGATCGACCTTATAAGACTCAGTTTGTTGGATATTTATAGTGACGAAAAAAAGTAAAACGTTCATGAAAATAGATTTAAGTATATAGATTATATTCATGGTTTAGAAATTTTAAGTTGGATTAAAACTATTAAATTAGATGACGTTTCATGTAAAAATTTAATATATGTTAAATTTGAGCTCTTTTATTTAAATAAATTATGTTTGATTTTGATCAAGTAACAACACAATTGAATTAAATTTGACTAATGTTTGAATTTTGTATTTATTTGATTTTATTTTGTATTTTGGAGATTTACTAAGTTACTAACTTATAAATAGCAACTTGTTTCTTTATTTGTAGCATCTCATTCCAAATTGAAGACTTCTCATATTTCTTTATTTCTTTTCATCTTGAGTTGAGTTGAGTTGAGAGCAAGTATCCAAAAGTTTTGTTAGATCTAAGTAGTTCAAGGTTGCGGTTTTATCAAAATTAGTCGTGGTATCCTGCTGAGGCGATGACTGTAGTCTACTTGCAACCCATGCAAAAAGCAAATAATTGTCTTCAAAATAAAGGTTATCAGAAATACATTCTCGACTATCTCTTGAATCTCCACAAGCTATTGATTTTTTTATAAGTTATTGGTTATTTCAATTTCTAACCCTTATTATATTAACTGGCTTACTTTTGAGTTTTAACAGTATTATTGTATATAGTGTTTATATTGTATCTAGTTTAGGTATAAT
Source organism: Benincasa hispida (assembly GCF_027475165.1). Classification (NCBI taxonomy): domain Eukaryota; kingdom Viridiplantae; phylum Streptophyta; class Magnoliopsida; order Cucurbitales; family Cucurbitaceae; genus Benincasa; species Benincasa hispida. The sequence goes on along the minus strand of NC_143488.1, from coordinate 50,390,355 downwards.
CAGTTGGTGTGTATATATGAACATTTTTATTTGTATATATCTCCTCCAACAAAATTCTCCTTTGATTTGAAAAGAATAGACATTCCATCCCACAGCAAAAGTATTGGAATCAACTTTGTGGAAATGTTCAAATATTAATATGAACATTTTAATTTTTTCAATAAAATTGATCTTTAATTGTTTGTGTATTTTAGTGACGGGACCTTATTAACTTCTAGGTTATAAGCTCCAATAATATAACAGGAATTAATCAAACTTTTTTATTAATTAATTTTGACTCATTTAACTATAGTTCACTCCACTATAGATCGAGAGAGTTGCACTCTTATGCAATATAGAATAAGTTTTGTCAATGAATTTAATCACTACATGCAAATTGATCATTCATGAGTTCTTCGTAATTGTAGTTAGGTCAAAAGTTTGTTTTAACATCTTACACCTTAAGAGAACCACTCATTTTACACTTTAAGTACTAATGATCTTGATCTTTAACGAATAGTTTGTTTATGCTCCAATCATAAACTAAGTCTCTCTCGAATAGTGATAGAGTGATACCCTATTGTTCAAGTCTCGAAATTAGCTCTTAAGAGAACCACTCATCTCTTTTCCTACATGTTAGAATGAATAAGTTCCATCATTTGAAGATTATGTTCTAAACTTCCTATTTATTGCTCAAGTCTACAAAATGGTAAACTCATTGAATCGACTACATAAGCCATTTTCATCTATGTAAATCAAAGAAAATGCCCTCACAGGTAAGAGTTAATAAAAATCACTCAGTCTTTTAAATCTAGTTGCACATGATCATCTTGTGAAATATTAATATTCTCAATTAATTAATAGATTTAAAAAGTGAAACTAAATATTTTGTGGTCTAGTTTTATACAAACTCAGTATATATGACCATTACTCACACGCCTCCACATGAACAATTTGGATCAAGTCATTTGTAACAATTTACAAAGTAGATGTATCTAGAATAAAATGCCCAACTTTATCTATATAATAATATAAACCCTATATGAAAAAAGGGTTATCTGACACACAATGTACACACATTATACACAATGTTATAGAAATTCCAAAGACAATTATTAAAGCATAGATGAAAATATTGAAAGACAATACAAAGTTTGGTAACCCAGTTTGGTGTAATACCATCTACTTTCTAGAGGCAGAGTGCATAAAAAAGATAATTTAAATAATATAAAGTCAAGTGATTACAACGTTGTACTTATTTGTAAATAAACGATAATTACGGTGACATACGAATAGCCTGACTTAGTAAATGATCACTTAGGCTCCCCTCAGTGTTAGACTTCCTCTCATCAATAATTTCTATCTTTTCATCTTTAAATAAAAACACTTTACTTAAAAAATATAGGTTACCCCTAAATGTGAGAAATTTTTCTTAAGATGTAGTAAAACGTTTCAATATGATCTATAAACCACCTCAAGATGAATAGTATTAGAAGCTTCATAATCACAAGGTCACTCACAAAGCTCTCCAGAAAAACCTCACAAAAATGGCTCAAAACAAATGTTCAAAGGTGTAACCCTAAATCTCCTCACCATATATATCCGTGCTAAGGATAAACGAACAAGAAAACAATCTAGTCCTGAGAAGGAAAGAATCTTTGAGGAATAATCACTTAGAATTTTCAAATAAGAAAAATATATTCAGACAAAATTAGTAATAATATAGACATCTTGTAGGACAAGACAAAGGGCAGACTAATATCTCATGGAACAACAACTTTAAAAAAAATATAGCCTAACACCAAAACCCTAACACAAGAGAATATTATTCTTGACCATGATTTACTGAGGGTATTCATGAATTAGGTTGAAATTTTTTTTAGACTCAATCCATTTGTGCGAGTTATAAATTTGTTTAATCCAAATAACCTTCATTAAAAATGAACCCAACCCAACCCAAACATGAAACATTTGGATTAGGTTGTTCAAGTGATGCGGGTCAACTATTTAAATATTTGTTCTGAAAAGAAATAAAATGTTAATAAATAAAAATTTGATTTAATTATTTTTACGTATTGAATTAAGGTTAACAACTCAATTTCAGTTTATATGATGTAAAATCTTTTTCCAAAGTGCTAAAATAAACTATTTTTTAAGAGTTGTTGGAGAATAAATTTCCGAAAAAATTAATGAAATTAAATAAAACTAAAATAAATATATGTATATCTAATTGTATCAAGTAAAAAAAAAGAATCTATATATATATATAACTAATTAATTAATAATAAGTTTGGGTTATTTGAGTTATTTTAGATGAATCCATGAACCCATTCAATCCATAAATTTTTTAACACCCCTATGATTTACCTTATGTTAGTAAAATTTGTTAGGAGTGATAACTCAATGGCAATAACTCTCAAGGGCCGTTTGTATCGTAGCTATTGTTTCATGGTATGAATATTAAATGTCTGAAATTTAAATATCTAGGATAATTAATGTGTGTTTGAATTTGCAAAAATAATTAATATTTATAAGTTAAATGAATGTGTTTAATTTACTAATTTTGTAGGAAAATTCTTATAAATAAAAAACTCCCAAAAATATTTACTCTTTATAGCAAAAAGTTCCAAAAGTGAAAATTTTAGCTATGAAGTGTAAATATTTTTAAATATTTTTTTTATATTTAAAAAAACCCAATTTTGTATATAGAAATATAAAACTAAATAATTATTTAATTAAATGTAAAAGAACAATTAATCTAGTCATAATTAAAATAATTATTTATTATATTCTTATATGGTTAAAAATCACTTTAGTCCCTAAACTTTCATAGAAGTAACGATTTAGTCTGTTATGCTTTTAATTTTGTAACAATTTAGTCATGGAATTTTACTATGCCATTTAGTTCTTATACTTTAAAATTTGTAACAATTTAGTCCATATTGTAGAAAATCATGATAAGATTTAATGAAATTTCATGCATAAATGAACCGCTAGACTAATTAGAGATTCAATATTTTTGCTAAATTAAAGTCTACATCATAAAATATTAAAAAATAACATCTAATTTTGATGGATTTTTTTTTTTTTTACGTGAAAGACTAAATTGTTACAATGTTAAAAGTATAAAGACTAAATGGTTATGTACTAAATTTATGGACTGAATTGTTACAAAATTGTAAGTACACTAAATCGTTACAAATTAAAGTTTAGAAATTAAATTGTCACTCTCAAGAAAGTTCAGGGACTAAAAGTGATTTTTAACTTTATTGATTAATTATTTAATCACTTCAAATATCAATAGATGATTTTTTTTTAATTAAACATTATTTAAATTAATAAAAATAATTAAATAAATATAAATTAATCAAAATATTAATAATTAATAATTAAATTTTATATTAAATAGTTAAAATAATATAAAATATTAATATTAAATGTATTAGTTGAAATTTATTAAGTTTAAATAATATATTATTATTTAAAAACTAATTAAAATTATTAATAATAATTAATTGATATTAATTCATTACTTAATTAGACTCTGTTCATTTTGGAGGTATAAAAATTCCAAAAGTAATAAAAAAAACAAGTTTTAAAATTACGTGTATAATAAAAAGTTTTAAAAAGTGAAATCCTATTAAATAAATAATTATATTAAACGTCTATCTCAGATCTTACAGCAATATTTGGGACACAAATAGGCCATCGTCCGTTTTCTTGTGGATCATCTATTTGGGTGGTGATCCGATGGCTGAGATTTGGCCACCTTGTTCGTTGTGATAAATACTAATGACTCATTGTGGCTAAGAATTCCAACTTTGTTGGTAAGCCTCACTTTTCCCTCTTATTCTTAACATGGGTACATATATTTTGAAATCTCAATGTCCAAAAGATTATTTCTAGAAAACTAAAAAAGTAATTTTCTTTTAAATTTCACATAATAATGATGGAACGAAATTCAGAAGAAATATATAAAATTATTAGTTCATGATTTTAATTGATACAATTAAAGTTCTTGATTTTTGTAATTCAAATAATTAAAATCCTTCATTACAATTACCTTTGAAATCACTAATGCATTAATTCTCAAATTCAAATATCGATTTTACAAAATTGACGATTAAAAAAGTTTAGATATAAGTTTCGCATAGGTTTTCAAACAGAATATAATGAATGATGTAAATTGATATCTAATGTAAAAATTAAAAATTTAAATTAATACAACTGTTAGTTTAAAGTTTAAATAGATACATATTAATATTTTTTAATAAAAAGAAATTAAAATAAATTTTAAAATCATACGAGAGGAGTGAAAGGGTACCAATCATGATAACAGAAACTGATATTCAAAAAATCTCGAAAGTCATTTACAATTTAAAAAACATTATTAAAATTTTAAAAAAATATATTATCAAAAATTTAAGTTTAACAGTTATTAAATGGGGAATAATAGGATATAAAACAAACTTTTAGCCGTTAGAGACATTTACTTAATTTCTTTGAGGTGGAGAGTATAAAGCTTCAATTTTTTTTTCTTAAATTCTACCCTTGTTATTCGAAAACTCAAATGTCTAAAAAAATATGTTTTAACCAATTGAATTAAACATAAAAATTAACTCCATTCTATGTTATTCATTCAACCTAAAAGATCTAACATTGATTATGTTTAGTCTATATCGTACTTAAATAATAATTGTGTACATATTTATAATATAAAATAAAATAAAATAATTGTGTACATAGATAAGAATATGAAGATGGCACATGTAGTAGGTTATGTGAATTGTGTGAGATTCCCTAATAGATTTTGGTTTTTTATTAAACGACCAAGAGTTCTCAAGTGGAGCACTTTTACAGAAAATTAATTAAATGGTTTAAATATTTTTCTTATATTTTGCAATTTTCAAACTACTTTTCATCATTAAATAAACCACCATTTTCAAAGAAACATTTCTAACCTTGCATAAGTAATTAAACAAAGTTATATATATATAATAAATCCAAAAATAATGTTTAAATCGTTTATTTAAATTAACGTCGAACATAATTTAATCTCCATCTGAGTTTAGCTTTGTAATTGTAAAAACTGATTAAGGAAAAATTTCAAGCGCCTATAATATACTATTAGCTAAAACAATTTATTTATTAATTTACCAAATCACTCTTAAATTTTAACTACTTATAAATGAGAGATTGTAGCTTTTAACTTTGTTACATTCTTAACAATTTAAATAAATATATTATAATAATATCATTCCATATTAATATATCTAGTCACATCTATTTTTAAAATTCAATTAATCCAATTTTTTATAACAATTATTTTTCTTAAATTTTTATTGAATAATCTAGATCAAACAAAATTAATTATATTCCAATCATATAAAATTTTAAATAAAAATATCATAATAAATTTTAAATTATATCACCATATAACTAAATTACACTAATTTAGTATTAATTTATCAAACATCTTAAACTCATTTTTTCTAATTTTAAATTAAAATTTACGAAACATTAAAAAATCGTATCAATTATTATTTTAAAAGCTACAATAATTCTAAATGAAACCTTAATAGACTAGATGATAAACTAGTAACTACCTTTTGAAAAATTATAATTTGATGTCTCAATTTTTAAAATTTTGAAAACAATATATTTTTTTAATAGTGGAGCTTGAAGTTCAATCAATTGTTTTGGCGGTTTTTTATAGATCCTTTTCAATTAATCAAAATAAATAAGATTTAATTTTAATAAATACAATGATGTTAAAAGAAAAATGAAAGAGGAAAGAGATAAAGCGGGATTGGAAGGAGGAAGAAGTCGCCGTATCCACCGCTAATGGCAGATAACCCAAGAGAAAGACAGACGAATCATTAATTGCCACGTGGACAATCAGTCCCCCTACATTTATACAAAATCAAATTCATTCATTTTCATTTCTTTTTTTTTTTTTTTTCGGAAAACTAAAGCCTTTTTATTTTTTCTAATAAACGTCTCGTTGAGGGGTCAGTTAGGAATTTTGCCCCCTCAGCCCAAAAGCCCATCTTCCCCAGCCTCTCACGTGATTCTCACGCCCCCAGCAAAATCATCATTATCACAAATAATAAATAATTAAATTTAATCTCATCAGTTTTTTTTTCCCTTTTTACATTACCTCCTCATTTATTATTCCTATTCCTACACTCCTAAAATAAATACAGAATCTCCGTCGGAAACCCAACAGCAAAAACCTCTTTAAATTCATAACTTTTGTTAAATTTCTTCATTTACCTCCATTTGTCTTTTAATATACAATCCCGGAATAATTGAAAGATTTTTTTTTAAAAAAAAAAGGAAAAAAAAAGAAGATTAAGATATTTTAATCTTGCTTTTTTCTGGGTTGGTTGGTTGGAACTATAAATAAGCAAGTAAGAAACAGAGGGGCCAATGGAAGTGATTGAGAGAAAGAGAAAAGGGGTTGCAGAAGAAGGAAAGCAAAGTATTTAGGGGGAAAAACTGGGACGCCATTCCCATCCCAGCAGGGAAGCTTTTCTTTCCTCTTCCCTTCCCTTCCCTTTAACCCTTCTTCTTGGTCTTCCCCTTTTCTAAAGTTTTAATCTTTTGTTCGATCTCTCTGTTCTTTATCATCTTTCGACTTCCCATTCAGTTTCGGTATATGGTGGTGTTGTTCTTGCTGTAATGGCAATCCGTAAAGATATGGGTAACTATGAACCTATTAAAGGAACCGATGACTGTGATCTCGCCAATGAGACTGCTATTCTCATAAATCCAGATTCCCTTACTCTTGTCTCTGTTTCTAAGCACTGTAATCAGACTGATGAAGATGTTGAGATGGCTCTTCGTGATTCACATTCCAGATCTCCTCTCCCTCTTCACAATGCCAATCCTTTAACCACTCCTGTTTCTTCTAAAATCGATGATCCCCAATTTTCTTCTTCGGCTAGACCCATTCTCCGATCTTCTGAACAACGCCAACGCCTTGTTTCGCTTGATGTATTTCGTGGTATCACTGTTGCGGTAAATCATTTTTCTTTCAGTTCCTTTCTTTTAAACCCCATGATTGCTTTCGTTTTACTTCTTTGTTTGGGTTTTTGTTAATTCTTTTTCTCCCCATGTTCGTGTTTTTTAATTGGATGGAATGATTTTGTTTTTTGTTTTTTTTTTTGTGTGTTATCACCGATTGAGATTTCTCGTAATCGTATGGATGGGAGGAAAGAACATTGGTCTCATTGTGGACTTCTTTTACTATTTTTTAAAAAAAGGGTTTTATTAAAAGAAAAAAAATCAGGATTTGACTTGCAGAATTTTACCGGCCGTCGGTGGAGCTTGGAAGAAATAATATCTGTTTTGACTTTTAAAATTCAAGTATTTAATGGAGGGGTTTTCGGTTTTTAGAAAACTACTCATTCCAGTATTAATCGTAGTTTTGATCCTTGAATGATGATATGAATTCCTTAATTTAGGGAGATAATAGGGGAAGAGATGAAACCTAATTTTGACCATATTTCCGAATTTTTAAATTGGGGAATAGAATTGAAAAAAAGTTATTACCATTATTTCTAGTTGTTTTAAAATAAAATATATCATGTTCTACAATCTGTCAACCATTTATTTGTCATCCCCTTTCGAAATAAACAAAGGGTATTGATCGGTGAAGCGCATAAAGTTTGGTAGTGTAGAATCAGGGGGGCCACTAATTGGGTTTAAAGATAATATTATACAAAACCGCGTCCAATGAAGGAGACGTATTATTTCTGTAGGACATGCATGATTCAAGCTGTGCATGATGACGCAGCAAGCAAGCTTCATAGGCTTTTCTGGTTGTCTTTAATGGCGATTGATTTAGAAGGTGCTTGAAGAAGAAGAAGACTTTAAACTCTTCTTTTTCATTTGTTTTCTGTCAGGCTTTGCCCTGAAGAAACCATGAACAAGACACTGCCTTGCGGCAACTTTACTCTTTTATGAACAACTGGTAGATAGACACGTAAAGACCCATTTGCTATCTTTTGACCCGTTCCTTTGATGTGATCTTTCACCTGTGTCTAATTTTAGGTGTAGCTGTTGAGCAAAATCGTTCTGGTGCTTTTAATTACTTTTAACAATTGTGGGTTTCCGACTTGGCAAGCTTTCTTTTTATTATCGGTTAGGCTGTGGTTTAAAGTGGCGTTTAGGATTGACATGCTTGGATACCCAACTATGGGGTGCTTCATACAGTTTTTGGTGGAAGGAAATGGTTAGAATGTTTAGAATTTTAGAGCCAGTAATTTTGATACGTTATTCTAGTTTTCTACAAGTATGATATCAAATTTGAGATTTGTTTTTTTTTTTTTTTTTGAGAGAATAAAATTTGAGTCTTATGAAAAATAGAAGAAGGAAAAGAGAGATCTGGGGTTTGACGAAGCAACTGACGTTTTTTTTAAGAAGCATATTAATTCTTAGTAGTTATTAGCTTAGCTTCTTAGTTCTAACCATAGATCGTGATGAACACATTGAATAGCCTAAGTTCAACAAGTTGACTTTGTTTTTAATTATGTCTGTTGAATGAGTGCATTTTGTTTGGTTTTGATGTTGTTTTTGGAAGTAATGTTTATACTATATGGTAAAAATGTGTGTCATACAGTTAGGGTGTTAATGCCTCTGTTCAGTTGGCCTTGGAAAATAATGGGATGACTGAATAAAGAGACTACAAAAGACAAAATGTTATGAATAACTTAATTCAATATATTAATTGTAGACATAGAAGGGCTCAACCACAGTCCAACGAAAAGGAAATTAATTGCTTCATTTCAACCTTATTTGTTTGCAGCTAATGATAGTGGTGGACTATGCTGGTGGGGTTATGCCTGCAATAAATCATTCACCATGGAATGGTTTAACCCTGGCTGATCTTGTAATGCCATTTTTTCTATTCATTGTTGGAGTTTCACTTGCCCTTGCTTACAAGGTAGTTCTTTATTCATTGACCTTTTAACTTACAACCAACTGAAAACCGCACAACACAGATATCTTTATGTTTAAAAAAGTAATTACAAGTTTACTTTATAATTGGGTCTTGGCATGTTACAGACATTCCTTTACTAAGCTTGAAAATTTCAAAAACCAAATTTGAATGGTTTGGAGTTTTGTATGAGATAATCCACCTTCTATGTTCTTCCATTATTCCAACTACTTTTTACCCCCAAATTAAGATGATTATTGTTGTTGTTGTTCCATTTTCCCCACGTGAAGAAGTTTGATTTTATTTCCCCTCCCCTTTACCCAGAAAATTCCAAGCAGAGGCATTGCAACTCAGAAGGCTGTGTTACGGACGTTGAAGCTTTTGTTCTTAGGCCTCTTTCTTCAAGGTAACTTACAATAAATATAATATTTATGGATTTTTCCTCTGCTGAAGTTAGAATGCGTTCTCTCATCTAGAAGGGAATTGATCAAAACTAGTAAAGTTCCTAAATTTCATTGAATAAGATATTGTTTTAAATATTTGAGGGAGTTAGGTACACTACATTATTTTGTGAGGCTTATGCTGAAATAGTAACCTTCTCTGTTCAGGTGGTTTTCTTCATGGCGTAAACAATCTAACTTACGGAGTGGATATCCAGGAAATTAGATGGATGGGAATCTTACAGGTAAAATTTTCCTCTACATTGATGATGGACCATTTTTTTCTTCACTTTTTACTATTTCTTGTTACTCTTTTTTAGTTCTTTGATTTGATGGTTTCTTTTTTCCCTTCCCTTCCCTTCAGAGAATAGCAATTGCATATTTTCTGGCAGCTCTATGTGAGATATGGCTAAAGGGCAGTGATTATGTGAATTCAGAAACTGCACTGCGGAGAAAGTATCAATTACAGCTGTAAGATTCTTGTACTTCTTTTCTTCTCTAACTTTGTATCTCTTCAATCTGATCTTTTAATTTTCATTTTTTAATTGCATTGCATAAAGCCGAAAATTAGGTTAGAAGAATATTGGGTTTCTTTAATTCACTCTTTAGTGTCCACCGTCGAATTGTCAATATTTCCACGTTTCTATGGACTCGATATAAACATGAGGCGTGAATCGATATTTCCATTTTATTGGTGAAAAATTCACAAAAGATAAAAAGATAAGCAACAAAATATCACTAATGTAATTATAATATAAACAGTAGACATGTTAACTTGTTTACAAACCATAAAATATTTAGTTACTAATTTAAATTTATTTTTTGAATTTTTTGTTTTTTATAATTTTTTTTTCAAAAATATCCATCAACATCAACATCTTATCTATATATTTTCATTGACATTTTTGTAAAATTAAGACCTCGATATTTCCGTCGACATTGGCATTTTAACCAACCGTTTTTCATGAACATATTACTTTGATCTTGCATCACCTATCAATTACTTTGCTTAATAGTTGTGTGATATATATTTCATCAAAATCTTCTTGATATATGGAGGGCTAGAATTGTTTGTTTATGAAAATGTTCCTTCGACAAGAATGAAGCATTTGAATTCACATAAGAGATTACTAATTCTTTCTTTCTTCCATTTTTGTGTTATATTATATTTATTATAAATATTTCCAACTTCCTCTGTACAGGGTTGTCGCTGCTGTCCTGACAACGTTATATCTTGTGCTGTCATATGGATTGTATGTTTCTGATTGGGAGTACCAAGTTCCAAGTCTAACTACTTCCAATGTGGCTTCTCCAAAGATATTTTCTGTAAGCATTGAATCTTAAAGTCATATTATTTTCATTCAGGGGTTAAGAATATCAGAATAGTTATAAATTGGTCAACTGAATTGCTGTCTCAATCAATGCCCCAATTTCAGGTGAAATGTGGCACACGTGGTGACACTGGACCTGCCTGCAATGCTGTGGGAATGATAGATCGTAAGATATTTGGTATTCAACATCTATATAAAAGACCTATTTATGCACGGTCTGAGGTAAATATTTGACGAGACTTTTTTTACCCCTCCAAAGACTATGCTTATCCTTATAAATTCATGTATCTTTTTTTGTCTGTTCTCAGCAATGCAGCATTAATGCACCAGACTATGGTCCATTGCCTCCTGATGCTCCTTCTTGGTGTCAAGCTCCTTTCGATCCCGAAGGACTTTTAAGGTATCCATGTGTCTTCTGATTCTAACTATAGAAAATCATAATAATACGTTTTGTTAATGCACAAAATTTATTGCAGTTTTCAGTTTGTTTGTTCTTATTGTATCTTGTTGCATTTTGCAGCACAGTGATGGCTGTTGTGACCTGCTTGGTTGGCTTGCATTATGGGCATATCATTGTGCATTTCAAAGTGAGTAAGACACTATGGCTTACATTATACTTTTACATGCATTTGTGTGTCTGTTCTATAGAGGAAAAAACAGTTTCTTATCTATCTTATCTACTTGCAGGATCACCGAGACAGAATGCTTCATTGGATTATACCTTCTTCTTGTCTAATTGTGCTGGCCATCGGCTTGGACTTCTTAGGTGAGTGAGATTCGTGCAAAATGATGATTTTGATTGAGACTGAAGGGGGGACTGGGTCAAATAGTAACACAAACTCTTTTGCAGGGATGCATATAAATAAGGTTCTTTATACAGTTAGTTACATGAGTGTCACTGCTGGTGCGGCTGGACTTCTCTTTACCGGGATATACTTGATGGTATTAAACAGCTTCATTCTCTGTTCCCTAGGGACTCATGATTTGTTTGCTAACTAATAACGACAAGCATGGTTAACGATTGTTTGTGCAACGGTTGTGTGTAGGTTGATGTGTACAGATGGAGACGCATGAATGTGGTGATGGAGTGGATGGGAAAGCATGCGTTGGTAATATACGTTCTGGCCGCCTGCAATGTTCTGCCTGTGATTCTTCAAGGCTTCTATTCAGGGCAGCCTCAGAACAACATTGTAAGTTTGCTTCACTAAATGAAATGACACTATCTAATCCTCATTACTATAGTGATTGATTCTAAGTTGTTATGTTGTGCAATTGCCAGCTGAGGCTAATTGGAGTTCCAGCGTGAAGATGGTGCTTGCCAAGGTCTGTCCTTTGGAATATATAGATAGACTAGACCACATTGCGTCGTGATGTCGATTGGTGGTTGATTGATATTTTCTATTAAAAGAGGAACAATAAAATAGAGAGGTGAGGTACATGCTCGTTTGCACGCTCGATCAAGCACTCGCTCGGCTCGTGTCTAATAGAAAAGATTAGTTTAGTTTAGTTGTGTAAAATATTTAGAAGGAATGAAATGGAAGTTATATATATATTTTGGTGCTCTGCCTCCATACATTACTCCACTCCACTCGTTGTATACCAAGTTCCTACAAAAGCACTGCAATTTTAGAAGATAATGATGACCTTAAATCTTTCCTTACTTTATGAAGGAAAGTTATATGATGATATCATTTGATTGATTGATTGATTGAATGAATGAATGGAGGATGAATGAATGAATTCTCTACTTTTCTATTCAAATACACACACACACATATATATATATATATATATATTAAGTTTCTTTCTTGCTATTGTTGACAAAAACATGTAGAGCAAATGATATGAGGCTTTTCCACATAGTTTATACATTGGTGAATGATTAGACTAGACTGTTACAGAATAATCCTCTTTTCGAAAGTTAATCTTTGAAGAATCTGATTCAATTCAACAAAGTGGAATACCAAACTTTCTTTTCCCAAAAACACTCTCCTTCCATGTCTTTAGATGCCTTCACTGTTGAAATATAGCCTTTCATGTTGATACCACCTTCGGCTTCTTTCTGATCCTTCTTCTGTTTTCTCTTGCCCCCTCTTATTCCATCCGTTGATTTGCTAATAGTACCAATTTAAGGGGAGAGTATAAAAGTAGCCTATCTATCATTGGAAAATTGTTTTTACAGATGCCAAGTTGTCGAAGATATTTTAGATATAACAAAATATTACGAGTTATCACTGATAAACACTGAAATTTTGTTATACTTGTAAGTGTTTTGGTTAAAAGCAACTTGAGATAAAAATTAATTTTTCTATCATCCTTTATTAATCAACCCTGTAATTGTAAAAATAGGAATGTGCCATCTACTTTAACGCATTCAATCTTCCAACCCAATTAATTTTTTTTAAGACAAGATTGAAAAACAGTTTTGAGATTATGTCAAAAAGCATGAACAATTTCATTTTCCTGTGGTATTAACAATATTTTCAATAAAAGAAGAAACCCAATTATTCTTGAGCTCTAAAAATAAAGTAAAAAATTTGGGATACCGTTCTGATCAATCAGGAAAAATAATTTAATTATAATTTTATCTAAAATTTTATAATTCATTTATAGGGATTTTTTTTAAATAATATTTTTTTAATAAATAATGATAAAAATAGGGTTGGTGGAAACAATTTCTAAGAATAGATGTTTTGGGAAAGTATTGAAAAAATTAGAGCAGTGGAATCGTGTACCGGGTACACGATTTCTATGTGGCACGGGTACACGAGTACCGTTTAATCCAGTCAGCACTACGTCGGTTGACTGGTTGACCGGTCAAGCAAACTCGTGTACCCGGTACACGATTTGCTTATAATTTTTTTTCTTTTTTTTTTTAAAAAAAAATTTGTTGACTATTGTTTTCTTAATTGATAAACTTAATTATTAAACTTAATCCCTTAATTACTAAACTTAATTATATATTTAATCTACAATGAAAACATCTTGCACTCATATTAAAAAAAAAACCCATGATATTAAAGAATATTTATAATTAGTTCTTTAATTTACAATTTGAAAATGATACAATGTGGGATTTAAAAACGACCCCCTGGTCCTTACCCCTCATGGAGTTGCCTTCATGTCCCGTCGTCTACGACGAATACGTCTTCGATCGGTGTCAGCAACATTGAGTCGTCTTGTTTGTTGAATAATACCTTCTACGTTGACCAATGTTTGCTGTCACATTGAACCAATTCTGGTAAGTTATTCTACACTGAATATTGTTGAACATCGCCAATAAAATTATTTTGTACAAAAAAAAAATATTAAACAATATTCATATCATATATATGAAAAATGTTTGATTTTAAATCTCTTACCATGCAGTAATAGTAAGCGTCGTAGGTGTGATAAATCACCTCGTGATCGAATTGTACCAGGGAAAGTAGTCTGATATAGCTGACCCGTTTGTTAATTCTTCATGTGCACAACGATCATGTCGTCCATGCCAGTAGGATAAATATTCTGTATGGATTCGACGCCAGTCTTGGTCGTGCTTACCTCTTAAATCAATCTGGTGTAGTGCTGGGAGTGTATATGACAACGAAGGTATCGTTTGTCGTAGACCGAACTGTCTCAGCACACGATCTATATCACTCTACTATATGGAAGCATATAAGAGGGCTAACGGTCAACCAGATTGTTCTCCTTGAAGTTTTGTAATTTTGAACATCCCATGAGTTTTGCACCGACATGCCTGTATCCTCCAAGCACAACCATCACTCCATGATTTACGATAATTTCATAGTATTCTGTCACACAATATTTTTTTACATCAAGCTGTAAATCTTCTTTCAACTGTTATAGTTAACAAAAAAAAAAAATGTTAATAGGTCAACCCAACAAACTCCAATTTTTAAGTTTAACATATAAGATCTAAATATTATACATTTAAATTAGACCAAATCTAAGATTTATAAATTACATATTTAAATCATTTCAAACAAATAAAAAAAATATAAGATTTAAGATCTACAAACATATACATATAAGATCAGCCCAACAAATACATATAAGATTTATAAGTTTAACATACATATATTTCTAAGTTTAAATCGACCCAAACAAATAAAAAAATATAGGATCAACCCAAAAATATACATAAACTAGATTAGCCCAAAAACATACAAATAAAAAAATATAAGAATTTTATTGATCAGTCCAAAAATATACATATATAAAAAAACATACATAAACTAATCAATAAAAAAACATACAAAAACATACATATACATACTGATCAGCCCAACCCAAAAAGATACAGAGAAAGAATTCCAAGATTTACCACATAAATATAAGATCAGCCCAAACATACATATATTTCTGACTTTAAAATATATTGAAAAACATACATATACATACATATCAGCCCAAAAACATACATAAATTAGAGAAAGAATTCCAAAATTTAACACATAAATATAAGATCAGTCCAAACATACATATACTTCTAAGTTTAAAATATATTGAAAAGAGAAAGAAATATACACATAAGCGAGCAAAAATCGGTAGCCAAAGAGGTAGATTTTGGTGAGGAACAAATGGAGGACTCGGTGAGAAAAATCGAGAAAAATCGGAATTTTGAAAATTTTCGTTGAGGAAAATTGAGGATTCGGTGAAATGGAGGTCTCGGTGAGGAAAATCAACAAGATTTTGAAAGGTAGAAAGCAAAATAGAGGAAAACGATCGAAGATATGACGAAATCGACAGAAATTGATGGAGAACCCAAACGTTTCGGTGAGGAAGAAGAAGGGGCAGGTGGAGATTTTAATGCGAGGAAGTCGTGTACTGAGGTACACGACTTAGGGTAATCGTGTACTGGGTACACGATTTTCTCAGTTAAACCTGCATGACTGCCACGCCAGACTGTGCGTGCCAGGTGGCCAGGTACTCGTGTACCCGATACACGATTTAGAGCTTATTGTGTACCCGGTACACGATTAAGGTGTAATCATATATCCGGTACACGATTTAAAAACCTATTTTTTGGGAATACTTTCCCTCCAACCCTATTTTTGTCATTATTTATTTAAAAAAATCCATTTATAGAGGTAAATATTATTTTGATTTCTATAGCTTTAGTTCATTTTAATTCCTACACTTTCAAAATGTTCATTTTGGACCAAACACTTTTAACTTTTGTTTATTTTGGTGCTTGTATTTTGGAAATATTCATTTTGGTTCTTGAACTTTTAAAAAGTAACTATTTTGGTATTTTTATTTTTAAATTTTTTTTATCATAGACCAAAAGATCACTATTTAAAAGGATGATGGATACTGAAATGAACCAAATTTGAGAGTATAAAGATCAATTTTTTTTGTGATGATGAATATCTCATTTATTTAATAAAAAAATTAAAATCATACCAAAATTGATGAAAGCTAGCCAATATGGATTTAGAAAGTCATTAACTAAAAAAATCATTAATGAAAGGATATTCTTGATCGAATCTAACTGAATTGGATATATTAACACTCTTTGACATTATCAAAATACCACAAAGCATCCAACCCAAAAACTTTTCTTGTATGATTTTCGATTGTTTTATGGAATGTAATTTTTCAGCTTTTTAGAAATGTTGTTTGAAAATTCTTGTTATTTTCTTCAAGGAAAGTCATAGAATTTTTTTTAATGTAGTTTATTAAAGATGAATATACTTTTCCTATGTTTTGAGAATTATCATTTTTAGTTTTAGGGTTTATTTGGTTGTTGAAGCTAGCTACTCCCAAGGCTTTTTATAAGCCTCACTTTCAATTGTACTTTTTATATAAGCCTCATTTTCAATTGTAAGGAACAACTCATGGTGAATGAATATTCAAATTTCTTTACTTTTTTTTTTACTTGCATAGAACCCCATTTGTAATTATTATGTGTAGTTAAGTATTGCATGTCTAGAAAAACTCAAGTTTATTGGTTATCAAACTTGTAAAGGCGTTTCTTCTTTGAAGAAAATGGATTTGTGAATAGTGTTTAGACATTCGAGTTGTCTTCGTTTCTTGGTTTTGACCATCTCCAATGGTAATTCAGTCCCTAATTTTTCTTTGATTTGTGTTAATGGGTTTTATGGCTAAGTGTTTATATTTGAGTCTATTCGAAAAGGATTTTTTTTAATTTTTTTTTTTATAGAACCTAAATTATATTGAATGCTAAACTATAATAGAATTACAAGCTAAACTAATTTTTTTTGAAGGTACTCGAATGCTCCTAATCTTGAAATGCACTCAAGCACTAATTCATTCACCCAAATATTCCAAATATTTCTTATTTACTCCTCTCTATTTATAATCAAATTCCATAATGAACTTTTCTACCTAATTATTAATATACCCTTAATATCCTTAAAAATTCTAATACCATTCCGAACCATACCTGTTTTGATAAATTTGGATTTATGAGTAAACAGTTATCCAGAAAACTTTCCATATTTTTGGAGCTGTCAATTTAGGAAACTTGTGAAATTACCAATCCGATTTTCTCATCCTTATTTTATTGAAGTTTTTATCTTTTTGGTTGATTAACCTTCGGTTTTGTATGTGAAGGATCTAAAAATAATTAACATATTTAAAAAAAAATAATGTTTTTTTTACAGGATAACTTATGATTAGATAATGATGGGTGCACAAAAAAGGTACTACTTAAAATGGATTTGAGGAGCCGACCAAGCGGCTAACCTCGAAACCTATTTGTGAAAGTCTTTTTGCAACACTACTGCAACTTACTTTGGTGGTGAATTTTGTTGTTAATTTGCCTTTGTGTGCTGGATATAGACTTAGATGTCGTTCGATTGTTTGTTTTTTTAGAAGGTAGATAACCGAAATTTTTAGATGTCTAAAATTATAGATGTTCGAAGTTATAGATATCCCGCCTCCTTAGATAATCATGTTTATTTTGTACGAATATTTTTGAAGATATTCTAAAATACTTAGATAATTGTATTTGTTTTGTAGGATTTCTATCCACTAATGTCTTAAATTTAGATTATGTTCTAAGAATGCCTTTACGATTATTCATGAATTTATAATTAATTTAGTATAATTTGAACTTATATAACATATTTATTTTCATTAATCATTTTTCTAAAATTAATATACGTTTATTATTTATTTGTCATTTTCTCTAATACATATTCATTTAAGATTTTTTATAAAATAAATATTAATTTGCATTTTAATTTGGATATATATATTTTTTAAATAAAAACAATAAAATATAACAAAAAACAGTGAGAACATATTTACCAGTATTTATTTTAATTATAAAATAAAAATAAAGAATATATATATATATATATATATATAAAGAAAAAAAAAAAAGGAATCTCAAGATGTTCGAGCAACTTACATTATTGTAAAACAAACGTAGAAGTCCAAATATCCACCCCATGAAAATCTTAGATTATTGCCAAACAAACAGCTCGTTAGATTACATGCTTCAATGCAATTTGACATTCTCTCTTACACTTTTCCGTTGAATTTAAGCTTTTATTTATTGAGTCTACGTTCTTTTGCATTGATAAAGTATTCTTAAGCATCTAGCATTGGATTTTTCTTAGTCTTTGTTCTTTATTGCAAGTCTTGGGTCTAGGTCATTTGCCTGTGTTTAGCTTTTAATTATAGTAAGATTTGCCACAAACAAGCTTTTTGGTGTCATCTAACATATTTTTGTTTAGTGAGCCCAAAAGTTAAGAACTTTGACAAAATCAAGTGATAAAATTAGATTGGTGATGTCCCACAAAGTTCTTTAGATTGACACAACTCTAAATATAGGAAGTTATATGGACAACACCTTTGACTTTGAGGACGATAATTGTTTATCTAGAATTCCTAGAAAAATATGTTTGGTATATGGTTGATCCTATTTCAATTTGTTGAAAAAAGAAAATCAAAGTAAATAAAAGTTTCAATATTTGTTGATCAAATAAAAGAAAAATGAAAATGAGAGAGTGAAATTCAAATTTGTTGTTAAAGTAGAAAAATGTTGGTGATTCAAACTTTACATGAAAGATCACCTTTATATATGTACAAAGGTATTAAAATAGATCACCATTAAAACATAAATTTACATACCTTAAAAATAAAAATAAAAAATTGAAAAAAAAAATCCAACAATAAAATAAAGAACATCAAACCATTAAATTTAGAAATTAAATGTGATAAACAAAACTCATAACTCAACACGTCTCCTTGAAGTTTTTTTTCGTCACACCCAGCTTCTAGCGTAGAAACACAAACTATCTATGAGGTAGAGCTTTTGAGAGAATACTGACGAGTTCATCAATGATTTCATCCTCTTTCTCTTTCTTTCTTTGCTTCTTTAGATTAATAAAATTCTGACTTTGATGTGCTTTGGTCTACCAAAGACACTAGGAACCTTTTTATCACAAAACCTGTGTATAGGTTCCCTGCCTTAAATTGAAAACTACCAAGCAATTTTTAAAACCATATTGTAAGATTTGCAGCTGATGCCACATAAATATATTCAGTTTCAAAAGCAGATTTAACGACAATTACTTGTTCTTCCAAGAGAAAATACATAATTGAAAATACTTTTAAAATTATAAGCACAATTAGTCCAATCAACATGTATTAATTCAAGTCTTTCTTTTGGAAAAGGTACACCGTGCATCTTCCCTTCTTGAAAATTGTCATAAATGTGATCATCAATGGAGATGAAATTGGAAAAATGATTGATCGATTGAAAAGCGGGTGACTAAATTGAAAACCTTCTAAAGAAAAACCCTCAATCAGTGCAACACACTATTTACAAGTAATAAAAAGATTAGAAGAATTCCAAGTCGTCTCCTAATGAATGGTCATTCAACATATTTCAACTATGCTATGCTAACCAAGTAGCAAATGATTTTTTTCTTTTTAGAAAAAATTGATAATTTTTGAATTGCAAAAAAAAATTAGTAAATAAGGAAATAAATCAAATTTCAAGTATATAAAAAGAGAGTGATTCAACATGATCATACTTAACTATAAGGAGTTGTAGCTTAACATGCAATTGTAAATCTGAGTTCAAATTTAATACATATGATGAATCAGACTCAACACCTATTCGACCTTATTTAAAGTATTTTTAAGAGTCTAAGTCATTAAATCTATATTTTCATGGCTAATGCCTAATGCAAACTTAGACCATTAGAATTACAATCCATTGATTCTAAAGGTTTTTCCCAATATCTAGGGTCAAAAGCAAGGTCTCATGTCTAAGCTCCTTTCTTAGATTGTTTTTATGAAATCCAAAATTTATCTAACCATTCTAGTATCAGATTCGACTTTAGTATATTAGTTTAGGAAGCCAATCTAAACCAATAATAAGAATTTTAATAAATAAGAACAAATCATGCATTAAGATTAAGCTTGAAAGGACCGAATCCCACAACAGAAGCGCATGAAAGCATGTGCTTTTAATTTAAGTTTCGAGTATAAAGAGAATTAAACATATTACATTAAGCATGCTTTAAAAAAAACAAATTCTAAGAGAAGCGATTACCTTTGAAGACTACTTCTAGAGAAGGGATTTACAGAAAAACCTTTTCTCTGTGAATGAGAGATTGTGAGAGTGAGAGAGAACTATGAGTCTTGAGAGATTACCAGAAGAACCACTTCTTCTTCTTTCCGTAATGCAGAACCTTTCTGCATATCCAGTGAGAAGGTAGATAACTCTCTAACCCACTCTCCAACTCACTGCAAAGGAGTTAATTTTAATATCTAATTTAATTTAATTTAAATTAAATTAAATTAAATAGTTATTCATTAATCACATTAATTAATCTTAATTAATTAAATATCACATATTTAATTAATATTACATTTGAATCATATTCAAAATGTATTTCCCTCTAATAACCTATAGTTTTAATGTGTATCACATTCACAATAAATTTAACCTATAATTTTAATTTGAAATACATTCATATTAAATTTAACATATAGTTTTAATATAAATATCATTGATATTAAATTTAACCTATAGTTATAATATAGATCTCATTCATATTATTTAATATTTGAATCTTATTCAAATACATTATTCTCTCATATTATATAGTTTAATTTTGAATCTCATTCAAAAATAACTTCATAATATAATATATCTATATACATTTTATTAAGTGTATCATATACAATTAACATAAATTCCATTATAATTTGAAGAATTCAAATTCTTCCAGAACTAAATATTTCATGTTTTATCCTTAATGAGAACCTAATGAACCTACAAATTAGAAGCTCCAATGATACGAGATTAAATTAATTAAACTTTTTAATTAAATTAATTAACTTTCATTAACTATGGATTACTCCACTAAAGACCCACAGCTGCACTCTTCGGACTGTAGAATATTTCTGTGTCCATGGCTATAACCAATTATCAGTAAGTCAACCCTTCATGAATTGCTCGTAGCTATAGCTGGGTCAAAGTATCATTTTGCCCCTATAATTATCTTTTACTCCTTAAGTCCTACTGATCCTTTAATGAACAACCTATTTATAGTTCTACTATAAACAAATCCCTCTCGGGCCAATGAAAGGGAGAGGGCCCATTATTCAAGACCTGGAGTCAACACTTAAGGGAGCAATTAATCTATTTACCCTAAAGATGAGAAAAAGTGAATTTCATCTTGTGTAGCTATGTTTTCCAACTCCCTACTTGGACAAATCCTCAAAATGATAAATTTATTGAATCTGCAACTCGAGCCACTCTCATTCATATAAATCAAAAGACTGCCTTTATAGATAGAGTTCATAACTCACTCAAGATTGAGATCGAGATACCAATGGTCATCATATGAAATGTTAATCTCTTCAATCAATAGTGTTATAAAGAGATATTGATCATTTCGCGGTTCGATCTTATACAAACTCTTTTTGTAGGATATCACTGCTCGCATGTCTCCATAATGTGCGATTTGGAAAAAACTGTTTGTAACAGTTACAACTCTTATAACATTTATAAAGTGGACTATATCCATAGTGTCACCAGGATAATGCACCCAATCTTATCTATAAACTACAAACCATTTAGATTATTACTAGAACACGATTCAGCTTTATGTCTACCACATACTGTTCAAGTGACATAAAATAACCTTAGATCTTAGTTTATTGGATTGAGTTACACAATTCTAATGGTCAAATAAAATAACTCTTTCTTGTATTAGGTAAATGAATTTTGTTTATACATTACAAACCATGAGAGTTAGAGCACAATCTCTAACAATCGACCATTTGTCCTAAAGCTTATGGGATGTATACAAAACAGCAACAATTAGAATAGAGTAATGTACACTAATACAATGCACTAGGGCATACAATATATCCAGTAATAGAGTTAAGACACTAAATCTACATGTTAGGCTTATTCTCTTTTTCCTTAGGACATTCACATATTCGAATCCCAAGGAGAAGATTAACTCATAATAGAAAAAATAAATAACAAAAATTGAGATGAAAAAAGCTCATAATAAAACAAGTAACTAAAAGAAATTAACATAATTCCAAAATTTTCCTTCTTTTCATCTAATCCGTTCCTCATTTTTCAAGGGGATTCAAGTTATTACAACCCTGACTTTCAAATAGGATTGGATCGATTAGCAAGGAAGAAATTAAGTTTATTGTGCAAAATTAAAATTAAACTACAAAAGTAAAACGTGAAGGAACTTATGAAGGCCCTAAGTGAAAACATGGATCGTTCAAATTTTTGGTTTTTCATAGAATGCAAAATTACATAAACAAAATTATGTAGTAACAAAATTTACAGCATGCCTAATAAATGATAAAAAAAAAAATTAGGGTTTGAGAAACCCTACCCTTGAAGAACCTTTCTTCACAAATTTCCTCTTCCAAATTGTCATATCTGAACAATTCACGAACATCCAAAATGGCCAGCACCAATTGGAGCCTCTTGTTGTCTAATGGGATGAGAATCTTTAAGGAGTTGAGTGAGTTCTTAGTTTTAGAAAAGAAGGATAGGAAATTGAAAGGAGAAGGAGAGGACTTTTTTTTGGGGGGGGAATTTTTCTCAAAGAAAAACTACTTGATCAATCTCTGTAATCTCTTTTGTGAAGAAGAAAAACTTCCTATAATAACCACTCCTTCATTGTGAGTTGTAGAGAGAATTAAGGGGAAGGAAGTTATTTCCCTCCCTTTAAAATTCAAAAATAAAAATAATTAATAATAAATTAATTAATTTTAATTATATATATATGTGTGTGTGTGTGTGTGTAAAACTATATGTTATATCATATAAAACATATAATCTATAGTTTAATACTGTATCATATACAATATAACCTATAGTTTTAATTCTCTCATCAATGATATTTAATATAAATCCCATTTATATTAAACTTAATTATATGAATCCAATTCACATAATTAATATTTGAATCATATTCAAATATATATTTCCTCTCAACTAAACTTTATATTATAATGTATCAAATATAATTATAGTAATTATATCATATATAATTAAATTAAATTAATTATATCACATATAATTAATTCCCTCATTTAATTTGAACAATTCAAATTAATCAAAAATTGATTCTCATTAAATCCCTGTTGAGTTTCATAGGGGACCTCATGGACCTGTAGATTGAAGCTCTGATGGTACTTGAATAATTAATTAAACTTCTTTAATTAGATTATTTAACCTCCATTAACTGTCAGACAATTCATTAAAGACCGACAGCTGCACTCTTCATATTATAGATATATTTCTGTGTCCATTATATATAACCAGTCAACAGTTCGATGACCATTCATAAATTACACGTAAGTACAGTTATGCCAAGAATACTGTTTCGCCCCTATAGTTACATCTAACTCCTTAAGTACCACTGATTCTTCTAATAAACAATAAGTCATAGTCCAACTATAACCAAACCCCTCTCTGGCCAAGAGAAGGTGTGGCGCCAGATTGTTCAAGCCCCGAAATTAGCCTTTAATGGAGTAGTTTATTTACTTACTGTAATATTGGGGAATGAGTGAATTCCATCTTGTGTAACTGTGTTCCCAACTCCCCAATAAGATGAATCCCCAAAATGGTAGGTTTATTGAGTCGGCGATCTAGCCACTCTCACCCATACAAATCGAAGGACCGCTTTCATAGGAAGGAGTTCATAACTCACTTAGGATTCAGGTTATGTCACCTATGATCATCCTAGTGAAATGTAAGTCTCTATTATAAATGACGTTATATAATGAGGCTAGTCATTTCGTGGTTCGGTCTTATACCCCCGCTCACATGTCTCCACATGAATATCAAGATCATATCATTTGTAGCACTTTATAACAATTGTAACATCTACAAAGCGAGTCTATTCGTAGTGTCACTAGGATAAGGTATCCAGCCTTATTCATCTACTACAGGCCATTTAGGTTATCACTTAAACATGATTCACCTGTATGTCTTTACATACATGTTTAAGCTACAGATGATAACTTTGGATATTAGTTTATTGGTTTTTTGGATTTAGTGCTACTAAATGTCAAATAAAATATCTCATATTTTATTAAATAAATAAAATATTTGTACAATACAATTACAAACTACAGGACCCTACAAGATTTAGGGCATCAACCCCAAAAATCTCCCATTTGTCTTAAAGCTAGTGGTAGTGGGGTGTACAATATAAAAGTCACACTAATATACAAGTACATAAAGCAATAAACTAGGGCATAAAACGCACCTAGTACAAAATCTCTCACTTTCCTTAAACTAAATGTGGTATGTCCCATAGACCCATACTCTGCAGGTGACCCTAAAACACTTTAGCTGTGAGGACTTTTATAAATGGATCGGCAATAGTGTGCTCTGAAGCCATCTGCATGACGATCACTTCCCCTGATGCTAAATCTCTCGGATGAGATGATATTTTTGCTCAATATGTTTCCTGCGCTTGTGACTCCTAGGCTCTAAAAAATTAGCCACAACACCACATTATCACAATAAAGAGTGATAGGCTTTGACATGTCTATAACTACTTCCAGATCTGTTAGGAATTTCTTGAGCCATACAACTTTCTTAGCCGCTTCACAAGCTACTACGTACTTAGCCTCCATAGTGGAGTCAGCAATGCACCCCTACTTGGTGCTCTTCTAGATTACTGCTCCTCCGTTAAGAGTGAACACTGATCCTAATGTGGATTTTTTAGAATCTTTATCAGTCTGAAAATCAAAGTTCGTGTATCCTATAAGCATTAAATACTTAGACCTATACACAAGCATGTAGTCCCTCATTCTCTAGATACTTGAGGATGTTCTTAACGGCGATCCAGTGATCAAATCTTGGATTAGACTGATATTTACTGACTATCCCCACCTCATAGTAGATGTCAGGTCTAGTACTTAACATCGTATACATCAGGATGCCAACAACCGATGCATAGGGGATTTGTCTCATTTCCTCAACTTCTTGAGGTGTCTTAGGACATTGTTCCAAAGACAATATAACTCCATGCCTAAAAAGGAGTAAACCTTTCTTGGAGTTCTGCATCGAAAATTTGACAAGCATCTTGTCAATATACGATGTTTGAGATATGACTAGGGTTCTTTTTTTTCGATTTTTAAAGATCTGAATGCCTAGAACAAAATGCGCCTCTCTCAAATATTTCATTTGGAATTGGGTCTCTAATCAATTCTTAATTTTAGTCAGTAGACCTACATCATTCCCAATGAGTAGGATGTCATCTACATACAATACTAGAAAAGCTACTGAACTGTTGATGATTCTCTTGTATACATAAGGCTCATCAACATTTTGATCAAAGCCATAAGATTTGATCGTAGTATCAAAACTATAAGTTATAAATATAATATGATAAGTTAGTTATTGTATTTATTTATAAATTATTAATTATGAGATAATTAATTTTCTTTTTCTCCAATAACCATCTTAGTGGGTGGTTATATACGGTTTATGGTAACTGTGAGATAAAAGGAAAAATAATTTTCCAAATCATTCAGTCTATACGCCTCACATATTAATTATCGAGTAAAAGGAATTTTACTACACGATAACCTTAAAGCCTAAACAATCGAGTAGACGAGTCTATACGATAGACTTCTTCTTCTATACGATTGGTTATCGCATACTCGATCATCTACTTCCTCCATCCCTCTATCCAAAATCATACAAAGCCCACAAATCCTGGATTCTCACACTGAGAATACCAAGGTAATCTTGTTGATGGTGTCGAGTTCTGTTCGAGGATCGAGGATCGAGTTATACTCGCTGGTGATTGAGGAATTTCCAATTGCTTGTTGCGTTCATGCTTGTTTGTTGAGTTGCTGAATGATCAAGAGAAATACGTGAAGAAAGCATTCTTCAAAGGTATTGTCTTCTCGATCCCTTGTATTTTGTTAAAAAACATGCTGTAATTTATCTTTAATGCATAACTATTTCTGTATGATTGTAAATGTTTATGTTCTTTCACAATAGAGCTTAGAACGATCCGCTTCCACTCACTGGTTCTCTAATTTTAAAGTTCCTTCAATTGATATTAGAGGCAGGTTATTCTGATATTCCAAATTTGGATCCCACAATCCAATATAAGGCCCGAGAATAGTAAAGAAGGCTCCTCTGGTAGTCTATTCAAAGATTTGGAGAAGAAATTCGTAGAGATTTGGAGAAATCAAGTGAATTCATCAAAGGTTCTATTCTTAAAACCCTGTTTCTGATATTATCATGAACTTGCATGCTAATCCACTAAAATAGCTTCCATGTGTTGAATGTCAATTCCATCATAATTAATTCTTTGTTTTTATTTGAACAATTCAAATTAATCCAAAATAATTTTATTCTCATTTATCCCCACTTGAGCTAACGAGTGGACCTTATGGACCTATAGATCAAAGCTCAAATGGTACTTTATTAATTAATCAAACTCTTTAATTAAATTGAACTTTCATTAACTGTCGATCACTCCACTAAAAATCGACAACTGCACTCTTTACACTACAAATATATTTCTATGTCCATTGGATATAACCAATCAACAGTGCATCAACCCTTCACAAATTGTTTTTAAGTACAGTTAGACAAAAATTATCATTTTACCCCTTTAGTTACATCTAACTCCTTAAGTACCATTGATCTCTCTAATAAACAATAAGTGATAGTCTAATTATTACTAAACCCTTCTTGAGCCAAAAGAGTGTGTGGTGCTACATTATTCAAACCTCGAAATCAACCCCTTGGGGAGAAATTTCTCTATTTATTCTAACAATAGAGAATAAGTGAATTATTTCTTGTGTAGTTGTGTTCCCGACTCCCCAATCAGACGAATCCCAAAATGGTAGGCATATTGAGTTTGCGAAACTTGCCACTTTCACTTATACAAATCAAAGAATCGTCTTCATAAGCAAGAGTTCACAACTCACTCAAGATTCAGGTCAAGACACCTATGGTCATCCTGATGAAATGTAAGTCTCATATATTAATAGTGTTATATAGAGAGACTATTCATTTCTTGGTTCAATCTTATACAAACTCTTTGTATAGAATACCCCTGTTCATATGTCTTCACATGAATGATCAGGATCAAATCATTTGTAGAACTTTACAACAATTGTAACAACTTCAAAGTAGGTCGTATTCGTAGTGTCACAAGGAAATACCTAGCCTTATCCATCTACTATGCACCGTTTAAGTTATCACTTAAACATGATCCATCTATATTTCTATACATACATGTTTAAGTTTCAGAAAATAACTCTAGATCTTAGATTATTCATTTTTGTGGGTTAATGCTACTAAATGTTATTTTATTAGATAAATCAAGTGTTTGTACAATACAAATACAAACTACAAGACCCACGAGATTTAAGGCATCAATCCCAACAATCTTCCACTCATCCTAAATCGAGTGGGATGTACAAAATAAAATTATAAATAAGTACAACAGACAAAAAAAAGAAACTAGGGCATAGATTAAGCGTCTAATAATATCTCCCACTTGCCCTAGACTGAATGAGGATGTCTTGTAGACTTAGATTCTCTAGGTGGGCCTCAAATACCTTAGCCATGAGGGCCTTTTTAAACGGATCAGCAATGTTATGCGCCAAAGCTATTTGAGTGATGATTATACCCCCTCGATGCACAATCTCTCGAATTAAATGATATTTGCGCTCAATATGTTTTCCACCCTTGTGGCTTTTGGGCTCTCTGGAATTAGCCACGGTTGGAGTTAGCATGTAATTAATGGAAGCAATTAGGATCTTAAGCACTCTAATTCCATCAATTTTAGCATAGAAACATGCAAGTTCATAAACTAAAAATAGGGTTTTGAAGATATCCCTTTAAAGAGCTCTTTAATCTTCATTCCAGCTTGAATCTTCACTCTAAATGCTTGTAGACCACCACTTGATCCTCCCCACTATTTTCTATGACCTTAGATTGGATTTTAGGTTCCAAAATGAGTAGGAATTTTAAGGGAATAAAGATGAATTTCATTTTTTTTTTTGTGTAGCATGTGAAGAAGAACCTTTCTTCTTCAGAATTTTAGCATGCAAAAAACTCTCTAATCTCAGCAAAAACCACTCATTTTGATCAGCATTTACATGCATATCAAAACACACTAGGAGATGACACCAAAACAAAATCAATTTAGTGGAATATTAGTGTTAAAAATGGGAACAACTCATTTATTCTAATTTTCCAATTTAATTGAATTAAAATCAAATTTTAATTCAATTTTTTATTTTTATTTCTTTTTAAAATCTTATTTCAAAAATAAAATTGAAAAACCAATAATACTAATTCAATAATTAATATTAAGAAAACAAAATTAATTCTATAATTAATTTCAAATAAAATCAATTCTTATTTAATTAAATAAATTAATTTAATATCATATATTAAATTAACTAAACACTATTTTTTTCCATCATCATGAATCCATATTCATGTAATTAATATTTAAATCAAATTTAAATATTATTTCATTCTCCAATTTCATTTAATTCGATAATTAAATGTATAATTATATCGTGTATAATCACCGATTCCCTTAATTCAAATTTGAACATTTCAAATTGACTCATCATGCTAAGTAGGGGAACCTAATGGACCTACAAATCATGGACTCAAACGATCCGAAATTAATTGGCTAAACTCTTGAAATCGAATTAATCACCATTCGTTAACTACCAGATCACTCCACGAAAGCCCAGTAGTTGCACTCCTCTCACTATAGATATATTTTTGTCCACTCGATATAACCATAATCAGTATGTCGACCTTTCACAGGTTGTTCGTAATAACGGTTGGGTCAAAAGTTATTTTATCCCCCAAGATTACATCTTGTTTTTTAATTCTCACTGATTCTCTAATGAAGAATTGGTTTGTGATCAATAACTAAACCGAGTCCTTCTCGGGACAATAAGAGGGCGGGGCTTCTTGTTCAAGACTTGGAGTCAGTACTTAAGGGAACAACCTCTCTACCATCCCTAATAGCGAGTAGAAATAAATTATGTCTTGCACCCTATGTCCCCAGTTATCTACCCGGTCTTATCCCTAAAATGGGGGGTTTATTGAGCCGGCACTGTTGAGTCAAACCTTACCCATGCAAATCTAAGGATAATCCCAAATAAATAGGAGTTCATAGTTAACTCAGAATTAAGGTCAAGTTACCTAGGTCATTGCTTTGAAATAATCAGTCTTAAACAGTAAACAACGTTAAAAAATAAGAGTGATTTATTTTTCAGTCCGATCTTATACAACTCGCATAGGACGCCTCCACTTGTATATCTCCACATAAACAATTTAGGATCACATCATTTGTGCTAAATAAAAAGTGAGTGGCATCTGATAGTGTTTTCAAAATAAGGTACCCAACCGTATTCGTATATTATAGACCGTTTTGGCTATCTACTCGAACTTGATCCATTTTTATGTCTCCACATAAAGTCCAAGTACTCATGTATTAGTCATGAATCTTAGTTTACTAAATTTAGTTTTTACAACTGCAATTTATATATTCAATAACAGTTTTTATTGAATAAACCTCAATAACTTCTTTTTGTGAATGAGTGTTTTAGGACATACAACTAAACAAACTCCTACTTGGACTAAAACTTCTGTGAGTTTACATATATATAAATATATACAATGTTGAGAATGAGAGAACAAATACAATAAACTAGAGCATTAGATACCGATGAATTCTCCCACTTGCCCTAGATTTATCGATCTCGTAGTTCTAGTCCCACTAGGTGACCCTCAAACACTTTAGCTGAGGGGGCCTTTGTAAAAAGATCAGCTTAATTATCTTCTGAGGCTATCTACGTGATGATTACGTCTCCTCAGTATATGATCTTCCTAATGAGATGGTACTTGCGCTCGATGTGCTTTCCACGCTATGGCTTCTTGGTTCTTTGGAATTTGCAACTGCTCCACTGATATCACAATAGAGGGTGATTAGAAGATGCATGTTTGGAACTATTTCCAAATTGATAAAGAACTTTCTAAGCCATATTGCGGCTGCTTCACATGCAGCTACATACTCCGCTTCCATGGTGGAGTCAGCAATACAACTTTGTTTTATACTCCTCCATACTATAGCTTCTCCATTCAGAGTGAATACCGATCCCAAAGTTAGTTAATTTCTTAATTTAAACTTACGAAAATTTCTGTAAGGGGGTTGTTTAAGTTTTTCTTTTAAACTTGCCAAAAAGATGATAGTTGAAACTTGACAAAAATATGGAGACAAAGAAAATAGAAAACTGAAGTTTAAGATTTAAAACATAAGTTTGGTATGAAAAGTTGTGTTTGATAAGGATAAAACTGAAGACACTTAAATGAGAGACAGAATATTATTTTAATTATGTGAGGTCCTCTACTTAAAATTTGAAAAAGTAAGAAATATGTTAGAAAAAGTAGTTTTTAAAAAAGAGAGTTTATCAATGATAGAGTGTATTAGTAATAATAGAGTGTATCAGTAATAAACTCGAAAATTTCAAAATTATCATATATGTGCGAAGTATTTATTTGTATGACATATAATATACTTACAAATATAGAAATCAATTTTTGACCATCGCCATTATTACCCTTTTATAAACCAATTAGGTAAACCACAAGAATCCTTTTTATCTATTTTTTTTTAATATATCATTATATTACTTTATCCTCATAGTATGAATTAGGGTTGGCAACGGGGCCTATCCCCCATCCCTGCCCTCGTCCCTGCCATTTGAAGGCGGGGACGGGGGCGGGGATTCCCCGTCGGGGAACAGGGTCCCCGCGAGGCCCCATTCCCTATTTCCCGTAGGGATGCCCCTACTAATTTCCCACAGAGATTCTCTATTTTTTTTAATTAAAATTTTATTTTAAATTTGATTAAAACGGGCTTGAATTTTGAGCTTAGATTTAGAATTTAGATATTTAATATTGGGCTTCACAACACTATAAATCTATACATTATAAACATACATATAAATAAGTTATTTTATATATTGTAAATATATATTTATAAAATATTAAAAATATAAATATATCAAATAGGGGTCAGGGCGGGGATACCATCCCCATCTTCGTCCCGTCCCCAGACGAAACCCCGAAAAAAATTTCTGGTTTGACCCCATCCCCAGTTAAACCGGGGATTCTCCGCCCCGATTGAGGCGGGGTCCCACGGGAAATTTTGCAACCCTAATATGAATTTCTATATCTTTCAATTAAATTGATCTAAATAAAGTTAGGGATCAACAAATTGAGAATTTTCATACTCACACTCATCATCTATTACAATATTTGACCGCTAAATTTGTGGTGAACGGTTTTTCCAACAAACTTGAAGTGCTCAATGAATGCACTTGTGAGAATTCTTGTCCTTAAAGTAAGTGTAAGATTGTACCACACGTTATATACAAGGATTAAACGGTATTAACCATTTAGTATTAAATTAAATTAGGTTAAAATATTAATTTTGTCCTCATAGTTGGGAGTTTGTTCAAGTCTTCTCATTTGAATCCTCGTTCCTTCGATCAATCTTAAATTTAATTCTCACGTTAGTTTGTTGTTGATTTTTTAAAAAATTTTTTTGTTATTTATTAGTAGTTTTACTATAGATTTTCAAAACATATTCACATATTGTCTTGCATAAAAATCATTTAAAAAAAATATCAATTTATATCCTAAAACTTTAAGGATTATATTAAGTGAAACCCTATACTAATCTGATTTAAACCTTACATTTTTATAAATGTATCAATTTACACCCCCCTTAACCTTCCGTTTGAGAACTTATAATTATATCAATTACATAATTATAATATAATTATAATTGATATAATTATATCAATTATGACATTACTTGAACAGAATATGTTCCATAAGTTATACAAACTCCAAAATATAGAAACCAAAATGGTATTTTAACCATTACATTATTACGAAATCTTCTTTGAACTCCAACATAACGTGCACGTCTCTCTCTCGTGATCTTTTTTTCTTGTGTAAGTATCGTCTACATATACTTCTTAATTCCTTGTTTAACCTTTAAACTCATGATTTAATTAATTGGGTGAGCAAAATGTGGGTTGTTATGGGTGCTACTGTTGTTTTTAGTGTTATAACTTGGCTTTATGCTTTGAAATATTCCAAATATAATGGAAAACTTCCAAAAGGTTCAATGGGTTTTCCTATACTTGGTCAATCAAGGCAGTTCTTTGCTCCTAATCCATCTTTTGATTCATCTCCTTTCATCAAAGACAGAATTCTCAACTACTGTAAATGTTCTTTTTTCCTTTTTTTTTTTTTTGTATATTAGGAAACCATCTATATATATATATTCAAATTTTGGTATTTTTGTTTCAGGTATGGACCAATTTTCAAAACACGATTAGTTGGGAAACCATTAATTATTTCAGCAGATTCTGAACTGAATTATGTTATATTTCAACAAGAGGAACAATTGTTTTACTGTTGGTATCCAGAGACCTTCCGAAAGATATTTGGAGGACAATTTGTGGGGTCCTTGTATGGTTTTATGCATAAGTATTTGAAGAACATGATTATTAATGTTTTTGGAATTGAAAGTTTGAAAAATATGATTTTTGAAGTTGAAGTTGCAGTAACTACAAGATTGAAGAAATGAGCATCTCAATATACAGTTAAATGTAAATTTATGTTTGAAATAAACTTGTTTTAATTATTTGTTTTCTTTTTTTTTTTCTCCCTTATTAATACTAATTTGCTTCCATACAGATGATATTTGATCTTACTGCAAAGAGATCAATTAGTTATGATCCACAAAGGTGTTCAAAAAATTTGAGAGAGAACTTTGTTGCATTCATTCGGAGTTTGATCTCTTTCTCTCTTGATATTCCTGGAACCTCTTTTCACAAATGCTTACCGGTAACTTTTTTATTTATTCAGGGTTTTCTTTTTCTTTTTTGAATTAATAATATATGGAAGAAATCGAGGAGGAAAGTAGACATATATTTTTTTAAAGTAGGTTAAATAATTATAAATATTAAAAAGGTTAAATAACACGTTTTATAGTTACAATTATGATCTAAACTTCAAAAAGTTTCATTTTAACCTTTCAACGATAAAATTTTTTTAAGAGGGCTTTTTATTTTATTGGTCTATAACTATATAAGTTAGAAGGTCTAATTTTAACACTTGCATAAATTTGAGGTTTATTTTTTTTCAATTGAAAATTTGAGGGTGTAATTGTAAGTACTATTATATTTTAAGAGTAGTTTTTTCAATTTGTTCTATTTTATTTTATTTTTTTATTACGATGAAAAAAGGTAAAATGACGTGGAAATATAAGAATGGGAGATTGTACACCATATTATTTTGAACTCATGTTTCAAAGTACTATATAGATCAAGATTAAAATGGTTGCAAATGATGTTATGTATGTTTAATTTTACACATTAGTATTGTTATACTGTCCATTTTCACTCATCATTTTCAATAGTGTTTTGTGGAATAAATATTAATTTCAAGAGTAAAAAAAAAAAAAAAAAAAAAAAAAAAAACTCATTAACTTCTATGACAAAATCTTTTTCTTTTTTTGCTTAAGCAGGTCTTAAAAAAAAAAAAAAATTCTATGTTATTGATAGAGTAAGTTATAAAAGGATAAGTGCACTCTATGATATATACTTTAAGGGTCGTTCCTTTTATGATAATCTAAGATTTTTTGGGATGAACACCTAAAATATCCCATTTGACTTGTAGGAAACTAGAAATGTAGCATCTAACCAATTTTGGATGTCTTTTTGAATCATAGATTTCTAAGGTTACCATATGGATGACATTCTTTTAGTGAAAATTTTGTTTTATTTTTCTTTTATACTTATTTTTTTTATTAATGTTTTTATTTCACAGTTTTTTTTATTTATTATTTAAAAGTACATTAATGACATATGCTCTAAAATGCCATCAATTTTATTGATGGTCTTATTTTGAAAAAAGAAAAGTTAGAATTGAATATTTTATAAGAACCTAATGAAACTAAACTATAA
This sequence comes from Benincasa hispida, assembly GCF_027475165.1. Lineage (NCBI taxonomy): Eukaryota > Viridiplantae > Streptophyta > Magnoliopsida > Cucurbitales > Cucurbitaceae > Benincasa > Benincasa hispida. The sequence goes on along the minus strand of NC_143488.1, from coordinate 50,356,126 downwards.
ATTAATTTATTGTAAAAAATAACATATAAAGATATTATAATCTAAAACTGGTATATAAATATAACATTAAATTAAAAAATCCATGTGATATAAATTCAAATTATCTTAGATTAATAAATAAATATTTAAAAATTAATAAGAACATTAATGGTATAACACATAATCTTAAGATATTTCAATACATGAATAGAGCAAAGTAAACATATATTATTCAAATATTTTTTCCTGACATTTTTATAAATTATTAATTCAAAACAAACACAAACATCTAAAATGTTGGGTAATATTTCAGGCATATGAGAATTCTAATTATCTATATTCTTAAAAGAACAAACAAACTCCTATAAAAAGAATTCATCGTAACCTGATGGGAAAAAGCTAATGCTAATAATATATATAATAGCATCACTCGGCCACAAGATATCCCTCATACCGAATGAATTGTATTAATTTAATAATTTATTTGTGTGATTTTTTTAGTACAACTCTTACGGAAATGGGAGATTAAACCTCTGACCTTTTAGATTGGAGGACAAATCAATATCATAGAGTTAGACTCACTTTGACAATAATTTATTTCTGTTTTAAATTATATTTAATAAAATTAATTATATATTTAAAGTTTACATTATTTTTATATCCATGAGTGTCCGGACCAACTTACATGCATCTCGACTAATCTCACAGAACAACTCACTTGACTTTATAACATTTGAGTATCAAAGAAAACCGTAGAATATTTAATCCTAGGTAGGTGGTCACTATGGATTGAACCAATGATTTTTTATAAAAATAGTATTTTAGGAAGCATTTGCATGTTTATATATTTATTCTTTACGCAAGTAAATAGTTTATTTATTGTTTTTATATCTATTAGTCATTAGAAAAATTTTTAAATAATAAAGGATAATAGTTTTGTTTGTTAAACATAGAAAAAATAGAAAATTAATGAGTATATTGCAATTTAAAACTTTTAAATGGATATATTTGTTGCTTTTATAATAACAATAATCATAGTTTTTCTTCTCATTGTTATAATAGATTCTAAAAATATTTATTAAAAACAAGTTATAAGAAAATGCAAGTACAGATGTTCACGGGATGGGATGAGGTCGGGGATGCCATTCCTCATTCCCATTCCCACTCTCCATTTTATTCTTCATCCCCGCGAAATTTTCCACGAGGATCGGGGCGGGAATTCACGGGGATCGGGTTCCCATCGAGGAATTTTTCCCTATTACTTTTTTTTAAAAAAATCAATTAATTTAAATCACTAATGTGAACAAGTTTAATTAAATAATTAACTTTATCACTAAATTGTTTATTATGGTAGTTTTACATGAATTTAAAGATAAATTACTAAAATTTTGGCCTCAAAAAGCTAATTAATTTATTATAGTAGAAAGAAATAAATATAAATCAAATTATTCACATATATAATCTAAATTTAAATATTCAATTTAAACATATTCAATATCTTTCACAATAAATTATCAAATTTGAAATTTAAATGTAATATTTATATAATAATAATAATAACATTAGATAACTATACTAAATAAATATGTAGAAACTAATCGGGACGGAGACGGGGAATAGGGCGGGGGTGGGGGTAGGGACATTTTCCGTCCCCGTCCCCGTTTAGTTCACGAGGAATTTTTTTTTCTACTCCCTCCCCCATTTTTCGCTTAATCGGAGAATCTCTGTCCCGTTCGAGATGGATTCCCGTCCCCATAAGAAAATTGGAAATCTCTGCAATTGAACAAAAGGTTACAAGAAAAAGCCAGAAAACTCTTGAAATTCCAAAAGATGTTTTATTATTGATTATAATTAAAAATAAAGCATAATTTTTTAACTTCGTTTATATAAAAATGGAGGGATAACTTTTAATGATTGAGGTATAGGTTCCATATTACATTAATTGAACTTTCGAAGATTCCAATTATTTAGATTCAAAAAAAGGAAAAAGTTTAAAAAGAAAATGCCGAAAATACCTTTGTTGCACTTATGTTTGTGAAACCCAAAGAGTTGGTCAATAAAAAACTATGATGGGCAGTTTTTATTTTTTATTTTTTGAAAATGATTTATTTTTTATTTTTTTAATAAAGAAAAAATTGAGTATGAACACAATTTAAGTTGCATGCTCAGATAAACAACTTCAAATAAAGAATTCAAAATAACCTAACTAGAAAAAAATAAAAACTAATACTAATAATATAATAGCATCACTTGGCCGCAAGATATAACAAAGTTGTATTAATTAAATCATTTATTTATGTATTGAATTCTATTATATGGAATTAGTAACATATTTAAAGTTTACATTGAGGTGAGGAAAGTAAACTATATATTCAAAAAATATCATCCCATGGTGTGGGATATAACAACACTTTTGTTAGTCTAATTTAGTTTTAGTTGTTGAACGTCTTTTCAATAAATCTTATACTTAATCCAAATTTTAGTTTATTGTTGATTTTTTCTAAAATTGAGTACGTCTCAAAATACATATATATGGATCAATATAGATATAGATTTCAAAAGAGTAATGAGAATGTTGGAAAACATGCTACAAGAAAGACAGCAAAATCCAAGAAAACAACGCATTGATTATTTTGATTTTGTTCTACATGAACTCCAAAAAGATGGAACTCCTCTCGGCTCTCACCCAAGAAATTGCTTTGACTTTAGCCATCAAATTTCTCATAGACCATCCCCACGTGTTGAACAAGTTAAGGCTACGTTCCTTTTTAAAGCATATCATTGAGTTTGAGATGACTTTTAAGCATCATCTATAAACATTATTTTAACTGATTTAATCTCATCACATTCCTTATTAACATATTTAATTTGCATGCAAAATCTTGATCATCAGGTAGAACATGAAGGAATTTTGAAGGAGATGAAAAATAAAAGTTGTGAGATTACTTGGAATGAATACAAATCCATGACATTTACATTCAAGGTGAAGAAAGCACTTGGAAAATTATTTTCTAGTTATGTTTGAAATTAATTAATTAACAAGTTAAAACTTAATTAATGGTTTTTGAACGAAACATTGAGGTTGGCAAATATTGCTCCAGGGATCTTTTGGAGAGCATTAAAGAGACCTTGAGTTTAAGGGTAAGAAGAAATAATATAGTTCATTATATTCTAATAAATTACTTAATTAAAATTATGTGAAAATTAAATTATTAATTATATTATATATGGGTAAGGATGGGCTGTTATGGTTTGTCCTCCAGCCAATCTTTTGGATTAAAAAAAATTACGTTGACCCACTTACCTTAAATCCATGGCGATGGGAGATACCTTTATTCAATTAAATAATATATATCTTCGTACATTTTATATAGAATAATGATTAGATAGAGTCTTATACCATGTTCTCTTCCTTTATACACAAGGAACTTTTTTTAAAAAAATCATATTTTTTAAAAACATTAAAAAAGTATCACATAACACATTTCTATTGGGTGTTAATTGGTGTTGCATCCAAGTTTTCTTCCTTTATATATATGTATACATTCTTATTTAGAAATATTCACAGATCTGTTATCTAATTTTACATAGTTGGATTATGAAATTCGTGAATGAATAAACATGTTTGTAAGTGATTTTGGAATGACCAAAATCATTTTTGACATGCTTTAAATTATCTTTTTTTCTCAAAATTGTGATATTTGGGAATGATGAGAAAATGATTTCGGAAACCTCTAAAATGACTCGAAGTGATTCCCTATCGACCACTTGAGAGGTTATTTCAATTTTTTTTGTTAGGTAATTATGAATAGATTTTTTTTTTTACTATTATTTCATATTTATAAATTCTCATCCTATTTCACTTTATTTTGTCTTAAAACTTTATTAGAAAAATTGTAATTATCTTTTTAAAATTTTTGAGCAACTTTATCTTTGTTTCTCTCTAACTTCTACCATTTCCTTAATTTTCTCTCTAATAATTTTTCGCATCTTTTCTCTCTTCAAAGGTTTTTTATTCTCTCTAATTTTTTTTCTCTTTCTTTGTCCTTCACTCCTAAATCTTTTTCTTTTCCTCTTTTTAGATTTATTTTCTATAAAATGTCGAATTTAAAAAAATAAAAAACGTAACTAACCTGAATCTTTAGATAAAAAAGTATAACAAGTTTTGTAGACTTTATGACAGGCTCGAAGAGTTGTATAGATGTTATAATGCAAATATAGTTGTGAAATTAATTATTATATTATGTTAAGGATTATTTTTAAATATAGAAATATGAACAAAAATATTTACAAAATATAACAAAATTTCAAAATCTATTATTTTGATAGACACTAATAGACTTCTACCAATGTCTATCAGTGACATTGATTGATAGTGATAGATGTCTATCAGTGTTTATTAATGTCTATCTATATCTATCTTTGATATATTCTGAAATTTTATTATATTTTATAAATATTTTAGTTTTGTCATCTGAAATCATTTTCAAAATGTTTAATTAATAATAATAAGCAGAGATGTGATGGGGGCATCGAAGAATTTCATGGCATTTGGTAGGGGAATGAGATTTTGCATTGGTGCAGACTTTGCCAAAATGCAGATGGCTATGTTTCTCCATAACTTGGTTACCAACTACACGTAATTAATCTCTCTTATTACCTATTTAAACTATGCATAAATAATTAAATAAACAATAAAATTTCTTTTTAGGTAATTACAATAGGTAACACTTTTAATTAAGTGTATAGTAATATTTTTAAATAATTGCATATATAACAAAATCTATAAGTGATAGAGCTTATAACTCATAGACTCCTATTAGGGATAGACTCCGTCGCTGATAGAATCCTATCAACAAAGTTTATCTTTGAAAGACACTGAGAGCTAGATCTACATTTTTTTACTTTGTGTTATTAATACATTCAGTCTGATTGCTATATTTGTAACTATTTTTCTTGTACGCAGTGTATCAAAATAATAGTGTACGAGAGATTTAATGTAGATTTTTTTGTATGGCACTTTTTTTACATTTAGATTGAAGGAAATTAAAGGAGGCAATATTGTTCGAACCCCAGGTGTACAGTTTCCTGATGGCTTTCACGTTGAGATTGTGAAGAAAGAATAGAAGCTAAGTATGTAAAGATCTGCTCTATCAATATTTGATTTAGTAATATAATAGACTCTCATAATTAATAATTATCAGTCTTTAATTATCAACACAAAGAAATGAGGAACATATGCAATTCTCAATTGCATTTGATTAAGTTGTATAACTCATTTTAAATGCACGTTCTTTGTTGAAGAAATTGACACGAAAGAAAAAGATAAATAATTGGGAAGAAAGAAACTTTTATTAAGAAAGTACAAATATGAACACGTTTGAAAGAAATGTTTTTTCACTCTCTCAATATTCACCCTTCTCACTTTTTCTTACTTCTAAGTTTTTTTAACTCAACTTTTCTTCCTTTCTTGTCTTGTCTTACAAATAGGAATACAACCCCTATTTAGGTGTGAGATCCTTGAAAATCAAATAATAGAAATTTTTCTGTGTTTTCTAGGATCTAAGCTATCAGATATTTTTATGAGATTCATCCTTATTTAAAGGAATTCTCTAACGATTCCTGGTTCCTAAAGAAATTTTAGGATATTTCTATAGTATTTCTTTTGATATATATACTTATTTACAATCTTCTAAATAAATCTAGAGATATCTAATATGTACAATTAAGTTGTTTAAGTAGATATTTCAATAATGGCTCAGGAATAGTTAATGTTGCTCTTTACTTTAACATTTTTGGTTTCTTTAAGCACTGAAAATGTATTTAGTCATGTCTACTTCTACTTCTGAATTTCTTTTTTTGTTATCTACTTTTCACTAATAGTTTAAAAAATCTAGCCAAATTTTGAGAACTAAAAAAAGTAATTTTCAAAAAGTTGTCCTTGTTTTTAGAATTTGGCTAAGAATTCAACCATTATACTCACTAAAGATGCAAACCATAGTAAGAAATGTAGATGGAATAGACTTAATTTTCAAAAACAAAAACAAAAGAAAATCAAATGGTTACCAAGACTAGGTCCTCTTTGGTAACCATTTTGTTTTCTATTTTTGTTTATAAATAATAAGCCTATTTCATTTCTTACAATGATGTATATCTTTAAGTATAATAGTTGAATTCTTAGCCAAATTCTAAAAACAAAGACAACTTTTTGAAAGCTATTTTTTTAGTTCGCAAAATTTGGCTTGATTTTTTAAACCATTGGTGGAAAGTAAATAACAAAAGAAGAAATTTGGAAGTGGAAATAGTGTCAATAGACTTAATTTTCAAAAACAAAATGGTTATCAAACAGGGCCTAAATATTTCAACATGAAAAATGGAATCATTTATAAGTTTATGATAATGTATTAGCAAATATTCAAATTTAAGTACACAAATATAACAAGTGTGCACAAGAACATGTTGGCTAATAAATTTAGTTTATCGATATTTTATTTTGGTTTACAAATTCTATTACTAATATAATTAATATTATGTATATTAGTTTGACTAATATATTTTGGGGGTGTTTGACTCACCAACATGAGTTGAGTTAAGTTGGTATAATATATCAACTCATTGTTTGGCCCACCAACTTTAAATGTTGGTAGAGTTGAGTTGTATATTTTACCAACTCACCCCAACTCTCCCTTTTTCCTATGTTTTTCAGTGGCTCTACCCATTAGCAACTGTCACACTCTGAGAATTAACTTCGGACTCCGACAACCACCTCCGATGACAACTTCGGTGACGAACTTCAGGTTTCAACAACCACCTCCGATGATATTCCGATGTCGAAATCCGGACTCCGACAACCACCTCCGATGACAGCTCTGGCGACCCACTCCAAGCTCCGACAACCTTCGTGCGACCAACTCTGACAACCAATTCTGTCCTCCGAAAACCACCTCCGGTGACCCAACTCTGACGACTAATTGGCTTTGACAATAAACTCCGTTGACCAACTCCGATTACAAACTCCGATAAAAATCACCTTCGATGATCACCTTTGAGCAAGCAACTCCGACGACCAACTCGGCCTTTGACAACCACCTTCGACGACAAACTTTGAAAACCAACTCCAATACCACCTTTATGCGACTAACTTTTAGCTCCGACAGTCACCTCCGACTACAATCTCTAGCGAAAATCATCTTCGATAATCAACTTTGACGATTACTTTCGCCTGACCAACTCCGATGACAAACTTCGACAACCAAATCCAATACACTTTTATGCAACCATCTTCAGGCTCCGACAACCACCTCCGACTACAAACTCCAAAAAAAATCATCTTTGATAATCAACTTCGGCAACCACTTCCGATTACTATAAGACTTGATGACTGCTAAAATATGTTGTAGGGTTGTTGATTATATACAAAACATTATTTTATCTAGATTAAGTGCAATATTTATACGCAAGAATTATAAAAAGATTATTTAATTGAGTTGACATATCAAATGAGTGTTAAAGATATTTAGACAAAAATTATGTATGTAGTTGAAAAGTATGTAACATATAACAAAGAGAAAACCATAAAATGAAAAAAAAAAATCTTGAAATATTTTCCAACAAAAATTAGTGAACAATAGAGATTTGTTTCCTGATGATCCTCCAAATTTAGAAGAAAAAGTGAAATTGTTGAAGAAATATGGTGACATTCCATTTGCTGTTAAGATGATGGCAGAGATTTAATTTAAAAAATTCATGATATAGTAAAAATATAGAGCATCAATAAGAAGAAAAAGAAGAATATGATAATGAAATTCATTTAGAAAAATTAGTAAGAATCAAAAGTTTTTATTTCACTTTGGTTTCTCATTTTATTTAAACACATTTCTACAAGAAATGCAACGCATTAATTGTTGTCCATTGCCAAAAAAAAAAAAAAAAAAGGAAAGAAAGAGAGAGAGAAGCAAAAAGAAAAATTTTTATAATTAAAAGGAAAAAATTTCAATCTATATTATATTCAAACAAAGATGGGTAGAGTTATTGAATAAAAAAGTTTCAAAATAAAAATAATAACTATAAAAGCATATTACTGAATAAAAAAAATTTTAAAAAACTATATCAGATACATAGATATATGAACTTTGTACAAACATATGAACTCAGACCAAATAACTCTGTACCCTAAATACAGATATATGAATTCCAAAAACATATGAATGCAGACATTCTATCTCAATTCTGCACCCCAAACAACCCCTTTCTATTTTTCAACTGATTGATATACGAAAAGTATTGAGCATAACAGATATAATATATTGTTACATGCGAATAATGAGAATAAAATAACAATAACAGAAAAATTGAAAATGAGATTTAACTTTTTATTTTGCTATTTAGCCAACGTAAAAAATAAGGTTAGATCGTAAATTTACTAATGGGAGTTACTATCGTTGCTAGGATAATACTTGAGTGCATCATAAGATGTAATCATCTTTATGCATCATCCTTTCATCACCCACATAAAAAAGGAATTAAAATATTTTTAAAGAGAAATAAAAATAATTTTCTATAATTTGTACAATTTAGTGGAAAACACAACAAAAATGTGCTACCCACTATTTTTCTTATTACAATTGTGCGGACCCTTATTATAATCCATTATGTACACAAATATCGTGGAACAAGGACCATATACAATGTCAAGATTATGCTCCATAATTTCTTTTTTTGTAAATTCTACATGATAGTAGAATCTACCCCAAAACTGGAAGCTAACTAACAAAATAAGAAATGAAATGGAAGGTTATAGTTGTTGTGTACTCACCAATAGTACAGTTTAATCTGAATCCTCACTCTCCTGAACCCCATCATCCATGAATTTATTCCAAAACCAGTGTTGTTTCCACACCCTCTCCGTCATCTCTTCAATAGGAATACCCTTTGTTTCCGGCAGCAAAAAGAACACGAACAACGACATCACCAACACCCAACCAGAGAAGAACAAGAAGATCCCAAATTTCATTTGGCAAAGGATCGATGGAAAAGATTGCGCTATCAAAAAAGTGAACATCATATTAACACAAACCGTAACGCTTAACCCAGCAGATCGCGTTTCCAATGGAAAAGTTTCACTAGGAAGCAACCATCCAAGTGGACCCCAAGACCAAGCGAAAGACGAAACAAAAGTGCATAACATTAACACAACCACAATCGCCATCCCGTGCGACAAAGTATTTGTAGTATCTTGGACTTTAAGCGCAAGTATAATTGCGATGATGGTTTGCGAGATGAACATTTGAACTCCAGCTTCTAATAACAGCATTCGTCGACCGATCTTGTCCACGGAGTAAATGGAGATGGATGTAGCAAGGACGTTAACGACCCCTGTTATGATAGCAGAGTATAGAGGCGCATTGTTGCCGAAGCCTAATGTTTTAAAAAGAAGTGGAGTGTATAACATGATTGCGTTGATTCCAGTGAATTGTTGGAAGACTTGAAACATAATTGCAATAACTAATGGTGGACCGTTTTGGCCCATGAGAAGATCAGCAAATGGGTATTCTACTTCTTGAGCAATACGACTTGCTTTCACAATCTCCAAATACTCCGCTTCGATATCATCAGTGCCTCTGATTTGTATCAACGCCAATTTTCCTCTTTCCAAATGCCCACGTTCGATTAAACTGTTGGGAGTATCTTCCACCAAGATTGTTCCAACAGTAAAAAGCAGAGCAGGAACCCCTGCTAAAGCCAGACACAACCTCCATCCCCATTCGTTTTGAAGCCTGATATGTAATCGATCAACACAGATTGAAAAAGTTTGAAATTTGATTAATGTAAGAATGTTTTTCTTTTAAAAAAAAAAGAAAGAAAAAAAGATTACCTGGATGTAGTATAAATTGTGAAATTGCCGAAGAGAATGCCGAGAGTGACGTTGAATTGGAAGAGATTTGTGAGAGCTCCACGGATTCTGGTGGGGGCTATTTCAGAGAGAAAGAGGGGAGTGGCTTGGCTGGCGAAGCCAACGCCACAGCCGAGAGAGATTCTCCCGAGAATGAGGATGGGGTAGGAGGAGGCGGCGGCGCTGAGAATGGTTCCGACGATGAAGAAAAGTCCGCCGAAAAGCATGGTTCTCTTGCGACCCATGTGTCTGGTGGTGTGAGAGGCTAAGAAAGTGGAAGTTAAAGCGGTGAGATATAAAGCAGAGGTGAAGACTTGTAAGCCTCGATTTTCGTATTTGCAGTAATTGTTGTTCTCTTTTTCTCGTTTTTGGGCCATTTCGAATGCCAACGGAAAGAATTTCTTCAAGAATGAAGGTGTTGACGTTAATCCTCCTACACAAAACATGTCCCATTTTTCCACTTCATTAAACCATTTACCAAACTAATACACATCTCCTACTTTAATACAAAATAGGAAAAAAAAAAAAAGTCTTTTCTTTTTCAATTTTCTTTTAATTTCTATTTTTAAAATATTATGGTTTTAGTTTTAAAGTTTCAAGTTTGATTTCAATTTAAAACTTAATATCCTATCATTTTAGTTACGAAATTTTAGTTTTGCTTTTATTTGATCTTATTTTAAGATTTACAGTTTTGAATTTTTATTTTTCTACTAAATGTTTACTTTAGTATTTGCCATAGTCTTGTAACTAATTTAAACTATTGGAAATTTTAAATTAATTTTAATAGTAATTAAAAAAACTAGTGAAACTAAATTAATTATAAATTTTTTAATCTTTTTAAGTTAATTAATATTAATGTCAAAAATTAAAATGAGTATTTAATAATAAAGAATTGAGGTCATAAGTATAAATCTTGAAACCTAAGTACCAAATTGGAACAAAAAAAAAACTCAAATCTCAAAGGTAAAGTTGTAATATTCTAAAAAGGGAAATAATTTCAAACTGTAAAATTGTTAAAAATATTTATTTGATATAGCAAAATTTTAGAATCAGACGACTTCTATCAGTGTCTATCAATGTCACTAATAGACACTGATAGAATCTATTAAAAATTTAAGGGGTAAATTGAATCAAACTCAAAACGTAAAAACGATAAACTGTAACATTTTGAAACTTAGGGATTAAATAAAAACTAGACCCAAAAACCCCCAAACACATAGGACTAAAAAGTTTTTTTTTTTTTTTTTTTTTTACAAAATATATGCCCGCGTTTCTTTTTGACCTAACATCACTCTTAAAGTATTTTTTTAGAACAACAATTATGGGGATATGAGATTAAACCTCAAACTTCTACAAAGAAAGATTATGTCAATGACTATTGAGCTAAACTCACTCTAATAATATAATGATTAATGAATATGCATTAAGTTTCAGTCGTATTATGTTTATAATTTCATATGACGTAACAACTAAGGGATGCGTAGATGTTAATAAAAACATTGGCAAAACATCATCAACTTGGACATGATATTTTATAATAAAAATATCGTTAAAACGATCTTATAATGTAAGATACTTATTTATAAATTTAAGGGCAATACTTAGACATATCATGGGCAACACTCATCTTTTTGCATCTCATTCTCATCACACACTTTAAAAAAATAAAATATTTAAAAAAAATAAGAAAAATTTGCCACATGGCAAATTATAATTAGACAATTTGGTGGATGTATATAAATAGATGTCTGAGATACACCTAAATATTTTTCGTTAGTTTATTAGTTTTTATGATTTTGTTTTCATTTTTGTATATTTTTTCAACTATATCAACTAAAATTCTAGAATAGTGATGGAAAAAATGTTATACATGATACCTATAATTTGAGTGGTATCAAACAGAAAATTATTTGCTTATAACCGAAAGGTAATTTAAAAAAGAAAAAACAATGTAAATTGAACTTGAATTATCAAAAAAGTTTTGATAAATAAAAAAATATAGAGATGGAAATGATATTTTAACTTTAAATATATATATATATATATATTGTAAAAAAGAAAATAATTATTAAGCACGTTTTTGTTTATGTATAGAAAAAGCTAGAATGTTGCCCTAAATTACCAGAAATGCCAATGTCATAACCGAACATGAGGCCTCCAGTGGAAACCATTATAGAGTAAAAGATAACAACAGGAGTGATCTTGGCGTTAAACTCCACGAAAACAGGTTGCGGAGCCACTGCAAACTCCGCTGCACCCATCAATTGAATTCTCTTGGCTAACAACGAATATTGACCCACCTGATTTTGGATTAATGATTATCGTAATTTGCAATAAAAAGAAGGGGAAAAAAAAAATCTGTGAGAAAGTTGAATTGGGAGGGAGGTGATTTAGAAGCAGTAGTGCTAAATTTTAGGACGTAAATTGGCTAAGGATGGATTTCTCTATTTCAGACAACACATTTAAAATCATCCAATTTCCTCTTATTCATCTTTGTCTTTCCATCTCTACGGTCCATTGTCCACTCATGGAACAACAATCTAAATTTATTAAAAATTAAACCTCTTTCAACTTGAAATAGAACGCTTCCAATTACACGTTTAATTAAGTACCCTCTATCTAATTCAATCTTATAACCTTAATTGTTTGCTCTATGAATCCCGGAATGTTTTGTTTCTAGATTCTTATTTATTACTCTCTTTCTTTCTGATTCTTGTACATACCTACCTTTTTTAGCAACTTTCCATGAACAAACTAAGGAATTTTTCCTATTTTTACTGTTTCAACTATTACCATCAAGTGTCTAAGAGTAGAATAGTGAGAGGGAAATTGCCATTTTTCAAGCCACAATGAGAAGATTTGTTCTATAAAATGGTGATCATTTTTACACTATTATTATCACCTTGCATCTAACAAAAATGTTATTTTATCATGCACAGATGAGAATTTAATTTAGTGAATTTTGGAAAGATTTATTTACCTCCGTTTGGTAATCATTTTTTTTTTTTAAATTTAGCCTATAGATATTCTTTTCATTACCAAATTTCTTCCTTTATTATCTAATTTTTATCAATGGTTTAAAAAGAACAAGCCAAAATTTGAAAGTTAAAACAAGTAACTTTCAAAAAGTTGTTTTTGTTTTTGGAATATGACTAAGAATTCAACCAATATACGTAAGAAAGAAATAAACCATTCTAAGAAATGAGGAGAAATTAGGTTCAACTTTCGAAAACTAAAAATGAAATAGTAACCAAACGGAGCCTTAATAATCAACCATACCCATTGATTTTGTACCCTACAGAGGAGAACACAAAACAAACTAGAGCTAGAGTTGTTGTTGTTGTTATTGTTGTTATAATTAAGGATATGTTTACCAAATCATAATGAAAATCAGTATAATCGTAATGGAATTCTATTGATGGATCAATTGTAATGATTCTGAATTATAAATGTAATTGGATTGCTATTGATTGTATTTACTTAAAATTGTGACTTTTGACACATTTATTGTTACCGTTATCATTACCTTTGAGGGTTCAAACGTAGCGGTAAGGATAACACAATAAATGTGTCAACACAATTTTTTCTCTAGAACAGTTACAATAGTGGTAACCATAATTGTCACTGTAACTGTAATAGTAACAATATAACGTAATTTTCAGATGCAATATGATTGAGCACGCTCCGTAATAGCATCGAAAATCTACTATCTTACTACCTCTAATCTACCCATTAATGATACTTAATATGCTTAAATGCTTATATTTGTAGAATCTTGAGTAATACAAGCATTCCGGAGCATTACGCGTCATTAATTTGGAGCAATTAGGAGCTAAAAAGCGCATCTAAGGCTTCAAACAAGAGTGAAAATGACAGAAGTCCCCCCAGGCGAGAGCATCGCGGTGCCTTACAATGCTGGGACACGACGCTCTTCACACAACGCTGAAAAATGGTGCAGCGCCACAAGACATCGTTGAAGAATGGTGAAGCGCCACGATGCTATCCTGTACTGCAATTTTTAGTTCATATCTTTTTATCTGAGTGACCGCTTTGGGCGAATGACCACTCGTTTTCTTCTTTTTTTTCGTCCTCTATCAATCTATGACATTATATTTTAGAGTTATTTCCATCTTCTTTCTATGATTAAATCAAATGATGTCGGTGTTTAGGTCGGTGCCCTAAATCTCGTGGGTTTTGTAATATGTAATTTTTTACACACGAATAATATATTTAATAAAATAAGAAGTTGTTTTACTAAATATTTAGTTTGCATTAACCTAATCTAATAAACTAAGATCCAAGGTTATTTTATGTAACTTAAGCATGTATGTGGTTGACATACATGGATCGTGTTTAAGTAATAACCTAAATGATTTGTAGTATAAGGATAAGGTTAGGTATCTTATCCTAGTGTCACTACGGATATGACCCACTTTGTAATTGTTTAAAAAAATTATACAGTGTCACAAACAATATGATCCTAATCGTTCATGTAGAAACGTGTGAGTAGGAGTATCCTATACAAAGAGTGTGTATAAGATTGGACTGCAAAATGATTAGCTTGTTAGGATTAATGTCCTAATTCTCCCGGAGTCTCGTGATTTGTAAACTATACACATTGTTATGAATAAAATAAGAGTTATTTTATTTTGTATTTACTTATATCCAATAAACAAAGCTCCATGGTAATTGTATGTAACCTTAAGCATGTATATGAGATATGCAAAAGGATCATGCCTTAAGTGATAACCTAAAAAGATCTGTAGTATAAGGATTAAGGAAGGATACCTGATCCTGGTTATACTACAGATACGACTAGCTTTGTAGAGGTTTACAAGTGGTGTGAACGACTACAGATGGTAGATCCTGACTATTCATGTGGAGACATGCGAGCGTGGTGGTCCTATACAAAGAGTTTCACTACAGGAAATTTGACTTCTCCCGACGTCACATTTCGTTGAAAAAATGTGGAAAATTCATTAGGAGAGGATCTCCCGACGCATAAGCGGTTGTCAGGAGTTTGGTCAAGAGAAACCCGTCGGGAGAGGATCTCCCGACGCACTTTTAAACGACATCGGGAGTTATGGGGGAAATCTCGATGCATTGTAGTGCATCGGGAGTTCCCCCATAACTCCCGACACCACGTAGGCGTCGAGAGTTCCCTTTAACTCCCAATACCACATAGGCGTTCGAGTTCCACCATAACTCCCGGCGCTGTTTTAGAGTGCGTCAGGGGATCCTATATGTGTCGTTTGTAATATATCGTTTGTAATTTTTTAAAATTTGATCCGAAAACCTGTAAAACATATTATATCAAATAAAGATTCACATAAACGAAAATGAAGTCCGTTTTATAACAAGTAAAAAAATTACAATATCCAAACGAAGTCAATACTAGAAATTACAATATCCAAACGAAGTCGATAAACATTCATATCACAAATACATAAAAGAAATAAAATCAAAACAACATCTAGAACACTTCTCGAACACAACATCTTCAACAATTGTCCTAGCTCATCTCCAAACAGCATTCTAAAATAAAACATAAACAATGAAATGTTATATCGATAAACATCCACAACACGTTCAAACTCCAATACGAGTGGTAATGAACATCAAAACGAGTAAACAATGATGACCAAAACACATAAAACTCAAATTTGTCCCCAAAATGGTTTGATGAATGAATATATGAAACTGGGTGTAACTTAGACTGTAGCTAACTATTTCTCTTTGCATTAATAATTTACGTTTAAAGGGAAAATAGAGAGGATCATCCCAATAAAACAACACTACTTTCTCCTTATTTTGCTTCTCATCACAACAACGAAGACAATAAATGACAATGTTGTTTCTTCTTTTTTTGACACCAAATAAAGTTTTTTAGATACCAAATAAACCAAATGGAGAGAATAAGAGTAAGAAAGTGAGCAAAAAAATATGTGAGAAAAAAACAATTAAAAAAAGAAAGAAAAAAATAAAACAAAATGTGATGCCAACAAAAATTTAAAAAGCTTATCAAAGTGCATTGGAAAAAAAATGGTCATCCATACAAAAATTTTATAAATCAATTTTTGATCATCCTTACAAAAATCTCATAAAACAATATGTAATTTTAATTTTACTTGTATATGTGTGTGATATGTGGCATCATTATCATCATCATTGATCAAACCATTTTGTCAATTTGTTAAAAGTTGTTCAAATATTTGAGAGAGAGAGAAAATGAATGTGGCTGAAATAAGGGGCAGATGAAAGTCTAAACTTCAAAGAATAGTATAGGAGAGAGCAAGAGGCAAGGAGAGAGCAAGAGGCATGGAGAGAGCGAGATTCATGGACTGTGATTAGGCTTTTGAAAAATCAAGGCATGGTGGGATGCTTATCTAATCTGTATGAGAGTGTTGAAGCTTTAAATGACACATATTTACAACTAAATCAGAGCAAAGACACCCTTTTGAAGCCTAAAGTTTAACTGTCTGGCTTTTCCTTGCTTTTGCCTAATATTGAATCTTCAACTGATCAAATGAAGTTATACATGTGCTCTTATAGATGTGACTATAAAGTTTCTAATAATCCTAAATATCTTTGTCCGAGTTGTTCGTATGTTATGAACCAAGTCTGTGAATTATTGAACCCACAAAATAGTGCAACCACATAGGCAAAAACAAATGTGGGAGGAAGGTTTGTGAAGGATGTGGTTACTTACATGGTGATGGATGATTTGACTGTGAAACCAATGTCCACATTTCTAGTATTACTCTCCTGAACAAGTTTAATACCAAAGAAATTGGTGCTTTAGTGGAGAAAGTCATTACTTTGGATGTTAATCAGGGTGTGAAGCTGCTGAAGGCATCTTTGCAATCCAAGACTGTTCTTACAGATGTCTAAACTTTAACTAATAGTATAGGAGATAGCGAGATTCATGGACTGTGATTAGGCTTTTGAAAAATCAAGGCATGGTGGGATGCTTATCTAATTTGTATGAGAGTGTTAAAGCTTTAAATGACACATATTTACAACCAAATTAGAGCAAAGACACCCTTTTGAAGCCTAAAGTTTCATTGTTTGGCTCTACCTTGCTTCTGCCTAATACTGAATCTTCAGCTGATCAAATGAAGTTATACATGTGCTCTTATAGATGTGACTATAAAGTTTCTAATAATCCTAAATATCTTTGTACGAGTTATTCGTATGTTATGAACCAAGTCTGTGAGTTATTGAACCCACAAAATAGTGCAACTACACAGGCAAAAAGAAATGTGGGAGGAGGGTTTGTGAAGGATGTGGTTACTTACATGGTGATGGATGATTTGACTGTGAAACCAATGTCCACCATTTCTAGTATTACTCTCCTGAACAAGTTTAATATCAAAGAAGTTGGTGCTTTGGTGGAGAAAGTCATTACTTTGGATTTCAATCAGTGTGTGAAGCTGATGAGGGCATCTTTGCAATCCAAGACTGTTCTTACAGATGTCTAAACTTTAAACAATAGTATAGGAAAGAGCGAGAAGCAGGGAGAGAGTGAGAGGCACAGAAAGAGCGAGATTCAGGGAGAGAGCGAGATTCCTGGAGAGAGCGAGATTCAGGGACTATGATTAGGCTTTTGAAAAATCAAGGCATGGTGGGATGCTTATATAAATTTTATGAAAGTGTTGAAGCTTTAAATGACACATATTTACAACCAAATCAGAGCAAAGACACCCTTTTGAAGCCTAAAGTTTCACTGTCTGGCTCTACCTTGCTTTTGGCTAATATTGAATCATTAGCTGATCAAATGAAATTATACATAGGCTCTTATAGATGTGACTATAAAGTTTCTAGTAATCCTAAATACAGGGAAAGAGCGAGATACAGGGAGAGAGCAAGATACAATTGAATAAAAGGTAAAAAAAAAAGGCAAGGAGAGAACAAAAAAAACACATCAAAATCTAGTTGTTTGGCTACCATAATTACAGGATAGCCAATAATTCTTTAATTATCATAACGCTACTTAAGACATAACTAAACTTTGCTACCATAACTGTAGAATATCAACATATTAGAAAACTAAATAATGTAGTAATCATACCAAATTTGATGGGTCTACTCTCTGTGATCGTACCATGTCTTCAATCATCTTTTTCATTTCTTCCATCTGTCTTGCATGATCTTCTTGCATTCTTTTCTAAACGTCTTCAAGTTCCTTAATCTTGGATTAAGACTGTTGGAAATTTACTCTCACTTCATCTATTCCCGTTTTCGTTCCTTGAGTAGATGACGAGCTTGATGAGATGGTACTCCTTCTTGACTTAGGCTTAGGGCCCCAACCTAGACAATTTGAATATCCGGGTCCTCTACCCAAAATCGTCTCACGGATTTCATCCCCTCTTAGTCGTTGAGAACCTTCTACAGTGAGGTTGCATTGTAATTCCAACATTTGATGCTAGACATAATAATAAAATGGGTAAGAACGAGCGACTAAAGTTAAAAGTGAAAAAAAAAAAAAAAAACACGATAGTAAAGAAAAAAATGTTATATGTGCACTTTCAGCTGCCTTGTTCACAAACTTACCACCTTTAGAGTGTGTTTCCCTAAATAGATCAACACGTCCTATTTCTCGACCCTTCTTTGCCTGCAACTCTGTCTGAATTTCCAGGAATGACTTCGATCCACCTACGTGGTCAAACGGTAATTTTTCTCTATTCTTCCTATTCGTCACAGTCATTTCCTACATTTGAAGAAAAAAAATATGTCAATAGTGTGATGTATTAGTAAATGCAACAAATGATACACGCCATAAATATTGTAATTGAAACGCTTCACTCTCGAAGCCGCCCCACAAAAAGTACCAATCTTCTGGCCTATTTTTAAGCCAAATAGGCAAACTGGCACGTGCTTGCTGAGGATCTCCACATTTTCAGTAATGTCTGTGTAAATTTGTACTAAATTCTTTGAAGGAGTTTTGCATTTGATGTTCTATAAAACGGTTAACTCATTGACTGGACAAATCAAGTACGAAATAAGCCTACAAAAGAGGGAGGGAAGAATTAGAATAGATGATGTTCATGACTTTAAAAGAATAAACTTATAATTACTTACCAAAAATTGACTTTTAGCGCATTCTATGAACTCGTTTGGAACCTCAGCAAAAGTACGACAACGTACTGGAAATCCAGATCTCACGGCGACGCCGATCGCATTACTAAATCATACCGAATGTTGAGATATCGGTTTCGTCTTCCCCTCATTTTTCACAATTGTAATTCTCCCATGTTTTTGGACGTATCTTTCTAACTCGATGTTCCGCGAATACTCTCGTTTCTTCTGATTGGATGATGAGCTATTATCAGAAGAATAAAAAAATTTAAACAGATTATGATGTCTTTCAGTTAACAGAATATATTTCAAAATATACTAAACTGAAGTATCACCCACAGAAGATACCGTGTTGACTAGATATAACTCCTGGAATTCTTCATCAGCCTCCTGTTTTCTATTAGCGGTTGACATCGTATCTATACAAACACAAAAAAGAGAAAACAATATTAAATTAACAATAAATACGTGTAAGCTAGAGAAAAACAGAATTTAGTAGATATATCATTACTCATCATCATAATCTAATTCAAATTATTCATCAGCACTTGAACTATTATTGGGAGATAATTGTTCTTCATCATCCTCGTTTATGAAGTCATGATCGCTATGTACAATAATTGGTCTTTCCACAACTGTAGGATCAACGTCAACTTTGCATAAAGTAACCTCCTCAATGGTTTCATCCACTCGGATGCCATCTACAATTTCTAGTAAATCTAGTTGTGCGTTTTCAATATCATCCACTTCCGGTACATCCCATAATTGTTTATTTTGGACTACTTGAACAACTTTCCAATTGCTACCATGCTTGATGTCATCAATGTAAAAGACTTGTTGTGCTTGGATAGCAAAGATGAACGGCTCGTCGACATATCAAAAGTGTGATGTATTGATCGATTTATATCCTAAATCCACATGTGTCCTATAACTTTTGTTGTTATCTGTGTCAAACCATGTACACTTCAACAAGTAAACATGTCTTTTGTTCGCATATTGGAAATCTAATACTTCGTCTACAACATCGTAGAAATTGTTATCCACAGTTGTGTTCTCACTAATCTCCCCGACCACTAGGACTCCACTATTTTGTGTAGCTTGACGATTATCACGCTCTACAGTGTGAAACCGTACCCCATTAACAATACATCCATTGTAAGAGCGCACCTCAGACAAAGGCCCCATTACAAGTGAAAAGCAATCATTAGAGATATCTTCTCTCTCGCGCCGTTATAGAACCTGATAATTACTTATACATTAAAAATGAATCATCCCTAAACTGTTGCCTACAAAATGGCTATGTATACTTGAGATTTGAACCAATCGGGAAATTTGCGTTGATGTTTTATATATAAGTCAGAGGCGCTTTGAGCTTCACGACAAATTAACCTCAAATGTTGCCTACAAATTTGATCATTTCAATGTTATATCAAAGAAGATACCCTAGAATTTAGAAAAGGAAAAAGTTTGAAACGTACTTTTGATAGTCTGTTATTTTGTGCAATACACTTTTCCTCCGCTAATAGCGTCCGTAAAGTTGACGCCCTTAATGGTCGTACCCTCTGCCTAAATAATTCAAATTCACCAAATATCTCGTGATTGGGAATTTTATCATCATTTCGTTCATCTCTACTGAATCTCGTTTCAATTCCACTTAAATATCGCGAGCAAAATTTCCATGATTCATTCATTATGAATGAGGGAGAAGGGACTGGACAGCTTATAAGGTTGAGAACGAAAAGTAATATGACTTTGTTTGGCACAAATACATATATCACAATTTAGAGACGATATATTAATATTGCGGAATAAATGTGGAAATAAATATTTCATATACTGAAAGTTTGGATGTCCTAAACGATAATATCATAATATAAAGTCATTTTCGAAAGTAGAAAATTTTAAAGACATAAAACCAGTTCTATGATCCTCCCTAGAAGAAGCATCGTCAGAAAGGAAGTAGAGCCCCCTATCGTGCCGTGCAGTGCCGATCGTCATCCCCGACTTCTGATCCTGAAACACAACAGAATCTAGTGAGAAAATAGCCTTACAGTTCAGATCTTTTGTAATTTTACTGACCGATAAAAGATTATATGAGATTTTGGGCACATGAAGTGTATCACGTAGTACTAAACCATCAAAAGGAGAGGTATTTCCTTTCCCTGCAACGGGACAAAAGACCCGTCTGCAATTCTAATACGTTCATTTCCCGCACTCGGACAGTATGAAACAAACAATTCTGAAGAACTGGTGAGATGATTGGTGGCCCCTGAATCTTCAATCCAGGGTTTCTTGCCATTGATGCTAATAAAGCCAAAAGATGGAAATGTACCTGATTGCGCAATGGCACTCACCCCGACAGCACTCAAATTGGTGTTACTATTGGCTGAGGGCTGATGCTATGTATTCTCACTAACTGAGTCACTTACGAGTGCACGCCCAGAGTTTGATTTGTCATGTGTCTGTCATCTCCTACTGTTTGGGGGCCTGCCGTGCAACTTTCAACATTGGTCCTTCGTATGCCACAACTTCTTACAATTCTCACAAACAGGTGTGAGCATTTTATCACTGTCAGAACTAGATGCCTTTGTAACAAAGGCTAATGCAACAGTGAAAACAACCAGAGGATTGTTCATAGCATGTGATTGATCCTCTTCCAGTCGAACCTCTGAACAAACTTCCCTGAGAAGGAGTAGGTCGTTGACCCAATATGCGACTACGAACACTGTCAAATTTTGGGTTCAATCCGGCCAAAAACACATATACCCGATCTGCCTCTTCAAGTTTCAAGTACTGGGCCCCATCTTGTGCGCAGTTCCAGACAATCTCTCGACAAATGTTCATCTCTTGCCAATACACTGATAATTTATTAAAGCAGAAAGTAACATCCATGGTTCCTTGTTTGCACTCATGGACCTGTTTGCGTAACGTGTACAATCGAGATGCGTTCTGTCGCTTCGAGTACAGATCTCTAGTTGCCTCCTAAATATCTCTAATGGTTGTTGCATAAAGTAAGGGTCAGCCAATCTGTGGCTCCATACTATTGATGAGGACAGACCATAATAGAGAATCCTTCCCTTTCCAGATTCTTTCTTGAGGATCGCCTAAGATAGGTTTCGGAATTTCTCCTGTCAGATACCCGAATTTGTGCTTTCCTTCTAGGGCCATTCTAATCGACTGGGACTAGGAGAAATAATTCTACCCATGCAGTTTCTCTCCAACCAGAAATCATGCAGAATTTCCCATTGAGCCAGTTAAGTAAGTTGTATTGGGCAAAATAAGAACGAGTTTACCAAATTCTCTGAACAAATTGGTTGAACCAGTTGGGGATTTTCGCCAAAAATTGTATCCAAATCTGAAATCTGCTATTGTAGATAAGCCAATCATTGTCTCACATCGTCTGGTTAATAGACTGAACTATAAGCGGCTGGAAACAGGGCGGCCACTGTCGACTAGACGGACGTCGCCGACGGGAAGGTCATCGCTAGTTGGGAGGTCACTGGAATATGTGAGGATCCCAGCCGGCTAGACTGCTCGAGGCGGCCGCCGGTTTGTCGCTGGTCAAATGCTCCTAGGGCAGAAAAGGAATGGGTCGGATTTGCAAATGTTGTGCATGAGGCGGATCTCCTAGGGCAGGCTGGCGTGAAATCAACCGACGCGGACGTCGGCGCAACTCCTTGAAGTACGGATGGTCTCGTCATGGCGGCCGGCACGAAACCAATCGGCGCGGAGGTATGCGCAAGTCGGTAGGTCTGCGATGGCGCGGAACCCGTCTGTACTTCGAGGGTTTGCGAGTTAATGGTGATGGAATCGGATTTGTCTAATCTTTGCGAGTTCAGCTGGATTCTGTATGGAGAAGGCCGATCAGAACTTCTGTTGAGTGAGGCAGCTCCCACAGATGGCGGCTCTCCATTGACTGTAACCGGACGGCAGAAAGAACTCCGGTAAGGCAGCTTGAAAACACTCCTTCACAGCTGCTCGAATTTTTCATGTCAAAACTCGAAGATCCATCAACAGAAGACAACTGTGGATGGTTCTCTTCCATAACGTCTAGAGTTCCGTCCCCTAGTTCTGATACCATGATGAAATATAAGAAAAGAGAGAGACCAACACACAGTTTACGTGGAAACCCTAGAACGGGGAGAAAAACCATGATAGAGATCTTTTTCTTATTATTTTTAATAAATAAACAGTAGAGTCCTAGGGTAAGAGACAATTACAATAATACCCCTAAAGTAAAACCCTGCTTTCAACAATTTTCTGTTTTGATTTATTATCTTCTAAGTTGTGAGGTTTTCTATCTTTTGAATGATTTTGTTTGAAGTTTCCTTTAGCAAATAGCCTTTCACCACTAGGATAATCCTTTCTATCAATCTGTAATTCTAGCTCTCTAGTTCTTAGGGCTGAGATTATAGTGCCTGTGCTTATACTAATCTTTCCATACTTCAGAGCATTTTTTATTTCTTTATAAGGTTCAGGCAAGGAGTTTAGAAGCACATAGGCCTCATTTTCATCACCAAGTTTTTCTCCTAGAGTTTTAAATTCAGCAACAATTTTCTTGAACTCGTCTAAGTTATCAGTTAAAGTTTTAGATGAATCCATTTTAAATGTGAAGAATTTCTCCTTAAGATACATTTTACTAGTAAGATCTTTAGTAGCATATAACTCTTCTAGTTTAGTCCATATTCTATGTGTAGTTTCTTGATCTAAAACTTGTCTAAGAACACTGTCACTAAGGTTTTGAACCATCGTACCATAGGCTGCCAGCTCCCAGTCTTCTTTTTCTTGGGCTGTCACAGTGGCAGGGAATGTTGATGGGTCAAGGAGGGCTCTATGAGCTTTCTACTGGTCGAGAATCGCCTTGATTTTGGCCTTCCACAGGCCGAAGTCTCCTTTGTCGTCGAATTTCTCCACTTCGAATCTTGCTACTGACATTTTTGGATTAAAAACTTGAGTCTTGATTCTTCAAGAACTCTAATCTTGTAAGTCTTTTGCTATGATACCACTTTGTTGGGCCTGCTTCTTGTTGTATGAATGAAAATGAGCCCAAATGATGAATAATGTGGCCCTTTTTGCTGATCCAATTTCGTGAGTCCAATTATTTTACCCCAAAAGAATTTGGTTTAGTAGAATACTTAGCTACCGTTTTTCCGCGAACTTCCAGCTGATGTGCTGCATGTGGTTTGCTCCACTAATCTTTGCCTAATGGAAGTGAAAGAAAAATTTGTCTAATGGATGATGTTTTCAAAATTTATTTCTTTTCTCTCTCTTGCTCTCTCGTTCTCTCTTTTCGATTTCCGCAGAACTTCTTCTAATCCTAATTTCTCTATTTGTTTTGTGTGACTGCTCGAGTAAACGATTGAAGAACAAAAACATACAATCTTGTAGACGAAGGAAATAAGAGAAGCGCTACATAAGGATATACATGGTTCGACGAAATGTTGCCTATATCCACAGGAAGAAGAGAGATCTTTATTGAGAATTAAGTCACAGATTCTTTCTTTTACAGATTTCAAGTTTTCTTGAAGCTATTGTAATTATATGCTACGAAATTTGTAAATGATGAGTACTTATACTATTTTCTGATACAAGTAGTTACAATAACATACTGTAAATGTTAAAGAAATGTAAAATAGTTCTTGAATAAGTTGAATGTGTGAACTTATATTCTTCATGTTGTATGACACATGGGATAACAAAGATGTGATATTTGGTATTTGAACATTAAACATGAGAATCTAATTTACACATAATTTACAATATTTGTAATAATAATAAATATACGTTAATTTTTAAAACAATAGCACTCGAGGGTCACGTGCAGAAGCCGTATGAGTTGTCTCCAAAAAAAAAGTAATTATTATGAGTTATTTGCAAATGCAATTGCCTCCACATGGTATGGATGTATCCTGATTCCTCCTGACACTCGTATAACTGCATTATCTACTAACTTTTTCTTTATCCATAAAAAATATATATAAAGAAAAAAGAACCAAAAAAAAAATTCAAATTTAAGTTTTCATATGAATTTTAATATTGTATTTTGGATCAATTACAAAATTTTCATTTTAAACTGCAAACCTAAGTAGTATCTTTTCAATTTTCAGTCTACTAATTTTTACATTGTAAGTCATATTGACATCAAATTGAAAGGTGACATATTAAACATTTTTAATTAAAAAAATATGTAAGATACATAATTGAAGGTTTAGATAGTTATTTAACATTTTCAAAAATTTAGATATCTCATACATAAATTTAGCACTTCACATTCTAGCTCAACCCTTATTTCAAAAGAGTAGGTTTGATGCTTACAATTAAGTGTAAAGAAAATATTTTGGTGTTCCATCTATTTTTGTGCATCTACCTAATAAGAAATTCCTACGTGCCAGTTTTGTATTTTTTATTTTTTTTTAAAAAAAAAGACTTTTCTAATGTTTCCATTGTGTATGTAAATATGGAAAATATAATCTTAGGTACAGCTCTAAATGTAATACTTGGTGTAATTAAACTGTATGTATTTTCATACATCCAATCAGATCACAAAAGTAATAATAATAATAATAGAAATAAAAAATTATTATCCTGCTCAAATATGGATTCAGCTTGATATTATTCAAATATTTTTTAGACCAATTAGGTTTATACCAAATAATGAATACTTGAAGATTATCAAAAACTAAAAAATAAAAAGATATGAAGATGACCCCAGGTCTTAAATAAAACTTGATGATCAAACGATTTGGATTAAGCTATCAACTCATTTGGATTGAATTAGATTCAAATAAATAAAAATTTTATGGATTGAATTTAAATAAATGAAAATTTTATAAATTGGGTTGATTAATAAATTCACCTAATATAAGCTCAAATCAACATGGATTTATTATTAACTTTGAACTATTTTTTTGTTATTTATACGATTATTTATATATGGATTGATTTTAGTTTTATTTGACTTCATTATTTTGTTAATAACTTATTCTCCAACAACTTTGAAAAATAGTATCCCTTCAAAAAGAAAATTTTCATTATATAAATTAAAATTGAATTGTTAATTTTAATTTAATATATAAAAATAATTAAATCAAATTTTTACGTATTTACCTTTTACTTTTTTAGAATAATATTTCATATAAATGATCGAATAACATGAACCAATCCAATTCAAGTATGTCATTGTTAGGTTCGATTGAGTTCATTTTTTAATAGAAATTATTTCAGTTCAAAAAATTTAAGATTTGAACAATTAGATTGGTCTAAAAGATCGTTGTTCAAATCAATCCAGTCTAACCTAATTAACGAACGCCCATCGCATTAATGTAAATATGAAAAAGTCCTTTAAATGTAGCAATAGTGAGTCACTATCAGCGTTCAAAAGTTTAAAACAAAAAAGTGAAATTGATATGACCCATATAATATTAAATTGAATCGATCACTTAATATCAATAGAAATAGGAAAATTAATAGTAATGAGTTAACAGAATAAAACAAAATAAATTAATTAATCAAAAAGAGAAATAATCATAACGTAGAAAGCAGAGTGAGTGCAAGACGTGTAGAAAACTATATAAAATGATGAAAGATGATTATTATTATTAATAAAAGCATTATTAATAATATAATATAATAAATAGAAATAAATAGGAAAACATATTCCAAGAGAGAGGGGGGGGAAAGCACGAGGCGATGGCAAACAGTGAAGAGGAAGAAGAAAGGGGAGAGGCAAATAAGGACAAAATAGAGGCGGAAATAAAAAGATAATTTAGCAGTTTGGGTCGGCCAGGAAATAGTAGTAAAATGAGGGGGGTGCTTGAAAATAAAAGAAAAGGGAGAATCAAATATCTCTGTCGCGCTTGCATTCTGGAGGGAGGGTTGGGTAGCGCTTCCTATCGGTACAGTAATTGTAAATGGTGTATTTTTGGCGAACCCAGTTTAGCTTTCGGTATTGCAAGCCATCGAGGTCTTGGAACTCCTTTTGGTCCCACCAGCGTCGGCCTTGCGTGGCGCAGAATTTGGCTTGGACCGATGACTCACAACCGTCCACGTGGAATCCCTTGTATGATGCGATGAATGGGGCCTTTGACCAGTCTGTCTTCTCTAATCCTCCTCTTGTAGCCCAGTCGTCTGCGTTCCACAGGCTCGAGTATATCTTCATTGGCTGGTCGAATGGGAACTTCACACCTATGTCTTTACAGTTCTTGAACACTCTTATCGGCACATCGTCCACGAAAAACCTGTATTACAAGTCCACTTATATCACGTCACACAACTTCGAGAAACAGAGGAGATACACTAAAAACATATATACACCTGATTCTACTCACACTATCATGTATAAGTTCCAGAGGACGGAGTAGGTGTGGAAATCCTTGGAGGGATCAAACCAGAGGTAAATCCTCTGCTCACGGTCACCTTTACCGCCGGTGAAAACGTTTGTTTGAAGAATAGGGGGTTGCCCGGATCTGTTCCCCAAAAACTCGAAGTCGATTTCATCGTGTTCGGAGTTCTGTGAAGAGAGCTGCGAGCAAGAAAAACCAATTTTCAGATCAGAAAAATAAAATGTAATGTGGTTACAAGAGTTGATTTGGAGTTGGAGTTAGTTACATAGAAAGCAGTGACGACTCCGGCAGAGTCGCCTCCGACGAGCTTCATACTCATACTGAAATGGCCAAATAAGTAAGACCCTTTGGACTGGAAGCCAGTGCCGGTGTACTTGTCGAGAACAAGGTCGACCTCGGCGCCACCATTTTTGTACTTGATGTGGTCAAAAGCCCAAGTGGGGGCGTAGTTACGGCCGAATGGCACGTCCATGGGCTTCCTTGGGACGGCGGCCAGAGCTCCATAAGCCAAAGTGAGGAGGAAGAAGAGGGAAAGAGAGAGATTGGAGGCCATTGTGTGGAATTGATTTGGTTTGGTGTGATGTGAGGGAAAAAGGGGAGGGCGAGGGGGGGTTTAAGTAGGGTGTGATTTAGCGTATTAAAAATTAGTGGCGCACAGTTTTAAGCCAATTGACAGTGACGATTTCCACACAAAACAGTTGGGTCAGTGCATTGGCGGTGCTGTGAAATGTGATGTTTCAAAATTATTATATTTCTTTTTGTATTTCAATGTCTTAGATTCCTGAAATCCCTCTGCAACTCCACGTTAAATATACTGAGATTTACACCATTTTTACTTAAATTATAACTTTACTCTTCCTTCTCTATTTTTGGT
The DNA here is from genome assembly GCF_027475165.1 of Benincasa hispida. Taxonomy (NCBI): domain Eukaryota; kingdom Viridiplantae; phylum Streptophyta; class Magnoliopsida; order Cucurbitales; family Cucurbitaceae; genus Benincasa; species Benincasa hispida. The sequence goes on along the minus strand of NC_143488.1, from coordinate 50,327,961 downwards.
TTTTCAAAAAGATTCTGTAGCCTTTTTTTTTTCTTTTTTTGAAACGACCAAAAAAGAATCATTTTAATTTTCAACTTTCTTAAAAAAAAATAAACAAATAATTTTTTTATCTAAAATAATAATTTAGCTCATAAATTTTGGTTTGTAACGATTTAGTCTGTATACTTTTAATTTTATAATAATTTAGTCAATGAGCTTTAGTACATAATAATTTAGTTTTTGTACTTTTAACATTGTAATAATTTAGTCTCTAACATAAAAAAATTTATCAACATTAAATGTCAATTTTAATACTTTATGATGTAAACTTTGTATTTTATAAAAATATTAAGGCTCTAATTAGTTTAACGGTTTATGTATGCATAAAATCTCATTAAATATTAATATTAATCTCTACAATGGGGACTAAATCGTTATAAATTTTAAAGTTTAATGACTAGACTGTTACATAGTAAAGTTTATAGACCAAATTGTTAATTATATGAAAGTTTAGGGATTGAAAGTGATTTTTAACCTAAAATAACAATGTGGTCGTAAACTTTAAGATAAATTCTCACATATTTATAATAAAAATATTTAGGTGTATCTCGGATAGTATCTATCTTTGTACATCTCATCAAATTATTCGATCATTTTTTTTTATTTTTTTTTTATTTTTTGTATGTGAATAATGAAAGAGGATATATAAAGATGGGTACAATTGGTATTATCCTTTATAATGGGTAGTTTTGGCCTCACGTAACAATTTTTTTTTTCTTCCATTTAAATTTGATTTAGTTTTAGTTTTAATTTTATTTCTCTAGTATAATCATTAAAGACATCTGTACTGCTCATGGAAAGTATTACATTAATACAATGAGTAAAGAAAATAGGTATCCTAGAAATTAAGATTTTAAAGGTATGGTAAACTTTCAATTTTATATTTAATGGATTTTTTAACTTTTCAAGTAGGTGTATAATAGGTCAATGTCATATTCAAAAATTTTGAAAAATTAACGGATGCAATATTTATAAATTTAAATTTATGTCTAACAAAATCTAAAATTTTCATTTGTATTTAATTGATTTGTAAATTTTTTTTAAATTTAAGAGCTCAAAAATTAAATTTATAATTTTTAAAATTTAGGAACTAAGTAGACACAAACATCAAAGTTAAAAGACTGCAATTGTAATTTCTCAAAAAATTTACAAGCTAAAGATGATCCCACTATTAAGGGTTTGTTTGGTAATTATTTTTTATTTTTAAAAATTATTTTTATTTACTCTCAATTTTTATCATGATTTGCATCTTTTAGTCAAAATTCAAAAATAAAAACATGCTTTTAAAAGCTATTTTTTTAGTTTTTAAAATTTAGCTTGATTTTTTAAATCTTTGGTAAATAATAGATACTAAAAGAAGAAATTTTAAGGTAAAAATAATGTTTATAAATTTTATTTTTAAAAAAAATAAAAATCAAATAATTGTCAGGTGGAAAAAGTAAAATATTTGAAGGTGTATAATAGACAATGATAATGTCATGTAATGTTTTGAATAGAAATGGATAAGAAAAAGAAAATAAAAAAATAAATGAAATGGGAATTTTTGGCATTGAATGTCTGTCGGCGAGATAAAAAGGAGAGTACAGAAAGAGCAGGTAGCGGGAAGGTGCAAGGAAATGAGATGAGAAATGAGAATGGTAAGTGAAATAACGAAGGAGCTTCATACAATTTTGTTATGATTAAAACAAACAAAAAGTAAAGAAAATAAAGGGAAATTTTTTTTGTCACACATATACATCATTTACTGATAATGATTTAGAACAATGGTGTATATATGACATTTTCTTTAGTTCGTGTTTCGTCAATCTATAATGAAAATTTGTATAATTATAATGAGATTTCATTAATAGATCGTTCATAATTAGATTGTTTTTAACCACGTTTACTTAAAATTATGAATATATCATATTTTATTATTACTGCTATTGTTATTGTTATAGTTGAGGGTCAAACGGTAACTGTCAAATTCTTCTAACAGTAATAATAATGATAACCATAACAATAATGGTAACCATAACAATATCAACTTAATTTCCAAAAGCAATTGGATTGAGCACTCTTTGCCCTCAACTAACTTACATTTTTTAATTTCATATTTGGAAGTGGGTCCCGTTAGTATGAGTATTAAACACAAGTAAACAACATCAAACGTAATCAAATGGGTCCACTTTTTAAATTACCATTGATTTATTACATTTTCATTGGGATAAACATGACCTTAATTCCTACAAAATAAACAAAAGAAAAAGATTCAAAACAAGGTTATAAAACAATATTTCAACATAATTTAAGTTTCTAGTTTGTTGCTTTGATTAAGCAACAAACTTTGTATTTAATGGTTAGATAACAATTCAAAACATCTAAATCTATTTGATTTTGCAGTTTTTGTTATAAATAATGTTTGTTTTAAAAGTAAATATATCAAAATTGATAATTTTTCAGCTTGGTAACAATAGAACATACTATTTATTCATCATTACAAAACTGGATGTGATGCTTATGTGTTAGTAGAAATGTATAACACAAAACACCAAAAATAATGTAATAAGGTCTGCAGTTTTTTTATTTCTATCGATCTATTACGCTTTTCAATGGGATGTACGAGGCGTAAGGTTTGATGCGACGAAACAAAAATGGGACAGAGTGTTATAAATATAGTAAATGAAAAAAGGGGAAGAATGGGGACATTTTGTTTTGGTTGTCAATGGCAATATTGTGGGGGAAGGGAATCGGCAGAAGGGGTCCAGAGGTCTTTTCATATATTTTAAATTTTAAATAATGATTTAAGGTCCCTAAAACCTGAAGAGGAAGAAAATATTGAGAGAGGAGGGGATAGCTGCCAACCGGTGGTTGGATAAGGGAAAGTGAAATGAAGAAAATTAAAAAGAAAAAAAAAAGAAATAAAGGATGGTTGGCCTTTGGGATGACAACACGTGGCTGGTCTCCCAAACACTTCTTACCTGAGCACATGCCACTGGATCCGCTCAATCCGCTTTCTCTACTTCATTTTTCCTTTCTTCTTCTTCTTCTTCTAAATTTTAAAATAGATTAAAATATCATTATGATTTTAAAATGGCTTAGTTTTTAAAATTTAGAGTGAAAGAAGTGTTTATAGGTTTCATTTTAAAAGCAAAAGGCAAAAAATCAAATTGTTACAAAAGGAGACCTAAAGTTTTGCGATTGTTTGGGATCAAAAACTAAAATATTTCTAGTCTTTGAAGATGTTAGTTTCAATCTAGAATTCTTCTAGGCTACTCAATTTTGATACTTTTGATGGTTCTTGAAATACGTTTTTTTTTAACAATATGTGGAATATGGAGATCAAACTTTTGACTTCAAGGTTATTGTTACATACTTGATATCACATTCTCTCCCATACTACCTTTTTAACCCAAGAGGAGGTGTGAAAACAGTAGATGTCAACCCTCCTTATGACATCTACCGCCAACTAAACCTGTTAATCTCACATCTTATGAGCCTGTATTACTGTGGTCTTAACTCTGTGAACTTGCTCAATAGTAATTCAATCACATAACACAACTTAATTCATCATCATGATACTCTAATTACAACATCATCATTAAGAAGATATCTTATTACAGATTAAACTCTAACTCTAACTCTGTAGGGACTATTTAATTATCGACTACTTCTATGTGAACACCTAACTAACAAACACTTTACAACGGTGGTAGACTATACCTTCCTTGTCAAGCAACCCACAATAATGGAATTCTATAACTCTTCTGCTACCTAGGAGGGGGAGGAGGGAACAAAAACATTGGAAAACGTGAGTTGGAGAACCCAGTGAGTGGCATATTTAAAAACATATGCTTTTACTATGGAAATCCATTTTTCAACAACTCTTTAAATCATTAGCATGTTCTTCCAGCTTAAACTTAGAAAACTCTTTGAAACGTATAGCAAATAAAAACATCGTACTTTCAAATAATTTAGTGAAAACCAGAGTGCACTTAAATCATAGACTTCCAGACTTAGAACATAATATACTAAACTGAAAGATTCATAACACAAATATCAACTAAAAACATCCTTGTAGTTTCAGATTGAGCTCATCAAATAATAAAATATCAACTTATAATAATAATAACTATGAAAACCCTGAAACCATCTTATGAAACCATCATAGAAAAATTGTATACACTTTTAAACCTTAGTTGGGTGGAGCCCCTGTTGCTCAACATCCCCAACGTCGAAAACCTTAGTTGAGGTGGAATTCTACATCACCAACAACGTCAATAATAATCTTATGTACACGTAGAGATTTTCCCAAGTTGCCTTCATCTTCTTCGGGTGGAATCAACCCGATATGCCCTCGTCTCCTTCAGTAACGGGGACCTTGATACCTTCACAACTTCCAGTATCGTATTTCATAGCTAGGATACTAAAACATATTTCTCATAATAACTTTAAAATAACATTCCTCATTAACACATCATTTTGAGAGAATATCATCAATAAAACACAAAATCAATAGGAATGCACGCATCGAATACCTCATACTAAAAACATCATGCTCTAAATCATTTGAGCTAACCTCTTTCAGAAATCATGTATATAACTCATGGTTTAGTTTATATTGGAAACATCAAACTTGTATAATCTCAACCTTGCGTTTTCATGCATGGTGTTTGACATTAAACCATGTGTTTTAGTGAACATCATCTAACTTTCTTAAGAAATTCTTGTTTTAGCCTTCTTTTAAAACCTTGATGTTTTAGATAAAACATAAGTTTAACACTTAATTCCATAGGACTCTCTATGCATCCAACTTTGACTTTTAAGAAAATATAAACATGTTTGAGTTCTAACTCATCTACAACATGCTATTAGTTCATTTATGTAACATATTATATTTGATCATTTTCAAACATGCTAAAACATGAAAACTAGTAAAAGCATAAACTTTGAAATACTTTAAGAGTTAGTAGCCACTCACACTTAGTTAGCTCCCTTCCTAGCCTTTTAGGCCTTGAGCATCTCTTAGGCCAATGCACACTTCTTCATTCTATAGCATAGTTGACTGCATGGTCCCTTCTTGGAAGTATGGTCTCTCATTGGACGCATGGTCCTTCATGTTTTCCTTCATTTCCAACACTTATAGCATCAATTTCAACTCGAATTAGATAAAATTTTCTTCATGAAACTTGTTAGAAATTGTCTTAGGAAGCCTATCTTCAAATTTGAGCCTCTAATTTCTCTTCTAGAGCTCAGAATGCTCAACTTACTCTGGATGCTTCAAATTCTAACCTTCATCGAGTTCGCTTCACTTTTGGGTATTCTTGCTATTCGGGCAGTAGTGGATCAAGGTATGACGAGCGGGCAGAAGCTCGGCGTGGTATTCATTCTCCCGGGAGAATCCGAATTCTTTCTTGAAGAAGAAAAGAAGAACAGCGTCTAGCCGTTGAGAGAAATCACGATGTTTGTCCCCTTCGCATGACCTAGAAAGAAAAATCACGATGTTGGATTGGCCCCCTTCGCATGACCTAGAAAGAAAAATCACGATGTTTGTCCTGCATATCACTAGGAAGATTGGGATCTTTACAAATGTGCTCAGACGCGACTTCGGAACATCGCGCTGTTCTCGATGGAATATTTTCATTGATGAGCTCAGGGACTTGGGAAACCCGCAGGTCAACCCCCGACATTATATCGACTAGAAATGTGCTTAGACGCGACTTCAGAACATCGCGTTGTTCTCGATGGAATATTTTCATTGATAAGCTCAGGGACTTGGGAAACCCGCAGGTCAACCCCCGACATTATATCACTAGAAGTAGAAGACGGCCTCTCTCGGGAAACATGGCCTAATTTCTCTTCTTTTTTCGGGATAATTCAATTCGGAGTTAGGACACTAAGATTTAAGGTCATTTCTTTAATCAATTTGCTCTCTATTTCTAAGTTCGTAGCCTTCGCAGTAGCTTCATCGATGTTACCTACCAAATAAAAGGCTTGTTCGGCAAGCCTTTTTAGCCCTTTCCTCGAGGAGTCGAGTTGCCTATCTTCTCCTCGAGCCGCACTAGCCCGGCGATATCAGGTTCTTTCTCATAAGTGGTATACCTACACCCTACACACACACTCACTATATCTATATACGTCTACGTTGATAGCCTTTCGCAAAAAGCCCCTCTCTCTCTTTACTAAATCGACGTTTGCCAAAGTCCTTATGCTAGGATGGGATGGAGGTCAGCTGAAAAACGGAATGGAATACTCTAAGATGCTTCATAGCTTCAACAAGCCCATATTCTTCCCCTTGGGGAAAGATTCGAGTCACTTGCTTGTGATTGCAGCCATTCCCCGAAAAGGGAGAGACGAGAGAATCGTCTGCGCCACACCTCTGGTCGGATGAATGGAGGACCGACTGACTGACCCAGGTTTTCATGAGCGTTAGCGGGTCCTGGAGTGCCTGTCAAGGGCTCCCGCGCATACCCCGGGGTGATCATCACCACCTGCACCTCACATCTCGGCACAGTGGAACGTGTAACCCGCCTGCTCGATGTTTGGCAGGGCGGGTCGCTTGAGTGTCAAAACCAAGCGGTGGTTGTTTTTCCTTGGTTTATCGAACCAGCGTATGCCCATTCCTCCTTTGATGACAACTGCGAGAAACGTCGAATAGGAAAGACTTGGTATATAATCCGTGCCTTCGTTCTGGCTATAGTCCATTAGCAAGCGAGTAAAATCCCAATCAAAGACAAGTTCTACCAAGGCCAGGATCTAAAAGAGAAGATTCACTCTTCGGAATTCCAAAAGCAAGGCGTTGTGTGATATCCTGCCATGTCAAGGGGTCTCTGGACTGAGTTGGCCAAATCTTCTCATGGAAGCCCAGGGTTATATTTTACACTCAAAGAGCTTCATCTTACTTGAAAATCTTCTTTTCAGCACAAGTCAAATGCTCTCACCACATGCTTCTTTTAACCCTTAGTCAATTGCTTGCTTCTTCATCACTAAATCCCAAGTTCAACTTTCAGAAGATATAACTCGAAATTTATTCATTAAAATCCAAAACTTCTTTCTATGAACCTCTTACATATTCCAACTTATCTAAAAGATGGAGCTCTTAATTCTTATTGAAACGCTCGAAATTCATCAAACATCATGGACTGCTCGATTTAACTTTGAATCTACACTACCTTGAATCTTCTTTAATTTTCAACATCAATTCGTAGGAGTTTTCTTTCAACAGCCCCATATTTTCCTCCACACTTATTCAACTTTCAGATGGCTCTGAGATCACCTCTTTTGACTGAGTAAAAAATGGCCAAACTGATCATCTTCTCACAGCCCATATTTATAGAGAATTCTACATGAATTCCAGCTTCCTCAATTTTTCCAAGTAACCTCTCTAGCTGGCCTTTTCCTCAAATTTGGCTAACTCTCATGAAGTCACCTCATGCTTTAGCCATGTTTTGTGTCTTTCACCGCCTCACTTTCAATGCATGAGAGCTTGCTTCGGTGCATGGATGTTCCTTTGCTCCTAACGAATCACTAGGTTTCAAGCTTCTCAATGCATGACGTGTCTCCAAGCCCATATAACCTCTATGGCAAGCCAATGCATGATTTGCCTCTCCTTAACCAAAACCTTCAAAGTAAGGTTCCTTCACCTCATGACATAGCTTATTTCCTTGTTCATTCCTTTTATTTCAACGCATGGTTGTAGCATAATTCTCAACGCATGAGGCTTGTTTGAGGTGTCTTGCATGTTCTACTTGGCCTCCTTAAGTATCCTTTGTTCAACGCATGGTGCATCAATTTTACCCTTTCTAAGGCTTCATTGGACGCGTGGTAGCCCTTGCCATGTATTCAGCTTCCCTTATTTTCCCTCTTTCTTAGTTTTTTTAAACTCTTCCTCCGAGCATGATTTCTCTACTTGAGTTCAAAGCATAGTTCCTATGTTTCTCATTATGCTATGCGTCCAAGTTGGCTATTTCTCTTAGGGTATGCATCCACTTGGCCTTCCTTAGGGTTCCTTGGTGTAACTCCTTCCCAAGTGATTGTCTCATGCTTTGCCTATGCTCCAATGATAGTCTTCTCCATGCCTGAACTCCTTGATCCCCACCTATGCGTTGAGCATCCTCTTGACCATATCTTCAACGCATGGTTGACTTTTCCTTTCCTTTACTTAGCTTGACCAACCATCTCCTGTCTTTCCCTTGTTCATTACCACATGTAGCCTACTAAACTAGCTCAAGGTGTGATGCACTTTCTTCCCATTGGACTACCTCTAATGCATGATTGCCCCCTCTTGGCAACACTTAACAATTTATTTCCATGCTAAGTATCTTTGTGTACATCCACCTCCTAAAGCATACTTATCCTTGACTTAGCCAACTCAAGCCTTCCTCCTCAAACTCTCCCAAGACCAACACAAACCTCGCTTTCAAGCACCTCGGCCAACTTTTACAAGTCACTTCACCTCGGAAAATTTTTAGAGAGAAATATCGAAGTTTACACTTGATGTCAGTTGAACTATACTAATTAGCGTTGTCATGAATTTTCTATGAAATGGATAACATAGGTTAAAAAAATGTGTAAAAAATATACTAAGGGAGTGAATATTAAGTTAAAAAAATAAAAATATAATCCGAAAATGAAGACCGCAGAGACAGGAAGTTTAAAGATAATTATATTTTAAAAGGGCATGGTTAAAAAGATGTTGACAAAAAATTGCCAATTCAAACGGCATTGATTTCGTTTGACGCAGTTACGACCTTACCCTATCATATTAACGTCTTCGTAGATTGCGTCTACTGTCGGCCACTAATTTTATAATAATCCTAACCATTATCACATCTAATATAATCTCTTCCTTTTTTTTTCTTTTCCTTGGGGTTAAAAAAAAGTCATTTATCTTTTAGTATTTTCAATCTAAACTTTGTCCTAAACAAAACTTTGTTCCTTGGTTAAAGTATTTAAGAAAATATCAGTTTAAGAAAATTAAAAAGATAACAGTTGATAAGTTGTATCGGTTTGCACCTTCGCCTTTCAATTTCATCAATTTTAACCTTGTAATTTTAATCTTCAACTTTAAAAATATAACAATTTTAATCATCTATTAAGAGTATATTTACGGCATCATAAGATTATAATAACCACCTTTTACTATATTAAATACTATTTTGTATTCTTCAATTAGTTACCGTCAATGCTATTCCAAATTCTTGTTTGCTACAATATTTACTATTTGCTAAAGCTTTTACTATTTTACATTTATCATTTTTTTTATTCCTTACTCCCATGTTTACTATTTCATTCTCAAACTAAAATAGTTTACACCTCAAATATATACTATTATAACTCAAATTAAAATAATTTACACCCTAAAAATAAACTATTATAACCCAACTATAATAGCTAGGACTACAATAATCAACTTCTTGCCCAAATACCTCCTCAGTATTTACTCTAGAATCGTTAAATAAAGTTCTCTTTTAATGAATTAAAAACATGTATACAACATTGGAGTTTTTCTCTCTCTTTTTTTTTTTTTTTTTTGAAATTTATGAATTTTGGGAAATATTATTTAAATGCCAATTTGTGAGTTATGTGCGAGAAATTAATGAGTTCATATGAAGAATTTTACATTTTTGTTATTGCTAAAATTGGCTGTGAGTTGGTTGAAATTTAATCTGGGGTTAGAATTACAACATTTTAAATAATAATAATAAGTAAATAAATTCTGAGGCAGATTTGTGTCTCCCTAGTTCTCATAGTTTTTGTGTCCAGCAACGTTGGTATAAAAAATTGAATTTGATTTGAAACATATGGGAGCATTTGGATAAATTTATATGATTGATGCAATACTTCATTTACCATTCAAAAAAAATAGAGTATTATACTAAAAAGTATAGCAGAATTGACATATAAGAATATGATTCGTAATACTTTATATATTATTAAGAAACAAATTTATATAAAACAAAGCAAAAGTTGGTATATTTACTTCTTGTGTGGTTCATCTTAGTAGAAGGAGAGAGATATTATAGTATAATGTTAATCATACAAATAAACAAACTAAATAAAACTAAGAACATGAAATAATGTCGGATTAATGATTTCATTTTATAAATTTTCCACAGTTTTCATTGAGATGTAATGTCGATAATTTTATTAATTATATAATTCAATTATATGGATTGTATCACATTGATATGGATATGGATAGTATCATTTATCATGTTGGGGAACCGAATTTGGGGTTGGGCTGATTTGCAGTTGATTTGGGGAAGATTTTATTCCACTAATTTTAATTAATTCATCGTAAATCCTATTCATCATAATGATTAATTCCATGATTATATTGCACATTCAATATAATTTTCTTGTTCAATATAAAATTTGAATTATTAATCTACAAAATTCGTGAAATCAATTTTTTATTTTGTTCGATCTATGAATTTTTCTCCAAATTGAAATCATTAAAGATTTTACCCACACAATTAGATTATCATAATTAATTTATAAGAAGAAACTGTGTTTTTCTTTTTAAAACCACAAAAAAATGTCTCATACCAATTTAAATAATGGTTGATCTCTCGTTCGGACTTTATTTTTAAATTTTTTTGCCACATAAAAGGTTAACTATATAGTCCCGATGGATGATGTAACACACACAATCCCAGTTGTGATTAATTAACATTGTGTTCCGCGAAGTAGAATAAAAATAGAATTAAATTGAATCCAAGTTTGGAAAACAGGATCCATTTTTGCCGTCCCGTTTCAGTATAATGTCAGGCATCCACAAAATTACTCATATTTATGGATATTGGAGTTCTGTTCTTCTTTTCTTCTTTGATATAATTATTTCTCCTTTTATTATATTAAATACACCACATTATTTTATTTTTCTTTGGTTCGACTTCCTATAAAATCCAACTATTTCTTTTCCAACCATTTAAAAATCAATATAATTCAACTATAACACCTACTTCTTTTCTTTACATTTGATGTTTAAATTATTAAATACGGTATATGTTGTCTAAAAAACTACATTAATTGCTTTATACATAAAAAGAAAAAAAAAAAATATTCATCCACACTCATAAGCTTTGATTTGAAGTTATATAATTCAAACCGTGAACTAATTAATAACTGTTATACTAATTTAAATTCTAAACTTTTAAAAGATATTTATTTAGATAAATATTATGTTTGACTTATATTTTAACATGTTGTAAAGGAATTAATCTTGACTCACTGTTAGGATTTGTTTTTAAGATTGTCTACGCATTAATTTTATTAATCCATTTTATTTATCCGACATTTGAAGAAGTCTATATACGTACGTGCAAAAATTGATGCGATTTCAAATTAGATAATACTAAAAGAGGTTTAAATTTGATTAATTTAATTATGACAATTTAATAATTTAATAGAAATAATTACAAGATTTGCTTAATATTTTCTAAACGAGGATGTACATTTAAACACTTATAAAAATTTAAGATTTTAAATTGATATAATTATTAGTATAAGATCTCAAAATAGATACAATTACACGGTTTTGGAATATTAACTAATTCTTTTTCTAAAAAGGAAAAAACACCCTTTAAAATTTACTTCTTAGCATCATCCTTCTAATTATAGTTTTCTTTCTATTGTAACATTGTTTAAAAATGAAGTGTATAAACTGTGTTTTTTTCTAATAAATAGTATATAAACTGTTTTGTCAAAACCTTTTGAAGAAAAGGATTACATCTCCATCACTTTTTTTTTTTCTTTTTTAAAATAATCTCCATATAATTTTTGATATTGAATGATAGGCTTTCTCAATTTAAATTCTAAGTAGTTTTTTTATTTTTTTTTTTAAAAAAATCATATTCTAATAACTTTGTTATATATTCGGCTTCTTTTCCTAATATTTACTGATTTTACTTTGTTCCGGAGTCTTTTGGTTGTGAGTTCTATTTATTTATTTTAATTCTATTTAATTTGATAACTTTGACTTCCATTTCAATATTTTCGGATCTTGAAAAGAGGCATTTTCTCCGATCATTGCTTCATTCACTCTCGAGAGGGGTTAGAACTTTAATTGTTGGTTTCGGATTATACATTATTGCTTAAAAAAAATCCTTGAACTCTAATTACTTTTACCATAAATATATAATTTTTGAAAAATAAATAAATAATAACCCATTATGATTTTGAAAACAATTGAGTGAAAAGGCTTAGCTTTTTAAGGAGAAAATTTGATTTGTTGTTAATTCTAAAACACCCAGCAACTACCATTCACCCAAATGAATGTATACAAAATGTTTTAGGGAAAACTACTCTTTATTCTCAATTTTCTCAATTTTAAAATGTTACACTTTTTTTTCATAAATATGGAGTATAATTTTCATTTGGTCTTGAACTAAGTTTCAAATCTTTATATTTTTACTCTTAAATTTTGGGTTTAATTTTCATTTGCCCCTAGCTAAGTTTCAAAATCTTACATTTTTATCTTTGAGTTTTGAGTTTAGTTTTCATTTGGTCTCTAGATTTCAATATTTTATATTTTTACCTTGAATTTTTACTGAGATTAACTTTAAAATAACAAATTTAAAATAGTTATAATGTGAAATATTTTAATTAATTTTAATACTGATGAAAAAAAATTAGTGAAAACTAATATAATTAAATTAAATTAAATTCTTTTAAATTAAAATAGTAGACATTAACACTAATAATTAAAACTGAGTATTTAATGAAAATTCAAATCTTAAAAGACCATATGGAAGTAAAACTATTTTTATTCCAATATTTTATTAAAAAATATTTTAAAGTTATATTAAGAAAGTTATGAGACAGTCAATAATGATAACAATAATAATTTATGATTATCATAATGATAATAGCAATAAAATAATAATAATAGAGAAAACTAATTATACCCGAGGAGACCTCTTTACCTAGTTTTTGGGTGATTATTAATTAAGTTTTTTCTTTATATTTACACCAAACACAAAATTATAAGATGTTATGTTTAGATTCAGATGAAGAAAGATAAAGATACATATGTTCTTACGTTTAATTCACATGGAGGGGTGACAAAAAATTGGATAGGAAGTTTTGAGTTATGAAAAATAGTATTAATTAATGTAGCTCCATAACCCTAGTTTGACTAGGTAAGAAATTTGGTTTTATTAGGTATGTTGGCCATCCAACACTCTACTTCCTCCTATTTGGCTATTTGATTGGTTAGGCCAAGGCTTATTCATTTCATCATATTAAAGTTAAATTACAAATTTGACCTTTGTGAAATTATTTGTGAATGTCTTATCAATCGTAAAGATGAAATTCTAATTTTTAAAACGGTATGGACTAAGGTCATATCTACTCATGTGAAAATGTAATAGATCAATGGTAATGTGAAAAGCATACCCTATTTGATTATTTTTGGTCTTTGCACCTGGCATTTGAGGCCCATTTTCAAATTTGTAGTATAGAAGGAAAACTAATTGACGAGCGAAAAATGCTCAATCCAATTATGTTTGAAAATTACGTGTTGTATCATTACTGCTATCCTTACCATTATGATAACTTTTCCAATGGAAAAATTATAAATTTTGACACATTTACTGTTACTATTATTGTTTGAGGTAAAGGTAATATTAACGGTAACAATAAATGTGACAAAATTCATAATTCTAAGTAAAAATGATAAAAAAACAATCTAATTACATTTGCGATTCTGTCACATAAATTTCATTACAATAATACAAATTTTCATTAAGAATTGGTAAACGTGACCTAAATTCTAACATTTTCCAAACTATAGGAATCAATTTTGCAAAATTAAATCAACAACTGTTTCTATGGGGGTATTTGGGGCATTGGCTGATTATTATAATAAATTATTATTATAGTTGGCGGGTTATAATAGTAAATGAGTTATAATAGTTAGTGTTTGGGGTAGAGACTATTTTAGTTTGAGTTATAATAATTTATGTTTGGGGTGTAAACTATTTTTGTTTAGATAAGAAATAGTAAATCCTATAACAAAGAAGAAAATAGAGGATGAGTGAAAAATAATGAATATTTTAACAAATAGTATATACTATAGAAGGAAAGTTTTGAAATAATATTTATTGTGTTTGATTATAGATTATAAATAGTTGCCTCTAAATATGGAGTGAGCTATGATAACCCGCTCCATCAAACAATTTGGTACCCAAAATGGTGGGATGTATTTTAGACAAGATGAAGTTAGTTTTAGCTTATACCAATTCTTTTGTTTAATGGAAGTGAAATTTTGTTGGCAATGTGTTAAGAAGCTAATAAAGTAAAGTTAGAGAGATAGGCAGAAAAGGGATAGAGTTATTGGATTTTTTCACATTATTAAGTGGACCTGAGAGTGTCGGAGGTTACAATTAATTAGGCAAAGCATGTGAAGTTGCTTTCGATAGTATAGTATATATATAAGTGAATTATTAGGTGGGTATGTATTATGGATCCTTAATTATAATAATAACAACCATGCATAATTTTAGTTGCTAATTAATGCAAGTATGAAGCTGGATTTATTTGGGTTTGTGTGTTGTAATGAATAGAAGAGTGCCTAAAATGAAGCTGGATAAAGAGCCTAAAAACATGTGCCCATTAATGTTCTTGACAGCTCCTCAATATTTCAACATCAATCCTCCCTCTTCTTCTTCATTATTGCTTCTTCAATTCTACTTTCACTTCTTCTTTAAGTTCTTTGCACTTTCCCTCTCAAATGTCAATCACTCTAGGTTCCTTATACATAATTCTTTTATAATTATTGTATTTATTTACCAATTTAGCTCTTCTATTTATGTTAACTCTACCATTTTATTTCATTTTTCCTAATACGATATAACTCTTCCATTAATATATTTATATATTGCTTTACTTTAACCATTTTCTAGAGAAATCATAAGTTCTTACATTTTTTTTTTAATTTATAAGATAAATTTTAGGCTAAATATACCATTTTTTCGTTGGTTTCAAATATAAGAAAATGAACCAAAATATTTACAAATATAACAAAATTTCACTGTCTATCTATCTGTGATAGTTTGAGATAGATCGCGATAAACTACTATCTGTGTCTTGATAGACACAAATAATAGTCTATTACGATCTATCGCATATAAACCGTGACATTTTGCTATTATTTATAAATATTTTCAGCGATTTTGTCATTTAAAATCATTTTTCTCTTAATATTTTAAAGTTTCAATAAGCAAAGCTTGAATTTGGTATGTTTAGACTTTCTTTTTAGTCATCTAAATGATATATCTTTCTCCCCTTTTAAAATTTTGAAAGTAAATTAGGACAATGATAAAATAATGGAGGGTGTGTACATATTACAAGAAGCTAAACAAGGCTACTCGTTAGGACTATTTTCCTTTGTCCTTTATAGATCAAATGCTAGATAGATTTGCGAGTCAATCTTATTATTGTTTCTTTAGATGATTATTTTGGTTACAACCAAAATAACATAATCCTAGTGATTAAGAGAAAATCATTGTTATATACTTTTATGACACATTTGTGTTTAGGAGAATATCATTTGGTCGTCTCTATAATATTTTAACAACCTTCTAGAGGTGTATGATGGCTATATTATATGACATGGTTGGATCGATCATGGAGGTGAATATGAATGACTTCTTAATTTTTGGGAGTTCATTAACACTCGACGTTAAGAAAATCCTAGTGAGGCCTTGAAAAGATATTGAAGGACAAATTTAGTATTGAATTGGAAAAAATGTACTTCATAATGAATAATGACATTGTTCTAGGACAGAAATTACCAAGAAGGGAATAGAAATGGATATGGCAAAGATTGAGATCATTAAAAAGATGGAACCAACAACTTCATTTAAAGAGATTTGAAAGTTTTCTTTGACATGCTAGTTTATAATGAAGGATAGCTCTTTTATTTATAGAATTTTTCCTGAGTATTTGTGCGATGGTTTGGATTTACTTGACTTTTGGATCTTACCATTTTAGGCTTGTATTTTGTTGGCTTTGAACTTAAACCTTTGGGTTTGGACTTTATGGATCAAATTATCATTTAATAAGCCAAGGTTATTTGGTTTTGGACCTATTGCTACATGACATAATTCAATAACTATGTTAGAATTATTTAATCACATGGTGATAATAAAGGCAAGTGACATTACTTTAAGATTTGTCCTTTTTTTTCCTTCAAATTTAAATTAGGATGCATGTTAATATATAAATTCTCAAATCTAATAATATGTAATTTGATGATTTACCAAAATTAATTTAGAAACTAATATATGAATATCCATTGAATTATTTTTCTACATGAATCAATTTGTTTTTGCACAAAAGGTATGACCAAAAGACAAAAACTTCATTTCTCAAAATCAAATGATGAGCTTCACATAAGGCCAAGACTTCAATAAACATTACAAGGAATTAAATAACCAATTTCACATATATTTACATGAGATAGTGTTAGGTGAAGGAGGACCGGTTGGAGTGAAGAACATTGGATTAATATATATAATCAAAGTGAGTAATGGATGTATTGTGCGTAAAGCAAAGCAACAGTGAAGACTCAAAAAGAGATAGAAAAAACAAAGCGTCGGTGACAACATCATGTTTAAATTAAAAGTGGGTGCTGTTTTGCAGAGCTTTTCGTTTGGTTCAATCACTCCAAAAAGTGGTTTGAATCTTGTTGTTCAAATATATCCTCACTTTTGTCCATATCTCAGCCCCAACACAATTGCGAGGTCGGTTATAAGTCACTCCAAAACCAGCCACTGGACAATTCTTTTTATAACTTTTTTTTTTCCCTTTTAAACAGAAGTAGGAGAAGAGGAGAAATTCAAACTGCAGAGCTGTTAACACATTTATATATTTGTTGAGCTATACTCATTTTGATAGTTTATCGGGTCGAGAGGCATGCTTGATTTCATGTTTGGCTAGGATCAACCTCGGCCTTGGCCAAGCCCAAGCACCTTTCTTGGGCCATATTTTGATCCTAAAATGATATTTTTGGGTTGGATCATGCCTGAGGTATGTCCCATTAGGCATTTGATAAAGCTTGGCCTCGACCTTGGTCGAGGTTGAGCACATTGGCTTAGGCCAAGGCCCAAGTCAGCCACTTTCAGGTTGTATCATGCTTTTTTTTTCTTGACTTTGTTGTTTCTATTTGCGTTAGATGTTAATTATGCTATTTGCTCCAATGTGTGTGTGTGTATATATATATATATATACCTAATACATCAAATATCAGATAACTGATAGGAAGCACAATCCATTAAACACAATATGTGTTCCGGCTACACCTTCGTAACTCCAATTATTCGGATTCGTTATGGCCCCCCATCCCCCCAAGATTGGGTCACTAACAGACTCAAAAGATCAACGGGATTGAGTTTTTACTATTATTTGCATGTACTACCATATATGTATTACCATAACACAGTTGATTTAGTAAAAATGAGTGGATGGTTAGAAACACCGAGATATACAAAGGATTAGTAACGGAGATTTTTTAAATTATCCAAAAGAGAGAAAAGGGCATTTTTCCAAAATGCATAATATAAAAAGAATACCAATTGGGGCTTTAAGTTTGTAGAAATTATCATGCAGTACGTCCCACGATTTCGATATAGAATATGGCATCCATACATTAATACATAATGATTGTGAATCAAAAGAGAGATCAACGTACAAGATTGTGTTGAATTATTTCAACAAGTCTATATGTAAGATATCCAACATCTAATGTTTGAATAGCAATATCCACAAATCTCATGGAACAATGAAGCTTTACAGGGTCTTCCTGTCCTGGTACAGGTAGCCTACATCTTCATAGACATGTCTATTTCACTGAGCACATTGAATTGGAAAGAATAACTTCAACAGCGGATCATGAAATCTTGACAATCTTCTCTATCTAATGAACGGGAGTCCATTTTGAAATTGTCTGCCCTGCACCCACCCCCGAGTTTATGCTTCAGCAGGAGTTAAACAAGGGTAGATTGATACAATAAAAACCTCTAGTAAAATGCCTACCCGTAACCCAGTAGATAAAGTACAGTACATAGTCCATTTTAGGGATTGACAACTTACCCATTCAGTGACTTTAGCACTTGGGCAATTTATCTTTTTTCAGAGCTATCGTCCCACTAAAAAGAATATTCTTCTAAGAGGCATGATTACTTTACATCTTCATCACCGTCCTCTGGCTTATCAACGATAGTCTGCTCAGGGTTCCAACCCCAATGACTAACAACTAAATACGAGGGTTGCACTCGTTGTGGGACTTAACCCAACACCTTACAACACGAACGGGCGATAGCCATGCACTACTTGTGTTCACGTTCCCGAAGGCATTCCTTCGAATCTTGAATATGATGCTTCCAATAATTGTGGTAATTCACATATGACACATATGCCTTTCTCCTATCAATTAGTACTCGTTGAATAAATAAAAATTCCCATATTGTTTTTAGTGAAAAATGTGGAAAAAATTAGAGAGATCCTATTTGGAATAAAATTAAGTTATGTTATTTGTTGTTTCTTTCATAGGAAAGGAAGAGATAAATTTATGTATTTTTTTTATTGGATTTGACAGGGCTCGAATTCGCAGTTTAAGAATGGTTATCCATAAATCCAATGTGAGTTTTTCTATTTTTACTTGCTCCCCCACCGTGATCGAATGAGAATAAATAAGAGGTTCGTGGGATTGGCATGAAGGGGTGGGGATGGCTATATTTCTGAGAGCGAACTCCAACGAATATGAAGGGCATGGATAAATGTAACTAGAGGAAAAGGAAGCAAAAGCGATTCTCGTAGTAGTGACGAGCAAAATAAGAGCAACCTAAACCATGAAAATGGGGTTGTGGGAGAGTAATACAAGTGTCATGTTGCTAGGCGAAGCGGTGGAGTGTTGCACAATAGGTGGCGAGAGTCCAGTAGCCGAAAGCGACAGTAGCTTACGCTCTGACCCGAGTAGCATGGGGCACGTGGAATCCTGTGTGAACTAGCAAAGACCATCTTGAGAGAAAAAAAAAATGAAAGATCTAACTGATAGAACAAACATCATACTAAGAAAAATTGAAAAACTAGAAAAGATATGAAAAAAGAATTTCTAAATACATAAATAAATATTAGTCCTAACAAAATAAGTTATGATGATAAAATATTTAAATCTTAAAAAAATATTTTAAAGATATTTAAAAAATAAACGTACGATTAATTCATAAACCACATCATTTTCTAAAATTTTTCATTGAAAACATATACATAGATATCTTTTAATGTATGATTAATATGCCTAAGATTAAGACACGGTCCAGACTCCTACAAAAGGCAGGGAAAATTTTTGTAATGGGCAAAAGCCTGACGGAGCAATGTCGCATGGAGGTAGAAGGTCTATGGGTTGTGAACTTCTTTTCCCAAAGAAGAAACAATGATGGTATCTGAGGAATAAGCATCGACTAGCTCTGTGCCAGCAGTGACGGTAATACAAAGGAGTTAAGCATTATCTAGAATGATTGAGCGTAAAGCATCTGTAGGTGGCTTTTTAAGTTTGTCATCAAATCCTAGGGTCAACCCTGGACAGACAGTGGAAACTACCAAACTGGAGTACAGTATGGCAGAGGAAATTTCCTGTGGAGTGGTGAAATGCGTAAGGATCGAAAAGAACACCAACGACTGCGGAGTGGTGAAATGCTTAAGGATCGAAAAGAACACCAATGACGAAAGTACTCTGATGGGTCGAAATTGACACTAAGTGACGAAAGTTAGGGGAGCAAATGGAATTAGATGGAATACAGTTTGTGTGTGCATACACACAGATGCACTCGCATACGCACGTGCACACACACTCACATGCACACAGACGCACGCATGTGCACGGACACACACATGTATGCGCGCACGCACACTCACACACATGCATGCACGCACACACACACGCAACGCACGCGCGCGAACACGCACACACATACAACCGACAATTGAAGAAAATCGACGACCCACAACCGGCAATTGGAGATCGGACGTGAGAAAGATAGAGAGAGAAATAGAAGATCAACGACTCACAACTGGCGATCGGAGACCGAAAGTGCGGCGGTCAACAGAGGTAAGTGGCAGGGAGGTGGAGCGGTGGTCGACAGCAAATCATGTGGAACAGTGTTGGTTGTTTAAAAAGAGATGTTGGGAGAGGGGGGATGGGTTGCTGCTTTCAAAGAAAAAGAAGAAATTCAAGTTTTTTTTTTTTTTTAAAAAAAATTCTAGGTGTATCATTTTAATTCATGTGTACATCAGTAGTGTATCAAGGGGTATTAAATGTATCAAAGGTATTAAGTATATCAAGTGTATCAAATATATCAAGTGTATCAAATATATCAAGTGTGTATCAGATGTATCAAGTGTGTATCAAATGTATCAGGTGTATTAGGTGTATCAGATGTAGCAAGTGTATCAAGTGTGTGTCCAAAGTTTGAAATATCAATGTGTATGGAAATATCCAGGTCCTGATTTGATGGAAATATTGATGCAAATATCTATATCAATGGAAATTTCGAGAAAAATTATGGAAATTTCGAGAAAAATTATGGAAATTAATGGAAATGGATGGAAATTGTTATAATGAATTAATGAAACTTTGATTGTGACTTAATTAGATTATAATTGACCATTTTTAATCACAATTTCTATAAAATAAGACAATATTTAGATATCTATTGTAAATGTCTGTGTAGATGATGCGAGAACATAATTTAAAAATGAAATGAAAAATGATTACAAAGTAATATAAAGTTCAAGAAAATTTTGAGGTGAAATGATGTGTGAAAATTATAATAATTTTGGATGGTTAAAGAATAAAAACTCACATCAATCCAATCTTGAGGTGAAATAATTAAAAAAGTTTGGTAAAAAATAAATATATGTTATTTTTTTTTGTGGTATTTTCAAATTCGTTTTCTTTAGAAATAAAAGTTTTGGATAAAAAATAAAGCTAAAAATTTGAGAAAAGTTGGAAACTAAAAAAGGAAACACATAAAAAAAAAAGTGAGTGAAATGCCGAAATTTTCCGAAATTTCGTAAAAATGGACGGAATCAGAATATTCTTGAAATATTTCGAATTTTGAAATTTATTGAAATTTTCTCAAAATTAGGGGAAGAACAAAATTTCATCCAATAAAAATTTTGAAGCCATAAAAAATTTGAAATTTCAATGGAAATTTTAAACTATATTTATATAAAGTATATAAGGTGTATTCGTATATATTTTTTTTCTGTTTTAAATAGTGGGTCGAGCTTATTTTTTGCTTTTCTTTTTTGAAAATAAAAGGTTTTAACTATAAATCTGATATTAAAAATTTATTTGGCCCATTTTACAACTCGGCCTATATATAGTTAAAAATATGAGTTGTGAGACGCCATGTGTAACGGTCATGCTTGTCCAGGGCCTGTTGCCCATGGCCGCATGCCCAATCCAACCCCTTTCTAGCTTACTTTCATATCCTGTATTGTATTAGTGTAATTAGCTTGCTTTCTTTACATTTTCATTGTAAGTGACCACTCGCCCTTTTGCATATGCAAGGGCGCCAGTTGGCTTTTTGTTCAGAATGCACTATATGGGGATAAGACTAACCATCATTTCCTCATACCCGGAGTAGTACTCTATAAAGCCGTTGTTGTTGCTTATTGCTTTCTAGTCTACTACAATCTTTCTCTTCTTTATTCACACTCACAAATCTTCTTACGAAAACCTTTTCTCCAAACCCGTTTTCTAAAACCGTTTTCCCTAAAACGGGGGGTGGAGGTTGCAAGAGGCACTCGGTGTGCCATCGGCAGTCCGTAATCGAGTTGGCTGGCTTGTTCGTGAGCGGGAACAAGTGCCGCACAATCGCTAAGAGAAGCTTCCGAAAGAGCGATTGTGACAGTTGGTATCAGAGCCAAGGTTGGCTTATAGAGAGAGATCAGTGATCATGTCGGCGACGAAGAACCTGAACAAGTCCCATGTGGACAGATTGGTAGAGATGGAAGAACAAATGCTCTACCTGAGAGAGGTCCCAGATAATGTTCGTTTCCTTGAGACTCGGCTACAAGAAGTTGCCGAGAAAGCCGATGGAATTGATGCGGTGGTAGGCCGCCTAGACGGATTACCCGTCAGAGAATTGATGATGAGGGTAGAGACCCTCGAGACCAAAACAGTACGGTCCGGCAGCTTTGAACGAGGCGATAGCTCCTCGGGCTCTGTTGCCCACATAGAGGAGCGTGTCGAAGAGCTAGACAGCTCCCAAAAAGCAATACTTCAGATGGTAACCGATTTATCTGAAGACTTTCGATCGGCCCTGGATGTCGTCAGAGCCGAGATAGCGGATGTGAGTGCTAGAGTGAATCTCACCATCCGAGCGGTAGGGAACCAAGCCCCATCTGGGGGAGCAATGGCAGTGAGCCGAATAAAAATCCCAGAACCGAAACCCTTCTGTGGGGTGCGAGAAGCGAAAGCCCTGGAAAATTTTATCTTCGACCTTGAGCAATACTTCAAGGCGACGAACACAGTGACTGAAGAGTCGAAAGTCACAATAGCAACGATGCATCTAGTTGAAGATGCGAAATTGTGGTGGAGATCATGATTTATAGACATACAGGAAGGACGCTGCACTATTGATACTTGGGATAGATTGAAACAAGAACTTCGTTCGCAGTTCTTCCCTGAAAATGTCGAGATCTTGGCTCGACGAAAACTTCGAGAGCTAAAGCAAACAGGTAACATCAGGGACTATGTAAAACAGTTTGCAGGACTCATGTTAGACATACGAGATATGTCTGAAAAAGACAAGGTCTTTTGCTTTGTGGAAGGGCTGAAACCGTGGGCAAAATCAAAACTATATGAACAGAGAGTACAGGATCTCCCCTCTGCCTACGCGGCAGCTGAACGGCTGTACGACCTTAGCACTGACTCGCAAGATGTGAGGAAACAATCAACTTCCTCCAATGGGGGAAACAGAAACAGCCGTTCCAGTCCTCCCCGACCTGGGGGAGGAGACAAGAACACAGGGGGGGACCGTAAATCATCCCAACCGAGATCAGGAAACAACTGGCGAGGGCCGCCACAACAGCATAACAATTACAATCGCCCCCTATCTTGTTTCATATGTAGAGGGCCACACAGGGCGGGCGAATGTCCAAATCGAACTGCGTTCAATGCTTTTCAAGCCACATTGGCCTCTACCTCCGAAGACAAGGCTGAACTGGAGGAGACGGTAACCGAGCCAGTGGCAGAAATTGAGAATCCCAGGATGGGGGCATTGAAATTCCTATCTGCACTTCAGAAGAATATGGGAAAGGCGACGGAGCCACTAGAGAAATGTCTCATGTATGTGGACGCTTGGGTCAACCAAAGATCGGCCAAAACCACGATGGTTGACTCTGGGGCTACCCATAACTTCATGGCTGAAAGGGAAGCTCGCCGCTTGAACTTGAATTGGGAAAGAGATGCAGGGAAGATGAAAGCTGTGAATTTCGCAGCCCTACCAATTACGGGGATAGCGAAGAGAACTCCAGTGAAGTTAGGAGATTGGAAGGGCTTCGTTGACTTCGTAATTGTCAAGATGGATGATTTCGACGTGGTACTAGGAATGGAATTTCTGCTTGAACATAAAGTCATACCAATGCCCCTTGCCAAATGCTTAGTCATTACCGGATCTACACCGACCGTAGTCCAAGCCAGTATCAAGCAGCCAAATGGGGTGAGAATGATCTCAGCCCTCCAATTGAAGAGGGGCCTGGCCCACGACGAACCCACGTTCATGGCCATCCCGATAGAATCAGTTGAGTCCACGGAAGAGGAGATCCCCCAAGACGTTCTATTTGTCTTGGAAGAGTATCGGGACGTCATGCCGAAAAGCCTGCCCAAGTCCTTACCCCCACGAAGGGGGATTGACCATGAGATTGAGTTGTTGCCAGGGGCAAAGCCGCCTGCCAAGAATGCATATCGGATGGCCCCGCCAGAATTGGCTGAGCTCCGGAAACAGTTAGACGAGTTGTTAGAGGCAGGATTTATTAGACCGGCAAAGGCTCCTTATGGAGCCCCAGTACTGTTCCAGAAGAAGAAGGATGGGAGCCTCCGGTTGTGCATCGACTATCGGGCCTTGAATAAGCTCACAGTCCGCAACAAATATCCCCTTCCTATCATCACTGACTTATTTGATCAGCTTCACGGTTCTAAGTATTTCTCGAAGCTGGACCTACGGTCTGGATATTATCAGGTTCGAATTGCTGAAGGAGACGAACCCAAGACGACCTGTGTCACGAGATATGGAGCCTTCGAATTCCTCGTGATGCCCTTTGGCCTCACCAATGCTCCAGCAACGTTCTGTACCCTAATGAACCAGGTGTTTCACGAATACCTCGACAAATTCGTCGTAGTATATCTTGATGACATTGTGGTCTATAGTGCCTCGTTGGAGGACCATCGGCGTCACCTCCAACTAGTCTTTGAAAAGCTGAGGAGAAATCAGTTGTATGTAAAGAGGGAGAAGTGCTCCTTTGCCCAAGAGCGCATAAATTTCCTCGGCCACGTGATTGAGTGTGGTCGGATTGGTATGGAAGAGGGCAAGGTGGCCGCAATTAGAGACTGGAGGGTACCATCATCCGTGACCGAACTACGATCCTTCCTCGGACTAGCCAACTACTATAGGCGATTCGTAGAAGGATTCTCGAGAAGAACAGGGCCATTAACCGAACTGTTGAAGAAGGATAGCCAATGGAGCTGGACTCCTGAATGTCAAGCCGCCTTTGAGGGCTTGAAGAAAGTGATGATCGAGGGGCCGGTCCTCGGAATTGCCGACGTGACCAAGCCATTTGAAGTAGAGACTGATGCTTCTGACTTCGCGTTGGGCGGTGTTCTCCTCCAAGACGGACACCCCATCGCGTATGAGAGTAGGAAACTAAATGATGCCGAATGGAGGTATGCCGCCTCCGAGAAAGAGATGTTAGCAGTAGTTCACTGCTTGAGGGCCTGGAGACAGTATCTCTTGGGGGCCAAGTTCGTGGTCAAGACCGACAACAACTCCATTTGTCACTTCTTCAACCAACCGAAGTTGTCGTCCAAACAGGCACGGTGGCAGGAATGTCTAGCGGAGTTCGACTTCCAATTCGAACATAGACCGGGGAAGAGCAACCAAGCGGCTGACGCTCTTAGCCGAAAGAGCGAACATGCGGCCCTGTGCATGTTCGCCCGCCTACAAGCAAGTACGTTGAGTGCAACAGTACGAGAAACTGTCAAAACTCACTTGACAAATGATACAGCAGCGCAGGCCATCTTACAGTTGGCCAGGGAGGGGAAGACACGCCAGTTCTGGGTGGAAGATGATCTACTATACACCAAAGGCAATCGCCTCTACATCCCCAGATCCGGGGAGTTACGAAGGTCGCTGATGAAGGAGTGTCACGACAGACCGTGGGCAGGACATAATGGTTGGCAGAGGACTTATGCCCTTCTGAAGCAAGGCTACTATTGGCCAAGTCTTCGAGACGATGTCATGCAATTTACCAAGACTTGCCTTGTCTGCCAACAAGATAAGGTTGAAAGGGCGAAATTAGCGGGTTTGCTGGAACCCCTACCTGTGCCCTCTAGACCGTGGGAGAGTGTGTCTCTCGACTTCATCACCCATTTGCCCAAGGTGGGAGAGTTTGAATCGGTCCTTGTTATCATCGACCGGTTCTCGAAATATGCCACGTTCGTCCCAACGCCGAAAATGTGCACAGCCGTGATGACTGCTCAGTTATTCTTCAAACACATCGTGAAATTATGGGGTGTCCCCATGAGCATTGTTAGCGATCGGGACGGAAGATTCACTGGGACATTCTGGACAGAATTGTTCAGAATATTGGGATCATCACTGAATATCTCCTCTAGCTATCATCCCCAAACTGACGGACAGACGGAGCGCTTCAACAGTATGCTCGAGGAATATCTGCGTCACTTTATCGACGCTAGGCAGAAGAACTGGGTCCAGTTGTTAGATGTGGCTCAGTTCAGCTTCAATAGCCAGCAGAGTTCCGCGACCGGAAAAACACCCTTCGAAATCGTGTGCGGCAGACAGCCACTCATGCCACACTTGGTGGACCACCCTTATGCAGGCAAAAGTCCTCAGGCACATAACTTCACTAAAGAGTGGAGCAAAACCTCTGAGATCGCTCGCGCCTACCTAGAAAGAGCATCGAAGAGGATGAAGAAGTGGGCTGATAAGAAGCGGAGGGCCCTCGAGTTTCAAGCTGGGGACAAGGTCCTGATCAAGCTACGACCGGAACAGTTTCGTTTCCGAGGCCAGAGAGACCAACGGCTAGTAAGGAAATATGAAGGTCCAGTGGAGGTAATTGAGAAGGTCGAGAGAACCTCATACAGGGTTCAGTTACCCTCATGGATGAAGATTCATCCTGTCATCCATGTGAGTATCCTGAAGCCCTATCATTCCGATCCCGAAGACGAACAGCGAAACATGCTAAGGCGCCCACCGGTCACGATGAAGAGTTCTGCTGAGAAAGAAGTTGCAGAAATCCTGGATAAACGTACGCGCCGTATTGGAAGACCCAGACGAGAACTGACAGAGTTCTTAGTGAAATGGAAGGATCTCCCCGACGAAGAGATCAGTTGGGAGCGGGCCGAAGACTTGAAGAATGCAGCTCCAGCCATTGCAGGTTTTGAACAAGGTCGGTTGATGGGGACGTCAACCAATTAAGTGGGGGAGAATGTAACGGTCATGCTTGTCCAGGGCCTGTTGCCCATGGCCGCATGCCCAATCCAACCCCTTTCTAGCTTACTTTCATATCCTGTATTGTATTAGTGTAGTTAGCTTGCTTTCTTTACATTTTCATTGTAAGTGATCACTCGCCCTTTTGCATATGCAAGGGCGCCAGTTGGCTTTTTGTTCAGAATGCACTATATGGGGATAAGACTAACCATCATTTCCTCATACCCGGAGTAGTACTCTATAAAGCCGTTGTTGTTGCTTATTGCTTTCTAGTCTACTACAATCTTTCTTTCTTTATTCACACTCACAAATCTTCTTACGAAAACCTTTTCTCCAACCCGTTTTCTAAAACCGTTTTCCCTAAAACGGGGGTGGAGGTTGCAAGAGGCACTCGGTGTGCCATCGGCAGTCCGTAATCGAGTTGGCTGGCTTGTTCGTGAGCGGGAACAAGTGCCGCACAATCGCTAAGAGAAGCTTCCGAAAGAGCGATTGTGACACCATGCATGCATGACCCACTTTATTAAATTTTCCAGCTGCATGCATGCGTTGTCTTGTAACAAAGTCTTGAACATGGTGACCAAAGTGACGTCTAAAACTAAAGTGAACCCAATAATTTCAAACAGCCCTTTTCATTCTATACTTTTCCTTTTCCTTTTCTTTTCATTCTTCAATCTTTCTACGCCTTCTTCACCTTTCAACCACTCCATTTTTTTTTCTTTTTCTGTTGATAGAAACTTGTTTGACAATCGATTCATTTAATATATGTTATTTTCTCTTCCACTTCTATATGTAATATTTGAAAACCTCTATGGGGAGATGACAATGGATGTCCCTTCTAAACGTATTTAAAAGTGTTAAGAAATTAACAAATAATAAACACAAAAAACGTAAAAATAGATAATCGACATACTGATTTACATGATTTATTAATTATGTGTTAGTCACGTCCACATAATTGAAAGAGAACAATTTCTTATTAGAAAGTGATACATAATATAGAATGAAGACGCTTATATATAAGGTTTAAAGAGTTTATATAACACACTTTTCTAAATATTCTTGGTTATTCAAAACGTCAAGTAAAAGATTCAATGCATTCCTAGTAACGAAACAATACATAATAATATTAAGGGCTATTTGGGAACCAATTTATTTAAACAAAACAATTTCCTATATATGTTTGTTTTTTAATTTAAGAAAAAAGTTTTTAAATTCAGGAAGAAATTGGAAAATAAAAATAAAAATACTAATGGTAAATCGCCTGTGTTTCTCCACTTCTTCACAGTGCCTCAACTAGCACCGTTCAACTTCATTTTTTAAGTATATTAAAAAATCGATTTGAAATCGAATCAAACCGTTTCTTTAATAAATATATTAAATATATATATATATATATATATATATATATATATTTAAAAAATAGAATAACTAATGATTTTTCGCATGAGATAAATCTCTTACGTTTTTGGTATTTATATTTTTGGACTTTGGAAAATATGAAAAAGCATAAAAAAAAAAAAAAGTGAAACCGAACCAAACATGTTCGGTTCAATTTGAACCCTAAACTGAACCCAATCGAACTATGAACAGCCCTTCTGAAAGGTGCTCTCCACAACACAAGGAGCATCATGACACTACTTACAATGTTTTGACACTCTCGTGTAGTCTATATATTCTTATTTTCCTCGTTCTTAGGTCAAATCATTTAAATTTAGGAAAATTTCAATTTATACCCTTAAACTTTAGAAATTGTATTAATTTAAACATTAAACTAATAGTTGTATCAATTTAAATCTTGAACTTTGGGGTAGTATCAATTAAAACCCCAAACTACTCATTGTATCAATTTAAATCTTGAACTTTTGTAAGTATATCAATATAAATCCTGAACTTTCATAAGTATATCAATTTAACTCCTAAACTTTCACAAGTATATCCAAATAAAACATAATAGAGGATTTAAATTGTAACACTTATGAAACTTTAAGTTTAAATTGATATATTTAAGAAATTTTAGGGTTTAAATTGATACAATTATTAGTTTGGGGTTTAAATTGATACACAAGTCCAAAATTTAAATTGATATACAATTATTAATTTAGAATTTAAATTGGTACAACCTAAAATTGAGTGATGCAAATTAATATTTTCTCTTCAAAGTTTTAACCTCCGTTTGATTTGAACTTCCCTTTTTACTCCTTTCAACTCGGTCATTTTTTTATTGTAATTTTGATGAGGAGAATTAGAAGAATGAGAATGTTGTAGTTAATAATTAGTTGGATTGCATTGAACATCAACTCTCTTTCCGTCCTGATCGGACTAAGGTAAATCTATCTGATATTTAATTTGCAAGTAAATCTGGAAAAAAAAAAAAAACGATATTTTAATTTGAAAAGTAAATCTCAATAAAAAAAAATTAAAGAAACTTTTCAAAATTTGGATGATTGAGATTTAGGACATGTTTTGAAGTAATTTTGGAATGATTAAAATTACTTTTGACAGGTCTAAAATCATTTTCTTTCGATGTTTGGCAATGATAAAAAAGTGACTTTGGAAATACCCAAAATTACTTAAAGTAATTATAATTAAATAATTACAATAAACATGCCCTTAATTCTTTAAAAATCACTTTTTATTATACGAAAAATCACTCCTCAAAGTATAGAACCAAACATTAAAATGGTAATATGAAATTATTTTTAGCAAATCACTTATTAATAAATCAATTTTGTTAAAACCACTCCTAGACATACCCTTAAGAGATGTTTGGGGCAAAGAATGAATAATGAGATTTAAAGAGTTACAAAGTCTAAGTACTTGTGAACTCCTAAAACCAAAAATGTAAAAAGTTGATAAGATATAAAATTGATATTTTTTTAATAGTGAGATCCACAAACCCTTTAAGTCAAATAAGAAGTGGAGTTCAAAACTCATACATTCTCGATTTTTGGAGGGAAAAACAGCGTTAAAATTAAAAATAAAAAAAATCGTAATACAGTTACAAGCATTTTGGGATCCTTTTAGAGGGAATTTTTGGAATAGCCTCAATGGGAAGCATGTGCAGAAGAGGGTGGTTGCTATAAATCTGAAAAAGTGAAGGTATTTTAGTATTTTGAAAAATCAGTCTCAAATTTGGTATCCGTCCAATTTTGAGTTGTAATTGAGGCTCATTAAGTTGTTTCAAGCCCAATCAAAGTTCAATTGGGATGTAGATGAAGATCAACCTTTTCTTGAATTTGAGACAGGCCTGTATTTGGACTACTCTGTTGGGCCAACCAAATAGGCTTATACCTCAACGCTCAACACTAATATTTCGTTTTAGGGTAAGAACTAAAATGTTAAAACACAATGAATGACAGGAACCAAAATTTCTTAAAAATAAAGGGCCCTACCGGGTTCGAACCGGTGACCTCTTGATCTGCAGTCAAATGCTCTACCACTGAGCTAAGGACCCATTTATGATGCCCATTACTTAATTTTTATTTAATTTTTATTCACTGCTGCTGCTTTTTCTTTTTCTTTTTCTTTTTGGAACTGAAGCTTCTCGTTAGATCTTGTATGAAGAGAGCCAGATATTGTTTCATGAATATTAAATATTAAATATCTTACACATAAATGTCTTTCTTTGAATATGTGAAATAATTAATATTTAGAAGTTAATATTGTTTGGTTTACTAATTTTATATATATAAATGTTAATTAAATAATTATGATAATGCAATATGCAGTAATTAAATTCATCATTATTTAATATATGGTTGTATTATGTAATTATTTAATCACTTAAAATAAAAGTAAATAAATATTATTGTATTAAATATTAATTAAAATATATTTTTATAGAATTACTAAATTACTAATTTACTAAATTAAATAGAATATTAATAACTAATCATAGAATTCATATTGAATAGTTAAGCTAACATAATTGTAAATATATAAAACATATTAGTTGAGATTTGTTAGGTCTTAATAATATATTTATATTTTAAAACTAATTAAAGTCAATAGTAATGTTTAAAATTGATACTAATTTACTAATTATTAGTGTTTATCTTCTAGGAATAGGAATAAGAATCTCACTTGTATGGAGTATATTAAAAAACTGATGTAAGACGAGTTTTAAAATTTTTTGAATAATAATATCAAGAATTTTAAAAAGTGAAATCTTGTAAAACAAACAACGACAGTAAATGTTTATCTCACATTCTATGAAACATCCTATAAGACAAAGAGGCTCTTAGAAAGGTAAATAATGTCCAATAATTTTTTGAAATTCAAAACTAACATTTATAAGTCCAAAATAATAATAATAATAATAATTAATGACAATATTAGGCAATGTTGTATACTTCAATGAAATAGAAATTAGGCCATTTGTTTTATGGGAATATAGATGACCAGAATATTTAGATGTCCAGAATTGCAGATGTCTGGAATTACAAATGTCCAATATTTTTAGATAACCATGTTTATTTTGTAGGAATATTTTTATAGATATTTGAGAATACTTTGATAATTGTGTTTGTTTTATATGATTCATAGTTGAAATGTCTTGAGTTTATATATATATATATATATATAAAACCAAAGGACTAAGGGGTCATGGATTTAATCCATGGTGGTCACCTACTTAAAATTTAATATTCTAGGACCTTCCTTAATACCCAAATGTCTTGTGAGATTAGTCGAGGTGCGAATAAGTTGACTTGGACACTCTCTCAAACACATACACATAGATATAAGAGGGTGTTTGAGAGGGCAATTTGGTATGTCATCAATATCTTATACCATATCCATCAACAGTGCACTTAACTCTTATTATCACTCATGCTTGGGTTGCCACTCCAGCCACTATCTGCACCGACTAACTCTGCCAACTTCTGTCAATGGCCAACTTCGATATAAAATTTTGGCTACATTTGATCACCATCGACAACAGCCACCTCCATCAACTCCAACGATCATTATTAGTTCATAGTATTTTATAGTCGTTCTTTATAGTAATTTGTCATTAATAAAAACACTTTGAACATAACAAACCAAATAAACTTGTATATAGAAATACTTCTGAGAAAGAGTTACCAAACACATAAATTTTTTTATTTTAAACAATTTTTATCAAAAGTGTTCAAGTTAAAAATAACTTTTTGAAAAACATTTTTTTCCAAGTTAATCCAAACAAAAGCTTGTATCATGACAAAAAGATTATAAACTGGAGTTTGGGATGTATAGATAGAAGATTTTGATGTATGTTTATGTAATTTTGTGTAAGTAGACTTGGCCATTTGCTTGCACATATCATATATAATTGGAGAATGTGACTTTTGTTACATTTTTTTATGTCAACCATATAAAATGACATTAATAGGGTCATTATAGTGCCATTATATTTTGAGAATATTTCACTTACAATATAAATCCAAATTCATTTTGTACTAATAAATACAATATAATTTTTTTTCAACTTAACTAGAAATGGTACTTGCACAAAATTGTAAAATGATTGCTTAAATTAAAAAAATTAAAATACATGATGCAAAAGTGAAGAGTAAACTGTAAACCTCATTCCTAAAACTCCAAGTAATATATGTGTATTTTTTTTAAAAAAAAAACAATAAAACAATAAAAAATGTGTAATCCATAGTTTATTTAAAAAAATATGTAAAATTATTGAATAAAAATGTTTCCAAAAAAATAATCACCATAAAAATAGATTATTCGTGTCAGAAAAATTGTACCAGATGTCCTGATATATGGACTCAATTAAGTACCTCAAATACAAAAAATACAGACATATAAATTTCATAGATACGAATTTCATATATCATATTTCATCTTAATATTCCAAATAGTTCTAAAAAGAAAAAAGTAAGGACAAAAGAGTAAAATAGAGATGTCCTGAATATAGAAATAAAAAAAAAAATTCATGTTTTAGAACATTTAAAACTCTCGAGATATTCTGTGCAGGAGGCTGAATAATCTCCAAACACTCGAACATCTTAAAATTTTATAAAAATGAAAGGTGTAATTGAAATAGTGAATGTATAGAAATGTAGATGCCCATAACAGCCCGTCAAGGAAGGAGAATCAATTTTATTCCTCATTAATGAGGTTTACTTCTTCAATAACAAGAACAATGAGTTGGTAGGACCTACCATGCCACCACCACTAATTCTTCTTCATCAATCTAATTTTCATTCTGCTTCGTCAATCTCATTCATTTTCGTTCTCTCAAGAAAAAAAAAATCAATCTCCTTTTTATCCTTTCGTGCGTCCAAATATCGAGATT
Source organism: Benincasa hispida (assembly GCF_027475165.1). Taxonomy (NCBI): domain Eukaryota; kingdom Viridiplantae; phylum Streptophyta; class Magnoliopsida; order Cucurbitales; family Cucurbitaceae; genus Benincasa; species Benincasa hispida. Next base: position 50,294,907 of record NC_143488.1, on the reverse strand, counting down.
TTGATGGAAATGTCGATAAAAATATCGAAATTCATGAAAAATTTAGAAAATTTTATAAAAATTAATGAAAAATGTTATAATTAGTTAATGAAACTTTGATTTTGGTTGAATTAGACTATAACTGATAATTTTTAATCATTATTTCTATAAAGTAAGACAACGTTTAGATATACACAAATATCTATGTAAATGTTGATGTGGGAGCAAAAATTTAAAAGTAATGAAAAATAATTACAAAATAATATCAAATATTGAAAATTAATTACAAAATTATAGGGCATGAAATATTTACATATAACATAATTGTAAATTGTTACTATAAAATGAAGTGGATACAAAGATGAAAAATTATAGCACTAAACTTATATAATATAACATAACATAATAAGAATATAAAAATTATAACATTAAGCATAAGAGAGATATAAAAAGTACAATAATAAACATAACACAACATAATGGAAAAGAAAAAAGAAAAAGAAAACTTTACAAGTGAATAGAATTTAAGTGGGAGAAATTTTAAATAAGTCACATTATTTCAAGTTTGAGGTGACATCACGTAAAATCGGATGAAAAATATTTTATTTTTTATTATAAAAGAAAAAGTTTGAGCAAGCATACTTAATTGCAAAAAAGAAAAATTGAAAATTCTCGAATGAAATTGTGAACTACACCATCTTTCCCGATTATTTTACATTTTGGGTCTTCACTCTCGTCTACAAACAAGACAACTTTCTTTATTAGAACTTTTTACAATTTTTTCACTCTCTTATTTACATTATTTATTAGTTTTCTTCTAACAAAAACATCATGTAAATTTTTCGCAGTAATTAGTTACTATCGTCTAATATGAACTAAATTATCAAATAAAAAAAATATTACTATAAAATAAAATAATAATAAAACTGTTGAAGAAGAAATTTTGGACTAATCACAAATTGTCACAGTCATTTATCAAATTAATGATGAAATTACAAATAATTGGATTTCGGATGAATTAAAAGTTGACACAAATTGAAATTGAAGATATAAATAGGAGAACTCCGATTATACCTCATGTTTTCATCATAGTCACTGGATTGAATAAAATTAATCAAGTCTAATTTAATATTATTAGTTAGGCTAAAGTCAATTTGGGCCCAATAATATGCTTAATTTGACCTAAATATTAAAAAATAAAGTCTAAGTCAATTAGTTTGGCTTAGGGGCCAGGTCCATGAACCAACCAAGCCCAAGTCCAAAAAATCCACCTGAGAACTCTATAAATGGAGGAGTTCTCCTCATTTGAAAGGTAAAAAGTTTTACACTCTTGAGAGCCTAGAGAGAATTTTTCCAATAATTAGAAGACTCCCTAACTCCTGAAGCTAACCACACTTGAAGACTAAAGTCCATTAAAGATACAAACATTTTTCTAAGATTTCAGCTTCAAGAACATCACACACTCTGCTTTTTCAAATCAAGTGTATGCATTCAACTGAAAAAGAATTAGAGAATCAAGTATTAGAGATCAAATCACATCCGCATCAAATCTACATCAATACAAGTTCAACTCAACAAAACAAGTTTCGGAAACCTCATGTGAAGAAGTTGGCACGTCCAGTGGGACATCTCTACCTCTTATCTCTCTCAACATTCAAACAAACAAATAGCACCAAAGAAAGCCACATCCAAAACCACTACTGCAAGCAACTTTTATACAAGACCTGTCACTCGGAGTCACTCAAAGGGGATCCTGCATGAGCAAGAACAAGGCTCTATCACTGTAGAGAAAATCCAAAAATAGCTGATGAAATTTCCTAAAAGCAGGATTGTCATAAGAGAAAATCCTTTGTTTGACAACTCTGCTCTTGCTATTGATCGATTTGAAAAAGAATCACACTTCGATATAGTGTATGCTATGATGGAAGATGTAACAGCTGGGGCAGCTATAGTAGAGATGGAGAGGAGATAGATCTCTTAATGACAGCTGTTGAGAAGCGAGACCACGAAATTGCTGTCGTAAGAGATCAAATGCGGGCTCAAGAAACTGCTGAGACGAGTCAAGCTTTAGCTACCAAAGCCAATGACAAAGAAAAGACTATCTTGCAGAAAAACCAGCCACAACAATATACCTCTTTCGCCTCCCTGTCAATCCAACAATTGCAGGATATGATCATAAACTCCCTAAGGGCTCAATATGGAAGATCATTCAAAACTTCTTTAATGTACTCCAAGCCGTATACCAAGAGAATCGACCACTTAAGAATGTCAGCTAAGTACCAACTTCCAAAGTTCTAGCAGTTCGATGGAAAAGGCAATACAAAACAATTTGTTGCTCTCACTTCATTAAAATTTGCAAAAATGCAGGGACCAAAGGAGACTTGCTAATCAAGCAGTTTGTTCGAACATTGAAAGGAAATGCTTTTGATTGGTATATTTATCTAGAGTGGGAAGTGATTGAAAGTTGGGAGCAACTGGAAAGAGAGTTCCTGAACCGCTTCTATAGCACAAGACACATCGTTAGTATGATTGAGGTGACAAATGCTAAATAGCGAAAAGAAGAGCCAATCATCGATTACATCAATCAATAGAGAACTCTGAGTCTGGATTGCAAAGATAGACTCATTGAATTATCTATAGTGGAGATGTGCACCCAAGACATGCATTGGGAAATTCTTTATATTCTGCAAGGGATAAAGCCTCGTATATTCGAATAGCTGACGACTCATGCCCATGACATGGAGTTGAGCATCGCCAATAGAGGAATTATAGATTTTTTGATACATGAGGTGAGAAAAGACAAGAATGAAACCAAGGGCATTGAAAAGATCGTGAATAATGCCACCAAAGAATCTATGGTTGTTCATGCAACCCCAATAATATTTTTCTCTAAGGGGCTATTTGGGGCGCTGAGTTAAGATAAGATGTCTGGAGTTCATATGTTTGTGGAGTTCATATATCTGTAGAGTTCATATGTCTGTGTTTGGGGTATAGAGTTATAGTTCATATGTTTATGTTTGGGGTGTAGAGTTGAGTTCATATATCTGGGTATCTGATTCAGTTTTTAAACTCTAAATAATATGTTTTTATGATTACTATTTTTGTTTTGAAACTTTTTTATTCAATGATTATGCACATATTTATTTGAATAAAATATGGATTGCAATTTTGTTCTTTTAATTTTTAAAACTTTTCTTTCTTTCTTTCTTTCTTTTTGGGGTAATGAACAACAATTAACCCATTACATTTCTTGTAGAAATATGGTTAGATAAAATGAGAAACTAAAGCGAAATCAAAACTTTTGATTCTAGCTAATTTTTCTCCATGAATTCATTATCATCTTATTCTTTTTCTTCTTCTTCCTATTGTTAGCTCTATATTTTTATTATGTCATGATTTTTTTAATTAAGTCTCCCACATCATCGTAACAGCCAATGGAATGTCACCACATTTCTTCAATAGTTTCACCTTAATTTCCTCTAAATTTGGAGGATTACCAGAGAACAAATCTCTATTTTTCACTAATTCTTATTTGAAAATGTTCCAAGAAATAAATTTATATTTTATGGTTCTTTTTGTTATATGTTACATACTTTTCAACTATATACATACTTTTTGTCTTAATATTCTTAACACGCATTTGATATGTGAATTCATTACGTATAAATATTGCACTTAATATAGACAAAATAGTATTTTTCATATAATCGATAACCCTACAACATATTTTAACAGTCATCAGTCTTATAGTAGTCGAAAGTGGTTTCAAACTTGATTATCGAAGATGATTTTTGCTGGAGTTTGTAATTAGAGGTGGTTATCGAAGCCTGACGTTGGTCGCATGAAGGTGTATTAGAGTTGGTTGTTGAAGTTTGTCATCAGAGGTGGTTTTCGTATCCCGGAGTTGTGATGACGGAAATTAGAGGGACGCAATATGCGATACATGTCTTAAAGTATGCGTTGATTCTCATGCGTCGATGGTCATACGTTAGAATGAAACTATATGTTAATGAATGTATGCGATGACCGTACATTCCCGTCACAAGTTTTCTTACGCTCACGCCAAGTATAACATGAACATAAGTTTTTCGGGTGATCCGAGTTCGAACTCAGGGACTTGTAACTAAATCTATGCGGTAATGTGTTTGCGGCGGATGAATAAAAGAATGATGGGGGTTCTAAGCTACAACTACTCCTACTTCTAACTAACAGACAACGCAATGAGAAGTATGAATGAGAGGTAAAGACACCACAACAGTTGACGTGAAGTAAATGGATGAAAAATAGATAAAATGTGAGGTTGTCTTCATCACAACCCTTAAAAGTGACCGCAAGGGAAACCTCAGCCAACGCAAGCTATATGATCATGCTACACACACTTGGGCCTATTTCTAGGACGTATGCGATGTGTATGCAAAAGGGTCGAGATGACCGCATACCGCCACCATATCCTACTTCTTGGACGCTTGTAATATCCTTTCCGTAGGGTGCATACGCTGTATAATAGCAAACAGAGCATATTCCTAAGTTCCACATTCTTGCTTATGCGTTCCAATCCACTCTCTTAAGTCTTAGATTTGGGTTTTAGACTACTCTCTCAAGTATGCCTAAATGATGAATGATGCGCTCATAAGACAAGGTAACCGCATAATCTTGGCTGACATAAGATTATTCCTATCTCTAGTGAATACTTGCTTACATTGCTTAATGCGACCAACCACTTACCCTCCTGGGCAGTTAGTTGTTGCTGACTTTACTCATAGATAAGCGTTACGTCCGCCTATAAACAGGTATTGCTACAGCTTCACACTAAGCAAATAAGGTTTTCTCATACACTCACGCAACACACACCTCCCGTTGGTTTGCTACATGCTTCATATCTCTAATCCACATGACTAAGTATGTAATACTCTAGCAATCTCACTAAGTGATGCAATGAAAGTTAAGGATGCTAAGCAAAGAAAGATGGAGATGGAAGCGAATGAAACATAGAAATGCATTGAACACACAATGTATTAATTTTTTAATCCAAAATGTAATACAATACAATATAAGGAAAGAAAAGAAAATGAAAGGACCAGTTGGAAGCAATGTCTTGCTTCCATCAAATGTGTATCAAGGCAGCCAGTGGTGCCATGGATGGGCGATGAAGCTGACTCTCTCGAGATTTAACTCTGTCTAAGGCTCCGGTCGTCACTCGGAATGGAGGAAGGAGATGAAGAACTCTCAAGCTTTCTTCTCACGCGTTAGTCTGGATCGTAGGGATCCGCCCTAAGGTGAGTCTCAGGCAAAAAACCCTGGATTATTTGAACTTCTGCTCATTGTCTTCTATTTATAGAGCTTGATCGCCAACAACATTTATGGACCTGCTTTGATTCTGACATTCGCGACGCATTAGTCCTTTTAAGAATTTCTGCTGCTAATGGCATGGTAGGTGAAATGTCAACATCATCTTTTGATTTTCCCGAGATATGCGTTGATGCCTTCATTCCACCAACCTTGCGTTCATCCCACTATCATGGTTATCGTGTAGCTGCAATCGTGCATTGACCGCATTCACTTGATTACCGCAACTCTACACAATGACCGCAATCGTTTGACGATCGCAACCCCTATGCGATGGACGCATGTGGTCGATCACCGCAACACCTATGCGTGTATTGTATGCGTTCACCTTTGCGATGAAGAGTTTCTCCGCATGTGGTCGTCTATGCGATAGCTCGGCTTTAACGTTTACGTCCACTTTCTACGTTAGCTACAAAAATAGACAATTGAATGCATAATAACACATAATAGTGGGTTAGCCGAGATTCTTCATGCTGAACGGCGCAAACTCATTTTCTTATGAATTCCTCACATAATTGCCGCATATTATGCTTAATAACCCTCATAATTCTAAATAAAAGGCCTAAGATGACGTGCATTTCTCCATGTCATCACACCCCCAAACTTAGAATCATGCCTGTCCTCAGACATGCGTTATACTCAAGAAATTCGAACTCACCTTCGGGCTTTCCTTTGCGATGACAAGCTTGCCAGAATATAATTTACTCATGCCTCTAACCATCGCCGCAATGCTCTCCTCCACTTTGGCTGCTTTTTCAAAAAGAATTTTTCTAATATCCAACAAGCCTTTGCTAAAAAACTTTTTATTCATTCACTGCAACTTTGCGTTTAGCTTTTGAGAATGTGTTCGTTCAAAACAATGCAACACTTTGTGATTACTTATTCGAATGCGGCGTTAAACCTGGTTACGCTCTTCGTTTTGGCTTACCTTACGTGTGTCATGCGGGCATTCAACTACGGTTGCGTTCCATATTCATCTCAACTCTGTCTTGCTTGATTTGGCTTGCGCCCGATAGAGGAGTTGCGCTTATGTGTTGATTCTTGTGACTTACCTTTGTTTTAGCTTGCCCTCACGTGTGTCATGTGGACATCTAACTACGGATAAGTGCCATTCACAACTTAACTCTTATCAACATGAGTTTCCCCATTGCGTTGACAGTGGAGTTATTATTCTCAAAATTGCTTCTTATTCTTTTTTAATAGAAATGATCGCAATGTAATGAACGCAATTCTCCGAGACTGCTGCCACCCCCAAACTTTAGAGGTTGGCAGCGTTCTCACCGCAAAGCTAAAGATAAAATCAACAGGAATGCGGTAATAAATTCTTTAGCCAAGGTTTGCACGCAATAAAACTTAAGACTTTCAAAATTTGAATAAGCTAATAAAAGTAAGGTGAGACTTACGATGCTTAGTTAGTGGATGCAGTGAATTATACGTACCATCATAGATGCATCACAAAGGAACGCAATCGAAAAAAAAAATAATTTCAAAAGGATAATGCATAAAAGATAATAAGAAAATAACCTTAGGCGGAATAACGCATGCGATTATGCGTTGGGATCCACGCGATCGAAGCCATGCGTTGAAGGATGTAGGGAATTCTTCTGTTATATTGCGCACCGAGGAGACTTATTGTCGCACCTACAAGGAGCAAACGCACCACAACCAAGGAAGTAGCCACATATCCAAAATAACAATAAAAATAAACTAAACTAATAAAGCAAGGTAAAGATAGAGTAGAAGACATCCCTGGAGAAATTGGAGTGTTGTCACCGCAAGGAGTCTTCCATGCAGGAGATTGCTCTCAACTACTTAGGTTAAGGGATTTGTCTTGACCTTTAGAACTTCTGGCAATTGTTGGGCGCATATTGGCCACCATGTGCTTAGAATTATATTAAGCTCATGCGACTGATTGCCCTTCTACCTTGGGGTAAATACTGGCTTTCGGCGCATAGCCTATACTTCAATATTGGTTGCAACTTGGTCGCACAAGCTACAATACTCCCAAGATAAAAAGGTTGCCTACAGAAACACAAAACTCAACAAACAATTAGCTGCCAAGTCCCTGGAAACGGCACAAAAAACTTGATGACAAAAATTAGAGGGACACAATATGCGATGCATGTCTTAAGGTATGCATTGATTCTCATGCGTCGGTGGTCATGCGTTGGAATGAAATTATGTGTTAACGAATGTATGCGATGATCGTGCGTTCCCGTCACAAGTTTTCTTACGCTCGCGCCAAGTATAACGTGAACGCAAGTTTCTCGGGTGATTCGAGGTCGATCTCAGGGACTTGTAACTAAATGTATGCGGTAATGTGTTTGCGACGGATAAGTAAAAGAATGATGGAGGGTTCTAAGCTACAACTACTCCTACTTCTAACTAACAGACAACGCAATGAGAAGTATGAATGAGAGATAGAGACACGACAACTGTTGATGTAAAGTAAATGGATGGAAAATAGATAAAATGTGAGGATGTCTTCATCGCAACCCTTAAGAGTGAGCGCAAGGGCAACCTAAGCCAACGCAAGCTATGCGATCATATTACACACACTTTAGTCTATTTCTAGGACGTATGCGATGTGTATGCAAAAGGATCGAGATGACCGCATACCGCCACCATATCCTACTTCTTGGAGTCTTGCAATATCCTCTCCGTAGGGTGCATATGTTGTGTAATAGCAAACGAAGCTTATTCCTAAGTTCTCCCTTCTTGCTTATGCGTTCCAATCCGCTCTCTCGAGTCTTAGATTTGGGTTTTAGACTACTCTCTCAAGTATACCTAAATGATGAATGATGCGCTCATAAGACAAGGTAACCGCATAAACTTGGCTGATGTAAGATTATTCTTATCTCTAGTGAATACTTGCTTACATTGGTTAATGCGACCAACCACTTACCCTCTCGAGTAGTTAGATGTTGCTGACTTTACCCATAAACAAGCGTTGCGTCTGCCTATAGACAGGCGTTGCTACAGTTCACACTAGGCAAATAAGGTTTTCTCACACATTCACGCAACGCACACCTCCTGGTGGTTTGCTACATGCTTCATATCTCTGATCCACATGACTAAGTATGTGATACTCTAGCAATCTCACTAAGTGATGCAATGAAAGTTAAGGATGCTAAGCAAAGAAAGATGGAGATGGAAGTGAAGGAAACATAGAAATGCATTGAACACACAATGTATTAATTTCTTAATCCAAAATGTAATACAATACAATATAAGGAAAGAAAAGAAAATGAAAGGACCAGCTGGAAGCAATGTCTTACTTCCAGCAGATGTGTGTCAAGGCTGCCGGTGGCGCCATAAATGGGCGGTAGAGCTGACTCTCTCGAGATCTAACTCTGTCAAAGGCTTCGGTCGTCACTCGGAATGGAGGAAGGAGATGAAGAACTCTCAAGCTTTCTTCTCACACGTTAGTCTGGATCGCAGGGATCCACCCTAAGGCGAGCCTTAGACGAAAAACCCTGGATTATTTGAACTTCTACTCATTGGCTTCTATTTATAGAGCTTGATCACCGACAACATTTATAGACCTGCTTTGATTCTGACATTCGCGGCGCGTTAGTCATTTTCTAAATCTCTGCTGCTAATGGCGTGGTAGGTGAAATGTCAACATCATCTTTTGATTTTTCAAAGATATATGTTGATGCCTCTATTCCACCAACCTTGCGTTCATCCCACTATCATGGTTATCGTGTAGCCACAATCGTGCATTGACCGTATTCGCTTGATTACCACAACTCTACAAGATGACTACAATCGCTTGACGATCGCAACCCCTATGCGATGGACGCATGTGGTCGATCACCGCAACACCCATGTGTTGATCGTATGCGTTCGCCTTTGCGATGGAGAGTTTCTCCGCATGTCGTTGTCTATGCGATAGCCCGGCTACCGCGTTTGTGTCCACTTCCTGCGTTAGCTACAAAAATAGACAATTGAACGCATAATAGTGGGTTAGCCGAGATTCTTCATGCTGAATGGCGCAAACTCATTTTCTTATGAATTCCTAACATAATTACCGCATATTATGCTTAACAGCCCTCATAATTCTAAATAAAAGGCCTAAGATGACGTGCATTTTTGCATGTCATCAAGTTGGTCGGGTAAAAATGGTTGTTGAAGTTCATCAAATATGATTTTCTTTGGAGATTGTAGTCGGAGGTGGCCGTCGGATCCTGAAGTTAGTCGCATGAAGGTGGTATTAGAGTTCGTTGTCGAAGTTTGTCGCCAAAGGTGGTTGTCGAAAGCTCTAGTTGGTCATCAGAGTTGCTCGTTCAAAAGTGATCATCGAAGGTGCTTTTCATCAGAGTTTGTTGTCAGAGGTGGTTGTTGGAGCCTATGAAGGTGGTTTTCGGAGTTAGTCATCAGAGTTTGTTGTCGGAGCCAATTGGTCGTCGGAGTTGGTAGCGCGAAGGTGGTCGTTAGATTGGATCACCGAAGCGAAAGAGTTAAATAACATACAGTAGAGGTATCAAGGATCCATAAGCATTAAAATGCACTAATTTTGACAGAAACTAAAGCATGCTTTTCTAAAAAGTGAATTTTAAGATCATATCTTTGAAGAACTCTCTAAGAAAACGAGGGTACAACAACAGTCTTCTCTTGATATCATTGTGAACCACCTCAAAGCCTTCCCAACTATCCTCTTGGAGCTTTAGGCAGAGTTGTGGGACTCAAGAACAACTTGAAGAAGTGAAGAACCAAGAAGAACTCACAGCAGCTGAACAAAGAAGACAATATCTTATCACAAAAATTTTTCTCTTAAAAATTCTACATTCATCCCTCTCAAATGACTCCAATCTTCTTTATATATAGTAGATGAACATGCAAAGAAATATACTGCATGACTTGCAGCATATACTTGGAGAATCAATGTAGAGAGGATAATGACCTTTGTGTGAGCATGAAGATGAAGGTAATGGAGAAAATTCAATCTCCATTTTGTGCAACCATACAAAACGATTTTCCATTTTTCTTTTAAAATATAAAATGATTTTAAAACCATTTTAATTCAAAATTGATTTTCTTAAATTAATTTTATAAATTAATTTAACATATTAATTAATTTAATATCAAATATTAAATTATTTTTTGCACAATAATCATCTTCATATATTTAAATCATATTTAAATATATATTCTCTTGTTCCGTTTAATTTGAACGTTTCAAATTAATTTCTCAAGCTACATTAAAGCTTATCCATTTATGAACTAGTAGGGGGACCTCGCGGACCTACAGATCATGGGTTCTAACGATTCGAGATTAATCGGCTAAACTCATTAATCCGATCTAACCCTCATTCGTTAACTAATGGGACACCCCACTATAGCCCATAGTTGAACTCCCCTCACTGTAAGTATATTATATCCATTTAATAACTATAATCAGTAAGTCGATCCTTCACAGGTTGTTTGTAATCACAACTAGGTCAAAAATATCGTTTTACCCCTGTGACTACATCTTGTTCCTTAAGTTCCTACTACAATTCTGATTCATAATCTCTATGAATAAAATCCTTTCTCTATTATGAGAAGGCGGGGCTCTGTTTGTTCAAGAGCTGAAGTCAGTACTTAAGAGAACAACCTATCTGCTAACCCTAAATAGGGTAGGAGTGAATTCCATCTTGCAAGGCTATGTCCCCAGCTATTCATTCGATCTTATCCCCAAAATGGTAAGCTTATTGAGCAGTACTATTAGACTACTCTCACCGTTTGCAGATCAAAGGATAATCCCAAAAAAATAGGAGTTCATAGCTAGCTCAAGATTAAGATCGAGTTAACCTAGGTTTTATAATAAATGAAATAGTCAGTTTTTACAGTAAATGGTCGTTGTAATGAAAAGTGACTATTTTCGTGGTCCAGTCTATAGGCAAACTCATTGCATAGGATGCCCCCACTCTCATGTCTCAACATGAACGATTTATGGATCACATCATTTGTAGCACCTTACAACTTCTTGTAACACCTACAGAGTGGGTCGCATCCAATAGTGTTACTAGGATGAGATACCCAATTTTATCCATATATTTATTAGACCATTTAGGCTATATACTGTCAACTTGATCCTGTTTATGTTACTACGTAAAGTTACAGCATTCAGACTATAGCCAAGGATGCGTTTATTGGATTTTCATAATAAGATGCAAAATTAACAAGTCATTATTATTGATAAAATAGAATGTTCAACACGAACTGCGAGTTCTAGGAAATTCCCAACACGAAGGTGGTTGTCGGAGGCTAGAATTTGTTGTTGGAGTTGGTCGCGTGAAGTTTGTTAGAGCTTGGAGTTGGTCGACGAAGCTACCATCAGAGGTGGTCGTCGGAATCTGAATTTTGTCGTCGAAATTGTCATCAAAGGTGGTTGTCGGAGCTTGGAGTTAGTCGCTGGAGTTGTTATTGGAGATGGTTATCGGAGCCCGGAGTTGGTCGTTGGAGTTATCATCGGAGGTGGTTGTTGGAGCCCAGAGTTAGTTCTTGAAGTTTGACAGTAGCAGATAGTTGGAGCCATTGAAATCATGGGAAGAAAGAAGAGTTGGGGTGAGTTGGTAAAATATACCAACTTAACTCTACCAACATTTAAAGTTAGTGGACCAAACAATGAGTTGGTATATTATACCAACTCAACTCAATTCATGTTGATGAGCCAAACACCCCCTAAAGGAAAAGAAATAAAATTTGAAAGAAAACACAATTAGGAAAAGAAACATCGCCCAACTTTTAAAGAAAGGCAGGAAAAAGTTACCTATTCCCTGATTCTGATGTTGCAGAAATGTTAGAGAAACCGTTAGATAAAAAAATCTCAACTGCCAGAGTGCAAGTGACCGGAGCAGTTAGGAAAAGTCAACGATCCTAACTACAGCAAGTATCACTGCATCGTTAACCACCCAGTTGAAAAGTGCTTCGTGCTGGAAGAGCTAATTCTAAAGTTGGCTCATGAAAAGAAGATTGAGCTAGATCTTGATAAAGTAGCTTAGACCAACCACGCTATAGTTGCGACGACTTCAAGTGTTCCAACGTCATCTGCGTCTTATGATCAAAGAGAAAGCTTGATCCAGTTTGGGACCCTTGAACCCATAGTTGTTTAGTTTCAACAAGTGATCCCAATGCCAGATTCTCAAAACAAGATGAACATGTTGATGATGACGACGAATGATGAATCCTTGTGACTCATTAAAAGAGAAGAAAGTTGAGTTCCATCCAAAAAAAAGTCACACTTTTATCGAGGTTATATAAGAGGTAACAAGACTCAAAAGAAGAAAGGATAAAAGATGACATGGAAGCCTAAGCCTGCTAAGGAAGTAGATGAGGAATTTTTTGAACTTTGATGGTTAGTAACTTTGGTAGAATTCCTCCTATGAAGCTTCCTCGATAATCATCCAGAGGAAGTATTAGAAGTTCTTACATGTCACCTTGTCAACATAGCAGAAGTCGAAAATAATTATATAATTGCTGAAGATGTTGACAACTCAAAAGAAATCAAACAAAGAACTTCTGTCTTCGATCGTATTAAGTCTTTAAATGCTTGATCTTCAGTCTTCCAAAGATTGAATATGGCCACAACAGAAAAAGAAAAAAATGTTCAACATTTATTTCTACTCAAATTTTAGCTTTCAAAATGCTAAGTATCTCTATAAAAAAAAGATCGACCTTCAACATCTGCTTTTGATCGTCTCAAAATGACAAGCGATCAACATGAAAGAAAGATAAAAACCTTGAAGGCAAAACCATTTCATGAAGAAAATAACGAAGAGAAGATTCACTGTCGTGTCCCTAACGCATGAAGAGGAAGCTGTCTATTGACATAAATACAGAAAGTTCCTTGATGGTGAAGTCAAAACTCTCATATTGGCGAATCTAAGACAAGAAGATGATCTAAGCTGTGATGAAATTAGAGTTGTTGAAGATTAAATGTAAAAAAAGCTTCTTATCGCATGAGCCTAAACTGCATGGCTCTTTGCTTGCATGAGCTTAAAAGGTGAACGACCCAAAAAAGAAAATCTTTTGATCAACATTATGATTGATCTCTATCATTATAAAAGGTACATAGGCAGCTTGAAGGAAACTTTAAATTCAGTCCAGTAAAAAAAAATCTTTTGGACTACGTTATAAATTGATCCTTGACATCATAAAAGGTACGCAGACAACTTGAAGGAAACTTTAAGTTTAGTCTAGTAAAAAAAATCTTTTGAACTACATTATGGCTTGATCTCATTCTTAAGGGACACGTAGACAACTTAAAGAAATTTAATTCCAATCCAAGAAAAAAGGGTTACCACCACGTAAATGTTGGGATTGATGTCCTAATTCTCCCTGAGTCTCGTAGTTTATAAACTATACACATTGTTATGAATAAAATAAGCATTATTTTATTTTTCATTTACTCATATCCAATAAACAAAGCTCCATGGTCATTGTATGAAAACTTAACCATGTATATGAGATATACAAGTGGATCATGCCTTAAGTGATAACCTAAAAAGGTTTGTAGTATAAGGATTAAGGAGGGATACCTGAACTTGGTGACACTATGGATACGACCTGCTTTGTAGAGGTTTGCAAGTGTTGTGAACTACTACAGATGGTTAATCCTGACCATTCATGTAGAGACATGCGAGTGGGGGTGTCCTATACAAAGAGTTTGTAATAGAAAACGTGTTGTTGTTTTCCATAAAGATTGGATTTACTATAACATTAGTGAGTTGTTGAGCCAAATTTTGGTTATTTTGGTCGTTTTCCATTTGTCCTTGCCTTAACCTTCGACGTCGACTTGATCTATTTCTCTGTCTGAAAGTCTTTCCAATCTCGGGGTCGTATTTGAGTTTAGGAGTGTTCTCTCCGCCCATAAAACATTTACAAGTCTATGCTTAACCTGTAATCCACAACCAAAATAACCAAAATTTGGCTCCACATTTCAAATAGGGACAACGTATAGTAATATTATTTGTATTGGAAAATCCAAATTTGATGAAGTTTTCCACACCCATCTCAAACTCTTTAGATAATCTACTCTTTGTCTGATTTATCCATACTTATAATAAGTTAATCTTGGAACTATAAAAAAATATTACAATAATTCAAATTAGATAACTCATACAACTTATAAAATTTTTATGGAATTGATATTTATAGAGAACTTAAGAATCTTTATTCACGGAAGGTGATTGAAGACATAAAAACCAAGCAGATCAGCAGAATTAACATTTAAAATTTAAACAATCCACCAAAATTTGGTCTAAATAATCAAACATTAAATTTCAACAGAATCACAAAAACCCATAAAACCAAGCAGATCAGCAAAATATTACAATCTAATGAAAAATTACATCCTCAAACTAAAAAAAAAAAAATTGCATCAGTAAGTGCATCCTCAAACTAAAAAAAAGAAACATCATCCGTAAGTGCATCCTCAAACTAAAACATAACAAACAAAAAAAAGAAACATACACATAACAAATATATACACATTTCAATTAAAAAATATATATACACATAACAAAAATGTTTGCATGAAATACTTACTCATAGCGAACGATCCCAACGACACCACGGACGATGACCCACCGGACGACACCACCGGTAGCGAACGACCACGGACGGAGGCGAGGCGACTAGAGAATGGACGACCACAGAACAGCGGCAACGGACGACCCACCAGACGACACCACAGGCAGCGGACGACCATGGACGACAACACTAATAGACTAGAGAAATGCAGGCAGAGGCAACTAGGAGAAATGCGAACGGCCAAGGGTTTGGGGAAGGAGAAAAATAGAGAAAATGAAGTTATAAATCTAGGGTTTTTCATTAAAGTAAGAAAAAAAATATTATTAGGTATATATATATATATTTTTATATATTTTACTTGACACTAAAAAAATATCAAGTAAAGGTTCGGGTGAAAATATTAATAGACAAACAGAGACTAGCGATCGCTTACTAAGTCCAAACGATCGTTTACAAAATACTATACAATCGCTTAAATTATCTACACGATCGCTAACAAAATGCTATACGATCGCCTACTCAATGCTATACGATCGCCTATCAAATGCTACACGATCGCTGAGCTCGGCTACACGATCGCTTAGCCCTGCTATAAGATCGCTGAGTAACAAACTGCTATACGATCGCCTACCTAATGCTATACGATTTCTTACCAATGCTACACGATCGCTAAGCTCGGCTACACGATCACTGAGTAACAAAATGCTATACGAACGCCTGCCTAGTGCTATATGATCGTCAAGGTATTGATTGCATAGGAGGAATTGGGTATTTCATGATCGGGTTTTCTTTTTATTTTTACTTTAAATTTTTATCTCACCTACTGAATTTCTGATGGATTTTGATTAACATTGTGATATGAACTTAGAGTTTCTCTTTTAGGCATGACTTTAGAGTTGGTACCTTCTGTTTCCAGTATTTTTGGACATCAACCAGCAAGATTCAAAGATTTCTTAGAAAGATTTTTGCAAAATCAACCAACCAATTATAGAACCACAACAATAGATACAAGATCAAAGTAATTTAAAGTAGTGTACCATGTCTTCTTCTTAATACATACGATTTCACCTCAACTCATGCAGATTGGGTATCCGAAACTTGGTTTTGAATTGTTGGATGATTTGAGGATCACTGGATTTACCTTGTCATTTGGACGAATGGTTGAAAGGTGTTGGATATCATTGGATTGGTGATTCAGTTTGGAAAATCCATGACCAACTTGCAGGATAATCCAAGATCATCAAGCCTTCGATACTAGTTTTAATATTTTTTTCTTGATTTGGTTTATGGTAGTGTTTGAGCATTACTCTTTGTAATCATATACTTTCATATGGTAGAGAAGAACTTCATTTTCTCCGCTGTTAAACTGGTAGGAATTTAATTTTCATTGTTGACATAAAATTATGAATATATATTATTTGTTTATATGGTTGACAAGATTGGAAATTCCGTTTATTTGGTTGATGAATATTGTTTGTCTTATATATATCAATGTGATTGTTGGACCTCAAAACAAGAGCAATTATATAGGTAATTTCTAATAGTATAATATTTTTTTTTTTTTAAAAAAAACACATACTAATTTGACAAGTAAAATGTATCAAGTAGTCATTAAGTTGTCAGTTTTTCGATGTCAAAAAGAAATTGCATTTGACAAGTAAAAAGTGCCAAGTTATGAAAATCTTGATCCAGAATAAATGTCAAGAATTTAGATACTTGACACTTAAAATAAGTCAACAAATCTCATATACTTTATAGTTATAACATATCAAGTAAATTATAGCTTGACGCTTTCAGCGAGTCAAAAAATTCTCTTATTCTTGACACTGGATTACTTGACGTTTTTAAAAACGTCAAATAACACTGATACTTGACTGCGAAAAAAGTTAAATAATACAGTTTTTGTAGTATTGTATCAACGATATATTTTCCATTTCATCCTGTAAAATATGTGGGGTAAGGGGGTAAATGTTCGTATGGGTTTGATTCTACATTTTTCAGGTGTATTGAACTTCACAAGACAAATATCTAGTGAAGTTGTTTCGATTATTTGTCTCGTGAAGTATTTGCAACAGTTGAAAGTTTGTAAAATAGCTTGAAAGCTCTCTGTTGTTTGTTTCTTAATGTTGTAAGTTTGTCTTATGAAGTTATTTCACGAGACAAAAGACAAAAATCAACTTTACGAGAGACAAAAGTCAGTCTTTTGTCTCGCAAAGTTGAGTTGATTTCTATTTTTTTTCTTGTGAAGTAACTTCACAAGACATATATGTAACTTTATGAGACAAACGACATACTATCTCGTTTGTCTCGTAATGTTGTAAGTTTGTCTTATGAAGTAACTTCACAAGACATATATATAACTTTACAAGACAAACAATAGACTATCTCGTTTTTCTTGTAATGTTGTAAGTTTGTCTTGTGAAGTTACTTCACGAGACAAAAGACTTACTTACGAACTCAACTTTATGAGACAAAAGACAGTCTATAGTCTCATAAAGTTGAGTTGATTTCTGTCTTTTGTCTCGTGAAATAAGTGCATGAGACGTTTAGAATATAACGAGACAAACAACAGAGAGCATAACTTAAGCTATTTTACAAACTTCATGGGATGTTGTGAATAAAGATAAATAACTTTGATGATGGTTCTCTGGCTTTTTTCTCGTGAAGTTCGAGCCAATAGGGTCTTTTCTTTCACTAAAGATTTTAACATTGTACCATGTTTTGTGGCACATATAAGTAATTATTATGGAGCCAGCAGGATACTTTAAGGTTTCGTTATCTTTGTGTTCTCATCTGGCTAAGACCTGTATGATGATCCGTATGAAGTTAATGAGGGTGCAGTTAGACATGTTTAGGCAAACTATATTCGAATCCATCTTAGATAGTATTCTCTCCCTCAATGGACAATTGATATATCACCTACTTTTCATGGAGGTTGTGGATCATAGAGTGAACATAATTTCCTTTAATCTATTTAGGCCTAGGGTATCATTTGGTAAGGATGAGTTTACCTCATCATTGGGTTTAGGGTACGGACCCGAGTGGTGCGGAATAATCCTAAACCTACCAGGCTTAGATACCTATACTTCGACAATATGCCTAGATTGAAATAAACTCAAGTTGAGGAACATTTTCTTGCTATAGACTTTAGGAGTGACAAAGATGCAGTGAAAGTGGCACTTGCCTATTTCATAGAGTTGGTCATGATGGGAGGGGGAAGAAGTAGGTGTTTGACTATACCATCCTTGGTATTGTGGTTGATTGGGAGATATTTTGCAACTACGACTGAGGTAGTGTGATTTTTGAGAAGACAATCAATAGTCTTAAGAGAGCTCTCACTGGTGTTATCGATCAAGTAAAACCTGGTACATTAGCTAGATATAGCATGTACGAATTCCCATTCGCCTTACAAGTTAGTTCACATACGTATTCTACGCATGCTTCCTTCTCCATTATCGTCAATTGTTTTTCATGATTTGATTCTATCTTCCTATTTGTAGGTGTGGGCGTACGAGAGGATTTCTCCACTTAGAAACCTCGTGGCAACTCGTACTAGTGAGACAGCCATTCCACATTAGTCTTAATGGGAAAGTAGGAAAATGCCAACATACACATTATTGGACAAAGATATTTTCAATCCATGACGAGTAATGGATTTAAAATTCTTTTGATATATTGTAATAAGTTTATATTGCTTATGACCCTAACTTGTCACATGCAAAGAAACCCCGTTATTTCGTCGTATAGTGAAGTGGGACAATGCGAATGAAAATTCTTCCTTTGGGAGATATATCTACCTTACCTTAATATCAATGTCCTCGCTCTCAAACATCTAACCTGACACAATCATTGCCACTTCAGGACACGCACTTGGAGTTTCGCATGAGTATTTCCCAAGTACAGGTTGGTATCTTCGCATTGACGGTTAGCACACTTACCCTATATTTGAACGTCTCTGTCATCCTCTTCAATTAGATCATCAGACTCATCAGACTCATTAGACTCATCATGTAATTCCTTCTGTAATTCCCATTCGTAGTCCGTATCGTCTTCAATATGTTCTTTTCTTGGTTCATGTTCTCATCTCCTACATCATACTCAAAAACCTTTTCAACACGTACATTTTCATCTTCTATCTCATTCTTCTCAACATTATGCCCAAACCCTCTGTCTGCACAGACATTATCCTTCTTACCATACATTGAAGATGATGGATCATTATC
This sequence comes from Benincasa hispida, assembly GCF_027475165.1. Taxonomy (NCBI): domain Eukaryota; kingdom Viridiplantae; phylum Streptophyta; class Magnoliopsida; order Cucurbitales; family Cucurbitaceae; genus Benincasa; species Benincasa hispida. Next base: position 50,275,840 of record NC_143488.1, on the reverse strand, counting down.
CTCAGGATTGTATGGATAAACAAAGAAATTATGATCAGATAGGTTATATAGGGCAACATTATTATCTAAGGAGGTTAGTGATGTAGCATAACCTGTGGGATAATTTTGTTTGAAGGAAGGTTATGTAGGATAATAAGGGGGTGGATATTATTGAGCTAAATTGTATGGAAAGCTTGGTTGGTATGAGCAATTAGGGTTCTTTAAGTCACTGTCGCCATGCATAGGCTTGGACTTTATTGATAAATAGATAAGGGGCTTGTATGCAGCCTCACCATTTAAAAAGAACCTAAGTTCTTGATCATTTCGTATCAAATACGTAGGAACCCTAGATCCAAACTTGTATAAATATCTTAGGGTGACATCGTGATTGTTTGGGTCAATCCCACTTAGATTATACAACTCCAATAAGAAGTTCTGAAAGTAAATGTCACCTTTTATATCCAAACCCCCTAGATTATTACCTATGTATCTCGTTCATCATCATTCCAAATACCACCATAGTAAACAAACACGCGAGGTATTTTGTAAGTGAAGATAAAACTTATTGGTCGAAAGAAAATATATAGATAAATATTAAAAAAAAAAAACTTAGGAGAAAATTGACTTAAGTTGACTAGGTCAACTTCATAAGAGAGTCGATTAGGTCAACTTTACGATAAGTTGACCTAGTTAACTTTACAAGACAACTCGATTGGTTCAACTTCACGAGACAAAAGTTAAACAAAGGAGTTGTCTCGTAAAGTTGAACCAAGTTAACTTTTGCGTAAAGTTGGACAAAGTCATCTTCATGAGAAATATGACTTCACAAGACATTTGCTTTGAACTTTACGAGACATATCACAGAACACCAGCAATAACTTTTCACATTCAATTATGTTCCAGTACTTTTCATTTTTCAGTTTTCTCTCAACTTTTTGTCATAAAACGTAAGAATTCTCCTTTATAACGTAAATAAGTAAAAAAGAAGTAAGAATTTCGATGGTTACTGAAATATACTTTCTTTAAAAAGTAATTTTTTGGCTCCATTTTGCTGACTTTCTAGAAAATACCTGTCTCTTTTGTCTCTTTTGGAACTTTAAGAAAGGAAATAAATTGTTCCTTTGAAGTTGGGATCCTCTGAAAAGGTTTATTCCTCTGAAATTGGGATCCTCACGTAAAGAATTTCTATATTGAAAATATAATGTGAAACTGAAGATTAAAGTTTCTAATTTAAGATATGTGAGTTAGGTACGTTCAGTGATTTCATATTAAAGGTAAGAGGTTAAAAAAGTACATTTTATAAATGAGGTTACTTTTGAATGAGAAAAACCTTTTTGGGTCAAAATTGATAATTTCCCGAATTTCTGCTTTTAGATAGTAATTATTTATTGATTTGAAATAAATTATTTAAATAAAATTCATTTTATTAAAGATCAGTAAACTAATGTTTGTTAACTTATGTATTATTATTTCTTTATATTCCTGAAATCATTAGAATAAATATATTACTTGTTCTCGATATGTAGTATTGAAAAAATTAAAATTTATACTGGCTTTTTGAAACGATAATAAATTAACAATATTTTTTGTTTGAAAATTATTATCTTTTATCATTTATTATCGTATTAAAGGCTTTTTTTGAAATGGCCATGTTGGAGAAGAAATTTTGACCCATCCAAAAGTGCCACATCTTCATAACAACAACCGAGTAAAAATTATTGTCCCTAAATTAAAATTTGGAGATAAATAAATGGAAAACTAAAACATGTCATATATTTCCTTTCTGGCCATCTGATCACAATGATAAACTTATCATATTCACTTGTGATTAAGTTTGAACCCAAATAAATAAATTAGGCTAGAGGTTCGATTGAACTTGAAATTATAAATCGGGTCTTGTAATTAAAGCCACTCATGTCCAAAGTCTAACCCAATTCATGTGCATAGAAGAAATTTGGGCCAAAGAAGATATTAGGCCTAAACCCAAGCCCAATTGAGGCCTAAAAGCTATTGGGCTCAAGCCTAGAGGCCTTATCCTTTCATTTGGGGAGGTTGGAAAAGTTGAAGAGTGAAGTTCCAAACATCAACTCTTGCTTTCGTAAGATTTAAAGACTAAACCTCAAAAGACTTCTAGAAGATCAGAAGACTCTATGATGCTCTTAAAGGTAGAAGCTCCACAGACGATCCAGATTATAAGTCAGATACTCTAGAAGAAATTTTAGAGAGAATCCAAAAAACAGAACGCTCCATAAATTGTTGAGAACAAGCTACAAAGCCCTCGAGACAAATCAACATTCGAGAACATACTGCAAAGTCCTTGAGACGAACGCAACCTTGAGAGCAAATTGCAAAGTCTTCAAGACAAGTTTACTTTTAGAAAAAAAAAAAATCAAAAGATCAAATATTAGAGATTGTATTCACTATATTTAAATCAATACAAATTCAAAAGTCCATTTTAAGGACTCAAATTTCTCAAAAAAAAAAAAAAAAAAATGATTGAATGGACTAATTTGTTTGAAAGCAACTATAGTTCTCCATTTGGGGTTTTAATCTTGTTTCACGTTTCATGCTCATGCATTATTTAATTATATCATATATAATTGTTGTTACATAAATGAAGATAAAATTGAAATAATAAAAAAAAAACCAAAATGATTAAAATTTTTGTTATATTTACAAATTTAGAAAACTATTGCTATTTTTACAAACACCTTTATGTTTTTTTTTCCTGCATATTGCAAATTTATTTTTTATAAGTTTAAAATATGATGGGAGTATTCGAGTAATTGTATGTTAGATTTCTTATTTTGATTCCTTAGGTTTAAAATAAACAATATCATATAAGTTAGGTCTCGTTCGGTAACTATTTTGTTTTTTTATTTTTTATTTTGAAAATTAAGTTTATGGATACTACTTCCACCTTCAAATTATTTTTTTATCATCTACTTTTCATCAAATTTGAGAACTAAAAAAAGTAGCTTCCAAAAAGTTTTTTTTTTAATTTTTTTTTTTTGGAATTTGGTTAAGAATTTCTTAATAAAAATGCAACATCATTATAAAAAATGTGAATGAAATAGGTTTAATTTTTTTTTTTAAAAAAAAATCAATTTATTACTGAATGGAGCCGTCAACGAAAAAAATAGCATTTCATTTACGCAGATTTTTTTTTTCTAATTTCAACTGATTATGATTACTAGTAAGTAAAGCTAAGGGATTGACCATTATCCAAAGGTGGTTATTGAGCCAGTCATCGACACTTTAATTTCATTATATCGCAGTTATATCACCGTTAAACTTTCATATTTTGTTTTTTTTCCCCTCCCATTTAAAGTGGCAAGTTTATTTCTAAATTTTGAAATTTTGCATCTTTTTCCCTTTAAAATTTCTAATTTCTTGTATAATAAATCTCTAAATTTTTTTAATTTTTTGTCTGGTAAATTTTTGAACTTTCAATTTCATGTTTAATAAATAAAAAATTTTAATTTTTAAAAAATCTATTAATCTATTAGATAAAATTTAAATTTTATGTCTAATGAAACTCTAAAAATTTAAATAAATTTTATATTTAGTAAATTTGAAGATTTTAAAAGTAACGATAATCCTACACTAAATTTGTAATTTCAAATAGGAATCCTATCGATTTAAACTTCAAAGTTCAAAACCAAATTCATAGAAACTTTAAAACTTAGAGATCAAATTTAATCGTATCCTCGTAATGATAGAATGGTTTGAATATAGAATTGAAAAACAATATGTATTTCCAAATAGTTAAATGAAGAAACATCATTGTTAATTTAAAATTTGTTCATAATGACTAATTTGCAAATACGGTATGAAAATTTTGAATACCCAAATTAAAAAAAAAAAAAAAAAAAAAAAAACCAATGAATTTTGATAATCTTAGTTATATTTTCACTTTTGACTAGTTTGTTCAAATTATTTACTATTAACTATAAGAGAGCGCATTTGAATAGCCCCTAATTTGTTTAAATATCTTAGATAACCTTGTTGGACAAAAACAAACACATGGTAGGTAGCTTAAAGTCTTTCTTGGGATAAAAAATATATTAATGTCCTCTTACCAATACTCAAAGACAAGTGATGGTTTTTTTCTTTCAAATTAGTATATTGCTATTTCCAACTACTATTAGTTGATTAATAGTAAGAGTCGCTTAGAGTTTAGAGGAAATGAATTTACGTTATTGTGATCATCTGTTTAAGATTTAAATTCTTATAAATCACTTTAACAACTAAATATTCTTTAAAAACAGTTGAAATGTGCATATCAATTGACTTAAACACTCACCGATGTAAAAAATAAAAACTAAGTAATATACTAAATTAAATATAAAAAAGTTAGTGATTTAAAGTGGTTCACATTTAGAATTAAACTTCTTTAATCAAATAAGGTTGGGTGGGTGTCTTGTATTGAAGCAATATGATTAAATTAAAAGGAAAAAGGGAAATTAGAAGTGGAAGTATATTAAATTTATGGTTGGGTTTGATGAATAATAATGTGTAATATGAATGGAGATGGGGATAATGGAAGCAACACCAACACCCCTCTACTTATATGGCCCGTCATTATTACATCAACTTAGAACAAATTTAGACTTAATCATTTCAAAGGTTTCTTTTTTTTTCTTTTTTGTGCACATGAGAAAATGGAGTATCAAATCTAACATATAATAATATATACACACACACATATATATATGCAAATCCACAAATCAATAATAATATCAAACAAATATGCTTCCACTACCACCCTTGGTATTGGAATTTAAACGGTTTGATGTCGACATAGACATATATAAAGATACATACTGTGCCAAATTTCAGACATATTTTACTTAAAAAATCACATATATAGAACGATACATTATTGCCATATTAATTTCAGTCGATATATTTTAAAAATAGGAAACTTTAATCAGCAATTCATTTTTTCAAAATTGGCGTATATAAAACTTTAAATTTGAAATTTCAAAATTATTAATTAAATATCACCATGGAAATTTATCTTTTTTTTTTTTTTTTTTTTTTATGGTGTATAATAACTATTTTAGTACTTATCAAACAGGATTGGTAAAAATCTCAAGAGGAGCCATCCCAATCAGGATGAGGAATTCCCAGTTAAATCGTGGATGAGGTCAAATTGGAGATACAAAACGAATCATGGAGCGAGGACGCAAGGGTATCTCTGTCCGATCCCTGTCCCCAACCCCCAATATTTTTTATTATTTTAATATATATTATCTTTATTATTTTTCTTTAATATAAATATAACAGTAACTTCTATTAATTTTTCTTTAGCTTTTTTTAATGAAATGAATATGTTATAGGAGTTTGCTATTCTATATGGCTACTTTTTTTAATTATTTTTTAATTTTTTGAAAAAAAAATTCATTTCATAATATAATTAACTTTTAAATTTACAAATCTAAAATATTTTTTAATTATTAATTTAAATAACTAAAACAATAATAATACTAATTTCTTATCTAAAATATTTATAATTTCAATATAAATATCAAACTTTAATTGATTTTACATAAACAAATAATTAAAAATAAAAAAATTGTAAAAACCAAACCCTAATTACTTTAAGTAAGAGTAAGTAATGTGATGTTTTCTAATGAGTTAAATGAAGCCATGTTTTAGGAGGGATAGAGGATGGAAGCAAGAAGAAATAAGCTCTTGTGTAGCTAATCCTGAATTCTAAGTTTCCTGAACAAGCATGTTTAGCCAAAGGAATGATATATTAAATATCTAATAAGTGGAAGTCCATGTTGTTTATAGGAGTTGTTGAGAAAGGAAAAGGAAAAAAAACATATTAAATGAGGAAACTCATTTATTGGCTTGGGCTAGAGGCACTAAATATGGGGTAACGTGGCGGTTGATCCTCGAATTCGGGAGGTGGCAGGAAGATTAAAAGGAAGAGGAACTTCGAAAGCTTGGTTTCGGCAATTTACATGAGTAAATTTAGTGACTCAGTGCCATTTGAAAGCTGAGAGAATCTAGTTTTCGAGGTTGGCTTGCCAGAGAAAGATTGCAGGAGAAAAAGAACAAAAGTGAGGAATTTGCAAAGGAGGCAGAATCACGGATTAATCAGGGCCCGAGGTGAGGATTGGAAGCTCTAGGCCAAATTATAAAGAATTTTTGGCTGAAATTTTAAGGTAAGAAATTAACTCAATTCTAAACATGTTTGTAGAAGGAGGTTTCTTCAAAAGAGGTTTGAATTTTGAGTTATGAATTTTTGAAATTGTAACAGAGAATTTGTGCATAAGCAGACAGCTGCTTGGGAAGAACAAGCAAACAACTCACCGTGGAGAGTTATAGCGAGATATGGAGAATGAGAATCTCGCTAATTTTATGCTGAGGATCTCGCTCTAGAAGGAAATCTCGCTAAAAATTGGGCTGAATCTCTCTGATAAGGTGAGTATCGCTAGGATGGAAGTTTTGTTAAGGAAAAGCTTGATCTCGCTCATAATGAGGATCTCGCTCATGAGGAAGGATTCACTCATGATGAGTATCTCGTTAGTAAAGCTGTCTTTGATGATGAAAGTTCTGTTAGTAAATGAACTATTTGAGGTATTTTGCTAAGAATTCTAAGTAGTTTAATTGGGAATTATATCCTTTTAGGCCAAGAAGAGCTAGGAGAGGTGTATAAACCGTTAAGAGCCCCAACGAGCTGTAAGTGACTATGTGATGATTTAATGTTTTAATGATTTAGAAACCATGATTTCCTTAAAGTTATTTCTCATGTTAAGTGTTATATGAAGTGCCAAGCAACATATGTTTGAAAGTTATTTCACGTGCTAAGTAAAACATGTTTTCCATGGAAATTGACATGATAAATATGTTATCTTGTCCAAATACTTTCAGAATATTTTAGTAACTCCATTTTCATGATGTTTACTATTGTGGGTTTTCCAAGTATGTTTTCCATGTCTAACGCATGCTTACAAACTAGTTCAATATGTTTTAAGTCAACTTATTTCACAAAGTATGAAGCATGTGTTAGGGTTAAAGCTAAGGTTAAATGAAGCTTGATGTACTATATTTTAAATACCTAAGGTTGTCAAAATACATGCGTTGGTATTCCTAAACATAATGAAAAAGGATACTGAAGGTAGGGAAGGTATCCTAAAGAGTTTTCTATGCTATATTTAAAAACTATTCTTTTAGTGCTTTTCGTGAACTTGATAGCTTAAGTGAGTTAGATACTGAAGGTAAGGAAGGTATCTGAATAAATGTACCTAAGGTGTTGACGGTACATAGAAAACTCCACGTGCACGTAGGTAGTTATTAATGAGAGGCCGAAGTATGGGTCTCCTAGGTCATATACTAGAAAAAGGAAGGCCGAAGTATGGGTCTCTTAGGCTATATACCAACAAAGGGAGGCCGAAGCATGGGTCTCTTGGTCGGTAACAGACGTTGGGAGCTAGAGCGATGTATGCTCATTCTCAACTAAGGAATAATGATGCTTAATGGTGGTTTTAAAGGTTTATGTACACGTTTGCTTGGTATATTTTAGTTTCAGTATTATGTTTTCAAGCTTTCAGTTTAAAACATGACATTTATGTTTTTATTAAGTCACTCACTGGGCTTCTAGCTCACGTTTTCAAATGTTTTCCTTTTCAGGTAGCTGTCAGTTCCCAAAAGACTTTTCTGTTGCTGCTCTGCCACACAAAGAAACAGGTTGAAGGAAGTGTAATTGAAGACCTGTATTAGTTAGTACACATGTGTCTGTCTAGTGACTAGTATTCTAGATGGGGCTCACTGAGTTGTAATATTCATGTATGAACAATGTTGCGAAACCCTGTAATGTAAATTTGTTAAGTTCTGAGTTAATATGTTGGTATATTTATGATACGTATGTATTCAGGGTTTGTGTAAAATTCAATAGGTTAGATAGGCAGTAAGTGCCAGCAAAAGGGTTGGTAACTACTGCAATCACCATTCCATCTAGGTTAAGAGGCTAATCTGGAGTAGGGTGTGACAAAAATAAACGGTGAATTTTTTCTTATGGGGACCCAATCTCCGAATGGTAATTCTCCAACTCCCCAAAATGGAGAATGGGTTGGGGATGAGGATTACAAATCCTCATGAGAACGGGGATGAAAAGTTCATCCCTGCCTTGGCTTCGTCCTATTGTAACCCTATTATCAAATAGGACTTTGGATTTAGATAAGTGAAATAAAGGTCATCAACCATACAGTATACTAATGTCAACACACGAAGCGTTAGAAATTGCAAGAACAACTAGAAAAACAAAAATACAAACTCAGAAATATAACACACACAGTTTAGTAACCCAGTTCGACGATATACCACTTACGTCTAGGGGGTAGTGTGTCTGTAAGAAGATTCTTTCATTGATATGAAGTCGTATAATTACAACGTTGCACTTATTTGTAAAACTACGACAAATATAGTGACACGAAATGCTTGACTCAGTGAATGATCACTCATGCTCCTCTTAACTGTGAGACTCCCTTCAAAAAAACTTAGGCTCCTCCTAAGTATGAGTATATATATATTGGTAAAGTCTTAGGTTCCCCTTAAGATAGAGAATCTCTTCTCAAGTATTGATATTTTAGGTTCCTCTAAAGACCGAGACAACCTTCTTTTGAAGAAAACTTGAACGATGATTTAGAGAAACAACTTCAAGATCAATGATAATTTTAGAATCGGAGTTGCAACATTTGGCCACCACAGAAAACAAAAGGCTTCAACAAAAAACTATTCAAAAGCGACAAGTCTAGCAAGACAACCTCTTGCATTTTAAATAAGCACAATGAAAATAGGAAAACATCCCCATTCGAAATCTGCAGAGCACAAACGAGGAAAGAATCCAGAAAATCAACTTTGCACTATTTTCCACATGACGAAATAATAAATTTGTAGGATTAGTATCTTGAGAGATATTTTATGAGACAACTTCTGAGACATCTGCCAAATAGGTTTATGAAAAAAGCCAAACAACCTTAAATAAATATAATCAATTCCAAATATCTAACAATAAGTGTTCCACATTATTGTTCACACGAGGTATCTGGAGAAATATGGTTTGTTGAGTTGAACTTGAATTTATGTGGATTTATGAAGATGTGGTTTGATCTCAAACACTTCACCCTTTAATTCTCCCAGCTCTTGAATGTGTATACTTCTTTTTTTTTTTTAGGATCGACTTATCAAAAGATTTTTGTTTCGAATTTTTCCTCTTTTTCTCCCTTTAAATTAAAGATTTTGATTCAATTCCTAATAGTATCAATGATACAAGTCGAATCCTTGATATAGAAAGAAGGTTCTCTCCCCTTTCTTGTATTTTGGTAAAGGCTATCAACGGATCATTCCTCTTTCTTACTATTGCCTTGTTAGCATGGCAACACAAATATGCCTACATACTTTAACTTTAGATGAAATACTATACTTGACTAGGCATAACTATGGCAGAGCTATACGCTCTGCTCTCTCGAGCCCCTAGAGGCAAGTGAAGATGTTGGTGAGTCGTATAATGTGTAACTATCTCATGCAGTTCAGAAAGGACTTAGTTGTTAGTTAATACCTCACTGGTTTTTAGGGTGGACCTTCTCACTCTTAACTCTAGCTGTCTTTACTCTTTACGAAAAAAGTTATCATGTTGTATGGATGGATTGAGTGCGGTTTAGCCTATTTCTTCTCTTTGACTTGACAAACATAGTGCGTTGATGTTCTTGAAGTTGAAGTCTTAGAAGAATGTTTATATTTTTAAAGGACTTTAATCTTCAAGTGTTCAACTCAGTTTTCAGGAGTTTAGGAAGTCTTTTGATGGTTGGAGAATCTTCTTTTAAGTTCTATTTGGAGTTTTAAGTTTATGAACCCTAAAATGAACAGAAACTTTTCCATTTATTAGAGAATGCGTGCTTGGTCCAATTAATTGAGTTTTTTTTTTTTGTTGGCCTTTGGACAAATTAAGCCTATTGTTTGACTTAATTGAACTTGGCCACAAATATAGTTACTAAATTGGACCAAATTAGATGTGATAAAAATATGTGGCAACATCACAATTCTACCAATTATTGTCTCTAATTTCAATTTAGAATACATGTCGACTTTTAATTAATTCCAAATTTAAGTATTTGCATAATTTTATTGTTAAATTAGTAATGACGTGACAATTTATGATTGGTCAAAATTTCTCATTTAATACTATTATCTTTTCTCTAAGTTATTAGTTTCAATTAAAGGCTGTAAAAATATGTTAATTGCTACTTAATTTAATATTTTTATGGATTGCCTGAAAAAATGTTTTTGAAAAAAAAATATTTTTTAAACATTTTTATTAGAAAAACTATTTAGAATCAAAACACTACTATGTTTAGTTATTAAAAGTGTTTCCCTACACAATTTTGTTTAGTTTTCTCAGTACTGTATACGAATGTCAAATTAATATAAAAGACGGTCATTAATAAATATTATGACTTAATAAGTTTAAATTTGTATTTTGATCGGCATGACGAATTTATCATAGGTTTGGGCATTCGACCCCTCAATTTCATTGCTTTTTTATATTAGTATGAAACAAAGTCACTGTAGTTATTAGTATAGTTATGGTTATTTGACATAGTATGCTGCAACCTATCTCAATAGGCCCAAATTCAAATCTTTTTACATGCATTTCTTTTAAACTATATTGTTTTTGTTATACAATTATATTGACCATGAAAATACATTTAAATTCTAGTACGTTAAGAAAAAAAATAATTATATGAATTACGTGTAGTAAATTAAAATATAATGATAAAAGAATTTTTTAGGATTAAATTACAAATTTAATCTTTAATTTCAATACTTGTATTTATTTGGTCTATAAACTTTAAAAAGTATAAACTTAAATTTTTAATTTGTGTATATTAAATTTAAAACTTTCAATTTTATGTTCAATAAATTTCTGAATTTTCAAAATGTTGTGTTTAGTATGTAATAGATCATTAGCTATTCAATACTTTATAATATTCATGAATGTAATACACAAAATTGAAAGTTTAAATTACATTAGACATAAAATTCAATTTTATATTTGATAGATCAATTGTTTTTAAACAAAAAGTTGCATATGTTAAGAACATATTAGACATGACATTAAAAATTTAAAGCCCTTGAAAAAAAATCATGGATCCACCACTAGTTATCGGCTACAATCGTGATGGTGGCAAAGGTGGACGGTGGCTAAGGTGACAGTTGGTCCTTGGCTATCGATAGACGGGTGTTGGTCACCCCGACAAATATGGTGGAAGTAAAGGTGGAGAAATTTGAAGGGATAAAATGAGAATAATTGGTTCATTTTCATATATTATATGAAAATTTGAGAGGGAATCACAATTCTACACTCGAAACTAAAATGTTTTTTTTTTTTTTTTTTAAATATGATTTCTAATGTTTCAGTGAAAATTTCTCAAACTCATTCGTTAAAAAGTCGTTTGGAATTATTGTCCAACATTTCAAATCTTAGTTAGATTTTCTGTTAATTTTAATATTTTTCTGATGTTTTTTTATTTTTAAAATTCTTTAAAATAAAGAGCTCTACATTTCATCAATATGAATTGAAGATTCGGAGATACCATAAACAAATTAAAATATTAAAAAAAAAAAAGGATGGAGATTGAGAGAGAAATTTTGGATGTATGTGAAGTGTTAGAGCAGATAGTCGGTGGGGTTGTGTGACTGCGTCCGATGATGGTTGGTTTGTTTTTTGGGTTCCGCAGACGCCGGCCGCCATGTCCTTATCTAACCGCCACTTCCAATTTTACGAACCACAAAAGTAAAACATGGCTGCTACTCCTCCCTTTTTATTATTAATTACTTGAAAATTAATTAATAATATTTAGGTATGTCTCGGATACTATTTATATTTGTACCTCATTTTCATCATTCACATCTAAAAAACTATTAAAATATTTAAAAAAGATAAAATTTATTAGTTGGATGTACAAATATAGGTGATGTCGAGATGTAATAAGTATTTTAAAAAATTAAATCATGAGAATTTTGTAAGTAAATTAAAATAAAAATTGATCACACGCGCATTCATGGGGTCAACTTCAACACGGATCGGCTTTGTTGACCAAATCACCCCCAAACTCCTTTCTTTATTTCTCTTGATTTTTCTTATGTCACACAAATGCAACCCTACCCCATTTCCCTCAACTAACCCCACTTGACTTTCTTCACCCTTTCCTCCAACCCTTTTTTTTTTTTTTTTTTTTTTTTAATTTTTTGCTCGCAAGTTTCGAGTGTAATCTAATCTAAGCTCTTCACATTATCATCTCTCCTATAAAGAACATGACTTTCACGTGAAAACAATGATAAAATGATAAAACTTGTAAAACAAAGAAAAAAATTCTGATGTAAAATTAGAGATGAAGAACTGTATAATGAAAAAAAGTCGGAAGCTTTAAGTTATATTTGTAATGATGTATTTTCAAGTTTAAGATTAGATCTTTTATATATATATATATATATATATAGGATTTTGACATATTTTCTTAGGTCCAAATTACTCCGAACGATATCAATGACATAAAGCGTATGTTGTTGATAATCATAATAAGAGTACAAGAAGAAATGTAGGGTTGCCTTTAAATTAATAATTTGATGAGAGAGTAGGCTTGCGGGTTGGTAACATTATATTAAACAATTTTCCTTCTATTTATGCGGAAAGACATCCATACATCATATTCCTTCTAGAATATGTTATCTAGTATGATAATCTAAACCCTACCCTATGATTAAAAAAACTTAATTTATTTATATCATAAGCCTGGGGAGGAACATATATCCATTGTTTTGACTAATATATGTACGTGATCATTTTAAGTTCTTCATGGAAGCTTGAGAAGAAAAATAGGGAGAAATTTCCATTCTTTCCAATAATGATAAAATAAAAATAATGCACAAAGAACAAATAAGGGTTCAAGAGTCTGTAAAAAACCTTAAACGTGGTAGACGCGTATTGACCTACGAACAAACTGTTTGAAATATGTGAGATGTATACATAATTATAATGAAGAAAATGAAATTAAAACTACATTGGCTCAACGTTCTTCAATAAAGTAAATTTTTATACGATTAAAAAGATTATTTTTACTGATATTTTGATGAATTTTGCATGAAAACTAATAGACTCAATGAGAATTATATTGTTGGCAATCAGGGAAAAGTCATCATTAAATTTTAGCACACAAAAACCAAGAGATCAAATATCAATGGGAAGAATGATTACCTTTATGATTAAACACCAACACAAGTATAAATACTCGAAAATACATTTATATTAAGGACTCGTTTGAATTAACTAGATAAAAAATTATTGGTAGAAAATACTCATTTTTATTTGAATTATTGTGACAAAAATGGTTTAAAATGAACTTTGAATATGTTTAAAAAATTATAACGTAATTTTTTCTAGGTAACACTCAAATTTTATTTATCAAAATGTCTCTATAGATACAAGGAATATGTTATTTCATAGGTTTTATAGACCAAGGAATGGCTACATTGGATGAAATAAAGAAACCCTAAAATCAAATCTTTAAAGCAAAAAGATCTCTTAGTACTAATAAAAGGTGATAATATTTTCCTATGTAATAAAGAAAAAATAAATTGAACAAATAAAATCTCACATACAACAATGACCAAGATTTTGTGACAAAAGCAAGAGAGTTCACAATTTTATGTTAGTGGATGAGGAGGTTCAATTAGATTTCATGAGTGTTTCAATTTTCCTTTTCAACATAAATAAGATTTTGTTTATAAACGGTTTTTTTTTTTTTTTTTTAAAGAAGATATAACTATTTACTTATAACTTTTTTTAAGAAACGTGTAACTATAATTTATTATTGAAAAAAACAATAGTTGTCAAATCTATAAAATTTCACGATGATTTAGAAGATACGACATGGTTTCAAATGAAAAAAAAAAATCAAGTGTATATCGTTATTAAGATTATGATAGTTTATTTTTACTCAAGATCCATTTAGTTATTATAGATGAAAACATCTAAGTTCACTTTATTTCTATTACTTTTAAATTTCATGTCCAATATTTATATAATATCATATTCTTTCAATCATTTATACTTCACTCTATAAAATTATGTTTTAAACATTTTCTACTATGTTCAACCCATTTTATATTCATTAAAAATGTATAAAATAAAAGTTGTATGTAGTTTTAGTCATTATCTCTTTATTGTTGTTTTTCTTAAATTTCATATCAAATATTTATTATTGAAATATAACTAAAAGTATATCTGATTAGAAGTTGATGTTTTAAAGATTTTAATCATATGATCACACGTGTCCTTTAACTAGTGTTATTAAACTACGACAATACCTCTAAAAAAAATAGAAAATAGAATGAGAGAACATATAAGCTTTAAGGAACTTAGGGCTTGCATCACCAACTCACCAAGGACGCTCTCAACTGTCACCTCTCGAAAGCAACATAAAGTATAAAGAGAAGAGCACAGGTTAATTTTTTAACAACTAAACACTCGTGTCCCAAACACACTTCATTCAATCTTTAATACTACCTAGTGTCAATATCCATTATTCTTGGAGATTCTTAAGTGTAAAATGTTACAACAAGATCTTTGTATGGGTTGTGGCGATGATAATTCATATTGAAAAATTTAAGAGATCCCATCCTGATTGTAATAAGATGGATAAGCTATTCATCTCATTGTCTTTTAATTTTGAGATGAAACCTCACGTTATCTAACATGGTCAGAATCAATGAAGTCCAAAAAGACATTCGGTCCAAAATCAAAGACGAAGATCCAATTCAAGAATGGTGAACTCATAGAGGCATGTACCATCTTGAAGAGAACATGTTGAGGGTGAAATCACATGTTATCTAAATTGATATTAAAGCTTATAAAGCTCAAATGGGTATTTGTTCTAATAATTGTGAACCAAAAGATACATTCTTGATGTGACATGTTGAACAAGAGACTTCACAATCTTAATAAGATAAATGAGCTATTTCTCTTATTACCAATTACTTTTTAGATAGAACCTATGTTATCTAATAGGTTGACTAGTAACTTAAATTTGTCTTTGATGTAAAGCTTTCTACATATCATGAGATGAAAATAAGACCAAATACATGAGATTCAACGACCCTTTTTCTCAAAAGGCACCCCAATACGAGAATTCTTTTACTATTATGGAAGAAAATTATGAAAAATATTTAGGTGCATCCTGAGTAGTACCTATCTTTGTGCATCCCACCAAATTGTCCAATCATATTTATTATGTGGTAAATTTTGTTTTTTTTATTTTTTTTTAATATATTTTGATGTGAGTGGTGGAAATGGATATACTGAGTGATGTACCTAGGTATTACTCGAAAATTATATGCATGGAATTCTTCTTTATAACATGATGGTCCTTAAAAATCTTTCTAATTACTTTGGCGGCACGGGTATACATGCTCTATGATGCTCACACGTCAGGTTGGACTTTGACTTGCTCTTCAATGATGGCAGTTCATTTCAAGCTTTCTAGATCTCTTAGAACTTTATTATTCTTGTCTAATAACACATCGTCTTAAATTAACCATCTAATTTTCATGCTTTTAAAAAAAAATTATTGATGATCAATTCATTGCCTACTAATTATGAAGAATGTTCAAAGGAAAAAAAAAAAAAATAAATCCAAAGGAATTAGAAAAGGAATGATTCTGAGTCCAACATCATTTAATATAATCCATGGGAGGAAGGAGGGAGAGAAAAAATGGGGTTGATGGGGCAATTTGACGGGCTCTCACTTTCCCATATCTTTTTGCATGCCATTCCAATTTTGCGACTACAACTTAAGATGTGTATTAATATCTCCTATACATTTCTAACTGTTCTCAAAACCATAAACTTAAGTTACAAATTTGACCTTTTGAAAAATTAATGTATCTATTTTATACAATTTGTATGATACGTAATTGAACTTTCAATTTTCTATCTAGCATGTCCTCACTTGTTAATTTAGAGGTTCAAACCTCCTTATTCTAGTTGTTGTATTAACAAAAAAAGGAAAAAAAAAAAGCTCTCATTACTTTCTTTAATTTATTGCTTACACACTAATAATGCATCATTTAAAAATTATACTATAGTCTAATTTGAGATAGATTTAGGTATTTGGTGGACATGGGAAGTATAGGAATGTGATGGGTAATTTAGTCCGCTAACTTTAATAGTTTTCACAATCACATCCATTATGCTTGTTATTTTGTTAAATTTGCTAAAGTAACATGTCACATGACTTGTTAAATTTGCTACATTAAAAAATTGGGTAATTCTAATGAGTAATATTTTTAGAGCTAAATAATTAAGTGTATAACAATATTTTTAAATAATAACAAATATAACAAAATTCATTAGTAATAGATTATGTCGTTGATAGATTCCTATTAGCAATGTGTTATATTATATCACTAATAGATTCTAAGTGTTGGATTCAAATTTTGTCATATTTGTAAATTCTTTTATTTTATGGTATATTTGTCAATATTGTAGGTTTGATTTTTATATTTGCAACTACCCCTTGAATCCCTAAAGAATATCATCAATGTGACACATTAGTTTTAAACTAATAAAATCAATATTTATATCCAATAATAGAAACATATGAAATTATACCACAAAATAACAAACAACTTCAAAATCCAAAAAAGCAAATATAGATAAATAGATACCATCATAAAATTTGAAGGGCAAATCGGTAATTAGATCCAAAAGAATAATAAATAAACAAAATTATCTAATTATTTCCATGTGTCAAAAAGAAGAAATTAATTTAGTGAAAATTTCATTGAGAGAGAGAGAGAGAAATAAATAAATAAAAAGTGAGACTTTTTTTTTAAAAAAAAATATAAAGATGAGATCATATAATAATAGAATATCGGTTGAAGTCAATAATGCTTTTCTATAGTATATTCAAATAAGAGAGTATTCATAAATGTGAATATACAAAATAAAAATAAAAATAAAAATAAAAATGGTTGGGTTCCATCTAGTTTCCAAGCACTTTCCAGCTGCAAATTCTAAGTCTCATCCTGACTGGTCAATCTCCCTTTTCTCCTTCTTCTTCTTCTTCCTTTCCCACTTCTCTCTGTATATATATAATCATCCATTTCTCTTCCATTCCATTTCATCTTTATCTCTTCTTCTTCTTCTTCTTAAATCTCCACATCAAAATCCCACATTCCCAATTCTATCTGTTCATCACCAAAAATGAGACCTCACGAACCTTATTCTGAGAATAATTCCGACGCGGAGAGCGTCGCCAGCGTCAGAAGGGGTGATCGGAGAGCCTTCAGCGGTCCAATTTCTTCCTCCACAAAGCAAAGGAAGAATGCTAAATTCGACCTCTCTTCTTCTTCTTCCTCTCCCAAGGCTGCCGATGACGACGACACCTATGTTGAAATCACCCTCGATATTCGCGATGACTCTGTCGCCGTCCACAGTGTTCACACCGCCGGCGCCGGCCAAGATCCCGACGCTCTTGAAGACCCTGAACTTTCCCTTCTCGCCAAAAGAACTCTCGAGAAGAAATCTTCCTCTTTCCGAGCCTCTGTTCTTCGTTCCACTTCTTCTCGTATCAAACAGGTCTCTCAGGAGCTTAAACGATTCACCTCGCTCAACCGCCGCACCTCCACTCGCCGCTTCGATCGGACTAAATCTGCAGCCACCCACGCTCTTAAAGGGCTTAAGTTCATCGCTGCCAAAACCGGCGGTGGTGGAACCTCCGCCGCTTGGGCTCCGGTTGAGAAGCGGTTCGATGAACTCACCGCCTCCACCAACGGCCTCCTCCCTTCCTCCTTGTTCGGAGAATGCATTGGTGAGCTCTCTGTTATCAATTCCCAAAACAGGGGTGGAGAGTTAACTCTGTTTCTTATACTCGGTTCTTTCATTATTTTTGTAGGAATGAACAAAGATTCGAAAGAATTCGCCGGTGAGCTTTTCCGTGCACTTGCTCGTAGGCGCAACATTACCGGTGATTCCATCAACAAAGCTCAACTCAAAGAGTTCTGGGATCAGATCTCCGATGACAGCTTCGATTCCAGGCTACAAACTTTCTTTGACATGTAACCAACCTCCCTAATCCCTATCACTACTTACTTAATCAATCTCTCCCCCAAATCAAACTAAAACTAAAATCTTCAATTAATTTGAAACTTCAGGGTGGATACGGACGCAGATGGAAGAATCACAGAAGAAGAAGTCGAAGAGGTACCCATTTAACTACCAGCCTCCGTTCTCTCTTTCTTTCTTTTTTTTTTTTTTTTTGAAGATACGGTAATTAAAGTGTGGGTGGAGAATCAAATCTCCAAACTTTGAGACCAATAATATAAACATTACGTCAATTGAGCTACGCTCTTGGCTCAACCTCCTTTATTTCAATTCTAATCTATTCATTAAACCCGGTTTAAATTTACCCTGTTTGTAGATTATTAGCATGAGTGCTTCTGCTAACAAGCTATCCACAATTCAAAAACAAGCAAAAGAATACGCCGCCTTGATCATGGAAGAACTCGACCCAGGAAATGCAGGATACATCATGGTAAGTGAAATCAAACAAGAAAGTTAGAAAAAAAATAAATCTTGAAAAATGAACTCTGTTTTATAATACTGTAATTTTCTCTGTTGCAGATACACAATCTGGAAACTCTGTTATTACAAGCTCCAAATCAATCAGTGAGGGTGAGTGACAGTCGAGTTTTAAGTCAATTACTAAGCCAAAAGCTGAAGGTAACAAACGAAAGCAACCCCATCGTAAGAACATACGACAAATTCCAGTACTTTGTAGAAGACAATTGGCAGAGGATTTGGGTGTTAATGCTGTGGCTCGGCATCTGCGGCGGTCTCTTCGCTTACAAATTCATCCAATACCGTCACAGAGAGGTGTTCAACGTAATGGGTTACTGCGTTTCAATCGCTAAAGGAGGAGCCGAAACTCTAAAATTCAACATGGCTCTAATTCTGCTCCCTGTTTGTCGTAACACCATCACTTGGCTTCGTAACAAAACCAAATTAGGCGTCGTCGTTCCCTTCGATGACAATCTCAATTTCCACAAGGTTATTGCAGTGGGAATTTCTGTAGGAGTGGGGTTGCATGCAATCGCTCATTTGACATGCGATTTTCCTCGGCTTCTCCATGCAACAGAGGAACAATACGAGCCACTGAAGCCATTCTTTGGCGAGGAGCAGCCTGATAACTATTGGTGGTTTGTTAAAGGAGTGGAGGGCGTTACAGGGATTATAATGGTTGTATTAATGGCCATTGCTTTCACATTAGCCACTCCATGGTTTAGAAGAAACAAGCTCAATGTACCTAAACCCTTCAAAAAGCTAACTGGGTTCAATGCCTTTTGGTACTCCCACCATCTCTTCGTTGCCGTCTACGCCCTCCTCGTCGTCCACGGCATCTATCTTTACCTAATGAAAGAATGGTATAAGAAAACGGTAAGCGTTATAACAACTCCTCTTTATTTAAACGTATATTTTAGTTTCTAATATGTCTCCAAACTTTGGTATGAATTTACAGACGTGGATGTATTTGGCGGTACCAGTTGTTCTTTACACATGCGAAAGGTTGATAAGGGCATTCAGATCAGGGATCAAGCCAGTGAAGATCCTTAAGGTAAGGAATTTAGTTCAATAACAATAAATGTTGCAGCTTATGTTGTGGTATGTTGTTTTGCAATTTAAGTAATGGGAAACTTTTTGGGTTTTTGATTAATTAAGGTGGCTGTTTATCCTGGAAACGTTCTGGCATTGCACATGTCTAAGCCACATGGTTTCAAATACAAGAGTGGGCAATACATGTTTGTTAACTGCAGAGACGTATCCCCATTCGAGTGGTAAGTTCAATATTCTATATTTTTGTTATTGAAAAACTAAAAAGATGTAAAACAAAGTTATATAAATTTTAATGGAATGTATGAATACAGGCATCCATTTTCAATAACTTCAGCCCCAGAAGATAATTATTTGAGTGTTCATATTCGAACACTTGGTGATTGGACAAGGCAACTCAAGAATGTTTTCTCAGAAGTTTGTGCACCTCCTCAAGCTGGAAAAAGTGGACTTCTCAGAGCTGAATTTTTGCAAGGAGGAGCTCCTAATCCTAAGTAAGATATTAAATCAACCTTAAATCTTTTTACTAATTAACATTACCATTAAATTATTTGGATTTAAGCATATGAAGATAAGGTTGAATAAATATCAAGAAGTTACCATAAAATATAACCCTTTTTGTTTTTTTGTTTTTTTGGTTTTTTATTTTTGTGTTATTGGCTTGCGGTCCATCACATCATATGGTGGTTGCATTATTGATACCAAGAATTCGTCCAAAACACACCCTTTGAAAAAAGAATAAAGAATTATTTTTTTTTCATATATGATATGATAAGGTCACGGAAATTGTAGAATCTTTTTTCGGTTTGGTTTTGTTGGTTTCACTACTGCATCAGCTGAAAGAGACGTATAGTTACTGTTTTGTTCGTGTACGGCATTCATATTCATTAAAAAAAATATTAAAATGTATCTCGAACTGCATCTATTTTTATACATTCTATTAAATGGTTTGATGATGATTTGTCACATGGAAAATTATTCTCCTTTCTCTTTTGCACTATTTTAATTTATTATTTACATGTGTGTGTAACGAGAGTATGATGCATAAAAATAAGTGCATTTTGGGAGACATTCAAATATGCTCATTCATTAATTAGAAATGACACAAGGGATAAATTAAGTTGATTGGTGATTTAACACAAACTAATTATATGAATTGGATATACAGGTTCCCGAAAATATTGATCGACGGTCCATACGGGGCACCAGCACAAGACTACAAGAAATACGACGTGGTATTACTAGTAGGGTTAGGAATTGGGGCTACACCAATGGTGAGTATAGTGAAAGACATAATCGACAACATAGAGGAGAAAGAAGCAGAAGCAAATGCAGTAGAGAATGGGCAACAAGGGCATAGCAATCGAGGTGGGAGCAAGCACGGGAAAGGGTTCCGAACTCGAAAGGCATACTTTTACTGGGTGACGCGAGAGCAAGGGTCATTCGAATGGTTTAAAGGGATAATGAACGAGGTAGCGGAAATGGACGAGAGAGGGGTGATCGAGTTACACAACTATTGCACGAGTGTGTACGAAGAAGGGGATGCTAGGTCTGCGTTGATAGCAATGCTTCAGTCGTTGCAACATGCTAAGAGTGGAGTGGATGTGGTATCAGGGACTAGAGTAAAGTCACATTTTGCTAAGCCAAATTGGAGACAAGTTTATAAAAAGATAACTCTTCATCATCCTGATACTCGAGTTGGGGTGTTTTACTGTGGGGCTCCAGCACTCACTAAGGAGCTTAGCCAATTGGCTTCGGATTTCTCTCGTAAAACATCCACTAAGTTCGAGTTTCACAAAGAGAACTTCTAATTGGATTTGAAATCAGATCAGTTTTATAATATGAATGGCAAGGTCAATGATGTTGGTGATGGTTGACACATACCGCACTAAACCCTAAACCAACCACCCAACCCCATTCATTACATGCCCATTACCGCAGCCGCCGCGTTTGCCCACATTTAATTTTTTCTTTTTTCCTCTCTTATGTAGCTTTTTTTTTTTTTTTTAATTTTTTGCCAACTATAAATACATAAACTTACTGTAAACATGTAATTCCAATCCTATTTCTTCCAAGAAATCTAAGCTTTTTTTCCTTCTTTCATTTATTCTATTAAGCTTTTCAATAGATTTTAGAATTAGTTTCTTCAACTTCATCAAAATTAGTTAAATAATAATAAGAATAATTTTCTTATTTTTTAAGTCTTATTGAAAATACAATAGATTAAATTTATATATTTCAAAATCGTATCTTAACTAATCTAGTATGTTTTTGTTATTTGTAATCATTTTAACTAGATTTTAGCTTATCCAAAACAATCTCAACCAATAACATTCAGCTTGAAGAAATTCTTAAATTGATGGTTAGAGATATGTTTATTTATTCTTATAGAATATGCTCTTGCATTCTTCAAGAAAAAAAAAAATCCAACGTATAACAGTATTTGAAACTATGGTTGTTGATGACCGGCAGTAGACTTATATAGTTTTTGTATTAAAAATGAAAGGAGCAACTTAATATTGAAGTATGGCCATGTAGGTAGATTTGTGCTCTCATAACATAATAATAAAGTAATTGTAATAAATTTTTCATTATAATATTTGAGAGAGAGGAATCAAACTCTAAATTTAAGATGGATAATATAAATTTTTGATAATTGATATTAGATTAAGTTTCATATAATAATGGAGGTAATTACTTGAGAAAAACGTATGATTTGTATATAATAAAGAATAATAAATTGAATTTTGTCGGATTAAGGAGTGCGGCCACATGGGAAAGGATGACCCCCCAAAATGCAAGGGGTCGTCTTTAGCTATAATGTTAATTATTATTATCTTTTTTTTTTTTTTTATTAGAAAAAATGGAAATGTAAGATTGTAAGTATAAGTTACCGTTCTTTTGTAAGATTGGAAGACAATTTCAAAATAAAAATAAGAATCATTCTTCAAATTTTATGTATACTAATCAGAATTAGATGCATGGCATATGTATTATAACGTTGAAAATGAAAGGAATGTGTGTAAGTTGAAATAAAAGTTTTCTATTAAGTACTCATTTTTTCTTAATATATATTTTTTAAAAATCATATTATTCAAAACAATTTTTTTAAGCTTTTGAATTGATTTTTGATCACTTAAATAAAATCTTTTGATAGTAAGAAAACCAACAATTAAATAATATTTGTATTTATAATAAGAATACTTTAAAATAAAAGCCCATCACTTTTATTAGAAATAAAAACATGTTTCTATTATATTAATTTATTTCAAAATTATACATGGACAAATTGTTGTATATTTACAATAAATCTGAGGAATGGAAAAAAAAAATAGTATAAAAGTATGTAAAAATAATAAATGTTTAGGGATTGTTTGGTTCGTAATCTGGATTTTGTTTTATGGTTTCAAATTCACTGAATTGAACGAATATATGTTTGGTAGACAACCTTAATTCTGTTTTCTTCGAACTTTTTTGGATTATATGATCAAAATAGTGCAAAATCTGAAAATAATATTTTTATGTTTTCTTTGTATTCAGAATTTGAATTTTAAAATTTAAAATGTAGAATTATCTTGAATAAAAATAAAAACATTTAAAAATATAATATGTCATGTTATAAATTTAATTTAATTGTTTAAAAAATAAAAATATATAATATATAATATATTATGAATTAAATTAGGTTAAATTCTAAGTTTCATCTCTATGGTTTGGATAAAGTTAGTCATATTCAAATCCCTTTTTAGATTTAGATATTATATAGATTTCATATTTTTATTTTTATTTTCTAGAATCGGAAGAGATACTTAAAACATAACCATTAAACTTTTCTTAAAAAAAGAAAAGAAAAGATATTACTTTTAACAAAGTTTTAAGTGTGCGTTCATGTGCTTGAATGCTAGTGCTACAATAAAACTTCTACAATTTCTACCCAAAAAACAAAATGGAAGCAAAAAAGTTGGAGGGAGGGAGTGACAAAATTCTTTAAAAAAAAAAAAAGAAAAGAAAAAGAAAAAGAAAGAAAAGGGAGAGAGATACCCATGAAAATGAGAGGTTGAAATTAGTTATTTATAGAAAAAATTTTGATTTCATAATTTAATTTAATTTAAAATCAAATTATATTCATGTGTTATAGCATGAGATATAAAAGGATAAAATGTGATTTTTTAAAATCTACTATTATTTACCATGCAAAAAATAGGACTTCTCTTTTATTTAACGTGAATTTAAGATTTTAGGGTATAAAATGTGATTTTTTTTTTCATTTTTCCTTTCTTTAACGTGAATATTAGATTTTACGGATAAAATGTGATTTTTTTTTTTAACAAAATCTTATTTTAATGTGAATTACATAAAAGAAAATAGGAAGAAATTTTTTATTTTAATAATTTTAATGTGAAATTATATTATATATCATGTGACTATCAATTAGGGCAATAGGGGAAATTAAATGTTTCTCCCACATACCCTTTTAGACGATATAAATAGATTTGTTGAATTAAAAAGAAAAACAATATTTATATTATGAATAAAACAAATTTTTTTTGTTCAAATTAGAGTCACGTGACTAAAAGTATTTTTTTTTCTATTCAAAATCATAATATTTTGATTTAAAAAACACTTCACACTCAATTCTCAGTAGGGGTATTCAAATGACTTGACAACCCGAACAATCTAGACTACCTAATCTAAATTATAAGGGTTGGACTGGTTTAGTTTAATT
The DNA here is from genome assembly GCF_027475165.1 of Benincasa hispida. Taxonomy (NCBI): domain Eukaryota; kingdom Viridiplantae; phylum Streptophyta; class Magnoliopsida; order Cucurbitales; family Cucurbitaceae; genus Benincasa; species Benincasa hispida. The sequence goes on along the minus strand of NC_143488.1, from coordinate 50,251,451 downwards.
TTGGGTTGGGTTGAATTGATTTTTTTTTATGTTTTTTCGGGTTGGGTTGGATTCGGATTTCACTTTTAAAGTTTCGGGTTGACCCAACCCAATCTGAATTTCTAATATTATTAAAACTATATATATTGTAACTTATAAATATTATAACCTATATATATTTTTGTGATGTTTGTATGAAGTTTGTAATAGATATTTTAGATTTTGATATTTAACCTTTGAGTTTTATGAAATTTTAATTATTAGTATGTGTTGTACACAAATTTAAGTATTTTAAGTTAACAAATAATGTAATAAAAAAAAAGAATAAATAACCCGACAACCGGAGACCTTATTCAGGTCATTTGGGTTGCCAACCCGTATTTTCATGGTTCGTTCAAAAAATCACCCAATCCAACCCATGTATATCCCTAATTCTTGGGTTACTTAAAAATAGTTTTAAAAAATGCTAAAAACACTTGAAAATTATTTTATTAAATACTTAATAAGTGTCTTTGTCCGAGTGCTTAACCTAGATAGGAAACTAAAATAATTCTTAAAAAAATATATTGAATTAAGCAACAAAATAGTGAAGAGCTTTTAGGGCACTAAGATGATGGAGGATGTGAGGAGTTCTGATATTTGGAGAGTTCTGATGTCTGGGGAGTTCTGATCGAATATGAACGATCGAGTATAATCGAGTATGTTCAAAAACTGAGATGATATACAATACACGGAAGGAAAATGACGGTGAGATACGAAATACGTTCCGAAAATGGGCCCACAAACAATTAAAATAATGGGCCTCCAAACACTTAGATGATATAGGATGTGAGGATATATCATCTCATGTTGGGCCCCCTAAATAGCCCATTAAAGTATTTCTAAAACACGCTCGCTTAGCATTTTTTTGCGGTTGTGACTTGAATTGTCATGCATTTCAATTTGATCATGTTGTTTGCTTTTATGGAGTTTATTAGGCAAATAGTTAAATCTAAAAGCTTAAAAAATAGCCAACTATTTTCTTTTTAAGAAAGAACAAATTGATGAACCTATCTATTTATTTTTTTAAAATGTGATAGTAGATCAAAATACTACCGAGTGATGAGATAATAAAAAATATATTATATATAATATTAAAAATCGTTAGAAAATCTGGATAAATTGAATTGAGATTAAAATATCATATAATAACAAATCACTCTAAATCTCATAATCACTTTGGCTTTGAAAATTCTTCCAAATACGTTAAAAAAATCAAATATATTTTATAAATGTTTAATGATCTAGAGATGTTTTTGGCATGGGCCTCAAAGCAACAATCTCTTAAACAAGATAAACATATATATAAAAAAAGAAAAAAATAATAATAAGAGATTTTTGCTAGTACAACCATTTTAGGAGAAACTATAACATTAAAGGAGTTAAAAAACCATAAGCTTGACACTACCATATACATATAGTAGACTAGATTAATGTAAGAAAATGAGATATCGTGTGGAAACGTCACTCTTTCAAGATATTTTTTTATGGAAGATAATATATTTCGTGAATGATGTGATAATCTACTTCAAATCATTGCAAAAATGTCATCATGCCCCAACAATGATGAAAAGGAAAGCAAAAAAGGAAGGAAAAAAAAAGCCCAAAAATCTCATCAACCATCAAATAATTTAGGTGTGGGATAATACCAAATGAATCACATGACATGTGATGGATCTCTTCACTTGGAGGATCATAAGAATCTTTTTAAACAAATATATAATAATATATTTGAATAAGTTAGGGCTACAAGCACTTTGGATGGCATTAGATTATGCAATATGGCTAACCCCACTCCACACCCTACCTTGTTCATCAACTTTTTTAATGCAATTTTTATCCTTAATTCTTCTCTTTTTTCTTATATATTGATAAACATTCAATCAAATTCCATTCTTCTTTTCAACTTTAATAATAATGATAAGGCTCTAAAATATTTTAATTACTACCATCTATAATCATGTTTACATATTGATAGGAGGAAGGCCGTTGCACTCTAAGGATTTTTTCTTTTAGGTAAAGTTAAACAATAATATAGTTTTAAAAAATGAAAAATATAGGATAGTGGTGAAAAAAAGCATTTTAATATTGTAATTAAAAAAACAAATTTTGATTTAAGTTTGAAATCAAAACTAATGGCAAGTATAGGGTAGTTAAGTAGGTGTAAAAAGAAACTCATATATCTAGTACACGATTTGGACCCTCTACCTTTTGTATACATATAATATTTTCCAATCTACTTTATTTTTGTCAATACTTACTTAAATAATAATATTTAGAAAGTATATTTTTTTTATTTCTTGTTTTTATCACTTTAATAATAACAAAATTGTACCTCAATTTTTTGTCACTTTATTAATAACAAAATTGTATATCAACCCTCATTTCAAAGATTAAAGCCAAATAAATTAAACAAATAATAAAGAGAGAAAGGAAAAAAGAGAACAACACAAAAGCTTATACAGGTTCGTCCCAATATTATGCTATGTGTAGTCTTCTACAACGACAGGTTATATGCTTATGATGAAGATTCCAAAAGACCCCTTAACTAGCCCTACAAATCTCTAATCTCAAATAGCCTAACACGAACTATTTATTTTTAAGTATCACAATAATGTATTTTGGGATTAACAATAAAGAGAAACAACAAAAACTCAAGAAAACACTCACTGTATATTTTCCTCGCAGAATTTATGACTGCTACGATTCGAATTACCTCAAACTCACATAAATATTTGTACATGTAAGCTTTTATCGAAAATAACATAAAGCCCATGACGGGTCTACACCCAAAATCTTCAATTAAAAAATTGGCGTCTAAGATTTTTTCTCCACACAATTCTAAAAATCTCTCACCTTAGAAACAAAATGGGTGACCTTGTCTCCCACTGCAATAAAATTGATGATCTTAACAAACTCCAAAAACAGTTACTTAAAAGTACAACCGTTGTTACTATTCTTCTTGGCAAACTCAAAAGCTCAATAAACAACATGTAAAACAAAAATTGTCATACAACCACAAAAAATAAATATATAAATGTAGCACATAAATATATATATATATATATATATATATATATATATATATATATATATATACTTGCTCCAAAGTATGAGCAAGCTATGTGAGCTGTCTACTAGACATAAAAAACAACCATGTACTCCCACTTGATAGCTAAGTGGTAATAACGGATGATATAGATTTTCTTCAATAAAAAATATCAATTCTTAAAGAAGGTACATGCTGCAAAATGACTTTCTTCCTTCAAGTATGGTGCCATCTAATTAGAGACTCTATCTTTGATCTTAGCCACTACCTATGATTTAATTGTAATTTTTATCATCCAACTTATCAATAAAGATGAGTTTTATATTCATCATAGACATTAACCTGACATATAATACTTAAAAAGTTCTAGAAGTTCATTTATGTTGATATGATATAAAAATAAATAAATAAATAAAACCATTTAGGTGCATTATTAAGATTTAGTAAAAACATTATAAAAAAATATATTAGATTGTTTGAAAACTAGTAATTTATTTAAGTGCATTGATTTTGAAGCTAAGATAACATAATCCTAAAACATCTGTAAAAGTGGGTGGAATTGAAGGCAAAGAATGAGAAAGAGACAAAAAATGGTTTTGAATAGTCAAAATACATAGGCCGGAGAATGAAAGCCAAACTTATTTACACCAAAATTTTCAAAGTTTGATTGCGTTTTCTACCATACTTCCCCCCCTCCATGAATTTTATATGTATTATGCTCCAAAATAGCATGAGAGGACAAATATTTGCATTCAATTTGTCAAAAAAGAATGGGAAATTTTAAAATATTCATAATTCTTGTAGAATGTTTTAATTCAATTAATCCTAAAAAAAATTATCACATTTAACATTCAATTTATAGTCTGTCGCACTAAAAATACTATTAAATATATGATACAATAAGTCAACTTGTTATGACTTTTGAACGTAATTAAATATTTACCTTTCTTTTTCATACGATTTTTTAGCTCAACAATATATGAACGATAATAAGATTCAAACTTCTTATCTCTTAATTTAAGTCATATATTTCAACCGAATAAATTTACTCAAATTTGATTTCTTTTATACATTCCTTTATAGTAGTTTAGTGCTCCTCAACAATATTTTAAACAAAGAAGTAAATGTTGTATTTTGAAGCTAATTTCAAAATTAAGTATTTTAGCCAAAGGCATTTTTATTACAAGAATATATAAGTAAGAAGAATTTTTAATATTTAGACATGTGAGTCCACATTATTATAAGATCTTGAAAATGATGATCCTCAATGGAGCGCTTAGATAACAAGGATTTGAAAAAAAATTAAAGTCCCGTTTTGTAATCATTTGATTTTTTATTTTTGTTTTTAAAAATTAAGTTTATTTCATCCGTATCTCTTACTATGATTTGCATTTTTCTTAAGTACAATGGTTGAATTCTTAACCAAATTCCAAAAATAAAAGCAACATTTTTAAAGCTATTTTTTAGTTATCAAAATTTGGCTTGACTTTTAAACTATGGGTGAAAAGTTGATGAAAAAGAAGAAATTTGGAGATGAAAGTAGTGTCAATAGACTTTATTTTCGAAAACAAAATCGCTATCAAACGGAGTCTAAAATAACCAAACTATATGAGATTTGTTATAAATCATGAATAACAGTAGATGTAAATGTTTAGTCTTAATTTCTAAATGTTTTTGGACAATTATTTAAGTAGAAATTTTCAATTTTATTCGTACATTCTAGTTATCGACTCCTTTTTTTTTTTTTTTTGGTTAAATTTCTTTATAAATTTTCAAATTTCATCGGATGTCTTTTTTTTTTTTTTTTAAGTAATACATCAATTAACTAATATACCAAACATAAAAATTGATATATAAAATATAAAATATATTAAATATATTATTGATATACATGCTGATACACCAAAAAAACTAAAATTGAAATAATGAAAAATGGAAATCACATCTAAATTTTATTTTGTTATATAAGTAAATTTCAAAAAACATTACTAACCTTACCATTTTTAATATATTTTTTAAAAAATGCCTAACAAAGTTAAAAGAGGGTTGGTACAATTTGAACTTTGAAGTCTTGGGAACATATTTGAATTTGAGAGTATCTCTATCTCTACCATATTAAAAGGGTAAAATGGAAGAATCTTTAACTTCCCATTTTGCCCTTATTTCTTTTTAAAATTTCTATTTTGCCCTTTCACTGCTTTTCCTTTAATTTTATTTTTTTCCTCTTCACGTAAAATATTTTTTCAGTTCGACTTTTTTACTTTTCACTTAACTGTTTTTTAAATCTCATGTCTCTTCATTTTAAACCCTTTCCAGCATAATCAATTCTTTATAATACAATAACAACATTTTAAGAAAGAGAAGTTTAAGAAAATTAATTTGTTTCAATTTTTTCGTTAAAAACCATCAGATTCCAAAAACAGTGTTCAAGATTTCTCAAAGGTGAGTCATTTACTCATGTCTCTAAATTTTATTTCGACTTCATTTTTAGTTCGATGAAATTGGTGATTAATGGTAGAATTATTACTTTTTTTCTTCCTTATTTTGTTTCTATGTATTCATAGGCACTTTGATTAACTTTATCATGTTTGATTTTTTATTGTTAGTATAATTTTGGATTTTGGGATTGTTTAATTTTTTGAAAGATTTGGCTTAGAGGTTTATTTAATTTGTTTTAGTCGTAGAGATTTAAGGAGCCATCATTCATTATATATATATATATATATATATTATATATATATTTATATATTATAAAAAAATTTGATTGATGAATTTTATGAATGACTTTTTTTTAAGTCTTGCAGGATAATTTTTTAATAATTATTTTGATTTTGTTCTTTAGCGTCTCTTTATTTTGTTTATGGTTGTTACCAACCGTCAAAATTATCAATCAGAGACTTGTTTTTCCTTTTATAGTGAAATTGCATTTGTCAATATATGAAAGTAAGTATATTTTAAGTTAAATGAGAATTGGTGATTAATGGTGGAATTGTTACTTATTTGTCGACATATGAAAGTAAGTATATTCTAAGTTAAATAGGAATTGGTGATTAATGGTGGAATTGTTTTTTTTTCCTCATTTTGTATTTCGAATAACTTTATCACCTTTGATTTTTGGTTTGTTTGTTTAATTTTGGGTTTTGGGTTTTGGTTTTTTTTTTTTTTTTTTTTTTTTTTTTTTTTTTTTTTTTTTTGTTTTGGAGATTTTGATTTAGGGGTTTATTTATTTTGTTTCAATTGTAGAGATTTAAGAACCATCATTCATCTACAATTTTTTTTAGATATTTCGGTATATGAATTTTATGAATTTCTTTTTTTAAGTATTGCAGGAATAAATTTTTTGAAAACTATTTCAATTTTGTTATTAATTTAACGTCTCTTTATTTTGTTTATGGTGGTTACGAAACAGTCAGAGTTATTAATGAGTGACTTTTTTCCTTTTATAGTGAAATTGAATTTGTCCACATATGAAAGTATCTATGATTTACTAATTTCTCAAAAGTTTACATCTACTTTATTTTTAGATATTTTGATATATGAATTTTATGAGTTTGTTGAAAGTGATCTTGTTATTGTTTGATTTTTTTTGCTACAATATTATATATGTTTGTTCGTTCGTTTTTTTTCAATCTTTTAAATTTGTGTTAATTGCAATGTATTTAAATATTAATACACACTCATAAAATTCATATGAAGAAAATAATGTTTTGGTTTTTTTATGAGATGTTACCGAATGAAAAGTCTTTAAAAAGACTAGGAAATATAGAGACATGGATAGATAAGTTGAGAAAATTGGGGAAAGAGATTTGTAAAATTGATTTAGCCTTTCCAATTTTAATTTCAATATTAATCCCACACCTTTCTCATGAAAAATAAGTAGCAACAACCTCATTTTTCAAAATAAGGAGACAAAATTTGAATGTATAAATTTAAATTATTGGTACATATGAAACAACTAAAATGTGATCTTATGAAAACATTATAATAAATTATTTGATTACCTAACTTTTGAAAGATTATGAAGTTTTTATTTGCTGCATACTATAAATTCACTATTTCTTACAAAATCTATTTAAACTACAAGATTTCACGTGGATTGCACGTGTTCTTGACTAGTACATATAAATTAGAGAAACTTTATATCATCTAATTTAAGTAAAACTGCCCATCTATGACTAAAAAAATGCCAACAAAGATTTGAAATAATAATAATAAGAAGAAGAAATAGGGTAAACTAGAAACTCTTAAAGAATTAAGCACAAAAATAATATGGGTACACACAAATTGGAAGAGTTTGCATATACTGTAGTTAATAATGAACTTATAGTGAGTAAAAGCATATGAAAATGGGTAGATGATGATCGAGCTAAGTCACCAAATTCATCTCCATAAAAGGGTAGATGTATAATTACATATACACATTGAAATTATTGAAAGTAAAAACATTGGTGTATGCTCAATATGGAAACACAACAAAATGAAATGGAGAAATTAAAAGAGTCTGAAAAAAAAAAAAAAAAAAAAAAAAAAAAAAAAAAAAAAAAGGGACATATAGACATATTCATTGAGATGGGGGTAGGTGTGGGTGCTGTATTTTACAAGTCAATTTTGGTAACCTGGTCAGTTTATATGTTGAACTATTTCTTTTGTTAGAGTTTTTTTCAAACAAATTACATCTATCTTTGATTTCTCTATTACTTGTGAACTTTTTTAGAACATGATATCTTTCTAGAGGCAACCATTTATAAAATTGCAAGTATTAAAAAGGGATAATTGTAATAGATGACAAAATTGGTTATCATATTTATGTCACACAAATAAATAGTTTATAAGAAAATTTTTAAAATTTTCGTGTCTATCACTCATATTGTTGGAAAAAATCTCCCACATTTTATCATATGAATAAACAAAAAAAAAACATAGAAATTAAAAGAAAACAATAAAATTGGAAACATATGAAATTAATAGGGGAAAACTCCAAAATGGAGAAAAAATCACGAACAAAAAAATTTTCATTATGTGAAAAATTATTACAATAACGTAGAATAATTCTCCTTGGCTCCAATCACACACTCTCTCAAAGTATTTGTACCACTCAGAACCATTTTCCTCGCTCTCAAACTAGATAATACAAAAGGGGAGTTTAACTAAAGTTAACACTTAAGCTTAAAGTGTTTTTAACTGGAAAACCAAAGACAGCTACTTTTAAAGTGCTTATAGCCTATCACTTCCTCAAACTTTTTCAATATGAAAAAACTGCACTTTTAATTTTCTGTCAGAACTCAACACATATACTATTTAATAGTTTATCAGTAATAGATCCTTATACCGATGTAGACTATCTTAATAATTTGATCATTGATAAACCACTATCATCAACAAACCATTTTAATAGTCTATCACTTGAAGACCTTTGTCTCTAATAGAACATTTTTATGTTTATCATTGATAGAAAATTTATTTATTACAAGTTATGAAAAACAACTTCAAGGTTGTTAGAAATTAGTTATACAAGCTATCTTTATATACATCTGTAAATTTCTTGTACAAGTAAGAGTGAAAGAAAAATTGAGAGATCAAGATAGTTAAACTACTCATCTTGTAATTTCTTGTTGTAGCTCCCAGATCAAGAAATTATCAGCTTCTCTGTGGACGTAGGCTTCTTTTTGGTCGAACCACGGAAAATTCTTGGTGTTGTTGAATAGGGTTAGTCATTGAAGTGTTTACAATTACCTGAGTGCTTGAAGTGAATCTTGTCCATCAAAGTGTAGGGTGAAGATCTATCTTCACGTGGATTGTGCTTTTAGCACACGGTTTTGTTCAAAATCAAATTCCATCAGTGGTTTTGGTTTCATTTCGGGCCAGGCTTTTAACAAAGCCTAAATAACATTTGTTTCAAGACAACATTGATTCTTTTAGCCCATCAAGCTCATCAAGCCTAACAAGTGGTATCAGAGCCTGCAAGAAAACTTCAAGATTAGTTAAGATTCTAAAGAAACAAAATCTTGGAGCTTTCAGACAGAGAAATGGCAGTAGCAACATATGATATTGAAAAGTTTGATGGGAAAGGAGACTTTAGCTTGTGGAAAGCCAAGATCAAAGCCATTTTGAGGCAACAAAGAGCTCATAAGACCCTTGAAGATCTAGCCAAGCTGCCTACTACTACAACAGAAGAAGAAAAGGAGAACATGGAGCTAATTGCTCATTGCACACTTGTTCTTAATTTGTCAGACAGTGTTCTAAGACAAGTGATCGACCAAGAAACAACATTCAAGATGTGGAGTAAGCTGAATGAGCTTTATGAGACAAAGAATCTGCTCAACAAGCTTTTCCTAAGGGAAATGTTTTTCACCTTCAAAATGAGTTCTTCGAAAACCTTGACAGAAAACTTAGATGACTTCAAAAGGATTACTACTGAATTCAAGACTCAAGGAGAAGAGATTGGGGTAGATAATGAAGCCATTGTGCTTCTTAACTCACTTCCGGATTCCTATAAGGATGTCAAGACTGGCCTAAAATATGGTAGAGACTCTCTAACTACTGATATTATCATTTCAGCCCTTAAAATCAGAGAGATTGAGCTTCTAACCAGTAAAGAAGATAAGCCCAGTGCTGAGGGTTTATTTGTCAAGGGAAAGTCTAAACAGAATAATAAGGAAAAGGGGAAACAAAGCTCAACAAAAGAGAGCAAAGAAAAAACCAAGGTTAGATGTAAATATTTCAAAAAGCTAGGACATCTAATCAAGGATTGCAGAACATTAAAGTGGAAAAATGAGCAGAAGAACAAGCAACCACAACCTCAACAGAAAGTCCAAAAAAATCAGTCAGGTGAAGCCTCAGTTTGTGAGGATTCTTACTTTTATTCAGGTGCCCTAGCTACATCAAATTTGAAGGCAGATGAAGATTCTAATAAGAACCTAGATTAGGTGCTAGACTCAAGGTGTTCTTTTCACATGACACCCCACAAAGATTGGTTCAACACTTATAGAGAGTTGGATGGAGGCTCAGTTTACATGGGTAATAATAACTCATGTCCAATTGTTGGTATTGGTTCTGTATCACTCAAACTTGAAGATGGATCAGTCAAACTATTGAGAAATGTCATACATGTGCCTAAGTTAAAAGAGAAATCTAATTTCACTAGGCATGCTTGATTCAATTGACTGTGAATATAAAGGAAAGGAAGGCTACTGTGAAGTTTTGAAGAACACCAAGCCTATCCTTAGAGGGGTCAAGATAAATGGTGTCTATATTGTTCAAGGAGTTCAGAAAATGCATTCAACTTTGGTTGTAATTCAGAAGCAGCCTACTGAAGGAAATCTTTGGCACAAAAGACTTCCACACATTAATGCCAAAGGTCTACAAGCTCTTGCTAATCGGGGAATTCTACCTAAGGGAATTCATCAAAGCCTATCCTTCTGTGAACACTGTGTGACAGGCAAGGCTACGAGGCAGAGTTTTGTAAAGGCTCAACATACAACCAAGGCCATCCTTAATTATGTGCATTCAGACCTATAGGGTCCCTCAACTTTCCAATCCTTGAGTGGAGCCGGGTACTTCTTAACCTTTGTGGATAATTATTCTATAAAATGTTGGATATATTTCCTTAAATCTAAAGACTTAGTATTTGATAAGTTCAAAGAATGGAAGATTATGGTTGAAAAATTGTCTAACATTCAAATTAAGTGTCTAAAAACTGACAATGGGCTTGAGTTATGTGCAGAAGATTTTAATGTTTTTTGTAGACAACATGATATTACTAGACACAAGACTGTTAGGTATACACCTCAGCAAAATGAGGTGGCAGAGAGATTGAATAGAACTATTATGGAAAGAGTAAGAAGCCTACTGTCAGATGCAATACTCCCTGAGAAATTTTAGGCTGAAGCAGCTTCATATACTATCTATACCCTAAATAGATGCCCTCATGCATCTCTTAATCTTCTAACTCTTGAAGAAAGGTGGACCAAACAACCTCCTAGCCTAAATAATCTAAGGGTGTTTGGTTGCACTGGATTTGTCCATCAGAACAAGGGAACATTAGTTGCCCGAACTGTGAAGTGTATGTTTTTGGGTTTCACAGAAGAAGTAAAGAGATTTAGAATGTGGCACCCTACAGATAAGAGATGTATTACAATTAGAGATGTTTTTTTTTCATATGCAAGGATCTACATCTAATGTTACAGCACTTCAAATGAAGAATGATAAAATTGAGGTGGAGCAAGTTCTCAACCCTAGCTCTGATCCTTCAAGCTCAGAATAACCTTTTGATCAACTACCTCAACTGATATAAAATATGTATCCTTATCAATATGTCATAAGTTTGAATCCTTTATCCACTATATTTTGACCCCAAAAAAAGTTATGGTTGTCAAATATAGATCATCAACAACCATGTGATCTATGATTTTGCAAATCAGGAAATGATAACTTTAATTCTCATTTTACCCTTATTTAAAAGAAATCTATTAGTATAGACTTCCAATCTTAAAAATCAATCAATGTAGTTCATACTAAAAGAAAACTATCATAAATAATTTTCTTCATTACTATTATTACAATTGATAGTTTGTAGAAATATAAGTTATTTTGCCTTTTTATTGAGAACAATTAGGAAAATTCAGAAGAAAACACCCAACATCAATTCATTGAAGAAAGGCACAACTTTAAGCTATTTTCTCACCCAACACATCATTACTTTATTACAAAAGGAGTGCACAACAAGTTTTAGGCAACGTTGTCGGGGACTTATAAGTTAATCTGTGTTTAGACTTTGTTCGATTTTTTTAGGACCTCAATCGAATGTGTATTGTGTACTCAAGCCGAAAGAGTATCACAAATAGTATATGAGTGACGGCAGTATGCCTACATTCATATTTGACCCAGAGATTGAGAGAACCTTTCGGAGAAGAGATAGTGCTAATAGAAGAAGAAGATAGGGAAACAGAAGAATGGTATACTAACCAAACTGAAGGAACTCTTAACAAAGAGACTAGTGAGCGGAAGTGAGATCGTTCCAAATTCCATTATGACAGAACATACACATTTACAATCAAACAGTAATAGTTATGCAAAACTCTAAATTACAACATGCTACAAAAGGAAAATACTAAGGATCAAGATAACTCACCCTTGAAGAACTTTTCTTCTTGTTCCCTTGATCTTACTGCACGATTGTTCACCAACACGAACATCACATCTCAGCTATCTCCTCGAACAAGAACAAATCTCACTAGAGTGAGAATCCAGGAGTTGTGAGTTTTGTAAGATTTGGTAGAGGGTAGGAGGAAGTTACAGGATCGTATAGACGATCGAGTAAGTGGGAGATGACTATAGTCTATTGTATAGACTGTGTACTCGATCGTTTAGAAAACAAATGACTATCGTATAGAAAACTCGTTATACGATCGTGTATGCTTTCAAGCTATCGTATAGCTAATTCTTTTTATCATACGATTCACAATCGCTCAATGATTGCAGTATGTAAAAAATGAAAACAATTTTCATTTTAACCATCAGTTACCATAACTGATCACAACTTCCCACTAAGTTGGTTATTGGGAGAAAAAACTGTAATCAATTATCCAATAATTGGTTTAATTACCAATATAAATAATATATTCATAACCTACAGTTTTAATATCACATCTCATGCAATATATAAATCATAGTTCTTTTTTTCCCTTATAGCATTTAATAATAATTCCCCCAATTAATGTATCTAATACATTAAGTCAATTATATCTCATATAGTTGATGCAATTTAATTATATCATATATAATCAAATTTTCTCTTGTTAATTTGAACACTTCAAACTAACCCAAAAACTGATTCTCAATTGAATCCATTTAGCTACCAAGGGGACCTTATAGACTTGTAGCTTGAAACTCAAACAGTACGCGAATAACTAACTAAACTCTTTAATCACGATATCCACCATCCGTTAATTGTCGGACATTCCACTAAAGACTGACAGCTGCACTCTTCGCGCTACAGATATATTTCTGTGTCCATTGGATATAACCAATTATTAGTACATGACCCTTCACAAATCGCTCGTAAGTACAGTCGAGTCAATTTACCGTGTTGCCCCTATAATTACATCTAACTCCTTAAGTATCATTGATTCTTCTAATGAAAAATACATCATAGTCCTACTATGAGTAAATCCTTCTAGGGCCAAGAGAAAGTGTGGCGTCACATTGTTCAAGTTCCGGAATCAGCCCTTAAGGGAGCAATTTATCTACTTACCCTTAAATCGAGGAAAGAGTGAATTCCGTCTTGTGTAGCTGAGTTCCAAGCTCCCAATCAGAAAAATCCCCAAAGTGGTAGGTTTGAGTCGGCGATCTGATCACTCACACCCATACAAATCAAAAGACCGCCTTCATAGACAGGAGTTCTCAATTCACTCAGGATTAAGGTCATGTTACTTATGGTCATCCTAGTGAAATGAAAGTCTCAGTCATGAACGGCATTATATAATGAGACTAAACATTTCGTGGTCCGGTCTTATATAAACTCTTTTGTATAGAGCATCCCTACCCGCATGTCTGATACATGAATGGTCAGGATCAGATCATTTGTAGCACTTTACAACACTTGTAACATCTACAAAGCAGGCCACTCTCATAGCATCAATAGGATAAAGTTTTCCTCCTTTATCCATATACTAAAGACCATTTAGGTTATCACTTAACACACGATCCATTTGTATGTCATCACATACATGCTTAAGTTACAATGATAACCAGGGATCTTAGTTTATTGGTTTGTGGTTAATGCAACTAAAATATCTCATATTTCATAGACAATAGTGAAGAAAATATCTCATATTATTACATCACATAATGTTTGTTCATACAGATGTTTACAAACTACTGAACCCTACGAGATTTAGGCATCAACCCCAATACAAACAACAACAATCCTAATGAAGAGAATGTAGCCAACAACGGAAACCATGCATTGGCACCAGCTCATCCTATACTTCATGCTCATGATCATCACAGACCTATCAAGAAGTATGCGTCTTTTAATCTTTAAGACTTTTCACCAGACATTATGTGACCAACTTTCGCTCGAGCTAGATTTGAGATGAAGCCTGTGATGCTCTAGATGCTTCAAACTGCAGGGCAGTTTAGAAGCATTCTTAGAGAAGATCCTCATGCCCATCTAAAAAGCTTCCTAGGAATATGCAACACATTTATCATCCCAAACATCACCGCAAAAGAAATCATGCTAACACTCTTCCTTTTCTCTCTAAATGAGGAAGCATGCCAATAGGCTTACTCATTGGAGCCGGGGGAGATAACAACGTGTGATCAAATGGTGGAAAGATTTATGAAGAATTATTTTCCTCCCACAAAAAATTCTAAGAGGCGATGAGATATCACAAATTTTGAGCAAAGGGAAATGGAGATGCTTAGTGACGCATGGACGTGATTTAAGAAGCTCGTTAGGAGTTCCGCATAATGGTCTTCCAGACTATGTACAGATGAAAATCTTTCACAACGGATTGAACAAGAATTGACAGGTGGCAACAAATATCGCAGCAACAGGTACATGAGGACTGATGAGCAAAACATACAATGAGGCAAAGACCATTTTGGACAGAATTTCAATGAATTACGAAGACTAGGAAGATAGCGGGTTTGACTTAAGATCAGGAAGACAAAGAAATGATATGGGAAAAATAGAGAATGATGTTATCCCAGTGTTGCAAACTCAGCTAGTTACGATGACTACATTGCTGTGGACCTTGACGTTGGATTAAACTAACCAAGCTAGTACAGGAAGTAGTCGTAAGATGCACACAGTAAATCAAGTTAAGGACCTGGGATGCGACGGGTGTGAGGGGCCACATGTATTTGAAATATGCCCTCATAACCCACAGTCGATATGTTTTATCAAACATGACCTCCACTCAAATACCTATAATCCGAGATGGAGAAACCATCCAATTTTTTTTGTAGGGAGGTAATCAACATCAACAGAACGAGCGGTAAGGTGACCGTTACGCTAATAGAGATGGGCCTCTAGGATTACATCAGGGCTACCAAAGACACCAACAATCGCATGGTCAACCCATCGCAAACATCCAGCTCAGCTTTTCCACCCCATTAGAGGCCTTACTAAAAGAGTACATTCAAAAGAATAATGCTCTATTGCAGTGCCAAGCCACTGCCATCCGAAGTCTTGAGATGCAAATAGGACAGATTGCAGGAGTCTTGAAAGCCATATAGAAAGGGACCTTACCAAGAAATACTAAGGTCCCAGTGCATGCGGGGAACCAAGGGAATGAGCGTCGTAAGGTCGTGAGTTTAAGGAGTGGAAAACCATTAAGTGAAAGGCCAAAAAAATTGACTCAACAAAACTTTAGCAGACTAAACCAGTAGAAAAATAGCAAAATAACCAACCAACCTACTAACCATCGCAAAGTTTGAGAAAAAGAAAAACTAACGCTTGACAACCAAAAGAAGGATAAGGAAAAGCAAGGGAGCAGCAAAGGAAATGAAAATATTAAGTGCAGGATTTCCTTTAAGAATGCCTCAACATCAAACACATCATCTGAGATGCGTCCACAACCTCTCTACCCATACCAATTGAGAAAGAAGAATGGTGAAGGTCAGTTTCAACACCTTCTTAATATCCTTAAGCAACTCCATATAAATATTCCACTTGTCGAAGCACTAGAACAAATGTCAAACTACGTCAAATTTTTAAAGGACATTTTATCTATCTAAGAAAATAAGACTTGGTGAACATGAGACAGTGGCGATTGCACAAGAAACCGACGCATTCTTCAAAAGCATGATCCCTAAAAAGATGATAGACCCAGGCATTTTCGCAATCCTTTGCTCAATTGAATGGATTGATTTGGGTCATGCTTTGTGCAACCTTGGAGTAAGTATCAACCTGATGTCGTTTTTAAGCTTCAAGAAGTTAGGGATTTGAGGGGTTAAACCTACTTCATTGTCGCTCCAATTTGCCAACCAGTCTGTCACATACCCCGAAGGGAAAATTGAATACATTCTTGTGCAAATCGACAAGTTTATCTTTCCAGCTAACTTCATAAGTCTGGATCATGAAGCTGGAAGAAGTCTCCATCATCTTGGGTCGGCCATTCTTGTCAACCAAAAAATCCCTAATTGATGTTCATCGACAAGAGATAATAATGTGAATGAACGATCAAGAGATCAAGTTCAACGTGCTCAATGCGTTAAGATACCCTGATGATGTGAAACTATGCCAACTAGTGGACGTGGAAGAATGGGGCATTAAACAATGGAATATTGAACTCGAAATGTTTGATGAAAAAGAATTGGAGTGTGAAGAAGCTATCTTTGCGATAAATGACACAAAAAAGAAGTTTGAATCTTTAAATCTACATGACCGGGAAACAAAGAAGACTAAGCCATCACTTAAAGAGCCACCAACTTTGGAATTAAAGTTATTGCTAAAACATTTGAAATATGCATACCTGGGACAGAATAACACCTTGCCAGTAATTGTTTCCTCTAAACAGAATGCATAAGATGAGGAGTCCCTTTTGCAAGTATTGAAAAAGCACAGCAAAGTTGTAGGATGGACGTTTGTTGACATTCATGGCATCAGCCCGTCATATTGCATACATAAATTTCGATTGGAAGAAGGACACGTAGGCTAACCCTGCGAAGAAGGAGGTTTTCAAGAAGGAAATTATCAACGGCTTGATATGGATGTCATTTACCCTATCTCTGATAGTCAATGGGTAAGCCTCGTTCAGTGTCCCTAAGAAAGGCAGGATGACAGTAGTTGCCAATAGTGAGAATGAAATGATATCCACTCGCACTATAATGGGGTGGGGGGTCTGTATGGACTATAGGAAACTCAATGCAACCACTAAAAAGGATCACTTCCCTCTTACATTCATTGATCAGATGTTAGAAAATAATCGCGCCTGGAGATCAAGAAAATACCATCTTTACCTGTCCATTTCGCATTTTGCCGCATGTTATTGGCTTATGCAATGTGTCAGGTACCTTTCAGAGGTGTATTGTAAACCCTGAATCCTACATTCTCTAGATAAGTATGTTAGCCATGTGGATATTATATTAAATAGGTAGTATGTGAAGTTTATAGTTTAATGTAGGGAAGCAAGGAGGGAAGAAAAAGAAAAAGAGAAAGAGGGAGTTCTAGCTTTATGACAGTCGAGTATTAAGTTTAATGAAGAAGTTTAGAAAAAAATTAATTAGTTAAAATTATTAAACTTAAGTTTTCCAAGGCCGAAATGCACTAAATCCATTAGTGGGTGAGGTGGCGATTGATAATTGCATGCATGAGAAGGCAGCCAAAAGAATAAAAGGAAGATAAACTTCGGAGAAAGATCACACTGGAAGAATGTCGAAAAGTAAGGAGATTACAAAAGGGCCGAGTCCTCGAATTAATCAGGGCCAGTGATAAAGATCGGAAGCTCCAGTCCAAAACACAAACAATTTAGGGCTGAAATTTTAAGGTAAGATAACTCAATTCTAAACAAGATTGTAGAAGAAAGTTTCTTGAAATGAGTTCTTGATTTCGAGTTATAAATTTTTGAAGTTGAATCTGGAATTTGTTGCATAAGCAGGCAGCTACCTGGGAAGATCAAGCCTGCAGCTCACCCAAGGAGCAAGAGCGAGAGGAGTATCACGTAAGTCTCGTTGGTCACTCAAGTCTCACTGATTTTTTATCTAGTCTCATTGATGATGATAAGTCTCACTAAGGATGAAAGTATCGCTAGTTTTGTGCTTAGTCTCGCTTATGAGGGTAGTCTCGCTCATGATGAAAATCTCGTTAGTGTTGATGGTCTCGTTGGTGATGGTCTCACTAGTGTTGATCTACCAGTGATGATCTTGCTAGTAGTAATATTGCTAGTGATGATCTCGTTGATGAAGGTCTCGCTAGTAAATAAACTATTTGAAGCATCTTGATGGGAATTCTAAGGAATCTAACAAGGAATTCTGTTGTTTCAGGCTAAGAGGAGCTAGGAGAAGCCTACAAACCATTAAGATCCCAGACGAGTAGTGAGTGACTAAATAATCTCAATATTTTCAATGTTTTAAGAATAAAAGACCATGCGATTTCAATAATGTTTGATGATAAGCTTATATGTTTTCAAGCAACTAAGTTTTATGAGATTGCATAGCATTTTCCTTAAGTATGTACTTGTTTAATCGCATGCCAAGGTAATATGTTAGCTTTATTTCAAATTAAGTATTATATGTTGAAGCATGCGTTTTAAAGACTATAGCTAAGTTTCTACAAAATGCTATGCTAAAAGGTATGTTCTGAAAGATTCTTAATGTGTATGATTTAAAGCATGATATGATTTTAGTAAACTGGATACTGAAGGTATGAAAGGTATCCAGGAAGTATCTAAGGTGTTAACAGTACTTAGTAAACTCCATGTGCATGTAGGTAGTTCTAAATAAGAGGTTAAAGTATGGGTCTCTTGGCCTGATACAGACATTGGGAACTAGAGCAGTGTATGCTCGTTCTCAACTAAGATTTAATGATGTTTAACGAGTTTTCTTCTCAAAAGCTTGATGTTATCACTACATTAATGTTTTAAAGGAATTTGCTTGAAATGTTTTCCAGTCTGTTTACATATTTTATATTAATGAAAAACATGGTATATCCTGATTCCTAGTAGTCACTCATTAGGTGAATAGCTCACGGTTTTCAAATGTTTTTCTTTTCCCAAGTAGTGGTCAAATTTCTTAAGGTTGATTTTGCTACTACTTGCCACACAAGACCTGACTAGTTGAAAAGAAACTAGGTTAACTATAGTATATATGTATATGTTATGAGAAGTGTCAGGGACTTGTTAATATCGTTTTGGGCCCAGCTGTTAACATTTTGTCTGTAGATATGTTGATTGATGTTTGTGGAATCCGTGAATGTATGGAATGGAGATATGTAATGTTATTAAACTGTTATCAGGTGCGTAATACAGGATTCAAGTTAAGAGTAGGTAGTAAGTGCTAACTAGGGTTAGTAACTGCTGCCGTCACATCTTTTTCCAGGTTAAGAAGGTAATCTGAGAGGGGGTGTGACATGTATGATGACTATCTTCTAAAACTTCCTAGAGCAATATATTGAAATTTTTATGGATGATTTCTTTGCTTTTGGAAACTCTTCGATGTATGCCTGACGAGTCTTGTGGATGTGCTTCAGAGATGCAATGAGACTAACCTCGTCCTAAATTGGGAAAAATGTCACTTTATGGTGACGAAGGAATTATGCTGGGACACAAAGTCTACCAAAAAGGACTAGAATTCTATCCAATTAAGATTGATATAGTAGCCAAATTTCCGGCACCTTCTAATATTAAGACTTCGAGAAGCTATCTGGGACACATTAGATTTTATTGCAAATTTATCAAAGGATTTCTTAGATAGGGAAGCCCCTCAATAACCTGCTTTATTTAAACCAACCTTATGATTTCAATGATGAATGTAACCAGGCATTCAAGACGCTCAAGCAAGCTTTTACAATAACACCTATTCTAATTACACCAGATTGGACGCATCCCTTCAAACTAATGTGTGATCCAAGTGATGTGGTGGTAGGTGCTATGTTGGGCCAACGCATAGACAAGATGATTCAACCAATTTCCTATACTAACAAGACTCTCAACGAGGCTTAAGAGAATTACACTACCATCGAGAAAGAGCCGATAGCCGTGGTCTTTGCCATAAAAAAAATTACGAATATCCAGTAGGTTCTAAGGTGATCGTGCAAACTAATCACTCTGCAATTGAGTATCTTATGACAAAGAAAGATGTCAAACCAAGGTTAATCCAATGGATTCTGTTACTACAAGAATTTAACCTCGAGATAGTGGATCGAAAAGGAATGGAAAACCAGGTTGTTGATCACTTGCCCAGGTCTGAAACTGAGCAATTCCAAAAGTCGAATGAAATAAGGGATGGGTTTCCTAATGAACAGCTCTTCCGTGTTGAACAAAAAGAGTCTTTTTTCGCAGATATTGTTAATTACATTATTTGTAAGAAGTGGCCCAAGAATTTCAATCACCACCAATGCAAGAAACTCTTTAATGACTACAGGTTCTATCATCGAGATGAACCTTGCTTGTATAAGTTAAGGTGTGATCACATCCTGCAGTGATGTGTTCCTGAAATGGAGATGCAGCAGATCCTGTCAAAATGTCATGATGCTTGGTATGACGGGCATTTTGGCAGGCAAAAAATAGCTACAAAGGTCTTGCAAAGTGGATTCTTTTGGCCCATGCTTTTTAGAGATGCATGCAAATATGTCATAAACTGTGACGATGTTAAAGGATTGAAATATTGGCTGTAGAGATGAGATGCCCCTGGTCACCATTCTGGAAGTGGAACTATTGTGGGGTATCCATTTCATTGGACCATTTCTACCATCATGCAGTCATCAATATATATTGGTTGTAGTTGACTATGTGTCCAAGTGGATCGAGGTCATTTCGTGTGCTAAGAATGATGCAACAACTAGTCAAATTTCTCAAGAAGAATATCTTTTCGCGCTTTGGGACGCTGGTACACTCATAAGCGATTAAGGTACTCACTTTGTTAATTGCATTATTTCTAAACTCTTGTCTAATTTTCAAGTGAACCACAAGATCTCCATCATCCAAAGACTAATGGCCAGATGGAGTTATCAAATCATGAGATCAAATTTATTCTATAAAAGTGATGAATGCTTTGCGAAAAGATTAGGCAGAACACCTTGATGAGGCCTTACGGGCCTATTGCACTGCATATAAAACTCCCATTGGGATGTCGCCTTATGCGTTACTGTATGTCACCTTCTGCTGGAATTAGAGCATAGGCGTTGTGGGCGCTAAAGAAACTTAATTTGAATATTAATTTAACAAGTGAAGCAAGGAAGTTGCAGCTCAATGAGCTTGAAGAATGGAGGCTCAACACATATAAGAATGCAAAAATATACAAAGAGAAAATAAAGTATTGGCATGACAGACATCTCCGTAAGAAAGAGTTTGAGTTTGGATAGAAAGTATTGCTATTTAACTCCCTGTTTACGTCTCTTTCTAGGAAAGCTGAAGTCGTGATGGTCTGGTTCCTTCATTATTAAAGAAGTCTTTTCACACGGAGTTATAAAGCTTGCAAATGAAGATGGCTCCAATACGTTCAATGTAAATGGTCAAGGAATTAAACCATACCATGGAGGTGATATCGAAAGAGAAAAGGTCTTCATAGACCTTGCTGACCCTGAGTAAAAGATGAACCACGGAGATGGTCCATGTGATAAGAATGACCGCATATTATCAGAGACGTATCTTAAACTCTTCTTTTGTGCTTTTGTTTGCTTTACTTTGTTGATTTGATATTTGCTTCTTTTTAGTTATTTGCTTTTGTAAAAATTGGTTGATTGATTGTTTGAGGTGATTGGGAAATCGAAAGAGTGATGCATTGAGTGTAAGGTGCGAAAAGGTAATAACTCATCGTATCTAGCACACTCAACGTAGGAGAGGGTACCCCAAGGACCGTTAATGGGATTTGAAAGGATGTTGATCACGTGCGCCGTCTGACATACTTAGCCATGATCTTCCCTCAAGAGCCAGATCTATCATGCTCATCTTCACCGCATGAGGGAAGAAATTAAGCTAGGCCATCCACCGCTAAACCCACTACAGGATCGCGCAAGGAGAAGATATGCCCCAACAGTCTTGAGTGTGGAATGTGTCCATTGCCAGCATCTAATAGTGACCTGGTAGGTGCCAACGAGGCAAGAAGAAGGGAATGAAAAGTGTTTGGGGAAATCTTGGAGACTATGCAGCCACTAGAAAGTTTAGACGATGAGGGTGTGGTTAACCAGCCAAGCGAGGAGATGGTTGAGAAGAGAGAACAAGTTTCATCGCATGGGTCTGTCCCTGAGACAAGTGACCCTGAAGCATTGGCATCCAACATGCCAAGCCCTATTCGTGATTAAGATGTTTGTCACATTTGGGAAGAAGTAGGCGGCAAAGAAGAAGAACACTGAAAATAAAGTGGCCACAAGGCCAGAGTAAGGGAGGTTTGAAGAAGAAAAGAGAAAAGAAGAGGTTGTCATATCTGACGCAAACCTTGAAGAAATTAAAGATGAAGAGGTGGTGCCTCTACGATGAAAAAGCACCAAGGCAATAGAGGTGGGGCACACATCAAGAACACAAGAAGAATTAGTTCCCTCTGCATCCTCTGTGGAGCGGTTGGTGGTCAAGATGGCTGAAAAGGGGAAGAAAATAAGAGAAGGCTTTCAAGACTCAAGGAAAGAAACCTAAAGTCTAATCGCGACAACCAATTTTCAAAGAGAAGTCCATGATGAAGAGATAGAAGAACTCGGTGAAGTGGCCAAAATCGTAATGGAATTTGAGAAAGAAATTAGAGAATAGAGTGATGCGGAGAGAAGATCCAAGAAGGAGAAAGTCCAACACATTGCCAAAGATGTTAAAGAGATTAGGAAGGAAAAGAAAAAGATGACGATGGAAGAAGAAAAGAGAAAAGAGGTTGTAAGAAGAAAGGAGTAACCTAAGAAAATAGAGAGTCAAACAACCAGCAGAAAGGCTGCATCGAAAAAGAAGAAGGAAGTAGGGCATCTATTGACCTTGAAAAAAAGAGAAGAAAAAGGAAAAGCAACAGTGGAGGTAGAGGTGGAGAAAGTGCCAAAGAAAATATCGCCTTTGTTATTGGAAATAGGGTTGTTCTCGGAGACAACACCCCAACTTTATAATGAATGTTGTCAGTGCGATGAGGTGATGTGATTTCTGCGACGGCCCTCTAAAACTCAAACCGAGCATGGTTCAGGCATTCTATGAAAGGGCCCTTCATCCCAACAAGTACATCACTAAAGTAGGCATTGAGAGAGTTTATTTCGGCACCAAGAGGGTGAACACGCAGTTCAAAATACAAGACGACCCTGAAGTTGAAGGAAACATAATCATTGAGGAGCCAACACAAGAAGAAATTAAGCATTGAAAGTGTTGGCCAAGCCAGGGTCAAAATGGATCACATCCACTAAGGGGATCAAAATACTGTCACTGCATAGACTAACACTTGAGGCAAAAGTGTGGTCGTATTTTGTTAAGAATAAGTTGCTCCCAACCACGCACGATAGCTCCATTTCAAGGAATAGTGTAATGACAATATACTGCATCATGCAATGCATCCCAATGGACATCGGGCGCATCATTACAGCCCAAATTCAAGTTATGTTTTTTAAGCCAAGAGGACATGTATTCTTCCCTTTTCATTCAATGTATTGTATGCAATGATCGCTTTATATCCATTAATCACATTGAATGAATTATCAAGTTAAGTAATTTTCCTTGTTTTTTTTCCTTGTGCTAGTTTCTTGCTTATAATCGCTGCTTTCTTAGTATTCCTCTTTGCTTTGATGCGTTATGCAACTTAATGATGATACTTGTGCTAATCAATGCTTAGATTTGTTATGATAAGTATCTAATACTTAACTATATGACTTTTCCTTAGGAAACATTTCTCGAAAGTAGTATGCGTGCAAGGTTTACCTCAAATGTCTTTTGCAAAAAATTTCAAGGCCACCACATAATTTGATTTCAATAATGAGAACCTTATTGCCTTCTAAATTTCAGAGTAGAAGAGGTTTGAGCTAAATGCATTAAAAAATTTTGAAAAATCTCCTTGTTCATTTAATGTTCATCCTACAATAATAATAATAATAATAATAATAATAATAATAATAAAAGGTAATAAAAAATGGCATTGAGATTGGAACTTGCTCGTAGTTGGATCTTTGCATGACACCCGTGAGTGCAAGCCAAAACAATGGTGGGAATCATGATCAACGCAAAAAGAAAATATTTGCAATTCCACTGCCTATGTTGATTTTTTTTTTTTAGGGTACGAGTTGAGTTTGAGAAGGGTTCTTACTCGTAGTTGGATGTCCAGATGATACCCATGGGGGCAAGCCAAAACGAAGGTAAGATGTCTGGATCAACGTATAACTACATAATAATAAAAAGAGTAACAAAGAGAAATTTTGTAAACTTTGAACCATAAGCCCATTTTTGAAAAGAAATATAAGAAAGCCTTGGAAATGAGTAAGGGATTTTTGAAGAATAAGTTTGCCGCATCTAAAGTCTAAAAATATTTCCATAGGAAGGAAATAAAACTTGAGGAAAAATGTTCGTCAAATGAATCTTGAATTAGGAAGCACTTTGAGAGATCTAGCTAATGAATCAAAATGGGTTGAGATATATGCTAAGACTTTAAATATATGCTTGAGGACGAGCATTATTTTCAATTTGGAGGTGTGATAACTTGTAAAAATTCATGTTATTTTGCTTTTTTATTGAGAACAATTAGGAAAATTCAGAGGAAAACGCATTAGCTTGACAAGAATCATGAAAGATCATATCCTGCGATCATGTGCTTTCAAAACTGGTAATCCTTGAAAGGTATAAAATTTGTCACTTTTGAACGCATGATTCAGATGACATGAAGAGAAAGTTGGCAAAAGAAACGAGTTGCATCCATGAACGCATAGAAGGAATCAATTCGATGTCCAACTTTGCAATACATAGAACCACGTGATGAAATGAAACATGACAAATAGAAAATAACAAACGCGTGGACAGTGGAAGTCAAATCAATAGAGCAAGCTAGTAGCTGATGTGAGACGTTCGTAGGAGAGCCAATGGATCTTTGATGCAAAGCAGTCGCCATAGCAAGCCATGGAATTTAATGCGAGGTGTCAACATAATCATTAGAGAGAGACGAGGAACCTTCCTTCCGATGGCTATAAATAGCCCTTTGAAAATAGACATATACACCAATACAAATAGATAAGTACTAAAGAGTGGCCAGATCTCTGCCTGTCTTTCACACTAAATCCATTAATACCACTTCTTCGAGCTTTTCTCTGAAGAATTCTAAGTGAGAGCTTAGAGTTCTCTAAGAAGTAAGAACATTCCATTTTCATCACAACAATCACTCGGAAGCAGTATCACCAAAGCCAAAGGAAGCAAGGCATTGCAACCAGAGGCTTGATATATCTCTGTCTTTATATTTTATCTTTTTGTTCATCCATTTTGTTGTGTATTAAGTTGTTACGATTGAAAAATCATTAATACTTAATACAAATATGATTTTCATTCATTATCATATATCTATGTGTTCTTATCTTTCTGCCATGAGTAGCTAAATCATCTATGGGTTAAGAAGCATGATCTAACATTGTCAAGAATAATGCTTAAGGAAAAATCCATTATGTTTAATGTGTGTTTAAACCTAAAACTTAAATCTTTTGGGAAATTGGTTTAAGTAGAAATAATATGTTGCTTGTGAGAGTAAGAACAAAGAAAGAGATAACTTTAGAGATAAAGATAAATCTTTTGTTTGTAATCAACTTGAGCATGCACCTTAGAAATAAGATAAATGTGACTTAAAGACCGAGAGGTTAGTTCTTCATTCTCAAAGTTGCAAACATATGGTCTCGTACTCATGCATTATTTGAGAAAATGTTTGTAAGTCTTCTTAACCCTATTTTATTAACTGCTCTTTCCTTCATTTCATCGTCAACTGTTTCATTTGTGATAATATCTATCAATTGTATCGTTATCATCACCATTCATAACATCGTCACGCCTCATACACTCTCATTGTATCATCTTATTTTTCCACCATTCATCACAGAGATTCACCGCATTTAGTTACTTAAGTTA
This sequence comes from Benincasa hispida, assembly GCF_027475165.1. NCBI lineage: Eukaryota > Viridiplantae > Streptophyta > Magnoliopsida > Cucurbitales > Cucurbitaceae > Benincasa > Benincasa hispida. The sequence goes on along the minus strand of NC_143488.1, from coordinate 50,225,669 downwards.
GAAGTAGACTTAAGCATATAAATATACACTTGAACATATTTATTGACATTCATTGCCTATATCCTACAAATCAAATGCATAGATATCATAAGTCCCTGTGTTCGACTCTGAACTCACCAGGAACCTTATTTGAACTTATACTTGAGTCAGATAAGGAAAACTTGCGTTCATTTATCTCCATATATTAATTCATTCAAGAAAGGTACAACTTTAAGCTATTTTCTCACTCAACGCATCATTATTCTATTACAAAGTGAGCGTGCAACAACAGTGATAGTCACTTGTTGGATATTCGTAGTGAAAGAAAGTGAACATTTGAGTACTAAAACACAAACAAATGAATTTAATTATGTAGATTAAATTCAAAGTTAGAAACTTTCAAATTGAAACCTCAAATAAGATGATTTTTCATGTACAAATTTAGTTTATTTAACATATATGAAAGTTAAAGTTGTAGTTTCTTCAATTTGAATGAGTTATGTTTGATTTTGGTCAAGTAACAATTCAATTGAGTTAAATTTGACAAATGTTTCAATTTTGTATTTGTTTCCTTTTGTGTTGTATTGTGGAGAGTTACTAAGTTGTAGGACTATAAATAGCAACTTGGTTCTTCATTTGTGGTATTTCGTTCCAAATTGAGAAGTTCTCTCCTTTCTTTCTTTCTTTTAATCTTCAGTTGAGTCGAGAGCAAGTATTCAAGAGTTCTGCCATATCCAAGTAGTTCGAGGTTGTAGTTCTATTGGAGCAAGCTGTTGTATCCTACTAAGTCGATCGCTATAGTTTGCTTACCGTCCGTGCAAAGAAAATATTTGTCTTCAGGATAGCGCTTATCAGAAGCATGCGTCAACTACCTATTGACATCTCCAACATATATTGAGGTTCTTAGTCATTTCAATTCCTAACCTTGTTATATTAATTGGCTTACTTTTGGGTTAACATTATTGTTGTATACCGTGTGTGTATTGTATCTAGTTGAGATGTAATTAGTTGCTAGTGTATTCAGTTTATATATATCATTTCCCTCAACTAACTTCACAAATAAAATTTTGTAAGTAATAGAGAATTCTATCGATGATAGTTACTGATAGACTTTAATACATGTATAATTTTATCACTAATACAAATCTATCAAAGATAGATACTGATAAACTTCAAATAAAAGTCTTTGATTAAACTAAACTATCAATTATAGAAGAATACTGGATACTAATATTATTTTATCAACAATAATATAAGTCTATCAGTCACAGGTTTGTATCACTAATAGATTTCTCACTATATCAGTCTACCAATGATTGAAGTCTATCACTAATAGACTTCAGAAATTTTAATGAGCATTTTTCTAATAAGTTGATCGGCTTTATAGACTTTTTACTTGGACTAAATTTAAATTTTGTTTCGATATTTCCAAATAGTTTTAGATTTTGCTATTTTTCCTATTAACTTGGTTGATTTGTTTTTATATGCAACTAACACTAATAAAAATAGTAAGATTGATTTCTAAAACTCCACCCTATTTAATATCAATGAACTTTAAATTTTAAATTGGTTGTTAGGTGATAAATCAGAATGAATCTAGTTAGAAAAACTTATCTTTGTTATAGGTGATTCTAGACTAGAAGCTACATAAAACAAGGACAAAAGCAACAAGATTAAAAAATATTAAGGTTCGGACAAAAATAACACCATAAAACTAAAATAGGCCTAGGTGAGAGGATCTCTTTGGGTAAAAACCCAAATCAATGTGCTCGACCTCGACATTATAAGTTCATGATGTATACTAAAAAAATGATGATTATGAATAAGATGGATTGAACCATTATAAATTGATGATAGTGTACTAGGAAAATAATACTACGGAAGAAATAATAGATTTTCAAATGAAATCCATGACTAATATCAAATTCACAAGCACCAAATTTTTGTTGTACCCAAAAATAGATTTTTGTTAAATAATTAGTGGAAAAAATGATTCTGGTGATGCATTCGTAATGCCGAGCAAAGGAGAAAGAGGGATTCGACCCTTTTGATAGTTCTTTGAACTGATAAATATGATATACCAATGGTAAATTCGATATATCATACTTTATATTTGATATATTAAACAACTTATATACCAAATATAAAATTTGACATGTATAACAAATATACTACTAATATGAATGCTAATGTACTAATAAGGATAAAATTGGAATAATAAAAAGCAAAAAAACAGCTTTTATATATATATATATATATATATATATATATGCTATTTTTGAAAGATCATTGCTAAATTTAAGAATTTGTTTTGTTTTTTGTTTTTTTTTTTCTTGCAACTTCCCCAATAATAAAACCTTCATTTTCTTTCAATCTAAAGTTGCAAAACATTAACGAGATGCTCAAACTAGCCTACCTAAGAATCCGTTCAAATCTTCCTTGATGACATTCTTAAAGACCACCTCTAAGAAAGCCACAAAAAAACCTTTGACAAAAAAATTGTCAGAAAAGATCTTTAGAACATCTTCATGCATAGTCTCTAGTGTTTTGCATCATGTAAGTAATGTATTAGTGCCCATCTCCTTAGATATTTCATCCGACTACAAACGAGCATCTTAAGATGACCCTACTAAACTTCTACAAATTATTTGCCCATCTCCTTGCATATTCCATCTGAATAGCCATCTATCAGTTTGTGATTCCGATTCAAATGAAGACTTTAATTTGCTATAGGCTTGGATTAATAATGCAAGTGAACTGGGCATCCCAAATTATGAGACAAGGATATGCCATAAATCTAATAATTTCTCGAGAAAGAAAAGAAAAACTAAGCATGTCATGGACACTGGTCCAGGGTATACAAATCATGAATGAAAGTATATCATCTAAACGTTTAAGTAACTTATCTGGCTGTTACTAAGAATTATTGAGTTTTCTTAGAATTCTTGATTTTGGATGGGTCAACATTATCATTCCCTGCAACACTAGAACTTTCGGCCATTTTGAGTCCACTAGAGTACTTCTTAATCCTCCAGGAAATTAGAATGCTTGACCCGATACCAAGTATGGGGAAAATGTATGACCATATCTGAGATTTCTGAGAGCCCGACGCTGAAGCAACCGCAGCACCGGCAAGACTGCCAATCGATGTGTTCTGAAGTATCATTGGCATGCATCCAATTACAGTTGGCAGAAGAAAATCAAGAAAGAAACCAACTTTGGTTGCAGCAAGAGCATAATTTATAACGTATGAGGGAATCGGTGAAAAGCGAGCAAGAAGGACAAATTTCCAACCATCTTGCTCTACTCCTCTAGAAAGAAGATGGAAATATTTATTCCTCTGAGCCCACTCCATGGCTGAACTTGACTTCCTAAAAAGTAACCTGAACAAAAGATGACCTTGGATTGAGATTGAGAAGAGGGATGGAGAATAGAAATTCATAAGAACCAACAATGAGACTCTTCAAACATTTCAAGAGAGAATATTATATTGAAATGCTAAATAAGCAATTGAATAAAGCCCGCCAGTTAACATGTTGACTGTCTCAGAAAGATGACATTTTTCTAGATGGGGGAACAACTTGTAAATAAAGTAAATTAGAAAAACGTAAAGCAATTCATTTGTCAAACTCACTATGTAATTATGTTTTTTCATCACAGGATAAAATTCCATTGGCAATTACATTTTATCAGTACTAAATGGCTTCTTCCGCTCATTGATGATATCGATAACTAAAGAAATGAAGAATCGTACGATCACTATTTGTTTTCCGCTACAGTTGAAAACGAGTGCCTTTTCTTCCGTCAAGGTAGCCTGTATATGAACACCCGTTTGCAGGTAAAGAAGCCACTGCTCACTTGCATCCATTCAAGGATGATAGCCTCAGAAAGCTCATCCATGGAGGGGGTCTGGTATTTTTTTTTTTTTTTTTAAAGATCATTGGATCCTCTACCTGTAAATCTGTGTTTTCAGGACTCTTTCAAATGAAACAGATCCTTGGTAGCAGCTGGTATGACAAGGTTATTTCAAAATCTAAAATTCCAAGATGGGTGGAACACTAGCAACAAAACAAATTGCAGAAAATGTTTCCTAACTACACTTAGTCCACAAGTTTGACCACCACAGCACCTTTTGTAAGAGATCATCAGATGACTAGAATCACCTACAAGTTCCCTTTTTTTATTTTTTTTAATGATACAATTTCATTGATGAGTAAAATTCACAAAAAGGATTTACAATCTATAGTGTTACAATAAGCTATCCCAATTGTTTAGTAGGGATAGATATGCCTATGAAACAAAAAGATTTGAACTTTTACACCAAGAAATAGCGTAATAAATGACAAGATCAAAAGAGTGTATTGAAAGGTTGATCCTTTTCCATGAAGACTCTTTGGTTTCTTTCCTTCCATAAAACCCAAAAGAAAGCATGAGATAAATGAAGCCACAAAAAAAACTGTCATTCTTGAACAGGTTACCCAAGAGAATGGAGCTAAGATGAGTAGTAACATATCTAGAAAGCACCAAGGACCATCCAAAAGTACCACAAAGTTTACTCCAAAAATTCCAGGCAAAAGAGCAACGGAGGAAAAGGTGATTTTGTGTTTCATCATTTGTTCTACACACAGGACACCACCCCAGAGATAAGGTCAAATTCAGCATTCTTTTTTAAAGGGCATTTTTAGTGTTTATAGCCTTATGAGCCAGTTCCCATAGGAAAAACTCGATCTTCTTTGGGTACCTCTAGGCTCTAGCCAAAGACGTCTCCAAAATATTGATTCTATCACCCATATCAACCAAGAAAGATTTAGAAGATGTCCATCTAGATTGAGATCATGTCATTTCCAGGCATCATCCAATTGAAAGAGGGAGATCGGTGCTAAGACCATGCTGAGATCAGCCCATTCCATAGCCTCCTCGCCTTTCAAATTCTTCACAGGATTAAGGTCCCAAAAGCTGCGATTAACATTCAAGTCTTTTTCACAAAGGATGTTTTCCGACTAGTTAATCTGTAAAACAGGGGGAAACTCATGGACAAGGGTTGTCTGGTTACCCAAGGATCGGTCCAGAATCACCTATAATTTTATGGCTCTTTTCCAGCTAGAAGATGGGGAAAGTTGTTAAATCAGTTTAACCTTTGTTGGTACTTCCCTAAAATAAAGTGGTAACTTTAATTCAACTTCTTCAATGGCCATCACCATCCCTTTAGAGGCCAATCAAAGATTCTTTGGTACAATGCTATCATGTGTTACCTTGAATGTAGTGGTTTAAAAGAAATCATCAAAAGGTGTTTAAAGATATGATATTTGTCAAGACTTGAGGACCTAGTTATATCCTTTTCCCCTAATTGGTGCACTTTCTCCAAAGAACTTTCTAACTCCAACGTCTTGATGGTCTATGCCAATTGGGGTTAAAGAGAATTTCTCATCACCCCTTTTGTCACTTTGTTTGGTTGATACAGTCTGAGTCAACAATTCCCATCAAAACTATAATAATGAATCGTTTCTGTCTCTGTTCCCAAACATCTGAAAACTATTAAGTCGTGACACCTGAGTTCTCTTACTCCTCCACTTCCAGCGTCATTTACAAAATCTCTGCCTTCTTTATACACTAACCCAAACATCTTCAAAAAGGGTACAACGCATAGTAAGCACCACTGTTCTTTCAACAATGTCCAACAGAAGAAATTCAACAGGGCTTCTATCATTTCACTTATCTACACAGACTAAGGACGTAATAATTCAACTTCTGTCTTCAAAGTACAGCATCAGGGCAAAATAATCCATCTCAAGCCGTCCAACATAGAATTAAAATCCCCAAAATGTGAATAACAAAACTGCCCAATCATCAAACATATCTTAAACTACAGCAAGAAAATTTCAAACCTAATTCTATACAACGAGAAGATGATTCATATCTACACATCATAAGCCTTGCACAAACTCAGAATCAAATATATATTTTAGAAAAAAATATAATGACAACAAGAAATTTAAGATCAAACCTGCCGATCCAGAAGGAGAGGGAAGCCCCAAGAACCTTGGCAGAGAAAACGCAAATCACGGCAGGGAAGAAACCGAAGAGCAAAGAAGCAGTGGCTTCGAAGAAGACGGCGTAAGGCAAACAGAGAGCAAGCGTGAAGGTATGGATGCCGACATACGCAGGCATGGCCCATACCCCCAATCGATCAGACCATTGGCTGAACACCTTGAGAGACGCTTCTTTGTCAATTTCCCATCCGTATCGCTTCCCCAATTCTCTCAGAATGGCCACCGCCGCCACTACAGCGGCTAATTTGGACCACCGTCCCCACCCAGCTCCCATCAAGCTCTCGAGATTTGATTATGATTGAAACCGTCCGGCGCCGAGACTACCACCGACCGTCTAACAGATTCATACGGTATAATGGAAATGTGAAATATGCACTGTGGAGATTGCGGATCGGCGGTCCCACTGCCCATGACCCCTCTTATATACTCTTTAAAAATGAAAATCACGATAAAATAAAATCACATGTGTCCTTGTAACAATTTAGGCCAACTTTATCAAATCGTAATGAACATTGGTATAATTGTAATAAAATTTCATTGATGGATAACTTGTAATGAGCTTGAATCACAAACATAATTGTTACCATGTAAAGATGTCAAAATTGATAACTTTTCATTTGTAACAGTAACAATAATAGTAGTCGTAACGATAACTATAGCGGTAATGGTAACGATATGTCGTAATTCTCATATGGAATCGGATTGAGTACTCTTTATTCATCAATCACATTATATTATTTCATTATAAATTTGGATGTGGGGTTCATGTGTTAGTACACAAATAAACAATACCAAAAGTAATCACATGGGGGTCACTTTTTTTATTCTCATTGATCTATTATGTTTTCGGTGGGGTAAACGTGGCCTTAGTACATAAGCTTAGTAATAATTTAATGCTTGTAGTGAAGGTTTAAAATGTCAATAGTGATATCCTAAAAAAATAAATGGAAATAACGATGGAAATATTGTGATTTTAAGGGATGTTTGAGGCATTGATTTGGATTGAGTTGAATTGAGTTAAAAACTTAACAAAATGTTTAGTCCACCAACTTCACTAATCAATGTTAAATAACTCAACTCCACCAACTTCTACAATGTACACTATCGATGTTTGCACATTTATCGAAAAACTTTATCTTCACTTCTTTCTCTCTCCCTCCCTACAATGCTTCCAATGACTCTACCCGTCGACCACCATTGACGGCTAACTCTAGCAACAATCATCGCTGGCTACATGCTCCAAAGACCATCTCCTATGGCCAACTCTGGAGATCAATTCTGATGCGCAACTCTAGTAATAACTACCATTGGTGACAGCTTTGATGACCACCTTCGGCGATCAAACTTCGGCCACCACCACCAGTAATGTTCAACTTCACGAACTACCACCCCCAATTGCTAATTTAGACAATTACCTTCAATGACCAACTTTGACACCAACTCCATCGATCATCTCTAATGACTAACTCTAACGACCAATAACCTTTTTTCCCAATAGAAAAAAAAACTTAGATGTATCATGGTTTTTTTTTTTTTTTTTTTTTTTTGTGCAACCTACCAAATTGCTTAAACACAATTTGTCACATAAAATTTTTTTTGTTTAAAAGTATTTTTGAGTTCTTTTCTTATATATATATAATTTAGCGTATGTCATACACACACACATAATTTGAGTATTTGTTGGGCTTTATATACAATTTGCAGGTCCAAATTCTAAAGAAAACAGCCCAAATGAAAGATGGATAGTTGTTAAAGGAAATCTAAATAGAGATTTCCATAAGTAGAAGCAAGATCTTTCCAAGGCCATTGTGCAAGAATAAATGCATTCACAAACATACAAGAATAGTTATGCATTATAAAGAAAATTACAATATACTTTCTTAACTAAATACAATAGGAATTGAGAGACATACCTTTGAAAAACTCTTCTTTTGGAAGTCTCTCGCTCTCGTGAGCAATTGCACAACAATATCTCACTCTTGTGAATAATCGAACAGCAACTTACAATCGTCTAGCAATCACGAACTGTCTGATCCATGAACCCTCGACACAACCACTTAGCAACCTTGATATTCTTGGAGTGAAAATCCAAGAGGTGTGGGCTTTGTGAGAATTTCGTAGAGGGAAGGAGGAAGAAAATGATCGAACTACACAATCAAGTAAGTGGGAGAGAGATTTTGTTTATCGCATAGACTGAGAGTACTTGATCGTTTAGTAATCTCTCGCTCTCGTGAGAATTGTCTAGCCCTCACTCTCATGAGAATCGTCTAGGAAATCTTTTAGTCTCTCACTCAATCGTTTACACGATCATCTAGCAAATCTCGCTCAATCATTTACACGATCGTCTAGCAAATCTCACTCAATCGTTTACACAATCGTCTGGCAAATCTCGCTCAATAGTTTAGTCTCTTGTGAGGGCTATCGTATAGTCTCTCGTGAGCAAACGATTAGTGAAGAAATTAATGAAGCAATCGTTCATAAAATGAAAACTCTTTTCATTTTATCTTCAGTTATTCAAAACTGAAATTAACCTCCCACTTGCACAGTTAATGGAGAAAATGACCAACTAAACAATTATCTCATAATTATTTTTATTATAAATAAATATAATAACTAACTTATCATATTATATTTATAACCTATAGTTTTAATATCACGTCATATGTAATATTTAAACCATAGTTCTTTTCTCCTTTATTTAATATTAATCATATTTATATCAATTCCTCCAATTAATATATCTAATCAAATCAATTATATCACAGATAATTGAAACAATTTAATTATATCATATATAATTAAATTCCCTTTTGTTAATTTGAACCCTTCAAACTAACCCAAAAACTTATTCTCAACTTGAATCCATTGAGCTACCAAGGGGACCTTATGGGCCTGTAGGTTGAAGTCCCAATGGTATGTGAATAACTAACTAAACTCTTTAATCACGGTATCCACCATTCGTTAACTGTCGCGCACTCCACTAAAGACTGACAACTGCACTTTTCGCACTATAGATATATTTCTGTGTCCATATGACTAATCAACAGTACGATGACCCTTCACAAATCGCTCGTAAGTATAGCTTGACCAATTTACCGTTTTGCCCTTATAATTACATCTAACTTCTTAAGTATCACCGATTCCTCTAATGAACAATAAGTCATAGTCCTACTATGACTGAGTCATCTCTTCTAAAGAGAGAGTGTGGCCACTATGTTCAAGACCTAGAATCAGCCCTTAACGGAGCAATTTATCTATGCTTCAGGGAAGGAGTGAATTCCGTCTTGTGTAGCTGAGTTTCCAGCTCTCCAATTAGATGAATCCCCAAAAAGGTAGGCTTGTTAAGTTGGAAATTTGGCCACTCTCACCCATACTAATCAAAAGACCGCTCTCATAGGCAGGAGTTCCCAACTCACTCAGGATTAAGGTCATGTCACCAATGGTTATTTTAGTTAAATGTAAGTCTCAATTATCAACGGCGTTATAGAAAAATACTAATAATCTCGTGGTTCGGTCTTATACAAACTCTTTGTATAGGATACACCCGCTCTCATATCTCTACATGAATGGTTAGGATCAGACCATTTGTAGCACTTTACAACACTTGTAATATCTACAAAGCAGGTCGTATCCGTAGTGTCACTAGGATAAGGTATCCCTCATTTATCCTTATACTATAGACCATTTAGGTTATTACTTAAGGCATGATTCACTTGTATGTCTCACATACATACTTAAGTTACATAAAATAACCACGGATCTTAGTTTATTGAATTTGAGTAAATGCATATAAAATATCATTTATTTTATTAATAACAATGTGTACAAAATATTTACAAACTACGAGACCACGGGTAGAATTAGGACATCAATCCCAATAGTTGTTGTGTGTGGAAAGAAGAAAGCCACGTCGTAGTTGAGAGGAAAACAACATGAGAGGTAATTTCCTTTGTAGTTTCAAAGGAATTCTTTTGCTTTTGAAATCAGAACAAAAATCTCTCTCTCTCTAAACTCTGATTTTCTCTCAAACACTCTCTAACTCTTTAAGTTGTTTCTATGACAATTTTGCAAGGTGAAGAAGAACTCGAGCATGCACATAACGAAACAGAAGGAGAAGAAGAAGAAGGACAAAACGATGTACGTGGTTCGACAAACAAAGGCCTATATCCACGAGAAGGATTTGCTTTTTCACTTAGAAAACTACAAAGATGGAATATGAGTATTTTTTTTTTCTTTTTACAAATTTTACTGTTTACTCTTTTTTTTTTTTTTTTCAAAATGGCTCTTTTATAGTGTAGAACTGTTACAATAGAGTTAGTTACAAGAAAAAGCCGCTGGAAATCAAATTCTCTTTAAATCTCCACCATGATTCCAACGCATGCATCCTTCTTCCTTCCAGATCTGATTTGGTTTCAACCTTTTTTAGGTAAATCGAAGTCGATTAGCTCAAGACATTTAAGGAGCTTGAGCTTTGAGGTTGCCTTCGTTAGCATGTTGGCTACATTCTCAGAGGTATGAACCTTTAAAACATCTATTTCTCCCTTTTTAACTTTATCTCAAACAAAATGGAATTTCACATCAATATGCTTTGTTCTGCTGTGGTATTGTGGATTTTCAGAAAGATGAATGACACTTTGTGAAGGGATTGAATCTCATGCGGAAGTGTTTAATCGCTTTTTGCCCAATTTTGTTACAAGAAATTTATGCAGAACACAAAATTAAGAACAAGTTAACCATACTTTTCCATGTTAGAAAATGTAATTACCTTTCTAGATCAAAACTTGAATTCTTCTCCGAATCTTCTAAATGGCAAACACTTCACAATCAACGCGGGAACAAAACCAAACACTCTCTAACTCTTTAAGTATTTTTTAATCTTTCTCTATTATCTTCATTACGTCTATTACATTATTTTTCTTTTTTAAATTTAAAATATTATAAATTAAAACATACCCGCCTAAATTTAATATGTTCATTTCTCTAAAGTTGTAATTTTGCCAAAAAAAAAAAAACTGTTAAAAAATGTAAAAATCATATTAGAAAAATGAATCAAAGACATAATATTGAGTCAAATTTATTAATTAGTCTATTTTGGTTAGCTTTTCTTGAAGCTAATATTTTCTTAAATAGTAATATTGAAATCGTTTTAACCATATGGCACGTGTATTAGTTAAATAAAGGTAGGTAAAGTTTAATAATAATTTTGAAGATAATTAGTAAATAAGTAAAGTTAACATAGCAAGCAAAAAAAATAAATAAATAAACGATAGATAACATTTTCTTCATGATTTGATTTCATATTGGATATATTTGTATAAATAGCTATATATTTTGTTTGCGTTCGGATGTCATCTACACTGGACTTCGTTGTGGGTGTCTCATGGCCTTGACCTCTGTTTGCTTTTCTCAGACTAGTCTCTATATTCTCCAAGCTGATTTGTGAAAGAGATCCTTACACCAGTGTGGTATCGAGCCTACTGCACTTCGATGTTTAGGTTAGTATAAGGGGTAGCTAATTCAGCTAAGCACGAAAAGAAGTAAGATTGGGTCCCTCTTTTAAAGATTACTTACTATCTCCTTTAGGGTGGTCGAGTGAGACTATTTATAAGCCAGTCCTCTAAGACACATCTACGGTACATGTGACAACAACAATGTCAAGGATTTTTTTGGCACTCAAGGTTGTAGGGTATCAGTCTGGACCCAACTCGATTATTTTCCAGGCATTTTGGCTAGTCGGTCGAACCTCGAGGTACTAACATTTTCCTTTTGGGGCGTGTGCTCCCCTATGCCATTTCCCAATATCCTTTGGGCTTGGGTTCACCTGTAGGCTTTCGATCTTGCCTTGGACAACTCTCAACATATAAATTTGTTCACACCTTGATAAATATTTCAAAAACATTTTTATGAACAATCAAATATTTATTCTATAAAATGACTCTTATAAAAAAAAATAGTGAATAAAATATATGAGAAAATATTTTAAATGGTAAAACTGTTGAAAATATTTTTAAATATAGCAAAATGCCAATAGACATATCAATGATTGATGATAGTAGTCTATCAACATCTATCACTAATAGACAGTGACATTTTGCTGTATTTGTAAATATTTTGACTATAACCCCAAATGTTTTAGAAATATGTTATTTATTATACATTACTTTAATATAGTTTAACATGTCGGTTTTACTACTTTAATTATATCATTAATTTATAAATTATGAAGCACTTGCAAAAAGCGGTAAAATAAAGTATATTAATTAGGCTTGTAGCCTACATATTTGTGAAGGAATCAAATTTCACAATGAAAGCACGTGAATGCGCGTCCTATCGAAATTCGTTTTAGAAATCATGATAAACAGAGAAACATATAGAACACAGGATAAACATAAACTCATAAGTATGTTATTTAGGGGAAGAAGAAGACTTATCCTTGAAGACCTTCTTCAATGTTTCCTTCTCCATGTCACAAACACTTCGTACCATGAACATCTCCCTCGAATTTCTCTACACAAACTCCAATAGGACACTACCACTGGGCTTTTCTTACTATTCTCCTACAAGAATCGAGATAGTGGAATCTCTACATTGGAGAAGGGAAGAATGATTTTTTGCAGAAGAATTTTCTATAAAAATCCTTTTGAGAGAGAGAAAATTTGTATTGTAAGGAGGAAATTGTGAGATTCATCTTCATTCTTTAAACACGTAGATCCATTTTATGAAAAAAGTGAAAGAGGAGATAACTCCCCTTAATCTCACGTTAACTCCCTTGCTAACGGTAGGGGAGTTAACTTTTATATTTAATTTAATATTAAATTAAATCTTATTTTATTTTATTTAATTTAATAAATATTAATTAATCTCACTTAATTAAATATCATATATTTAATTAATGTCACATTTAAATCATATACTATAGTTTTAATATGAATTTCATTCACATATTCGCATTAAACTTAACTTATAATTTTAATATGAATCTCATTCATATTAAATGTAACTTATAATTATAAGTTTGAATCTTATTCAAATACATTATTCTCTCATATAACCTATAGTTTTAATATAAATCATACTCATTAATTTAATTTATTGTTTTATATGAATCTCATTCATATAAATAATATTTGAATCTTATTCAAATATTTATCCTTCTAATATAATAAAGTATAATTTTGAATTTTATTTAAAATTAATGTATCTATATACATTATATTAATTGTATCTTATATAAGTAATTCCTTTATTTGATTTGAATAATTTAAATTAATCCAAAATGGATTGATTCTTGTTTTACAATTAGTGAGCTAGCAATGTGGTATTATGGACCTACAAATTTGAAGCTCTACTGATACGAGATTAATTAATTAAACTATTTACCAAAGTAATCAACATTCATTAACTGCAGATTACTCAACTAAAGACCCACAACTGCATTCTTCACACTGTAGATATATTTCGGTGTCCATTGATATAACTAATCTACAGAATCTATAGTAAGTCAAACATTCATGAATCGCTTGTAATTACAATTGAGTCAGACTACTATTTTACCTTTGTAGATACATCTAACTCCTTAAGTCCCACTGAGCATAATTTAGTAATAACCTAAGCCTTAAATATAATATTATATTTAAATATGATGCATGATTATGCTTAATCTATGGTGGGATTTTAAACTATATGACATATAATATGCAACATATAATTAATATAATTTAAACATAAATCTAATGCACATTAAACTATATTATACAACATTAATAGATCGATATTTGGCACCCTAAACAAAAAATTAAGGCCCTATTTGATAACCATTTGGTTTTTGTTTTTGTTTTTGAAAATTAAGCCTATTTCATCCCCATGTCTTATAATGATTTGCATCTTTCTTAAATACAATGGTTGAATTCTTAGTCAAATTCTAAATTTCAAAAATAATTTTTTGAAAGTTACATTTTTTTAGTTTTTGTGGCTTGGTTTTTTAAACAATTAGTAAAAAATAGATAACAAATCAAGAAATTTGGAGGTGGAAATAGTGTCCATAGGCTTATTTTTAAAAAAAAAAAAAAAAAAAGCAAAAAACAAAATGGTTACTAAACGGGACTTAAATTAATATAATCAAATTATATTAATTTAATCACAAAACAAAAATAACAAGAAAAACAAAGGAAATACACGTCGAGTCGTTTGAACCCATGACCTTTGATACATGAGTCTCACACCCTCCAGGTTTGGAGCACCATAACGTTGTAGCCTAGCGTCGCGATGTCGCGAAAAGAGAGAAAAAAAAAAAACTTCAGTTCTGCCTCACACCGGAGCATTACAGTGTTGGTCTCACATCAGTGCATCGCGATGCTAGGCCACAGCACCACGACACTATTTCCAGAGTGCACAAAAACTTTCGATTTTCTGAAATTTTTTCTTTGTTCTTCGGTTCTCTTTATGGAAAAACAACATCACGAACGACCAAGACTTTAAAATTATAGACTCGATAGCAAAAATTAAATGCCAAAAATACTAGGCTCATACAAGTTGATTAAATCAAATAGCAATTTGAAATCCAAATGCCAAATATCGAAACCATTTACTATGCAATTCTCAAATTATAAATTCACAGCATTCATCACATGAACACAAAATTTGAAACCCATCAAAATCAATTTGGATTTCTCAAAACCAAAATACTAATAGAAGAGATTGAATCCCAATGTGAAATCGTTTTATCGCTTTTGTCTTTGAATTGGGATGGGAAAATACAGAATTAATTCACATAAAAATAAAGGTTAAGCTTGCAATTAGGAAATTGAGAAAAAAATACCTTTTCGAAGAACGAATCTTCACGAATTCCTCAAGCCTTCCCCTATGTGAAAAATCCCAAGATCATGAACAGACACCACCAGTTGGCTACCCCACTATATCTCAAGGTAAGGATCAAGGATTGTGGAATCATTTCCTTTTGCAGGAAATTGAAGAATTTGTGGGAGGGATTTAGAGAGAATTAACAGAAAAGGAAAATTCAATTTTTTGAACATTTTTTTGTATAAAGTTCTATAATGTGTTCCGTATCAATATATATATATATATATATATATATATATATATATATATATATAAACCAATATTACATGAGGGGAGTTATCCTATCACTCCACTCTCCACTCTCGTGCAAACGGAGTTATTTCCCTTTTTCTTTAAATTTAAATTATTACTATTTATTTAAATAATTTAAATAAATATATATATTAAATCATATTATATATATATATATATAATTATTTAATTAATTAATTTTAAATATCACATATTTATTCAATTATGCATTTAAATCATATTAAAATACATATCTCTTTTTTAACCTGTAGTTTTAATATGAATCTCATTCACATTAATTTTACTCTATAGTTTTAATATGAATCCAATTCATATTAAATTAATATTTAAATATTATTCTCTCATTATATAGTTTTAATTATAAATTATATTGGTAATTAACTATATACTGTAATGTATTAATATATATGATACTTTATATTAATCATATTAATATAAAATTTCCTTAAATAATTTGAACAATCCAAATTATTCCAAAGAATAACTGATCTTGTTTTATCCTTAGTGAGCTAGCGGTGGGACTTAATGGACCTACAGATTAAAAGCTCCAATAATTCAAGACTAAATTAATTAAACTCATTAATTAAATTATTCAACACTCATTAACTGTGGATCACTCTACTAAAGATCCACAGCTGCACTCTTCGCACTATAGATATATTTCTGTCTCCATGGATATAACCAGTCATCAATAAATCGACCATTCACAAATTTCTCGTAATTATAGTTGAGTCAAATTACCATTTTACCCATGTAGTTACTCATTTCTCCTTAAGTCTCGTGGATCCCCTAATGAAAAACCTATTTATGGTCTTACTATAAACAAATCATTCTCGAGCTAATGAGAGGGATCTATTATGATTCTTAATTATCCATCATTATGTTGTTCCTAAGGACTAGCAAAATCGAAATAGTGAAATTCTTAGGTCATCTCAATGGGTTCAGAAACCACACGTTTCTCCAGATCATCATAGAGTACTTCCACATATCCACTTAGAGCAAGGTCTTTTCATAATAGATGACCCTCGAAACCATAATCTGTTGATATATGCTGTAGATCTGGATGATAGATGGAAGAAACACAGGCCCCTTGTTCAAGACCTGAAGTCAGCACTTAAGAGAGCAATTCATCTACTTTCCCTGAAAGCGGAAGAAGTGAATTCCATCTTGTGGAGCTATATTCCCAGCTTTCTACTTGGATAAATCCCCAAAATAGTAGGTTTGTTGAGTCGGCGACTAAGACCACTCTTACCCATACAAATCAAAGGATTGCTCTCATAGATAGGAGTTTATAACTCACTCAAGATTGAGATTGAGTTACCTATGGTCATCCTATGAAATATTAGTCTCTTCAATTAACAGTATTATAGAGAGAGATTAATCATTTCTTGATCTGGTCTTATACAAACTTTTTGTACAAGATACCTCACTTACATATCTCTAAACTTGGATCAAATCGTTTCGTTTGTAACACTTACAACTCTGGTAATATTTACAAAGTGGATCGTATTCGCAATGTTATCAAGATAAGGCACCTAACATTATCCTTTTACTGCACACCTTTTAGGTTATTACTTGAATACGATTCACTTGTATTTCTACTACATGCTGTTCAAGCTACATTAAATAATCTGAGATTTTAGTTTATTGGATTGAGTTAATGCAATCTAAATGTCAAATAAAATACTTCTTATTTTATTAAATAAATAACCAATATTTACAAAATACAAACTACGAGACCCATACGATTTAGGACCCTGATCTCAATAATCTCCCACTTGTCCTAAAACTAGTGGGGTATATAATACAAATACAATTATAAAGTAAAGTACACAATATAATAAATTAAGGCATATTATATACCTATAATACTTCCACTTGGCCTGACAAAGATGACACATATCCCATAGATCCAGACTCTCCAGGTGACCTTCATATATTTTAGCCATGAGAGCCTTCGTAAATGGATCAGTAATATTGTGCTTCGGAGCGATCTCCGTGACAATCACATTTTCCTATTGCATAATCTCCCGAATGAAATGAAACTTATGTTCGATGTGCTTCTTCATTTATGGGTTCAAGGCTCTTTGGAGTTCGCCACAACACCACTATCATCACAATAAAGGGTGATGGGCATTGACATATTTGGAACAACTTCCAAGTCTATCAAAAAGTTCCTGAGCCAGACAGCTTCTTTAGCGGCTTCACAAGCAGCTACATATTCTGCCTCCATGGTAGAATCAACATTACAACTTTGTTTGATGTTACGACGTTACAAAGAGAGATTGAGTATTTTGCAGTTCGGTCCTATACCATCTCATTGTATGACACCCCCACTCGCATGTTTTCACATAAATGATTATGATCAAATGGTTTGTAACACCTTACAACTTTTGTAACAATTACAAAGTGAGTCATATCTGTAGTGTCATCAAGATAAGACACCCAATCTTATCCATATACTATAGACCATTTAGGTTATTACTTAAACACAATCCACTTGTATGTTAACCACATACATATTTAAGTTACATAAAATAACCTTGGATCTTTCTTTAATGGATAATTATATATGTATATATATATATAAAAGAATCAACCATTATTTCAAATAACATATAACTACGAGACTTTAGGGCATACATCCCAACAGTTTGTTATTTGCAAAAATGACAAAAACGAAGTTCAATCCTCATATAAAAGATGCAAAATGTCTTCATTATTGAAATAAACTGATATACTTGACTGATATACTTAATATATACTTGATATATACTTGATATATACTTGATATGATGTGCTTGACTGGTATACTTGATATACTTATTAATCATGCACTCATTTATACTACTGATAAATTTAATAGACTTGACTGATATACTTGATTGATAAGTTGCTAATAAATTTGCCAATCATTCACTCTTTTATACTACTGATAAACTTGATACGCGTGACTGATATACTTGACAATGATGTACTTGATTGATAAGCTTATAATAAATTTGTCAATCATTCACTCGTTTATACTGTTGATAAACTTGATACACTTGACTGCTATACTTGATAATGATACACTTGACCGATATACATCGATAAACTTGATAATGATGCACTCCTTTATATTATTGATATACTTGACTGAGTGATATGCTTTATAATGATACACTTAGATTTTTTTTTTTTAAAAAAAAACTTGAACTTCTTTTTCTTCATATGCAACAACCTCCCCCCCCAACTCCCAATATCTCTCTTTCACTAATCAGCACTGTTCCACACCATTTTCCGCTACCCTCCACCACTTAACTCTGTCGATCACCGTATGTTCGGTCACTGGTCGTAAGTGGTTACTTTTTGCTCTATCTATCTATCTTTCTATTATTTAACAAAGCCTTGAGAAAAGAAGTTTGATCCATGGTGTTTTAAAATAGTTAGTGGTGATTATGGTCCACTAAAGTTCAGCGATAGCTCCAACATAGGTCCTAAGGATACCATGAGTTTTAGAAGATTGAGAAGTTGAAAACTATAAGTACAACAATACGAGTAAGTTTGGCTAAGAATGTTCCCCACAAATATGCATAAAACTTTGACCATGAAAAACCCTAAGAAAAGCTAGAATTGTTGTCGTAGAACAAAAAAAGTAAACTAATTGTACCTAAGTGTTCTATAATATGATATTAAATTTTCCTTCACCCATAAAGTTTACACTTTTAGGTCAATCAGTGATTTAATACTAAGGGTTAAAAGAGTCATTTAACACCTTATAATTCAAGGATGGGACGAAGTCCCAAAACTATTAAAATATTCTTAATAATTTAGGGCCTGTTTGGTAGGTAATCTCAAAACATAAATTTGAACACAAGGGATTCAATGAAAACAAAATTGTATTGCATGTTTTCATATATTTGTTTGGTAGAAGATTTAGAAATTAAGTTTCAATTTAAATAAATTTTCAAAATGTGATTGAAAATATATTTAGTTATTCACTAAATACTAGGTTGAATATAAATCATTACTCATTAATTTTTGAACTTGTTTTATGTTAAAATTTTTGTATAATTACGATTTTGTAATATCATATAATATATAATATAATATATATTTTAAAGTTAACAAAAATAATTGAATTTATAATATGAAATAGTATAATTGTTATTGTTTTTATTGTTTTTAATGTAATTATACATTTTAAAATTTTGAATTCAAAATCTGGATACAGTGAAAACATAAAAAAGTTATTTTCATAATTTACATTGTTTGGATTACAGAATCCGAAAACAGTTTTCAAAAACAGAATCTAGACTTCCAACCAAATACATAATCGCTGAACTCAATGAATCTGAAAACATAAAACAGAATATGAGTTGCCTACAAAACCGACACTTAATTTCTGAATTGGGTAGTTCATCTTTTTAACTAAGGCATTCAAGTAGTTTATCTTAATTCAACGACGCAAAAATCGGACAAAGCGTTTTCTTCCAACTTCTTATGAACATTGAAGTTGGCTTTGGTATAAAAGAAGGAGAATTTATATTTTGTTGAAGTTGCTAGTAACGTTTTGTTAATGGAAAGAAAGTTCGAAAATGAAATGGTACATGAAGATGTTAAAGTATCAATATAATTAAATTTATCTTCACCCATTAGCTAAATTTATTAGATCAATTTTGCTAAAAAAAAAAAAAAAAAAAAAACTTTTGAAGTAATAAATGATTTAACATGATATCATAATCCATCAAGCTCAAATAGATATTTGGTCCAAAAATAATAATAATAATTTGATTCAATAATGATGAAGTCAAAGAGACACCATATTGAAAAGAAATGTAGAGAATCCCATATTGAAAAAATAAAGAGACCTCACAATCTTTTATAGGAGAGATGAGTTAGTCCTCACTATCAATTGATTTTGAGATAGAATCACATGTTATAATAAGTCATGAAATCCAAATGGGTAATGTTATCATAGATAAAGATAAATGGAATACTATATCAATAAAGTTTAACGTCCACAAAATTATAGTTATGAAAAGTATTTTGGAAGCCCAAAATAATAATAATGAAAGTAGTAAAAAGTGGAGAAATTAAGGAGAGAAAGGGAAGAAATGCATGGGGTGTGGGTCAAAAGCATTGGATTTGGATTAGAAGAGAGGAGAAAAGAAAGAGAGTGGATGCCAACCCGCAATGACCGTGTCAGTCTTCCTCTACAGATACAATCCCTTCCCCTTCCACCAATCAAATCTCTCCTTTTCACTTTCTTCTTCCAATTAGGACGCCATTTTTGACATCTTTTTACTTCTACCCCTTGCCCCCATTTTTCCATCCCCCACCCCTCACGTGCGTGTTCATGTGCGCGTGTCACTCCAACCCATCAAAACACAGTGATTCCATTATTTAAACCTTTCTTTTATAAAATATATAAACAACCAAACGTCACCCTGTTTTTGGGGGGTTCATCTGATCAGATCAGATCAGAAGCTAGAAGCAAAAACCTGGCTGTTTTTTTTTTTTCTAATAAAATTGGGAAAAAGAGTGCGCGCTACGTAATATTCAAAATTTGGTCGATGGATGCGGCCGCATTTGGTGTACTACAGATCATACCATTTCATATCATCATCATCAACAACAACAAGTCTCAGTCAAACAAGCAGTCAAACTCTTCCTTTTATTTCTTTTTCTTTTTAACAGCTAAACAACAAATCCCAACTACTGTTACTTTCTCCATTTAACATTCAAAGGAGAGAGAAACATAAATAAAAAGAAAAAAGTTTTACCCGGGTCTCACGCCTCTTTCTTCTCCCTTCCTTCTAATACTTTAATTTATTCATAATCCCCTTCTCTAATCTATATCATATTTCTCCCATATAATCTCCTCTATCTTCATTACATTTCCCCCAAAATCATTTCATTCTTCTTCTCCACATCAAATATGGGGATAAAGGTGCTCAGTGTTCAAAATATGGTTTCATGGTCTTGTTTTCATTTAATGAAGAACGCAATTCCTGAACCCGCCGCTGCTAATATCAAGCTCATTAATTCCGATGGTGTTGTTAGAATCTACCACCAACCCATTTACGTTTCTGAGGTTTTGCTTGAATTTCCCAAGCATTTAGTTTGCCGATCTGATTCCTTTTACATCGGTCAGAAAATCCCTCCTCTCTCCGATCAAGATCTTCTCCAACTCGGTCATAAGTACTTTCTTCTCCCCAAGCCCTTTTTCCACTCTGTTCTTTCTTTCGTCACAATCGCTTCTTTCTTTTCCGCTTCCGCTTCCAACTCCAATAACAAGAATAGATTCGTTAACAACGCCGCCGCCTGCCACCGCCCTTTTGACCTCCAACGAACCCCTTCCGGCTGCCTCAGAATCCGAGTCTCCGATGAGTTCATTTCTCAATTACTAGAACAGGGGAATAATCCTAAACCACTCTCACACCAACAATCCGCTTCTTCATTACCGCTTGGAAAAATCTGCACTACGCCTCAGTTGGCCAAGGATTATACCCAGCTCGTTAGAACACGGCAATGGAAACCCAAGCTCGAGACCATTATAGAGACAAAGAAGAAACGGATTTCAACTTTTGGGTTGAAGAAGGCTAACCCATTTCACTCACCGCCGCTCCGATCGTCTTACCCACTTCACCATCTTCGTTCAATTCCCTTAGCTTATAAGCCTAAGATTCGAATCAAATCCCGAACTTAATCGATTCATTCATTGATTTTCTGCCCTTTTTTTTTCATCCATCGTTAATGTAGTTTAGTTTTTTGGGTAAATTAATTGTAATATTAGAGATGTGTATAAATTATATAACACAACAAATTCAGAACCAATTACTTGTTGTAATGTATATGCAGAGTTTTGTTCTTGTGGAAGACGAATTTGGGTTAATCTCATTCCTTTCTTTGGCAGATTTATGGTGTTTAATTTGGGATTAAAATTTTTATTAATTAAAACTTTTTTGAGTTTCTAGACTGGAGGTGGGGCTTTATGTTCTTCCTTTCTACAGTACACGACAAAATCTGGTGAATGAGGTTTGAATAAATGTTTGTCCTAATTCTGACTGTTCAAACTTTCTCTTTTTTCTTTTCTTTTTCCTTCTTTTGGGTTTAGGATTTTTGTAATTAAACACCACTGTTCTTCATCAATTCCCTCTATTTGGATTTAACTGCATTTAAGCTTTTACGTTTTTAATGGGTTATGTTACACTATTTTGGGAGAAAGCTCAAACTATAATTTGTTACGATTTAGTATATATGTTTTCAATGTAACAATTTAGTTTATATATTTTAGATTTTGTTGTAATTTGATCCTTATTATGAAAAAAGATTTTTAAAGAGTGTTTAAAGTGTTGAATTAAGTTGACAAGTATTGAATTATCTATTTTGAGGAATTAATAATGTAAGGTTAATTGAGCCAGAGTCTTGAACTATGTATCTTTTTTTTTTTTTTTTTTTTTTTTTTTTTTTTTTTTTTTAATGCATCATTAGTGTTGTATTTCAATTATATTTTAACCCTAACAAATTTGATTTCAATTTTTTCTACATTATTCCTTTTAATTTTCAATTTTCACTCAAATTGTAATAATTCTTTTTGGTTTAGGTTTGAGATCAGTACTATATGGCTTCAATTTGGATCGCACATTTTTTTTAGAAAATATTTGAATAAAGTTTGAAATATGTCCAAATTTTATACCAAGTAAAAATTACTCATTCAAAATTTTGTTTATATTTGGGATAGAATTTTAAGATAGATTTGGTGGAATTTGATTTGGGACGAAAATTTGATCATGCCCCAATATATATATTGATTCCAACGTTATCCAACTTATCTTTTAATTTAAATTTGATTAAATTATAATTTGAATAAAAATCTCCTAGTTTGATAAGAATTCTAAATTGGTAAATTTATTTTAAATAATTTTTATTATTTGAAAAAAGCTGTTTTTTAATATTATATATTTTTTTATTGGTGGAGTTATTGAAAACATATTGGGGAATTGAGAAAGAAAGATAAAATTTCTCGCAATTGGAGTTGGTAGGGTAAAGTTATTTAACATTGTGAAGTATATGAGCTAAGAAATTGGTTAATTTCTTCAATACACTCAAATTGGTGAGTCAAATACCTCCTTGATGCAATTTCTTAGATATAAAAATTGATAAATTGGTTAGAAACCAAATGTGTCTATAAATTTTAAATTCCAGCTACCTTTGGCAACCTCCCTTCCCCCACAGGCGAAATTCCACCACCAACTCCGTCGGCCAACTTCCGGTTGCCACTTCCGGCGATCGCCACCAGCCAACCTTGAGAAACATTAATAAAAACACTCTTAGTATATGGTAAACTAGACATTTTTTTAATTTTAATCAAAATCTCTATTTTAAAATTTTTTTAAAAATATTCTTCTAAATTTTTTTTAGTTTATTTTAAACTTAACTATATTAAAATAATTAAGATGATAAATTTAAACTAACTTAAAATTAAACTAGTGATTAAATACAAGAAAATATTTCACAAGCTGAAAAGTTATAAATCTGCATTTCATTCTCAAGCTACTTAAGATTGCATTCAAAACATAGGTTTCTTAAACCGGACTTCCAAAATTTACATTCTAAACATAGTTTTCTTAAATCCAGGTTACCTAACTCTTGCAAACTAATTCAGGCTTAACATTCTAGAAAAGAACTTTAATGTTTGTGTTTATATGGCACTAACGTTATAAAGAAATTACTAAATTTTTTACTTTGATTTCAAATACTTATCATCATTAACATTGTTTCTCAAATATTAAAGTGATACATTAGATGAAGTAAGAATAAATGCTTTATTGACACAATGTGACATAAGAAAAGAAAAGTAGGTAATTTAGATAATATGAGGCCAAAAAATTCAATGAGGTGAAAGGGCATATAGTACGTTTATAACTTTTTTTTTCTCTCAATTTACTACTTTTTCTTTTTTTTAATCTAGCTGGCTTACACTCTTTAGTGTCATTGTTACTTGTTAATCAAAATGCTATATCACATCATTTTTTTTTTACATCATCATAATAACGACGCATAAGTTTCTTAGAATTCAAAATAAAAAAGATTAAAGATTAAGAAAAAAAAGATGCATCATAAAAATGATATGATAATCAAATTTGGTCTAAAATCTATATATTACATTTTTGCGTACACATTTTTTTTTTTTTTTATCAAATTGAAGATTGTTATAACTTTTAAAATAATTACTAACGAATATGCTTCTATAAATATCAGCAGTAAAATGAAGTAAACTGATGTTTAGTAAATTTCAACTTAAACTTGAAAAAGTAAGTTACAATGTTTAATAAATAAATACCAAACATCTTATTTTAGTATAATTACTAAAGTAGACAAATATTTTTTTTAAATTTTTTTTTGTAATTTAAAATTTAAAATAATTGCTTAGAATGATATATTTTGTTTGTTATAGATTAATTTTTAAATATTACGAAAAATGGCTTTATTTTAAACAAAATAAATATGATATACTTTTTTTTTTTTTTTAAAAATAATGCATTCAATTCATGAAAATTAGAAAATAGATTTAATTAGGTGAGAAATAGATAGATATAAAAAATAAATCATATTTTTAAGAGAAATTTTCATATATAGGAAAAATGTTAAACTATTTATAGAAATAACAGAAAAAAACTATAGACATGATAGATGATAGATGTGTATCAGTTCTTATTGCTGATAGTATCAATGATAGACTTTTATTAGTTTTTATCACTGATAAATTGATAGACTTCTATCAGCCTCTATCAATAATAGACTTTTATCAATTTCAATCACGGATAGATACTGATAGACTTCTATTAGCGTCTATTAATGATATACTTGTATCAGTTTCTATCACTGATAAATGTTGATAGATTTCTATTAGCGTCTATCAGAGCTATAATTAAATTTTGCTATTTTTGTAAATATTTTTCTTATTTTTCTATTTTTGAAAATTTTTCTATTTTTAAAGTATAAAATTGAAAACTAAATATTTATTAAAAACTCTACTTGAAGAGTGTGAAAGCTAATAGGATACTAATTTTAAAATAGGCTTGGAATTAACATGGTTTTTAATTTTTTTAAGAGATTTAATTTAAATCCGTTTTACCAAATGCAAAAAATGGTTAAAATTTTTCTATAATGCTAAATCGCAAGTTGGATAGTATCTTCGGATTATTGTAAATTAAATAGAAGTAATTTAAGTCTCCGTCTTTAATAATTATTTAGTTTTGAAAAAATTAGTGTTTAGTTAAAAAAAAAAAAAAAAAAAAGATTAAGACGAATACTTTTTTCCTTTGTAATTAACAAGATAATAATTCAGGTGAGTAGAAAATTTATGAATACTCAGAAAAAAGTTAGTTGTAAGCATGATGTATTTTTCTGCCTCGTAAAAATAGAATAAATAATATTTTATTTTGGTTAATCAGCTTTATATGTTTTCTTTTACTGAAGCTTTATGTTGACTCTTCTACACGCAGCATATAAAACTTTAAATCTCTATAAAAGGCAAAGACTTGTGAGTGGGTTTTGAATAAATGTTTCTTCAATTGACCCTATTTATTTATTTATTTTGTTTTTGAAATCTTTGTTCTTAAGATTAAGGGATTTTTATTAAGAAAAATATGACCCATTCTTTGGTCCTAAAAGTTTAAATTGACCATTTTTTTAAAAAAAATTGAATACATATATAACTTTTAAGAAAATGCTGTCGGGCTAAAGTAAAGTTAGTACTTTTAATATATACGGTCAATAATATCTTCTTTTTCTTTTTACTAGTTGACCAACTAAGAAAATACCTACATTATACTTTTTCTAAATGGATCAATTACAATACTATAGGAATTTTTAAAGAAATTAGGATAATAACTTTTTTTTTTTAAACAATTTACAAAACTAGAGTTTTTTTTTTACTACATTCTAAGATACAAATTGTTTTGGGCATAAAAAATAGCAAGAAAAAAATTTCAAAATTTTTAAATTTAGTAATAATTTGTTAAAATTCGTAAATATTATAGACAAAACATGAAATCTGATTTCTTTTTTAATTAATCCAATTTTATCCTTATTATCAGTGCATCAACATGTATATCATTAATATATTTGATAGTTTTTATGTTTGGTTAATGAGTTAACTGATATAAAATATACTAGTTATACACTATTAAACATGGTTGTGGGAGATCTGATGGGTGGAAGGCACTAGAAGTTCACACTCTAAAACTAAATGTGGATGCGACCGGTAATATTCGATTGAGTGAGGTAGGGTGGGGTTTGGAGCACTATTGTGGGACTCTCAAGGGCCGGTGGTGGTGGCAGCAGCTTTAGTGTTAATGTCGACCTGAGTTTATGTCTTTGTGGCGGAAGCTTTATCTTTGCTTCATGGTTTTAAGTTGGTTGATCGTTTGGGTTGCAGAACTTCCTTTTAATTACGATGCTCACAAATTGGCGAGTTGAACTATGTCGATTGTTCTATAAGGGCTCCAAAGGGCCCTATTTATATAAGTCTATGGGTTACTCCTAATCTTGAATAACCATTTTACAAATATTTTAAATTAAATATTCAATAACATAAATATTTATCCAAATAAATCTCATATTAAATGATTTAAAGTCATTAAATCGTTTTATCTCCAGCAAAATCTTTAATTGAATCTCCTTCAAATTAAATAATTAATTATCTGAATCTAATTCAAATTAATTAATTAAATCTTAGATCCCTGACGGGTGATGTATTTATTGTACGATTTGTTGATTGACATTTTAAATATCTTAGATCCCTGAGGGTGATGTATTTATTGCACGATTTGTTGATTGACATTTTATTAAGACAAAATTTCCAACATTAAAGGGAGGAATTAAGAAGTTGGAAAAATAAATTACATGGAATGCATCGTTGTTGTCTCATTTAGATTCCTATATAGATCCATGTAAACTTGAATTTTAGAAAATAATTTATTTGCAAAATATAACAAATCAATTACCAGATGTATTTATAGATGTAAAGATAGTAACTAAGTCACATATACCAGCTGCAAATGTTCCATAGAAAATTGATATCCCAACACAACAAATTGTCACCAATGAGTCTGGAGAAGCATGGTAGACTATTAGGATTCCAAAGATAAAAATCCTCGAAAAAGAAAAATAATTAATAGTCAAGAAAACTTGGTTGAGGATGTAAATACCCATGAAGAAATTTTGACATGACTAGTGAGGAAGGTGAAGTACCTAAAGATAATAATGGGATTTCAATAAACTATGTCATGACAGAAAAAAGATGAAACCGAACTAATGTAGTTATTGACAACATTTTTGCATATAATGTTGCTCTTAATATTGTATCTGAAAGTGAGAATCATAAACCAAATCTATTGAAGAATATTGACATAGAAAATATTGGCTTAAGTAGAAAGAAACTATCGAGGCAGAATTAAACTCACTTTCAAAATGTCAGGTTTTCGGACCAGTAGTTCGAACATCAGAAGGTGTCAAATCTGTGGGATACAAATGGGTATAAGAAAATAAATAGAAATAATAAGATCACAAGATATAAAGCAAGACTAGTTGCACAAGTTTTTTCACAAAGACTTAATATTGAATATAAGGAGACATATTCTCTAGTGATGGATGCAATTATATTAAGATATTTAATTGGTTTGACTGTGTATGAAAATCTGGATACGCATCTAATGGATGTATTCACAACATATTTATATGGATCTATTAATAATTATATTTATATGTGAATCCCAGAAGGATTTAAGGTACCTAAAACATATAAATCAAATTTCCAGGAATTATATTCAGTAAAGTTACGGATATCATTATATGGATTAACACAATCAAGAAGAATGTGGTATAGTCGCCTGAGTGGGTATTTATTGAAAGAAGGATATCAAAATAATCCAATATACCCGTGTGTTTTTGTAAAGGAATCAGATTTGCTATTTATAACTGAATATATTGATGATTTAAATATAATTGGAATTCTTGAAGAGCTTTCGAAGACAATATAATATTGTAAGAAAGAATTTGAGACGAAGATCTCGGAAAAATAAAATTTTACCTTGGCTTGCAAATTGAGCATTTAACAGATGAGACATTTGTTCATCAGTCAACTTACACGGGAAAAATTTTGAAAATATTTTATATGGACAAAACACATCCATTGAACATTCCAATGAAAGTTCATTCATTAGACGTGAGGAAAGATATATTTCAACCTCAAGATGATAATAAAGAATTACTTAGTCCTGAAGTGCCATATTTTAATGCTATTAATGCACTTATGTATCTTGCTAATAATACAAGATCAGATATTGCATTTTCAGTAAATTTATTAGCCAGATATAATTCTTTTCCAACAAAAAGATATTGGAATAAAATTAAGCATATAATCCGTTATCTCCAAGCAACGATTGATATGGGTTTGTTTTATTCAAATAAATCAAAATTTGATATAGTTGGTTATCCAGATTCTGGATCCACATAAAATTAGATCTCAAGCAGGTTATCTGTTCACATGTGGAGGAACTACTATATCATGGCAATCAGTGAAACAGATCATAACAGCCACTTCTTCAAATCATGCTGAAATCCTTGCAATTCATGAGGTTAGTCGAGAATGTATATAGCTAAGATTAATGACTCAGCATATGCATTCGTGGAACATGTGGTTTGTCTTCTAGTAAAAATCATCCAACGATATTATACGAAGACAACACAACATGTATATCCCAAATCAAAGGAGGATATATTAAAGGATTGTGAAGTTCCATAGTAAAAGCGGGGATCGGTCAAATTTTTACTTCCACAGAACAATAATATTATAGTACACAATTTATACAATTAATATTTAATTTACAACATGCAAGGAAGAAGGAGGAGAAAATCTTACCTTTGAAGATACCGAAATCTTCTTCACGAATTTTCTTCTCTTCGATCACGAACAATCACGATCTAACGAACGGTAAACCGAAAGGGCACCACCATAAAATTTACCTCTGTATTCTCTTGGGATGAGAATTTCTCAGGAGTGTGTGGGCTCTGAGCTTTTGGAAAAGGGAGAGAGTTTGAGAAAGATGGAAAGAAATCTTGGGAGATTTTTTATAGATCTTAGAAAAACACAACAATCTTAGTTTTTTATGAAATCTTATGTGAGAGAACTAAGGGGAGGGAAATTATTTCCCCATTTAATTTTGAAATTTAAAAAATTAAATTTAAATTAATTTAGTTTAAATATATATATATATATATAATTAACTTATTATATATATATATATATATAATTAACTTATTATTATTTATATATATAACTATATGATATATCATATATAACACATAGTTTATAATTTTTATATTGTATCAAATACAATATAACCTATAGTTTTAATTCTCTCAATAATGCATAGTATTTAATATACATCGCATTTATACTAAATTCAATTATATGAATCTAATTCATATAATTAGTATTTGAATCATATTCAAATATTTAATTCCTCTCTAAATAAACTTTATATTATAATGTATTGAATACATTATATTAATTATATCATATATAATTAATTTAAATTGATTTTGTCACATATAATTAACTCTCTCAATTAATTTGAACAATTTAAATTAATTCAAAATTAATTCTTATAATCCCTGTTGAGTTATAGATGGACCTTATGGACTTGTAGATTGAAGTTTTAATAGTATTTGAATAATTAATTAAACTTCTTTAATTAAATTATTCAATATCTGTTAACTGTCAGTTACTCCACTAAAGACCGACAGTTACATTCTTCCCACTACAGATATATTCCTTTGTCCATTGGATATAATCAATCAACAAAGCGATGACCCTTCACAAATTGTTTGTAAGTACGGATGTACCACAATTACCGTTTTGCCCCTTTAGTTACATCTAACTCCTTAAGTACTACTGATCCCTCGAATGAACAATAAGTCATAGTCCAATTATGACCACACTTCTCTCAGGCTTAGAGAAGGTGTGGCGCCACATTGTTCAAGTCCTGAAACCAGCCCTTAAGGGAGCAATTTATCTACTTACCCAGACGTTAGTGAATGAGTGAATTCTGTCTTGTGTAGTTGTATTCCCAGCTCCCCAATCAGACGAATCTCTAAAATGGTAGGTTTATTGAGTCGGCAATCTGGCCACTCTCACCCATACAAACCAAAGGACCGCCTTCATAGGCAAGAGTTCACAACTCATTCAGGATTCAGGTCATGTCACTTATGGTCATCCTAGTGAAATATAAGTCTCTATTATGAATCGTATTATAATGAGAATAGTCATTCGTGGTCCGGTCTTATATAAACTCTTTGTATATAATACCCCTGCTCATATGTCTCCACATAAGTGATCAGGGTCAGATCATTTGTAGCACTTTATAATAATTATAACAACTACAAAACAAGTCGTATTCATGGTGTCACCAAGATAAGGTACCCAACCTTATCCATCTACTATAGACCATTTACGTTATCACTTAAACATGATCCAGCTGTATGTCTCTACATACATGTTTAAGCTACAAAAGATAACCTTGGATGTTAGTTTATTGGTTTGTGGATTAATGTAATTAAATGTCGAATAAACATCTCATATTTTATTATGTAAATAAAATGTTTATACATTACAATTACAAACTACAGAACCCAACAGATTTAGGGCATCAACCCCAACATATAGAACAAAACATATTTCACCGAAGTTTTTCTTCACTCATGATCTTGAAGAAAATGGCGACATCACTATACAACAAATTTGTTCGAAAGATAACTTGGCAGACTTATTTACAAAAGCATTACCTATTGTAACCTTTGAAAAACTAGTACACAATATTAGAATGTGGTAACTCAGAGATCTTAAGTGATATTTCTATGAAGGGGAGTAAATATACTTTCTTGGAGTATAAATTATATGAAATATGTACTTTTTTCCCTTCACTAGGATTTTTTTTTCCATTGGGGTTTTTCCTTGTATGATTTTAACAAAGAATATTTCATATACATAATGGCATCTAAGGGGGAGTACTATAAATATTATGATAATAGATGCCCATTAGATGCCCATGCTTAGTGTCCATTGACCATGTGTCATGCTCCTATTTCCCAAAGTGTTGTCCATGTGTCTCAATATTAGTGTCCATGTAATCCACCTCCTGGTTGCCAAATTGCCTATAAATAGTGACATTTGGTGAGTATTGAAAGACACACTCATTAGTCAAAGTCCATGAAAATTGGAGAAAGTGGAGAATTTAGAAAAATTTCTTATTTTATATTTTAATTTATTTTAGGGCTCTTTTCAAATATAAGAAAATGAATCAAAATATTTACAAATAATAGCAAAATATCACAGTCTATCTGTGATAGACCGCAATAGACTACTATCTGTGTTTATCATGACACATATACATATAGTAGTTTATCGTTGTCTATCGCGATATATCACAGATAGACTGTGATATTTTGTTATTACTTGTAAATACTTTTGTTACGAAATCGACAATTAAAGAACATAAAAAAGGAATGTAGAGATAGAGAAGATCGACACATAGATATACGTGGTTCACTAACGGTGTGTTAGCTACGTCCACGAGTAGAGGGAGAATAGTATTATTAGGGAGAATGTTTTGAGAAAATTATATCAAACTGCGCTTCTAGGGTTAAAGAGTCTATATAGCGCACTACTCTAAACCCTAGTCATAATCATAAATAACTACAAATAAATAAATATGCTAAATACGAATTATGAATAGGTTTTTAGATTTCAGAAAATTACAGCAAGACCCCAATACTTGGTTGTTCGAAACGCCAACAAACAAATTCAAGGTATTCCAACAACTTTTTCAGTTTTGTCATTTAAAATAATTTTCCTTCGTTTTATTTTGTTTATTTATATATTTTATTTAATTTATTTTAGTATTTATTTGTTTTATTATTATATTATATTATATTTATTTTAATATTATATTTTAATGATATCCATATTCTCATTGTGCTTCCAAAATTTGCGTATTCTCATTGTACTCTCCAAATTCGCGATAAAAACAACTTTTTAAAAAAATAAGTTTTTTAATAAATCCAAACAAACCCTAAATGTCCAACGAGCTATAAAATTTTTTGAACCAAATGTTGGTTATATATGTATTATTTATATACATATATACATATATTTTTTTGGGGTTAGATTAGGAAAGAGACAAAGTAAGAGTCAAGGGAAGTGAGCTTCTAGTACTAAGATCCCATGCATTTTAATTCCAACTTTTTATTTCATACGTTTCTTGTGGCTGTGTGTTTTCCATGCTTAACCGTGCGCCGTGGTCAACATACTTATTCTTTTATTAATCTAATGAGTAAATCATTTACTTTTATAATAATATATCGAGGACTTTGAATTTGTAAACTCTACATCAATCATCAATAATCAATATAAGTATAGCTCAACTGACGAGTTTATATTATTAATTTTGAATTTTGAGTTTTAATCATCAAACCGTATATATGATAAAAAAAAATAAAAAATCATACATAATAATTCATATAATTTATATTGACAATTCAATCTTATTTTGAACTTCAACTTTCAAGTTTGTTTCATTTTGATTTCTAGACTATTAAAATCTCTATTTTAGAGTGTGTTTGGACTAGATTTTCAATTGTTTAATTTAAAAAATAAGTCATTTTGAAAAAAATTGAATTTTTTGACAACTACTCAAAATAGCTTTTACAATATATTTTAATCCATTTTTATAAAAAAAAAAAATGTTTAAATAGAAATAAATTTTTTGAAGAATATTTTTTTTTCAAGTCAATCCAAACATGCCCTTAATCTTTTAGTTTTTAAATTTATTCTTTTTTATCCTTAAAATAATTTTAAAATATTTATTTTAGTCTTTAAACTTTTTAAAAAATAAAATTTAATTCTTCTCTTAGATTTTTTTTGAACAAATTAAACACAGTTTTCAGTATAAGCATGTTTAGAATTTGATTTCAAGTCATATAATTTTTTTTGGTTTTACAATATATGAAATTGAGAAAATCGAACCTCTTACTTTGAAGTTAGTACTACAAACACTATGCTAATTGACCTATATTCATTTTGGCCGAGTCATATAAGTTAGAGCCAAAAGTATATATTAGATAGAAAAATAATATAGCAAATTATCAAAATGATTATTTTCTTAGAAAAAAAGACTACATACTAAAATTAACCTTTTGAAAAAATATATATAGATCTAAATGAACAAATTAGTTAAGATTTTAAAAACTAAAATCAAACCAACTTCAAATTTAAAGAATTAAATGATCTATAAAACTATTTTAACTTAATGTTTGAAAACACCGCGCTAATAGAAATTCAAAATTTCATTAACATTGATATATAAAAGTATTTTAACTTACATAATTTTTTTAGTCATTGAATAAGGGGAAAAATATCTAAAATATATTTATTATTTAGTTTCGGTTGGTTTGGTTTAATACAACATGTATCCAATTAAATGTTATAAGTTAGATAAATTTAGAGGAGGAATATTAAAGATAAGGTTTTAAAGGTTGTAATTTGACCTAAGAAAGCAACCAATAGATACTTCTTCTCATCATTGTTGAAACCAAAGACAAAATTGGAGATGATTTGTAACAACTCAATAACGTGCTTTTCCTTTTGAAATTTGGTATAATATCCTTGACCTTCTAGATTGCAACTCTTATATTCAATCAAAATAATATATATTATATACTTCAAGTTCATACCCATCACCAAAATCTATGTGCTTTCATACTCATCTACCTAATAGACATCGAATTTTTAATAAACAAATTATAAATTTTTTAACTTAATTACTAATCTTAAATTGAATTCGTGAGAAACTATAGGAAGTGTTTGAGTGGGCCTGATAGCATAGTTGAAGTTTATAATTATTTTAATTCATAATTAGGTATAGTGAAAACTACTTGAAACCCTCTTTTGCTATCGTAAATATTATTTAAAAATTCTCTTTAGCTACAGTAAACCCTTCAATTAACTATGGTGGACACATAGGTAATTTTTTTTCGTGATGGAGGCTTGTATAATTCTTGTTTGGTTTTTGTATGCTTAAGTACATAGAAATATGTTGATATAAATTTGAATGATTTTTGTATTTCCACTTAATTAAAAAATAATAGAGAACCATGAAATTATAAAATAATGTTTCTTGAATAAAACCATAAAAAATGTGATTATAAAAAAGATAGGGATTTTTGAAACTAAAAAAATAAGGGAAACTATTTACACAAAATAACAAAATCTAATATTCCTTAATTGGAGTTGATAGATGCTGATAGAAGTTTATTAACATCTATAATAATAGAAACTGATAGGATCTATCATTGATACTATGTGATAGTCATTGACAGATGTTTATCAGTGTCTATCAATTTTTTTCTTTTTTGCTATTTCTATATATAGTTTGACATTATATGTGAAAATTTTCCGAAAAATTAAAAAAAAAATCAAGTTTGGCCTTTCTTTTGTATCTTTAGTATAACTATAAAAAATGAAATATAAAAAAATGTAATCAAATTCACTTCTTAAATTAAAGTATAAAAAATGCCATTAAAAAAAAAGTTTCAACTTTGACCATTTTATTAAGTTTTAGTATAGTTATTAAAAAAATGTAACCAGACTTCTTTACTAAATTAAAGTATAAAAATGTAATTAAAAATTTTGAAAAAGTTTCAACTTTCAATGTAGTTTTAGTATAGTTTCTTATATTAAAGTATAAAAAAATGTAATACAAATTCATTTCTTAAATTTAAGAATAAAAAAAGTAATTATAAAAAAAATTTGAAAAAAGTTTAAACTTTTGCATTTTTTAATTATTTTTTGTAAGCTTTAGTATAGTTTAAAAAAGGAAGTATAAAAAAATGTAATCAAATTCATTTCTTAAATTTATGTATAAAATATAAATAAAAAGTAGTTAGTAAAAAAAGTTACACTAATTACGATAATGTGCATCTTGAATACAGACTATTATAATCCAAACTATAATATAGACTATTATAATCTACAAATTATAATAATGACACTCTATAATACTATCGAACGCTCCAAGGTTAATATTTTAGTTTTGTATTTAAAGTTACAAAATTGGTTATTTTAGTTGCACGCTTTTGAAAGATAATCATTTTAATTACAATTTTTTGACTAATGGATGCAATATCTTCAATATATGTATTAAGAGTGAACTTTGAATCTCGAACTTCAAATGAGTGAAATATATATCTATTTGTTTTTGACAATATGTGAAGTAGAAGAATCAACTATCTAATTTCGAAGTTAATAGTATAAACATTATACTAATTGATGAGGTATGTTCACACCCATTACTATTCAACATAGTCCATGTTGGTGTTTATTTTTCCGACCCTATTCATTTAATATTGCTTCAATATATGGTTAGATATTATTTATGCATATTTATTGGGACTCACTTATTGCTTATTAGAATTAAAAATTTGCGCATATTGAATTTTGATATTGCTGGACTATAAATTCATGCATGCATATTATTATTGTGCTCATTTATCCCTTATTATTAGAATTAAAAATTTTAGGCATTTTGCATTGATGTTCTATTGAATGCAAATTTATTCATTCATTTATATATTGAGTTTATGGTTACTAATTTGCAGTTAGAAAAGTTATCGGTGTAATTTGGAATTATTGAACTCAATAGGTAGTAGAGTTGCTTTATATTCATTCAATTATTTGAGAGGGAGATTTTCAAAAATAGATAAATAAGAAAAAATATTTATATAAATAAAAAAATTTAATTAAGTTTTGATATGGATAAATGTTCATAGAAATCTACCAGTTTCTATCAATGATAAAAACTGATACATGTCTACTACTGATAAAAGTCTATCATTGATAGAAGCTAATGGAAGTCTATCAATATCTAATTAGTGATAGAAACGGATAGAAATCTATTATTGATCAATGATAGAAACTGAAACAAACATATCATTGATAGAGGTTGATAGAAGTTGATCAGTGTTTATCAATATTTTTTTTATTATCTTGTAAATAGTTTGACATTTTTTTTATCTATGAAAATTTCTCTTTTCGAAATATACATTTACTAGAAAACTTATTAATTGAGATTTCAATTGAAAAAGTTATTATTCGAAGAGTGTTTAGTAGTTATATTTATAAAATAAATAAATACCAATTTATATCATTAAATTTTAGGAGTTGTATATCAATTAACTCTTGAAATAATATATGTATTAGTTTAAACTATAAACATTCATAAGTATGTATCAATTTATACCGTCATATGTTCCATTTAGATAAATATCATGTAAGACTTGTAACTTTATTAATAAAATCTTTAAACCTTTATAAGTGAATTAATTTGGACTCTTAATTAAGAATTTATTTCAAAACCATGCATGCATTAATTATATCATCTATTTTGCTAATATGGCATTTGAAAAGGTCTACTCAAGTGTAAGAATTTATGTTTTCATGATTTTAAAAATAATCTTAATAAATGGCCTAAATTGATTTATCTATAAGAATTTTCAAGTCTAATTATAACTATTGTAAATCTCAACTCAAAATTTGTTTTTAAAATAGATTCACCAAATAGATATTGATCACTTACTTCCCTTATTTAATTAAATGAACTGAAAATAAGGAACACAACCTTACATGCATACTGTTGATGTAAAATTTGGGACAGGAAACATACCTGACCCTCATGTGACATCAACAGTTAATTTATAATTCAAGGAAGAGAGGACCTATAAAATAAAGAAAAAGAGCTTTGATGTCTAAATCAGTAAGAGAATGTAAAGAATAGAGAAGAAGTCGAAAGTTTAAATTACTCATATGGAGCCATGATACTCTATTTATAGGGGATTTAATCTAGGGTTTTATCTTAACCCTACCAGAGTTAAGATTTGAGTTTCCTAATCCCTAGTAAGTTAGGATCAAGTCTATTATTATCTTATATTATCTTGATTTTTTTGTTTTATTTTATTAGGCTAAAATCAACTTCTTCAACACATATCAAACAAGACCTATATATTCAAACCACAAATTTTCTGGTTCTTTAATACATATATAATATTGCTTGTTGGAATGTATTCACTTTGTCAATTTACAACTCAACATACCGCCGTATTTTGTTATAAAACTTTTCCCCCTAGGTAGACTAAATTAAGCAAATCAATATAAATAAATTCACCTAGTAATAAATAAGAAAGTAAAAAGCACAATTTCAAAAACTTATTTAATTTAAGATAAAAAAAATTGGAAATAAATATGCAAAGTTAAATTCTATCCACACAAGTAATCAGATAAAATCAGTTGGAAACGTGATATGGCTAATTAAATATATTTGTTTAAATATCGTGGCATTAACTCTTTAGGAGTTGTTTCATATTTTGTTTTAGTGGATACTTATCTCAGAGGTTATTTTTCAAGGTGCCAACTTTGCAGAACATGATCTTTTTCCTTATTTAAATTATTATGTAGAATATTTCCTTTGAGATATTTTTCTTTTTGGTAAATTGGTATTATGTGAGGATTATTTCCATCATTTCATTGGACTATTTAAGTCCAAGAAGTTCTCGAGCTAGGGTTGCAACACATTATTTTGTGAGACCGTTTATTGTGTTCTATATATAATTATTGCATTGAATTCAAGAAGAAGATTCTGTGCTTTGTTTGTGGCGACGTGTTCTCTACTTGCTCTTACAGTGAGCGTTTCATAGCAACAAAGGTTGTTTAGTCTCAGGGGGAGCCTAAGACATTATTGATCGAGAAGGATTTCTCACACCTTAGGAGGAGCCTAAGGTATTATTCATCGAGAAAGGAGTTCTCAAGACTTAGGGGGAGTTTAAGTTCTCACATGAAGGGAATTTACAAGCATAAGGAAAGATATCATCAAGTGAGAGGAGTCTGATCACGCACTTAGGGATAACCTGAGTCTTACAACACAAATATACACATACTTAGGGGAGCCTAAGTTCGAGTGAGAGGGAGTCTCACATCTAAGGGGAACCTATGTCATTAGATAAGTTGGGCTCTACGTGTGTCACTCTAATATTCATTATTTATAGATAAATATAACATTGTAATTACTTTACTTTCGTAGATTAGTGGATTATCTTTCCTAGATACCCAACCCCAGACGTAGGTGAACCCATCACCAAACTGGGTTAACAATTTCTATACGTCTATTCTTAATTTGCTATTTGTTACTTTTGTTGTTGTCTCTATCTTTGTAAGGACATATTGTGTGACATCTATGTTTTGGGTGAGAAACCACATTCCAAAATTTCAAAAACAATTCATTTAAGCAAAATATTCTAGTAGAAAAAAAAAAGTTAAAATTAAATAGAAAAGGGTCAATGAAATTCAAATTGATTCCATAATTTTATAGTGGTTATGAGAAACTCGACTACCAAGTTCATTTTTTATATTTAACTGAAAAAAAATCTCTTTTTAGGACTTAGAGTTAATGGCTACAACATTTTTTTTCCCTTAAGAACAAGGTCAAACTCCATCTTTTTCCATATGGTTAAGCAAAACGGTTATAATGTTCTTTTTATAGGTTCAATATCAATTTTCAAGAATTGGAAACAGAAGAACAATAAGATTATACTCTCTCGAAGAGTAGCTAAATAAAACTAAGCTCACAAAATTTATAAGAGAAAATATTACAAGTAATAATTAATGACCAAGAAATTTTTTTTGAAAAAATCGAAACTCAAAATTGCTCCAGTAAGCTCTCAAAGATGAGTACAGTTTTCAAACCATTTTAAAATTTTCACAGCTTGGAATAGAAGATCAAGAGAAAAAATGGTTGCTGGGCATTCCGTGCAGCAGTTCCATGGGAATTCCTCCAGTTTGATTGCCTACAAGGCTACAAAACGAAACATTAAAGTCTCGTTTGGTAACTATTTGATATTTGATTTTTGTTTTTGAAAATCTAGTCTATAGACACTATTTTCACCTTCAAATTTCTTCATTTCTTATCTACTTTTTATCACTGGTCTGAATAATAAACTAAATTTTGAAAAAAAAAGAACTTTTAAAAGCTTATTTTATTTTTAGAATTCGATTAGAATTCAACCATTGTAACTGAAAAAGATGCAAATCATTATAAAAAATTAAAAACAAAAAGAATTAAAAGAATAATAGTATAATGATAAGTTTTTGAAAATTTTAAGATGCATCATCAAGCGAACCAGAATATTTGGTTCAGCATCTCAAAGCTGCCACATGTAGTCACCTGATTTGTCAACCTTGGCACATCACTATGACGTCAGCATTTTTTATCATTGATAGAGATTTGGCATTGGCTATATGTTTTAATTAAGGATGTTGCGGATGTTGTGACAGTTATTCCTTGAGTTGTTGGAATACTTATTTTTTGGATTGTCCTTTAGGATTTTCTCGAATTGTAAATTTGTGTAGAATATATTTTTTTTATCTGAATTTTTTTTTGTGTTTATTTGGTAAATTTCTTTCCTCCTCAATGTTGTGCTTGCTAGTTTTGTATTGTTCTCTCTTTTTCTATTGTATATATTTAAGAGAATATTATTCCCTTTTTAGCTTTGTTGTTTTGAAGATATTTAAGTCATTGTCTTGTGTTTGTGTCGAAAATACAAGTGTGTCAATCCATGTGATTGTGAAGCTTTTGTTACTGTCGATCTTGTGTGATTCTCTAGATCATATTGAATCGTCCTACTGTATCTTGAGAAGGAGTTCTTGTTCTTAGAACGAGTCTAAGTTTTTCCAAGTGAAATAGTCATCATTTGAAGGTGGATTGATCAACGTTCTTGTTTAAAGGGAGTCTCACACTTAACGGGAGCTTTAAGTGATCATTTACTGATACTCTCACACTTAGGGGGAGAGCCTAAGTTTCATCGAAAGAGAGTCTCACATTTAAGAGAGCCTAAGTGATTAATCACTAAGTTAAGCTATTCATGTGTTACTGTAATTGTCGGTTATTTATAAATAAGTACAACGTTGTTATCGCTTGACTTTATATCAATGAAATTATCTTTTCTAGACATACTGTTCTTCAAATATAGATGGTATTATATCTAACTAGGTTACCAAACCTTGTGTTATGTCATGTAATATTTTCATGTGTACTTTACTTTATCATTGAAATTGTTGTAATACTGTGTATAATAAATTACACTTTGTACCAGAATCCTTATTTCAATAGAGACTGCCATATCATCATGCCACAACAATAAAAAGCCATTGTTGGAATTCCACGCTAGTGTCATGTCAATTGTCACATGATGCTTTTTGTCTTGTATCAACTTGTAACGTTACAATTTCTTTCAAATTTTATTTGCACCTAACTTCTCATTTGAATTCGAATGTGAGTGATTCGAAATGCGTTAAAGTCATCGACTATACGATGAATACTTGAAAATATTAAAATTTTCAATAAATAAAATTAGGTTTGTTACCATCACACACAATGATTAATTAATTTGAAAATGGTCACCACTATTAAGTTTCTTTTAGGAGATTTCTTTGGCAAATATCATTATATTCCCCTAAATTTTAGGAATTATTAGTTATTATTAGTTGTAACAAGTTTTTGCTATTTTTTGCTCTATACCATATTGGGAGTGGAAAAGCCAAAAGTAAATAATACTTTTCTTTCTCATTTATTTAATGATAGTAAAGATACATTATATAGATGTACAATAAAGGAGAAAAAGGAGCAGTTACCAACCAATGAGGATATTAATAAAAATAACAAAAACTTGTTACAACTAATAACAACTAACAAAAAATAGCAAAAACTTGTTACAACTAATATCCCTCTCAAGTTGGACTGAAAATGTTAGACAAACCCAACTTGGATTTTATAGCAGAAAACAGTGGAAAGGGAAGAGCTTCAGTGAAGCTATCAGCAAGTTGATGTATAGAACGGATGGGTAGCAGCTTAACAGAACCATCAGCAACTTTATCTCGAACAAAATGATAGTCAAGCTCGATATGTTTGGTCCGCTCATGAAAATAGGATTGTTGGCAAGGTGAATAGCAGCCTGATTATCACAATAAAGCAAAGAAGGTTGATAAATAGAAATGAGTAAATCATGAAGAAGAGACTGAAGCCATACAAGTTCACAGGTTGTGGAAGCAACAGCTCGATATTTAG
This sequence comes from Benincasa hispida, assembly GCF_027475165.1. Taxonomy (NCBI): domain Eukaryota; kingdom Viridiplantae; phylum Streptophyta; class Magnoliopsida; order Cucurbitales; family Cucurbitaceae; genus Benincasa; species Benincasa hispida. Next base: position 50,184,307 of record NC_143488.1, on the reverse strand, counting down.
CCTCTAAAGAAGATCTTGAAACCACATTCTGTTTCTTAGACTTTCATGAAACAAGAGACCTGCCTAAAAAAATACAATAACCTGTGGTAGACTTCCGTGTATCAAGGCAAGATGCCCAATCAGAGTTAGCAAAGGCGCGTAGCTGAAAAGAATCAGCAGGGGTGATCAAAACACCTTGGCCAGGGGCTGATTTCAGATAACGCAAGAGATGATATGCTGCAGATAAATGAGCTTTGCATGGTTTGGCCACAAATTGACTAATTTTATTAACAACAAATACAATGTCTGATCGTGAAATAGTCAAGTAAAGAAGGTGACCAACCAGCCTTCTATAGGGAGAAGGATCATCAAGAACTTCATGGTCAGAATTTCAAAGCTTAACATTCGGATCCATGGGGAGATTGGCTGGCATAGCACTAAAAAGACCAGTATCCTCAAGAATTTGAAGTGTATAATGCCGTTGAGAAATGAAAATACCTTGAGATGAACGAGTAAGCTCAAGGCCCAGAAAATACTTCAACGGTCTAAGGTCTTTGAGCTTAGCAACATGTAAAACCTGTTTAAGTTCATCAATAAGCTTAATATTTGCACCAGTAATGACAATGTCATCAACATACACCAACAAAGCAATAAAACTAGAGCCAGAACCACGAACAAAGAGAGAGTAATCGGCTTTAGACTATTGAAAACCAAGAGAAACCAAAACATCAGAAAATTTGGCAAACCATTGCCTTGAAGCCTGTTTGAGACCATATATAGACTTCTTTAATCTACAAACAAGCTTGCCTTTGTGATGAACCTTAGGTGTATAGCCAAGTGGGAGGTCCATATAAACCTTTTCAAATAAATCTCCATGAAGAAAGGCGTTGTTGACATCGAGTTGAACCAGAGACCATTGATAAGTGACAGCTAAAACAAGAAGAACTCGAACAGTGACTAATTTGGCCACAGGAGAAAATGTCTCAAGAAAATCCAGACCCTCCTGTTGAGTATATCCTTTAGCAAAAAGCCGGGCTTTGTATCTCTCGATGGAACCATTAGCACGATATTTGATTTTATACACCCACTTGCAACCGATGTTATGTTTGGATGGAGGTAAAGGAAGAACTTCCGAAGTGTCATTGTCTTCCATAACTTGCAGTTCAAGCTTCATAGCTGTCTTCCAATAGTCATAAGGTATGGATTGATGATAAAATTTCGGTTCATAATAAGAGGAGATGACAATGGAAAAAGTACGAAAAACAGGGGAGGGGTGATCATAAAAAAAAGATGACTGTATAGGATGATGTGTAGAAAAATTGGAAAGAGAAGTTTGGGATGTGATGCTGCAGTGATAGTCTTTAAGGTAGGAAGGAGGTTTGAGTATTTAGGTTGGAAGAAGGGGAAGGCTGCTGAGATGAAAGATCAGTGGAAAGGGAGGGGGATGTGACAGGTGAAGAAACTGAAGATGTAGTTGTAGGAGGCACCGAATAGGGAATGGATAGGGAAGGATTTGTAGAAGAAAAAGGTTCAATGGGAGTGGAAGGTAAGGAGGGTGCAATGGTAGGGTGGGCTGAAAAATCAATTTTAGGGGCTATAGGAAGGACAATATGCTGAAAAGGGTTGGGTTGCTCAGTCTCCAAGGTCACTTTATGAAAAGAGAATAAATGTTCATGGAAAACAACATCGCGGGAAACAAAAAACTTGTTACTAATGATATCAAAAAGTTTGTAAGCCTTTATACCTGGTGGATAACCAATAAAGACAGCAGGGACAACTAGTGGAGCAAACTTGGATCAACCATGAGACAAAGTAGAAGCAAAACATAGGCCCTCAAAAGTTCTAATAAGAGAATAATCAGCCAAAGTACCCTACAACAGCTCATAAGGTGTTTTCCAACCCAGAATAGGTGAAAGTGTTCTGTTAATAAGATATACTGCAGTCAAAACACATTCATTCCAAAATTTGAGAGAGACTCTGGATTGAAAGAACAATGCTCTAGAAACATTTAACAAATATTGATACTTACGTTCACCTACAGAATTCTGTTCTGGTCTACCCACACAAGAATATTGATGTAAAATCCCTCTTTGTAAGAAAAACTCAACAATGAAAAGTTCAGGAGCATTATCAAAACGAAACACTTTTATTTTCTTATCATACTGAGTCTCAACAAAGAAAAGAACTGTGGTATAATCTTCAAAACATCATACTTGTATTTTAACATGAATACCAAGAAAAAACGACTGTGATCATCTACTATAGTAAGGAAAAATTTATGTCCAGCATGAGTAGGTGTAGAAAAAGGACCCCAAATATCAGCATGAATCAAGTAAAAAATAGCAAATGATCTATCATTATGCGATTCAAAAGACAATTTCTTTTGTTTTACTAAAGAACAAATGTCACAAGGGAATGTGTTATGTAGAGAAACAGAATCAAGATGTAAAACATGTTTCAAAGCAAATAATTGAGATAGAGATGGATGTCCAAGCCTGGTATGCCATAAGGAAGAATTATTTGAAGAAGCAGCAGTAATAACATGAGAAGGTACTGTACTGATGTGAGGTTGCTCAACAATATACAAACCATCACACAACCTACCCTTGCCAATCGTCTTCAAAGTGGACTTTGCATGAATATCACAAGAATCAGTGGAGAAATGGATAAAGACATTACCATAAGATGTTAAAGCACTGATAGAAAATAAGTTGTATTGAAATTCTAGAACATATAAAACATGATGAAGATGCAGTGACCCAAAAAGTGTGACGGTGCCAATAAAAGAGACTGAAATTCTTTTGTTATCAGGCAGAACAATAGTAGTACTAGTCGGCAGGAGCTCGTGAAATAAATGCCTTTGGAAACATATATGTGTAGAAGCCCTAGAATCAATGATCCATTCATGATTAGAGAGAATTTGAGAACAGTTACTTGCTACATGTATGACTGAATCAATTTCGGCCTTGGCCATATTAAGCTTAGATTGCAACGTAGTAAGGAGTTGCTGAAGAGTGTCATTGGTAATCATATTCCTAGATGGAGCAAGAGACGAGGAAGAGGTAGAATCAACAGGATTAGCAGATGAATTGGAGGAAGGATGTTGCTTATGAACCTGATTTGAGCGTCCTTTATGCTTATAGCCTGGTGGATATCCATGAAGCTTGTAGCATTTATCAACAGTATGACTGGTGATGTTGCAATAGGTACAAACAGGGCGACTTTTAGTCTGCTTCGAAGAGGACTGGTGATGACTCTGTTGCAAAGGGTTATCATTCTTTTGCACAGACAATGTAACAGCAGAAGAAGGGGGGATTAGCAATGGATTGATGTTGTTCTTGTTGAACAAAAAATAGGTGGAGGCGGATCCATGAGAAGAAGCTGAGAACGAGTATGGTTGAAGCTGTCGTTTAGCCCCATCAGAAAACAGAGAAGATACTCGAATTGAAGAAAGTCTTTCATGGATTTGATGTCGTCGCAGGTACACTGCCCACACGTACAACCAGGGCGATAGGTACTCATCCCAGAAACTCTTCATTTTAGTAAAATACATAGCGGCTGAGTCTTGATTTTACTTAAGGCAGGATAACTCGCATTTGAGATGAAAAATGCGAGGTCTATTGCGTTTTTGGAAACGATCTTGAAGTTCAAGCCAGATTTTTTGAGCCGATTCGGTGAAGAGAATACTTGAAGAAATACTCTTAGAAACAGAGTTGAGAATCCAAGCAACAACAACATTATTGTTGTGAATCCATAAGGGAAGAAGATCACCTGTGGGTCGAGGGAGAGAACCATCAATGAAACCAAGTTTGTTTCGAATGGAGAGGCAAGAACCATCGATCTGCTCTAAGAAACATAGTTGTCATCGGTGAGAAATTAGGAAACAAGAACAAGATTGGAAGTGTCACTGTGATGAAGATCGTAGGGAGGGTACTGATCGGGATGAGAAAGAGGAAGCCCAGTAGTCGAAAAATCGGTTGAGGAAGATGGATTGGTCGGAGGATGAAGAGGTGTCTCGGGAAAAACCATTTTGACTTCGCGTGGGAAGGGGAAAGGGGGGAAAAAATTTAGGGATTTGAGGAATTTTCTCGCTCTGATACCATATTGGAAGTGGAAAAGCCAAAAGTAAATAATATTTTTCTCTCTCATTTATTTAATAACAGTAAAGATACATTATATAGATATACAATAAAGAAGAAAAAGGAGCAGTTACCTACCAATGAGGATATTAACAAAAATAACAAAAAATAATAAAAACTTGTTACAACTAATAACAACTAATAAAAAAGAGCAAAAACTTGTTACAACTAATAACAACTAATAGGAATGTATTAATTAAAATCTTGAACTACTAATTGTATCAATTGAAATTATGAAGTTTTGAAAGTATGTGTATCACTTGACACTATCCTCCTGATTTCGTTCGATCAATATCATGTGAAACTTATGATTTGAGCCAATTAAACTCCCAAATTTCTATAATCCAATTGAAGGGGACCGTGAGATCCGCAACGGAAGCGGGATCGTTCTTAATTTTTCAGTTTTTCACACAATTAAATTTACATAATTGAAAATATGCATTATACAGAGAATTTTATAGGATGCTTTGGAGAAGGAATTAGGGAAGAAGTAGCACTTACCTTTGAAGCCAAAAGATCTTCATGTATTTCCTCGAACCAGTCACGATCTCTCCTCTACTAAAATCTCAAAGAATCACTAACCTTCAAAGATTAGGGGAAGAAGATGACGTAACAAAACTGAACAACCTATTCCACCCTACACGTCTGAGGGGGAGAATTAAGTGGAAGGAGTTGTAACTCTCTCCCTTTTTAATTTTGAAAATTTAAATTATATATATATATAATAACTAACTTATTATATGTATATATAATTATATGTTCTATCAAATGCAACCTATAGGTTTTTTATATTGTATCAATATAATTTATAGTTTTTATTTATCTCAATCATTCATGGCATTTAATATAAATAACATTTTAACATATACTAAATTTAATTATATGAATCTCACCTATACAATTAGTATTTGAATCACATTAAAATATTCAATTCATTTCAAAATCAACTTTGTATTATAATGTATCAAATGCATTATATTAATTATATCACATATCATTAATTCCCTCAATTAATTTGAACAATACAACTTAATCTAAAATTAATTCTAAAAAATTCCTATTGAGCTATAGAGGGGACCTTATGAACATGTAGATTAAAGCTCCAATGATACTTGAATAATTAAGCAAATTTCTTTAATTAAATTATTCAATATCTATTAATTATCGGTCACTTCATTAAAGATCAACAACTGCACTGGTCACATTATAAATATATTTCTATGTCCATTGGATATAACCAATCAACAGTGTGATGATCCTTCACAAATTGTCGTAAGTACAGTTAGGCCAAAATTACCATTTTCACCCTCGTAGTTACCTCTAACTCCTTAAGTACCACTTATTTCTCTAATGAACAATAATTCATAATTCAACTATGATCAAATCCCTCTCAAGCCAAGAGAGGGTGTTGCCACATTGTTCAAGCCTCGAAATCAGCTCTTAAGGAAGCAATTTATCTATTTACCCCGATATAAAAAAATGAGTAAATTCTGTCTTGTGTAGCTGTGTTCCCAACTCCATAATCAGGCGAATCCCCAAAATGGTAGACATATTGAGTCGACGATCTGGTCACTCTCACCCATGCAAATTAAAGGATTGCTTTTATAGGCAGGAGTTTGCAACTCACTTAGGATTCAAGTCATATTGTCATCTATGGTCATCTTGGTGAAATGTAAGTTTCTACTATTAACGATGTATAATGAGACTAGTCATTTCGTCATCCGGTCTTATACAAACTCTTTGTATAAGATACCCCACTCACATATCTCCACATGAATGATCAGGATCAGACCATTTGTAGCACTTTATTATACTTGTAACATTTACAAAGCGGGTCGTAGCCGTAGTGTCACCAGGATCTGGTCACTCTCACACATGCAAATTAAAGGATTGCCTTTATAGGCAGGAGTTTGCAACTCACTTAGGATTCAAGTCATATTGTCATCTATGATCATCCTGATGAAATGTAAGTCTACTATTAACGATGTTATATAATGAGACTAGTCATTTCGTCGTCCGGTCTTATACAAACTCTTTGTATAAGATACCCCACTCATATATCTCCACATGAATGATCAGGATCAGACCATTTGTAGCACTTTACTATACTTGAATAAAAAGAAAAAAGTATCGCACGATCAGATCGCTCGAAACTAGGTTCTCCATTTATTCTTTCCATATTAAAACCAGCCGTAGTGTCACCAGGATAAGGTACCCAACCTTATCCATCTACTACAAACCAATTAGGTTATAATTTAAACATAATCTACCTTTATGTCTCTACATACATGTTTAAATTACATAAAATAACTTGGGATTTTTGTAATTGGATTGAGTGTATGCTCATAAAATAAAAATTATTTTAATAATAACAAATTACTTATATAAAGTTTACAAACTACGAGAATACATGAGAGATTTAGGATATCAATCCCAACACCAATTAATCTAGATATTTCATTAGATTACCTTTAAAAATTATCCATGCATTGATTCTCAATGTGTGTAGACTTCTTCAAATGTTGGTTTTACAAAATGAACGATTAGAGTAAATGCAATTAATGATTCTAAGAAAACATATGACTAAAAGTTTCACACAATATTTTCCAAATGGAATGTTATGGGGGAGGGGGAGGTGGAAGTGTTAATTGATATACTTACCAAAGTTTAGGGTTTAAAATGATACAACTATTAGCTATGAAGCAAGACACAGATACGGCTACACGATACGGATAAAATCGGATATGACGATTCATCCATTTCTAAAAAAATTAAGATACGGATATGTCTAATGATGCATAATTTATATATATATATTTTTAATATATATATTTCTAAAAAACGAGAATACTGATATGTTGAAGATACATTTTTTTTCTTTAAAAAAATCTAGGATATAGATAAATTTAGCATACAAGATAATAACAATAGCACAAAATAAAATACAAACACTGAAATACAATACAAAAAAGCAACATCTAAGATGTTGAAGTACAAGAGTTAATAAAATACAATAGAAAAGTGACTCATATTACAAAGAAGAAGAAGAATATTAGAGAGAGAAGTATGAAGATAAACGTAGAACTTATTGTTGAAGATATCCAAATAGTTTATATTTTGGTGGACTTTGTGGGGACTCAAATGTGAAGATGGAGATTAGATGATTCTAGTCTAGGGTTTGGTTCGTTATTTATTTATTTTTTTTCTTTTAGTTTCAGACTCAAGTAGTGAGCTTTTTAAATAGGTTGCCTAATTTTATATTAGGAAATATTAAATGAGTTACTTGTCTTTTTTCTTAAAAAACAAAAAGTACTCATTGAAATAGATACGTCAAATCGCATGTCAGATACGTATCTAGAAAGTATCTGAAAGTATAAATATGTCAAAGCGCGTGCCAATTACGTATCTGGGAAATATCTGAAAGTATCAGTATTCGATACGTGTCTGATACTGATTCTTTGCCTCACATGAAGTATCTGTGCTTCATAGACTATTAGTCTACAAGTTAAATTGATACAACTCCTAATATTTAGGGGTATAAATTGATATTTTTCTTTTTTCTTTTTTTTTTTCGTAGGTGGGGAAAACCAATACCTGTTTTTGAGTAAGAAAAACCAATAATTTAATGCTACAATTAAATGTGATAGGAGAAGGATAGTATATATATTGAATTCCATTAATAGGAGAAGGAAGATTAATAGAGTTTAAATAAAGGATTCTTTCATTAATTGAGTTTTTATTTTTAAAGATTTGTGTTTATTAATTATTGATGTTCTTATGGTTGGAACTCAAATAGGATGGATTATGTTTTTTTTTTTTTTTTTTAATTACAAATTTAGTCTCTAGACTTTTAAAATTTATGTTTATATGATCCTTAAACTTTAAAAAATGTCCAATAAATTTTCAATTTTTCAATTTTTGTGTCTAACACATTCATGAACTTTAAAAAAGTGTCGACTAGGTCCCTCAAATTTCAATTTTGTATCTAATAGATTTTGACATATTCATATTAGAAAAAAAAATTGTTAATTGATCCATTATATACATATAATTGAATTTTGTATCTAATAAATTTTGACATATTCATTTTAAAAATGGTTGAATATATAAATCAAAGATCCTATAAGACACAAAATTAAAAATTAAATAATAGTTTTTAAAGTTGAAAAATCTATTCGATATAAAGTTAAAAGGACTTAAATTAAACACTTCTCAAAATTTCATAAACTTGTAATCTAACTTTTTTTTTTTTTTTACTTGATTTTGTTGTGAATAACGATTTTTTTTTGGTTGAGTTAGAATATTACTTTAAACCTTTATTTAAAATGTTTGATTGACATTAAACTTCACATGGGTGATAATTTGATGGTTATTTTTTAGCAATAATTTTCTAATTTGATTCAACAGTTCCTAGTTTGACCCATAATTCAAGTTGGGTTTTTAGTTTTTGATTAACCTTCATTAATAAATTGATTGAGTTTTATAAAGGAGACTGAGTGATCTCTTGTATATATATATATATACGGAGTGTGAGAGTTTGTCAAAGTGTGGATCAAAAGCAAGGTTATTTGGGGCGGCATAGTTAAAGGTAATTTGAAGAGATAATACTATGGAAGATGAATTATTTCTTGAAGCTCAAGCTCATATTTGGAATCACACATTGAAATACATTAACTCCATGTCTTTGAAATGTGTTGTTGAGTTAGGCATACCAGACATTATCCACAACCATGGCCAACCCATGAGCCTTTCTCAATTAGTTGAAGCACTCCATATTCATCCCTCCAAATCTCAACCCCTTGCCCGCCTTATGCGTCTCCTCGTTCATTCCGGTTTCTTTTCTCAAACTCAACAACAACTAGTAACAAAGTACGGTCTCACACCGTCCTCTCGATTACTCCTCCGGCGCAACACGACGACAACAACGACAATCGAAACCTTACCATTTTTGGTTCTAATACTCCATCAAGCTATGATGGCTCCATGGGAAAGCATGAGCAGCTGGTTGCGTAGTGAAGAGTATGGGTCGGCCTTTGAAATGGTGAATGGGAAGTCAGTATGGAAGTATATTGGGGATGAGCCTGATTTTGGGAGTTTGTTCTATCAGACATTGGTGTATGATTCTCAACTGATTGGGAAACTTGTGAAGAGGCCGGAGTGTCGAGAGGTGTTTGATGGGGTGAAGTCTATGGTTGATGTTGGAGGTGGTGAAGGCATTGTGGCTAAAGCCATTGAGGAAGCCTTCCCACATATCAATTGTATTGTGCTTGATCTTCCCTACCAAACCACAAAAGATTTGAACGTCATTGGAGGAGGAAATTTGTTTGAACCAATACAAATTCCACCAACCGATGCAGTCTTACTCGTGGTATTATTCCCTTCTATAATTACAACAATACTGTTCAGATGTTGATATTTCTATCACTATTTTCACACTCTCGCTAGTTAGAGATATCAACATGAGGGGTGAATCGATATTTTTATTATAACGTAGAGAATTACACAAAACATAAAAAAATAAGTAACAAAATATCACTAAATAATATAAATAGTAGATATGTTAACTTGTTTTAAAATCATAAAAGATATTTATTTACTATTTCAAATATACTTTTTGATTTTTTTTTTTGTTTTTATAATTTTTTTTCAAAAAATTTCATAAAAATTGACATTTTCATTGATATTAACATTTTGAATCTTGGGTGTAGCTAGCCCAAACTACACCTTTCTCTATACATCCCTTCAATCACAAAGAAAAAAAAAGAAAATTTTATACCTGTCTATGTTCAACACATGATGGATACAACTTTTTTTTCTTAATTATAAGGTTTAAATACTATAGTTTTAGTTTTTACTCATTTTAATCATTGTACTTTCAAAACATATATTTTGATTCATATACTATTAAAAAATGATCTACCATTTTAATCCCTATTTGCAAGGTGTTAACACAAGTTTCAATATTAAAATAAATTGGAAATTATTTGATACATATATAATTCAAGGCAACATTCTAAGAAATTTAGTGAATCAAGTCATGGGTTAAATTTTTTTATTAAAAGAAATTGAGATAAAACTAAAAACGACGAAGGGACGAAAATGATTATTTTTAAACGCATAAGGTCAGCAAATGATATTATTTAAAAAATATCGAGAATAGAATGAATCCAAATGATTATTTTTAAACGCATAAGGTCAGCAAATGATATTATTTAAAAAATATCGAGAATAGAATGAATCCAAATTAAAAATATAAAAGAGAATTAAACTATAGTCTAGACTGAACTTCTCCATGTTGGCTAGTGCTTTCAACGGCGTCTTTTTTCTTTTCTTTTAGTGCAAGCCCAACTTGAGTTTTTTCTGCTTGGTGTGCTTAATTTAAATTAAATATTAAAATAACGGTACCATTTTGTTTTCATTTTTAAGCTATAATTTTAACTTTCTCCTTTATTAATAATATTTGTTAATACTTTACACCTTTTAGTATTAAATCATTCATCATCTTTCTCACAAAGTTAAAAACTACTCCTTTAAAAAAATAAAATAAAAAATTAAGGGTTATTAGCAATTACAAATTTAATACCGAACCTGCGACTTCATAGAACATTAAGGATCAGATTGAATTGACTTGAGATAAAAATATTTTTTAAAAAATTAATTTTTATTTAAACATTTTTTTTATAAAAATTGATTAAAATACACTTGAAAACCTATTTTGAGTAGTAACTAAACACTTAAATTTCTTTTAAAATGGATTATTTTTTAAATCAAACACTTGAAAATGTATTCCAAACATATCGTAAATGACTAGCTATTATAAAAATCTTAAATTAATTATGGATTAAGTGTGAAATTAGGTACTCTTAAAAAGAATTTGTAAAAGTCAAATTCATCTTGGCATAGTAGTACTAGAACCCTAAACAAAACATCATTTACAAATTAACATATTTGACCGAATTTCAAAATCTAAACTATAATTCTTAAAAAAAAAAAAATACATGCACAAAACTAATGAAATCATTCAAAACACTTTTTAGAAAATTTCTAATATTGTACATAATATCAAATAACTTTTTGAAAATAACACTCACAAACAAATTTAAATAAAACTAAATAAAAATGTAAAAAATCATACCTGGTTGAATATTTACACTAAATGTATAAAAACATACAATATATATATATATATATATTTAAAAAAAATGCATGTATGATTGTAGTATATTAGACAAAGTAAATAAATCTTTTTTCAATCTAACATTGGAGTGAAAATAGAAGAAGATAGGGACATAACTCTTGTACAAAATAAAAAAAATCATATTAGTATTATTTATAATATATTAAGAAAATAGTTTAAAAAATGGCCAAAATATCTATAAATCTAGTAAAAAAATACATAAACATGTATTCATGATGAACAAGTAAAAAATAGCCAAATAAAAAATTTATGAATTTTAACACTAATTAATCATAGTGTATATTGATTTGGGAATTTGATAACAATCAGTCAGTTCTACACAAGTACAACGATGAAGAAATCATAAGGATACTGAAGAATTGCAAAGATGCAATTACTAATAGTAATGAAGGTGGGAAAGTGATAATCATAGAGGCAGTGCTGGAAAAGGAAAAGCAAATGGAACATAAAGAATCAATTGAAACAGAGCTTTGTGGTGATGTGTTGATGATGGCTACTTTTAACACTACAAAGAGGAATGAGAAAGAATGGAAGACTCTCTTCTTAGCAGCTGGTTTTAGTCACCATAAGATAACTTCTTTCTTGGGTTTAAGGTCTCTTATTCAACTCTACCCTTGATTTCATCCTTTATCTATAACTTCAACATGTATTGCAGTTCCAATAAATGCTAATATGCATGCCCTTGTTTAAGTTAATAATACTTCATCAGCCATAATAAAAGATTGTCAAATAAAGAATCAAATTATTATCTATTTTGCAAAGATTAGTATTTTGGAATCAAAATCATAAGAAGGCATGTATTTTGATGCAGCCAATTTGACCTCCAACCCGCTTCAAATTTAAACAAAAAAGAAAAAAAAAAAGGAAATTGCAAATATAGCAAATGACTTTCTAAATTTGCAAATAAAGCAAACATTTTAAATTCCATTTATGTACTTTTTATTATTTTTATTTCACCCTTGTTTGTTAATCAAAAGGTAAATCTAATCTACTCTATATTTTTGTTATGGTGGATTTTTTTACTTGATTATGGTGAATTTAGGAAATGGTTAAAAATAATATGTTTAAATTTTTATCTTATAAAACTAATATGCTTTTTAAAAACTCGTTAGAATAGTTTTTCTAGGTCTATCTCATCTGAGATCGGCCACCGATATTGAAAATATTTTTTTCTAACTTATCGATTGTTTTGAGCTGTTTTGGTATATCTCGTCAGAATTACACTCTGAGATTTACTAATTTTTCTAAATGTTATGTAATCTTCCCAAATTTTTCTAAAATTAAAAAAATCACACTACCAAGTATTACACAATTTGGAGGTAAATTATTTAGGGGCACTTGCAAAAAGGGCAAAACAAAATACATTAATTAGGCCCATAGCCCACATATTTATTATTTGTAAAAAAGGCAAAAACGCAGCCTGACCCACATGTAAAAGGTCACAATGGCCTCATTACTAATATAAATTCGATATACTTACTACACTATTGATATATAGTTGATACATTTGATACACTTCTGATATGTATTTGATACACTTATATATAACTACTATACACTTTGTACACTTGATAGACTTGATAGGTTACTAATACATCACTTGATACATTACTCATATTTGCAAATGCTCTCTACTTGTTTCTCCCTCTCTATCTTTCACTCTCTCCCAGCGAAATTTTAAAATATTATTTTAATTTTGTTTTATTTATTTTTTTGTATAAATCTGTTTTAATTTAGAACCGACTCCATAACGGAGCCACCGCCATGTATTTCCTACAAATTCTCGGTGGACACCGATCACCCTCTCACTATCGGAATTTCGTAGGACAAATCTTTAACCACCAGCACCATTTCTCAACAAAAACAGTACAACTTCTCACGCCCACACGAAATTTACCGAACAAATCGGTGAAAAAGAGGAATCGAATTACATTCTGATCGTTTTCTACACAGAAAAATTAATTGATTCTAAACCCGGACTATTTTATTTTGGATTGGGTTAAAAATTTTCAAAAATTTAAAATTCAGATCGAATCATATATATATATATATATATATATAAGGCAGAAAAGAAACCAGTTGACGCCTGACGGTGACTGGTGAGAGAGAGAGTGAGCCGAGAGTTTAAAAAAAAACAAGCCCTCGCCGAATGATTTTATTATATATATTAAAAAAAAACAAAGAGAAAATCGAGCATCGAAACCCTCGCCGAAGTTCACCCTCTTCGCTCGCCCTCGCCGAACGGTCGCCTTCTTCGCTCGCCACCGAACGGTGCTCGTCTTAGTCCGAACTCTGAAAACGAAAACCCTCCGCTTCCGATCCGATCTCCACCTTAGTCCCCTCGTCAGATCCGACCCACGCCTCACGTTTCCAATGAATTAATTTTGGGTACTTTTACTTATCTATTTAATTTTAGATTTTATTTGGCATTTGTGATCTATTTCTTCTCCGAAGTATGCATTTCTTCTGTTTTTCTAGACATTTGTACAGATTATTGTGTTATCCACGAAAGGTTGATAGTTTTAAATGGTAAATTATTAGAGGTTTTATTTGTTTTGCTGTCCAAGTTTTTTTTTTCATTCAAAATTAATAAATTAATTTTTGTTCCATTCAATATTTGAATTGTAAATCGCGATTCATTCAGATTGAATAATAAATTAATTTTTGTTTAATCTCGCGATGTCTTGAGAATAGTTAGATTCTTCAAAGTCGTCAAACTTCATCGTGAGAAATAATTTAATTTTTATTGTGTACATAAACGGTTTATGTGTTATTGATTGATGATTGATCTTTATACATGAGTTATTATGAGTTAATTGAGAAGCTAGTATTTGTTTTTTTAATTGTATAGATAGGTATAATTAGTTGTTTACTAGTTTCATTTATTTTACAGATGGACAGTAGTAGTGGTAATACCTCCTCCTCCCCTCCTAATGTTAGCCAAACTCCGGAAAAATATAGCACCTCTACCTCCCAAGTCCAATCGAAAGAGACCTAATATACCAACCTCGTCTGTGTGGGATCATTTCACAAAAATAGAAGCAAATCCTAATGATGAAGCTAGGTGCAAGTGTAACTATTGTGGTAAAGATTAATGGAAGTACTTAAGAAATCAATGTAAAAAGTACCCATATAAAGAAGAAGAAAAAGGACAAACCACCCTAACTCTCTACCTTCAAATGATGGAAAAAGAGTCAATGCTAGTAATTTTGTAACGACATTGTTTAGCCAACAAGCGTGTAGACTAGCATGCGCTAAGATGATAATTATGAATGAGTTGTCATTCAAATTTGTTGAGATAGAGGATTTTAGACACTTTTGTAGTGTTTCGTGTCCTAAGTTTGATGTTCCATCAAGAGTCACAATCACTAGAGATGTATATCAACTTTATCTTGAGGAGAAAAAAAAAAAGTTGAAATCATTTTTAGTTAAAAGCTCTCAAAGAGTTTGTCTTACGATCGACACATGGACTTCGCTATAAAATGTGAGCTACATGGTCATCAAAGACTATTGGGAAGATGATTGAGAGTTGTTTGTTGGAATGGGGAATTGAATTTTTTTTTCCATTACCGTTGATAATGCAAGTTCTAATGATGTGACTATTTCTTATGTTAAGAGAAGACTTAAACGTTGGAAATCGGTTGTTTTAGATGGAAAATTTTGCATAATGGAAGAATTTAAAGCTTGTATGATACGTTTGATCATCACCTAAGCGAATAGAAAAATTTAAAGCTTGTGTGAAACAAGAAAAAATTCAGTGTAGGACTCTTGTTTGTTGTGGCAACTAGGTGGAATTCTACTTATTTAATGCTTGAACATGCAATTAAATTTGAGAAAGCTTTTAGAACTTTAGAGGAGGAGAAAGAAGACTCAGATTTTGTTGATTACTTCGAGGAAGATGACCGTGGAAATAAAAGATTGGGACCCCAAAGTACATCGGATTGGTTGACTGTAGGTGTGTTTATTAAGTTTTTAAAAAGGTTTTATGAAACCATCACAACGATAAGTGGATCTTCATATGTGACTTTGGTTATAAGGAAATTGATAAAATTCAGTTTGCTTTAAACAAATGGAGCAATAATACCAACTCTATTCTAAGTATGATGGCTATGAATATGAAGACAAAGTTTGATAAGTATTGGGGTTCGTTTGAAAAAATGAATAAATTGATGTTTGTAGCTATGGTGATTGATCTTCTGTACAAGTTAAAGTACTTGAATTATTATCTTTCGAATGTTTATGACAGTGATGTGGTAATGAAGAAGGGGTAAAATGACTGAATGAATACGAGCTCACTTGAGTGATTCTTCCTTTCAGTTGATGGACCGAGAAACTTCTCCCCCCACATACGAGAAAAAGTCACAAATAGAGGCGAGAAAAGGCATATAAATTGTTTACTCGAGGGGATAATAGAAAGAGAATGGCTTTCTTGGAATTTGGCCAGGGCCTGAGTTCGAGAATGTTAGATCCTTAATTCAACATCGAGTTACTCCACCAGACATTGAGAGAGCTGTTTCTGATGTGAGATCCGAGGAGACTCGACTTGAGCCTCAAAACTAGGTTGCATGGTCCTCAAGAACAGTTGGTTCCATAGAAAATGAGGGGGAATTGGCCCAAAAATTGGATAGGGGGCCAAAGTAAGACAGTGAAAAGAACAGGACATCTTTCACGTACTGAAAGGCAAGCCTTTCTCATGGGGAATTCTCCAACTACGATCAAGGAAGAGAAAGCGGGAGTAGTCTGTTTTCATCATTTATATGTAATAAAGAATTTCTCAATGCAATCATACAGGACGTCAGAATAACTGGTAAGGAATCGTGCCTTGAAAAAAAAAGAACGTCCCAACCATCAAGACCTCCCCTTTCCTTTGACCAACGGGTCCTCGAACCAACCTGTCGAGCGCCATATTATTGGGAATAACGAAAGCATCTCTAAATACTCATTTTTGCATATCCGAAGCTTCGCGCACTGGGAAAACGCTAACGCGACGGGGCACGAAGTTCGAAAGAAAGGAATAAAAAAGTTAGATCAAGAATAGCCAAAGGCTAGGAAAGCAAGGGGCCTGATCGACATTCTTGTTTACTCTGATCTGGTCGAGGTGGTTTTCGTTTACCAGATGTGATGAGTCGACATCGAGGTGCCAAACGCAGGGGGATACAAAAAAGTAATAAGAGAGGCACATAGACCAATCAATCGTATTGGTCTTCTTCCGCTTAAATGATTTAGGAATGACTGGCAGCTGATCCCACAAATTATGCTAAACCATCCCGTTCCTTTCTTTGCAGGGTCATGGTTGGGGAAAGACAAATTATATAGAGCTACATCATATATATGTCTAAAGAGTCCTTTTAAGGCTTGTGTACTTTTTTTTTACCAGCCTTGGGTTGGAAAGAGTGCTTCTCGAAACTTGCTCCTTCCTGAGTTTTTGGCAATAATTCTCTATTACATAGCTCTTCTTCTGATTAAGGATATGGTTGAGAGTGTGAAATTATATTTGTATCGTCTATATGACTTTTACAAATCACATAACACTTCGCCTCGAGATAGTCATAGTACCAATGATTCTCAGCAATCAAAGACCGCCACTATAAATGAAGCTGATCATGAGATGGACGAAGAAATAGATGATCTGTGGATAACTTTTAAGAGATTGAGAGAAGAAGAAAGTTCATCGGAAGTGGAGAATGATTTGACTTCTTATTTGTCTGACAAGGTTATAAAAGATAAAGATGATAAAATAAATGACTACAAATATCCCATTTTATAAAAATTGTTCGACATGTTTTGGCAGTTCCGATATCTACAGTCGCTTCTGAATCTGCATTTAGTACTGGAGGAAGGATTCTTGATTCTTTTCGAAGTTCTTTGACTCCAAAAACAGTGGAGGCCTTGATATGTACAAAAAATTGGATTCGTGGTGGCTCAGTGTTACTAGATCTCCATCCACAACTTGAAGAGTTAGAGACGTGTGCAAATATTGAGTCGGGTAATTAAATGATTTTTTTTTTGTACATATCTAAACTGTTTATTGTACATATCTAACATGTATTATGCTCAAATAATTAATATATTTAATTTTGCATGATTTGTTTTGTAGGGAGACCATCATCTCACTACAAGAATTTTGGGCTTTAATGTCAGTTGAAAAAAGTGAAATCGGATGTATAATGTTCGTTTTGTTTTTTTTTTTTTTAAAAAAAATGGATCTTTAATGTCGGTTTTAAACCGTTATTGTAGGGGTACCTTTAATGTCAGTTTTAAACCGACATTAAAGACCTGCTTAATTTTTCCCTCTTCACTCTCCCCCTATTTTCTTTTTCCTCTCATTCTCACACTTCCCTCTTCAGATCCTCTTCTTTCTCACTTCTCTCTTCCAAATCCTTACCATTCGTTCGTCGATCGTGGGTGAAAAGTCTGACGTGGTGTAGATCTGGCTTCCATGCAGGTCTGTTCGTTGTGCAATCCACGCTGCCGCACTTAGTCGTCGTGTAACCCGCACCCGTTCGTCGTTCGATTTGAAGTTTAGATATGAAGTTCGTCGTTCGTCCAGATCAGTATGCTCTTCTTATCTTTCCTCTCTTAAACTCATAGCAATTGTTGTTCTTATGTTACGCCTCTCAACTGTTTGTGTAAATGTCTCAATGAAAGCCAGATGCGGTTTCACTTCAATATGTCTCTCTGCTCCTAGATTTGGGCCTTTTTTATGTGTTTATGGCCTTTGAAATTCAATTTGATTAATGGTTTTGTTGTATATGATACATTTGTTGAAGCATTGGCAAGAGGCGTTGCCAAGAGTTACTCCTGCGTTGGGTATGTGTGAGCAAGAGCAGTGAAAGCGAAATGTTGAGCGCAAGGCGCTGGGTAGACAATTGTGTAGCAAATGGGTAGCGCTACACGATGAGGTAGGCGATCGTGTAGGCAGGCACTGGACGATCGTGTAGCAATGCGGCGAGCTAAACGATGAGGTAGGCGATGTGTCTATAGTAGATGTGCGGAGCTAAGCGATGTGCTAGACGATCGTGTAGATATGCGCTGGTGCTGGACGATCGTGTAGGCGGGAGTTGGACGATGGTATAGCAGATGCGCGGGTGCTAAGCAATAGACTACATGATGGTGCTACGCGATGGGCATGAGCGACGATAGCTGTGCTGCGCTAGACAATGAGCAGAGGCGCTACACGATAGGCGAAATGCTAAGCGATAGGCGATGACGTTAAGCGATAGGCGAATGCATTAGATGATAAGGCGTCAGAGCTAAATGATGGAGGTAAACGATTGGCGTGGTAACTAAACAATAGCCTATGCGCGAGATCGTTTACTAAACGATTGAGCTACACGATGGCCTGCTGGAGCTAAGTGATAGATGCAGGAACTAAACGATTGATTGACTTGAGAACATGTGCATTATGCTAATTAAATACAATAAAAGAATGTTTGACTCACTGTTTTAATAAGTTTTAGTTGATGACTCACAATTTTAAAAAGAAGATTCTCTCGTTTATTCAACTATTGAGTTTTCTTGTTTTGCAGGTGCAACAAAGGAGTAAAGATTTGGTATCGCAACCTCTTTATGCTTTTTCTTGGGGAACTCTAGTAAAGAATTTTGCCTTGAATGTACCATTTATACACATTCCCAATAAACACGGATAGTTGAATATGAATTCTGATCACATTTTCACTTTCAATCCTTTGTCTTAAACCTTTTTTGTTTGTGATCCTTTGAACAACAATGGTCAGACAAAGATGCCTATAACCAGACACTGCTGAAGCTGGGGTGGGGAGGGGGGAGGGGGGTCTGTTCATGAAGAATTATGAAGGGATCCATACTTTCCAAGTGGAGAGGGACAGTAAACTCATAATATTTGTAAAATCATAATGTTTGTATTACTTGTAATTTGTGTTTTCAAGGGCTGAATTATTGTACGACCTTTTAAATCATAATTTTATGAGTTTGTGGATTAAATATAATATATTTGCAATCCATACATAAATAATATGTCATAGCCACAGTGTTCAATGGTGATGTGTCATGTTATACTTTTTGAAATAAGCAATTTGATTTGGAGCATAATGATGATTTTAATGGTAAGTTTTACGCATTGAGAATGAGAAGTGAA
This sequence comes from Benincasa hispida, assembly GCF_027475165.1. NCBI lineage: Eukaryota > Viridiplantae > Streptophyta > Magnoliopsida > Cucurbitales > Cucurbitaceae > Benincasa > Benincasa hispida. The sequence continues at coordinate 50,164,875 of NC_143488.1, read as the reverse complement.
AAGACCAAAGATGAAAAAGAAAACTCACTCAAGTCATTCGTCATGCCTCATGGCGCATTGGTGCTCTTGAATGTTATTATTGAACTTGGAGCTTTTGAATATTATTATTGAGCTTGAATTTTATGTAATACGTCAATAGTCATTATTAAACTTGGACTTTTTGTTTCTATTTTGAATGTAGACTTTGAATATTTGGAGGAGAAACTTTGAACTTGAACATTTGAATTGATTATTTGAAGAAGTTTCTTTTGAAGTTTATAATGAATTTATGGTGGTTGTATTTTAATGTAGATGTTAAGATTTCGCATAGATTACATGTTTTTTATTAAATTTTTATTAATTGGTAATATATTTAGAATTAGTTCACTTTTGTAAATATAAAGGTTTATTGACCTACAAAAATCAAATTGTTCAATAGAAAAGGAAGTAATGAAAAAAAGTCAAAATTCAAAAAAAAAAAAAAAAAAGTGACCCAACCCGAAAATTTTGGGTTGGGTTGACCCTAAAAAATGAATCAGGTTCATTATTAACCCACACGGATTTTTGGGTTGGTCCACAAAATTCTTCTAACCTGGCCCAACCCAGACCATGCACACCCCTAGGATTGAAGCAATTCTCAACCAAAACCATTCTTTTAAAAAGAAAAAAAAGTGTAAAAGGAATGAGAAAGAAAGGAATTTAACAAGTCGCAGCGAGGAAAAAATACAGGGTGCTAGTTTAGAATTGTTAGAAAGATAGAATTAGAATATAGATAAACGGAAATTAGGAATGAAATATTTGTCTGTATCTACAAAATGAAAAACCTGGATATAATTAACACTAAAACTCGACTTTCTTGGTGATTTTGGGAGGATTAACATCGAGATTCAATATATATCCCAAATTTTACCCAATCTTTTTTGTAAAATTTGATCTTTCCCAAAATTTAAAAATGAAAATGCAATCTTGTTAAATTTTGAAATCTAGAAAAAATAGTTTTGGAAAGTTGTTTTTGTTTTTAGAATTTTGCTAAGAATTAACTTGAACAATCTAATTTGATAACTGGAAAGTCTATTTGGAAATTTGGAAATTCATACAATTGTGAAGTCATAAATTATGATAAAGATTTGAAAAATTACATAATAATTTGATATAATATTTAGTAAAGATAATCAAATTTGGAGAAAATTTGAAAAGATATAAGATTTGGTATAAGATTTAGAAAGATTATATGCAAAATTAACAAATGTCAATGTATAATCTGGCCAGATGTACCGGTCCAAAACAGTTGATAAGTTAGAAAAAGTTTTTTTAACTAAATTTCGGTGGCCAATCTCGGGTGAGATGGACTGAGAAAATCTATTCTATCAATTCTTCAAAAAGCGTGTTAGTTTTGCAATGTGAAAACTTTAAAGTTATTTCTAACAATTTCCAATATTATTTTGTTGTTTTTATTCATTTTGATATGAAGTTGTTTTCATTTAATTAGTTTGAGATTTTGATTGTCTAATTTAGATCTTATTTTGTTGTTTTTATTCATTTTGATATGAAGTTGTTTTCATTTAATTAGTTTGAGATTTTGATTGTCTAATTTAGATCTTGGCATTTGTTAGGCTATGTTTTCAAATTTTTTATATGACTTTGATGGTATATCTTATTTTTATTAATTTGTGCCAATTGATGCACAAAATATAAAATATATCAATTAATATACAATTTTGAAATCAACTAAAATTCATCTTATTAAGATAAGTAACATATAGTTTGGGAAATTGTTATTTTTTACCTAAAAAAGTTTTTGCCATTCAAAAGTAACCTCCTTTTTAAGTGGACATCAATGTTTTGCTTCTTGAGAAGTTAACATTTAATATTAGCTCTTGGAATCTCCTAAATAAATGGTTATTCAATGTTTTGCTTCTTGAGAAGTTAAGATATCAAGACGCGTGCTTCACACAGTTTCTTTTTCCTCTCCAAGAATCCCTTTTCTCTGTAAAAAAAAAGTTCCACCGGCTTATCCTGAATCTTTGTTCATTTGTGTTTGTTGAAGAAGTACCTTCCAATCTTAATCTCGATTCGGTTTTGGATTCCATTGTTTTGGTAGGTCTCAGTATGATTTCTGGTAGGACCGTAATAATAAACCAAAAAACAAAAGTATTGAATCAACAAATCGTTAACGTAAAAAGCTACTAATTTTAAGGAATCGAATTCTAGACCTTTATCCATGCTTGAACTTTAAGGAATTGTAATAAAATGTGAAATGTGTCTTCACGAAAACTAGGAAAGGGATTTGGCATTTAAATGAGTAATTCGCATGGAAGGGCGTAGGGTGACTTTTAAATACAAAGGGAAATCATTTTGTCATTTTCCCCTGAAGTATTGGTAACTAATCTCATAAAGTGTTTACAAGAAAGAAGATAGGGAGCCAAACAGGTCATTGTCGAAGGTTTGAGGCTTTGTCATTTTCTCATAATTTTTAGGGGTCTTATAGCGTCTTAAACATTACGAGAAAGAAGATTGAGTTAAAACTTAAGGATATATTTGGAAAATTCTTTGAAGTGTCACACCCCTCCTGAGCTTACCATTCTAATCCGAAAGGGAGTGTGAAGACTACAGATATTAGGAACTTCTACTGTGTAAGTTTTTTTTTTTTTTTTCCTATTACAAATCATAACTGAGCTTTTCAGTTAGAAGTGTTTTATACAATACACTATCGTTTATCGATTATAAGATTACACTACTACCATGTGTCTGAACCCTCCTAATAAACGGTCGAGACGAGATGACTTCTGCAATCACTCCACCGATTGGTTCTAAGCACAATCCATCGCCCTCTTTATGATACCTAGTGGGAGGGGGGAGAATTTAGAAAAACATTGGGAAAACATGAGCGAGAGTGCTCAGTGAGTGGTAAATTCGAACTAAAAATTATTTGCTTCCAAAAAATTTTTGGAATATCAATATCATAGCATATATGACCGTTGATTATATACATTCAGTCTAATAAATGAGACCAAGTTGGCATGATCACATAATCCTCCAATTACGTAGCAAAACACCATAAACCAGTTTGAGAAAACAATTTCCAGTACCCCAAACAATCTGTAGAATGTGCACATGTCGACAATTTCTACTAGACATACTCGGGCACGTAGATAACTTCAATCAGATATACTGACAATTCTAATCCAACCTCAATCAGATATACTGATAATTTCAATCCAACATCCATGAAGTATACTAATAATATCTAGGTACAATTTCCAGTTTCCAATCAAACTAATAGGAACAAATATCCAAACCAAGACTCAAAGAGAAAGCAGTCATCCAAACAAAAGAATAAAATTTATAATCCATGAAACCATATTTTTAGATCATGCCAAGTTTACCAAACTGGTACAGATATATAATACATCCAAACATTCAAAAATATAAACCACCCACCGTCAATTTTCTTTCCTTTCGAACTCCCGGTCCTACGAATTTTTGATAAATCCTAAAATTTAGTTAATACTCTCCTAATTATTCTTTATAGTCATAAACGAATCAATAGTGCGTAAATTTCCCAAACTTCTAATTTGATTTTCAATAGAAATAAATTCTCACCATTTCGAATTTACTCATAGTTAAATTCTCTTGATTATTATTTTCCAAATTAGTCTAATTTTCATTTTACAGAACATAAAAATCTCAAAGGACAGAAACATGGATAAACTAAATTAATTGAGCACGAAGATGAAGTTCTTTTTTCTTTTTAGATTGGTCTTTACATAATTACAAAGCTCACACTGAGGTAATATTTCAAAACAAGATCTTATATGGTTCTTAAAGTTTGATTTTTTTTTTTTTTGTTAATGAAACAAACCTTACATGTTTGGTTTAAGATGCAATGAATTGATTTTTTTTTTTTGTAGAATGGCTTAAATGTATGAGCTAAACTTTTGGGCATACGATTCTTTTATTCTAAAGAAAACTTTGGCAAACTTCTCTTTTTGAAACTATTTTCACTAGTCTTTATTCATACAAGATGGTTTATTGAACTTATAACTATTGTTGTTTGATGAAAAGGTGTAAAAGCAAAATATTGTACCATACGCTTCTTTAGCTTTTCCCCTTTCTAATTCATCAAATGGGTTTCTTAGGATTGTAAGAGTATTTAGCAGCAGAAGCCGAATCCCTTCAAACACCAAACAGCAAGGACCCACGCCTTTCGGCAAGCACCAGTAGGTAATACATTTTCTTTTATTTTGCAATGATTCATTGAGAAAATATAATGTTTTTGTTAGTTTCCTTCAAAATTTTCAAAGTGGAATCAGTCACTTGATTCTCCGTGTCTTAAATTAAGTTTTTGTTATGCTTAATTAACTTGTGATTCACTTTAACATTAATGCTTTCATAACATTCTTGTTATATTATGGAAGGGTTAAATATGGGATCCACAGATAATATATAGTTAGTGTGTTAGGTAAGTTTTAAATGAATTAAATAGGGGATCTGTTAGGTAAAGGATTTAAAGTTTTAAGGTGTAAAGAATAATTCTAAAAATTTCAAGGATTTCCCGACTAAGTACACTTGAGATGATATATATAAGGAAACATCAAATGTATTGTGTGATTGTTGATAATCAAATAGGAAAGTTTTTTTTTTTGGTGATGTTTGATATTTTCCTGTGTTGATAATGAACTAGGAAATTCAACTTTATGTTTACTTTTAGATATTAGGATTCGAGGTTTAAGTTTTAAAAATCTTTCATAGTCAACTTCCTTGAATTTGCTTGTTTTGAGAAAGACTTCTCCTAATTACCAGTTTTGACATTGTTCCATAGAACTGAAGAATTATTTTTATTATACATGCATGTTTTTTTGTTATAAAATTGCAGTTTGTTGGTGCATGAATGACTATTTGATCTAATAAAGAAAAGCACATTGATCCAATTCTGAAACCCAAAAGCTTTTGTTTCATTATGACGCTTAGTACTCTTGTAGTGACATTCTATTGAATTGTATGTTTAAGATTTCTGTCATTTTTGTGGACTCTAACTTGCTTTACTTTCTTAGCTTTGTTTTTGTTTTACAATATACACGAGTGTTTGTGCATGAGCAATTAACATTTCGAGCATAACTTTTTATCTTCTTTTCTTCTTTTTTTAATATTTTTCTGGTGTTATATTTGTGCTTATCTTTCTAAAATTATTAATTTCTATTTTCAAGTTCAAACTAAGATTTCTATAGAAAGTGCTTATTTAGGAAAATCTAAATCCTAGTTTCACTATGTTCCAGCATGTAACTTTGTAACCTTGAATGTCATAAAGTTTTAGGTGATGTTTAATATGATCAAATAACAAAGTAAAGTTCAATTTTATCATAGAGGAGAGTTGTTGATTTTTTTCTTCATATTAATTAATGGTCCATTAGGTGAAATAATGTATTCGGAGTTTCTGAATAAGATTTGGTAGGGATGGTTGCTTTAATTCTTATTTTAATTTTGTTTTAAGTATTTGAATTATATTCTCAATTGTAAGCTTTGTACAAGCTTTTTTTAGTTTTGATTAATTTACTTTAAATTCTCTATTTTATAATTAAGCAAGTGTTGTGTTGCTCGAGTGAATTAGTTAATTTTGATGTTTGTTGAAAGTTGAATTGTGTATAGAATGATGTTTATTTAGTGCATTTGTCCGATATGCATTAATTATTGGCTTTATATTGTAGTGTCCTTTACAAGTGGGAACTGTCGAATGTGGGTATTATGTTATGAGATATATGCGAGAAATCGTGACTAAAGAGAAGAATATATCACAGATGTGGTATGTCTTTAAACTACTTATATATATTGTATCATTATAAATAGTGTAAATAGTAAATAATATATATTTGACTTTTTATGTTTTATAGATTGATACGAAGAGCTAAGATTGGTCTTGTAAATTTTGGAATTGTTCATATACACGGAAGATAATAGAAGAATAAAATTGTTTATTTTAGTATTGTGAATTGTTACGTTGGATATATTGGGCTGATATGTAAACTTTAAATATGTGAACTGTTTATTTTAGTTGATGAAATTGTCTTATTGAAACACATGTAATGTAGGAAATGAGAAATTGAAATTAATTTTGAATGTTTAATTTGGAAAAAAGAAAGCATAGATTAAATAGGAAATGTGTCAAGAATAGATTACTTGACCATTGTTTCGTTTCAAGATAAAAATATATTTGATTAATAAAAAATGTCAAGAGTAATCATATGATAACTAATAAGTGTCAAGAATTAATACCCTTGACATATTATTAGTGTCAAGTGTATTATATTTCTTGACACAGAAATTGTGTCAAGAATTATTTCTCTTAACGTTTTTACAATATCAAGTTATGACATTATACTTGACAGTCGAATAGACGACACTTTTATTAGCGTCAAGTATACCCTCTACTTAATTTTGGAAAAACATCAAGTAATCCAATTTCTATACTAGTGATGCTTTCTCTGCTGTGAATTTCAAAGGAAAAAAATAAATTCAAAATTTACCTTTGAAGTTCTAAGTCTTCTCGCTTCCTCTCCAACACAGCAAAACTCTAGAAAAACTCCTTAGCAAGAACATCAATCCAAAACGTACATTAGCAACGACACACCATCACAACATCTTCCTTGTTATTCTCAAGGATGAGGAACAATCAGAGAGGCGTAGGCTTCTGATCTTTAATTTTGGTAAGGGAGATTTTACTTTTTTTTTTTTTTTTTTAATAAAGAATTTCACACAGAGAAAACTAACACACCGAGAGAGCTCTTAGGAGGATGGAGATGATGAAGAAGTAGGCTTCAATTTTTCATCTTTGTTCTCACGTTCGATAATGCAAGAGAGAATTAAGGTGGTTGAGGGACTTATCAAATAACTCCCTCCTTTTTTTCATTTAAATTAGAATTAAAATTAAATGTATTTTAATATATAAATATTAACCCATATATATCAATTAACTTAATATATACATAATTAAACTATATGTTATATTACATATAACATATAACCTATAGTATATTATATCACATATAATATGTTTATTATTCTCTTATATAACCTATAACATTAATATGAATCATATTCATATTAATTTTAACCTATATTTTTTATATGAATCACATTAATATAATTAATATTTGAATCATTTCAATTATTTATTTCTCTCATTAAAACTTTATATTATAATATATCATATACATTATATTAATTATATCTTATATAATTAATTCTCTTTAATTAATTTGAACAATTCAGATTAATCCAAAATTAATATGATTCTCATTAATCCTTATTGACCTAACAAAGGGTCTTTATGGACCTATAGAAACTCCAATGATACTCGATTAATTAATTAAACTCCTTAATTAAATTTTTAATTAAATTAATCAACCTTTATTAACTATTGGTTACTCTACTAAAGATCGATAGCTGCACTCTTTGCACTATAGATATATTTCTGTTTTCATTGGATATAACCTATCAACAGTGCTTGACCCTTCACAAATTACTCGTAAGTAAATTGGGTCAAAATTATCATTTTAACCATATAGTTACATCTAATTTCTTAAATACCACTAATCCCTCTAATGAACAATTAATTATTGTCCAACTATAACCTAACCTCTCTAGGATCAGGAGAGGGTGTGGCGCCACATTGTTCAAGCCCCGGATCAGCCCTTAAGGGAGCAATTTATCGACTTACCCTAACAATAGGGAAGAAGAAAATTCCTTCTTGTGTAGCTTTGTTCCCAGCTCCCCAATCAGATGAGTCCCTAAAATGGTAAGCTTATTGAGTCTGCGAGTCTGGCTATCCTTATCCATACAAATCAAAGGACTGCCATCATAGGTAGAAGTTTACAACTCACTCCGAATTAAAGTCAAGTCACTTATGGTCATCTTGGTGAAATATAAGTCTCTTCTAGCAATAGCGTTATAAAAAAAGGCTATTTATTTCGTGGTCCAGTCTTATACAAACTCTTTGTTAGGACACCCACACTCACATGTCCTAACATGAATAATCAGGATCAAATCATTTTTAGCATTTTACAACAATTGTAACAACCATAAAGCAGATCGTATCTGTAGTGTTACCAGGATAAAGGTACTTAGCCTTATCCATCTACTACAGACCGTTCAGGTTATTACTTAAACATGATCCACCTTTATGTCTCCACATACATGTTTAAGTTGTAGGGATCAAATTCCAAGTGGAAGTGTGAGAACGCCTTGCATTCGTTTTTAACATTTTAAAGATACAAAATACAGCAAACTAAAACATAATAGAAAAGGATAAGCATCATAATAAGCATGCATTATAAAGGAGAAACAAAAGGGATGAACGATTCTTACTTTCGTAGATTCCCAAACTTATCAAAATCCCCCTTATTCTTCACACAAACGTATTCTCAATGATTACCGACACTTGGAAGAGGAAGTGGTAGAGAGATTGTAGAGAAAGTGTAGAGGGGAATTCCCTTGGAGGCTAGGGTATAATTTTTGCACAAATGAATGATTGCCCTAAATGGGCTAATAGGATGAATTTATATGGAGAATGGTTTATTCCTTCTTCAAGTATTTTCTTTTTCACCCTTGATGTTAATTAATTAAATAACCCCTTACTTAATTAATTGACACATTAATTAAATAACCATAAATTAAATCTAATTTAATGTATAGTTAATTAATTAATTAATATAAACATCACATGTTTATCTGCTTCCACCTCTCTAACATTATAATTAATTAATTATTCACGAATCTAATTCACATAAATTAAATATTTGAATCTTATAAAATATTTTTCTCTAACATAATTCGAATCATAGATCACATTTATAATTAATTATATATTAATCACATCAATATACAATTTTCGCAATTGATTTGAACAAATCAAATCATTCCTCATTAATATCCTTTAGTGAGCTAACAAGGGGACCTGGTGGACCTACAGATTATAAGCTTCAACGGTATAAGATTATTTGGCTAAACTCATTAACCAAATTAATCAATATTCGTTAATTGTGGGTACATTCCATTAAAGACACGTAGCTACACTCTTCTTACTGCAAATATATTTCTGTATCCACGAATATAGACTAATAGCAATAAGTTCGTCTTTCACGAGTGTTCATAACACTAACTGGGTGAAATTACTATTTTACCCTTGGGTTACCTCTATATCCTTAAGTACCAGTGCTCCTCTAATGAACAACTTGTTTTATGGTCCAACCATTAAATAGAAATCCCTCTCGGGCCAGTGTGAGGGCAGAGCCCTTTATTCAAGTCCCGGAGACACCATTTAAGGGAACACTCATCTACTTTACCCTAAAGTCGGAATGGAGTGAAATCCATCTTGTATTATTATGTTTCCAGGTCCTCACTCGATCTTGTCCCTAAAATTTTATGCTTATTGAGTCTACAAACTAGTCACTTTCACCCATATAAACCAAAGGACCATCCCTCGTGAACAAGAGTTTATAATATCTCAGGATTAAGATTAAGTTACCTAGGTAATCTTATTGAAACAGAAACCTAACTAGTCAATGATGTTACATCTAATGGTTACTATTTTGCAGTTTGGTCTTATGCAAACTCATTCCATAGGATACCCTCACTCACATGTTACCTACACGAACGTGTTGGATTATTACTTTTGTATCAAATACAAAGTGGGTTATATCCAAAGTGTCACTAGGATAAGGTACCTAACCTTATCCCTTTACTATAGACCTTCTAGGTTGTATCTTGAACGTTGACCCCTGTATGTCTCCACATATAGTTCAAACTCATAAGACAACCTAGGATGTTAGTTTATTGGATTTAATATTATATAATTAGTTAAAAATTTTTAATTAACTAAATAAATTTGTTTCATTTTAAAAGGAAAGAAATTTAATTTTTTGAAATTTAATTTTAATTTAATTTAATTTAATTTTAAAATGAAAACTGAGAATTGGTTTTTAAATTTTCATAGTGGAATTATCCAACATTTGATGTTATTAATGGATTAATCCTAAAATCAACACCTAGCCCACTATGTTAATGTCATTTGAAGTGTCAAATGGTTGAAGAACTTAATGTTTGCATGTCTATGTTAAATAAATACTTCAATTTCTGAAATGAAAGTGAAAAAAAAATTATGAGATTTTGGAAATTTCTAAAAATTTTGTCTGAGCTCTCAAACCCACTCCAAACTATATCAAACTTCTCTTAATTCAAAGTTCCACAACTCAAATCCAAAGTTGAAAATAGTAGAGAAGATCCTCTTGGTGGTCCACTGTAAATTTGAAGGTCAAATTCAAGGAGAGCAGAAGGATTAAGGTGGAATTCTTCAAATGTAATGAATTGAAGCCCTTGTATGTGAAAAACTGTATTTAAAGCAAGCTTGTAACTCAAATTAAGTGTAATTAGAGTGCTTAATGATTCTGTTTGCTTCCGCCTTATGCTTGTTTTTTTCCATCAGAGTCAACATTTAAGAGAACGACTTATCTACTATTCCTAGAATAAGGTAGGAGTGAATTCCATTTTGCTAGATTATGTCCCAACTATCTATCCGGTCTTACCCCTAAAATAAAAGGTATATTGAGTTCGGTAATATTGAGCCACTCTCACCCATTCAGATTAAAGGATAATCCCGAATTAACAGGAGTTCATAGTTAACTCAGGATTAAGATCGAGCTACCTAGGTCATCGAATTGAATAGTCAGTCTTATCAGTAAATGGCATTATAAAGTGAAAGTGACTATTTTGTGATTTAGTCTTATGCAAACTCATTGCATAGAATGCCTCTACTCGTATGTCTTCATATGAACGATTTAGGATCACATTGTTTGTATCAAATACAAAATGGGTCGCACCAATAGTGTCCCTAGGTTAAGGTACCCAGCCTTATTCGTATACTATAAACCGTTTTGGCTATATACTCAAACTTGATCCATTTTTATGTCTCCACATATAGTTCAAGTATTCATAATATAATCAAGGATTCTTAGTTTATTAGATTTAGGGTTACAAAGATGCAATTCACATATTCAATAACATCTTTACTGAATAAACATCAATAACAACTTTATTGTAAAATAGACTATATTTAATGTTTTCAAACCACGAGTTTTAGGACATAGAACCTAACATTTGATAGTGTTGCATTTGCTGGAAAAGGTAAAATTCTATGGAGATGTGCTACTCGTTCGCTCTTATCGTGCTTTTGGGAAAGAAAGACAACATAATTTTTTAAGATAAGTATGCCTCTTTTAATTCATTTTGAGCGGTTGTGCAACATACAGTCTCTTGGTAGTATACAAATGCACCATTTTTTTTTTTTTTTTTTGAAATTATAACTTTTGGATGATTTTTAACAATCAGAAGGTTCTCTTTCGCTAGTGCTTTGGGGAGGGGTCGCCTCAGCCTCTTATCCTTAGGTTGTTTGGTGAGACATATACATTTGTTTCATATATATATAAAAAAAACAAACAAGTCAATTAAATCAAAATCAGATAGCTGGTGACACGTGTATTTTGCAATCTTCATCCATGTTTATGGAGAAAATATTTTAAAAAATGGTTTTGTTTTTGCAAATATTTAAAAATATTTTTTAGAATATGATTGTTGTAGGCCACAATAAGAGACAATGCCTTAATTGTTGGAGGTAGCTTACAATTAGCGGAAGTAAATAGAATCATTAAGCACTCAAATTCAACAATTTTAGCATTTTAGAAAGCATGTTCATAACAGAAAAAAAGGGTTTGAAGATATATCTTTGAAGGCCTTCTTCAATCCATGAATTCAACTTGAATTTCCACACCAAAACCTTGTAGATTACCACTGAACTTCCCTACTATTCTCTTGGACGTTAGATTGGGTGGTGGAATCTAAAATGAGCTGAGATTAAAGGGAATTTTATAGAAGAATGTTGGATTTACTGCTGAAGTTTTGAAGAACACTTCTTCAATCTTCACCAACCAAATTCAACTTTTCATGCATTTCATCTCAACTGAATCAACTAACTTGTTGGGGTTGTTGGAATATTGTTGGGGTTGTTGCTCTAAAGTCTCGTGTCCTATAGTTTGTAAACAGTTTATATGAATACTTGTAATGTTAATATATGATATTTACTTCACATCTTGTATTTTTGCTTAGTTGCTTGTTTTATTTGCTTTACCACAAACCAATAAACATAAAATCCCTGGTTATCTGTATGTGACTCAAACATGTATGTGGTGACATACAAGTGGATCATGTCTTGAGTGATAACCAAAATAGTCTGTAGTATATAGATATAGGAGGGAAACCTTATCCTGGTAACGCTACAGATGCGGCCCGCTTTGTGGAATGGTCACAAGTATTATGACTTATCACAAATGGTCTAATCCTGATCATTCGTGTTGGGGACATGCGAGCGAAGGCATCATATACAAAGAGTTTGTATAAGACCTAACCACGAAGTGTTAACGTCTCGTTATATAACACCGTTCATGACAGAGACTTCACTTCACTAGGATGACCATAGATAACATGACCTCAATCCTGAGTGAGTTGGGAACTTCTGCCATTGAGGGCGGTCCTTTGATTTGTATGGGTGCGAGTGGCCAGGTCGCCAATTCAAACCCACCATTTTAGGGACTCGTCTGATTTGGGAGCTGGGAACTCAGCTACACAAGATGGAATTCACTCCTTCCCCGAGGCAAGGGTAAGTAGATAGATAGCTCCCTTAAGAGCTTATTCCAGGGCTTGAACGATGTGGTGCCACACACCTTCTCTTGGCCCGAGAGGTGTTCACACATAGTTGAACTATGTTGTATTGTTCATTAGAGGAATCAGTGGTACTTAAGGAGTGAGATGTAACTACAGGGGAAAAATGCTAATTTGGCTCAGCTATACTTACGAGCATCTGTGAAGGGTCATCGTACTCATGATTGGTTATATCCGATGGACACAGAAATATATCTGTGGTAAGAAGAGTTCAGTTATTGGTCTTTAGTGGAATACCTGACAGTGAACGGATGGTGGATTTCGTGGCTAAAGTGTTTAGTCAGCTATACACGGACCGTTGGAGCTTCAAGCCATAGGTCCATTAGGTCCCCTGGGTAGCTTGGATAAAGTCGAGAACTAGTGTTTGAATTAATTTGAAATGTTAAAATTGACAAGAGGAAGTTCGATTATATATGATATAATTGGATTGATTAATTATATATGATATAATTGGCTAAATGTATAAGATACATTATTTTGGAGAAAATTAGATATAAATATGGTTTATATCAAGTAGAGGAGAAAATACTATAGTAGATATGTGATATCAAACTATAGGTTAAAAATATAATATGATTATATTTATTAATATTTTAGTTGGTTGATTATATGATAATTAACCCAAAATCCCGTTTGGACGTGGGTTAATAGGGCAGTGACGGTGTTATTGTAACTGATGAATTAAAATGAAAATAGTTTTCATTTTGATCATCTGTCCAAAAGAAAAACAGAGAATGCGCTGGTGAATCAAAAATGATCGCTTAAGCATTTCGAGAGCCTATACAATAGTCACTCTCCGCTTAAACGATCGTCCACCTCATGCCTAAACGATCACACGCTAGTTCCTTCACGATCGGATGGCTTCCCTAAATGATAGTATAGTGTGCCGAGTTTGCTAAACGATCGTATACCATTTCCTAAACGATCGTTAAGAAAAACCTACACGATCGTGTAATGTCTTCTAAACGATAAGCATCGTGCTATGCGATAACGCCTTTTCCCTCCCACTTGTTTATCGCCTACACGATCCGTGCTTCCTCCTTCCTCTACCAAATTCACCAAAGACCACGCTTTGGGTTCTCACTTCAAGAATACCCAGGGCTCTTTTCTAGTGGTGTCGTCCCCGCGGTGTCCGTGTTCGTGCAGTTGTTCATGCTGCTGTAGTTGATGCTACTACTGGGTGTTGGTTGATCGGGTGGAGGGTTCCGCTACGTTGAGTTCCAAAGATTGAAGATTGTCTTCAACTGGTATGACACTCCCTCCCTTGTTATATCCTTTTCATAGCATGCCGTTAATTAAGATTTGTTTACATAACTGTGCATTTGAATGTATATTGTTGTATTTTGGTCACTATGAGATCGAAGCGATCTAAACGTACTCGTGGAACTCTTCGGTAAGAGATCCTTCACTTCCTGGTGCTCTCACTCAAAATATTTTGTTGATTATTATATTCAATACATTTTTCTTAATTGGTGTACTTTTATTTCATTATTGTAATCAAGCTAGTTTTGTCTTTTGTTTATTGTTTTAATAGTTTCATCTTGTAAATGGATATATGTCTACAACATCAAAATTAGAGAATGGATAAAATTTTCCCCCTCTTTCTTTAAAAGTTAGGCGACGCTTCTCACCACCATCATGCTTTCTTTCAAATTTTGTTTATATTCCTTTGGAGAAAAATTTTAGCGGGGTAGCATGGACAACCATGGATTCTTTTGTGGCACCATTCACAAATTAGTTTTAATTTGCATAACTATCTGTTAGAATGTATGTGTTGTATTTTGGTCACAATGAAATCGGAAAGATCCAAACGTGCTCATGGATGCTCTTCGTGAAGAGTTCCTTCACTTTCGGATCCAAATTAGTATACCAATCAAAAGAATTTCCTTTTAAGGTTCGGATAAGCTACTTGAATTGCAGGTCCTCTTGTTCCTACATTTTCACAGATTTTAATGAAGTGAGCAATATGTTGTTTTAGATTGCCTTTTTCATTAAACAGTTTGAACTTTGAAGGTTGGTACAGCTGACAGTCTCAAGTTTTCAATTCTTTTGGTGTACGACTTGGAGTACATAAAAGAAGATTTGGACAGTCCTCTGTACTGGGCACTTATAGAGTTTGTAATCATATCCTACAATTGTTAAATTGATAGATAGGCGACAAAGGTAGATTGTTATGGTTGATTTTTCTGCAAGATAGTCTTTCCTTAAGAGATTTATCAGTTTATCAAGCTTACATTTGATCTCTTAAAGTAGTGATTTCATGATTTCACTCTTCAACGACTTTCATTAAGAGATTTATCTTCCTTTCTATCTCTGCCATTGTTGACTCAATCATTACCTCAGCCATCATGATAGACACTACGTTAAGGTGTGATTTTTTCTTTGATTGGTCAAAAGCATAAGTAGAGTTGTCAAACAAGGGATTTCCTCTTATGACGATCATACCTTTAGGAGAGTCCGTCAGCTATTCCCTGATTTTCTCTGCGATGACAGAACCTTGTTCTTGCTCCTGTATAATCTCCTTTGAACGACTACAAGTGACAAGTCATGTGTAGGTGTCGCTTATAGTTGTAATTCCGGACACAACTTTCTTTGATGTCATTGGTTTGTTTGAATGTTGAGAGAGAGATGAGAGTAAAGATATCCCACCGGGTGTGCCAATTTGTTCGTATAAGGTTTCTGGAGAAACCTGCTTTGTGGAATTTGAACTTTGTATTTGCATTGATTTCAGTATAGTAAGTACAATCTCTAATACATAATCCTTTGTTATTTTCAAAATAAACTTTAATCTTTAAGCTGGTTGATCTTTCTGGATGATCGGACTTTAGGCTTGTTGATCTTCTTGGACGATCGACCTTTGGGCTTGATGATCTTCTTGGATGATCGACCTTTGGACTTGATGATCTTCTTGGAGGTTTAATGTTCGCATGAGGCTTCGGGAGAAACGTATTTCATGGAGTTATTGTTGATATAGATTTGATGCGATTGTGGTTCAATCTCTAGTACTTGATCATTTGATTCTCTCTCGGTTGAATATGTAGGCTTGATGTATGAAAGCGAAGCGTATAGATATTCTTAAAGTTGAAATCTTGGAAGAATGCTTGTATTTCTAAAGGACTTCAGTCTTCAAGTGTAGTCAGTTTCAAAAGTTGAGGAATCCTCTGATTGTTGTGAGAATTCTCTCTAGGCTCTCTAGAGTGTAATATTTCCGACCTCCCACAAATTAAGAGAATTCTTTTATTTATAGAGTTCTCATATGGGTTTTATGGACTTAGGCTTGGTTGGTCTATAGACCTGACTCTTGGGCCCAATTTAATATTTGAATCAAATTAAGCATACTCTTGGATTCAATTTGAATTTAGCCAAAACCTTAATATTTAATTGGACCAAAATAATTAATTTGATCCAATGATCATGATGAAAACATATAGACTTAAACCTTGTTCCTACATGACCCGATCCATTCAATTAGGCACTCACCATCTATTTTCATTATTTAACTCTTTGACAACATAAAAAAACCAAAAAAAAGGCTCAACGTTTTGCTTTTATTATTTTTTTTTCTATTCAATTATATATTATTTTTTAGTATTCGTATATGGGGATGGCAAAACCCTCTTGAGGTAGCCTTTTTTCTTCTCTATGATTGACTAATTTATGTCTTCAACTTTAATTTGGGACACATGTCAACTTTTGATTAGTAACAAATTCAATTATTTATAATTTCGCCATAAATTTGAGAAATGACGTGACAATTTCTTATTAGTCCAAAATTTCTCATTCAACACATAATATTAAAAGAAAAAGTGTAAAAAAGTGACAAAGAACAAATATGAGGAATTAACTTATATCATCGCATAATTAATTTAAATAAAGTAATTAATTTGCAAAAGTAATTAATATAAACAATTAATTATATTTTGGGTGGTATTTATTAATTCGTTGCTTTTTTTATTATGTGCTTTTTATTACATTTTTCAGTTGTTCAAAGAAAAATATTTTTTTAATATTTGCAATACTCAAATATTTATTTTCTCTCATAAATACTAATATAATAATGTATCAAATACATTATAGTAATTAAAATTAAATTAGTTACATCATATATAATTAATTCTCTCAATTAATTTTAACAATTCAAATTAATCCAAAAACTCATTCTCATTTATTCTAATTGAGCTATCGATGGGACCTCATGGACGTGTAGCTTGAAACTCCAACCGCGCGTGAATAATTAATTAAACTCTTTAATTAAATTATTCACCATTCATTAACTGACGGGCACTCCACTAAAGACCGATAGTTGCACTCTTCGTACTACAGATATATTTCTGTGTCCATTGGATATAATCAATCAACAGTACAATGACCTTTCACAAATTGCTCGTAAGTTAGCTACGCCAAAATTATCGTTTTTCCTCTATAGTTACATCTAACTCTTTAAGTACCACTGATTCCTCTAATGAACAATAAATCATACTCCAACTATGAACAAATCCTCTCAGGCCATGAAAGGGTGTGACGCCACATTGTTCAAGCCCCGGAATAAGACCTTAAGGAAGCAATTTATCTACTTGCTCCGACATTGGGGAAGGAGTAAATTCCTTCTTGCATAATTGTGTTCCTAACTCCCCAATCAGACGAATCCCCAAAATGGTAAGCTTATTGATTCGGCGATCTAGCCACTCTCATCCATACAAATCAAAAAATCGCCCTTATAGGCAGGAGTTCACAACTCACTCAGGATTCAGGTGATGTTACTTATAGTCATCTTGGTAAAATGTAAGTCTCTGTTATGAACTGCGTTATATAATGAGACTAAACATTTTGTGGTGCGGTCTTATACAAACTCTTTTGTATAGAATATTTCGCTCACATGCCTTTACATGAATGATCAGGATCAGATCATTTGTAGCACTTTACAACAATTGTAACATCTATAAAGCGAGTCATACTCGTAGTGTCACCATGATAAGGTATCCAGCCTTATCCATCTACTACAAACCATTTAAGTTATCACTTAAATATGATCCACCCGTATGTCTCTACATACATGTTTAAGCTACAAGATAACCTTGGATGTTAGTTTATTGGTTCGTGGTTAATGCAACTAATTTTGAAATAAAACATCACATATTTTATTACATAAATAAAATGTGTGTATATTACAATTACAAACTATGGGACCCTACGAGATTTAGGGCATCAACCTCAATAGCAAAGCCACGGTAATTTGCTTCATTTTTGGGCTAGCTAAAGAACAGCGTTGCAACACTCCAAAGGTAACGTTGTGGCAAAAGCTTCACCTGCATGTTTCAACTGTTGAGCTTGCTTCGAACTTTCTTCAATTATCACCTAATTGCAACTCTATTGACTTGCAACTCTATTGACTCTAACAAATTTACAGACACTTAACATATTAAGGTCCATAAACAAAGAGTCAATTACAAGAATTAACACTGAATTGAAGAGGAATCTAATGTCAAAACTAAAATTATCCATATCAACACCCATTTTCATACAACCTATGAAAATCACCCACCAAGCTAAAATTAATATGAATTAAGTGCATAAAACATGCTATGATACCAATTGATAGTGTTGACATTCAACATATGGAAGTAATTAGGATTTTAAGCACTTTATTCTATCAATTTTAGCAAAGAAACATGCAAGATAAAAAAAATACAAATAAGGTTTCTGAAATTCATACCCTTGTTGAACTTTTCAATCCTTGAATTTCAACTCAAATTTCCTCAACATCTTGTAGACCAACACTTGATCTTCCCTACTATTCTCTAAAACATTAGATTGGACAGTAGAACCTAAATTGAGAGAGAGATTAAAAGTAAAGAATGAACTGGAGAGAATGTTGAAGAGAATCCTAGTTTTCCTTCAAATTTTCAGTTTTATTGCATGCAGATTTAATCAAATTAAATCTTCCCTTTTATAAAACAAAAATATGTAAACAAAAATATGCACTAACTTGGTGTATTAGGTGTAATGAAGATGGGATATGTGGGATAATCCCACTCCCATTTTCATTTTTAATTTAATTTAAATTAACAACTTCAATTTAAATTCTTTTTTCTAAATTTGTTAATTTAATTTAATTTTTTATAACTAATTTAATTTAAACAACGGATTAAATTTTGAATTTCTAAAATTCATAATTTTATCAAATAAACGAATATATGCTTAATTAAACTATTTAATTAATTTAAAACTAATTTAATATCAAATATTAAATTAATAAAACACCTAATCTAAACATGAAACCTTATTCATGTAATTTGATATTTAAATCAAATTTAAATATTTTTAACTTTAAAAACTCGTTTAATTCGTCAATTAAACGTTATTTATATCGAATATAATAATCCAAATCCTAAACTGAATTTGAACATTTCAAATTCTCTCAACATGTTATTTTAAGGTTTAATCCTTTTACGAGCTAGTAAAGGGACCTAATTGACCTACAAGTCATGAGCTTCAACTATTTGAGATTAATTGGTTAAACTCTTTAAACCGAACTAATCAATATTCGTTGACTACCGAGACACACCATTATAGCTCAGTAGTTGTACTCTGCTCACTGTATATATATTTCTGTCCACTTTATTTAACCATAACCAGTAAGTCGATCCTTCACATGCCTATAATACATCTTGCTCCTTAAGTCTCCACTGATCCTCTAATGAACAATTGATTTATGGTCCTATCAATAAACCAAGTTTCTCTCAGCCATAAAGAGGGCGGGGCCCCTTTGTTCAAGACCAGGAGTTAGTACTTAAGGGAACAACTTATCTGCTAATCTTAAAATGAGTAGGAGTGAATTATGTCTTGTAGGACTATGTCCCTAGCTATCTATCCGGTCTTACCCCTCAAAATGGAGGTTTATTGAGCGGCAATGTTGAGCCACTCTCACCCATTCAGATTAAAGGATAATCCTGAATAAACAAGAGTTCATAGTTAGCTCAGGATTGAGATCGAGTTATCTTAGGTCATCAAATTGAAATAGTCAGTTTTAATAGTAAATGATCGTTATAAAGAAAAGTGACTATTCCGTGGTCCAGTCTTAAGCAAATATCTTTTGCATAGAATGCCCCCTCTTGCAGGTCCACATGAACAACTTTTCGATCACGTCGTTTGTATCAATATACAAAGGCATCCATACTGTCCCCAGGATAAGGTACCTAACCCAATCCATATACTTATAAATCGTTTTTTTCTATATACTAAAATTTGATCCACTAAGTCTTTACATAAAGTTTTAGTATTCATATTATATCCAAGGATTCCTTAGTTTATTGGATTTAGGAATTTATAAACGCAATTTACAAAATCAATAACAACTTTATTGGGAAAAAAAATCAATAACATTTTTATTGTGAATAGAATATGTTTAATGTTTACAAACTGCGAGTTTTAGAACTTTTTCCAACATTGCCAACGTAAGTAGGCGAAGAAATGGAGGGCGAAGGAGGGGAGGGCATATGAACAAGAAGCTTCTGTTCATATTTCTTTTTTATTTAATGTAAATATATTTATAATTCCTACATTATATATAGTGATTTTGTTTATTTTTATTTAATGTATATAATTTTTTTTTTGGTTATTCTTAGGTTACGCAAAACATCTTGTTTATTATTCATTTATTTTATGTACCTCACAATGTTCTCTTTGAGTTGAAGATGAATGATCATAAATGTAAACAAAAGATTTTATTTTTCGAGATTTGATTTAAGATCAAATCTAAATTGTATTTATCTTTTTATTTTCCTTTTAGTTGGAGATAAATGATCATAAATACAAAAGAAAGTTTTTTAAAAAATATATTTGATTTAAAATCAAATATAAATTTCATTTTGTATGTGTATGTAGGGAAGACATCATTTGATAATTCTATATAATTATTTATTCATTAAATACTCAAACTCAAAATTATTTTAGTATGTTTTATATTTATAAGATTTTTATTTCAATTTATACATAGTAATTTCATTTTCAACCTTATAGAAACACGTGCAACATACATAATTTCAATTAGTATATATAAACATTTTAAAAGTCTCATATGTGGAGATAATTATCATCCGACACCGATTGTAAAGATTCAAGACAAAATACAAGAGAGAGATAGAATTGTCTAGTTGCAACACGACTTGAAAAACACTTTTTTATGAACTGGTTTACGGGTGTAGGAGAAAGACTATATAATGTTGTATCACTTGTTTTGGTTATGGATTGGCAGGCTAACATATGAAATGTATGAATGCATGGATATATGTGTCTTTTAAGAATATATATATATGTGTTTGCATATACATACATACACATACATCATGCTATTTGCTATTAACGTAGTTAGGTTGGCTAATTCAACTTAAAAGCATGTTTGGAAAATATCTAAATATATTTGATTCATAAATGGGTCCTTAGTTTGGTAGTAGAGCATTTGACTACCGATCAAGAGGTCACCTTTCGAATCCGGTAGGGCCCTTTTTTTCTTTTTTTTAATAATATTTTTCTATGATAATATAGATGCACTAAAAACTAATTAATTTTCTTTTAATTTTATTTTAGACTGAAAAAATACATCTAATTGATATATTCAAAGGCGAAATGTCATGTAAAAGTTAAGAAAATGTAGAAATTCTAAATGGGTCATTAGCTCAGTGGTAGAGCATTAGACTGCAGATCAAGAGGTCATCGGTTCAAACTCGGTAGGGCCCTTTTTACCTTTTTTTATAATATTTTTCTATGACAATGTAGATGCACTAAAAACTAATTAATTTTCTTTTAATTTTATTTTAGATTGAAAAAATACATCTAATTTTATTTTAAATTGAAATAATATATATCGAAAAATATACCTAATTGATTTATTCAAAATAGATAAATACATACATAAATTTAAGGAAAAGTGAAAGTTCTAAAGAACTATATATAAAAGTTTTAGAAAATACCCATATGTGAAGATGAAGATCATTAGCCACTACTCATATATGGAGATAAAAATTATTAGACACCAATTCTAAGGATTCAGAACACAATTCAAGATAAATGGAGTTGTTTAGTTGTAACATCGTACATGAGAAAGACTATATAAAGTTGGACCACTTTTTTTTGTTACAAATTGGCGAGCTAATATACGAAAAGTGTATCTGTATGTATAATTCTATATATATATATATATATAACTTCACCATTAAGAAGCAAATGGCAACATACTATTAAGAGTTTGGGGCTTCAAGCTTTTAGCCTCTTTTGAGTATGTTTGTGAGTGATTTTAACAAATTTATTTTGACATGTTTAAAAGTGTTTTTTTTTTTATTTTTAGAAAGATTGATTTTAATAAAACTGATTTATTAAGAACTAAGTTTCAATGACTTTAGGACATATTTGTTAATTGACTTTTAGAATCATCATTTTGAGCTAAATCATTTAATCATAATTAGTTTTCCAAAGTGCTATAAATCAGGTTAAGATTTGGTTTATACTTTTACAAGTAATTTAAATTAAAAAGTATTTTTAAACTATTGATGTTTGTTTTCGAAAGTAATTTTAACAAGATGAAATTACTAAAAGAACATTACATTTAAGATTGAAAAATTTTGAGGGTGGTAGACAAAATTATATAGAGAGAAATAAAAGTTAGAAAATAGAGAGTTAGAGAAAATTTTCAAAGAGAAAGAAAAGGTAAGACAGACGAAAATTAAGAGAAAAATTTAATATAACCAACAAAAATTTGAAGATGAAGAAATAGAGTTATATAGAAATAAAGGTGGGTTTTTTTTTAGAATAACAAAAATTTTTGGAGAATAACTTTAAAGAGACGAAAAAATTTAAGAGTGAGAATTATTTTAAATGACAAAATTATTAAAAATATTTACAAATAATAGTAAAATTAGACTATTATTCGTATCTATCCTGACATAGATAGGCACAAATAGTAGTCTATCGCGGTCTATAGTAGATAGACAATGAAATTTTCATATATTTGTAAATATTTTAGTTTATTTTCCTATATTTGATAACAATCCGAAAGATAATTACAAAAAAAAAAAAAAAAAAAAAATTAGAGAAAGAAGATGAAAAAACTAAAGTGAGTTTTTCTTTTAAATACAACAACTATGAGGATGAAGATTAAATTTTCGACCTTTAAAAAAGAAAGTCAAGTGCATTTACAACTATTCAAGAGAGAAAACATGAGGAAATGATAATTAAAAAAAAAAAAGTAAAATTAGAGAAACATTATAAAAACTTTAGAGAGAGATTTACGGATAAAATTAAAGAGAAATAAAAAATTAAAAATGGACAAAACCTTTAGATTGAAAAAGATTTTTAAAAAAAAAAAAAAAAAACTGAGAAAATAAAGTGAAATAGACGAGAATTTTTTAACATAAAATAATAGTATTTTGAAAAGAAAATCATGCACAATCACATAACAAAAATCACTTAAAAATCACCTTCCTAATTATTGACCGTGAATCACTTTAGGTGATTTTTTCAGAATTATCAAACATCACAAATTTAGAAAAAAAAGGTGATTTTAGTTATGCCAAAAGTATGATTATGGTGAAGAAAATTCAGTCCTTGAGTTTCATTCTCTCTCTTTCGGATGTCTTATATGCTGAAATTTACAGTTTATTGCTTCATATTAGAGGTGTTGGATTGAACTTTGCTATAGATCTTGTAATACGGTAACCCATACTTTGGCCGCCCATGCCTTTAACATTTCGTTTGGTTGTCGTTGGACTGATTCATTTCCATGGCTTTCCCAGCTGGTTGTGAGTGAAATATCCTTGGATGAGCCTTGTCGATTTAGTTGAATAATTTTTTTATATAAAAAACATAATGTTATTTTAATCATTCCAAAATTACTCTCAAACATGTCCTTATAAAGAAATGTGCAATTCATTCATTTCATTCCATTTCATGTTTTATTCAAAACTCAAATTACGTACGTAAGTGACATATGTTAAAGCTGGTTTTTTCTTTCTGAAAGTGATACATTCGATCGAAAAACCAGTGCTATGCTTAACACATGCGTTTTGGCTATTCCCAATATATGGTATGGTTCATCTAACTTAAGATCTCTTGAAAAAGAAAGCATCAAAAAAATAGAAAGTTCTAATGATTTTTTTCTTTTCTTTACTTTTTTTTAAAACAAATATATATATATATAATGTTTAAATTTTTAATAGTTATACAATTTTCAATTCTTTTAAAAATAAAGAAAAAAATAATACTTGAAAAATGAAATTAAAGAAACTACCGTTTCAGTAAATTAATATCTCGAAGTAAGAATTATCTATATTATTTTATTCTTATTTTTTAAGTACACTATGGGTTGATTTCCTACGTACCTTTACAAAAAATAACTGTTTTTTTTAAATTATTTATTTAATTTTATTGTAATTAGTTGATAATTATATAGTACAATTATATCTCAATTAATACTAATTATAATTTATAAATGATATTTAATAGTTTATTAATTATCATCAAATTAATCAAATAAATAACTAGAATTACGAATAACTGTGCATGTTAAACAAACATATATAACATGTGGTAAAGCAAACATAGTTCAATTGATATACGAATGTGTTGGCGATCAAAAGGTGTATATATCCTTTTACACTATTGAACTAATAAAACATATACAACATGAAACAAAACTCAAATCCAAATACATTCTCGAAAATCTATGTAATCTACTCGACACACATAATTAAAAATTTAAATATTTAATTAGACATATTTAAAATTTTGATACTAAAAAATATGAATTTAAAAAATGTATAGACAAAACTTATAATTCGACCTTAAAAGAGATTGGAGTGCCTTCCAAATTATTGCTAAGTTATGCTCCCTTTAACCATTTATTTTTTTACTTTTCTGCGTCATTATATTTCTTTGATTTAGTAATTTACAAAGTATGATTCTAACAATTTATTGTAAAGAGTAAATTAATTAATCGATAAATAACTATCACTAATAATATATCTATTATATCCAATCAGTCAAAAGGTTTCTCAAAAGCTTAAAGATTTTTCCTTCAATTTTTGTAACTAGATTTCCTTGAATTATAATACATAATTTTAAAAAGTTTTTGTTTCATTATCTACTAATACATAAAAATGGTCTTTCTTCTAACATTTCTTCTAAAAGTTTATTTTTATTATTATTCTTATTATTTATAATTTACATAGTTTTTGCTAAAAATGTTTGCTTGAGAAAAAAAAAATAGAGTATTCGGACCAGCTGATGTGTAGCTTAACTAATCTCATAGGACAACCCACCTGATCCTATAACATTTGGGTGTCAAGGAACTCCATAGAATATAATTAAATTTTAGGTAGGTAACCATCGTGGATTGAATCCATGACTTCTTAGCCCTTTATCAAGGTCATGCTCTCTATTTACCATATTAGGCTTTAGCCTGCCTAGAGATGTCTATGAGATGGGGCGGGGCCGGGGATGTCATTCCCCATTCCCATCCTCGTTTCCCATTTCATTCCCCATCCCCATGAAATTCTACCTGGGGATTGGGGTGGGGAATTCGCGGGAACCGTTCCCCGTGAGGAATTTTTCTCCGTTACTTTTTTTTTTTTTGTACAAATTTAATTAATTTAAATCACTAATTTGAGCAAATTTTAATTAAATAATTAACTTTATCACTAAATTGTTTATTATGATTAGTTTTGAATGATAATTTGAATTTAAAGATAAATTACTTAAATTTTATCCTAAAAAAGCTAATTAATTTTTTTAGTATAAAGAAATAAATATAAATCAAATTATTCACATATATAATCTAAATTTAAACATTCAATTTAAACATATTCATTATCTTTTCTAATAAATAATCAAATTTGAAATTTAAATGTTATATTTATATAATAATAATAATAACACATCATTAGATAACTATACTAAATAAATATGTAAAAGCTAATCGGGATGGAGACGGGGTCGGGGCCGAGGACAGCCATCCCCGTCTCCGTTTAGTTCATGGGGAATTTTTTTCCCCACTCCCTCCTGGACATCTTTAAGCCTGCCTATGATAATTAACTTATTGACCAATATTTAGAAAAATACTTGATGCATTTCGAGCTATACCTATCTTTGTGCAGCTCACCTAAGAGTCCAATCAGTAGTTGCTTATGTGGCAAACTTTAGTTTCTTTTTTTTTTTTAAAAAAAAAGATATTTTTAATTTTTTTTTTTTTTTTTTTTGTGATTGGAGAGATGCATAGAGATGGGTGCCGTCCGACCTACACTCAAGTATCACTTATTATAAATTTCTGTCATTTATTTTTGTGTTATTTGATACTTCACATTGGATAATAATATCTATGGTTTTAGAAAATGAAAAAAAAAAATGACCATTTTTCTGAACACATATGACAAAATGGGTACAACAAACATGACCTTATGAGTTGTTTTATGAATATTACCTCTAGCTAATTTATTGCCTCAGAGAGGTTATGTAGCCCTTTGAATTTGTATGAATCAATTAATTGCATGCGTAACTATGTCCACGCATTTATTTGCTTAATGCCTTTAATTTATTGATGGTCATAGTTTTAATTACCGTCATTACTCAATATTCCTAAATAGATTTAAACATTAGTAGTTATAGTAGTTAAGTGAGTTAGGAAATAGTCATCTAACATAGATTTCATCTCAAAAATCAGTTAACAATAAAAGGGGTAACTCATGTAACTTATAAAGAGTAGGAGTGA
The DNA here is from genome assembly GCF_027475165.1 of Benincasa hispida. Taxonomy (NCBI): domain Eukaryota; kingdom Viridiplantae; phylum Streptophyta; class Magnoliopsida; order Cucurbitales; family Cucurbitaceae; genus Benincasa; species Benincasa hispida. The sequence goes on along the minus strand of NC_143488.1, from coordinate 50,138,375 downwards.
GTAATAAAACCTAAAAAACCAAACTGATCATCGATTATAAAAAATATCCCCGTATTTTATACCTTGTGTCAAAAATATCCTTGAACTTCCACAAGTTTCAAAAATACCATTAAGCTTTCAAAAAAAAGTTTAAAAAAATGCTCTTGTCGTTAGTTTTGGATGAAAACTGTTAAAGTTTTGTTTCAAAAATACCCCTAAACTTGCAAAAGTTTAAAAAATACTTACCTTCACCGTTAGTATATGAACAAAAGCTATTAATACCTTGTTGCAAAATAACTCTAAATTTTTTTTAAAAAAAGTTTTAAAATACTCCTACCATTAATATGATGATTAATTTGTTTGAAGTTTTCTTAGGTTCGAAAAATCTAATTTTAAAACAAATTATACAGATATACTCATTCTTTTTTATATAAATACTTTCATTTTTCTTTTAATTTTTCAATTCTTAGCTTACACTAATTTTCTCAACAACCAAAGTTTAAATTTAAAATATAAAACCCCATAAAGTCACACAAAATTCCAAAGTCAAAATCTCCCCTAAAACATACCAAAACAATAAATAGTCAAACAAAAAAAAATGTATTTGGCTATTAACGTACACTTTGTTAAAACATTTAAGCCCTAAATTCCGTTGGTGTTTCCTTTATTCTCTTTCTTCTTGTTATAATCTATATACCTTATTTGAAGTGGACAATTTTATTTATTTACTTATTTTTTGTAAACATATGTTAACAAAAATGGGAGTAAGAGAGTATGAAGAAGGGATGGGAAAAAAAGATCGAAAATAGAGAAGTAAAATGGTATTAACCGTTTTTGTTCATATAATAGTAATGATATTTTTAAAACTTCCTTTTTCAAAGTTTAAGGATATTTTTAAACTTTTGAAAGTTTACAAGTATTTTTTACACAAAGCATTAATAGTTTCCATTTAAAATTAATGATAAAAATATTTTTTTAATTCAATTGATAAGTTTTAAGGATATTTTTGAAATTTTTAAAAATTTTAACGATATTTCGAAACAAATTACAAAGTTTAAAGTATTTTGTAGAGTTTAGCCACATAAAAAAGACTTGAAAACAACGATTGCACATTTAATGCACGAAAGTAGCTGCTGGTTGGTTATCTAATTAGGTAATAATGACCTATTTTATTTAAAAAAAATAAAAAGTTTTCTTTTCCTTGATATTCGCTCATTCTCTCCCATTTTCATATGTTTTTTCCTCCCAATTTATCTTCTTCGTTCTTCCCAAGTTTATGCTAAATATGGATATAATTAGGGATTTTCAAAAAATTTGATGAACAACTCAATTCAATCCGTGTCGTTTGGATTTGGGTTAGATTATCAACTCATTTAGATTGAGTTTGGTTCAAATAAATGAAAATTTTATGTGTTGAATTAGTTCATTGAGTTCACCTAATATAACCAAAACCAATCCGAATTTATTATTAATTTTAAAATATATTTTTTATTAATTATAACATAATTATTTATACATATATTGATTTTAATTTTATTTAATTCGAATATTTTTTTAATAATTTATTCTTCAATAAATCTTAAAAGTAGTTTCTTTGCATTATAGAAAGAAAATTTTCACTATATAAATTAAAATTGAGTTGTTAATTTTAATTCAACATATGAAAACAATTAAATTAGATTTTTACATATTTATGTTTTGCTTCTTGTTAGTATAAAATTATAAATAAATGATCTGATTAATCCGAACTAATCCAATTTGATTGGGTTGGGTTGAGTTCATTTTTTAATAAGAGTTATTTGGGTTGAAAAAATTTACAATCCGAACAATTAAGTTTGGTCTAAAAAGTCTTTCAAACTAATCTAACCCATGAACACCTAGATATAATTGATAAGTGATTGATAGATAAAAATTCTTTTTTTATTTAATTTTATTTTCTTAAAAATATGGTGGTTAATTATTTCCCCATAAACGTTGATTCTATATGCATATATAGAGGTGTTTGTTTTTTTGGAACGGAAAATCAAGAAGGTTGTGGGTGATCACATAATGGGAGAAAACAAAGAATTGCTCCAAGCTCAAGCTCATATCTGGAATCATACATTCAAATGCATCAACTCCATGTCTTTGAAATGTGTTGTTGAGTTAGGCATACCAGACATTATCCACAACCATGGCCAACCCATGAGCCTTTCCCAATTAGTTGAAGCACTCCATATTCATCCCTCCAAAGCTCAATGTCTCGGCCGTCTTATGCGTCTCCTCCTTCATTCTGGCTTCTTTGCACAAACTCAATCCGGCTTCTTCTCTCTCACACCATCCTCTCGCCTTCTCCTCAGCCAAAACCACAAGACAATATTTGACACCAAAACCTTATTGCTTCTATTTCTAAGCCCACTCATGATGGCTCCATGGCAAACCATGAGCAACTGGCTATGTGCCAGTACTCAAGATTATTCCACTGCTTTTCAAATGGCAAATGGGAAATCTATATGGGATTATGTTATACAAGAAGAAGAAAGTTATGGTTTTGGGAAGCTATTCCATCAAACATTGGTGTGTGATTCTCAATTAATTGGGAAAGTGGTGACAAGTGAATGTGGGGAGATGTTTGAGGGGTTATCGTCGTTGGTTGATGTTGGTGGAGGTGCTGGCACTATGGCTAAGGTCATTTTGGAGGCATTCCCACACCTCACTTGCATTGTGCTTGATCTACCTCAAGTTGTTGCTAATCAAAAGCCTCAACAACCCATAAAAAATCTCAACTTCATTGAAGGTGACATGTTTGAAAAAATTCCACCAGCAAATGCAGTCCTTTTGAAGGTATATATGTCTTTTTTCTTCCTCCTCCATAGTGTTTTCAAAGATGAATGAGTAAATTTATATGCATTCCAGACTGCACATAGCTTTCTACCTCATACTAAAATTGTCTAATCATAATTTGTCACGTGAAAAATATTTCTTACTTCTTTTTTGAAATATTTTAATTTATTTTATGTGTGTGATGAGAGTGAGATGTATAAATTGTATGTACCTAAAAATATTGCTCATATCCAATTTAAAATTATGGTAAGAAAAAAGCTTGAATGTTGTTTGAGCTACATCTATTTTTGTGCAACTAGACAATTACCCAATAAAATTTTGGCACATGACAATTTTCTTTAAAAAGAGTTGAATTGTTTTTGTTTTATTTATTATGTACTAAATGAGGGATACATGAGATTAACAGCAGCAAACTGCATCTAATTAATGGTTGCATCTAATTCCTATACTCCATTTTTTCTTACAACTAACAATAAAAATTAAAAAAAAAAAAAAATTGAAAAAAATTGCCATACGGCAGACTTTTATTGTGTGCCTTGGTTGCACAGAAGATGAAGTTTTTTTTTCTTAAACTACGAGTATTTAGAGTATGAACTTAGAGATTTTAATAACTTCATCAACTTTAATTTCTATTTTTTTTAATGAGTTAATGAACTTTAAAATCTGTCCAATAAATCTATAAATTATTTATTTTGTATGTAAAAATTTCTTGAAATAGATTTTGACTTACTCGACATTTTTTTAAATTCGTAGATTCTATTATTGACACAAAATTGAAAGTTCAATGTCTTATTAAATATAAAATTTAATTTCTTGTGTAATAGCTAGATCCGTTACTTTTTAAAAAAAAAAAAATGTTGAAGATGCCAATGACCTAGTGAACATAAAATTAGAAATTTAGAAACCTATTTGACATTTTTAAGACTCAATTACTACACACAAAAGTAAAAGTGTTAGTTTACCTTTTAAATTAAACTTGAGTGATTCCTAGGCTAATATATATTTGCTGTTGGGTTTTTGTTATTAGTCAATTCTACATAGTTGGAATGATGAAGAAAGCATCCAAATATTGAAGAATTGCAAAGATGCAATTCCAAGTAGAGCTGAGGGAGGGAGAGTAATAATAATAGAGATGGTGCTGGATCAAAAAGAGAGAGACATGGAATCAATTGAAACTCAACTGTGTTTTGATGTGTTAATGATGACAACTTTCAGTGGTAGAGAAAGGAATGAGAGGGAATGGAAGACTCTTTTCTTAGCCGCTGGTTTTAGTGACTACAACATAATCCCTATATTGGGTTTAAGGTCTCTCATTGAAGTGTACCCTTAACAATTCAACCCCCTTTCCCAAGTCTCATATCCTTTAATAACATCCCATTGCCTTGCAAATCCATATATATATATATAATAATGTGAAATAATTGTATTCATAGCCATGGAATCATCCATATATTACAAAGTGAAATTAATTTAAATTACAAAATTACTTAAAGTATTTACAAATAATAGTAAAATATCACAATCTATATATAACAGACACAAATAGTAGTCTATCACAATCTATCATGATCTATTGTAGATAGACAGTAAAATTTTGTTATATTAGTTCTATTACAAATCTATTGTAATTAGGGGCATTCACGATTCGATTCGGTTCGGTTTGGGGCTCAAAACGAATCAAACTGCAAATTTTAAAAAGTGTATTTTCTGAAATCAAACCAAACCGCTTTTTGGTTTGGTTCGATTCGGTTTCATGGTTTTATTCCTCTTGTCCATATTCTAGGCTCGGGCCCATTCCTACACTCCCTACTCATGCCCCTCTTACAAAAACACATCTACTAATGGCAGACATGAATAAATCCATCTTCAAAACATAGAAGATTTGGACATAAATCTATCATTCTTCCTCAAACTTACAAAAGAAGACTCACTAAAATTGAAGGGTCGGTGTTCCTTGGCTGGCGACAATGTGAGGTGAAAGAGGCGGAGACGTGAGGTGAAACTCACGATCTGGTATGAGCTGAGAGACAGAGTGGCAACGACAAGACTTGAGAGTGAGAGATAGAGCGGCAACAGCGAGACTCGAGAGTGAGAGACAGAGCGTCGAGCGGCAACGGCAAAAGTGAGAGACAGAGTGGCGCATCGACGTCGTGAGACATGAGATCTGAGAGTGAGAGGCGACGGTGAAGATTGAAGAAGAAAACCTAATGAAAATGAAATAACTTATATATATTTACAAATTTGAAATTGAACCGAATCACAATAATTCGATTTGAAAATATATCACATCAAATTGAACCATATTAATTCGATTTTAGTTCGGTTCAAGTTCGATTTTAACGATCTCGGGTATCACCCTTAATTGTAACAACAAGAACTTGTGAAATAATGAGACAATGTTTTTTTAGTATCACGTTTATTATTAAGATTTTTAGAATCGAAATTAAGAAAAGAAATGTAACCTTTATTTATGGGGCAGTTGGAAGAATAAAAAAAAAAGTATATTTAGCCATGATTTTTCTAAATTTGCAAATATAGGGTAGAAAAACATGAAATTTGATTTCCATTTTTAATTTCAATTTTATTTTCACTTTGGAAGGGGATTGAACCTGATTTCGATGTTATCATACACACTTGATGTCAATTGAATTATACTCATTTGACATTTTTGTAGTACATTATTATCACGTTACAATGACTTAATTCATTATGTTAGTAGCCATTTTGAATTAATGTTGATAAGTTATTGATATACCAATGTTACAATTGAAATTAAATTTTGAACTCAGATATACTACTAATATACTTAAACAAATATATTTCTAAGTATTGATATATGTATAAAATTTAAATTGATGTTGATATGTTACTAATACATTAATGTTATATTTAACATTTTATTTAGAATGAATGTTTGATATACTGGTGAGATAATTAATGATATACTTGAAATTAATTTTTAATGAATATTGATACATTAACGTGAAACAAATTTTTAATGAATATTGTACATTAACGTATATGTTCCAACATCCCGTTCGCCCAATTCATCCCATCGGGGTTCCTAATCACTCGAAAAACAGACGCTTAATGTGCTACACTTCTCGTAAGCAACGTCAGAAATTCTACCATGAATCTTCTTCTCTCCACCCACGTTCATTGTCTCCCCATTACTCAAGAAACCAGTCACAGACAACCATTTAATAATCCCCCTCACGTTCGTACTACAACTGCCAAGAATTCTGCTAATTTAAGTGTAGCCCACCAACTGTTCGACGAAATTCCTATATGGGATACTTTTGCTTGGAACAATCTGATTCAAACCCATCTCACTAACGGAGATTTGGGGCATGTAATTTCAACATATCAACAGATGTTGTTTCGTGGAGTTCGCCCTGACAAACACACCCTTCCTCGAATTATATGCGCTACCCGCCAGTATGGCAATCTGCAGTTTGGCAAACAGCTCCACGCTCAAGCTTTCAAACTTGGGTTCTCCTCTAACCTCTATGTACTTACTTCTTTAATTGAATTTTATGGGATTCTTGATAGTGCTGACACTGCAAAGTGGCTTCATGACAAATCCGCTTGCAGAAACTCTGTTTCTTGGACTATGTTGGCCAAGCTATACTTAATGGAAGATAAACCCAGTTGTGCCATAGACTTGTTTTACCAAATGGTGGAGTTGGCGGATGATATTGATGCAGTGGCTTTGGCCACGGCCATTGGTGCCTGTGGTGCACTCAAAATGCTGCAACATGGAAGAAACATCCACCTTCTTGCAAGAATTCATGGCTTGGAATTTAATGTCTTGGTCAGTAATTCTCTGTTGAAAATGTACCTTGACTGTGATAGTATCAAAGATGCTCGGGGGTTCTTCGACCGAATGCCATCCAAAGACGTCATTTCGTGGACAGAACTTATCCATATGTATGTTAAGAAAGGTGGAATTAATGAGGCCTTTAAACTGTTTCGACAGATGAATAAGGATGGAGGATTGAAGCCTGATCCTCTTACAATCAGCAGTATTCTCCCAGCCTGTGGGAGAATGGCTGCACATAAGCATGGAAAAGAGATTCATGGATACGTGCTTAAAAATGCTTTTGATGAGAATCTCATTGTCCAAAATGCTTTGGTCGACATGTATGTCAAATCTGGATGTATCCAATCTGCATCAGAAACATTTTCGATGATGAAGGAGAAAGATATGGTTTCGTGGACCATCATGACTTTGGGCTACAGTTTACATGGCCAAGGAAAACTTGGAGTCAGTTTGTTCCGTGAGATTGAGAGGAACTTGAGGATGCATAATAGAGATCAGATAACTTATACTGCAGTTTTGCATGCTTGTACTACTGCAAACATGGTAGATGAAGGGGATTTTTACTTTAGTTGCATTACCGAACCAACCGTGGCACACATTGCTTTAAAGGTGGCTCTTTTAGCCCGAGCAGGGCGACTGGATGAAGCAACGACATTTGTAGAAAAAAATAAACTTGACAAACATGCTGTGATTTTGAGAGCATTGCTTGATGGATGCAGGAAACACCATCAACGAAAACTAGGCAAGCAAATCATTGAGAAGCTGTGTGATTTAGAACCTCTAAATGCTGAGAATTACATTCTACTTTCGAACTGGTATGCGTGCAACAAAAAATGGGACATGGTTGAAAAGTTGAGAGAAACAATGAGAGACATGGGATTAAGACCTAAGAAGGCTTACAGTTGGATGGAGTTCTGCAACAAAATTCACGTGTTTGGGACAGGGGATGTATCCCACCCGAGATCACGGAACATTTATTGGAATTTACAGTGCTTGATGAAAAAAATGGAAGAAGATGGTTCCAAGCCGAATCCAGATTTCAGCTTTCACGACGTTGATGAGGAGCGAGAGTGTGTTCCAATAGGACACAGCGAACTCTTGGCGATTTCATTCGGGCTGATTAGTACAAAAGCAGGAAGGACAATTCGTATTACAAAGAACCTTCGTGTATGCCACAGTTGTCATGAGTCTGCAAAGTTCATATCCAAGATGGTTGGTCGAGAAATCATAGTAAAAGATCCTTATGTTTTCCATCATTTCAAAGATGGTTGCTGTTCTTGTGAAGACGTTTGTTAACTTTTATCAATGTTGTCATTGTTGCAGTAGTCTAGAGACCCCACTGCTCCCATTGGTGCTGCTTAATTCTATAGCATTCTGAGATTTAAAAAATAAACAAAATTTCAGGAGATAGCCTTTGCTACTATATTCATTCAATGAACCAGACTTGCTTGAAAATAACAAAGTAAAAGAAAAATGAAGGAACCGGGGACCATGGGCTTTAACAACTAAGAGGGCTCTTTGATTTTGAGCTTGTACCTCTGCAGACAACCGTTTGGTCAAAATTTGAATGATGCAATCAATCTGATTAGTACTGAAATCCATTTTATTCATGAGATGGAGAGTAAAAAAAAACTTCACTCCAATCATAAGCTTTGTTCATGTTTAATTTTAGAGATGCAAAACCCTTTTAAACTTGTGAAAGAATAATGACATTCAAGTATTAACTAACCGACCAAGAAAAAAAAAAGCGTTTTGGTTGCACTAAATAACATGATCAATAATTAAATTTAATCTCTCAACTAAAACCTAAGCAATAATCTTGTAACTAACATTAAACCAACTTATAGGTTGAAATTCGCTCACCAGCTTGGGATATTTGCACTTTAGAATGTGCACAATGGTGGTTTTGTTTACTTGAGACAGCAGAGGCAGGCTGTTGTCACATCCCTCCTCTCCACCACACTTTAGCATGTTTGGTAGACCATCGCCAGTAAGCCATCAGGGCTAGGAGCCATGGATAGGTGCATTTGTTGTTAAGCCACTAGTGGATGACCACATGTTTTTCATCTTCAGTCCAAATCTCATTGAAATTCCCAGCTATCAACTCATCCCTTTAGGGTAGAAGAGATATTTCTTACAATGATTTAGTTCCTGAACGATACTATTAAAATGAAAGGTATGATCTTGTAGCGGAATACAAACATCTATATCTATAGTGGATATAGAAAGGGTTATAAGAGAAGAATTTTTACACCTTCATTTTATCATTATATCTTTTAATCATTTCTATTTTGTCATTTGTTACAACTATTTGGATCGAGATAGTTACATGAAAAATAGTGTATTCTTTTGTGTATGAGTGTGATTTAGACCATAGATATAAAACATCACAATCTAACATAAACAATCACTAATATGGACAATCACGTTTGTTGTCCTATTACAACTATTCAGGTCGAATGGCTACGGACGAAGTGGTATATCCTTTCGAGTATGGGTGTGATCTAAACTATACATATGAAATATCACGATCTAACGGTAGATATATGTTTGAATAGACAATCAAGTCCTTTGCCCATTAAAATTATTCGAGTCAAAGTGGTGTATCCTTTTCACATATGGGTGTCTTTTAGGCCAAAGATATGGACATCACAATCTTACATGTACATATATTTAAACAAATAATCATGTCATTTGTCTTTTACAAATCCATAAATTTATTTTCATTCATTAATGAGAATATTTTACTAAAGTATGATTATAAATAAGATATTAAATTTCATATGCATTCCATGTGTTATGGTCTAGTAGCCTATAAAAGACATACACTTCAGAGTGAGAAAAAAAAAGTTTCAATAATACAAATAAGGGTTTAGTGATAAACCATAAGGGCTAAATTCATGAGGATTTATCAAACCAAATTCAATTTTAATTATGAACCTTAAGAACTAAATTTGAAATATAGAATAGAGATCTCATATTGCCTAGGTAAGAAATAATAAATTAATTTGTCATTTCAGCACATAATAAAAGGAAGATAATGAAAAATAAAATTTAATTTTGTTCCCTTCATATTCTTTTCTATTATCCGTTTTAACAATCTTACATCGAGTCAAATTTGATTCTATTGGAATTAAAATGAATATACTCAAATGACGATTCAATCTTACACCAGAGTTTCTATTACCCTCATGTTTGATGACAAAAATTAAATTTGAAGCAAAGGTTTGCTCTTATAGATCATTCCAGCTATTTAATACCCTTTCTATGTCAACACAGCATACAATTCCAAAATCAAGACTACCCCAAGTCATCACAAGGCTTTAGCTCGTGGAAGAGACTGCATGAGATCATGCTAAAGAATAGAAGTTCTTTAACTTGTTCTTAATTGGATTAAATGAAGATCCGAAAACAATACACCTCTAAATTCTCAAAACAGGGTAGTCCTTTGAATCCCATTACGAATATCATCAATTCAGTAAGATAACTACCTATCTAATCCATTTCCAATCATAATCCTTAAATCATCTGGCAAGGTGATGCCTGATTAGTCCATGCTCTTCATCCAGCACAAATTTAGCATTTGAAAAATGAGAGCTGTTGAAGAAGGGTTTCAGATCATAAATTTCATGATCTTGTGCCTGCATCGATATCAAATGTGTAAGTCCTCGTATTTGTCTACATTAGGTATAGAAAATAACCACGATATCATTACCTTGCTTTGTAGGTCTTCCAGTTTCACATTGATTTGGGTAAGCTCCGATGTAGATCCACGAACAATTTCCTCAAAGTGAAGTGCATTCTTCACAAGTTCTCGGAGAAGATATAGCAGCAGTTCATTGTAATCCTTCTTGAAAGTCATATACTTTCTGAAGCTCTGCAAGATACCAAAGGTTGCTCGGTTTAACTTGCAAACATGAAATCAGAGCATAGTTGATGGTTCAATTATGAACATAGGAAAGGCATGGGAATTTTGGGTTTATCCTTTGGCTTGGCCAAATGGCCATCTTGACAGAATAGAAGCAGTGAGAATAACAAAAGGTAATTTTGCTCCGAACTTCCATAAAACATATTGGCAGCCACATCGCTGATCTTAAGATTTAAGACACTAAAATTAGTTATTCCAACAAAAATACAACCTTAAGAATTACACAAAGTTGTCTTTATTAGCAAACTATAGAAAATTGCAGAATATTAGCACTTCCACTAGCAACACCGGTCATCAAATTTCTGATGGAAATATTCCTCATGGCAACATCAGGGCCTTGATCATTCAATTCAGAATAATCAAGAAATTATATTGAATTATCTTATACAGTATAATTCAAAGATCCAAGCAGAATGCAAGCTCCGAGATCCAGGCATATATTTGTGTATAATATATAAATCAAAGAAGCCAACTGGTTGATTCTTGTAGTAAATATTGAATAGTCATATCAACATTTATAGGACGTGGGTAAAGAGAGAGAGAGCAGTGATCTCCTTTAATACCTTTTGCAGAGCTTTCTGCACTCCAAATTTCTGGGTCGAAATGAAAGAATCAAGTAACACACGAATTGCCATATCAACATCTTCTTGCGTGACATGCTGTCTAAGGTGCATTCTTGCATGCGCTTCAGACATGCGTATCATTGACTCTATGTGCCTAACTGCAATAGGAACTCCTTGCCCATGCTATTGTCACATTACAACACGATAGTTAATAGGCAATGTTTCCATCGACAAAATTAAGTGCCCTTCATTAAAATACTATCAATAATAATAATAAGGATAAAGAGGAGGCAATGGAGCCTTACAGAAGATTCCCTTCGTAATTCTGCATAGACATGTGTCAACTTATCCAAATCAGCATCATGCAACCTTGGAAAAACATTCAACTTAGAATAAGTTATGTATTTCCTCAGCAGATCTTGGGGGAGCACCTGGAAAAACAGTATTTAGGAATGTTAGAGCAGAAGCCCACAGATAACCTACTAAGAGGATGATAAGTACAAGTGTATGACCTCCGGATCCAGTGGCCTTGCAGAGTCTTGACTGTCCTCCTGGGATTCATTTATAGACTTGTCGTCAAGATTGACTCCCTTTGGCTGTGATTTGAAATGACTATCAACTACAAACCTAGCAAGCATCTCGTCTGTTACAGAGTCTACCACATCCTGCAAATTATCCAATGGCTTTTTGGTTACAATCAACTTCCACAATTTTAAGACAGAAGCATGCAGTTTCTTGAAATTTACCTTAACAACGCAGAGGATGTCAAAACGAGAAATGATAGGATCGGTCAGCTCAACATTTTGTGAAAATGTTTTCGAGGAGTCATACCTATAAAAAGGCTAGTTCATTAAAATAATGATGTAATTTCAAAATTCCTAGATGTGAAGGATGAATGAAAAATAAGTGATCATTTTTTGTTGTTCTTATTAGAGAGAGAAGAGAATTGGGGAAGTTTGTATTTTTATTCAATCACTCCCCACTATAATACCAACTCTACATGCTAAAGATAGCTAGTTGACAGCAGAAAACCAGCCAACAAAATCTACTAATCAAAGTCCACAAACTAGCCAGATACTTAACAACTTTGCTAGATACTTGAATTTTGGATAAATTCAAAACTACTAAAAATAGATATGCAGCTTGAGTTAACAAACACTTTTTTCACCATGGTCAAACACAATAAAAAAAACATGATCATCCTATAATTGGTCAAATTTATGAGACCAACAATTTATTATTCATCCATAGGTACCGTTCAACTTTATTCCTTGCATAATACAAATCAAACACTAATGTACTTGCCATACCTTCCTCCAATGGGATTGGCAGCAGCGATGACCGAACATCTGGCTTGAAGAGAAGTGACTATTCCAGCTTTTGATATGCTAATGCTCTGCTGCTCCATTGCTTCATGGATACTCACCCTAATCACAGATGAGAACTTTAATTCCAACACACCAAAAATTTAAGACTTTCTCATCTGGGCAGGAAAATAGATGGATTTGCAAAATTCAGAATGTGAATCGATGGTTGCTTTTCCTACCTGTCCTGATCATTCATTTTGTCAAACTCATCAATAAGACAGATTCCTCTATCAGCTAATACAAGGGCACCTCCTTCAAGGGTCCACTCCCTTGTGACGGGATCCTTATGCACTGCTGCTGTTAGTCCTACAGCTGAAGCTCCTTTCCCTGTGGTGTACACTGCTCTATGCCCAGTTTTCTCAACATATCTGGTAAAAATATATACAACTTAATTATTCAGGCAGCTGTAGACCATATGCCATTTATGAAGTTCATCCCTAAACTGATAAATGTAGCTCTTACTTGAGAAACTGAGATTTGGCTGTGCCAGGATCACCTAGTAGAAGAACATTGATATCACCTCGTAACCTGTGTTTCCCTTCAACATTTTTTTCTTGACCTCCAAACATTGCAAGAGCAATTGCTGTTTTTATGTCCTCGTGACCATAGATTGATGGTGCAATGGACTTGATTATCTGTCATTAGTTCATACCAAATCAAAAGGCTTAATTTTAACACTAAAGGGATGTACTCGTTAAGTTCTTAAATAACTAACCCTTTCTCCAATTCTAGGGTCTTTAGCCAACTTCTCAATCTCTTCCTTGTCTTCCTGGGTAAGCTTGTAAGCAGAAAATAAATCTTGCTTTTTGGTAATATAATTTGCTTCAACAACGGTGGAAAATACAGGAAACCCGTTCTTTGTATTCAATGATAAGTCAAAATTATTTGTATAAATGCCCGTGACTTCCTGAAATCAATCAGATCATACATAAAAAGTCTGCAAGTGTTTCAAATAGAAAAAGATTGACACAAGCACATCAAGGGCAGGGAACATACAATTTCTTCCCCAGGACGGGCACAATCAATTAGATCATTCAATAGTATCACTTCCTTGTACCTTGGAAGTCTACCAGCTGGCACAATTCCAGGACTTTCTTGGAGGGTTAGCTTTTGATAATTCCTATATACAGTCTGCAGCAAAACAGTCAAGAATGTAAGGAATTTGATTAACATTCAAAGGGAGGTTTTACTTCACTGCGAGAAATGCTAAACAAAAAATACTTGACAAGAAACCATCTCACCCATTTTGCACTGCAGAGCAGCCGAAGCAGATAAATTAAATAAGTCTTTCAATGAGATTCTTAGGTGCAAACTACACCGTGATTTTCTTAAGCAAATAAAAAAAATTAAAAAAAAAAAGAGAGAATTAAAACTAAGAATTCACCTGCTCGACATTTACTGTGAATGGCCCTTTCGATTGGCATTCAGGACAAGAACCAACCTTGACCTCTGAATAGGAATTCTGAAAAAATGGTCCCAATATTGTGCCACATTTATTACAATCATACTTCACCTGCTGCAACTGGGGGAAGACACCAGAGCGTCGGGTCACTACGCCTCCGATGCGAATCATGGTATTTAAATGAATTTGCCTGCAAAATGCAACGGGACACAATTGAAAATAGGATGATTAGGAAAACAAGAAATAAAAACACACATCTGAAAAGACACTGCACCATGAATCTTCCAGGATACCTAATATTTCGAATCTGATCATAGACTGGTAAATTATTGATGCGAACATAGATCTTTTGGTGGATATTTTTGTAGTTTGGATGTATGTCAAAGACAACCTTCTTTGCAACATCTTCCATAACTTCTAAGACGGGCTGGGGTGCATCAGCCAACCAGATTGCAATATTTGGATGAACAAAGATGAACTGTTTGTAATCAATCTCCAAACTGCACCTATTGGCTGCAAACCAAACATTAAAGCAACCAGTCTTTGAAAATGAGAGAAGCATGAACATGACTCCACAGATCATCGTAGAAAACAATATTAGTTTGACCATTTTACAGAATAAACCAAATGTTAACGATCCAGTACAATTACAGTGAAGTAGATGCTCACCTAGCACCATCTCATTTATCAATCGCATGTACTCAAGCTCACCATTTCCACTCTTTGGATTCACATATGTTTCCAAGAATTTCTTAAATTTTTTGCCTATAAAGCGCCGAACCGCATCCATGGTAACATGTTCTCTAAGTGGCCCTTGAACACGATACATCTCATGCTCATTTTCATCATCGTCTTCATCCTACAATTGGAGGTAATTTGTTAATTCCAGATATGGCCAACAATAACTAGGTGCAAAATCCTACTATGTGGAAAATAAAGATGTAACAGCCTTAAAAACCTCATATTGGTCATCAACAGAATGATCTGTCATGGGCACATCATCTCGTGAGTTTTCCCTTTGGGATCTACCCGGAGAACTTTGCATACCATCAATGTCATCGTAGCTTCTTGCTGCAGCTGGAGGCCGAAAATCAGCTCTTGATCTTTTTGAAGGCCTGTAGTTGTCATCCTCGGAGTCTTCATAAAAAAATAAAAAAATAAGTAAAATAATAATAATAAATAAGTTTCATAAGTTAGATCTGCCAGTCCCCAAAAAGGATGAAAAGGGAAAGAACTAATAAGTTCACAGCGGTCAAGATTAGTAAAGCAACATCAAGAAAATATCTCTAGCTTTTATTTCCTTCAAGAGGTTAGACCTCAAACTATCTTCAACGGTGTTTAAAATTATGAGACAATCACGTCAAACCCATATGATAAAACATCTTTGGTGCCGTGTACCATTCACAATTTTTGTGTAGCTAGAGCAGATAACCACGTTCTGGATAACAACTCGGAATGGCTTGAATACAGAAGGACAAATGCTCCACGAGTTCATTTTATGTAGCCAAAGTTTTTTAGTCAAAATTTGATGGTTGCATACATAAAACCTTGTGCATGCCTAAATATAACTTCAATACAAATTGAAATTGAAGATCTTTTAGATATTGAAACTCATCAGGTAGAGAAGAGAGTTCACTTCAATTAGCTCTATTTATCTCAAGCTTTTGTTAGGGAAAAGTAAAGCTGAAGAATCAATATGGTGCAGGGCAAGAAAAAAGAATGGAAGAACGCGTAGCTCAGTGACTACTTACCAAGCGAGTGAACATTCAGAAATCAAGGGAAACAGTTATAATTCGCGATTCGGGTAGAACAGAGTCGGAAAAAAATTTACCATGATCATGTAATAGCTCAGGAAGCTTCCGACGGGTTAACTGAGCATCTCGAGTTTCCAGTTCCATCTCGGCAGCTCGTCTGTCCTCCATAATCTGATCCAAATCCCTCTCGTCCTCTAAAGAATCGTCGAGGCCCAAGGACTCGTACTGGTCATGCTCATCCATTCTCCGATAATCACTACAAGATTAAGAACAAAACTCGTAAGATCAGTACCTCCATGTGGCAATAGATTTCGACGAAATGAAAATAAAAAAAAGGGGGATTTCTTGTCGAGAACCGACTCCAAGAAATTGTCGTGGTAGAGATCCTCTCCTTCCTCCTCTTCATCGGGGTCAGGCTCGTCGGGAAGGATATGAGGATCGACGGCGGCTTCGTCCTCATCAGGGTAGGTGTCGGAAGTTTGGCTGAGATGAGGGAGCTGGTCTGTTTCGAAACCGGCGGAGGTGGTGGGGGAATCAGGCGTCGAAGGCGGATTGCCGGAGGAATGGCCATCGGGAGTTTCTCCAGCCATTTCTGAGGGAAAGGGAGCGGAAGGAGTGAAAATGGACGTGGAACACTCCACTGACCTAAACGCACTTTACTCGTCCAGGAGGATGTTTTGGCGGGAAGTTTTGGCGGGAAATGAGGTGGCTCTCTTCCACTCCACGTCAGCTTCTTAGAATCCTACATTTCTCTTTAAAAAAATAAAATCTTAAATTATAAAAAATGTCTATGAAGTTCACATTGTGTCAAAAATGTCTATGAAGTTTCAAAAGTTTCAAAAATACCTTTAAATTTTCAAAAATAGTTCAAAAAATATCTTTGCCGTTAGTTTTAGATGAAAATTGTTAAAGTTTTGTTTCAAAAATACCCTTAAACTTTCAATACATTTCAAAAATACCTTTAACTTAATACACCATTAGTATTTGAACAAAAACAGTTAATTCCTCGAGACCAAAATGACTTTAAAAATTAAAAAAAATTAAAAATACTCCTACTGATCAATTTGTTTGAAGTTTTCTTAAGTTAAAAAAGAACCAATTTTGAATTAAGTTATATAGATTCCTCTTTTTTTTTCATACAGGTACCTCATATTTCTCTTAATTTTCCAATTTTTAGCTTACACCAATTTTCTCAACTACCAAAATAAAAACTTGAAACATACCAAAATGATAAATAGTCAAACAAAAAAGTATTTGACTATTTATCGTACATATAGGTACTCTCATATTTCTCTTAATTTTTCAATTCATAACTTACACCAATTTTCTCAACAACCAAAACATACCAAAACGCTGTGACGCTATCACAAAGTGCCTTTGAGAGAAAATTGGAAGGAGTGTCTCTTCATGTGCGCTTATCAAATGAAGAGCGTTGCAGCACCACAGGGCTGCAATGCTTGTCTAGCAGACTGTCTCTGTGAATGACTTATCGTAGCGCTTGCGCAACGCTATGTCTTCCCTTGTTCGATCTCATTGTTTTACCTCCCGTTGCTCGCTAATTACTCCATTTAAGCCCGAATTGCATATGGAACATCGTGACAACATCTTTTGCTCGATAACCTATCTGAGAGCTAAAATAAATATTAAATCATAAGAACCAACACGATTTATGCTCATACATTTTTTATTTGACTATTAATCATTTTTGTACATTTCAAGAGGAGATTTTGATTTTGGAATTTTGTGAAGTTTTGTGATATTTCATGTTTTAACTTGATTTTTTTTGTTTTTATTTTGATTGTTGAGAAAATTGGTATAAGCTAAGAATTGTAAAATTAAGAGAAATATGAGAGTAACTATATGAAAAAAACGAGGATATCTGTATAATTTATTTTAAAATTGCTCCTTTTTGAACTTAAGAAAACTTCAAACAAAATGGTAAGTAGGAACATTTTTTTTTATATTATTTTTAACGTCATTTTTGTCACGAGGAATTAATGGTTTTTGTTTAAATACTAACGATTGAGGATTTTTTATTTTTTAATTTTTTAATTTTTTAGTTAAAGAAATTTTTTAAACTTTGTGTAACGACTCGAGTTCATGAGGGGTACATGAATGAACCGGTATCACACCCGAACGATAGAGATCCTGAGGACATGAAAGTATGGTTAAGAAAATCTTCAAAGAATTGAAAGTTACTACCTATACCAACAAGGTAGGCCTTCCTTTTCGGTGGCTCAATCATAAGAACTCCAAAGTTAAACGTGCTTAGCTTGGAGCAATCCTATGTACCGGTGCCATCAGGGGTCGAATCCGGATTCCGAATCCTGGGCCTGTGGCGTTACAGATGGTATCAGAGCGGAACCTTTCCCAGTAAGATGTGGTCCGGGGACGAACCAAGTGGAAGCGGGCATGTAACGACCCGAGTTCAAGAGGAGTACATGAAAGAACCGGTATCACACCCGAACGAGAGGGATCCTAAGGACATGAAAGTATGGTCAAGAAAGACTTAAAAGAATTGAAAGTTACTACCTATATCAACAAGGTGCACCTTCCTTTTCGGTGGCTCAATCATAAGAACTCCAAAGTTAAGCGTGCTCAGGACCCGTGTTGGTTTGTGGGGACAACTTTCACTTTTAAAAAACATTCCCGAAAAATTTCAATCAATCCAAATCAACTCAATTCATAAATACCCCTACTTCAAGAGCATGTTTGACACAAAATGTAAAGTTCAGGGACATTTTTTATAATTTAACAAAAAAAAATCGTTGTGGCGTTCATAAAAAAATAATGAGAAAATATCCATTTATATCATTAAAAGAAGTTGTATCAATTTAAACTTTTAATTAATAAATTATAGTGATTTAAATCTTAATTTAGGTGACCCCTCAACTAGATTACAAATTTATTTTTTTATAAAATAATGTCATTTTAGTTATAAATATGAGTTATTTGATGCAGTGGTCGTAGGATGCTCCAATCCTCTCAGTATTAGGGATATTTAAATGACCTGACAACCCGAACAACACAGACTATCCAACCCAAACTATAAGGATTGGGTTGGGTTGAATAATAAACATGTTAACTTGGTTAAGATGAATAAAAAGGTTAATTTATCAATTTATCAATTTTTTTATTTTTTGTTTTTTATAGAAATCAAACTCCAATTGTCTATTGCTTACATGACAAATATAAGAACGGTGAGAAAAATACTTTGTGTATATATAGCGTAAAATATGCAATAATTTGATATATAAATGATTCTTTTAACACATAAGTTAAAACACCTATCACACTAACTCAAGTGCAGATCAATGTAACAACAAGTAGTACTTGGAATGATGCAAGCTCAATTCCTCGGGACAAATTTACTACAAGTGATGTGTCAATAATTGTAGACTTGACTAATTGACCCTTATATGCAATTGCAGTAACCATTCAAAAAATGTGATGCATGTGTATTTTAGTTTAATTAAAAACGTAAAGACAGTAGTAATGTAGGAATTTGTGATGTATTGACGACCATGTCGTGGACAACTAGTTTGATTGACGTATAAAAATTCATAGAAATGCACGCAGACTTGACTTTTTGACTCCCTATGCTTTCACGTTGTAAATGCATTAACCAGATGTGCTCTTGTATTTGCATACAAACCTAAGCGAGAAAAGCCTACATGAAGCAGAATATTGAGATAGTTATATGTCCTACATGCCAACTCTATGCATTGACCATCGTTTTCTCTATATACTTCCAAGTGATTGTATTAGTGATTCTGTTGGTTCTGGCTATCCTTCGACGGTCAAATTTGATGTAACGAATAGGCACCAACGACAGTCGTCAGAAATATGGGACTTGCAAAATAGAAACTCATTATAGGCTGATTCGCGGATCTCACTCTCTTTAATGTATTTCACGACTCTATTCAAGTGTGCAAGCAGTTCTACAGAAGTGCCACGTCGTCCCCTAGATAAAACAACCTAGAAAATTGTCTCAATCGAAAATGCATGGTACCCGATTGAAAAAACTCACATGCTTTAGACCGACTTGCTCATAAAACTAAAACGAACAAGCAAAGGAGGTCGAGAGGGAATTCGAATTCTGAGAAGATGAAATGAATTGAGATGATCTGAAAAAGCTGAAGGCTTGCGCCTTTTATAGGCGCAGAGAGCCAACAGGCACTAATGCAAAGAACGCCCAACCAAGGAATGTGTAGCTACGCAAGGCACGCAAAGTCGCTAAATATACAGGTGTGCGCACGAAAGCGCGCGGAAGACTTGACCGTTGTGGCTCGCGACACGTGTTGGTTCTGTTAAAGGATTGAAAAAAATATTATAAAATAGAATTAATTAATAATTATTTTTTCAAAAAATAATCACACACACATTTGTCTTTCTTCTCACTCCTTCTAAAATATGGGTTCCCCTTAGGGCGAAACCCAAAGTTCAAGATGAGAGTATAAGAAGGAGACTCTTCTTTAAAAAATAATCAATGTGTGATTCTCAACCAAAAGTTTTTTTCTTTTCTTTTAAAAACTTGAAATTTCACCCAATAATCTCTCATTTGAAAATTTAAAACATAAAAAAAGCATTTTCATCGAGCAATATCAGTCTATACAACATTGTACATAAGCAAAGGTGTCTTACGACTTGAACCTTTACGTAGTGTAGATGATTCAGAATATACTAGAGTAACCCTTGGTTTTGAACTCTATCCCTAACAACATCTCACACACAGTATCATTACGGTGTAGTTCGAAAGTCCGTGCTTTAAGGCCTAGCACGTGTATCTCGATTTGGTGAACGCTCTAGAGAGTTTGCCTAAAAACTCCACAGGACGCGGCCCCTACTTCCACATTCACATTGGTGAGTCTATCGAGAGTATTCCTATAGCTAAGTACCCCACTTGAAATAAAGTATGTATCTCATCAATAACTAATTTAAACCTAAGTTAAACCTTTCTTACGCTTCAGGATATCATGCTCGGACTCTAGGTCATAGGAAGAGAACTTTGTGTTCGTTTTAGCACGATTCACTATATATCACTTGTGATCAATTATTACCCATTGAACCTGTTTCCTGTGATCTCCAGTCTACAGGTTAAGTTTTCCTCACAGTGATTCATCTCTCTACAGGCATGAGTCTCATCATTTCTAAGGTTTTAAAAACCTTCTTTCTGCCTAGTCCTTTCGTCAAAGGATCTGTCAAGTTTTCATTAGTCCATATATGATCTACTCTAACTGCACCAGTAGCAAATAACTTTCTAATGGTATTATGCTTACAATGTATTTGTCGTCTCTTTCCGTTGTAATAACGATTCTGAACTTTTGCGATTGCTGTAGTACTATTGCAATGGATCAACATGGCTGATACCAGCTTTTCCCATTGGGGAATCTCCTATAGTAGACTTCTAAGCCAACCTTCTTTTTCACTAGTTGTTGCTAGAGCTATCATTTCTGACTCCATCGTAGATTGGGCTAAAATAGTCTATTTCTTGGATTTTAAAGAGACAACTCCATCTGTTATATTAAAGATATAGCCTAGCCTTTGACTCATCCAAAAGGGAGTTCCAGTTAGCATCGCTGAATCATTCCAGGACAACGGAAAACTTTTAATAATGTAATCCTAGGTTTTGGGTTTTCTTCAAATACCACATAACCCTTTCTATAGTATTTCAATACTCTATACTAGGTCTTCTTGTAACCCTATAAAGTAATCCTACAACATAAGCTATATCAGGCCTAGTGCAGTCAGCAGCGTATCTAAGACTGCCTATGATGCTCGCATACTCAGATTGATTAACACTATCACCAGTGTTATTGAATAACTAAACACTAGGGTCATAAGGAGTACATGTTGATTTACATTCAAAGTAATTATATTTCTTTAGAATATTTTCTACATAGTTAGATTGATCCAATGAAATTCCCTTTTCAGACTTAGTCACTTTTATGCCTAAGATTTCACTCACTTCTCTTAAGTCTTTCATGTCGAAGTTTGCACTCAATGTAGATTTCACATCATTTATGACGTGCATGTTCAACCCAAAGTTTAACAAATCATCTACATACAGACATAGGATAATGCAAAGATTATTTTCAAACTTGTAATAGATGCATTTGTCACTTTTATTAACCTTGAAACCTTTAGGTAGGATTAGGTTATCAAACTTTTCATGTCATTGCTTAGAGGCTTATTTCAGGCCATATAGAGATTGATCTAGCTTACAAACCTTATTTTCTTGACCATGGACTACAAAGCCCTCGGGTTATTCCATGTAAATCTATTTTTCAAGTTCACCATTTAGGAAAGCGGTCTTTACATCCATCTGATGTACTACGAGGTTATAAAGGACAATGAGAGAAAACAGATCACGTATTAAGGTCATTCTAGTGACAGTGGAGAAGGTGTCAAATAAGTCTATGTTTTCTCTCTATCTAAAGCCAATTGCCACTAACCTGGCTTTAAACTTGTCATCTGTTCCATCAGATCTAAGCTTCTTCCTTCGGATCCATTTGCACCTTATTGCCTTGCAATTTGTGGTAGATCTACTAAGTATCAAGTCCTATTTGATTCAAGAGAGTTCATCTCATCATTTTTAGCTTATTGCCATAAGTTGGTATCTATAGAGGACAAGGTAGCTTGTAGGTTTTTCAGATCTTCTTCTACATTATAGGTATAGAAGTCATCCCCAAAATCCTTGGCAGTTCTAATTCTTTTGCTTCTACTAGGTTCTAGGTCGGCTTCCTCTATAGAGGTAGAATTTCTAACTAGGGGTTAAATTATTGGATCCCGAACCACCACTATTTCTCGATTTAAAAGAAAATCTATCCTCAAAGAAGTCAACATCATTTGATAAAATGATCATTTGGTTTATTAGGTCATAGAACCTATAGCCTTTACTATTTATGGCATAACCTATAAAGACACACTCATAAGTTCTACTAGTAAGCTTTCTTCTTTTAGGGTGTGGAATTCTTACAAACACTAGACATCCTCAGGTTCTAAAGTATGACAAGTTTGGTTTCTTATTCTTAAGGACTTCGTAAGGTGAACTCGGATTTTTAGACTTTGGTATTCTATTTAGGACATAACACACTGTAATGATGATTTTACCCCACCAATAAAACGCGGTCTTGAACTAAGTAAAATAGCAACTACTAGCTCAGCTAAGGTTCTATTTTTCCTTTCAGCTTTTCCATTCATTTTAAGAGAGTAAGGTGTAGTCTTTTCATGTACTATTCCATGTGAGTTAAAGAACTCATTAAAGCTATTTGGATCATACTCAGTTCCCTATCACTACGAAGTCTTTTAACCTTTCTGTTAAACCGATTTTCTACTTCAGTTATGAACGATCTAAAAGCATCAAACACATCACTTTTGTTTTTAAGAAAATAGGCAAAATTGAAATAAGAGTAATCATCAATAAAGGTAATAAAATATCTCTTATTGTTCCTAGTCAAGATGCCATCAAATTCACATAAGTTAGAATGAATCAAATCTAAAGGCTCAGATATCCTAAGTACAGATTTATGCAGAATTCTAGTTATTTTAGCCTGACTACAATACTCGCATTTATCAAAATCATAATGGATAACTTAGGCATCATTTCCAGCCTAATCATGTTATTAATTAATTTCTTATTAACATGATAAAGTCTAGCATGCCAAACATTCAAAGAACACAACATATATACATAGAAGCTTTCATTTTATTTATGTCTAAATTTAATCTGAACATTCCCTCAGTTGCATAACCCTTCCCTACGAATACATTATTCTTAGTAAGGGTATACAAATATGACTCTATGGTTTGAGTAAATCTGGCCTTGTTGAGGAGATAGCTTGAGACCAAGTTCTTTCTTATCTTCTAAGTGTGCAAGACAATCTTTCAACGTGAGGGTCATCTTGGAGGTAAACTTCAGCTCCACCTCGCCAGTTCCAGCAACTTTCGTTGAGTGTTGGTCCCCCTAAAAAAAATATTATTATGCTTAGTTTCAGTATAAGTTTTAAAAAGACTAATGTCATGATAGACATGGCGCATAGCGCTAGTTTCTATCTACCACCCCTCAATACCACTGATCAAATTTACTTCTGTGATCATGACAACTAATGGTTCTTCTGTCATGTTCACCTTACCAGCAGGACGACGCCTGTTCCTACAATTCTTAGCCATGTGCCCAAGTTTATTACAGTTAAAGCAAAGGAACTGTACCATTTCTCATGAGAGGGTTACTGTTTCTTCTAATTATTTTGGTTGTTGGAACCATGGTTCTGACCTTTTTTCTTGGTTCCTTTGGACTTGGTCAGGTTTTATTATAGCAAAGGCGAATCTCCTAGGAACGATGTTCACCTCGTCCCTCTCATCCTGCTTCTGGGGTTCCTCCCTAATCCTTAGCCAGGTGATCAGACCTTCCAAGGAAAAATCCTTGGTCTTATTCCCTAAGTGTTCTTAAAATCCTTCCACAAGGGGGCAGTTTGTCAATAATAACGACAACTTGGAATTGTTCGTCTAAGGGAATACCTTCAGTTATTATTTCATGGGTTATCTTCTGCAGTTCATGGGAGTGGGCCTCCACAGATTTTTCATCCGTCATCTGAAACTTAAGGTAATGGCTGAAGGCATACTTTTTGGATTCAGCCTCCTCGATATCGTACTTCTTCTGTAGGGCATCCCAAACTTCCTTAATTGTCTTCATTGTGCTGTAGTAATCATACAAATCATCAGTCAAGCCATTTAATATAAAATTTTTACACTGAAAATCTTTTTCTTCCCAACCAATAGTTTCTTTTATTTGTTGTTCAGTCGGATCTTCTTTCGGGATAGTTGGCTTCTCCATGGTACAAACGTCGACCATCTTCTTGATTGTAAGAAAAAATAGCATCTTCTGTTTCCACTATTTAAAGTTCGCTCCTTCGAACCGGAACGTGTTGGGACTGGTGTCCTAAATCTCCTTATAATCTTGTAGTTTGTAAACTTCGTATAAACATATTGTTGTTAATAAAATAAGTGTTATTTTATAAGCATATACTCATTCCAATAAACTAAGATCCTAGGTTACTTTATATAATTTAAACAAGTATGTAGAGACATACAAGTGGATCTTGATAATAACCTAAATGGTCTGTAGTAGATGGATAAGGCTAGGTACCTTATCTTGGTGACACTACAGATACGACCCGCTTTGTAGGTGTTACAAGTATTGTAAAATACTACAAATGATATGATCTTGATCATTCATGTAGAAACATGTGAGCGGGGTATCCTATACAAAGAGTTTGTATAAGACTGGACCACGAAACGATTAGTCTCTTTATATATCACCGTTAGTAATAGAGATTTACATTTCACTAGGATGATCATAGATGACATGACCTGAATCTTGAGTGGGTTGTGATTTTCTGCTCATGAAGGCGATCCTTTGATTTGTTTGGGTGAGAGTGGCCAGATTGCTAACTCAATAAGCCTACCATTTTGGGGATTCGTCTGACTGGGGAGTTGGGAATGTAGTTACACAAAACGGAATTCACTCCTTCCCCGATGTCGAGGTAAGTAGATAAATTGCTCCCTTTAGGGCTGATTCTGGGGCTTGAACATAGTGGCTACACCCTCTCCTGGCCCGCGAAGGACTTGGTCATAGTTGAACTATGACTTATTATTCATTAGAGGAATTAGTGGTACTTAAGAAGTTAGATGTAACTATAAAGGCATAACGATAATTTTGGTCCAACTATACTTACGAGCAATTTGTGAAGTATCATTGCGCTGTTGATTAGTTTATCCAATGGACACAAAAATTTATCTGTAGTGCGAAGAGTGCAGTTGTCAGTCTTTAGTGGAATGACCAACAGTTAATGAATGTTGGATAATTTAATTAAAGAGTTGAATTAAATATCCAAGTATCGTTGGAGCTTCAATCTACAGGTCCATAAGGTCCACTCCGTAGCTCAATATGGATTAAATTGAGAATTATTTTTGGATTAATTTAAAGTGTTCAAATTAATTGAGAGAATTAGTTATATATGATATAATTAATTAAATTAATTATATATGTGATATAATTAATATAATGTATTTGATACATTATAATATTAGGTAATATGAGAGGAATTTGAATATGATTCAAATACTAATTATACGAATGAGATTCATGTAATTAATATAATATAAGTTGAGAGAAACTAAATATTTAGATATGATTCAAATATTAATTATATGAATGAGATTCATATAGTTTAATTTAATATAAATGTGATTTATATTAAATGCCATGTATCATTAGGAGAAAATAATACAATAGGTTTTGTATTTGATGCAATATAAAACTATAGGCTGATATAACATATAGTGTATATATATATATATATATATATATATATATATATATATAAATATATTTACTATTATTAATTTAATTTAAATTAAATTAATTTTAATTAAAGGGAGTGAGTTACAACTCCCTCCCCCTATTTTCTCTCAAGTTAATGTGGGGTTGTGGAAAGAATGCAGTCATCTTCTTCCATAATTTTTGGATCCCAAAAATCTCTCTAGAATTGAACATGTAGAAATTGTACAGAGAAGAAAAGTTCTTCTCCTCCCTCTCCCCCTCTCTATCTCCTTCCCTCTTCCAAAACCCTAAGGCAGAACCGACACCTCCTGCCATTCTCAATCCCTAAGGAGAATACATGAGGCTTTGTTTGGTGATGTCCCTTTTGGAGAAAGAGATTCGTTCGAGGGAGTTCTTGAAGAAAGTATTCTTTAAAGGTATGTGTGTTTTTTCTTCTCCCTTTCTAATTAGAAAAGCATGTCGTAGGTTATTTTTTAATGCATAATCCTTCTCTTTTAATTCTGTAATTCTTGTAAATTTTGTGAAAAATGAAAATTAGGACCGATCCCACATTTTGTTGCGTAAATCTTCAATGGTTTTTCCTTCAATTGGTATCAGAGCGCTGTTTGGATCCCAATTTTTTGTTAACTCTATAATTTTAATCACAGAATTGGTGGATATCATTTTGTTTTCATAATGTATGAATGTGATTGAATGATTTTGGTTTGTTAATGGTTGTTTTCAGGATCGAGCATAGACTTACTGCTTTCTCTTTTCAATTTGATTGTGTAAGGGCCCGTTGTTTTTGGGCATAAATGTTGTACAGTCTATAATATTTGTGTTTTGAGTCGTTCGTGAGGCTTCTCGGTGGTTTTCTGGTGATTCGGAGCTGTTTTTGGACGTCGATTCGAGGGAAAACGTTGTTGTACAATAGCAGACTGCGCAGTAGCGTCGCGACGTGACGCTCTGAACGGTGAACGGAGAAAATTCTTTGTAGCATCACGACGCTAGGCACAGCATCACGACGCTGCACTATGGAGAATTTTCTCCTGTTCGCTCATAGTTCGCCCGGTTTGAGCGATTCAAGGTCGGTTCGGTTGTTGGTTGGATCGATTTTTGGCTTGGTTCGAGCGGTTCAAGGCCCGGTTCACTTGTTTCGAACTATATGGCTTTTTATTAATGTAATAATTAGCTTTTTTTTAATGTCCTATCCCGATCCATTAACTATTATTTTAAATATACGTGTGATGTATGTTTTATTATTTTATATGTCATATTGTATGTTATATAGAATTAAATCCCACCATAGGTTATGCATAATCCATGCATCATTTGTATTATAAATATTATAATATATGATATGCATGATTTAATTTTATAGCATGCTTATGCATCATATAATATAAGTGTTATACTATATGCTTGCATGTATAAATAACATAATCATACATCATTTATATTATAATCGTTATAATATATAGTTTGAACGTATGCATGTAATGTATGTTATTTAATTTCATTACTTTGTTATATATAAGTGTTATGTATATGTAGTAATGAAATGAACATTGCATGACACATGACATTACTTTAGGTAATCTTATAAACGTTATAATTTTATAAAGTATATTGATCAATGCAATGTAGATTTTAATTTATTCCATTTACTTTATAATTGTTATAAATAAATGAAATTAGAAATTAATCAATAACTAAGAGTTGCATGTAATCTTAGGTAAAATCATTTTTCAAAATAGTTTAAAATATGGTTCACATAAATCTAAGTTCACAAATTTCTAATGAGATTAGAAATTAGATTAATCTTTTTAATTAGTTTAATAGGATTAAATTGATTTCAATAAAAGATTAAATTTATAGCAAACATATATCTATAAGGGACCTTTTTTCTAAGGTGGGTAATGTCTAGGCTAGATGACGGAAACATTGCAACCCTATCTCAGAACTTACATGGAAAGGTGAATTAAATAGATTTACTACAAGCATGTAATTATTGATTAACATTTGTTAAAGTGTTTAACAAATATTAATAAAAAGAATTATTTAACTTTCCAAAGTAAGTGTTACTTTTGGGCAAACTTAAACGGTCACTTAATAAAAATAATTAATCATATTTTTCCTAAGTTAATTAAACCCTAGGTTGTTAAATACTCAGTAGGAGAAAAAGATGTATATGATATGTCAAATTTTTCCTCTCATGTTTCTCCCTTAATATTTACACCGTGAGACTCATGCTTGGCCTTGAGGCGCCCTGGGAGCGTTCTCCTTCGGATGTTATTTGCATGGGTCAATATCAAGGTGAATGGAGAGAGTATTTATAGTAAGTGGGAGAGGGATGTGTGTCAACATGTCCCACAGTCTCTTTCATTGATTTGCACTGTGAGACCTTCTTGCACAGTCTTGAGGCGCCCTGGGAGCGTCCCCTTATGAATGGTTTTTGCATTAGGTCAATATCAAGGCAAACTCTAGAAATGGATAGGATCGCTTTAGTTTTTGCTCCAATCAGCTTTTCCTTTCGATTGGCTCATTAGGGCGGAAGTCTAAGGTCTAAAATGGAGGGTCACACTTAGGGGAAATTATGAAGCAAGTTAATGATTTCTTAAACAAATAAATGGTGACTGATTGTTATAGGAATAAGAGTTAATCTGATGTAATGATTGGTTGAGAGTGTCTCAATTAAGTGAAGGGACAACTGACTACCCTTCGGTGGCTTTTGTCTTAAATCATTAAAGCATCATTGCAAAATTAGATGTAATTGGGGTTCATTTAGATTTTGTTAAACCTGATTGGATTTTTTTATAGTTATTCTAAAATCTAATATAGATCAATGTGTTTATTTTTCAACAATTATGTCAAATAGCATTATTGAATGTCAAATAGCATTATTGACCGATTTTAATTACACGACGTGAAAAAAATCCATTAAAACGTTTTTCGTGGTAAACGACCTCAAAATTGTCATGACTGAGGATTGTCCTCAAGTCCCAACCTTTTATGCATCACGAAATGTTCGTGATGCATATGAGATGTGGACAAAGGCTAATTCAAACACCAATAATGCCAGCTCCCAAGATAAACTCCAGTCCTTATTGAATGTCAAGAGACAAACAAAGAAAACAATAGTTGTTAACTCTGATAAAGTTAATCAATGAGGACTACCTTTTGAGATGAAACTTGGAGTTTATGATTTAGGTTGTGGAGTTGATCCCACTACTCTCCAAGAAAGGAAGAACTCCGAAGAAAATAAATATGATTTATTTGTCTTGGAGATGTGCTCAGTAGAGAATGATGATTCTACTTGAATAGTTGATTTAGGAGCTACTAACCATGTATGTTCTTTCCATCAAGGATTTAATTCCTGAAAACAGTTGAAAGCTGAGAGATGACTCTTAGAGTCGGTATTGGTGAGGCTGTTTCAGCTGTTACTGTAGGCAGACTTGAGTTATTTTTGGACAAGAAACGATATATGTTATTAGATGACGTATACGTAGTTCCTCATACCAAGAGAAACCTAATTTATATTCCTGTCTAATTGAACAGAAATATTCTATATCCTTCTCTGAGAATAAAGTATTTATTTTTAAGAATGGAATGAAGTTAGGTTTTGGTTCAATGGAAAATAACTTATATGTACTAAGGTTGTTAGTCATGAAAGTCGTGCTTAATACTAAAATGTTCAAAACAGAAACAATTGTAAAAAGACCGCGAATTTCTCCTAAAGAAAATGCTCATCTTTGGCATCTAAGGTTAGGTCACATCAATCTCAATAGGATTGAGAGGTTGGTGAAAAATGGGCTTCTAAATGATTTAGAAGAAAACTCTTTACCAGTATGTGAGTCATGCCTTAAAGGCAAAATGACAAAACAACCTTTTACTGGAAAATGTTATAGAACCAAAGAAACCTTAGAGCTTATACATTTAGACCTCTGTGGTCTGATGAATGTAAGAGCCCGATGAGGGTATGAATATTTCATCTCTTTCATAGATGATTATTCTAGATTTGGGTATTTATACCCAATGCAACATAACTCTGAAGCTTTTGAAAAGTTCAATGAGTACAAGACTGAAGTTGAAATCTTGTTAGATAAAAAGATAAAAATGCTACGATCTGATCGTGGTGGAGAGTATATGGACTTAACAAAACTATATGATAGAACATGGAATTACGTTTCAACTCTCAGCCCCAAGTACACTTCAACAGAGTGGTGTATTGGAAAGGAGAAATAGAACCCTGTTGAACATGGTTCGTGAAGAATATAAGCTCATACATAAACATCAAGAAGCTGTTTTCACATTTTTTTAATCTCTATAGTTAGTTATTGTAACTACTTGTATCAGAAATTAGTATATAAACTCATCATTTACAAATTTTTTAGATACAACAACAACATATACATAGCTTCAAGAAAATCTGGAATAATCTGTAAAGAAAAGGGTCTGTGACTTAGCTTCTTAATAAACTCTCTCCTTTTCGTGGACGTAGGCTTTCACAGCCGAACCACGTACATCGCAGTGTAATTTCTTCTTCTCTTCTCATCGTCTACAAGATCGCTCATCGTTTACCTTTTACTTCATATCGTCTAGAAGAACAAAACGATCGTCTACCTTTCTTCAAGCAATCGTCTACACGATTGCACGATCGTCTACCTTTCTTTCAACAATCGTCTACACGATTGCATGATCGTCAACATCTTCTCTTCTGCCATCGTCTACCTGACTGCAAGCATCCTTATCGTATACTCATAAATAATCGCACAGATTAAACAAAAAGGCATTAGGGTTAAAAGAAAGAAAAGAATACAAAAAGGCAGAAAACGAGAGAATCTGAAAGCTAGAGAGAGAAATAAATTTTGTTTTGCATTAATCACCCATCAGAAATCAAAATTATTTTTCATTTTCCATCAGAAAAAATCAGTGGGATCAACCACGTGTAAGCTATCAGCTGGAAAATCATGGGTACTTCTCAACCAAGTTCTTTACCAACC
Source organism: Benincasa hispida (assembly GCF_027475165.1). Taxonomy (NCBI): domain Eukaryota; kingdom Viridiplantae; phylum Streptophyta; class Magnoliopsida; order Cucurbitales; family Cucurbitaceae; genus Benincasa; species Benincasa hispida. The sequence goes on along the minus strand of NC_143488.1, from coordinate 50,107,409 downwards.
AAAGAAATTTGGCCCAAAGATCAGGGCCTTTCGAATTGGATCAAGGTAAAAGGCCTTTTTCATTCTTTCATCATTTGGACTAATTAGCTTTTCTTTTGCAGAAGCAGGCCCAACGAAGTGGAACATGCCTAACAAAGTGGTATAAGAGCAACTAGACATCAAGATCTCAATTCTTGGAGAATCAAGACACAAGTTTTCATCCAAAATGTCAGTAACAAGGTTCGAGGTGGAGAAATTTGATGGCAAAGGAGACTTCAGACTGTGGAAGGCTAAGATCAAGGCGATACTCGGCCCACAGAGCCATCCGTATCCATCAACACTCCTTGCCACGGTGACAACCCAAGAAAAGGAGGATTGGGAGCTGGCAGCCTACGGTACGTTAGTTCTTAATCTAAGTGACAGTGTTCTTAGACAAGTATTAGATCAAAAAGCTGCATATAGAATTTGGACTAAGCTAGAAGAGTTGTATGCTAGTAAAGACCTTCCTAGCAAAATGTATCTTAGGGAGAGGTTTTTTACGTTTAAAATGGATTCATTTAAAACACTATCTGACAACTTCGATGAGTTCAAGAAGATAGTTACTGAATTTAAAACTCTAGGAGAAATACTATGTGATGAAAACGAGGCCTATGTGCTTCCAAACTCTTTGCCTGAATAGTATAGAGAAATTAAGAATGCACTAAAGTATGGAAGAGATAGCATAATCACAAACACCATAATCTCAGCCCTTAAAACTAGAGAGGTTGAGCTACAGGTTGATAGAAAGGATAAACCTAGTGATGAAGGTCTGTTTGTAAAAGGAAACTTCAAACATAACCATTTTAAAGAAAAGAAACCTCATAATCCAGAAGAAAATAAATCTAAACAGAAAATAAAGTGTAGGTATTGTAAGAAGAAAGGACATCTAATAAAAGACTGTTTTATTTTAAAGAGAAAGAACCAAGAGAAAAAGAAGGATTCAAAAAGAAAACATCCCAAGGCATCTGTTGCAGAGGGTTCATTCATTTACTCAGATGCCTTAGCCTCAACTCTAGACAGATCTAATCATATAAACCCTCTAGGTAAACATGATTGGGTTTTAAACTCCGGATGCACCTACCATATGACATCTATAAAACCCTGGTTTAACACCTATAAGGATATAGAAGGAGAAATGGTTTATATGGGAAACAACCAAGCTTGTAAAACTCAAAGATGGAACTATCAAACTTCTTAGGAATATGAGATATGTTCCTCTTCTTAAAAGAAATTTAATCTTCTTAGGCATGTTAGATGCTATAGGGTGTGAATACAGGGGTAAAAGAGGAACTCTTGAGATATTAAAGGACTCTAAAAGCAATATTAGTTGGGAAAAAGGTAAATAACTTATTTGTAGTAAAATGAGTAGAGATGATGACTGGAGCTTATGTAGCCACCACAAATGAGATTACCGAGGCTGATTTATGGCACAAAAGGCTATCTCACATAAGTGCTAAAAGCCTAGAAGTCCTATCTAATCAAGGTATTCTCCCTAAAAGACTTTCAAAAGATCTAACATTTTGTGAACACTGTATTTTAGGGAAAGCCACAAGGCAAAGTTTCACTAAAGCACAACATACCACAAAAGCTATCCTAGATTATATACACTCTGACTTATGGGGTCCAACTCCTACACCTAGCCTAAGTGGCTCAAGGTATTTACTTTCTTTTATTGATGATTTCTCTAGGAAAAGTTGGGTCTGCTTCCTTAAAACTAAAGACCAAGTGTTTGATAGGTTTAAGGAATGAAAACTCATGATAGAGAAACAAACTTCTAAAGAAATTAAATACTTAAGAACATATAATGGACTAGAATTTTGTAGTGAAGAGTTCAACAAATTCTGTAAAGAAACAGGAATTACTAGGCATAGGACAGTTAGATACACTTCTCAACAAAATGGAGTTGCTAAAAAACTTAATAGGACAGTCATGGAAAGAGTTAGATCTCTCTTATCTGATGCAATTCTAAGTGAAAATTACTGGACAGAGGTTGAAAGCTACACTGTGTACACCTTAAATAGGTGTCCACATTCCTTCATAAATTTTTTGACTCCTGAAGGAAAATGGACCACATCCACCTATCCTAGATAACCTAAGGGTATTTGGATGTGTTGGTTATATACATCAAAATCAGGGGAAATTAAAATCTAGGGTAGTAAAGTGTATGTTTGTAGGGTTTTTTGAGGGAGTAAAAGGATTTAAAATGTGGAACCCTATTGAAAAGAGGTTTATTATAAGTAGAGATGTTACTTTCAGAGAAAAAGAAATGCTTATGCAAAAGGAAATGACATCCTATGAAGTTCTTAACAACCCTAACACCACTAGGATTGAGGTGGAGTCACCTAAAGCTTATTCCACTAACCAAAACCCTCCTATAAATTTAGAAGAAGAAGAGGATGTCTCAAATGAGACCACTGGGAATACTGAAGTTGTCCCTGACCTAAGTCAGTATTCTTTAGCTAGGGATAGATAGAGAAGAGTGATAGTTCCTCCAACTAGGCATACTAAAAATAACTATATGAACCTAGTTCTAAATGCCACAATAGCTCATAATGACCAAGATCTAGCCACTTTTGAAGAGGCAGTCCTAATGCTAGGTCTTGGATTCAAGTTATGTGTGAAGAGATGGAGTCACTCACTGTCAATAATATCTAGACCCTAACTCCTCTTCCTAAAGGTTATAAACCTATAGCTTCTAAATGGATATATAAACTAAAGGAAGGTTCTACCAAAGATGAAATGCCTAGATACAAGGCAAGGTTAGTGGCTAAAGGATTTACTTAGAGAGAAGGAATAGACTATACTGAAATCTTTTCACCAGTAGTGAAACAAACCTCTATTAGGCTTCTTTTATCTCTAGTTGCTCAGTATAATTTAGAACTAGATCAACTAGATGTTAAAACTGCCTTCCTACATGGAAACTTAGATGAGGTAATATATATGGTTCAACTTAAAGGGTTTGAGGAAAAAGGTAAGGAAGACCTATATTGTCTCCTAAACAAGTCAATATATGGTCTAAAACAATCCCCTAGATGCTGGTACATGAGGTTTAATGACTACATAGAGAGTATAGGTTTTCAAAGGAGTTCCTATGATATTTGTTCTTATATCAACTCTACTACCTATAAGGACAAAGTCTACCTATTACTCTATGTTGATGATATGTTACTAGCAGGAATGTTTAAGGAGGATTTAACTCATGTCAAAAATCTCCTAAAGAGAGAATTTGACATGAAAGACTTGGGTCAGTCTAGAAAGATCCTTGGGATTGAAATTTAAAGGGACAGAACATCCTCAACCCTAACCATAAGTTAACTCAGCTACTGTGAAAAGGTTATAAACAGATTCAATATGGCAAATGCAAAACCAGTCACTATTCCTATTGCTACACACTTTAAACTTTCCTCTGAGAGCTCACCAAAAGAGACAGATATAGAACATTTGACTCAAATGAAATCAATTCCATACAATCAAGCATTAGGGAGTCTAATGTACTTAATGATATCTACTAGACCAGACTTATCATACAACACTAGTTTAGTTAGCAGATACATGTCTAACCCTGGAAAAAGACATTGGGAAGCAACAAAATCGATTTTAAGATATTTTATTTGGTCTAAACAATCAAAATTAACATATCAAAGTACTAATGAATCAAATTTAGAACTATATGGACATGTTGATTCAGATTTTGCAAGTGACCAAGACAAAAGGAGATCTTTAACAGGTTATCTATTCTTATTTGGTCCTAACTTGTTGTGTTGGAAAACTAATTTACAGTCAATCACAACATTGTTAACCACAGAAGTAGAGTATATGGCACTTTCAGAAGCAATAAAGGAAGCACTGTGGTTAAAAGGATTGATGAAGAACTTTGGTATTAATCAAACAGTAGTTAAAATCTACTGTGATAACCAAAGTGCCATTCACCTTTCCAAAAACCCTCAGTATCATTCAAGGACCAAACATATAGACATCAAGTATTATTTTGTCAGAGACAAAATAGAGAAAGGAGAAATCGAGGTGCTAAAAGTTCATACCACCGAGAACGCAATCGACATGCTTACCAAACCTGTGAGTAAACTCAAGCTTGCTATGTCTTGGTCAGATCGGGTTTCTGCTTCCTAAAAAAGGGTGAAGACATGTTAAATCAAGAAGGAAAAGAGGTTGCATGTTGAGCTTAAGGTGGAGATTTGAAGAATATAAGCTAATACATCAACATCAAGAAGCTGTTTTCACATTTCTTTAATCTCTACAGTTAGTTATTATAACTACTTGTATCAGAAATTAGTATATAAACTTATCATTTACAAATTTTTAGATACAACAACAACATATAAATAGCTTCAAGAAAATCTTGAATAATCTGTAAAGAAAAGGGTCTGTGACTTAGCTTCTTAATAAACTCTCTTCTTCTCGTGGACGTAGACTTTCATAGCCGAACCATGTACATCGCAGTGTAATTTCTTCTTCTCTTCTCATCATCTACAAGATTGCTCATCGTTTACCTTTTACTTCATATCGTCTAGAAGAACAAAACAATCGTCTACCTTTCTTCAAACAATCGTCTACACGATTGCACGATCGTTTATCTTTCTTCGAGCAATCGTCTACACGATTACATGATCGTCTACATCTTCTCTTCTACCATCGTCTACCCGACTGCAAGCATCCTCATTGTATACTCATAAACAGTCGCACAGATTAAACAAAAAGGTATTAGGGTTAGAAGAAAGAAAAGAATATAGAAAGGCAGAAAATGAAAGAATCTAAAAGCTAGAGAGAGAAAGAAATTTTGTTTTGCATTAATCACCCATCAAAAATCAAAAGTATTTTTCATTTTCCATCAGACAAAAATCAGTGGGATCAATCACGTGTAAGCCATCAGCTAGAAAATCGTGGGCACTTCTTAACCAAGTTCTTTACCAATCAAAGGAATTTTAGGCAAAGATCAGGGCCTCTCGAATTGGATCAAGGTAAAGGGGCTCTTTCATTCTTTCATCATTTGGGCTAATTAGCTTTTCTTTTGCAGAAGCAGGCCCAACGAAGTGGAAGCAGGCCTAACAGTTCGGTCTATGATGAGCTATACTCATCTTCCTGACTCGTTTTGGGGATATGCAGTAGAGACTGCAGTTTATATTTTGAACAACATTCCCTCAAAGAGTGTTTTTGAAAGACCTTTTGAGTTATGGAGAGGTTGTAAAGGTAGTTTACGCCACTTCAGAATTTGGGGATATCCAGCCCATGTACTAATGGCAAACCCCAAATTATAAAGTAAAAATTAGTTACTGATGTATATGAAAGTTGTAGTTTTGTTACTGTTGAACTGAATAGCTATTATCAAGCATCACAACTTGATGAATAAATTCAATTTGCTTCAAAGTTTCAAGAGAAGTGTATGATAGAAACTACTCTGTATGTTAAGATTATGTGACAACTCTCATTAGCTCATTTTCTTTCTCCAATACTATATATGAGTATTATCAAATGTTACAAGATTTTAAAGTTAAAATGGAAAAATGTTTGAGATGTCATATGTCAGATCTTCACTACATGTATTACATTCATTGTATGGAAATGTGCAAAACTGTTTCTATTTTATTAGCGATAAACTAATTGAAAGTCTTCAAGAATGATAGTGGAATAAACTTTCTAATCCTACAAATTTTAGAAGTTAGTAGGAAGTCTTTGTTGTTTGTCATTATTAAACTTTATTTGTGGCATTTAGTGTGACTTTTGGGTTTTGTAACTTTTAGTTTTTTGTAACTAATAGTGATTTTTAAGTTATAGGAGTTATGTGAGTTATGAGCATTTGATGACATTTTTAAGTTATAGGAGTTATGTGAGTTATAAGATTTTTGTAACCATTAACATTCCTATGGTTATGTTTGTAAGCCTATATAAAGGCATGCTTAGTTAAATGGAAAATATATCTCTCATTTTTCATATTTGTCCTCCACGTTTTTTTCTAACATAGTGGTATTAGAGCTAGTAGAAAATATTGAGAAAAATGGCGTGGGATAGGTTCACTTCAACTACCAATACTTACCAAGCTCAACTATAACAATTGAAGTATTAAGATAAAAGCGTTACTAGGAGCACAAGACGTGTGGAGAGATCGTGGTGAATGGTTTCCAAGAGGCAGAAGCTGAAGCCAATCAAGCGCAAAGAGATGCGTTAAAGGAGACAAGAAAGAAAGACGAGAAGGCCCTTTATATCTTGTATCAATCGGTGGACGAAGATATGTTTGAGACCATCGCCAATGCGGAGACGTCAAAGGCGGCATGAGACAAGCTCCAATCGACTCATAGAGGAGTCGATCGTGTGAAAAAGGTATGGTTTGCAAACCTTACGTGGTGAGTTTGAATCTTTACAAATGAAGGAGACAGAGGTGATAGCGAAATATTACATAAAAGTAATGGCTGTCGTCAACCAATTGAGACAGAATGGTGAAGAAATCACCGATGTTCATATCATGGAGAAGGTTCTACGAAGCCTAAATACAAAGTTCGAGATTATCGCCACAAAAATCGAGGAGACACAGGATCTCGAGAACATGACAATTGAACAATTTATAGGCTCGTTACAAGCCTATGAGGAGAAAAAGAAAAGGAGGATGGAGCAAATAGAGACCGTTGAACAACTTCTCCAACTCAAAATCAAGGAGGAGAATAGTCGTGGACGTGGAAGAGATCGTGGTGGTCGAGGCCATGGTGGAAGAGGTGAAGTCAACACCGATGTTTCTAAAAAATCGTCTGAATCCTCAAGAGGAAGAGGAGGTCGAGGTCGTGGAAGACGTGGTGGAAGGTTCGGGAGAGATAAATCTCAGGTAAAATGTTATAATTGTAACAAATATGGACATTATGCGAATGAGTGTTACTCATCTTAAACATAGTCGATTGATCGAAAGCATCAAGACCGATCAACTGCTAGCACATCAAAAGCCCATCAAGGGCAATCCAATTATCCAGAGGAGAATGAAACCTTATTTATGGTTTCAAAGGGAGAAGAAGAGAGTCAAGATAATATGTGGTATCTTGACACAGGAGCCTCGAATCATATGTGTGGAAAACGCGAGATGTTTGTGGAGTTGAACGAGATGGAGAAAGGTAATATTGCCTTTGGAGACAATTCTTTGGCCGCCATCAAAGGAATAGGTAAAATTCTCATTCGGTTAAAAAATGGAGAAAATCAATATATCACAAATGTTTATTACATTCCCAATGTAAAAAATAATATATTGAGTGTAGGACAATTGTTAGAGAAATGTTTTGAAGTTCAAATGAAAAACAATTGTTTGTATTTGAGGGATAATCATGAGAGACTTATTGGTAAAGTCTCCATGACCAAAAACCGAATTTTTCCTTTGAATATATGTAATGATGTTCCAAAATGCTTGAAGACGTGTTATGAAGATCTCTTTTGGCTATAGCATCTACGGTTTGGGCATCTTAATTTTGGAAGTCTAGAAGATTTGTCGAAGAAAAAGATGGTGCGAGGTTTACCACACATTCATAAGCCAAACCAAGTGTATGAAGGGTGTTTGCTTGACAAACCTCATCGAAGTAGTTTTCCGAAGGAGTCTATGACAAGAGCAAAGAAGCCTCTAAAACTCATCCATGCCGATGTGTATGGAATGATCAAACCAGAGTCTCATGGTAAAAGTAAATATTTCCTTCTCTTTATTGATGATTTTTCTAGAAAAACATGGGTGTACTTTTTGAAGGAAAAATCAGAAGTATTTGAAATCTTTAAGAGATTTAAGGTACGTGTGGAGAATGAAAGCAACCTTACAATCAAGGCCATGAGAACCGATTGAGGTGGTGAATTCACATCAAATGAGTTCAAACAATTTTGTGATGAAAAAGGCATCCGACGTCCGTTAACAGCCCCAAGGACACCGCAACAAAATGGCGTGGTGGAGAGGAAGAATCGGACAATCTTGAACATGGCAAGAATCATGCTAAAGACAAAGAAGATACCAAGGCGGAGGCTGTAGTTTGTGCGGTTTATTTGACAAATCGAGCACCAAACAAAAGTGTGCTTGACAAGACGCCTCAAGAAGCATGGAACGGAAGAAAGCCCGAGATTGGTCACTTCAAGGTATTTGGGAGTGTTGCATATGCTCATGTGTCAGAAGAAAAAAGGACCAAGCTCAATGATCGAAGTGAGAAACTCATCTTCATCGGCTATGATGCAAGTTTAAAGGGTTATCGTCTTTACAATCCTTTGAATGGGAAGGTAATTATTAGTCGTGATGTTGTTTTTTATGAGGAAGCCTTTTGGGATTGGAATATATAAGAGGATGAGTATGATTTCCTTCCATATTTTGAAGAAGACGATGAAAATGAGCCGACAAGGATGAAATGGGTGAAGGTTTGCCTATTCTAGTGCCATCTCATTCGACTGATCAATCATCATCTGAAGGTTCATCCAACGATTCGGAGAACAAAATTGGCCCAAGAGGAACTCGAAGTCTATGGGAACTTAATGAGGTAAATGAAAATCAAAATTACATAATTCTCTATTTTCTTTTTGGTGATAGTGAGCCTATTAGTTTTCAAGAAGCCATTGCAAGCAAAAAATGGAAGGATGCAATGGATGAAGAAATTCGAGCGATAGAGAAAAATGACACATGGGAGTTGACCAAGCTTCCAAAAGGGCACAAACCGATCAGAGTGAAGTAGGTATACAAGACAAAGAGAAAAATCAATGGCGATGTTCAGAGGCACAAGGCGAGACTAGTCGTGAAAGGGTATAGCCAATGACATGGCATCGATTATGATGAGGTATTTGCCCCTGTTGTTCGCCTTGAAACTATTTGTTTGATTATTGCTTTGGTAGCCCATAATCATTGGAAGATACATCAAATGGATATCAAATCAGCATTCTTGAACGAAATTCTTGAGGAAGAGGTCTATGTGGAACAACCATTGGGTTATGAAGTCAAGGGTGAAGAAGATAAAGTGCTTCAATTGAAGAAGGTACTTTATGGTTTAAAGCAAGCACCAAGAGCATGGAATTCGAAGATTGACATGTACTTTCAAGAGAAGAAGTATATGAAATGTCCTTATGAGCATGCCCTCTACATCAAAATCTAAGGTAAAAGCATACTAATCATTTGTTTATATGTTGATGATTTAGTATTTACCGGAAACAATCCTAGAATGTTTGATGAGTTCAAAAGAGAGATGGCAAAGGAGTTTGAAATGACAGATATCGGTCTCATGAGTAGATCTTGGAATCGAGGTCAAACAAGGTGAAGATGTGATTTTTATATCCCAAGAGAACTATGCTAAAGAAGTGCTCAAGAAGTTCAATATGAATGATGCTAATCCAGTTGGAACACCGATGGAATGTGGAGTCAAAATCACCAAGCAAGATGGAGGAGAGAAGGTAAATTCTACATATTTCCAAAGCTTGGTTGGAAGTTTGAGATACTTGACATGTACAAGATCGAATATTCTTTATTTGGTTGGAATTATTAGTCAATTTATGGAGGAACCGATAGCAACACATTGCAAAATGGAAAAAAGGATACTTCGCTACATCAAAGGTACAATTGGGTGTGGTCTTTCCTATGTCTCTTCTAGCAATTTTGATATTGTTGGTTATTGTGATAGTGATTGGACTAGTGATTTGGATGATCGAAAGAGCACTACGAGGTTTGTGTTTTTTATTGGTGAAACGGCGTTCACATGGATATCAAAAAAGCAACCCATAGTCACATTATCAACATGCGAGGCAGAGTACGTCGTAACAACTTCATGTGTATGTCATGCAATTTGGCTAAGAAACTTAGTGAAGGAGTTGAAGTTTGAAATGGAAGGTCCAATGGAGATTTTTGTGGATAACAAATCGGCAATTGCCTTAGCCAAAAATCCAGTATTTCATGGGGGGCAAGCACATTGATACCCGAATTCACTACATTCGGGATTGCATTACGAAGAAAGAAGTGGAACTCAAATATATCAAGTCACAAGACCAAGCGGCGGACATTTTCACAAAGCCCCTCAAGTTGGAGACTTTTATCAAAATGATGAGTTTACTTGGTGTAACAAATCAAATTTAAGGGGGGTGTTGAAACGTTTGTCATTATTAAACTTTATTTGTGGCATTTAGTGTGACTTTTGGATTTTGTAACTTTTAGTTTTTTGTAACCAATAGTGATTTTTAAGTTATAGGAGTTATGTGAGTTATGAGCATTTGATGACATTTTTAAGTTATAGGAGTTATGTGAGTTATGAGATTTTTGTAACCATTGACATTCTTGTGGTTGTTTGTAAGCCTATATAAAGGCATGCTTAGTTGAATGGAAAATATATCTCTCATTTTTCATATTTGTCCTCCACGTTTTTTTCTAACAGTCTTTTATATGCTATTTGATTACATCCCGACTGAACTTAATGTTACAAATTTTATCTAAAGAATATATGAATTCACCTAGTGAAGTTTATTTTGGCAGTGTTGAAAGAGTCCTTGTATACTTGAAAGGTGCTCTTGATTTTAGAATTTGGTTCAAGTTGTTAATTTACAAGTGATTTGAAAATTGATTGAATATTCTGATATTGTTTGGAATGGTTGTGTTATCTTACATTTTAAAAGTATACCTAGTTATGATTTTTTTTTTTTTTAACTTGGCACTAAGATTCTCTCTCTCGTTTTTTTGGCTGAAGCTAAATCTATATTTTGACTGCATTAGCTGCAAATCATAGAAGAATATGGCTTCATAAATTGCCCAGTGACCTGGACTTTAAGAGCCTACAAAAATTCCTCTGTGATTAAAAGTCCGGTATTGCTATTGCCTCCAAATCCTGTACATAATGGTAGAACAAAAGAGGACAACCAAAGAAATTAGGCGAACTTAAGCTTACCTTAATTTTTTTTAGTTCTAAATAACAACTTGCCGATCTTCACAAAAACAAATACCACACAGAATTCATGTTTATATGTACAGTGATAGATGATAATAGTCTATTAATATTTTTTACGGATAGATCAACATTTTACTATATTGATAAGTATTTAGATTTATTTTACTATATTCGAAAAAAAACCATTTTTTTGAAGTTTAAGTATTCAATTTAAATTTTAAAGCATCGGTCTTACCTTTACTATTAGATTTAATTTTCAGTGTAATGTCTTAATATATGTTAGATCTAACATTTCAGTTTTTTTCTTCTTTTATATTTTAAAGCAGTTTTTTCATTGAGTTTTATGAAATTGTATTTTTAATCTTGTTTTAAATGGTTAGTCATATTGGTATTAATTTTATGCCTATGTAAAGGTGAACTTCCATATAAAGTTTATATCACCAATTCTTTTTAATTCCCTTAGAAGTTTTATTCATCTATTGAATTTGATCACTCTCTTATTTCTCATTTTCTTCTCTTTATTCAACAAACAAACATTGAGATTTTGATTATTGTTTATGCAATATAATTTTTTATCGCTAGCTTTCATTTTCCCAACACAAAAACAAGAAAGAAATAGCTATAATTATGAGATAACTTCAAAATATAAATATGAATTAATATAATGAAATGATATATCAAGTCCCTCTAGCCAGCATCTCTTGAAGCCTCTTGAAAGATTCAAGCTTTTGCATGCGTATCTGCTTCCGGAACCTCTTTATAAATAAGTCTGCCGCTTGATCAATCTCTTCCTCAAGCTTGAACTCCTCTCCTTCTTCCTTGGAGTTCCTCATCATATCGATAATCGAGCCGCCTGCAGCCTGCAGCTTAGCGTCATCAATATCGTAATCGTCCTCTTCATCGAATAACGAATGTGTTAGGTCTGGATACTTATCATCCTCTTTCTCAACCTCGGCTGCCATCGGCACGCTCCCACTCGGCTGATACTGGCTAGCATGTGCAGTGGCAGCATCGTAGAGAACGATGGCCTTGCTATGGTCATCATTGTCGTCGTCATGGTCGTTGTCGTTCTGCCCAAGAATGGTGTGAATCTTGTGAGAGAGGGAGTCCAGGAGAATTTTCTTGGACTTGACCATGGACAGCATGAGAAGACGAGCTTTGGTGGCGCTGAATTTGGTGTTGATGGCCATGGACTTGGCTTTTGCTATTGCACTTAAAACGGAAGTGATTTTCTTCAACAAACTAGAGGCTTTGTTCTTCATTATTTTAGAGAAGAATGAATGACATGGAGAGAATTGCATCAATATGGAATGTATATATATAGAAATTAAAAAGAAAAAGAAGTAAGTTAATGGGGAAAAACAAAAAAGGAGGTGCTTTTCTTCGTAGCACATGAGTGATTCAGGGAGCCGAAAGTGAAAGTGGGTGGTAAGTGACCTTTGTTGCAAAATCATAAAAAGAAAGGGAGCTTCGTAAATACGTAAAGTAAATGACCCATAAATCAAATGAATTGTAGTTTTAATTTAGTAAACTTTAATTTTTCCCAACAAAAATATATATGGAAGGGCATTACTTTTCTACACACTCGCTTACATTTTTTTTTTTCTTTTTCTATGGTTAGTTTTTAAGAATGGTTAAGAAATGGACTTATTTATTAAATACAATAGAAATTGATGCCATGCAAAAATTAATAGGAATCTTTACTTATGAGTTGATCAACAACAATATTTTGTTTATATTGTAAATAAAATATTGTACAACCTGTTCATTCATGCACGAAGAAGTGGGCATGCAATTGCAGAGAGACATCTTTTTCTATTGCCTTTATTTGAAAAGTATGCAAATTGACGTGAGCTTTAGGTACACATGGTCGGTGAAAGTTATTTACATGTAAACCTTTATATTTATTTAATATTTATTATTTAATTTAAATATATGTTTTGGACTTCGAATCTTTGGTCTTTTGATAAAGGATAAAAACCTTAATGAGTTGAAATTGGTAGTGAACTTTTTATATTTAAGGTTTCTTGCATATATAAGCAAAATCTACCAAATTAATAGCAAAAATAGCAAAACTTGAAACCATTTGTCAATATGGTAAAAACTAAATGTAACTCATGTAAGACGTCTACAAAGCCTACCACAAAAGCATTTATTAGAATGATTGAAGTTCATATCAATGATAGACTTCTATTATGATAAATGATAAACCTAACAAATTCTTTTATATTTTCATGCTTTTCCTAAAACTGTCTATTTTAAAACCAGTTTTGCAATTTTCTATGATAACCTCACATGAGATTATGCACGTCTCTTTCATTGATTTTTTTTTGTTTTGATTTGTCTCCTTGAAATTTGTCATAGTGATTATATCCTTGATCTTTTCAATTTTTTATTCTTCTTCACGTTTCGATTTGGATTTTGGATCTTTCTTTTCATTGTTCGTGGATCCTTTTAACTTCTATTCACTATATATAGAAGTATACAGACTTATGTAAGTGATAATAAAAGCATATCACTAGTAGTCTGAAATGTTTTTAGAGAATATGCCTCTATCACCAATCAGCGATAGAAGCATAATCACTAAGTCTATAATTGATATGAATGTTATTGATATGCTTATATGTTGGTCATATTTTCTTGATCATTTTCTATCTCTTTATCAATTTCTTTTCATTATTTTATTCACACTTAAATTGATATACCAAAAAAAAAAAAAAAAAAGTAATAGTCTCTATATACCCATGATAGAGTATTAGTGATAGACTCTATCATTGATATAAATCTATTAATAATAGATTTCTGTCATTGAAAGATTTTGTTATTGGTGATAGAAGACTATCAATTCTATCATTGATAGATTTTGTTATCGGTCGTAGAAGTCTATCACTTATAGATTGTTATTAATGCAGTTGTGTTGGGCTATATTCATTTTTTCCTTAGGCTTTTTGTTGTGCTCATCGTCGTTACGCTTGTCAAGGGCTTATTGTTTGTTCGAGCAGTCTTTTGTCTAGAGAATACATTACTCTAGAAGTTGGTTTACTTGACAGTTTTGTAATGTCAAGTAAGAATACGCCTAATGCTTTAAAAAGCGTCATGTAATCGATTGTCAAGTATAATGTGATAACTTGATCTCATAACAACGTCAAGACAAATGTTTCTTGATATAATTTATGTGTCAAGAAAGATAATACACTTAACACTGGTGATATGACAAGTTTATTTATTCTTGACATTGATTACATACCATATCTTGACATTTTTCTTTGTCAATTGTATTGTTATCTTGACACTTAATAGCTGACAAGTTATTTAGTTCTTGACATAATTCCATTGTCATATATTTTTTTTTCAAATTAAATACCGCAATTGATATTCTCATTTCCTGTCTTGTATTCCAGCAATATAATTTCATCGACTACATAAAAATTACACATTTTAAGATCTATCAACTCAATAAATTCACTAAAAGTTCCATATATTCAACTATCACTTTTCATATGAATACCCCCAAATTACAACAATCACATGTACATGTGCAAAATAAAATCTTAACTATTCCCTTTGTATACACAACTCAACTTTCAACAAACACCAAAATTAACTAATTCACTCTAACAACACAACAAAGAAAGTGACAATGTTTAATGAGTAGCCTATCAACAAAAGTACATTACTTAATATGTACATAGAGCTTTGAAGTCTGAAGATCGAAAACTAGTTGCCTATTTGGAGGGTCATATAGTTATTGTTTAAGAAACCTTGCAAAAAAAGATATGATTGTTTAAGTATAAAATAGAGAATGTTTTAAAAAATTAATCAAACCTAAAAAAATCTTGCACAAAGCTTACAGTTGAGAATATAATTTAAACACTTAAAACCAAATCAAAATAAGAATTAAAGCAACCATCCTTACCGAATCTTATTAAAGAGGCTCTTAATAATGTAGGGTGGTGTTCGAAAGTGTCGAACTTTTAGATCTAGACCTTAAACAATATGGGTGCACTAATTTAAAACCACTCGATGTGTGGGTAATAAATGAAAGCTTACCTCGAAGCCAAACCAGTTTGAAATGTGTTAATCTTACTAAAACACAAACAAATACATAGAAATTTTACCAAACTATAATGACAAATGAGTACTCTTGCCTGTTATTGACATTTCCATCTTTGTTATAATGTTGGGCTCTAATAAGCTTCTTTCCAACATCTTGTTGTTATATTAAAGATACCAAGTAAACTAGCGTAGCATAGAGAATTCACCATAATGAGTTGGTTGTACTCCTGCCTTCCTGAAGATATGTTAGGAGAAATCATCAGCGACACAAAACTTTTGAAATCTGGTGTTATTACAAGTTATGAAAAACAACTTCAAGGTTGTTAAAAATTAGTTATACAAGCTGTCTTTATATACATCTGTAAATTCTTTTACAAGAGATAGTGAAAAAAATTGAGAGATTAAGATAGCAAAATTACTCATCTTGTAACTTCTTGTTATAGCTCCCCAATCAAGAAATCATCAGCTTCTCTGTGGACGTAGGCTCTTTTTGGTTGAACCACGTAAAATTCTTTGTGTTCTTATTCTTCCTTTATCTTCTTAATCTTTTTATCATTCACCTCAACACCCTTAGACAAAAACTCGGCAGCACCTTCATCATTTAGACAAATCTCGGCAGTACCTTCATCATCTAGACGATTCTCACCCTCAATGTCTAGACGAATCTCGGCTATACCTTCATCGTCTAGACGCATCTCACCTTCATCGTCTAAAGGAATTCCTACAGCATCTCCCTCTGGTTTTCCCTCTCTTCTCTCTCATTTTTCTTATGCAAGAAAGAAAAGAATAGGGCTAGTCATTAAAGTTTCTGAAATTACCTGAGTGCTTGAAGTGAATCTTGTCCATCAAAGTGTAGGGTGAAGATCTATCTTCACGAGGATTGTGCTTGTAGCACACAGTTTTATTCAAGATCAAATTCCATCAGTGGTTTTGGTTTTATTTCGGGCCAGGCTTTTAACAAAGCCCAAATAACATTTGTTTCAAACAAAATTTATTCTTTTAGCCCATCAAGCTCATCAAGCCCAACAAGTGGTATTAGAGCCTGCAAGAAAACTTCAAGATTAGTCAAGATTCTAAAGAAACAAAATCTTGGAGCTTTCAGACAGAAAAATGGCAATAGTAAGATATGATATTGAAAAGTTTGATGGGAAAGGAGACTTTGGCTCGTGGAAAGCGAAGATCAAAGCCATTTTGGGGCAACAGGGGGCTTATAAGGCCCTTAAAGATCCAACCAAACTGCCTACTACTGCAACAGAAGAAGAAAAAGAGAACATGGAGTTAATTGCTCATAGCACACTTGTTCTTAATTTGTCAGACAGTGTTCTAAGACAAGTGATCGACCAAGAAATAACATTTAAGATGTGGAGTAAGCTAAATGAGCTTTATGAGACAAAGAATCTGCCCAACAAGCTTTTCCTAAGGGAGAGGTTTTTCACCTTCAAAATGAGTTCTTCGAAATCCTTGATAGAAAACTTAGATGACTTCAAAAGTATTACTACCAAATTCAAGACACAAAAAGAAGAGATTGGGGTAGATAATGAAGCCTTTGTGCTTCTAAACTCACTTTTGAATTCCTATAAGGATGTTAAGACTGCCCTAAAATATGGTAGAGACTCTCTAACTATTGATATTATCATTTCAACCCTTAAAATCAGAGAGATGGAGCTCCTAACCATCAAGGAAGATAAGCCCAGTGCTGAAGGTTTATTTTTCAAGGGAAAGTCTAAATAGAATAATAAGGAAAAGAGGAAGCAAAACTCAACAAAAGAGGGCAAAGAAAAAACCAAGGTTAGATGTAAATATTGCAAAAAGCTAGGACATCTAACCAAGGATTGCAGAACATTGAAGTGGAAAAATGAGCAGAAGAACAAGCAACCACAACCTCAACAGAAAGTCCAACAAAATCAGTCAGGTGAAGCCTCAGTTTGTGAGGATTCTTACTTCTATTCAGATGCCCTAGCTACATCAAATTTGAAGGCAGATGAAGAATCTAATAAGAACCTAGATTTGGTTCTAGACTCAGGGTGTTCTTTTCACATGACACCCCACAAAGACTGGTTCAGCACTTATAGAGAGTTGGATGGAGGCTTAGTTTACATGGGTAATAATAACTCATGTCCAGTGGTTGGTATTGGTTCTGTATCACTCAAACTTGAAGATAGACCAGTTAAATTATTGGGAAATGTCAGACATGGGCCTAAGTTGACGAGAAATCTGATTTCACTAGGCATGTTTGATTCGATTGGCTGTGAATACAGAGGAAAGGAAGACTACTGTGAAGTTTTAAAGAACAGCAAGCCTATTCTCAGAGGGGTCAAGATAAATGGTGTCTATGTTGTTCAAGAAGTTCAGAAGATGCATTCAACTTTGGTTGTAATTCAGAAGAAGCCTATTGAAGGAGATCTTTGGCACAAAAGACTCTCACACATTAGTGCCAAAGGTCTACAAGCTCTTGCTAATCAGAGAATTCTACCTAAGGGAATTCATCAAAGCCTATCCTTCTTTGAACACTATGTGATAGGCAAGGCTACGAGGCAGAGTTTTGTAAAGGCTCAGCATACAACCAAGGCCATCCATGATTATGTGCATTCGGACCTCTGAGGTCCCTCACCTTTTCAATCCTTGAGTGGAGCCAGGTACTTCTTAACCTTTGTGGATGATTATTCTAGAAAATGTTCAATATATTTCCTTAAATCTAAGGACTTAGTGTTTGATAAGTTCAAAGAATGGAAGATTATGGTTGAAAAGTTTTCTAACAGTCAAATTAAGTGTCTAAGAACTAACAATGGGCTTGAGTTTTGTGCAGAAGATTTTAATGTTTTTTGTAGATAACATGGTATTACTAGACACAAGACTGTTAGGTATACACCTCAGCAAAATGGGGTGGCAGAGAGATTGAATAGAACTATTATGGAAAGAGTGAGAAGCCTACTGTCAGATGTAATACTCCCTGAGAAATTTTGGGTTGAAGCAGCTCCATATACTATCTATACCCTAAATAGATGCCCTCATGCATCTCTTAATCTTCTAACTCCTGAAGAAAGGTGGACCAAACAACCTTCTAGTCTAAATAATCTAAGGGTGTTTGGTTGCACTAGATTTGTCCATTAGAACAAGGGAAAATTAGCTGCCCGAGCTGTGAAATGTATGTTTTTGGGTTTCACAAAAGAAGTAAAGGGATTTAGAATGTGGCACCCTATAAAGAAGAGATGTATTACAAGTAGAGATGTTGTTTTCAGGGAGGATGAGATGTTTATGCAAGGATCTACATCTAATGTTACAACACCTCAAATGAAGAATGATAAAATTGAGGTGGAGCAAGTTCTCAACCCTAGCTCTGATCCTTCAAGCTCAGAATCACCTTTTGATCAACTACCTCATCTTGAATAAGAAGTAGAAGATGTTATTTCTGATCCAAAGCAAGAAGAACCAGATTTGAGGGGGTACAACCTAGCTAGAGATAGACAAAGAAGAACTATTGTGCCACCTTCAAGATATGATGACTACTTAGCTTTAAATGCTTCGGATCTATATAATGAAGCAGAACCCTCAACTTTTGAAGAAGCAATGAGTTTTCATAAAGCTAAGTCGTGGATAGAAGCAATGAATGAAGAATTTGATTCACTAGTCAGAAATAACACTTGGGAGTTGACACTATTGCCCAAAGGTTGCAAACCAATTGCATCCAAATGGGTGTACAAATTGAAGTAAGGATTCCCTAATGATCAAGGACCTATATATAAAGCTAGGTTGGTAGCTAAGGGATTTACTCAAAGACCAGGTGTTGATTTCAATGAGATATTTTCTCCAGTGGTCAAGCAAACTTCTATCAAACTCTTATTGTCTATTGTGGCTTAGAATGATCTAGAGCTGGAGCAACTTGATGTTAAAATAGCTTTTCTACATGGCTTCCTAGAAGAAGTTATCCACATGAGGCAACCTAAAAGGTATGAGGTCAGAGGGAAAGAAGACCATGTTTGCCTACTTAAAAGGTCTATCTATGGCCTTAAACAGTCTCCTAGGTGCTGGAACAGAAGATTCAGTGACTTTATGCAAAAGAATGGCTTTAATAAGAGTTCCTATGATAGTTGTGTTTACATAAACACTGATACCTACACTCATCCTATCTATTTATTACTCTATGTGGATGACATGCTATTATCAGGAATAACTATGCAAGAATTAAATAAAGTAAAGAATCTACTCAAGTCAGAATTTGAAATGAAAGACATGGACAATGCAAAGAGAATACTAGGCATTGATATAATCAGAAACAGAAAATCAAACATTCTCAGCATTGATTAATCACAATATTGTCAGAAATTGCTTAAGAAATATCATATGATAGAGGCTAAATCAGTTTGTACTCCTATTGCTAATCATTTCAAACTCTCAGCAGAGAATTCACCTAAAGAATCTGACATTGAACATTAGAAGGTAATGTCAACTATTCGCTATTCCTAAGTTATGGGAAGCCTAATGCATCTAATTGTGTCTACAAGGCCGAATATTTCTTATGCTACTAGTCTGATAAGTAGATATATGGCTAATCCGGGTAAAAGGCACTGAGAGGCAACTAAGTGGATAATGAGGTACCTTAAAGGCACTACAAGTGCTAAACTAATGTATCAACAACTTTTAGACAGAGAACCAAAACTAATTGGGTATGTTGACTCTGACTATGCTGGAGACCTAGACAAAAGAAGATCTTTATCAGGCTATATCTTCCTATATAGAAGGTCTGTTCTCTCTTGTTTTTCTTCTGCAAGAAAGAAAAGAATAGGGTTAGTCATTAAAGTGTCTGTAATTACCTGAGTGCTTGAAGTGAATCTTATCCATTAAAGTGTAGGGTGATGATCTATCTTCACGAGGATTGTGCTTTTAGCACATGGTTTTGTTCAAGATCAAATTCCATAAGTGGTTTTGGTTTTATTTCAGGCCAAGATTTTAACAAAGCCCAAATAACATTTGTTTCAAACAACATTTATTCTTTTAGCCCCTCAAGTTCATCAAGCCCAACATCTGGGATACTCTCTAAAAGGTTTATGAATCATCCTAAACCACTTGTATCATGGGACTTCGGTCGCAACTTCAACGAGTTAAGAAAGATGACCTTACCGTTTCACAATATGTTGCTCATATCAAGCATATATCATATAAGTTTTTGGCCATTCACGAATGCTTATCTTATAAAGATCATCTTGCATATATTCTTAAAGGTCTTGGTCTTAAGTACAATGCCTTTGTTACCAGTACTGACAGACCATCGCTAAGTTGATCTTCGTAGCTTGTTTTTAGCCTATGAAGCACGACTAGAAAAACAAACAACAGTGGAGTAATTGTGTTTGGTTCAAGTCAATCTAGCTAATTTTTCATTCAATTAAGTTATTCGACGAGGTCAACAACAACACAACCAGGTAAATCCACTTTCTTTCCTAAACAAAATCCCCAATCCTCTCCCACTGGTCCTGGAACTGTTGGTCGACCCCTTAACCCAAACTCAAATTGTAACCATAAATGGCCATCTTAACCCTTCGTAAACTGCCCATAATGTCGAATCTGTACTAAGATGGGTCACACTGCTTTGAAATGTTATAACTGACATAACCATGCTTATCAAGCCAACAAATACCCTCCTCAAGCTTTCTACACATCTTTTTCTAGCCATACAACACCTATCTCTACCTATCCTTAACCATTCCCTACCAATCCTAATGCCTTCACCTCCCAGTCCTATTCGAATGATGCTTGGTTCATGAACTCGAGAGCCATACATCATATGACTCCTAACATTAACAATCTTCAACAATCCTAGCCTTATGAAGGAAATGAGCAGGTGGTTGTAGGTAATGGTAAGTCCATTCCTGTCCTAAATACTAGTTCTCTGTCTCTTCCATCTCCCTTTGAATCTACTCATGTTCATCTTAATTCTAGCATTCACGCTCTTTCTTTGCCTCATAATCTAATTAGTATTGCACGCTTATGTTTTGATAACCATGCCTTTATTGAGTTTCACCCCTCATTTTTTCTTGTGAAGGATCAAACTATCAAGAAAGTTCTTCTTCAGGGTCATCTTATTGGTGATCTCTACAAACTCTCCAATTTAGGAGCTTTTCATTCTTCTTCCTCTATCAATAATCTGACTCTCTTTGTCTCAACACTACAAGATCACTCTCTTTGGCATCATCTTTTAGAACACCCATCTAATTATGTTGTTAAGCTTGTTTTGAGTCATTGTAATATGAAAGTTGAGCCTAACTCTTCCTCCTTTTGTAATGCTTGTCAAATGTCAAAAGAGTCATAAGTTATCTTTTCCTACTTCTACTTCTGTTACTAGTAAACCTTTTGAACTCGTGCACTCAAATATTTGGGGTTCATCCCTTTTAATTTAATTAATGGAGCACGATATTTCCTTCTATTTGTTAATCATTTTACTAAATTTACATGGTTATACTTGCTCAAAACAAAAGATCAAACACTATTTTATTTCCTTCATCTTAAAGTAATGGTTGAAAATTAGTTGATCATAATAACATTGCCTTATAAACTGATGGGTGGAGATGGGGGGGAGTAAGTTTAAACCTCTCATTTCAATCATTCTCTCTAATGGTATCAAGCACCAGATATCTTGTTCATATACACCACAACAGAATGGTAGTGTTGAAAGAAAGAATCACCATATTATTGAAGTTGACTTACGAAGTATATAAGCTCAAGCATACAAATCAAGACTTCAACAGTTTTTTACACTTTCTTTACAGTTTGTTACGTAACTACTTGTATCAGCTCAAAGTATAAATATGCATCATTTACATTTAGTAGTGTAATCTTTCAAAAACTTACAAGGAAGCTACAAGATCTGTAAAGAAAATGACTTAGCTCTTGAATAATGAAAGTTTTTCCTCCTTCCCGTGGATGTAGGCACTCTATTGCCGAACCACATACATCTCCGTGTAGCTCTTCTTCCCTCCTTCCTCTTTATCACATTGCATGTTTCATCTTCTTCTTCATTCACACAGTAAACTCACCCAAACAATCAAACAAGAAGAGGGTTAGAGAGAGTTTCTGCAAACAACAGACTGAAACAAGAGAGAAAGAAAATAAAATTTGTTTGTTATTTTTTCTTTTCCCATAAGAAGTGGTGTCTCTTCCATCAGGTAGTGAAAGTGGTAATTACCACGTGTTACACATCAGTTGGAAGGTCGTGGAGCAACTAGAGCCAAGAAATCTACCTACCAAGTTTTGAGGCAAATTAACTTAGGCTTTTGGATCATGGATTTATTCAACTGAAGCCATTTCATCATTTGGTCTTTTCTTGATTCAAGAAATTAAGTGAGTGGGCCCAATAAAGTGGTATCAGAGCAAAAAGACTTACAAGAGTACAGTTCTTGAAGATTCAAGATTCAAGTTTCATTCCAAGATGTCAGTAGCAAGATTTGAAGTAGAGAAGTTCGATGGTAAAAGAGATTTTGGTCTATGAAAGGCCAAAATCAAAGCAATACTTGGCCAACAGAAGGCTCACAGAGCTCTCCTTGACCCATCTACACTCCTAGCCTCAGCGAAAACTCAAGAAAAAGAAGATTAGGAGATGACAGCTTATGGTACGTTAGTCCTAAACCTTAGTGATAATGTTTTAAGGCAAGTAATAGATCAAGAAACAACCTATAGGATATGGACTAAATTGGAAGACTTATATGCTACAAAGGATCTTCCTAGTAAAATGTACCTTAGGGAAAAATTCTTTACATCTAAAATGGATTCGTCAAAGTCTCTAACTGATAATCTAGATGAATTCAAAAAAATAGTTACTGAATTCAAAACCTTAGGAGAGAAACTTGGGGATGAAAATGAGGCCTATATGTTTCTTAATTCTCTGCCTGAACCCTATAGGAAAATTAAAAAAGCTCTAAAATACGGAAGGGATAATATAAGTTATGATACAATAATATCATCTTTAAGAACTAGAGAGCTAGAGTTACAAACTGTCAAAAAGGATCATCCGAGTGGTGAAGGGTTATTTGTTAAAGGAAATTTTAAACCAAATCACTCAAAGGATAAAAAACCACATAATTCGGAAGAAAATAAGCCTAAATAGAAACTAAAATATAAATACTGCAAAAAGAAAATACATTTAATCAAAGTTTTTTTTATTCTTAAAAGGAAGAACCAAGAGAAAGAAAAAGACTCTAAAGGTAAACAACCTGAAACTTTTGTGGTAGAAGGATCTTATTTTTATTTAGATGCTCTAGCCTCAACCTTAGATAAATCCAACCATGTAAATCCCCTAGGAAAACATGATTGAGTCCTAGATTCTGGATGCACTTATCACATGACCTCTATAAGACCATGGTTCACATCTATAAAGAAATTGAAGGAGAAATGGTTTACATGGGAAACAACCAAGGCTATAAGATAAAAGACATTAGCAATATTTCTATGAAACTTAAGGATGGAACTGTTAAACTTCTTAGAAATGTGAGATATGTTCCACTTCTTAAGAGAAACCTAATTTCCTTAGGAATGCTTGATGCAATTGGGTGTGAATACAGGAGCAAAGGAGGAACCCTTGAGGTGCTAAAAGACTCTAAGGTAAATATTTGTTGGGAAAAAAGTAAATGACTTATTTGTGGTTAAGGGAGTTGAAATGATGACATGGACATATGTTGCCACCACAAATGAGATCACTGAGGCTGATGTTTGGTACAAGAGACTATCTCACATTAGTGCTAAAGGCCTAGAAGTCTATCTGAGCAAGGGATTCTACGTAAAGGTCTCTCAGATAATCTAACTTTCTGTGAACATTGTGTTTTAGGATAAGCTACAAGACAAAGTTTTACTAAAGCACAACATACCACAAAGGCTATCCTAGATTATATTCACTCAGACCTATGGGATTCAGCTCCTACACCTAGCCTAAGTGACTAAAGGTATTTACTCCCTTTCACCGATGACTTCTCTAGAAAAAGCTGGGTTTACTTCCTTAAAACTAAAGACCAAGTATTTGATAAGTTTAAGGAATGGAAACTCATGATAGAGAAGCAAACTTCTAAAGAAATTAAATACTTGAGAACTGATAATGGATTAGAATTCTATAGTGAAGAGTTTAATAAGTTTTGTAAAGAAATGAGCATAACTAGGCATAGGACTGTTAGATTTACTCCTCAATAGAATGGAGTTGCTGAGAGACTTAATATAACAATCATGGAAAGGGTTAGATGTCTTCTTTCAGATGTTATTCTTAATGAAAAGTATTGGGCTGAGGCAGCAAGTTACACTGTTTTCACCTTAAATAGGTGTCCTCATTCCTCCTTAAACTTCCTAACTCCTGAAGAAAAATGGACAAAACATCCTCCTAACCTAGATAATCAAAGGGTATTTGGATGTGTTGGCTATATTCACCAAAGTCAGGGAAGCTAAAATCTAGGGCAGTGAAGTGTATGTTTGTTGGGTTCTCAGAAGGTGTTAAAGGTTTTAAGATGTGGAATCCTATTGAGAAAAGATTTGTTGTAAGCAGGGATGTTACTTTTAGAGAGAAAGAGATGTTTATGCAAAAGGAAAAGACAACATGTGAAGTTCCTAAAAGCCATACTACTGCTAGGATTGAGGTGGAGGCACCTAAAGATTCATCCACTAGTCACAATCCTCCTATTGAAATTGAAGAAGAAGAAGAGGAAAACTCAGGTGAGTCTACTGAGCATACTAAAAGTCAACCTGATTTGAGTCAGTACTCATTAGCTAGGGATAGACAAAGAAGGGTGATAGTTCCTCCAGCTAGATATATTGAAACTAATTACATGAACCTAGTTCTAAATGCTATAATAGCTCCTAATGACCAAGAACCTGCTACTTTTGAAGAGGCAGTGAACTGCCCTAATGCTAGGTCTTGGATTGAAGCTATGTGTGAAGAAATGGAATCACAAAAACACTTGGACCCTAGCCCTTCTTCCTAAAGGATGTAAGCTTATAGCTTCCAAGTGGATATATAAACTAAAAGAGGGTTCTACTAAAGAAGAAAAAACTAGGTATAAGGCTAGGTTAGTGACTAAGGGATTTACCCAAAGGGAAGACATAGACTATTTTGAAATTTTTTCACCAGTAGTAAAGTAAACCTCTACCAGACTTCTGCTGTCTCTAGTTGCTCATTACAACCTTGAATTAGATCAACTACATGTTAAAACAACTTTCCTTCATGGAAATTTAGAAGAGATTATCTATATGGTTCAACCTGAAGGGTTTAAAGAAAGAGGAAAGGAAGATCTTTATTGTCTCCTAAACAAATCTATATATGGTCTTAAACAATCTCCTAGATGTTGGTACAGAAGATTCAATGACTACATAGAGAGTATTGGGTTTCAAAGAAGTAACTATGATATTTGTTCTTATGTTAATTCAACAACCTATAAGGACAAACTTTATTTACTCTTCTATGTGGATGATATATTGCTAGCTGGGAAATCCAAAGAGGATATAAAACATGTCAAAGATCTTCTAAAGAGAGAGTTTGACATGAAAGACTTGGGTCAGTCTAAAAAGATTCTTGGGATTGAAATAAACAGAGATAGGGCTTCCTCTATCCTCACCATCAGTCAAACAAACTACTGTGAAAAGGTTATTAAAAGGTTCAATATGTCTAATACTAAGCCTATTACTATACCTATTGCTAGTCATTTTAAACTCTCCTCAGATAATTCACCTAAAGAAACAGATATAAAACATTTGACTCAAATGCAATTAATCCCTTACAACCAAGCAGTAAGTAGTTTAATGTATCTAATGATATCAACTAAACTTGACTTATCCTATTGTACTAGTCTTATCAGTAGATACATGTCTAACCCTGGAAAAAGGCACTGAGAAGCAACAAAATAGATATTAAGATACTTAATGGTCTAAACAATCTAAATTAACATATCAAAGTACAAAAGAAACAGGATTAGAGCTATATGAATATGTTGATTCAGATTTTGCAGGTGACCAAGACAAAAGAAGATCATTAACAGGTTTTCTATTCTTATATGGTCCTAATTTACTATGTTGGAAAGCAAATCTTTAGTCAATCACACCCTATCTACTACGGAAGCAGAATACATGGCATTATCAGAAGCTATAAAAGAAGCATTGTGGTTAAAGGGGTTGATGAAGGACTTTGGTATCAATCAAACAGTAGTTAAGATCTACTGTGATAACCAAAGTGCCATTCATCTTTCCAAAAACCCTTAATACTACTCAAAAACCAAACACATAGATATAAAATATCATTTCCTAAGGGAAAAAATAGAAAAAGGTGAAGTCGAAGTACACAAAGTCCATACCACTGAGAATGCTGCTGATATGCTTACCAAACCTGTTTCAAAGCTCAAGCTCTCCAACTGTCTTGGTAATATCGGCTTTCAGCTACCTGAAAAGGGGTGAAAACAAGTTAGATTTGGAAGGAGAAAAGCTTGCATGTTGAGTTTAAGGTGGAGATTTGAAGTATAAAATAAGCTTAAGCATACAAATCAAGACTTCAACAGTTTTTTACACTTTATTTACAGTTTGTTATGTAACTACTTGTATCAGCTCAAAGTATAAATATGCATCATTTACATTTAGTAGTGTAATCTTTCAAAAACTTACAAGGAAGCTACAAGATCTGTAAAGAAAGTGACTTAGCTCTTGAATAATAAAAGTTTTTCCTTCTTCCTATAGATGTAGGCACTCCATTGCTGAACCACGTATATCTCCGTGTAGCTCTTCTTCCCTTCTTCCTCTTTATCACATTGCATGTTTCATCTTCTTCTTCATTCACACAGTAAACTCACGTAAACAATCAAACAAGAAGAGGGTTAGAGAGAGTTTCTGTAAACAACATATTGAATAATGGAGTGTAAACAATAAGTCCCTCTAATGAACAATAGATCATAGTCTAACTATGACTAACAGGAAAGGGTGTGGCACCATATTGTTCAAGACTCGAAATCAGCCCTTAAGGGAGCAATTTATCTACTTATCCCTGCCTTAGGGAAAAAGTAAATTCCATCTTGTGTAGCTGTGTTCCCAACTCCCCAATCAGACGAATCCTCAAAATGGTAGGCTTGTTGGGTCGGCGATTTGGCCATTCTCACCCATACAAATCAAAGAACCGCTGTCATAGGTAGGAGTTCACAACTCACTCAGGATTCAGGTCATGTTACTTATGGTCATACTGGTGAAATGTAAGTCTCTATTATGAATGAAGTTATATAATGAGACTAAACATTTCGTGGTCCGGTCTTATACAAACTCCTTTATATAGAATACCCCTACTCTCATGTCTATACATGAATGATTAGGATCAGATCATTTGTAGCACTTTACAACATTTGTAACACCTACAAAGTGGGCCATACTTGTTGTTTCACCAGAATAAGGTATCCAACCTTATCCATCTATTACAGACCAATTAGGTTATCACTTAAACATGATCCACCCGTATGTCTCTACATACATGTTTAAGTTACAAAG
The DNA here is from genome assembly GCF_027475165.1 of Benincasa hispida. Taxonomy (NCBI): domain Eukaryota; kingdom Viridiplantae; phylum Streptophyta; class Magnoliopsida; order Cucurbitales; family Cucurbitaceae; genus Benincasa; species Benincasa hispida. The sequence continues at coordinate 50,079,978 of NC_143488.1, read as the reverse complement.
ATAAGCTCAAATGTTAGTTTAATGATTTGTGGTTAATGCAACTAAAATATCATATATTTTATCGACAATGAATAAAATATCATATATTTTATTAAATACATAATGAGTTTGTTCAACAATATTTACAAACTATAGAACTCAACGAGAATTAGGGCATCAACCCCAACAATCTCCTACTTGACCTAAAGCTAGTAGAGTGTACAATATAATCAAAATACAAAGTACACAAATAATAAACTAGAGCATAACATGCGCCCAGTATCTCCTACATGTCCTAGTCCAGACGTGGCCTGTCTCATAGACCCATACTGTGCAGGTGACCCTCAAACACCGTAGTCATGAAGGCCTTTGTAAACGGATCAACAACGTTGTGTTTCGAAACTATCTGCATGACAATTATGTCCCCCTAGATGTACAATCTCTCAAATGAGATGATACTTTTGCTCTATATGCTTGTTGCGCTTGTGACTCCTAGGCTCTTGGGAATTAGTCACAATACTACTATTATCACAATAAAGTGTGATGGGCTTTGACATGTCTGAAATAACTTCCAGATCAGTCAAGAATTTCCTGAGCCAAACGGCTTCCTTAGCAGCTTCACAAGCCGCTACATACTCAGCCTCCATGGTGGAGTCAGCGATGCACCCTTATCAGTTTGATAATCAAAGTTCGTGTATCCCGTGAGGATCAAATCCTTAGAACCATACATAAGCATGTTGTCCCATATTCTATGTAGATACTTGAGGATGTTTTTAACGGCTGTCTAGTGATCTAATCGTGGATTAGATTGATATCTACTTAATATCCCCACTGCATGTTTCATGAGATGAAATATTAAAACTATAGGTAGTTACATTAAGTACCATGAAATAGAAAAAGAACTATGGTTTATATGTTTCATGAGATGAAATATTAAAAGTATAGGTTATAAATATACTATGGTAAGTTGGTTATCATATATATTTATAATAATATTAATTATTGAATAATTATCTCTTTTTCTCTAATAACCAATTGAGTGGAAGGTTATTGGTAGTTTTATGGTAACCGTGAGATAAAAGGAAAAATGTTTTCCTAAATTTAGGGGTTGTTGAATTGAGATTTTTCATTCTTAGAAACACTCATGGTTGGCTGTCAAGTGGATTAGATTCATTAAACGATAGTTGAAGAGAGACTAGATGATCGTGGAGTGACACTATACGATAGTTTACTCAGTTGGCCTTTAGCTAAATGATCGTGGAGCTTTTGCTAAACGATCGCATAATTTTTGTTAAACGATTGAGCATTGTCTATACGATAGACTTTTGTCATCTCCCACCTGCTTAATCGTTTACACGATTGTTATTCCTCCAGTCTCTTCCTCTACCTAAGTCCACATAGAGCCCACACTTCTGGATTCTCACACCGAGAATACCAAGGTAGCCATTGTGGTGGTGTTATACTCAACTCGACGTGTTCGAGGTTTGTGGAGGACGTTCATTGAGTTTGCTGTGTTCGTGATCTTGGAGATCGCTGAGTTTGTGGTCGCTGTGATCGTGCTATGATGTGGTGGAAGTGCTCGAGCATTCCTGATTGCTGTCTTGTTGTCTGAACAAGCGTTCGTGATCGAGGGTGTTTGAAGATGAGTCTTCAAAGGTATGTCTTGTTATCCCTTAATCTCTTGTGAAAGCATGTTGTAATTTTGTATTTTTCATAGCCTGTAAGTTTTAGTTTCTTGATTGTAATTGTGTATGTTCAAATACGAATGAAATTTAGAACGATTATTCCATTGCTCATGGAAATCCTCACATCTGATTTCCTTCAGAAGCAACATTTGTTTCACCCTTCTTCTCCTTACTTTTCAACAAGGATTGGAAGGTCTGTAGCTCATTGAGCAGGGTGGTTAGGTTGTAGTCAATCCTGTTCAAAACAGCATTACTACGGAAGTGTAGGAAACTTTCAGGTAAAGATTTCAGTATTATGCTAACCTGGCTGGCTTTATCGATGCTTGACCCGTTCATCTCCGCCACGTTGAAGTGGACCATCATGTTGAGAACGTGTTCTCTAACAGATGCCCCTTCTTGCATATGGGCATTACAGATGTACTTAAGAGCGTCATGGCTGAGCTGTGCAGACGGTTGTTCAAACATTCTCCTCGGGGACTCCATGATCTCACGTGCTGTGAGCATAGTCTCATGCTTCTTGGTCAAGACTTCATTAAGGCTTGCTAAGATATACACTCGGGCTTTTTCGTTTGCCCTTGTCCAACGCTCATATGCTTCCAAACATTTCGAGGAGCATTGGCAGGTGGAAGGGGAGGAAACTTCTCCATCAGAACAAAACGAAGATCATCGATGATTAGAATAGTATTGATTGTGTTTTTTCAACTAGCGTAGTTTTCTCTCGTTAATTTATCGGCATCTAGTAAACTTAAGGTAACGGTAGCCATTATAAGAAATTTGCTAAAAAAAACAAACTATTTTAGTCTACTTGCATTAGACCACTTTTAAGAAAACCAATCAATTTTTAGCAAAATAGTCTAGTGTACTCTAAGTGACATCTATTTTGCAATGATGTTTAAGTGAGGTAGGACAAAAGTCACCGTAGGGTGATCAAGTGCCCCTTCACTGAAATGAGACATTCTCAACCATTAGACAGAAACAACTCCTTGTCATTGTAACTAATAGTCACCATTGTTCGATGCACAATTTGTTAACATCCTCAACAATTATGTGTAAGTGTAACCCCTCATTTTAGGTTATAGAGTTCTGCCTCAATGAGCCAACCGTAGGAAAAAGCTGATTGGAACATGAAACTAAAGCAACCATATCCATTTCTGGAGATCAAATAAAGCATCATGCAATACAACCATCCTTTAAAGAGGACACCCACGATGCCTCAAGGCGATGCGTGAAACTTTATTTAACCTAATGAGAGAGATCGAGGGATGTGTTGTCACACATTCTGCTCTCACTTACTATAAACACTCTCTCCATTCACCTTGATATTGACCTACCTAAATGCCACCCGTAGGGGGACACCCATGGTGCCTCGAGGCCGAGAGTAGATCTCACGGTATGAACTTTTAGGGAGAAATGTGTAGAGGATAAAACGAAGTATCATATACCCCATTTTCCTTTCACTGAGTGTTCTACCTAGAGTTAATTAACTTAGGAAAAATTCGGCTACTGATTTTATCTAAGTGTTTGTTTAATGTACTAAAAAAAAACTCTTGTCTTTGATGATTAAACAATTTTGATTGAAGTCTCATTAACTCTTTAATATACTTTAATCAAATTTGCATGCATGTTATATATCTAATTCATCTTTCCAGGTAGGTTCTCAGGTAGGGGTGCGACATTTCCATCGACTTAAGTACCTCAGCCTAGCTCGACTTAGACAAAAGTTCCCTTATAGGTACATTTGTTGCATATTTAATCTTTTATTAAGAATCAATTTAATTCTATTAAACCGATTAAAAGATTAAACTCAGATTTCTAATCTCATTAGAAACGTGATCTTATGTCTATCTCAATCATATTTTAAAACAATTTTAAAAAATGATTATAGCTTAAGGTTTGCATGCAAGTCTTTATTATTGATTTTAATTCTAATTTCATTTAATTATAATAAATATAAATAAATGAAACATTTAAAAACCAACCATTGCATGTTAGACATACTTTAGTTAATTATAACATTTATAAATTAACCTAAGGTAATGTCATGCTTCATGCAATATTCATTCATTACTAATATATAACAATCATATAACTAAGTAATTAATCATGATATAGCATACATTCCATACATCCATTCAATCATATATTATAACAATTATAGTATATAAGATGCATGAATATGCTATAATGCATATATACATATACTATAACATTTATACTATATGATGCATGAGCATGCTTTGTATAATTTAAATCATGCATATTCATATGTTATAACACTTATAATATAAAATGATGCATGAATATAAATGCATAACCTATGGTGGGTTTTAAAACTATATAACATACATTATGACATATAATATAAAACATACATCGCATGTATATTTATTCTAATAGTTGATGAACCGAGATATGACCTCTAAAAAGAAAAAATAAAAGGCTAAACATTACAAAATTTGATTCAACCAGTTCGGAATAGGTGAATCGAGTCTTGAAGCGCTCGAATCGAACTACCTTTCAAAGAACCATCTTGTAGTTGATCATGTAGCAAACGAACTATGCGATGAGCATGAAAGACTACGTGATTGCGTAGCTAGCAATTATGCGATGAGCATGAAAGACTATGCGATCACGTAGCTAGCAACATTACGTTGAGCATCTAAAAAATCGTGCGATCGTTCAGCAAGCGACTATGAAATCTTGTAGCAAATGCAACATGACCGTGTAGCAAACTCTACACGATTGCGTGGCATTAGCTATGCAATCATTTAGCAAATGCTACACGATCATGTAGCAAAAGCTACCTGATCGCATAGCAAGAGCTACACGATCGCTTTACTGTAGCTACACAACCCAGAACCTCTGGTTCATCTTCTCCATCGAAACAACGCTCTGCAACCTTCTTTGAAGCCTTCCGGGAATAGCACGAGCGACTCAAACTTACAAATTACAGACTTGATTGCAAAATTAATGGCCAAAAACGCGGGGGCCTTTACAAATCGAAATTTGTAAAATTAAAGAAAGCCTTATACAGAGAGTTCTATCCCAAAACATCCATCAACAAAACCATCCACAACCATTCATCGCATAAATAGAATGCATATTATAAAACCCACCAATACTATAAAACGATTCAATACAAGAATGGAATATGGAATCATAAACCTAAAACCTGGCTCTAATTCCAATTGAAGGAACTCTAACAGGAGAACCTTGAGCGGAAGCAGATCGACCAAATTCCATTTTTTATTGAATACAATGTTTATAGCAAACAAACAACAAGATATACATTTAATTCTAAATTATAACATGCTTTAGAAAGAAAGGGTTTTATGAAACTTCACATTTGAAGACCTTTCTTCTCATTTTTCCCTCGAACGGATCACAAACTTCTAGAAGACCTTCTTCAAGATTAATCTCGAACAAAACAAGACACTACCACAATAGTTACCTTGGTATTCTCAGGGTGAGAACCCAGGAGTGGTGGGCTCTGACTATTTGGTTAAAAAGGAAAACTTAATGCATAGAGGAGGAAAATTGAGAACTCTCACAAACCAAGACAAAGTAAACAGAACACTTTCGTCTTTTTTTTCTCTATCTCAATCGTTTAGCAGCCTTAGTTGAAGAAGAAGAAAACATTTTTCTTTTATTCTCCTTGCCAAAATAACGACCATCCGCTTACGTGGGTGGAAAGAAAAGATGGGGAAGGGAGTTGTAACTCCCTTCCTTATTATTAAAATAATAATAATGATAACAATATAAATATAAATATGATAACTAACTTATCATATTATATATATATATATATATATATATACTAAATTATATGTTATATCAAATATAACACTTAACCTATAGTTTTAATATTGTATCACATACAATATAAACTATAGTTTCTTTTTTCTTTTATATGACATTTAATATAAATCTTATTTATATTAAATTTAACAACTATGAATCCAATTCATAGAAACTATATTTGAATCTCATTCAAATTTCTATTTCCTCCCATTAAGCTATAATGTATCAAATATATTATGACAATTATATCACATATAATCGAAACAACGTAATTATATCATATAATTAATTTTCTTTATTAATTTGAATAATTCTAATTAATCAAAAAACTGATTCTCAACTAAATCCTATTGAGCTACCAAGAGGACCTCGTGGACATGTAGCTTGAAGCTCCAACGGTACATGAATAATTAATTAAACTCTTTAATTACATTATTCACCATCCGTTAACTGTCGAGCACTCCACTAAAGACCAACAGCTGCACTCTTCACACTACAAATATATTTCTATGTCCATTGGATATAACCAATCAATAGTACGATGACCCTTCACAAATTGCTCGTAAGTACAGCTAAGCCAAATTACTGTTTTGCCCTTGTAGTTACATCTAATTCCTTAAGTACTACTGATCTCTCTAATGAACAATAGAGCATAGTCCATCTATGACTAAACCCTTCTCGGGGCAGAAGAGGGTGTGGCACCACATTGTTCAAGACCTAGAATCAGCCCTTAAGGGAGCAATTTATCTACTTACCACTGCCTCGGGAAAGAAGTGAATTCCATCTTATGTAGTTGTGTTTCCAACTCCCTAATTAGACGAATCCCTAAAATGGTAAGCTTGTTGAGTCGGCGATCTGGCCACTCTCACCCATACAAATCAAAGAACCGCCCTCTTAGGCAGGAGTTCACAACTCACTCAGGATTCAGGTCATGTTACTTATGGTCATACTGATGAAATGTAAGTCTCTATTATGATTGACGTTATATAATGAGACAAAATATTTAGTGGTCCGGTCTTATAGAAACTCCTTTGTATAGAATATCCCCGTTCGCATGTCTATACATGAATGATCAGGATCAGATCATTTGTAGCACTTTACAACATTTGTAACACCTAAAAATCGGCCATACTTGTAGTGTCACCAGGATAAGGTACCCAACCTTATCCATCTACTTCAGGCCATTTAGGTTATCACTTAAATATGATCCACACGTATGTCTCTACATACATGTTTAAGTTACAAAGATAAGCTTAGATGTTAGTTTATTAGTTTATGGTTAATGCAACTAAAATATCATATATTTTATAGACAATGAATAAAATATCATATATTTTATTAAATATATAATGAGTTTGTTCATCAATATTTACAAACTATAGGACCCTACGAGATTTAGGGCATTAACCCCAACAAGGAAGTGATTCATGGAGAAGTTCATGAGTAGGGGGAGCAATCTATTCCTCAACTGGAGGATACTCAGGCTTGAAAGCCCATCAAAGTGCTTAAACCTTCAACAAGGTATCCAAGCTCAGAGTTCATTCTAGTTAGTGAAGATGAAGAGTTAGAGAACTATCAAGAAGTATTATCTCATGATGAAAAATGCCAGTGGCTCGATCCAATGAAGGGGGAGATAAATTCCTTGAAAAAGAATGGAACCTATGAGTAATGAAGCCTCCAAAGGGCAAGAAAGTATTGAAAAATAGATGGGTTCTTAATTACAAGAAGGATAGTGAGGTACAAAGCCAGATTAGTGGTTAAGGGATTCAACCAGAAAAAAGGCATTGACTTTGATGAGATCTTCTCTCCAGTGGTCAAAATGAAATCTATCATAACAGTGTTGGGGTTAGCAACAAGTCTTGATCTTGAGATCAAGCATTTTGATGTAAAAACTGCCTTTTTACATGGTGACTTACATGAAGAGATATACATGGAGAAACTTGAAGGATTTGAAAAAAAGAGAAAGATAAACTTGTTTGCAAGTTGAAGAAGAGTCTTTATGGGCTTAGACAGGCACCAAAGCAGTGGTACAAGAAACTTGATTCATTTATGATAAGCAATGATTATAAACGAACTACAACTGATTCCTGTGTGTATTTTAGAAAGTTCTCTGTAGACAAATTCATCATTCTTCTTTTATATGTAGATGATATGTTGATAGTTGGACAAGATATAGATATGATTCAAAATTTGAAGAAAAACTTGTCCAAGTCATTTGACATGAAAGATTTGGGTTCTACAAAGCAAATCTTAGGTATGAAGATTGCTCCGATAGGAAAGCTGGGAAATTGTGGTTATACCAGGAGAAGTATATTGAACGAGTGCTGGAAAGATTCAATATGAAGCATGCTAAGCCTGTTAGTACACCGCTAGAAACTCACTTTAAGCTAAGTAAGAGAGGTTGCCCCGCAACAGAAAGAGAAAAAAGTTATGTCATCCATCCCTTACTCTTCTGCTGTTAGTTCTTTGATGTATGCTATGGTGTGTACTAGATCTGATATTATACATGTAGTCAGTCTCTATCCAACCCAGGTAAGACTCAGGGAAGCAGTGAAGTGGATCTTCAAATACTTACGGGGCACCTCCAAATAAAGTTTATGTTATGGAGGTGGCAAATCTATGCTTGAAGGTTATATTGATGCAGACCTGGTAGGTGATCTTGATAATAGAAAGTCTACCTCTAGTTATGTGTTTACATTTTGAAGGGGAGCCATCTCGTGGCAATCCAAGCTACAAAAATGCATAGCATATTCCATAACTGAGGTAGAGTATCTTAAAACAGTGGAAACAAGTAAGGAAATGTTATGGCTTAAAAGGTTCCTTCAAGAGTTGGGATTGAAGCAAGGTGGGTATGTTATATTTTGTGATAATCAGAGTGCTATGGATTTGAGCAAGAATCCAATGTATCATGTCGTACTAAACACATTGATACTAGATATCATTGGCTACTAACTAAGGTAGTTCCCAGAAGCAAGATTGAACTTTGTAGTAAGCTTGCCGGGATGAGGTTCAAGTGAGCATGGATGTGTTGAGTATTCCATGTGTTGGGCTAGAGGGGGAGATTGGGTGTCCAACCCACTTGTTGCACAAGAAAGATTTTATACTTATGTTTTATGAGCCCAATTGGGACTAATTTTTTGGGTTGCCCCATCTTGTAAGCCTTAGATTTTCTTTTATGTGATATGAGGATGACCTATGGGAAAAAAGAGTGAAAAAGAGACAGAAAATCGGAGAGAAAGACAATAGTTCGATTTTTCAGCGACGACTTCCACAAAGTTATCAGTTTCCGGAGTTTGAACTGTTGGATCGTGCTGTAATTTGTTCAGCCTATTTGGGATACATAGGGTCTTGTTTTGAACAGTTGGATCGTTGTTTGGAGCCCTTGTTTGTCCATAATCGCTTCCAAATAGAACCTGTAAAACTGAGTGATTTTCATTCTTTTTTATCTCTCAAGTGTTGATTTTTTATGTATGATAGTATTGATGGGCAGTGAATCTTTGTATGACTGATTTGGGTTCTTTTTCCCTCAATTTTATCATAATAAGAGAAGTTTACAAGGGTGGACTCCTCAAAATTCTCATGGTTTTTACTCTTCACATCAAAAGGGTTTTCCACGTGTAATTCATGTGTGCTCTTTGCTTTTAGTCTTCTAGAATTTTGTGATTTATTGCTGTCCATTGTTTGATTGATTGCTTGGTGATTATTTGGTGATTTATTTGTAGTATTTTAGAGAACAATTATTTTGTTGCTTGTTTTGGAAGAGATCCTAGTGAGTTGTTGTTATATTATTTGGGTTCTATAAAAAACTTTATATTTTATGTTGCTAAATGTTTATTTGCTTATCTCTACATATTTTCTCTCACTAAAACATAACACTTCATCTCTTTAAATTGTTCTAAAGAAACCCGAAACCTGAAATATCTATTAATAAATGTTTTGTTTTGTGTTATTTACCAACCAAAAAAACAATCAATTATCAAATATATATGGTTTTTATCAAAAAACAAAAAACCAATCGACCAAAAAAGCAAAAGGTAACATAAAGAACCATAAATTTAAAAATGGATATATATATATATATATCTCAAAAGGTTAGAGTTTTGTTATTGGTTATATATTTGTTTAAGGTATATAGTTTTTCTTGAGTTGTATTGGTGTTGTCTTAGATGATGTCATTGAAGTTGTTAAACAACATGTTGATTATGTAGAATATTTTCTTTCTCTATTTGAATTATTATGCATTTTCTTTTCCTATGGGCAGCTTTCCTTTTATGATATTTTGTCGATTTTGGTTGGAGATATTTTTCATCTTTCCACTATGCTATTTAAGTCCAAGAAGTATCCTTACTAGGGTTTTCGCATGCATTATCGTGTGAGATCATTCATTGAGTAGTGAAGACATCTTTCTACATGCTTTGTATTCGAAGAACAAAGAATTAATCTTCGCATGTGGCGGCCTTATTCTTCAGATGTACTTGTAGTGAAAGTTTCATTCTTGCAAAGCTTTATATGGTCTAAGGGGAAGTCTAAGGCAAAGTTGATTGAGAAATGATTCTCAACCTTAAGGGGATCCTAATGCATCATTCATAGAGAAAGAGTTCTCAAACTTAATGGAGCGTAAGTTCTTCAAGTGAAGGAGAGTTACAAGAAGAAGGAAAGATATCTCATAGTGAGAGGGAGTCTCATACACTTAGAGGAAGCGTAAGTATTCCTATCATTGATATTAACATAACTTAGGAGAGCCTAAGTTTGAATGAGAATGAGTCTTACATCTAGTCTAAGTTTGAGCAAGAATGAGTCTTACATCTAGGGGGAGCCTAGATAATTAAATAAGTTATGCTTTACGTGTGTGACTATAATCGTCGTTATTAACAGATAAGTACAACATTATAAATGCTTGACTTTTATATATTAGTGAATTATCTTTTTCAAACACACTGCTCCCCAGACGTAGGTGATTTATCATCGAACTGGGTTATCAAGCTTTGTGTGTTCATTTGTGATTTACAATTTCTTGCTTTGTTATTGTCTCTGAATTATTTGCTTGGGCACCTTGTGTGACATTTGTCTTGGCAGGACTTATCATCCTTAAAATTTGAAAAAAAAAAAAAAAAAAAAAGAAGAAGAAGAAAGAAAGAAGAATGAGAAGTAGAATAATTTAAAATGTGTTCATAACAAATAGGTATGTAAAAACTTAAACATGGTAGGTACATTTTTAAGATCTCCACATGAAGCAATAAACTATGCTGATTATTGATAGGTATCTAAAAGATGTCCCCAACATAAGCTATGCTCAACTTGTATAAAACAAACACCTATGACACAATAAATCAAATAAGGAGAAAAAAATAATGGAAAAGATTGTGTGATTATAAACAAATTAGAAATACCGAACAAAAAAAGGTGGGAGAAAAAGGGCTGGTCTCTTCCTTAGTCGTTAAGCTTTTGATCTTAGTGGGAACATGACAGAGAGAGATTTGTGTATGGGAAGTTGATGAAATCATGTATATATTATATATTATTCCTTAAAAAAGGTGCTCATCCATAATACCCGATATTCCCACTTGGTTTTTAATTTCTTGCTTTTCAAAATTAATAAACAAACTACTACTTTAAAGTTTCACTTAAGGGTAAAAATCCAATTGCTATCACCAAAGGTTTATTAATGTCAATCCTCAATTTTATGGAAATATGAATAGAAATATGGATAAAATGGTGATAGTGTTGTGAAATTGAGGAGCACAATGGAAACATGGTTATGGAAAAAATATAATATAATAATATAAAGTATAATTTAAAATAAAAAAATTAAAATCATGAAATAACTAAAATTATAAAATTGGATAATAGAAAATTTAGTGGAATTTGAAGTGGATTTCTTACTAATGGGGGTGTGATATTAAGATCCACCAAATGCCACTATTTATAGGTAAAGTGACAAGTAGGATGTGAACTTGCATGGACACCAAACATGAATCATTACAATGCATATGAACAACATGAAGGGTGATACATGGCTTTTGGGACTAAGCAATGAGCATCTATTTCTTATTATATTATTCATAGTACTCCGCCTTAGATGCCCATATATATATATATATATATATATAAAATATGCCTCTTTAAAATCTTACTAGGAAAAGCCCAATGAGAAAAAACGCTAGTGAAGGAAAAAGAGTACATATAACATAAAATATATACTCCTAAAAGAATACAATATATTTACTCTCCCTCATGAAAACATCACTTAAGATCTTTGAGTCGCCATATTCCAATGTTGTGCACCAATTTTTCAAAAGTTGCAGTTGGCAATGCCTTTGTAAAAAAGTCTGCCAGATTATCCTTCGACCAAATTTGTTGTACAATGATGTTACCATTTTCTTTAAGATCATGAGTGTAGAAAAGCTTCAGTGAAATATGTTTTGTTCTATCTCCTTTAATACATCCTCATTTGATTTGGGCTATGCAAGTTGTGTTATTTTTGTATAATATTGTTGGAATATTTTTATTAGAAGACAAGCCACACGTTTCAGGAATGTGCTGGGTTATTGACCTTAGCCATATACATTCTCGACTAGCCCCATGAATTGCAAGAATTTCAGCATGATTTGAGGAAGTGCCCGTTATAGTCTGTTTTACCGATCACTATGATATAACAGTTCCTCTACTGTGAACAGATAACTTGTTTGAGATCTAGCTTTATGTGAATAAGATGAATATCCAAAATCTACATAACCAACTAAATCAAAATTTGATTTATTTGAATAAAACAAACCCACATCGATTGTTCCTTAGAGATAGCTGAGTATATACTTAATTCCGTTCCAATGTTTTTTTGTTGGAAAAGAACTATATCTTGTTAATAAATTTACTGAAAATGCAATATCTAGTCTTATATTATTAGAAGATACATAAGTTCACTAATTTCACTAAGATATGGTACTTCAGGACCAAGAAGTTCTTCATTATCCTTTCGAAGTCGAAATATATTTTTCTTTATATCCAATGAATGGACTTCTATTGGAATATTTAATGGATGTGCTCTGTCCATATAAAATCTTTTCAAAATATTTTCTGTATAAGTTGACTGATGAATAAATATTTCATCTGCTAAATGCTCAATTTTTAAACCAAGGCAAAATGTTATTTTTACGAGATTTTTCATCTCAAATTCTTTCTTGAGATATTCTATTGCCTTTGAAAGTTCTTAGGAGTTCCAATTATATTCAAGTCATCAACATCAACAATAACAAATCCTGATTGTGATTTCTTTATAAAAACACACGGACATATTGGATTATTTTGATATCCTTCTTTTAATAAATATCCACTCAGGCGATTGTACCACATCTGTCTTGATTGAAACCATATAGTAATCTCTATAATTTTATTGAATACCATTCTCGGGAATTTGATATATATGTTTCAAATAAAATCATTCTAGGATTCTCATATAAATATCATTATCAAGAGATCCATATAAATATGTTGTGACTACATCCATAAGATGCATATCTAGACTTTTATACACAGTTAAGCCAATTAAATATCTTAATGTAATTGCATCCACCATCGGAGAACATGTCTCCTTAAAACCAATACCATGTCTTTATGAAAAACTTTGTGCAACTAGTCTTACTTTATATCTTGTGACCTCATTATTTTCATTTCTTTTCCTCACAAATACCCATTTGTATCCCACCGGTTTAACACCTTCTGGTGTTCGGACTACTATCTCGATTGCTTCTTTCCACTAAAGTTAACCTTTTTTATGTTGACATTTTTCAATAGATTTTGGTTCAAGATCCTCATTTTCAGATATAATATCAAGAGCAACATTATACACAATAACGTTGTCAATAATTACATTAGTTCCATTCCATCTTTTCTTGACATGAACATAGTTTATTAAAATCTCATTATTGTCTTTAGATATTTCACCTTCCTCATAGTCAAGTCAAGGATTTCTTTATGGGTATTTATATCCTCAGTCAAGTCTTCTTGACTATTAATGATTTTTCTTTTTTGAGGATTTTTATCTTTGGAACTTACTAGTCTACCATGCTTCTGGTGTATTCCAGACTCATTAATGACAACTTGCTGTGTTGAGATACCAATTTTCGATGAAACATTTGTAGCTGGTATATGTGATTTAGTTACTTTCTTTGCATCTATAAATGCATCTGGTAGTTGATTTGCTATATTTTGCAAATGAATTATTTTCTGAACTTCAAGTTCACATTGATCTGTACCGGGATCTAAATGAGATAATAATGATGCATTCCATATAATTTCTTTTCCAACTTCCTAATTCCTCCTCTTATTGTTGGAAAATTTGTCTCATTAAAATAACAATCAACAAATCGTGTAGTAAATACATCACCCATCAGGGGTTCAGATATTTGATAATTGATGGGGAATCATATCCAATATATATTTCTAACCTCTTTTGAGGACCCATCTTAGTGCGTCGTGATGGAGCAATTGAAACATATAATATAGACCCAAAAATTCTTAGATGAAAAATATTTGGCTCATGACCCTAAGCTAATTGTAATGACGAGTATTTATGATAAGCTATTGGCCTAATGCGAACAAGTGACGCTGCATGCAAAATAGCATGTCCCCATACAGATGAAGGAAACTTAGTTCTCATAAGTAATGGTCTTGCAATTAATTGTAAATGTTTTATAAATGATTCTACTAAACCATTTTGTGTATGAACATGAGCTACAGGATGTTCAACATTTATCCAAATTGACATACAATAATTATCAAAAGCTTGGGATGTAAATTCACCAGCATTATCAAGATGAATGGTCTTAATTGTATAATCAGGAAATTGTGCTTTTAATTTAATTATTTGAGCAAGTCATCTTGAAAATACATGACTTCGACTTGATAATAAGCACACGTGTGACCATCTACTGGATGCATTTATTAATACCATAAAATATCTAAATAGTCAACTTGGTTGGTTAATAGCTCCACATTTATCACCATGAATTCATTCTACAATTTTTCTTTAGAGCAAGCATTACATGATAATTCATTAGATTGAAGAATCTCTTGCTCCTTCAATGGGTGTCCATTTGAATTCTCAATAATTCTCCTCATTATTATAGACCCTGGATGACCCAATCGATCATGCCAAATTGTAAATATGTCTAGGATTTATGAACTTCAGGTTCATTGTTGTATATGTTTCAATTACTCGTATATGAGTATAATATCATCCAGAAGATAAAGCAGACAACTCTTCCAATATACGTTTTTCATTTGAGATAGTGGATATGATATATAGATATTCCACATTATTCTTACTATCAGTATCAATATGATAACCATTGCAACGTACATCTTTAAAATTTAGAAGATTTCTCGTTGATTGACTAGAGAACAATACATTGTCAATTATAAATTTTGTTCCTCTAGCCAAAATAATATTTACTTTTCCAAAATCTTCGATCAAGTTTGTAGAACCTGATATTGTATTTACTTTTGTTTTCAACATTGTCAATTTGGAAAAGTATTTTTTGTTTCTAAGTATTGTGTGTGTAGTTGTGTTGTCTGCCAGACATAGATCTTCTTTACTCATTTTTGAAATATCCAACATATGAAGATGATCCATGTTTCTTCATTAAAAAAAAAATAATAATTACAATAAGAAAAATAACTAAAAAAAATGAAGATAGATAAAAAAAAAAAAAAAACAATATTAAGTGTAGATTTTCTCAAAATCAAAAGAAACTTGATGTTCCATCAACTACGCCAATCTTCTCTTCAGGAGATTCAAAGAAGTCTACCACATCCAAATTTATCATATGCGATGGGTCAAATATATCATTATCCTGGTATACAAAATTTGCTTCCACATTTTTCTCTTTTTCCTTCAGGGAGGTTTTACGTGACCAATGCCCAGTCATTTTGCATCAGAAGCATTTATTTTCAACACTCTTTGAACTTTTATCTTGTAGAGTTTTTCCTTTGTGATCATCATTTTGTATGGTTTTTTTGAAAATTTAATTTATTAGAACGACCAACACGAAAATAATAATTATTTCGTCCTCTGCCACGGTTATGACATCGACCTCGACTGCGACCATGACCTCAATCATGATTATTATTAAAATTCACAACATTCACTTCAGGGAATGGTGCCATTTCGGTTGGTCGAGATTCATGATTTTTCATCAATAACTCGTTATTTTGTTCGGCCACGAGAAGACATGAAATTAATTCAAAATACTGTTTAAAACCTTTCTCTCGATATTGCTGCTGCAGAATCATATCTTAGACATGAAATGTAGAAAATGTCTTCTCTAACACATTAGCATCGCATAATAACAATTTTAAACTGATTTTAAATAATGCGGAATTGTAATCATTTACTGATTTAAAATCTTGTAGCCTCAAATGCATCCACTCATTATGGGCTTTAGGAGGAATAACTGTCTTTTGATGATCATACATTTCTTTAAAAAAATTTCACAAGGTATGGGGATCTTTTATTATAAGATATTCTATTTTTAATCCCTCATAGAGATGATGATGAAAGAAAATCATAGCTTTTTCTTTGTCCTGACTAGATGTCGTATTTTCTTCTTTAATAGTTTCCCCAAGATTTATAGCATCCAGGTGGATTTCGATATCAAATACCCATGAAAAATAATTATTGATGTTAATATCAAGGGCGGAAAATTCTAATTTTGTGAGATTTTTCATGGCAAAACTATCATAAAATATTGTACTTATGTTAGAAATTTAATAGATATTGAATCTGTAAAATAACATTAAATTTATTAATTATAATGAAGAGGAAAAAATCGACATACCTTTAGGACCTACCTTTAGCAGAGAAAACGACAGGAGCTCGTGTTGATAACGTGTTGTGAATTTGAGGAACACAACGGGAATACAAATATAGAGAAAATATAATACAATAATAATAAAAAAATATATAATTAAAAAAAAACTAAAATCCTGAAATAACTAAAATTATAAAATTGGATAATAGAAAATTCAGTGAAATTTGAAGTGGATTTTTTACCAATACCCGTGTGATATTAAAATTCACCAAATGCCACTATTTATAGGCAAAGTGACAAGTAGATTGTAGACTTATATCGACACCAAACATGAATAATTACAAGGCACGTGGACAACATGAATGGTGACACATGACTTTTGAGACATTAAGCAATGAGCAATAGATAGATATTTTTAGAAAAATTGAAATGATAAAAATTATAAAAATTATTTAAATTTAAAATTAATTATTTCATCTGTTTAAATAAGTTTAAATTTATTATTATTATTAATAATAATATTAAGTCAACATTAGTAGTATTTTATTGAAAAAATTATCTTTTAATCCAAAATTTTCATCCACGGATACATTTAATCTCTAAAGTTTCAAAATGTACCCTATTTAGCCCTAGAATAGATTCAAAAGGATCTTGAACAACTCAACTTCCTTTCATTTTATTTTCACTTTTTTTTCTCTAGTTCTTCACTCCCCTCTTTCTTTTCTTTCAATTTTTTGTCTTTACTCTTTTCTTCTCTCTTTTCTCTAACTTTAGTTTATTAGCAAATACATCTTTAAAACACGAAGATACAAGAATTATTTTCCACAAGCTCAAATTTAGTTTCTATGTTTTATTAAACAACCACCCATTTATATGGCTGTAGTCGGACTTAAAAGATAAAAGTAAAATGATTAAATTATCTTCCCTAAAGTCCATCAAAGATTTATCTCCAAATTAATAAGAATAATGTCCAAAATAATAAACAAGTAATTGAACTTCCCACTACTACTACAAGAATAATAGTAGTAATAAGTAGAGAAGTAGTAGAGAAACAAAAAAACAATAAAACTCTAAATATAAGAATTAATGAGGAAAAACTCTAAACCCGGAAAAAATCTATAGATCGAAATTTTAACATGTGAAACTTTATTATAATGATACAAAAATTTCTCTCTAACCTAATTACAAAGAAAACACTCTTTTAAAGTATTTGTACCACTTACACCCTTTTGTCCCTCTCAAACTAGAGGATATAAAAGGAGAATTTAACTAGAGTTAACACACTCAAGCTTAAAGTATTTCTAAGTGGGACAATTTGAAGCCCAAAGATATAAGTTCCTTTTACATATAGTCTTTGGAACCTACCACTTTCTTGAACTTTTTCATTGTGGGATAAGTGCACTTCTAATATTTTTGTCAAAACTCAACAAATTAAATTCCATCTTGACAAGATATTTGAAGAATCTACAATTCTATTGCAATCACTATCTTCATCGACAATCATTAGTCTCAACATAGAGAATTATAACTCACTCCGCCATAACGAATAGACCACTTGGAATACCACTTTCCAAAATTTTTCTTTTTCATCACATGTTGATAAAACCTTGCTAAAATTTGTTGTGCAACTTCTACTTACTTGACTCACCCGAAAATTCTCCAGCCATCCATAACTTCCTTCTTACACTTTGCATAACTGTCAAGCCAATGTATGTGTGCAACGTCAACATCTAATCCAGAGCTCGTTGTTGAATTTGTTTTGCCTTTTTCATGTGCCTAGATTGTGTGCATTCCCAACAACTTATCTTCGTTGTTGAATTTGTTTTGCCTTTTTCATGTGCCTAGATTGTGTGCATTTTATTTTACCTTTGAACCTATCATACTCATACTCCATTAAACCGTCATCACTGTTTAACTCACGCTTGTGTAACTCATATTGTATTATCACATCCTTGACGTACAATTTTCATAAAGTTGATCATTCCATCAAATTTCTCCACATCAAACTTTACTAAGCTCATAATACTGGATGCATTTGCTTCACTCCTAAAAAAGTAGTAAATATTGAATAACCTAAACTATTCATAATACTGCAGGCGATTTCAAGAATTCGTTTCTGATGTGGAAGTTCAAACAATGTTGCAACCATAGAGCATACTAAAAACTTCAAAAAACTATGAACCTAAAGTTCTGATACTATTTGCGAGGGAAAATCTCTCACTACTTCTGTAGGAATAAGTAGATAAGATAATAGATAAATTAAGATAAAGCAATAAAACTTAAAATACAAAAATTAACGTGAAAAAACTCCAAACCCAAAGAAAAATCCAGAGACTAGAAAAATTTCACTATATGAAAATTTATTACAATCACATATAAATTTGATGAAGAGAATTAGAAGTAATTAGTATATTTTAGTTAGTAGTTGTTAATATAGATTAACTAATGTTTAATTAGAATTTATTAGATGTGCAAGGCTATAAATAATAAATTTAGGGTTGTAGTAGTAAGCTTTTTTATTATCATTTGAAAATTAAATATAAAACTTGTGTTCTTTTGAGAATGCTCTGTCCTTTTTAAGGGATGAATTTTCCTTGTTTAGCCATGGGATTTAGTCTAAATATCTTTTCTTCCGCATCAAAATCTATGTCTAGCCCCAATTACAAAGAAAACATTCTCTCAAAACATTTGTAGCAATCTCATCTTTTTTCTTCTCTCGAATTGGAGAATACAAAAAAGAAATTTTACTAGAGTTAGCACACTCAAACTTAAAGTGTTTCTAACTGATACAATTTGAAACCAGAGACGTAGACTCCTTTTATAGTGCTTCAAACTCACCATACTTAAACTTTTCCAATGTGGGCCAATTTGCTTTTAATATTTTGCCACAGTTTAGCATGATTAATAGTGATGATGTTCATGCATATTGCCTTTAAAATGAAATATATAGAGAGAAAAGATTTGTCTCATTACTAATAGTTTCAATTATTATGGGTGTCATTTGATTGTCAAGAGACGTTTTTTTTGTTTAAAAAACAACATTAACTAGCTCTTTTTGGAGTTATGTTAGATGATTGTAAGAGTTGATTATCTCTCAATTGTATGATGAATATGAAGTTGAAATTTGTAAGGTTTATTAACTTTTGATCTAGTAACACACAAAGCTTCAAATATTTAAATTCATTTGTGATCTCCATAAAGTATTTGCGTTAGATGTATTTTTATAAGTTCCATGCAATAATTATCACATATAGAATCTTGAAGTAAATAAGATTGATAATTATGAATTATAGGTTTAGTGGAAGTAAATTTATTTTCTGAATAATATCTATGGCCTATCAAGGCTAGTGTACAAGTTGAAAACTTACATAAACATCTTTTTTATATAGTGAAATAGTATTGTGAGATCAATCTCACCCCTAATGTGGCATTGTCAGGTTTTCAAGGAGATTTGGCCTCGTTTTATTTCTATTAATATTAGTGTTCTTTGTGATGGCAAGATTTTATGGAGTTATCAAGACTATTGACATTGGCTATTTGATCGTATCTTCTCCGTAGAATGGGATGAAATTGTGATAATTGTCTGGCATATTTGAGAAGCGATGAATAATTCTCTAGCAGGTGAATGGTCCATTTGTGAGTCACAATTAGCCGACATATACGGGAGAGGAGCAGTGATTTGGTCGGGTCTGATGAGAAAGATACGATGGTGATGCGTCATCCATCTACATTCACTACTCTTACCGATTGGCAACCACATGAGGAAACGTTTTGGATGTTGAACCCCTGATGCTGCTTGGAGCCCTGCTTCTAAGGCAGAAGGCTTAATGTGGGTGCTTCAGGACCACCTAGGTCGTATCCGTCTTGCAGGTCAAAATTCATACGTAGATGCAGTGAGGTTAAGACACTTGAAGCAATGGCGATTTGTCTTGGTATGGAGATTTTGGGTATATACCCTAGTTTATTGTATTCATATGTTTGTTGTACTCATATGTTTCTCACTTAAATTCAACATTGTGATACTCCACTAGGAGTTTTAGTCCAAGTGGGAGTTTATTGAATTTTATGTTCTAAAATTCATAGTTTGTAAATTAATAAACATATTCTGTTTTGTTTTTCGATAAAGTTGTTATTGAAATTGTAATCTTGAATCCAATAAACTAAGGTCCTGAGGCTATTTAATGTAGTTTGAACTTTATGTAGTGACATAAAATGTGGATCAAGTTCAAATATATAGCAAAAATAGTCTATAGTATATGAATAAGGTTGGGCGCCTTATTCTGGGGACACTATGGATGTGGCCCACTTTGTAGTTAGTACAAACGATGTGATCCTAAATCGTTCATATAGAGATATGTGAGTGGGGGCATCCTATGCAATGATTTTGCATAAGACTGAACCATGAAATAGTCACTTTTTACGTTCTAAATGCCGCTTTATGTATAAAACTGACTATTTTGTTAATTGATGACCTAGGTAACTTAATCTTAATCTTGAGCTAACTATGAACTCCTGTTCACTCAGAATTATCTTTAGATCTGCATAGGTGAGGGCAGCTCATCATCGCTGGCCTAATAAGCCTCCCATTTCAGGGATAAGATCGGGTGGATAGTTAGAAACATAGGGTGCAAGACGGAATTCACTCTTACCTGTTATAGGAATAGTAGATAGATTGTTCCATTTAGTACTGAATCTAAGTCTTGAACAAGGGGCCCCACCCTCTCCTTGGCCCAAGAGGGATTCAGTTTATAGGTTAGACCTTAAACCAATTGTTCATTGGAGGATCAGTGGAACTTAAGGAATAAGATGTAGTCTCGGGGGTAAAACGGTTTTTATGACCCAGCCGAGATTACGAACAACCTGTGAAGGATTAGCTTACTAATCATGGTTATATCAAATGGACACAAATATATCTACAGTGAGGGGAGTGCAACTACGGGATTTTAGTGGAATGACCCTTTAGTTAACAAATGTTGATTAATTAGGTTAAAGAGTTTTACCGATTAATCTTGGATTGTTGGAGCCCATGATCTGTAGGTCCATTAGGTTCCCCTTACTAACTCATATGGAATAAACTTAGAACAGTATGATAGAATAATTCGAATTGTTTGAATTAGGTAAAGAGAGAGAAACCGACAAGTATATGTGATATAGTGGTCGGATTTTCAGTTTAGAGATACAACTTTAATATTTAAATGTGATTTAAATATCAAGAATATGAATACGTTCATATTTGGAAGCTCGGAAATAATGGAAATGGTCAAAGATGTAAAAAGTCAAAGAGTTGACTTTTGACTTTGAAAAGTCAAACTTTGACCGATCTTATATTCAAATGTAATTTGAATTTCGAGAAAATGAATGTGGATTCATGCTAGGGAGGTCAAAATTAGTCAACATGGAAAAAATCATAAAAAGTCAAAATGTTGACTTTTTGGTCAAAGTTTGACTTTGACCAAATGACTATTTTACCCTTTGACTAAAGTTATTGGGGAAATCCAAACTTTTGTTAGATAATTCCACTAACAAAATAGTGGGCTAGGTGTTGGCTTATAGTAGAGACATTAAGCCCACTTAGATAGTGGATTCTAGGTGTTGGGTTTTTATGGATTTGTTTCATGTAATTATTGCATGGCTTTTTTCTATAAATTGGGCTTTCAATTTTGGATTAAAGACTTTTGCCATTTTTTGCAAAAATTATTTTTCATAAATGAGCTGAAAAATTAAAAACCCAAAACCCAAAATTTATTCTTATTTTCCATCTCTTTTCTCTCTCTCGGTTTTCTTCATCCATCGGGTCCCACAACCCGGTTCTAAGTCCAGAGGATAGTAGGTCAACTCTAGTGGTGGTCCGAAAGAGTTCGGGTCGAGATTCAGCGAGGAAAAGCGGTTTTCAGGAGCTTCAAAGGTAAGTTATTTACTGTTTTTTTATTCCATTTGCATGCTAGTTTCCTTTTAATTGAAAGCAATTAGAGTGTAATTAGGTCCTAATTCCACTGCGTATGTCTCGTGTTCCATCATGTTCGTGCAGCCTCGTGCACCCATGCCTCCGTTGACCGTGCCAGCGTTCATTGGCAAGGAGAGGGTGTGGCCCCTTGTTCAAGACCTAGATTCAGTACTAAAGGGAACAACCTATCTACTATCCCTATAATGGGTAGGAGTGAATTCCGTCTTGTACCCTATGTTTCCAGCTATCTATCCAATCTTACCCCTGAAATGGGAGGCTTATTGGGCCAGCGATGATGAGCTGCCCTCACCTATGTAGATTTAAGGATAATTCTGAATGAACAGGAGTTCATAGTTAACTCAAGATTAAGATTAAGTTACCTAGGTCATCAATTAACGAAATAGTCAGTTTTATACATAAAACGGCATTTAGAACGTAAAAAGTGACTATTTCATGGTTCAGTCTTATGCAAACTCATTGCATAGGATGCCCCCACTCACATATCTCTATATGAACGATTCAGGATCACATTGTTTGTACTAACTACAAAGTGGGCCGCATCCATAGTGTCCCTAGAATAAGGCGCCCAATCTTATTCATATACTATAGATCATTTTGGCTATATGTTTAAACTTGATCCACATTTTATGTCACTACATAAAGTTCAAACTACATTAAATAGCCTCAGGACCTTAGTTTATTGGATCCAAGATTACAATTTCAATAACAACTTTATCGAAAAATAAAACAGAATATGTTTATTAATTTACAAACTACGAGTTTTAGGACATAAAATCCAATAAACTCTCACTTGGACTAAAACTCCTAATGGAATATCACAATGTTGAATTTAAGTGAGAAACATATGAGTACAATAAACATATGAATACAATAAACTAGGGCATATACCCAAAAGTTCTCCCACTTGTCCTAGTTTACAAACTTCGTAGACCTAGACTCTGTAGGTGACCTTCAAACACTTTAGCCGTGTGGGCCTTTGTAAAAGAATCAGCAATATTTTGCTCAAAAGATATCTGGGTTACTACAACGTCTCCACGATGTACAATCTCCCAGATCAGATGATATTTGTGCTCAATATGCTTGCCACGCTTGTAGCTTCTTGGTTCTCTTGAATTTGCAACTGCACCACTATTATCATAATATAGGGTGATAGGCAGATGCATATTTGGAACGACTTCCAAATCTGTCAAGAATTTCCTCAACCATACTGCTTCCTTTGCTGCTTCACAAACAACTACGTATTCAGCTTCCATTGTGGAGTCCAAAATACAGTTTTGCTTCACATTTCTCCACACTACTACTCCTCCATTCAGAATGAACACTGATCCCGATGTACATTTTCTTGCATCTTTATCGGTTTGAAAATCAGAGTCAGTGTATCTAGTAAGGATCAAATCCTTAGTACTATATACGAGCATGTAGTTCCTCGTTCTCCTAAGATACTTGAGGATATTTATAACGGCAGTCCAATGATCATATCCAGGATTGGACTGATACCTACTGACTATCCCTACTGTGTAGCATATGTCAGGTCTAATACATAATATTGCATACATCAGGCTCCCTACTATGGAAGCATAGGGAATGCGTCTCATATCCTCAATCTCTTGAGGTGTCTTAAGACATTGATCCTTTGACAAATGAATTCCATGTTTGTAAGGTAACAGACATCTTTTGGAATTCTGCATCTTATACCTAGACAACATTTTGTCTATATAATTTACTTGAGACATGGCTAGTGTTCTGTTCTTGTGGTTCCGAATAATCTGAATCTCGAGAACGTACTGTTCATTTCCTAAATCTTTCATTTAGAACTGTGTTGCTAGCCATTTCTTGATGTCAGTTAGGTAACCTACTTCATTCCCAATGAGTAGAATATCGTCAACATATAAAACTAAGAACGCTATAGTAGAATTAACGATCTTCTTGTAAACACAAGGATCGTCAACATTCTGTTCAAAGCCATAAGATTTGATCGCAGTATCAAATCTTATATTCCAAGATCTAGAAGCTTGTTTCAACCCATAAATGGATTTTTGAAGCTTACAAACCTTTTGTTCTTGACCCTATGCAATAAACCCCTCTAGTTGAGCCATATAGATACTCTCCTCAAGATCACCATTTAGAAAGACTGTCTTCACATCCATCTACCTAATTTCACAGTCATAAAAGGTGGCAATGGATAAGAGTATTCTTATCGACTTTAACATGGAAACGGGAGAGAAAGTTTCTTCATAGTCCACTCCCTCTCTCTAGGTATAACCCTTTGCCACAAGTCGAGCATTAAAAGTCTGTACTTTACTGGCTTGGTCTCGTTTTCTTTTGTAGATCCACTTACAACCAATTGGTTTTACACCATCTAGTTGATCTACAAGTTTCCAGACAGAATTGAAGTACATAGACTTCATTTCGAGCTCCATGGCTTTGACCCACTAATCATAGTCCACATCTTTCATCGCCTATTTATAGGTCGATGGATCTTCTATGCCGTCATCAGGTATGACGATTTGTGTTTTTGTTAAACCCAAGTAACGGTCAGGCTAGTGTGACTGACCAGATGTACTAGTTTTATCTACTACTTTAGTAGATGAACTAGCTCTATCTGTAGCGTTTTTGGAAATTTCATTCAATACTAGTCTACTGCGAGGTTGATGACTTCTTATGTGGTCTTCCTCTAAGAATGTGGCATTTTTCGATACAAATACCTTATTCTCTTAAGGATCATAAAATAGACCACCTTTTGTTTCTTTTGGATAACCTACAAATAGGCATAGTTTTGAATGACGTTCCAATTTTTTAGGATTTTGCACCAACACGTGCGTCGAACGCCCTTTCCATAGCTCATAAGATCTTTATGAAACACTTTTAGAGGGAACGTTATTCAAAATATAGATAGCAGTCTCTAATGCATGTCCTAAAAAAGAATCGGGTAACTTAGCAAAGCTCATCATTTAAGCGAACCATGTCCAACAAGGTTCTGTTTCTTCTTTCAGATACACCGTTCTGTTGAGGCATATTAGGTGCAGAGAATTATGACTTGATTCCGTGTTCTATCATATAGTCCTGGAATCTTAAGTCCATGTACTCCCCACCTCAATCTGATCGTAGTGTCTTAATTGTATTATCTAACTGGTTCTCAACCTCAACCTTATATTCTTTGAACTTTTCAAAAGAATCAGACTTGTGATGCATTAGGTAAATATGACCATACCTTGAATAATCATCAATAAAACTGATGAAATATTCATACCCACCTTGAGCTTTGACATTCATCGGTCCACAAAGGTCCGAATGTACGAGCTCTAAGGGTATTGTGGCTCTGAGACCTTTTCCAGTAAAAGATCTCTTAGTCATTTTTCCTTCAAGACAAGACTCACATGGAGGTAAAGAATTGTTTTCTAACTGATTTAGGAGTCCATTCTTAACCAATCTCTCAATCCTTTTGAGATTTATGTGGCCAAGTCTTAAGTGCCATAGATAGGCATTAGAAGAAACTTTTTGTCTTTTATTCTGAGTTTCAACTGTTCTAAACATCTCAGTATTTAAGACAAATTTTGCTTTAGTTGGTCTTAATTTATATAAGTTGTTTTCAAGTATAGCAGAACAAATTTGAATACCTTTTCTGAAAATGAACGCTTAATTAACTTCAAAAGACATTTTATACATTTGTTCCAATATACATGTGATAGATATCAAATTCCGTCTCATTTTAAGAGCATACAAAACATCTTTAAGTATGATATATCTATCATTGAAAAACAACTTCAAGTCTCCCACTGCTTCGGCCGAGACAACCTCTCATGTTTCAACCTTGAGGATGATCTCGCCTTTTTTAAGATTTTTCCAGGAACTAGTTTTCTGAAAAGAGAAGAAAATATGATTAGTGGCTCCTGAATCCAATATCTAGGTTGAGGTATCATCCTCCACTAAACATGTCTCAGCAACTAGTAAATCATATTTACCTTGTGCTTCTTTCGAGGCAGGGGCCTGAGGACATTCATCAGTTAAGACAAATCTCAGGTCATCTATTACTAGTATTGAATTCAGATTTGTTTTCCATGTTGACTAGTTGTCACCGTTAAGTTTCTCGGAAGCTAAGAGTTGATCTAAAGAGCTAGTCATGTTGAAAAGAAAAATAGATCCTTTTTAGTAAAAAACATTAATCTTTTAAATCCAATCAAGTTTAGCAAAAAAAACTAATAATGTACCCTTCATCATTATATTTTGCAACGATATTTCAATGGTTTAGAATAACCTTCACCGAGGGGTGATTGACTATTCCTCCGTTGAACCAAGACTATCTTGACTAGATACTATCACCAGAATAACTCTTATTCCTATAGTAACTCAGTTATCGCTAATTTGGTCAAGAATTTACTAACACTTAGTAATTCTCGTAAGTGTGACCCTCCATTTTCAGACCTCAAAGTTTGGAATCATTATGCTCCGAAGTTGGAAAGACAAGAATGAAAATGGACCTGAGAGACGCTATCAATTTCTAGAGTTCGCGAAGTTCTGAATCCTATAATACAACCCTCCGATTGGTAAGGTCGCTCCAGGGCAGACATGTAGGCGCATTATAGGAATCTCACAATGCGACCTAATAGAAGAGACTGTAGGATGTGTTGACACACTTCCTTCTCCCACTTACTATGAACAACTTCCCCTATTCACCTTGGTATTGACTCATGCAAACACTCTCCGAATGGAGTCCGCTCCCAGGGCGGCCCAAAGCCAAGCATGAATCTTACGGTGTAAACTCTTAGGGACGCTAGAGCTAAAAGTACATTACTTCTCTCCAGTTGAACTGTTCTAGATGGTTAGGGTATAAAATACTTAGCGATACATTTCGGCTAACTAAACATATCCTAAGTCTAGGTGATGCATCCGAGTATAACTTTTATACTGGATTTTTAACCTACGCTGTCTAGGTGATAAATAAATTTTATTACCTCACCGCATGCTCATAAAACCGGTTTAACTTAACTCAAACACCGGCTCGATCTCCAGGTAGTAGGTGTTCCGTGAACCGTCAACTTAAAAACCATAAACCTTAGTCTTCTTATCTGACTTTTTGTCAAGATCTTGCCAGAAGAGTTTTCTTGTAACTTCGGTTTTACAATATATCGACCTATTTTCTATGAAAATTGGGATTGCTCGATGGTTAACCCTAAATGAGCATGCATCTTATCTTTGTTATAGAATTTAGAAGTCTAGGTTATTTTATAACAATTATAAAATAAATTATAACAATTATAACCTAAGCATTCATCTATAACATGCTTCCTTCAATCAAACATGCTTTAATATAACACTTATATTAAGACTAAGCATGCATAATATTTATTTTATAACACTTATAAGATATAACAAATGCATGTCACATGCTTTTCCTATGGTGGGGTTTTAAAACTATATGGTATACTATATGCACACATAATCATACAACATTATACATCACATGCATAATAGGTAAACAACACTAAAGTGGACCGATTTTGGCATTAAAAACAAACAAATAACTAATTTATTACACAAAAACAGCAATCAGCTTCCCAGAACCGGCTTCAAACACTTTGAACCATCTGAAACCGCTCAGAAACCACTCGAACCGGCCCAAATACACCAAAAACCAAGTTGAACCGGTAAAACCGGCTCAGCCAGGTCAAACAGACCGGTCCAGACCATCTAGATCGGTTGGTCAACGGGCGCTGGTGTAGTCAACGGAAGCGGACACGGGGCAGGTCGATAGAGGCGGAGTGGGCGTGCGGGCGCTAGCAAGCGGGCGACGAACCAGGTCGACGCACCGTGCACGTGTCGCGCGTCGGATCCAGGCAAGGCAGGCGTGCGAAGCAGACGTGCGTACAGGGCTTCTTCAAACCGAGTTGGACCGCTGCTCGGGTCAGGTCTGGGAGCTCTCTTCTCGGGTCTGGGAGCAGATTTGGGTCTATGATCCAAAATTCTCCAATTTTGCTTCTGTCCTGTCTTCCAGAATCAAGAAATTACAGCCTAATTTCAACTCTAATGACTCCAACAAATTTATAGACCCTTTTTCACACATTAATGCTCATAAACATGTGAGCAATTACAAATTTCCACAAGAAATTTAAAGAAAAACGATGTCAAAATCATAATAAATCCACTTTAGTCCATATTTCATTCAACCTTTGAATAGAAAGGAAAAAAAACACTCACCAAAAGCAATTGAGTGTAATTAAAGCATGCTCTGATACCACATGATGGAACATGAGACATATGCAATGGAATTAGGACCTAATTACACTCTAATTACTTTTAATTAAAAGGAAACTAACATGTAAATTGAATGAAAAAACAGTAAATAACTTACCTTTGAAGCTCCTGAAAACCGCTTTTCCTCGCTGAATCTCGACCTGATCTCTTTCGGACCACTACTAAAGTTGACCTACTATCCTCTGGACTCAGAATCGGTTTGTGGGACCCGATGGATGAAGAAAACCGAGAGAGAGAAAAAAGATGAAAAATAAGAATGCATTTTGGGTTTTTAATTTTTCAGCCCATTTATGAAAACTAATTTTTGCAAAAAATGGCAAAAGTCTTTAATCCAAAATTGAAAGCCCAATTAGAAAAAAGTCATGCAACAATTGCATGAAACAAATCCAGAAAAACTCAATACCTAAAATCCACTATCTAAGTGGGCTTAATGTCTCTACTATAAGCCAACATCTAGCCCACTATTTTGTTAGTGGAATTATTCAACAAAAGTTTGGATTTTTCCACTAACTTTAGTTAAAGGGCAAAATAGTCATTTGGTCAAAGTCAAACTTTGACCAAAAAGTCAACATTTTGACTTTTTATGATTTTTTTGTGTTGACTAATTTTAACCTCCCGAGCACGGATCCGCATTCATTTTCTCGAAATTCAAATCACATTTGAATATAAGGTTGATTAAAGTTTGACTTTTCAAAGTCAAAAGTCAACTGTATCTCTAAATTGAAAATCCGACCACTATATCACATATACTTGTCGGTTTCTCTCTCTTCACCTAATTCGAATAATTCGAATTATTCTATCACACTGTTCTAAGTTTATTCCATATGAGCTAGTAGGGGAACCTAATGGACCTATAGATCATGGGCTCCAACAATCCGAGATTAACCGATAAAACTCTTTCACCTAATTAATCAACATTTGTTAACCAACAGGTCATTCCACTAAAGTCCCGTAGTTGCACTCCCCTCACTATAGATATATTTGTGTCCATTTGATATAACCATGATTAGTAAGCTAATCCTTCACAGGTTGTTCATAATCTCGGCTGGGTCATAAAAACCGTTTTACCCCCGAGACTACATCTTATTCCTTAAGTTCCACTGATCCTCTAATGAACAATTGGTTTACGATCTAACCTATAAACTGAATCCCTCTCGGGCTAAGGAGAGGGTGGGGTCCCTTGTTCAAGACCTGAATTCAGTACTAAATGGAACAACCTATCTACTATCCCTACAACGGATAGGAGTGAATTCGGTCTTACACCTTATGTTCCCAACTATCCATCCGATCTTACCCCTGAAATGGGAAGCTTATTGGGCCAGCGATGATGAGCTGCCCTCACCTATGCATGATAGCTTTAAGATGATGATGGATGACTATGGTCTTCCTCAACCAAAACTCCGAATGCCCTTAGTGGGATCTTTCTCTAGATGGAATTCAAGAAAGACTGAGTGCTTATTGTTTTGGTATATCGGGGACCATAGCCTTACGGTCTCTTTATATACTAGTTCAATTAGGGTTCCCATTAAACCTTAATTAATTAGGAATGAGCTTCTACCCATTAAGTCCATACTCAATTAGGAATCTAGGGCCTTAATTAATTAGATCACATAATAGGGCCCAATCTACTAAAATAACCCAATATGATAAATTATTAATCCACATACATAGCCCATACTTTAACTAAACATATTATTATTTAAATATGTCTAACAATCTCCCACTTGGACTATGTCTATGTACCTAATATATTAAATCACATAAATCATAAGCGCGCATAAACAGGTTATTTCAATAATAGAATTCTCCTTTAGTTCAATCGGGTCTATCTCCTGTATTAGCATGGAATCAAGGCGGCTTTCGTCATTACCCTTGTAACTAAACCTTCCTTAATCACCAATTCCAATACATTCAATGACATAGATCAAGTATAGATAGATAACATGGAAACTACATGCAAAGTGATCTGGATCATGCCTATTTCCAACTGGTCCAAATTCCTTAATGAGATCATTCTAAAAAAAACTTTATGCTAAACTGCATGCATGATAAACAAGTTCAGATAATAAAACATAAACCATCAACTTTATTTTATATAGAAAATAAACAAAATAAGGTCAAAGAACATCCTCAATAACAAACTCCTACTAAGCCATGGAATCAGAAAAGTGACTAACATCCATGTGAGCAACATGCTCATGAAAAAC
This sequence comes from Benincasa hispida, assembly GCF_027475165.1. NCBI lineage: Eukaryota > Viridiplantae > Streptophyta > Magnoliopsida > Cucurbitales > Cucurbitaceae > Benincasa > Benincasa hispida. The sequence goes on along the minus strand of NC_143488.1, from coordinate 50,049,281 downwards.
TTTAGGTGGTAAACCTTTAGTTAATGGATCTGCCACCATAGAGTTTGTTCCTATGTGTTCTATCGAAATTTGACCATTCTGAACTCTTTCTTTAACAACCAGAAACTTCACATCTACGTGCTTTGACTTCGTAGTGCTTCTGTTGTTATTGGAATACATCACAGTCGATTTATTGTCACAAAATAATTTTAGTAGTCTTTCTATGCTAATCACTATCCGCAGCCTAGTGACAAAATTTCGCAACCATATTCCATGATTGGATGTCTCATAACATGCTATAAACTCTGCAGCCATGATAGAAGAAGCCATAAGTGTTTGTTTAACACTTTTCCAGGATACAGCTCCTCCAGCCAACATGAAGATGTAGCCTGAAGTGGATCGCAAAGTGTCTTGACATCCAGCATAATCAGAATCAGAATACCCAATGATCTCCAAAACTTCTGATCTTCAATAAGTGAGCATATAATCTTTTGTTCTTTGTAAATACCTCATAACCCGTTTGGCTGCTTTCCAATGATCCATCCCCGGGTTACTCAAATATCTGCTTAACACTCCAACTATGAACGCAATATCTTGACGCGTACATACTTGAGCATACATTAGACTTCCAATGGCCGATGCATAGGGAACCTTCTACATCTCTTTAGTCTCGAGTGTGGTCTTGGGGCATTGACCTAAATGAAATTTATCACCTTTAGCGATTAGGGTATCTCCCGACGCACAGTCTTTCATGCTAAATCTACTCAAGATCTTTTCAATGTAGTTCTTTTGTGACAATCTCAAAATACCTTGAGAACGATCTCGCAGTATTTCAATTCCTAATACAAGAGAAGCATCGCCAAGATACTTCATCTCAAAATTTCTTTTGAGAAATCTCTTAGTGTCATGCAATAAACCTACATCATTACTAGCTATGAGTCTGTCATCAACACATAACACCAGAAAGATTGGTTTACTCCCACTGAACTTGTGATATACACAATCTTCCACAATGTTCACCTCAAAACCAAATGAGGTTATCACTTCATGGAATTTGTGATACCATTGATGAGAGGCTTTCTTGAGACCGTAGATGGATTTCTTTAATTTGCCCACCATAGACTTTGAATTATTAGACACAAAGTTTTCTGGTTGCACCATATAAATCATCTCATCAATGTTCCCATTGAGAAACGCAGTTTTTACATCTATCTGGTGTAGCTCTAAATCAAAGTGAGCTTCCAGTGCCATGATTACCCTAAAAAGAGTCTTTTGATGAAACCGGAGAGAAAGTCTCTTTGTAATCAATGCCTTTCTTTTGAGTAAAACCCTTTGTAACAAGACGAGCCTTATATCTTTCGATATTGCCATGTGAATCCCTTTTGGTTTTAAATATCCATTTACAACCTATGAGTTTCACTTCTGATGGCAGTTCGACAAGTTCCCAAACGTCATTGTCTTTCATGGATTTTATTTCCTCTTCCATAGCACTTATCCACTTTTGAGAGTTAGAACTTTGTAAAGCTTGTTGGAGGTTGATTTGATCATCTTCCATTACGCCCACATCATCCTGATGTTCTTGAAGAAACACAATATAATCATTTGGAATTGCACTTCTTCACTCTCTAGTAGATCTTCTTAGTGGCACTTCTTGAGGTTGTTGAGTGAACTTCAGGTTCAACAACGGAGAATTCAATATTGTCTTGTTCTATAATTGGTTTAATAATGAAGTTAGGAATTGGAGCCTGAACAATATTTATAATCACATGAGGAAAAGAAACCAATTCCTCTTCTAAGACAACTTTCCTTATGTTATCTTCCCCCTCCAAACTCAACATCCTCAAAAAATCTAACATTTCCTGTCTCAAACAATGATCTAGAAGTGGGATCATAAAACTTGAAATCCCGAGAGTACTCAGAATATCTAACAAAATAGCAGCTAATAGTTCTTGAGTCCAATTTTCTTTCATTAGGCCTATAAGGCCTAGCCTAAGCTAGATAACCCTATATGTGAAGATGCCTAATACTAGGCTTCTTTCCTGTCCACAACTCATAAGAGGTTTTGGCTATTGCTTTACTAGGTGCCTCACCCCAAAGGGATTCTGGTAGAGAATAATGACTAATCATACTTCTTACCATATCCTTAAGTGTTCTATTTCGCCTTTCCACTAACCATTCATGTTGGGTTTGCCCGACATAGTGTATTGCGGGACGATTCCACATTCCTCTAAGTATTTGGCAAAGGGCCTTGGACGTTGTTCACCTGATCCATCATATCTACCTTAATATTTACCACCACGATCAGATTTGACAGCCATAATTTTCTTTCCAAGTTGAAGTTCAAATCCAGCTTTGAAAGATTTGAAAACGTCCAAGGATTGAGACTTCTCATGAATTAAATATTGGTACCCATATCTTGAATAGTCGTCTATGAACGTAATAAAATATTGTTGTCCATTCCAAGAGGTCGTAGGGAATGGACCACAAATGTCTGTATGTATTAGTTCTAAGACGTCTGAGCATCTGTTGACACCTAATTTTCTTATGTTTGTCTGTTTTCCCTTAATACATTCCACACAAACGTTGAAGTTACTTAAATTAAGGGAATCAAGAATTCCATTTAACACAAGTCTCTGAATTCTCTGTTTAGAGATGTGACCAAAACGCTTGTGCCATAACATAGCAGAATTCTCATTTAATTTACGCTTTGTACCACATGAATTAGATAACAGGATCTTGTTAAATGAAGCAAAAGAATCAAGCATATATAGATTATCAATTAAAGAACTGGTACCAATAAGCTTAGAATCTTGAAAAAGACTAACTTTATTATTTCCAAAAGAACAAGAAAAACCAAATTTATCCAAACTGGAAATAGAAACTAAATTCCATCTAAATGACGGTACAACAAAAGTCTCATTCAGATCCAAATAACAACTAGTTTTTAAATGTAATCTAAAATTTCCAATAGCTTTAACTGGAACTGCTTTGTCATCACCCACATAGATGAATCTTTCAGCATCACTTGGCGGCCGGCTCCACAGACAACCCTGCATTGATATACTTATGTGAGTAGTAGCACCAGAATCTACCCACCAAGTATCTGTAGGTACAGAAGCTAAATTAACTTCAGAACAAACCAAAGTAAGAAGTTTACCCTTCTTTATACGCCACTTGGCGTACTTGGGTCAATCTTTCTTGAAGTGACCTTTCTTTTTGCAGAAAAAACAAGGATTTTCAGTAGCTTGTTTCTTGTTTTTAGTCTGTTGAATTGTCCCTTCTGCAGCATCCACAATTCTCCTTTTCTTCTTATTACGAGAGCCTATTGCTAAATGAGTACTTTTTGTCCTTTCTCTTTTAATCCTATATTCTTCTTGAACACATTGTGAGATAAGCTCATTAATACTCCATTTATCTTTCTGAGTATTATAGCTTATTTTAAACTGAGTGAATTGTGCAGAAAGAGAGATAAGTACCAGATGCACGAGTAAATTTTCATTTATCTCGATATCAAGTGCCTTTAATTTACTTGCGAGATTGGAAATTTCCATAATGTACTCCCTTATGTTTCCATTGCCCTTATACCTCATAGAATTTAAAGAAGTCAAAAGACTACTTGCTTCCCCTTTCTCATTTTTAGCAAAATATTTCTCAATTTGAGCAAGGAACTTATTGGCATTTTCACTTTCTGTGATAGAGCCCCGAAAAGACTCCGAAATGTAGTGTCTAATGATCATTAAACACATGCGATATGCCCGTTCCCACTTCTCTATATTAGCCGTATTTGGCTGTTCCTTAGTAGAAGTAGGTTTATCGATCCTTAATGCAAGGTCCAAATCCATGCACACAAGAAGTATGTCTAGGCTTTCTTTCCAAATCTTGAAGTTCGATTCATTCAACTTAGGGATTGAACTTAGATTTCCAGATATTTGAGTAAGATCAACTGAAACAATAAACAATAAAACATATGCTCACAATTAAAACATAACAAAATAATTTCACATATATGGTGGGCCCCTTTAACAAGATACCTATCACAACATTGATGTCCAGCCTTTGGGCAAAAAACACCAACTGAAATGGTACTCTTAACATAGTAATCAAAGTACTGACAATTAACTCTGTAAAAAAAAAAAAAAAAACTTTATTTGAATCGAATACTTTTCACATGAGCAATCCTTATAATTGCCACATACTCATTACCACATGCATACCCACAATTTGGCCAAATAATTTTCTTCCTTTGGACCGATAATTATCCGCATAAATTCATGAATATGCACATCTTATATTTCATAATTAAAACGATCTAGATAATAGAGGCTACTTTGGTAACATATTATTTTTTTCCAATTCAATCTAAAATATAAGATACAATAATATAATAATATTATTGTACAAAAAATAAAGGAGGAAGAACACCAAATAATCTTTTACAAAATTCACTTAATAATTGCATACACATAATACAATTAAAGTAACATAAACATGTGAATATCACAAAAACAATCAAATTGTAGATTTTAATTCACAAACTTATCAATCAAGAACTAAGAACCCTTTTCAAGAATTTCACCAAGTTATTAATCAATAAAATTTAGAAACGCGGGCAAGAAGTTCAATCAGCAATTAATCCAAATAGTTGACAAATTCAATATTATCAAACTATTAAAAAATAAATTCACTAAATTCAATCAGTTTTTTTTTAACCTTAAAAAAAAAAAACCACCAGTGTCCAAAATTATCAATCACAATTCAGTTTTTTTTTTTTTTTTGAAACTCATATTCATCAATTAAGTATTAACATAACTTTTCAGTTAAAAAAAAAAAGAAAAAAAAAAAGACAACATTAACTTTTCCATTATTAATCAAATTTAAAATCGAACTCATAAAGTCATCTATTAAGAATTAAAGAAAAAAAAACTGATAATTAAAACCAAGAACCGCGAGCAAAACTTTAATTGGTAATTGACCGATACCTTCACGTAACGGCAACTCCAGACAAGAATATGGGTTGCAAGAACACATATTGCCAAAGAAAAAAAAATGACCGCCGAGATTTCCATCTTACCGTCGATGAGTTTACAACGCTGCTATAGTAAGCCGACCATTTTTTTAAAAAAAAAATCTTTAAATTCTTCACCGAAACCAAAATTTAATCAACAATGCCAATGGAAGATGCATAAACTAACAATCCAACATGAAATTTATGCTCTGATACCACTTGTTAGCATAAATTCTTTATATCTATATTGAATAGATAAACCCTAGGATCATTTATGTCAAATTGTCAAGAATAACATATCGAATTCCATTGCAAAATTGATGATAGCTTCAAGATGATGATGGATGACTATGGTCTTCCTCAACCAAAACTCCGAATGCCCTTAGTGGGATCTCTCTAGATGGAATTCAAGAAAGACTGAGTGTTTATTGTTTTGGTATATCGGGGACCATAGCCCTAAGGTCTCTTTATATACTAGTTCAATTAGGGTTTCCATTAAACCCTAATTAACTAGGAATGGGCTTCTACCCATTAAGTCCATACTTAATCTAAGACCTTAATTAATTAGATCACATAATAGGGTCCAATCTAATAAAATAATTCTGTGATAAATTATTAATCCACATACATAGTCCATACTTTAATTAAACATATTATTATTTAAATATGTCTAACACCTTCTACTTCTAGGGTGTAGTATTTAATGCTCTCTTCTTATTGTAATAGTTTGAGAAAACTTAATGAGATTCCCCAAGTTTCTCCATCTCTCTCTACTTCTCTAAATTTTTACAGCGTATCATAGCCCAATTTTGGACACTATGAGTAAAATCAACCACAGTTGGATGACATTCTTTAACCTCCAACTGCCAGCCACCATCTAACTCCAATCAAGCATTCGATCGCCGACAACTAGGCAAAAAGTGGAAACTCACCTCTTGAATCTTCTCTTTATGGTATCTCTTCTTCTCCTTGCCCTTTTCCTTCTCATCTTCCACCTTTCTTCAATCTCTAAAAACCTCTCATATTCTTAACGTATCCATTCTTATATATAAAAAATAAAAAATAAAAAAAAAAACATGAATCTATGACTTCTTCCTTTCTTTCTTCTCTTTCCCTTCGAGTCAAAAAAAAAAAAACCATGTTTTCTCCTTACATTTCTTTTCTTTCTTCAAAATATCAAAGATCTCATTCTTCTATCATTTATTACCAAAAAAAAAAAAAAAAAAAAAGGCCGCGACCACCAAAAAGGGCGAAACCCTCATTTATCTTCAACCTCAAAATTTCATCTCTCAAAACCCATGAGGCTTTTACATTTCTCAGAAAAAAGGTCTTCTTTTGTCTTTCAACCTCAAAAGTTCCTCTCACAAGGCCTAAATGGCCATCAACTTGCTCAAAAAGGAAAGAGCTATCTCTCTAGTCTCTTCCAACCTGTTGGGTTTAGAATTGACTTCAGGCCCACGAGGGAGGACGCTCAACCCAAATGAAAGTGGTAGGTGAAACGAAAGGCACACAATGTGCCATACCTCTTAGCTGGCTCTACAACATGTGGAGACCTCCACCATCTCAATTCAGTGGGAAAGAATGAAGCCGACTCAAAATAGTTTGATGGTAATTTTCAATCTTTCTTTTCTTTTCAGTTAAAAAAAACTCTAAAAATTCCTATACCTTCCGCTATATTCTTGTGCGATTTGCAGTGATTGAAGAAGAAAATTAAGCATGCAATTTGAAGAGCAGAAAGAAGAAGAGAAAAGGAACACGAGCATGTACGTGGTTCGGCCTAACTCAGAGCCTACATCCACGGGAAGGGATGAAGTATATTATTGAAGATTTTACAGAGATAAGTTTCTTTACCGTTTTGTTTTTGAGAAATATGTAGAACAACACAAAATGTAAAAGTATCAACTATTTACATTTGAATACATTTATATTATGAAAGCTGTTAAAGAAACTAGCCGTTGGGGCTTAACGTGAGATTATTATCTTCACAACCCCAATGGAAAATTCTCAATATTTTTCTTCATCTCAATATTTCTAAATCCCTCTCATTTATTTTCCTTATTATTTTTGTGCATGTAAGAGAAAAAATATATTCTCAATTCTACTTTGTCTTTTTTTTCCCCTCAATTTCTCACCTAGGCTCTCTTTCCTCAATTTTTTCCGTTAGTTAAAAAAATAAAGGGATAACAACACACAACGCCTTAATAAAAGTCTTATATTTCATTTTTGTCCAACTTTTCTATTATTTTTAAAAATGTTCGAATGGCTTCTTAATTATATAAAAATTACCTTTTTATCCTTAGCCTATAATTAATTACAAATATTTTAAAAAAGGAATCTCAAAAGTTTCCTTGATTCACATGCAAGATTTATTTCAACTATTTTTTTTTTGAAATCCCCACTCATTCTCTCTATATCTTGATCTCTCCACATTCACATTAATGATAGATGTTGATAGATATTGAAAGACCTTTATCAGTGCCTATAAAAAATAGTAACTGATAGAAGTCTATCAGTGTCTATCAGCATCTATCATTGATAGTTCTAAAATTTTGCTATATTTTATAAATATTTTCAATAGTTTTACTATTTGAAATAATTTTTCTTCATATATTATGATATATTTCAGAGATTGGTTTATATTGTGATTTATGTCCATTGAGTCAATCTCTAATTTATAAACTATAGTATATTTCATATATTGGTTAGAATATTCTCAAATATGTAACAAAATGTTCTAAGATATATTTAAAATAACCATGAATCCATAAGAAAAATCAATAAGTTGATACTTGAAACCAACGTAAATAGAAAATAAAATTTTACTGCATTTTCTCTCTGCAATAAACCAAATGAATAAAATCTCAACAAATAAATGCACATTTTCTCTCCAACATTAGGGGTGCTTTGTAAATATTAAGGGTATAGGTTGGAAGGATTTTTTGGACCAACCGTGAAAATTTTGGTTGGTCGGGTTGGCAACCCGAATGACCCGAATAAGGTCTCCAACCCAGTCCAACCCTTAAAATTCGTGTTAAGTTGGGTTGGGTTGTCAGGTTATTTATTCTTTTTTTAATTATATTTTTATTAACTTAAAATACTTAAATTTGTGTACAACACATACTAATAATTAAAATTTCATAAAACTCAAATGTTAAATATCAAAATCTAAAATATCTATTCGAAATTTCATACAAACATCATAAAAATATATATGAATTATAATATTTATAAGTTATACAATATATATATAATTAAAAATTTTATTGTATAACTAATAAATATTATAATTCATATATATATATATATATATTTATATATATTAGAAATTTGGGTTGGATTGGGTCAACCCAAATATTTAAAAGTACAACTCGAATCCAACCCAACCCGAAAAACATAAAAAATTCAAGCCAACCTAACCCAAGATTAAAATTAACCCAACTCAACTCTTACAATTTGAATTAAGCAGTTCGGGTTGTTTAGATTGTCGGATAATTTGAACACCCCTAGTAAATATGGAAATTTTTTTTCCAATGTCACATTCTCTCTGGTCGCCCACCACACTCAAGGATATTTTAGTCCAAAAAAATCCATTAAATCTTATATATGGAAATATAAAAAAATTTGGACATTTATGAAAATAATTTTGGTAATCCATTTATGAAAAAATCTGATAATCTATCTCTACTCATTTTATTCTCTCCCCATTTTCCACTACAATTTTTATTCTCCCTACTTTCGTTAAATATCCATCTTCCCTCTCCAAAATTTCAAAATTAAAGAAAACCACATTATCTCTTTTGGGAAATTGTCAAAAATTAGACGGAAGGGATTTGGGATGGGTTTTTAAAGGTCTATTAGATAGATAAATTATGTTTTATGTTTTTAAATTCACTAAGGTCAATAAATGTATGTCTTGGATAAATGTATGTATGTTTTATGTCCGAAAAATAGTTTAAATTTTATTTTAAAAACTGTTTTTGGATTCTTTGATCTAAATAGTGCAAATTCTGAAAACAATATTTTTGTGTTTTCAGTGTATCCAAATTTTGACTTTGATATTTTAAAATATAAAATTCTACAAAAAAAATAATAAAAATATTAACAAATATAATATTTCATGTTATCAACTCAATTATCTTTCTTAAATTAAAATATGTTATATATTATATATTTTATGATATTACAAAATAATAACTATACTAATTTTTTAACATAAAACAAGTTCATTAATTAGTATTAGTCTATATTTAACCTAATATTTAGAGTCTTATGGTCTATAATTATATTATCAAACAAATGGATAACAAGGAAGTAATGGAGCATGCCCTAGTTCTTTGAGGCAAACTATTTGCCAAGATAAAAAATGACATTAGAAATCAACATTTTATCATTCCCTAAGATTAGGGTTTAGGGTATACGATTTAGGACATCTTGATCAAGATGACCATTAAGGAATGCGTGGTTGAAATCGAGCTGCCGAAGCTCCCAACTGTAAGAAACGACCAGAGATAGAACAACGCGAATAGTTGAGGCTTCAACCAGCGGACTAAATGTGATCAATGCAAGGGGTTTTGATGAAAGCCTTTAGCAATGAGCCGAGCCATTCGAGTTCTGTTCGATTCAAAAAACCCATTTTCAGCCTATGACATTTTGCATAGAAAATTGAGGAACAAGGGCCCACGTTTAATTTTAGAGAAGAGCCTGGTATTCCAAATTTAGAGAAACCTTCCAATCGGGAACAGAAAGAGCATCATCAACTCGGATGGGTTCAGTTTGCTTCCAATCAGTAGAAGAAGTGGAGATCCACGCCTTTGGTTTAAAAATGTTGGCTTTGGTGCAAGTGATCATAGGGTGACCAGAAGGATTCGAGGGCGGTAGGGGAGGGTTGACGGGAGAAGAAGGAAGGAGAGAGCAGATCAGAGAGTGGTTGAGGCGATTAGGAGAGGTACTGTGATGCAGAACCTGAGGCAAAAGGAAAATTATATTCATCAAATTGTATATGCTTTGATATATAAATTTTCCCAGATGGGCTGAGGCATTTATGTCCCTCGTGAACTGGGATAGGGCTCAAATAAACACCTTTTCATATTTTAATTGAAATTTCCTTGAATTGAACGATTTTAGCCAAGGGTAGCAAGCACAACCAATCGTCACTAGGTCTGCAAAATTTAATTTTCTGGAGACTAGCACTTCCATTGGTGATTTACCTTCTAATATCATAGAGGGAAGGCCATTTATAATAAAAGTAGAAGGGAGGAAGGCATCCCACCAATGATATAATGGCATGGAGGCTTGGGCAAGACGAGTCAATCCCATTTCAACAACATATTGATGTTTTCTCTCAATCTACCCATTTTGAGCAGAGGTGTAAGGATATAAGTAGCGTGATTGAACGCCAAGATCAACACACACTTTATGAACCTTGACATACTCTTCCCCATTGTCAGTTTGCAAATTTTTTATTAGTGTTCCAAATTGATTCTTGACCATGGTGATAAAGTGAGTGAAAGCTGTAGTTGTATCACTTTTTAACTTGAGTAGATAAATCCAGGTAAAGCGACTAAAGTCATCTAAGAAATGCCTATAATATCTATAGCCCTCAGTAGACATGATTGGAGTTGGACCCCGTAAATCAGAATGAACAAGCTCAAAGGAGACTTAGCATGAGAGTTGGATAAAGAGTAAGGAAGGGCATGTGATTTGCCCATCTTACAAGCTTCACAGAAAACAAGTTCTTCATTGACGTTCACTAATAGATTAAAGATTTAACTATCCCATCCAAACTTTTAAAGAACGGTGACCAAAATTTCTATGCAACAGAGATTCGGACATCACATTAACACTTCCATTTGGAACAACCGTTGAGCCTTCTTTCTAACTGCAGACCAGTGTTTCTCGAAGATGAAGCACTACCAGTGGCCTTGGTTGATCCAATCCTCTAAATCCCTGAAGGAATGGAATTCCGCGTGGAAGCGTATGAATGTCGTGTAATTAATTTCCAATTTTGAAACAATGAAAATAACAGGGAAGTTTACATTTAAAATTATAGAATAAGCATTCAAAACATTATAAGCATGCAATTCTACATAGAGAGGGAAGAGTAAGAAGACTCACCCTTGTAGAATTTCTCTTCTTCACGTATTTTCTCTCCAAGATCACGAATAGCAAATTCTCTGCACGAACAGGAAAGCCTCCAAAAAATCAAACCCAAAATTACTGAATACCACCACGCGGTGACCTTGTTATTCTCTAGCAAGGAAGAGGATGTGTGATTTCCTTTAGAGTTCTTGGGAGAAGAAAGGTAGGAATGCAGGGAGATTGAGGGAGGGATTTGAGAGAGATTTTTTGTTCTCTGCACATCGTTTCTGTTCTTCACCCTTCTCTGTATTCACGACATAGATACTATAGGAAGAGGGAGGGAGCTATTTTAACTCTCAACCCATGTAAAGAAATAACTCTCCTGTAATGAGGAGTTATAAAACAATCTTATATTATAATATAATATAATATAATATACTTTATGATATAAGTGATTAATTAACTAACTTATTTAATCAATCATATATATACATTTTAATCACATTAAAATGCACATCTCTCTCATAACCTATGGTTTTAATATGAATCATATTCACATTAATTTTAATCTATAGTATTTATATGAATCTTATTCATATAATATTAGATTCAAACATTTATCTCTCACATATTTAGAATTTTAGTTATAAATCATATTTATAATTAACTATATACTAATAATGATAGCAAGGGGACCTAATGGATCTACAGATTAGAATCTTCAATGATACGAGATTAATTAATTAAACTCTTTAATTAAATTAATCAACATTAATTAATTGTTGGTCACTCTACTAAAGACATGTCTGTAGGGGCATCCTATGTAAAAACATGCGAGTGGGGGCATCCTATGTAAAAGATGTTTGCATAAGACCGCCACGAAATAGTCACTTTTCTTTATAACGATCGTTAAAAACATTCTCAAGTACCTTCAGAGAATGAGAGACTATATGTTCGTGTATGGTGCTAAGGATTTGATCCTTACTGGATACACTGATTCTGATATTCAGACCGATGTGGATTCCAGGAAATCTACTTCGGAGCAGTATTCATTCTTAATGGAGAAGCTATAGTACGGAGTAGTATAAAGTAAAGTATTGGGATTAGTGCCCTCATTCTCTCGGAATCTCGTAGTTTGTAAACAGTTGTACACATTGTAATGAATAAAATAAGAGTTATTTTATTGCATTTACTCATATCCAATAAACAAAGATCCATGGTTATTCTATGTAAACTTAAGCATGTATATGAGATATACAAGTGGATCATGCCTTAAGTAATAACCTAAAATGTCTGTAGAATAAAGATAAAGGAGGGATACCTTATCCTGGTGAGACTACGGATACGACCTGCTTTGTAGAGGTTTACAAGTATTGTGAACTACTACAGATGGGATCGTGACCATTCATATGGAGACATACGAGCGAAGGTGTCCTAGACAAAGAGTTCGTATAAGACCGGACCACGAGATGATTAGTCTCTTTATATAACGCCGTTGATAATTGAGACTTACATCTCACTAAAATGAGCATAGGTGACATGACCTTAATCCCGAGTGTTTTAGGAACTTTTACCTATGAGGGTGGTCCTTTGATTAGTATGGAGAGAGTGGCCAGATTGCTAACTCAACAAGCCTACCTTTTTTGGGATTTGTCTGATTGGAGAGCTGGGAACTCAGTTAAAGAAGATGGAATTCACTTCTTCCCCGAAGCAAGGGTAAGCAGATAGATTGCTTCTTTAAGGGTTGATTCCGGGTCTTGAACATAGTGGTCATATCCTCTCTTTGGAAGAGAGGACCCAACCATAGTAGGACTATGACTTATTATTTATTAGAGGAATCAGTGGTACTTAAGGAGTTAGATGTAACTACAGGGACAAAACGATAAATTGACCCAGCTGTACTTACGAGCGATCTGTGAAGAGTTATCGCACTGTTGATTGGTTAATATGGATACAGAAATATATCTGTAGTGAGAAGAGTGCAGCTGCTGGTCTTTAGTGGAATGCCTGAGAGTTAATGGATGATGGATCCCGTGACTAAAGAGTTTAGTCAGTTATTTACGTACGATTGGAGCTTCAAGCTACAGGTTCATAAGGTCACTGTAACGATCCGACCCCCTAGAACTTAAGTTAGGCCGTTACTAAATACATGCATGCATGGAACTCAAAACGACACTCGGTTATGGTGAAATAAATGCTAATTAAATAAGGTAAGTTCAAAAGACTTTCATTAATTTCAAATATTAAAACAATAGTAGGGTACCCATAAATCATAAAGGATAATAAATAAGTTTGAAAAACGATTCTTAAAAATAAGTTTTAAACATCAAAACTAAAAGTTAAGAGAAACATGAAAAGAACTCTAAATTTCATGATGCGGAAGCGTAAAAACTAGTCCCAGTGGCTCGATCACGAATTCCGCTTGTCCATCGCCAGTGCATTTCTACCCTTACCTGAAACAACATGAGAAAGAATGAGTATAAAATACTCAGTAAGTAACCCCACTACTGGGGTCAGGCTGGGCATCTATGTCTTCTAGATACCCACCTCCGATGAAACATATAACTGCTCTAGTCCTCATGAGACACATATGCACATGAAATAAGAAGGAGACTGAGTCCTATCCTACTGTAGTTAAGTATACCCACTACCTCTGGTGAATCCCTAAGGAGACACAAACTGGTGAATCTCGAAGGAAGCACAAACTGGTGAATCCCGAAGGAAGCACAAACTGGTGAATCCCGAAGGAAACACAAACTGGTGAATCTCGAAGGAAACAAAAAGTCTAATGGGCATCTAACTAATCAGTAAGGACATTTGCACAGTCTCAACATCATAATTATCACTGTACGAATCTATGATATACATATAAACCTCAACATCATGGCTCTACAACATACACATATACCTCAACATCATGGTTCTACAACATACATGTATACCACAACATCATCAGATCAAATATAACCATGGAAACAATACCATCTCATACTAACATTCAAGTGTCTATGTGCATAAATAAATAATTCGGATCTCATAACAGAACATACTTTAATCATATTATACTATCAATCTTTCATGTTGTCATTCTGCCATAACCTTCATTTAACATGCTAGCATACATCTAATGCCTAGCCCATGGGCAGTTCCAGTAGTAAGATTACTTACCTTGATGTTAGGTCGAACCAAAAAGCAATTGAATCTTTGTGAAATTCTTGAATCCTTAATCAAGCCTAAACATAAATCAAGCTTTAAAATTAATAGTTAAGACAAAATTCCAAACACCCAAATATTACAAAATATTTCCAGATAACCTTACCTAAGGTGTGGTCCAATTCGAATTCACCTTCCAAACCTCCAATTTTAAGTCCAAATAATTAGCAAACCAAACTCTTCTTCATCTTGAATGAAATTCTTGAATCAACCCCTAATCATAATTTGAAATTAGGCTTACATGATTAAAGCTTGAATCAAATACATACTTTACTACCAATGTCTCAAATAAATTATCCATATGTAGCTTCGTAAAAAATCACTTCCAAATGACTTTACCAAAATTTCTCAACAACTAAAATTAATCCAGAAGAGAGTAATCAAAGCATAAAACTTACCAAAACTCGCTAAAATAAACTCCAACTTCACTGAACAACACCTCAATATCTTCACAAACTTGAATCCAAAGTTGAAACACAATGGGTATCAACCAATTGATGCCAAAAGTAAATGAGTATTTAAGAATCAACCGAAAATAAACCCAAACGGCAGAAATCTTACCCAAATCGATAGATCCAGTGACGGCAAAAGCAAACGACGCTTGAGCAGTGGTGGACGGAGGTCATGAAGAAGAAACTGACGTGACGGCTTTAGGCGGCATCGGACGGGCTCACGAACGTGAGGAAGAAAAGGGGGTGGGGTTTGACTTTTTATAAAAAAAAACAATAACAATAATAATAAAACAAAAAAGGAAGTAAATATAATTACATTTTAATTCCTTTAATTTCCATTTTATACTATTAAATTCTTTTCCGTTTCAAAAGAAAATTAATTCATGCCACTAATTTTCCATTTGAATTTCAAATTGAATAATTTCATACCAACAATTAAATTTTCGCACTTAACTTGAAGTCAAAAATTCCAAAAATGTCTTCCAACTAATAACAATTAATGAAATTCCAAATAATAAAGTTACTAAAATTACATTATTACTAAAAAAATGTGCAGGGTGTTACACCTTGGTAGCTCAATGGGTTAAAGTGGAGAATCAGATTTTGGGGTTGATTTGAAATGTTCAAATTAGCAAGAGGAAATTCAATTATATATGATATAATTGGTGTGATGTATGAGATACATCAAGTGGAGATATCAATGTAAATATGATTTACATTAAGTACCATAAAATAGAAAAAGAACTATGGTTTATATGTTTCATAAGATGAAATATTAAAACTATTGGTTATAAATATAATATGATAAGTTGGTTATCATATTTATTTATAATATATTAATTATATGATAATTAATTCTTTTTCTCTTATAATCGATTGAGTGGGAGGTTATTGGAAGTTTTATGATAACCGTGAGATAAAAGCAAAATTGTTTTCCTAAATTTAGAGAGTTACTTCTTTCGGAAAGTTCTCACGGAGACAAGCTATCAAGTGAAAGAGTTTCACTAAGTGATAACGTTGCCAAAGACTAAACGATCGTGTAGTGTTGACTATAAGATAGTCATTTAGCTGATCGTTGCTACACGATCGAGTAGCAAAGTCTATACGATAGGCTGTCGTTTACTAAACGATCGAGCACATCGTCTATACGATAGACCAGCCTTTTGTCTCCCACTTGCTCGATCCTCTACTCAATCATAGACCTCTAGTCTATTCCTCAAGCCAAGATCATACAGAGCCCACAACTCCTGGATTCTCACATCGAGAATACCAAGATAACCATTATGGTAGTGTCTTTATTCTATTCATGAATCGAGTGGGGCTCGTTTGGGTTCGAGGAGCTATTGGCTATTCGTGTTGCTGTCTTTGGACGCATTGTAGATCGTTCGAGGGATTCTTGAAGAATGGTTCTTCAAAGGTATGCATACTCTATCCTTTGATTCTATGGTAACATGCTGTAATTTCTGTATATGCATGACATGTTAGTTTCCATTCTTAGAATGTAATTAATTGTGTTCAATCTGAATGGAATTTGGAACAATCCCTTCTGCTGCTCATGGAAATCCTCGTATTTGATTTTCTTCATAAAGTTGTATTCTTGACTCCACATGGAAGCATAATATGTAGCTGCATGTGAAGCAGCCAAAGAAGCAGTATGACTTAGAAAGTTCTTGATGGATTTGGAAATGGTTTTAAATATGCATCTGACGATCACCCTCTATTTTGAAAACAGTGGAGCAGTTGCAAACTAAATTGTTCATGAGTGGACCAAATGTTTGTATCAAAAAGTGCTACATTCTTAAAGGAAGACCATATAAGAAATCAATAACCTCGTAGTAAACTAGTATTGAATGAAATGTCCAAAGAGACTACAGATAGATCAACAAAAGTTGTTGATCAGGTTGGTCGTTCAACAGAAGTTGTTGGTACAACTGGTCCGTCACATCCTTCTGAAGAATTTTGAATGCCTCGATGTTGTGGGAGGATTGTTCAACAACCTGACCAATACATAAGTTTGATAGAAACTCAAGTCGTCATACCTGATGATGGCTTTGAGGATCCATTGACCTTTAAACAGACAATGGAAGATGTATATCGAGACCAATGGATGAAAGCCATGGACCTTGAAATGGCGTCTATATACTTTAATTCAGTCTAGGAACTTATAGATCAACCAGATGGGGTAAAACCTATTAGCTACAAGTGGATCTACAAGAGAAAACGAGACCAAGCTGGTAAGGTATAGACCTACAAAGTTAGACTCGTGGCAAAAGGATTTACCCAAAGAGAGGTGGTGGATTCTGAAGAAACCTTTTCTCCAGTTGCCATAATTAAGTCTATTAGAATACTCTTATCCATTGTTTCTTTTTATGATTAATGAAATACGACAAATAGATGTCAAGACAACCTTTTTGAATGACTATCTTGAAGAGAATATTTACATGTCTCAACCAGAGGGGTTCATTGAATAGGGTCAAAAGAAAAAGTTTTGCAAGCTTAAAAGATCCATTTATGAGTTAAAATAAGCATCTCTATTTTGGAATATAAGATTTGACACTTCGATCAAATCTTATGGCTTTGAACAAAATGTTGATGAACCTTGTGTTTACAAGAAACTTGTCAACAAGACTGTAGCTTTTTTGATATTATATGTTGATGATATCCTACTAATTGGGAATGATGTAGGTTTCCTTGCTAACTTTAAAAAATGGCTAGCATCACAATTTCAAATGAAAAATTTAAGAGATGCACAATATGTTCTTGGAATCCAAATATTTTGGAATCACAAGAACATAACAATAGCATTATATCAAACATCTTATATAGACAAGACGTTGTTTAGATATAAAATCCAAAATTCCAAAAAAAGATTTATTACCTTTTCGACATGAAATTCATCTGTCTAAAGAACAATGTCCTAAAACACCTCAAGAAGTTGACACTATGAAAAGAATTCCTTACGCATCAGTAGCCGAAAGTTTGATGTATGCCATGTGGTGTACACGTCCAGACATATGATTTGCAGTTGGAATAGTCAGCAGGTTTCAGTCCAATCTTGGATATAGTCATTGGACTATCGTTAAAAACATCCTTAAGTATCTTCAGATAACGAGAGACTATATGCCCGTGTATGGTGATAAGGATTTTATCCCTACTGGATACACTGATTTTGATATTTAGACTGATGTGGATTTTAGAAAATCTACTTCGAGACAGTATTCACTCTAAATGGAGGAGTATAAAGTAAAGTTGTATTGCTGATTCCACCATGGAAGTAGAATATGTAGCTGGATGGGAAGCAGCCAAAGAAGCAATATAGCTTATAAAGTTCTTGACGGATTTGGAAGTGGTTCCAAATATGCATCTACCAATCATCTTCTATTAAGATAATAATGGAGTAGTTGCAAACTCAAAAGAGCCAAGAAGAAATAAGAACGGAAAGCACATCGAGCGCAAGTACCATCTCATCAAGGAGATTGTACACTGAGGAGACGTGATTGTCACGCAGATAGCCTCCGAAGAAAATTTAGCTGATCCATTTACAAAGGTCCTCACGGCTAAAGTGTTCGAGGGTCACATAGTTTGACTAGGAATGTGAGCTTCATAAATCTAGGGCAAGTGGAAGAATTCAATGGGTGTATAGATGCCCTAGGTTATTATATTTATTCTCTCATACTCAACATTATATATCTTTAACCCATTGGAGTTTGAGTCCAAGTGGGAGTTTGTAGGGTTATATGTCCTAAAACTCGAAGTTTGTAAATTTTTAACATATTTTATTCGCAGTAAAGTTATTATTGAGGTTTATTCAATAAAGTTGTTATTGAATATTTAAGTTGAAATTTTAAATTTCTAAATCCAATAAACTAACGAACCCATGGCTACAAACATGAAGACTTAAACTTTATGTAGAGACATAAACAAGGATCGAGTTTGAGTATATAGCCAAAATGGTCCATAAGTATATGGATAGGGTTGGGAACCTTATCCTGGGGACACTATGGATGCGGCCCGCTTTGTATATTGATACAAACGGTGTGATCTAAAAAATCGTTCAAGTGGAGACATACGAGTGGAGGCATCCTATGAAAAAGATGTTTGCATTAGACCGGTCCACGAAATAGTCACTTTTATTTATAATGACCATCTACTCTTAAAACTGACTATTTCAATTCGATGACCCAAGGTAACTCTATCTCAGTCCTGAGCTGACATAGTTCTGTAACATAGAATTTGCTCCTAGCCATTTCAAGGTTAAGATAGGTTGTTCCCTTAAGTATTGACTTTTAGTCTTGAACAAAGGGACCCACCCTCCCTATGGTTGAGAGAGACTCGATTTATTGGTAGGACCATAAACTAATTGTTCGTTAGTAGATCAGTAAAGACTTAAGTAGCAAGATGTATAAAACGATAATTTTGACCCAACTGTAAATACGAACGACCTATGAAGGATCGACTTACTGATTATGGTTAAATCAAATGGACAGAAATATATCTACAGTGAGGAGTATATAGGAGTGTCTCAGTAGTTAACGAATATTGATTAATTCGATTAAAAGAATTTAGCCAATTAATCTCAAATCGTTGGAGCTCATGATCTGTAAGTCCATTAGGTCCCTTTACTAGCTCACAAATGGATTAAACCTTAGAATAACATGTTGAGAGAATTTGAAACATTCAAATTCGATTTAAGGGAATTAGTAATTATATACAATATAATTAGACGTTTAATTATTGAGTTAAATAGAATTGGAGAATTGTAAAATATTTAAATATAATTTAAATATTTTAAGGTTTCATTAGGTGTTTTATTAATTTAATATTTGATATTAAATTGATTTTTTTGAATTAATTTAGTAGATATTAATTTTAAAATTGATTTTAGAATCGATTTTTGAAATAAACATACAATGAATATATGAAATTCTTTTTTAAAAAAAAAGAAAATGGAATTTGTGTTAATTTATTATAGATTTGATTTCCATACAAAACTTCGTTAAATAGAAGTTGATTCAACTGAGAAGACTTTGGCATGCAAGTTAAATTTGATGAAAAGTTGTTTTTCATCTCATAGACTCAAAACACTGAAAAATTCATTAAAAATTTCCTTAAATTACTGCTCATTTTGGATTCCATAATCCAATTTAAGGCTAAGAGTTTAGTGAAGATCTTGTCGTTGTGTACATCAATATTGAAGAAGAAATTCACAAAGATTTGAAGCAATTTCATGGATTCTTCGAAGGTTTCTTCTATAAACCCTAATATTATGAAAACTGTTGAATATGCATACTAATCCTTTAAAATTGATGTAGTTAGAGTGCTTAAGATCCTAATTTAAAGCACTAACGTGAGTAATTTTAATTAAATAATTAACACTATCATTAAATTATTGATTATGGCTAGTTTTATATAACAATTTGAATTTAAAGATAAATTACTAAAATTTTGGCCTAAAAACTAATCAATTTTTTTAGTACAAAGAAATAAATATAAATTAAAATATTCATATATAAAATCTAAATTTAAATATATTCATTATCTTGACCAATAAACCATCCAACTTGACATTTAAATGTAATATTTATATAATAATAATAGAAAACATTAGATAATTATACTATGCTAACTAGGGTGGGGATGGGGAACGGGGTAGGAGCAGGGGCAAGGAATGCATTCCTCGTCCCCGTCCCTGTTTAGCTCATAGAGAAATTTTTCCCCCACTCCCTCCCACATTTCCTGTCTAATTGGAGAATCCAGTCTTACGAGATTCCGTCATCGTAGAAAAATTAGACATCTCTATATATATATCTAAAAGTGTATATATTTAGGAATTAAAAATTCATATATTAAAAATGTATCTAGAAATGTATTGTCGAATTTGTAACAAACTTACCAAACCCTTTTATAAACCAAATAAATTATTGTCTTTTATAAATGTCGCTCTAAATTTTGCGACGTGTCTATGTCTAATTGTAAATTCCGTATTCCACAAACTAGTTCATAGAAGAGAGACACATCCAACTACATTTTTGAAAATAGAGTTAATATGTCGTTTTCTTAGAACAATTAATATGAGTTTGGTGAATAAAGACTTCTAGTCGGAGTCTTGAGTTCGAGGACACCTACCACACAAGCTTCAATTGTATTTTCGAATGTAGCTTATCATATTTATATTATTTGTTGGATAATTATCAAAGATTTTTCAAGAAGCTTATTTATTATCAAGAAGTTTCTTGGAGATAATTTTGGGTCATTGGATCTTACACGTTGTCTAAGATCAATTTATGGTCGTTAGATCTTTCACGTCGCTCTAAGACAATTGGAGTCATTGGATTATTCACATCTATCAAGAACAATTTGGAGCCATTGGATTTACTTGATGGCCAAAGTTCTTTGGGCTATAAATAGGCGAGGACCCATGGTTACCAAACCATTCCAAAATTTCCCACAAATGAGTGAGGTAAAATAGAGAGAGTTTCTTCTTGTAAGAGAGCTTGGTGTTCCTCTATAAAAAAGAAAGTTTGTAACTCATATTTTCATATAGTGGAATTCTTCTATCCATGCCTGTAGTCTTTACCCTAATTTGTTTAGGGGTTTTTCATGTAAAATCATTGTGTTGTTCTCTCATCTCTTCTTCTTCATTATTATTATTCTCAATCTACTTTAATTGCAATTTTACTCTATTCGATCACAATCTCTTTTCTCTACATTATTTATGAGTTTTATTCCAAGATGTAAAGAAATACACTATATAGTTCCTCCATGTGGACTACTTAGAGCTAAATAATCAATACAATTTTTTTAAAACTTGTAAGGGAGGGAAATTAAATCTTTAACTTTAAAATTAATAGTACAAACACTATACCAATTAAGTTATCCACATTTTTGTAATCGTATTGATGCATCTTCTTTTAATACAACTTTATAGGAGTTTTCATTTTTTTTTCTTTTGGAACTATAAATATTTCCATTCAGCAGATTATTTGATTCTCATGTCATTACCAAATAAGTAACTTTGAAATAATAATAATAAAAATAAAGGGTCAATTTGGAAGTTTAAAAAAGTTTAAATTCTACTTTTTTGATTTTCGAACTTCTATATATATATATATATTTCCGAACCTTTATATATTTATTCTAACTTAGTTTCTAAACCTAGAAAAAAAAAATCTTAGTTTCTAAATATTCCATCAAGAAAAAAAATATGTTTTTTAAGGGAAGAAAAACTATTTTGGCCGTCCTTGCTCTTATTGTTTATTATTATTATTATCTTTTTTATAATAAAGCCATAATTGTGGAAGATTAGAAGATCTATTTAGTAACTAACACATATTTAATGTCAATTAAGCTATGCTTGTTTCCACAATTTACTCTTATTATTATTATACTAAACCAAAAATTGAAATAATTGAAATAATCACATCTTTTGTTTGTTCCTTTTTCCTACACGTCTTTTTGTTCATTTACCCAATAAATGTCTCCATGAACAATTGAACATATATATTCGAAGCTGTTGGTGAAGTTATGAAGTCCAAAACTAACACTTAATTTTTTATTAAACAATCAATATAAAAATAGATAAATAAAGAGTTTTTCCGCACAATTTTAAGATTTATGATATGAAATTTCAAAGAAATCCATTGCACATTACACAAAATGTAAAGTAAAGAGTCCTAGTAATTACAGAGAGAACAAGTAAAGTGTAAACTTGAAATCAAAAGAAGAACATACATAATTTGATAATCTAATTTGACGATATACTACCTATGTCTAGCGACAGTGTGTCCAAGAAAATAAATTCACTAATATAGAAAAGTCAAACGTTTACAAATAATTACAGTGACACATGTAGTGCCTAACTTATTGAATCACCTAGTGGTCGGTGGAATTTGTCCCCTAATTTTGAACAAAATAATTTAGACCGCTTCCACTGAATATATAGTAATGGTAGCATAGGTCGAACATAAGAACCAAAGAATTTCTCAATTATACGATTGATAGCCCAAGGTAACCAGGGGGTTTGAAATTTAGTTTGTTTGTCTTCAACTTCGCAGGTTTAATTAAGATGCATTACATCTAATCAATTTGATTAATTTGATAACTTGGACCCTCTCCTAGCTTTTCTAGGTGAGATGGTTAAGCTAGACAATATAGGAATCATATGATGAATCTATGATCAAATTTCAACCTGGGAGTCTGAAGCCTAGTCTAGATAGTTTTGATTATTTGAATTCAGTCTTTTCTTGCAATTTATTTCCTTCATACGTTAGTTAGACAATGTACGTTAAGTTTGATTTACAGCATATAAGCTAATTTAACGTATTGCTATACCAGATTAACATTCTCACGTACTACAAATTAAAATCTAGCCATTAATCATATATCCTGAAGCAGAAATACAATCAATAATCATTCAAAATTGGAGAAGGAATTAAGAACAATATAGAAAATCACAAAAAGGGATCAAAATCTCATAAGATTACCAGCATGAGGAAGTCTACTCAATGCCTATAAGTTAGAAAATGTTATCTTAGACCATAATATTCATGATGGACTTCAAGGAATTGTTTTGGTACACTCAAGAATTGAGAATAGATGAAAATTGGAGATAAAACTGTGTAAATTCGACTGGGATATGAGATGATAAACCTGTGACACTGACAAGTATCTGTGCGAATGAAAGTTTAAAGGCCCGCGACGCCCCAAGGCAGCATCGTAGTCCTATGTGCTCTGCACGAATTTGAGGCATTTATCTTACAGCGTCGAGCATGGCGCCATAGGGCATTGTGCAAGCAAGGGTCAAACGGTCTTCACTTTTTCTTTCCCGATTGATGTAATTAAGCTCCGTTTTGGATCGTTTTAGCTCCATTTTGTCTCCAACGCCTTAATCTACCTCTTAAATGCTCGAAACCTATAAAATCACAAAATAAACACGCAAAATATAGGAACAATCCTAAATTAAGCGAAGCAAGACAACAGATTTTTGGTGCCCTAGGCTCCCTCGAGGTGTGAGACTCCTTCTATGTGGATATTAGTGAAGAAAACACTTATGCTTCCTTCAAGTATGTGAGACTCCCTCTCACCACAATGTTATCTTTCCTCCTCATTGTGAATTCACCTTCACTTGAAGAACTTCGACTCCCATTAAGTTTGAGAACTCTTTCTCTATTAATATTACTTTAGGATCTCCCTAAGGATGAAAATCCATTCTCAATCAACAATTTCTTAGGCTCTCCCTAAAAAATTAAAAGAACGTTTCTCAAGAATGATTCTAGTACCTCAAGAAAAAAAATACACCCAGCTGCCAACAACTAAATTATTTCTTGTTTTTCAAACTTCGAAAAAGAAAAACATAGAGAGCTTTATTCTTATGTCAACACATAATAATATTGTTCTCACAAACATGCGACAACCCTAGCAAGATGACTTCTTCATCTTAAATAGCACAATGGAAAAGATGGAAAAATATCCCAGTTAAATTCGGCATACCATAAATAAGAAAAATATCTCAGAGAAAATAAACCACAGAATATATCAAATAAGAAAAGAAATATTATGTAGAAATAATATCCGGTGAGATAACCTTTGAGACATGTTCCGAGACATCTACCATAAACATTTGAACAAATATAACCAACTCAAAAATCAATCGGTAAAACTCAAAGAATTTATTTTAAACTTATCTAAAATATTTTATTTTGAAGAACTATATCTAAAATATTTGAAAGCTTAAAAGGTCAAATATAGAATATAGAATTTAATTATTTTAAAAACCAAAAGATAAAATTTTTAAAATAGAAATAATTTTGGGCAAAAGCCTTATCACCTAATGTTTTATATTTTCTTTTTTTTCTGTTTTAAAAAAAAAAAGAAAAACCTAGTATAAATTGATTCAATGTAAATGGATCTAACCTGAACTTAGTTCTCAATAGTTAAGATATCAACTATCCAACTACCCTTTATAATTTAACTGAATTAGAAAAATAACAATTAAAAAAAAAGTTACAATTGAGGTAAAGGTAAAAAAAAAAAAAAAAAAAACTATGACCTAAAGTAATAAATGAACGTAGAGTCTAAAAAGTAAAAGGTCGTAGTAGGAGTAGGTGTATGAGATGAGAGAATTCTTCTAGTAAAGCCTTCTTTTTGGCCTTATAAAAACAGACCAAAATGCTTAGTCATTTTGTTGTGGTTCCATTCCACTCTACATTTGGCTCTTCATCAATCCCTTCTCTCACCCACTCTTAACGTCCTCATTTATAACCAACCATTCCCACCTGTCCAAAATGCCCCTCGCCGCTGCCGTATCTTCCGGTCAAATTGTTTGTGTCACCGGTGCCGGTGGCTTCATTGCCTCTTGGCTTGTGAAGCTTCTTCTCGAGAAGGGTTACACTGTTAGAGGCACTGTAAGATATCCAGGTAGTTGCGTTTAAACTGTTCTATCAATTAATGTCACTCATAATCAATCATAGAAATCTATCCTTATCTATCATGAATAGATTCTAAAATTTTATTATGTTTTATAAATATTTTCAGCAATTTTATTATTTGAATTTTTTTTTTTTATCATTTATTTTCTCTTGTTACTAGACATTTGACTTTTTAGCCAAATTCTAAAAATATATATATATATATATATTTTTTTTTTGTGAAAACTAGCTAATTTTGAGTTTTCAAAACGTTTGATGTTTGAAAACACTCTTAAAGAATGTATACAAGCTTAATTTTTAAAAATCCAAATGATTATGAAAAAGGAGATTGGCTTTCAAAATTTTAATTAAATTTTGAAAACACTTCTAAAATATAGACAACAAACCAAATAAACCAATAAGTTAAAAGTAGTGTTTATAAACATAGTTTTGAAAAACGAAAAATTCAAAAACCAAAAGCAAATGACCCATTTGAAAACAATTTTGTTTTTAACTTTTTTGTTTTTGAGATTTATGATTGTTTTCCTCCCTTTTCAAATTATTATTTTCACCTTTGTTAAAAGAAACTCTTTAATTTCTTCTCAAATTCTAAAAATAAAAATTCATTTTTTAAGTTTTCAGATTTTGGTTTAATTTTTAAAAAAGATTAGCCATAAATAACAAAACATAAAAATTTACCTTCTTAGTCCCTAGGTTTTGGCTCTAATTTTTATTTGGTTCCAAAATTTTAAAATATTACATATTTAGTCCTTAGATTTTGAGTTTTATTTCAATTTAGTCCATAAGTTTCAAAATGTTACAAATTTACCCTTCAGATTTCAATTTTGTTTCAATTTGATCCATGGATTTCAAAATTTTACATTTTCAACCTCAATTTTTCATTAAATACTTACTTTCAATCATTGACGTCAATTCTATTAATAAATTAAAAATAATTAGAAGTCAAATTTTGTGTTTATTTTAAAATTGATAAAAATAGTGAAACTTAATTAATTATAATTCTTTTAACTTTTTTTTTTTAATTTATTAACATAAATTAACTCCAAAAAACGGAAAGTAAATATTTAGTGAAAATTAAGATTAAAAGTGTAAATCTCGAGACATAGGGACCAAATTGAAGTAGAAGTCAAATGTCAAAACCTATGGACTAAATTAAAACAAAACTCAAAACTTAAGGGTTAAATGTGTAACATTTTAAAATTTAGGGATTAAATAGAAACTAGACCCAAAATCTAAGGACCATAATTTTTTTTTCTAAATTTAATTATGCATAGAATTGGTATTGCTCGTAAGCTTAATTTTTAAAAACAGAAAATCAAACGAGATATTCCTTATTTATACTTTTTTAATTTGATTCTGCAAACTTTTTTTTATCTGTGTTTTACAATGATTAAATGTTGCTTTTTTTCCCTATATTTTTTTATTTTTTTTTATTTTTTTATTTTTTTGTTTTTTTTTTTACACAAAGACGATCGAAAGAATGCTCATTTGAAAGAGTTGGATGGAGCTGAGGAAAGGTTGACGTTGTACGGTGCCGATCTTCTTGATTTCGAGAGCCTTAGAGCCGCCATTACCGGTTGCGATGGTGTTTTCCACACGGCGTCTCCGGTGACCGATGACCCAGTAAGTGCCTCGCTCTTTCTATCCCACCAGACATTCCAAATAATATTACGTAATTATTAACTTCAAATTTTGAAATCAGTGTTAAATCACACGCAAAAGCTTATAGTGAATTTAATTATATCAATGTCTCAACCATTCTCATTTAGTTTGAAAATTTGGTAGAAGTTAAAAGAAGTGTAATCAATATTAATGGAAGAGAAAATGATATTATATATATTAGATTTCTTATTTTGATACCATGTTAAATCTTAATCTATGAGCTATTTAATTTATTGATATTTTAATTACTCTAATTTTATGTTAAATCAAGTTTTATCTTAAAAGTTAAAGTTGATGAATATGGATAAATTCAATTATATCAATGTATCAATATTTAATGCTAATTGAAACAAAAGCTAAAAAATTCAGTCTCTTTTTGTATTTATTTATTTATTTATTTTTATGTTAAATTAGAACTTGCATACACTTTTGCTCAATTTGACAAAAAGATCCACTCCTCCCTTAAATTGATTTTAATTAAAAGGTAAACATAAAATATACCCAACATTATGTTTGTGTTATTTTTTTTTCTCTTAAATTTATCTCTGCCATTTAAATTTGAAGAATTGAAACATAATGTATACAAAAATCAGGATGTAAAATTCTCTCTTTCTAAAACCAATTTATTACTTTTTCTATGGCAATTTTTTTTTATTGGAGATGAGTCTATCGGGAATATTGATAGTAACTTATTAGACATGTACGTTCATTCCTTTAAAGTTGAAGATTAAATTTTTGATGAAGAATACTAAGAATACAAATAAATGATTAAACAAATACCAAAGTCTATCAACATGAATTTTTATGTTTTATCGTAATATAATTTATCATGGCATCATAATAAAACACTTTGTGTTTGATCCACGATCCATATAATAATAATATCATTATTTCTTCAGTTAATATTAAGGTGTAATTTAGTGGTAGTTTATTGAATTTCGTAGGAAAAGGTAGAGCAGGCAATAATTGGGACGAAGAATGTTATAATGGCGGTGGCGGAGGCCAAGGTCCGGCGAGTGGTATTCACATCGTCGATTGGAACTATATACATGAATCCTAATCGGAGCCCCGACACGGTGGTGGATGAGTCTTGTTGGAGTGACCTTGACTTTTGCAAAAATACAAAGGTAATTAACGTACCATTTCAACTTTTGTCATTGACTCTTTTTTCTTTCCCTTTTATTTTACTTTCTCTTTTTATAATTTCATTAATTTAATTTACTATCACGTTAGAGGAAAGAAAATTCCGAAAAGAAATAAAAAAAAAAACAATTATTGTCGTTATTTATAATTAATCTTAATCTAAAAATTAAGATTAAGATAATCATTTAATTCCATTTGATTTTTTTATGATCATTTGATTATCATTTGAAAATTATAATCATTTAATTTTTTACCTTTAAACTTTAAGCATTTGTAATGATTCAATTTGGTCATTCAATAAGATTCGAGCTTTATCTTTTTGGTTGATTGATGCTTGTAACATGGCACTAGAGTATGAATTCTTTTGTTGGAATCCTCCTAATATTATCATAATATTGAATTAGTATTATTATAACTCTTTAACAAAATCAACGGTTGAGTGGAAGTAAAATATTGTTTCATAAGTTTCAATTTTGGTGTGGTTTAACTATATTCACGGGAGTAAATACATTATTTCAATTATATATATATATATATATTAGAGGGTTGTTTTACAAATATAGCAAGGGTGTTTTACAAATACGTTGTAGAATTTTCTTGTAATTACATTTTACCCCTTAAAAAACAATCTCCAAATTAAAAATGACCTCAATTCTCTTGAAAATTACTTTGGCCAGAACTGGTATTGTTATGCAAAAACAGTGGCAGAGCAAACAGCATGGGCAATGGCAGAAGAGAAAGGGGTGGATCTAGTAGTGGTCAATCCAATGTTGGTTCTTGGACCATTATTACAACAAACAGTAAATGCAAGTGTAGCTCATATAATGAAGTACTTGACAGGCTCAGTCAAGACATATGTCAACGCTGTTCAAGGTTATATATTTCTGTTTTTTTCTATATTCATGCTTAAATTAATTGACATTCTTAAATTGCTTTGTATGTTTATGCAAAAAAATAGGTTATGTTCATGTTAAGGATGTTGCAAAAGCTCACTTGTTGGTGTATGAGACACCCTCTGCCTTTGGAAGATACATTTGTGTCGAAACTATGCTTCATCGAGGAGAATTGGTTGAAATTTTGGCCAAGTTCTTCCCTGAGTATCCCATTCCTACCAAGTAAGTTTGAATCCAATCTTTTTTGTTGGACTAAATTTAAATTTTAAAAAATAGACCCACTAAAGAGTTTTTTTTTTTTTTTTTTTTTTTTTTTGGTATGGATGACCTATTCCCCCAGTTTTTTATAATTAAGGATTTGTCTCTCACAAACGTATGAATTCTAACCTTCTACTTACGTCATAACGCACCACAACATTTTATAACATATCGCCTTAGGGATGACAAGTCTATCATAGTTCTAACGCGATGGTCATCTCTATCACAATAAACTTTTTTACAACAAATTGTGAGAAAAATGGGGAAAATACAACAAACTTATACATTTTGAACTTATACATTTTGTAAGGTATCACGTTAAGGATGGCTGTGCAGCCCTAACTCGATGATCGTCTCTATCACGATCCCCAACAAACTATGAGAAAAATGAAGAAAACACAACAGAAAGATTTTATCACGATAGGGATGACATCGCGTTAGAGTCGCGATAGACTTGGCCATCCCTTACGCGATACGTTATAAAATGCAGTAGTGTGCTATGATATAAGCAGAAAGTTAAAATTCATTTATTTATGAAATGTGAATCATCAATCATAAATGCGCCTGTGAATGGATTATCCCAAAAAAAAATCTCCCACTAAAATTATTTGATTTAAATATTAGGAGTTAGAATGTTAGAGAAAAAAAAATTATTCGGAATAGATAAAAGTATTCAGTTTCAAAAACTCAGATACTAAGTAGAAAAGTTCAAATGGCAAAAAGTGTATGACATTAGCTTAACTGTCACTGTATTTTATTTCAATATAATTATTGGTAGAAATTAATTTTGTTATTTTTTCTAAAAATAGAATGGTGGATCAAATTAAAATATCCAAAGCTTAAAAGATAAAATAAAAAAAAGGACAAATTCCAAAGGATTCAAAAGTAGTACCTATATAAACTGAAGATATAGTTAAATAATTTGAAGAGGTTCAATTTTCAAGTTCTTGTTGACCCATAAAAATTGGTAGGCAAATGGGTGTAGAATTATTATTATTATTATGGCCTTTTGTCATGTGTGTTTGGTAGAGAAACAAAGAAAAAGAACCCAAGTATGACTTCTTGGTGCAACTCAACTACCCCTAAAAGATTTGGCATTAACCTTCCTTTTTTTTTTGGTTGGTAGTGACTTTCAAGTTTCAATTTGATTAAAAAAGAGAGGAAAAAAAAAAAAGCTTCAAAA
This sequence comes from Benincasa hispida, assembly GCF_027475165.1. Lineage (NCBI taxonomy): Eukaryota > Viridiplantae > Streptophyta > Magnoliopsida > Cucurbitales > Cucurbitaceae > Benincasa > Benincasa hispida. The sequence goes on along the minus strand of NC_143488.1, from coordinate 50,018,988 downwards.
TTCCACAAGCTAAGTATGTCTATATCAATTGAATACAAATTCTAGTTGAGCTTTTATTTAGTTTTTATCAATAATTTTCTTAATCATATGAATTCTTGGTGTGTGAACATGAGATATATTAGATATTTAATTTTTGTTTGTTAGTTTTTTTCCCCCCATAAAATGATTGATAAGGAACAATATTAAAAAGAGCAACAGGTTGGTTTAGACTCATATATTGACCATGTGAAAGCTTGAATGACAAAAGAATCGTTGATGATTTCTAATTTACACATTGAGTCTTCAAAATTAATCTTTGACTCTTTTTCAAATTTTTTAATGTGTCAATAACAATTTTTTAGGAATACAAATTTGAAATATATATTTAAAAGACATTAGTAAACATTAATTGTGCTTCATAATTCAGAAGAAAGTTTTGGTAAACTAAAAAAAGGGTAATCTAATCTAAATATTTGGTAAAAACAAAAACAAATGAATCTCACTTTCAAAAGATATGTAAATATAATATGATCAGATTTTTTTCTTTTAAAAAAACTTATTGAATATATATATATATATAGATATATGAATACTATCATTTTCGTCATTATTGTTTTCTTATTCAATGGAGCCGAGTACCAAAATGCTATCAAACTCAAACTTTATAAACCAAAAGTGTATATTTTCCTCGTACAAAATATTGCAATACCATATTTAGCTTTTCATAAAAGATTTAAAATTACTATTGTAATATAAATCAACCTTAGAAGTTTAGTGGAGATTGTGGCTTAGAATTGTGCGTAGTTGTAATAGTAATTAATCCAAAACGAAAATTTGAGTCGTTACCTATTTTTGAGACTATATGATCACAAGATTTTAACATCAACTTTAATCCAAAAATTTTTTTAAAAAAATTAACTTTAAAGAAAATTTTGAAATGTTTATAAATTTAAAGGTCAAAAATAATTTTGTAACTTGGAAGGTATTATTTAAATAAAGAAATGAGAAGCATCAGGGATATATTTTTTCTTCATAATTTACCCTTAGAATAATTATGGTAATTTATAATAATCACCCATTGACCTTAAGGTTGGATTATAGTAAAATTTAATTATATTTATATTATAATATACAACATATAGTCTACATTTTATGTGGTTGAATAGAAGACTTTTTTATTTTTTTAAGAAAAGTTTCAATACAAGATTCTTTAATCTCTTGAGATTACAGTAAATTTAATTATATCACACATTAATAGATTTGAAACCAAAAAGGTTTTAATATATCTTTGACTCTTTTTTTAATGAAGAAATTGTATTTGATATGGAATGGTAGGTGCTCTGATCAGGTGAACCCTAAGAAGAAACCTTACAAATATAGTGTCAAAAAGCTCAAGGACTTGGGCATGGAGTACATACCTGTGAAGGAATGCATATATGAAACTGTGAAGAGCCTTCAAGAGAAGGGTCATTTTCCACTTCCTAAGACCAATTAACTCAACTGAAAATATATCCTACAGAGAAAGTACAAAATGTAAAGAAAGAGGGGGACAGAGAAAATATATAGATCTTGGTATCCCTATTTCTTATATATACACACATAAATATAATGCAAATGTATTTAATTAGTATATAGATCGGGATTTCCATTTCCTAATATGTAATATGTGGCAGATCCATATAGGGGCTAGGGACACGTGCTCCTCAAATCATCATTAATATAAATTTCAAGTAATATAGTTAATAGTATATATAAGTAAATTCATGTTATTTATCTTTGTGTGGAACATTGGGTATTAGGGCATCCCTTGTTTCCACGTAGGTTCGAGTTATTATTATTATTATTATTATATTATTATTATTTGTACTCGTTTTTTTAAAGTTTTATATTGTAGGCCGATTTCTGTCTTTTGCGTGTTTTTGGTGGTTGTTGCGCAATTTTTAAACCATGTAAAACTGCAATAGCGATTGAGTTCGAATATTGTCTACTGGATTAGGTTATTGATTTAGTTAAGTACCACAACTATTTCTACCTCATTTTATTTAGAGAATTAGACCTTGAATTATCACTACTCCTTCGTTAACTAAGTAGAGACAACAATTAATCACAGAATTGCATGATTAGTTAAGTTCAAGAATAAATTAAAATCGGTTAGACTACTTAAGGTTAGACTACTTAAGTATTACTTAATAATTAATCGTGTTAATTAGCTTCATTCCTAGAACTTAATGTGATTGATTGACATGTTTAAGATGCATTATATCTAAATGTGCTGATTGATTAAGTATTCTAGACTTCCATTTAGCATTACTAAATATGTTGCCTAAATACTTGCATGATTTTGATGATTATCTTTAGTGTCCAATGAATAGCTAATTACATGGGTGGTTCCAAACACCAAAGCTAGACCTTTCTCAACTGGTTTACTCTACTATACTTACCTTTACTTTTCATGTATTTACTTTTATCTTTGCAAAACAAATCACAAACCTTGACCTTTGGTTACCCTAAAGAACTTTGATCCTTGATTAGAAGAGAACGTATAGCTCTCTATGAATTGACTTGATCTTGCTACTAATATTTCCTAGTAGTTGAAGTTCTTGACCAGTTTATAAATTTATTTGGTTAGTTATAACCTTCGACAAGTTTTCTCCACCAGATTTCAATTCAAAATGTAAGTAGTACATGCAATAAAATCATTTTTCAAAACTTGTTTGATAACTTTTTGGTTTTTAACATACTTCTAGCCATCTCCATAATCATTCTATTCTTTCTCTCTAGAACTCTATTATGTTGTCGAGTCTTTGAATAGTCTTTTGATGATGAATATAATGCTCCTTGTAAAATTTATAAAAAATTATATACTCTCCATCAAGGTCATATCTCAAAGTTTTTATCTTATGACCATTTTGATTCTCAACTAAAAACTTTAGAAGATTTAAAATATTCAAATGTTTCGCATTTTTCGTTCAGAAAATAAATCGAAAACTTTCTTCCAACCATCAATGAAAGTTATGAAATATTGTTTACCTCTGCTTGATATTGTATGCATAAGACGAGATATGGAGGCTCTTCAAGCATTACTAGTTGGAAACAAATCTAGGTGATGTTCTGTAAGTACACAATATACTTCATAATGATATGAAATTCAAGTGATCATATCAAGAAATACCAAAGCTAAGATGGATCTTTCAATATTCTACCAAAACAAGAGATTTGATCATATGTGAATTAAATTTAAGAGGAAATATCTTATGAATAGTCATTTTTACCTTAGCAATAAGAACATTAGTTTGATTACACACATTACCTTCAAATGAAACTTTTAGATCTTGTGAAGTAGTTGACAATACTCAAAAGATTATGCATTAGACTTATAAGATAGAACACACCCAAAATTCGTTTTGTGCCTTTCTTTGTCTTAACGAGAATATCACCCCAACCTTTAACTTGCAATCTAATATTTCAAATCACTTTGGAGAGACTCATCCAAAGTAATAAATATAATTCTATTTCATATCATGTGGTTACTATAACCACTATCAAGATACCATGTATGCTCCAAACTATCGTCTTGAGCATTACATGTAAGAAATAAAACACCTTCATCATTTTTCTCCTTCTTATGCATTATGGTGAAGTTTTCATCTTCATTTTCTCGGTGCCTAACAATCTACTTGAAAATGATCATATATTCTTGTCTCCTCTATCTTTAGATGAAGAAGAGTTTCTTGTTGATTTTAAGAATTCACACAATTTCTATTATCATAGTTTCTTCCACCTTCTCGCTTTCCACCCACCACATATTCTACAAAAATCACCTCTGAATGAAGTTCCATCTAAAAATATTCCTCGGGATTAACATCAAATTAATTGAATCTAATCTTATGAAATTGAAGAGAACCTAACAAATTATTTAAAAACAATGGATATAAGTCTTTTGATTTTTCAATGTAATAATAATATGCTCAAACATTCTCGACATACTTCTAAGAATCTTTTCTACAACTATTTGATCGCCTATTTTTTCTCTATTTGTTCTCAAATTGTTGACAATCGCAAGAATACGATTGAAAAATTCAACACTTTCGGTCACTTTGTAATCAAATTCAGATCTAAGAGCTTGTAATCTTACCATCTATACCTTATTTTCTCATTGATAGGTGGATTGCAAAATATCCAAACTACCTTTGCTTAAGTAGTTGAAATTCTTTCGAAGATACTTTCATTGATAGCTTGATGTAATAAACGTTCTTCTCTTTATTACGATTTTCTTTCCATTCAATAAGTTGTTGATTAGGGAGCTTGTTCTGATCCTTAACTTTAATGTATCATCTTTCAACAACAATTCTTGTGAGTCATATAACACTTTAATTTGTACATTCCACTTATTAAAATTTTTCTTACTGAACCTTGGAAGTCAGGTTGCAAAATGTTACCATTTGATGCTATTTTTGATTTTATCTTAGATACTAGTTGTTGGAAACGTAGTAGACTCTCATGACACCACTTAAGAGATAAGAGAAGAACATTGTTCTCTTAATCACACAATTTTGGAGAAATAAAAACTTGAATATCTGGTAAATGATTTTACTTTACTTGACTTGCTTACAAATGACAAATCCTACACATATTTATACTGAAAAAGTGTTAGGGTGACTCGCCACTCGATATATCAATTAACAACAGAGAGCATTAACAACAATTGTAACAACGAAAATACCAACAACAAGTAAAGGCACACAATAGTTGGTAACCCAGTTCAATGATAAACATCTACGTCTAGGGTGCAGAAAGTCTAGGAAAGATAATCTACTAATATTAAAGAGTTAAGCAATTTACAACGTAGTACTTATCTGTAATACATCAACTACTACAATGGCTCACATAGAGCTTAACTCACACTGCATATAGACTCCCCCTAGATGTGAGACTCCCTCTCAACTAAACTTAGGCTCCCCCTAAGTATGTATAACATCTGACACTTCGTCACCCGACAGTGGGCGAGACTCCTCTCAACTTGATTATCTTCCTTTGGATCAGTGAACTCCCTTCATCGACAACTCTTAGGTCCCCCTAAGACAGAGAATTCCTTCTTTGAAACTGAGTCTTAGCCTACTCCTAAGAATGAGAATTCCTTCTCTGGCAACAATGGCTTAGGCTCTCCCTAAGACCTTGAAACTCTTCAACGTGTTGCACTCAATGGATGAAGAACACGCACAATGGAATAGTGATCAAATAAGCAAGGACATGATATAGAATAGTTTGGCCAGAATATAGAAAAATGTCTTGCTCAATTACACAAATGCGGCAATCCTAAATGGTCTGCAATACTCACTTTAAATAAATGAATCCAATGAAGGAAATACATCCTCATTTAGAATAAAAAGCCTGGGGGTCACAATGTGAGTATACATTTTCGAAGTAAAGAGCTTGATAAATGGCATATTTATTATGGCACTTATAGGCCTTAACATTTAGTTAGTTTTTGTATATGAATAGTTGAAATTTCACTCGTCATAATTTGTTTAAATTTCAAGTATTTGATTAATTATGCAATAGTATTCACAGATAAATTGGAGCTTTTTCGGACATTAAAGTGGATTAATTAAGAAGTTCCAAGAGTACATAGAAGAAAAGGCAGGGCAGCACTGTGGGGTTCTAACATAAAAGCGAAGATTTTGAATCAAGGTGATATGTCAGTGGCGCTACGACAATAAACAAAGAAATCAGCTTCGCACCTGCCTTGAAGACTTTAACCAAACTTTTATCTTTTATCTTCTGATTCAAATAGAAAAGTTAATTTAAAGTCCATATAGGTTCCTAAAGTGTTTAAAGAGCCTAAATTGATTAGGATTAGGATTATTTCTCCCCTCAATAAATAGAATTATTAACTTCATTTCAAGTGAAGGCCAATTGTCGGAAAAAAGTCTCATAATATTTTATGTGGAAATGGAACATTGCATGGCGTCAAAAGTTCTTTCTTTTCCCTTAGACTTTATTGAGATATTTTTATTAGAGTTCTAGTGGTTTTTTTTTTTTCCTTTTTTTTTTAAATTAGTCGTTTTAAGTTGTGGAACTCTAATTTTATGAATAATGTTTTAAATTTATTATTTAATTTTAATAAATATTCTCATGTTGCAATTATCATGAATGCAAATTGAATGCTTAATATTGTTAGTATTTATTTCATTTAATGAATTACCTTTGATTTGAGTTTTAGTTCGACAAAAAAGGGACTTAAATTAAAACATGATATTTGCATAGTTATCTGTAATCCTGAAAATTAAGTATAGGGTTCACTTAGTGATCACGAAGAAGTTTAATGACTTGTTTGGTCTTTAAAAATCATGCAGACATGTTAGGTTTTAACTTTGAGCATGAGAATTATTTGAGTTCGACAAAGCTTTTTAAGTATTTTCACCTTTTTGACCTAAGAAATTGTATATTGAATCGTCTGTAATTTATATTATTAATTAATTTGATGATTTATATTGTGCATCAAGTCATTCATATGCTTATGTGTGCTTAACGCTTTTAATCTTCTTATCAAAGATTAATTGTTCTTTTGATTGAAGTTCTACCTTGAGATCAAAGGTAGAATTTTGATTATAATAACAAATGCATGACCATTAGCAGAATCTTGCATGAAAGTGTGGATAACAGTCTATTCATAGTGACAATGAGATAGATTAATGTTGAAATACTTTTAAGAGTAGTTAACAAAAGAATTGTCATGCCCTACTTTTCTTTAAAACTCATACATGAATTAATATTAGGTTTTAACTCTAAGTAGGAGAATTACCTAACCTCAAGAGAGGAAGTTAATAATAGTAGTATCTTCATAGCTTATGTATTTTGTATGATAAAAATTGTTACTACAGTGTGATTGGCTAATTTTATCAAAAGACTACAACGTGGTTGACTGATTTTATTACAGAAAAACTCGACATAATGTTGTGCAACATGTCAAAGACTTTGTCATTGACATTATCACATGTATGGCAACAGATTCAATATAATATCTTTTTCTCATTTGTCTGCGTAATTTACAGATTTCCATGGCTGCCTTCCTTGTTTTCATGCAGAGAATATTTACTCACTTCAGAAATATATTCTTATAGCGAGCCTTATTTATATTATACTCTTATTCATTTTTAGGGTTGGCCGTCGTATGATAAAAAGTGTGTATTGAGAGTTTTGAGCTTAGGGTTTGTTTAAGTTTAAACCTTCATGTATTGTTATTGAAAATCTTTGTATTTTTCATTGAAGCCTTTTTGGTTTGACAGCTATTGTAGACCTCGGAGGATTTTGATTTGATATTGTATTTAGGATGAGCCTAAGTATGTTGAAATGAATGTGGGGGGATCTCACTCTTAGAGGGAGCCTAAGTATGTTGTATTGAGTGGATCTCATACAAAGGTTGGAGAAGCATTATTGTGGATGTGAGGGGAGCTCAAACTTAAGGGTGCCTAAATTGAAATGAAAGAGGAAGCTATTCATGAGTCACTGAAAAGGGATTCTATCATATAAGTACTTTCATTGTAATTACTAAACCCTTTATATAGTGAAATTTTGTTCCACTAGGCATATAGCCCCCTGGACGGAGGTTATTTTGTACTGAACTAGGTTATCAATCTCTATGTCGTTATTTTTTAGTTTGCTTTCGTGTTGCCCATTTATCATTCATATTGTTTGTGACATTGTGCTTGACATTGTATTTTGTGTTAGTTCCACATATATTTTTTTAATTAGTATCACAATAGGTTGACTGTCGTTCATTGAGAATTCAATGGAATCGATCAAGGAAGGTAGATCAATTTCTAGTCCTTCTGTGCTTGATGGAGCTAATTACTCCTATGGGAAACCAGAATGATAGCTTTCCTTAAGTCCACTGACAGTAAAACTTGGAAGGCAGTTGTCTCTGAATGGACACATCCCCAAGTTGCCGACAAAGATGACAAGATCTCTCTCATGCTTGAGGAGTACTGGACTAAAGTTGAGGATAAGGCTTCCTTTGGAAATTCTCGTTCTCAAAATGCTACTTTTAATGGAGTTGACAAGGATCTTTTTCAACTTACCAATACATGTGTTTCTACTAAGAAAACGTGGGAGATCCTTATTGTGGCACATGAAGGCATATCTAAGGTGAAGATTTTATGGCTACAGCTCTTGACTACCAAATTTGAATCTTTGAAGATGCTTGATGATGAAACTAATGCAGAGTATAACATGCGTCTTCTAGACATTGCCAATGAATCTTTTACCCTTGAAGAGAAAATTTTAGAGGAGAAACTTGTTCAAAAAGTTTTGCGCTCCTTACCTAATAGATTTGATATGAAGGTCACAGCTATTGAAGAGGTCCATGTTATTGCCAACATGAAAGTTGGTGAACTATTTGGATCCATTCGAACATATGAAATGTCCCTTGAAGATCAACATCGGAAGAAGTCCAAGGGAACTACATTAATCCTTAGTGAGCAATGAAAGTTCTATGAGCAAGAACAAAGAAACTGATGAAAAACTAGCCGAATCAATTTTCCTTATGGCAAAACTCTTAAACAATGGGATAGACGTTCAACATCTCGTGGAAACTATATGTTCTTCCATGTCAAGGACATTAGTAACATCAGCAATAACCTTGATCCAAAGCTCTCGAAAGTTCCCACAGAGAGAATAAAAAGTGACAAAGGAGCCAGCAGTAGTCAAGGTGTCAAAGGAAAAAAATTTAGAAGTCGAGAATGTGAGGGACACTTTAAATTGAATGTCCAAACTTTCTTAGAAGACAAAATAAAGGATATTCTACTGCCTTTTCAGATGATGAAATTGAGTCAAGTAATGACTCTGATGAAGAAATTCGAGCTCTTATGGGAAGTCTTTCTCTTGAAAGTTCTAATGTGATTGATTCTTCTAATGAATGTATTTCTGTTGCAAGAAAGGAAATAGAACAAAATATAGTTACCTCTAAAAACTTATCTTTTGAAGAAGTCTACCAACTATGGATGATGAACTCTAAAGTTTTAACATTTCAAAAGGAAAGAATAGAAAAATCAATTGAAGATAATCATCATCTGTTAAGCACCATTCCTAAGCTGAAGAAAGAGTTAAAGGCATAAAAGTTGAATTTGAGTCGATGTCAAAGTTTGTTTGAATGTTGATCTCTAGTACTGATGATCTTAACAAAACCTTAACTACAGGAAAACCTGTATTACATGAAAAGGGTGTTGGGTTCAACAAATTTAAGAAATCCAATTATAAAGGTAAATCATCTTCCTAGATCACATTTGTTCCCACTAAGCACTCTTATATGTCTGAAATGAAGTTTATAGATAAATGACCCATTTCTCATCCCTCAACCAGTGGCATGAAGAACAGATGAGTGTGTCACTTTTGTGGGAAGGAAGGTTATATTCGACCTTAGTGCTTTCACCTTAATGGAAATCTGTATGTAGAGCTCAGAGGTATACTTCTACAAAAGTTAACTCTATCAATCCAAATACTAGGAGTGCTCCAAAGAATAGGCTTGAATGGTGTAGAAAAGGGGAATTATCCTAAATTAACTTAAAATGCAATGTAGCTTTTACCTCTACGCATTCCTCAACTGGAGAGGACTTGTATTTTGTCAATTGTTGCTCTCGCCATATGACAGGTGAAAAATATTTTGCTACAAAAGTTCGATCGTGTGGTTTAGGTTATGTAACTTTTGGAGATGGAAAAAAAGGAAAAGTTTTAGGCAAAGGTCAATTGGTATATCCTGGTTTTTCAGCTCTTCTATTCAAGGATTAAAAATAAACTTAATAAGCATAAATCAACTATGTGATCAGGGTCTTGTTGTAAGCTTTTAAAAAGATAAATGTTTGGTGACCAATAAGGACAATGTGGCTATCATGTCAGGTACACGCTCATCTGTTACTTGTGGACTCCTAATGTTGTTCATCATGTAGTGTCATTCCTAGGCACTATGATGTTGTGCTCTCTCCTCAAAAAATCAAAATAGTCAAGTGCAAGAATAGTATTTTCCAGGAGATGACTCTTGATATGATGCAACTTCGGATTCTGCATATTGAGCCTAAAATGAGTATGGTCAGAGAACTTACTTACTCTCTAGGATATGATAATAAAAAAATGAAAGCTATGGCAGTAGTTCAATTTGAATCCCTTAGGGCACTTTTAGATCTTTGCAAAATTTTCTTATAGCAACCAAAAATATTTGATCAAGAAAAATCAAAGTCGGCCGAGTTAATTTCTATAAGCAAGAGAATGTTGATTATGATGACTAAAGAAACTAAGGTTGTTAGTGGTGACCAAATTTTTAATAATGTTGATAGTATTGTGATAGAATCTATGAATTGTATTGATCATGTTGTGTCTATTAAGGTTCTTGATGGTGTTAACCATGTTGTTAATCATGCTGAGTTGTCTGTTATCTTGATTGTTACTATTGTTAAAATTGTGATTGGTCATACTGTGGCTGCTGAGATCATCGTTGAGCTTTATGTGTTGTGTGTTGTCATTATTGATAATATTGTTCTTGTTGAATCTTTGGGTAAAATGTTTGACTCTCCAACTAGAACTGTTGTTAAATCTATTGTTCCAATTAGAAGCGTTGAAAATATAAGTCATATGTCTATTATTTCATCTGAAAATATAGAGAATGTTAAGTCTGTGATTGTTCACCAAGTTGAATTCACTACTTCTGTTGATAGTGAGATTGATTCCCAAGAAACTGATGATCTTGTTGTTTATGAGAATACTGTTAATTCTTCTGCTGGTATTGATTGTGTTTTTAAAGTGCATAAAGCTATTATTGTTGCTTCAACTAGTCAGTTGGATGATTTCTCTGAGAATGTGTTAGAGAATGTCATATCTACAATGACATTGTCTGCTAGTGTTGCTATTATAGATCAGGTTGCTGATTTAACTATGTTTGAGGAATATATTCTTTGCTACCTAATCCTATTATTCCCAATCCTTTGCTCTCTGATATGAATATGCATGAAAATATTTCAAAGTTGAATGCATGTGCCAATAATGAAATAATTTTGGAAAAGGTTGGTATTGATTTTGTTATCAATAAAACTATTTTGGATTTGAGCATGGAAAGTTTAGAATATAAAGGGCTTAAGGAAGTTAGTATATCTAATATTCTTACTGCTGATCATATTGATGCTGAAGATAAGGTTGATTCTGTTTGTTGTCGGTGTTAGGCTTGACATTAGAGATACATCCTTTAATGATACGCCTTCTTCTCAGCCCTCTTCTACTGACTAGTTTTTTTCATGGCAAAAGGGGGAGATTGGGTTGGTTGCGATTGTGCGATTGGAAATTGTGATATGTTTTTTTTTAGTTTGTGTTGTTACTCTGTTTGGTATGGGTTGTTTATGAGTTTGGTTGGTAGATAATATTATGTTTTATTTATCTTGTTGTACTTTTTGTTCCTAGCTTTATGGGCAGATATTTGGCTTTGGTTTTCTTTCCTTATTTGGTTGCAGATTCACTGAAGTGATTCTTTTCAATTTTTTTCTTGTCGCTTCATTTTTATATGTTTTTTTTAGAGATGTTATTGCTTTTAGTTTTAGAGTAAGCTGCATATTGTTGTGCAAGTCGTTCTACAGAAATTTTTATGAAAGAGATAGACATCAAACTTGCAAAGAGATTACAATGATAATTAAAAAGATAATTAAAAAGTTGATCTGAGAAAGGGAAGATGTCATGTTTGTGTTGAAGTATTGTTCTACTAGAAGAGAGTTTGTTATTAGGCTCTCTAAAGGTGTTCGCAAGCGTTGGTTTAAGAATGTATAGCTTGTCATTATCGATCTCAGCGTTACTTATGTTAGTGTTAATTTTTTTCAATGATATCTTGTGTTTTTGATCGTCCAGGGCATTCCTCTACTGGCTAATGAGGGTTTATTTTTTCTTTCCTGCTGAAATTTTTATGTCTAGTGTGAAACTCCTTTTGTTGGAAATTGTATCTTGCAGGTTCTTGCCTTGGTTTCATGAGTTGCATGTTATTTTTTTTCTCTATTAATCTTATGGTTGAAGTTAATATTGAGTTGTGGTTATCTATTATTTGTGTAATTTTGACCTCTATGTCAGGGCCAGAGGCTAAAGGCTCTGGGCACGTGTTATAAGATATGTTCATTGTTAGTTAAAATTACTCTTTTCTAATGTTGGGTCAGATTGAGGTAATCTGATTTTTTTTCTTTTGTTGGTGATGGTCAACTTATTATGCTAACTTTGGCTGTTTTTGTAAGCCAACCAAAAGGGCGAGAATGAGTGTGGTTGTTCTAATATGGGTTTGATTTCTTTGCTCGATGGTTTTTGGTTGTGATTGTTGATTTTGTCTGTTTGATGGTCTGTGATCATGTTTGCGCTGCTCTAGTCTGGTTAATTTTCTTCCACTGTCGTGCCTTTTTGATTGGTTTGTTTTACCTTAAAAAAAAATAGCCAAAGGGGGAGCTTGTTACTATAGAGTGATTGGCTGATTTTATCACAAGACTGTAGTGTGGTTAGCTGATTTTATTATAGACAAAACTCGAAGAATATGTTGTGCAACATGCAAAGAGTGTCATTAACATTGTTTCATGTCTAGCAGCAACTTTGACATAATATCTTTTCCTTATCTGTTTGCTTGATCTACAAATTTTCGTGGTCGTCTTCCTTATTTTCCTACAGAGAATATTTACTCACTCTATAAATATATTATCATAGCTAGCCTTATTTATATTGTACTCTTACTCATTTTTAGGGTTAGCCGCCATATGATAAAAAGTGTGTATTGAGAGTTTTAATCTTAGGGCTTGTCTAAGTCTCAACTTCCATGTATCGTTATTGAAAATCTTGGTATTTTTCGTTGAGACCTTTTTGGTTTGACACTCATTGTAGAATTCGAGAGGATTTTGATTTGATATTGTATATATGGGGAGCCTAAGTATGTTGAAGACAATGAAAACTCATATTTAGGGAGAGTCAAAATACGATGAATGTGAGGAGATCTCACTTTTAAGCGGAGCCTAAGTCTGTTTTATTTTTAGGGATCTCATACAAAGCTTGGAGAAGTATTATTGTGGAAGTGAGGGGAGCTCAAACTTAGGGGAAGCTAAAAGTTGAAACTGAAGAGGGAGGTATATGTGAGTCACTGAGGAGGAAGTCTATTAGATATGTACTTTCGTTGTAATTACTGAACTCTTTATATAGTGAAGTTTTTTCCACTGGGCAGACAACACCTTAGATGTAGGTGATTTTACACCGAATTGTGTTATCAATCTCCGCGTCATTATTTTTCTATTTACTTTTGTGTTGTCCACTTTGTAGGATCGATTTGATAACCCTAAAGGGGATGAATAGAGTTTCTTAAAACTAATTAAAAATTTGCACTAAGTGGGCCCAATTAAGCAAATTAATAAACTTTTTTCTAGAAAGTAATTTAAATAATAAATTTAATTTTAAATAATCAATAAACTAAAACTAAAAATTTTAAGCACTCTATTCAATTCTAATAATAAAATTGGTAAAAGATACACAAACTATAGAACTACCAATCAAAGTAAACAAATATGAACAATAAATTTCAAGAACAAATATTGCAATTAATTTCATGTAATAAACTATACACAATAATTGAAAAATTAAAGTAGTACAGAGTTTGAAAAATTAACACTAGAGATTTTTATAATGGTTCGGTCAAACTCGGTCTACATCCACTTCCCAAGCTCCTCTTGGGCATGTCTCCACAAACTTGACTCTTTTCACGGCTTAGAGTCGAATCGCTACAACGTTCTTTTTTTGGGAGCAAGAATGAACCTGATCCTTTTCACAGTTGAGGATCAAATCGTTACAATAAATTTTTTCGAGATCAAGAGCCAACCCTTACAAAAATTTGGAAAAATAAAAGAGCACATTTATAACTCTCTCAATAGTGTAGATTTACAAGTTGTAGCACACAAGCCAATCGTTACAATATAAAATATCTCTCTAAAAAAGAAGATAAAAAGAAGAAAATGGAGTTTAGAGAGAGAATAACAATGGTAGTTTTGAGTTATGGAGGATTGAAAAATAATGTAAAATTGGTGTCCGAATTGTGAGAAGAAGGAAAGTTTAAATAGAGAGGAAAAATTGTTGGAAACCACATTTTATTTGGACCATTAAATCTTGGAAAAGAAAAATTAATGGTGGGGTTTTAAACTCAACTAGTCATTAGATGCAAACAAAAATACGGGGTCTTTTTAAATATAAAAAATATTTAAAAATATTTACATTTTATAGCAAAAAGTTCCTAATGTACAAAACATTTTTGAAACTTTTTGCTATAAAATATAAATATTTATAGGATTTTTCTATTTATAAGAATTTTCCCAAAAATAATATAATTATATCTATTTTTAAAATTGTTTCTTTTAAAATCCAATAAAAAGTTAATGTCTACCATGTTTCCAATACTAGCTGTTAGACATAAACATAAAATAATAATAAAATTCATTTTCTTTTTAAAACCAATTCAAAAATCAAGAGCCTACATGTGTCACTCCTACATTGCTCTAAGCAACACCTTTCAATTGGTCCACTTTAATGAGGAAAATTTTGTCACATCATCAACTCGAGATTTTTCGTTAAGCTTCTTTCGATCATATCTTCTTCATTTGAACTTCGATTTAAGTGATTCAAATTGCATTGGAATCTTTGTTTCGAGTCTACGCAATGGACACTTCAAAACACTCAAATTGTTAATAAATAAAATTAGGCTTGTTATCATAAAAATATTAATTAATTAATTAAAATTAGTTAATTTGAGATGAAGGGCCAAAAGGCCAACAATCTCCCTCTTTTTTATGATGACAAACAACTTAAGAAAAATGAAACCCAAAGTGGAGTGTGATATGAAATATGTTCCTGATGTATAATTAACACACATATAATTTTAAGTCACTTGAACCAAAGAATATATTCAATATCAACATGCTTTCATTTTTCTTAGTACCACTCCCCCTTAAGGAATCAATCAAAAAAGGATAATTAAGAAAAATATCATAATAACATGAAAGTTCTTAAAAAAACATGAACACATAATTTTACAAATCTTCTCCTATTGACATGCTTCTAAAAGAAATAAGTAATTACATTGTAAATTGTAGAGGTATCGTATAAACTTTAAGACCAATTTCACAAATTTCTCTCCCTTTTGAAATCAATTGAACATTCCCCCTTAATAATGAACAAAAAGACATTTAACACATAAATCAACTTGAGGGTCGAAAATATCGAATAAATTTTCAACACATATTTTTCGTCCAAAGATAATTACTCCTCCTAAAAGGATAAACAATATGCATAAAAAGGATACACAATAATAAAGAAATATGGAGAATCAACATCATCTAAGTATATGAAATTCATATATGAATGTGTATAACTCCCCAATAATTATGTCAATAAATACCAAGGAGAAAAATCATTCCATTAAAAGTTAAGAAACCAAAATATCAAATATGATAAAATGCACCAACTGTTGAAAAACAAGTAAGGATACCAAATAATAGCAAAGCCACATTAACTAATAAATATAAGCACGGTAACAACACAAGGTACCAATTTTCATTAAATCACTAAAGGAGATGAAATTATTCAAGTAAAAATCAAGCAATTGAGATACCACAAGCATAATTATCTCAAGAAAAAAATGGAGAATTATTTCAAATTGTAAAATTGTTGAAAATATTTACAAGCTATAGCAATTTTTTCGAACTATCAATGATAGACGCTGATAGACACTGATAGAATTCTATCAGTGTCTATCAATATCACTGGTAAACACTGATAGAAGTCTATTAATATCTATCAGCGTCTATCATTGATAGTTCTAAAATTTTGCCATATTTTTTAAATATTTTGGTTTATTTTTTTATATTTAAAAACAACCCAAAAAAATTAAGGTTACCAAATAAGCTATTTTTCTTTGTTGGATTCAAATAAGGTTTTTAGTTGCTCAAATATGAATTAATTTCCAATTTAAAGAAGTCCAAGCAACACTTTCTTCTTGAATCACACCTACAAAGAAGGCTCAAACAAAAGTTTTTTATACCCATTTCTTGGGTACTTCATTGTTAATGAGTAAAGATTTTGGAACTCATTTAAGATTAGTTCCAATATTACTAGTATTCATTTTTGGCAAATAACAAGTATAAAATTTAGGACCAATTTTGCCATAAAAATAACAATCAACATTAGACAAGAATTTTTTTTTTTTTTTAACTAATTGATTTTGCACCTTATTTCTATTCAAGAACTTTTTAGGAGCATTTTTTAATTTAAAAGAATTTGGTCTAATATGACCTTTAACTCCACAATAATGACACATAGACACAAATTTTGGATTCACATAGATATTTCTAGCCTTTTCGTATCTAGATACAAACTTTGCATTATTCATGCAATCAGTTTTAATATGGGAATATTTAGCCATCAACTTTGATTTTTCAAATGCATTTCTAGCCTTTTCATACTCATTCACAAAATTCAACTTTAGCCATAAACTTTGATTTTCCAAATGCATTACATCGTAATCTAACATGAAATTGTTTAGGTACAAATTTTGAATTTTCAAGAATATTTCTAGTTTTTTCATCCTTTGACCCATTTAAATTCAATTTTAGGCACATTAGGTAAAAATTGTATCCAATTTTTGTGTATCAAGAGACAATAACTCTTTCGCAAGTTCAAGCTCTTTAGTAACAAGCAATTCTTTCTTTTTAAGCATATGCAAAAGATTATTTTTCTCATCAACATCACATTCAAGAAATTTAATCTTATACACTTTTTATTTTTCTAATGTTATACTGCTAGTTTTCAAATCAATAATTTAATTTTTCAAACTAGCAATTCCATCATTTAATTCCAAAGAACAAGATTTAAATTTCTTATTTTCATTTCTCAAATAATTCAAATCAAGTTTCAATTCACATGACAAAGATTTTAATTCATCATTCTCTTATTCAAGAAGCATAATTCTATCATTCAATGCAATTTTCTCATTACAATCGTCAATATTGTACAACAATACATTATTAGCTCATTTTCATTTATCAAAAATTCATTCTCAATAAACAATGTCTTAAATTTCTTTGATAATTTCACATATTTAGAGCTAAGCTTTTCTAAATCATATTGCATATCTTCGAAAACTTCATACAATTCATCATACGAAAGAGATTTTTAATTTACCTCATTTTTGTCACTTTCATCTCTGGAGCCATTCTCGAATGCAAGCCATCAAGTACAGTGAGGATTGATTACATTTTTTCTTTTTCACTTCATGAAAATTTTCTTGATTTTGAGAAGTACAATACTCCTTCACATCAAATAGATCAGTAGCACTACGAGGAGAATTTTCTAAGCATATTATTAAGAAAATTCCAAATGTCACATGCATAATTAAAATGTACAATTGTTTCACATATTTGTCTATCTAATGCACAATATATGTTAGTTATTGATTTAGCATTATAAGTAAGCAACTAATTATTCAATTCCAATTTAGCTATATCATTCTCACATGCATACAAAATCTTGAAATCCATAACAAGCATAAAAGTCTTCATTTTATTTTCCAAGCATCATACCATCAAAGAAGGGAGGTCTATCAACACAATGAGTTTCTATAGTTGCCATAACTCTAGCAGCTCATAATAATTTTTTCAAAATGTTAATAAAATACTCTATATATCTAAATAATATTTGAAAAATAATTTATGTAGAAGAGCTCTTTGCTCTGATACCAATTGTAGGATCAGTATGACGACCATAGAGGGAGTGAATGGAGTTTCCAAAACTAATTAAAACTTTTCACTAAGAGGGCCCAATTAAGTAAATTATTAAACTTTTTGCTAGAAAGTAATTTAAACAATAAATTTAATACAAAATAATTGATAAACTAAAGCTAACATTTTTGAGTACTCTATTTAATTCTAATTATAAGATTGGTAAAAGTACACAAATTAAAGAACTACCAATCAAAGTAAACAAATACGAACAACAAATTTCAATAACAAATATTGTACTTAATTTCATGTAATAAACTATAATAACACAATAATTATAAAATTAAAGTAGTATAGGGATAGAGAAATTAATATCGGAGATTTTTATAGTGGTTCGGTCAAACTCGAGCTACATCCACTTTCCAAGCTTCTTTTGGGTATGTCATTACAAACTTGACTCCTTCCATGGCTTAGAGTTGAACCGCTACAGTTCTTTTTTCAAGAGCAAGAACAAACCTGATCCATTCCATGGTTGAGGACCAAACCATTATAACAACTCTTTTTCTGGCAATCCTTACAAAATGTGGGAAAATAAAAGAGCACACTATAACTCTCTCAATAGAGTAGATTTACAAGTTGTAGCACACAACAAATCAATCCTCATAACATAAAATATTTCTCTCAAGAAGAAGATCAAAAGAAGAAAGTTGAAGTTTAGATAGAGAACAATAATGTGGATTTGAGTTATGGAGGATTGAAAAATAATGTAAAATTGGTGTTCAAATTGTTGAGAAGAAGGAGAGTTTGAATAGAAAGAAAAAAATTACTAAAAACCACATTTTATTTGGGCTATTGGATCTTGGAAAAGAAAAATCAATGGTGAAGATTTTAAATTCAACTGGCCATTAGACACAAACAAAAATAATATAATAATATATATCTTTTAAAATCATTTCTTTTAAAACTCAATAAAAAGCATATATCCATCATGTGTCCAAAACTAGCCGTTAGACACAAATATAAAATAATATTAAATTCATTTACTTTTAAAATTAATTTTCTTGTTAAAACCAATCCCAAAATCAAAAGCGCACCATGTGTTTCTCCTTCATTTCTCCAAGTCGCATCTTTCAATTGGTCCACTTTGATGAGAAAAATTTTGCCACATTATCCGCTAAACATTTTTTCATTAAGCTTGCTTCGGTCATATCTTCTTCATTTGAACTTCGATTTAGGTGATTCAAATTGTATTGGAATCATTGTTTCGAGCTCTACGCAATGGACACTTCGAAATACTTAAATTGTTAATAAATAAAAATAAGTTTGTTATTATCAAAATATTAATTAATTAATTAACTAAACTTAATTAATTTGAGATTAAAGGCCAAAAAGCTAACACACTTATTATACATATTGTTTGGAATATCGTACTTGATATTGTATTCTGGGTTAGAACCACATATATATTTTTTTTTAAAGTATTCATCTAATTGATTGCGTTTATTACTCCATTACATGATTTCTATCTAAAATTTTGTTTCTAATTTTTTGAAATTTCCATAAATACATGAAACTCTTCAAAGTTGACTTTTTTTGTTAAACAAACATTATTTTAGGAAATTTAGTGGCGTTCTCCTTTTGGGATAATAAATTTTAGAAATACAAGAAATTTTCCTAACAAAATGATGACGGAATATTAGTAAACATGTTTTTCTAACGTCCTTGAGTGAGAAAATTATTTTGAATTTCAAACTAAATTTCAAGATTTTTAGTGGCTAATTCATATTTTATAGCACTGAAATGGTACTATCTTGCTCCGTTTAATTCAAGATTATTCCTTGATTTCACATGTTTACTTAGTTATTTTATAGGTTTCGGATGCTTGAGAGGTAGAATTAGGCGCTAGTAGCGAAATAGAGCTAAAACAGGTAAAAACGAAGCTTGATTGCTTTAACGAGGAAAGAGACTGCAAAAATTACAAGTTTTACCTCTACTTACACGGCGTTGCAACGCTGTATGGTGTTGTGCTCGATGTTGTAGGACAGAAAGCACCATATTTGTGAAAAACACACAACATCACAGCTTTGCCTTAGAGCGTCACGACGCTCCAAACCTGTTGCATGAGAAACTTCCGTCAGTGCCACGACGTTGTACCCTAGCGCCGCGGTACTTTTGCAATTTTATAAATATTAATTTTAATCGCTTAGGTCAAATTATCTCCGATTCTAGCTAATTCAACCACAATTTCTCTAAGTTTTCTACATATTTTTTGTTTGTTTATGTATCAAAACAATTTATTGATGTCCATTATGTCAATTATGGGCTAAGGTAATATTTTGTAGCTTGGGTTTTTAGGAGTTTTTCAGATTTTCATATATTTGTAAGTTTTTGAACCAAATTCTTTATTGTATTGCTATGTTCAATTTTGTTTTTATGAGATTGTGATCATATTATCTTATGCTTGTGGATTTATGGTTATAGCTTTGAATTAATATCCCGTCATGACACTTGATTCTATATTGATTCATAGAAAGCAATAGGTTAGGTTAGCTTGAGAATCGACTAAGATTAATATTATTCTAACCAACTTAGAATTGAACCAAATGAATATTTATCTAAGCGCTTGAAAGTTAAATATTCCACCCAACGTTCCCTAGATCTTAATGCAATTAGAATAATTTAAATATGCATACTTTTCACCTTTTCGAATTGGACCAGTTAGTTGTTTAGGACAATTTAATTAGCTTTTCTAATTGAATTGGTTAGGTGTAAGCAATTAATTGATTTTGGTAATGATAACTCAATGATCAAGTATCTTGAATGAGAAAATTTCGTCATGACCCAAGCTAGGCTTTCTCGAACAATTTCTCCTTTTTTATTTGTGCTTTTATTTTATGCAATTTAAATGTATTATTGTTGGACCGATATGGCAACCCTAGAGGGGAGGACGAGTGAATAGGGTTTAATTAAATTTTTTTATTAAAGTATGCTCAATTTGATCTAATTAGATATTTTAAAATTAAATTATAAACTCTAATTTATACTAAATAACAAGATTGATTAAAAAAATATGTAACAATATGCTCAATCAATCTCAACCAACAAAATCATCTAATTAAAATTAAATGTAAAATAATTGTAAAGAATTAGAGGAGAAGACACCATAATTTTTAAAGTGGTTCAATCAAACTCGACCTACATCCACTTTCCCAAGCGCCTCTTGAGATTTCGATTAAAAAAATCCTTTGACTCTTTCCACGGATGAGAGTCGAACCACTACCTTATTTCTTTTACGGGTTCAAGAGCAAACCCGATCCTTTTTTACGGGTTAGGATCCAACTGTTACAATGTTGTTTTTGAAGCTTTAAACCACACAATAAAAATCTCTAAAAAGAGGGGATATACAAATTTGAAGTCACACTTTAATCCTCATGATACAATAGAAATTTCTCTCAAGAATAAAATGAAAAGAGAGGGAAGTAAGACAAAAAGTGGATTTTAATTTAATTTTTCTTTTCAATTTAATTTGGAGGAGGTGAAGTATAAATTGAATGGTGGTATCTAACGGCAAAAAGTGGAGATTTAAAATGAAAAGAGAGGGAAGTAAGGGCAAAAGAATGGAGATTTAAATTTGGAGAAGGTGAAATATAAAGAGAGAGGGAAGTAAGACAAAAAGTATATTTTAATTTGGGTTATTGGATTGTTCAAAAAGTTAAATTGAATGGTGGAGATTTATACTCAACTAACTGTTAGACACAAACAAAAATAATAATATAATAATATATATTTTTTAAAATCATTTTTTTTAAAACCTAACAAAAAAAAAGAAAAACAAGAGCCCACCATTTGTCATAAACTAGCTGTCAAACACAAATATTAAATAATATTAAATTCAATTTTTTTATTTAACAAAATCAATTTCTTTCAATAAAAACTAAAATCCACCAATTGCAAATTTAAAGTTCCATGTGTCACTCATTCTATAGCTCCAAGTGGCAATCTCTAATTGGTCCAATTTGATGATTAATTTGCTACATCACCATCTCGGATATTTTTTCAGATACGCTTCTTTTTGTATATCTTTTTCATCTGAACTTTGATTTGGGTGATTCAAGATGCGTCAGAATCGTTGTTTCAAACTCTACATTATGAATTATTCAAAATAATAAATTTATTAGTAAAAAAAATCAGGTTTGTTATCATCAAAATATTAATTAATTAATTAATTTGAGATTAAGAGCCAAAATGCCAACAATTTGCATTAAACGAACTTCAAAACCCCCCTCTGGTTACCCTCAAACTTCGAATCGTTTTAACTGAGAAATTCCAAGGTTTCCTGTGTTCGACCCGTGTTACCAGTACTACACATTTGGTAGAAACGATTGTTTTATTTGGTCCAAAATTTGGTGATGAATTTCACTCGACCAAATTGGCATCATTGTTGGGGAGCCAAGAAATTTTTCTTTGAGAAGGTTTATGGTTCTTTGAGAAGGTTTACGGTTCTTTGTTCGTTCTTGAATTTTTCTTTCTTTGTATGACCGGATTCTCCCTAGATCAAAATTCTTTGTTGTGTTTTGCAGAGTTTGGTAAGAAAGAGAGGCGACGAAGGAGAGAAGCTAGAGAATGAAGCGCCTTGGAATAGCAAATCCTTATAGAAGGCACTGAAAAAGGTGAGCATTTTGAAGAGAAAATAGGACAAGAAGAAGCAATAGCGCAGCCTGAAGAATGCATTTTGTAGGACCTCTTGACCCTAGACCAAACTCAACAAACCCTCTGCATTACCTACCTGAGATCATAGGTAATTTCAAGCTTAAAACTTGTCTCATTCACTTACTTCTTGCTTTCCATTTATGCCCAGGTAAGGATCCACATAAGGACTTGAAGGAATTCCATATAGTGTGTGATGGCATGTGTCCCCATGGTGTAATTTAGGAGCAGTTCAATTTGCGAGCCTTCTCGTTTTTTCTCAAGGATGATGTAAAGAACTAGCTCTATTATCTACTATTAGGGAGTGTCACCATTGAGTAGACCTAAAAAAGAAGTTTGTAGAAAAATTCTTCCCTACATCCCTTACCACTAGGATCAGAAAGGAGATTTACAACATATTGCAAGATCCAGGGAAATCTCTGTATGAGTATTGGAAAAGATTCAAGTGCCTCTGCGTCTATTTCCATAATCACTAGATCTCAGACATCTCCTCATCCATTACTTCTATGAGGGATTGCTTCAGTAAGATAAAAATAATATCGATGTAGTTGCAGGTGGTGCACTTGTCAGTAAAACTCCCTCTGAGGCCAAGATGTTGATTTCCACTATGGCTGAGAACAGCCAATAATTCATAATGCGAGATCACATTACTCAGTGATCCACATCTATACAAAAGTGTACATAGAACTAAACTTGTTGAACTATCTACTCTTGTGAAACAGGTTTTTTTTTTTTTCTAAGGCACAATCTGAAGAGCCTACTGTTGAGGTGAATTGTGCTAGGAATCAGCAAAGCGGTTCGTTGTATAATCACAACCGTTGGGGCAACCAAGAGAACCATGGCTAGAGCAGCTCGAGTATGCCCTTGGAGAACTTGGTGAAGAGTCTGACTGAGTCTACCTTGTTGATCAAGCAGAGCGAGGAGTAGTTCCAACATATCACTGCCATTTAAATGCAGTGTATGGCCACCCAAATCTCCTAGTTGGCCGACACAGTCATTAAATTAGACACTCGGTATGGGAAGCTTCCTTCCTTACCTGTGTCCAATATGTGTAATGTGAATGCCATCTCTGCTATAAGCTGCATTGAGAGCTCTCTGACACCTTTTTCTGAACCAGTGATTGAGCCAGTAAAAGTTATAAGTGAAGAAGATATTGAGAATGTTGAGGAAAAGATGACATGCTCACCAAGAAGACGTGGGGTAAGTTTTGATCCACACCTGAATTTAAATTATTATGTCCCTGTTGCTCCATTCCTTAGCAAATTAGTTGTTGTTAAAAAGGTTATGCATAAGGAAGAGGTGCATTTCATACAGTCTTCTAGTGATGAAAGCCCTGTTGGATAAGGTAAGAAAGTTTAGGTTGAGGTCTCTACTGAGGAAAAGAAAAAAGAAGTGATCAAGCAGGAGGTAGTTCTGTCAGATAATCTTCTTGTTAAACATGATGACCCAAGTACGTTTTCTGTGACCTGTTTGATAGGCATTAGAAAACTCGAGCATGCCATGTTAGATTTAGGGTCTGCTATTAATATCATGTCTGCTCTGTTTTCTTTGATTTCCAGTCTCATATCTTGCATCCTTCTGAATTTAGGTGCAATTAGTTGACCATTCTCTCGTCAAGTCATTAGGATTAGTTAAGGATATGATTACTAGAGTTAATCGCCTGTTTTTCCCTACTGATTTTTACGTTTTGGATGTGAATGCTTCTTTCCCACCCTTTGATTTATATGTTTTATTAAGGAGACACTTCCTTAAGAAAACTAAGGTTGTCATCGATGTGGACAAAGGATCTTTACAAATTGAATAGAGAGGAAAAATTGAAAAAAAAAATTATGATGGATTCTCTAACTATCACTAATCCTATTTTTAAAAATTCTTCAAAATTTCAGGATAATGGCTAATCTCTTAAGTTGGGGGTGGGAGGTGGTGGCTTGCCAACTTGTGACGGTATAGATGAAGACAAATCAGGTCGAGCATAATGACCTTAAACCATTGGCTACGTGGAGGAAACTAGGATTTACATTCTTTATTGCTTTCTTAGTATAAGTATCCTTTTTGTTTATTTTTATTTTTCTTGAGCTCAATTCTTTCTATGTTTCTTAATCCTTAAGGTTTGGAAGACCATTGGAGAGAATTATTCTTATTGAGGCAGATATCACATCCATCCTTATGCCAAAAAATTCAGGAAAGATTTCTCTTCTTTTTATTTTGTCCTTTGTTTTCTAATTTTTTTATCACATTGGGGACAATGCTAGATTTTAAATCGGGGGTGAGGGATGTCTATGTTCTGGCTAGAACCCTTGAGCATCTGAGCTCGGGCTATTTTGTTTGTGTGCTTTATATGCATGTTTGCTCATCTTGTGTGGTTCATTATTATGACTAGTTGATGACGCACTCTCTTGTGTTTTGACTTGTATGAAATGAGGTCTGAGATGAATAATCATGTTTTTTAGCCCTTTTAATTTTTTTTTCTTATTTTACATGCATGCTTCAATTCTTTGTCTACCTATATTAGGTCTTGCATTCTTAGAATTGTATTATTAGCTTGTATTTTTATTATCACTTCGATAGACCCCACTAATTAGATAGTGTTTTATATGATAGGATGTAATACTGAGGGAAAAAATTATTTATATGTCTACTTAAAAATTTGTAGATTAAATGTTGCACTGAAAGATTATATAATGAAAAAGAAAATTTTAAACTTGTAATGTTATGCATGAGTAGTGGTAGAAAGAACTACCTTTTCTGTTATTAGTTAGGACACTCACAAAAAAATAATGAGTATAGTTTCCTACAGTGATGTGTGAAAGCTAATGTCCCTAGGTAAAACAAATGCAAGTTTAGGGCTCTATAGTTTAATTTCAGACACCTCAGTTGAAATATTACTACTTTGATTTTCGACACTTGATAGTTAATGCATGACCTAGTGTGGGGGAAAACAAATTTAGGGCTATTCAAAACCATTATGAGTAATCGTGACTTAATTAGAAGGGCTTTAAACTCACTTTTACATCAATAGGTCTAGAATTAATTTTAAATTGTGTTTCATTGTCTGATTATGAATTGATTTCATTGTTGATGTAAGTTAAAATTTAGGAGACTATTGAGACTTAAGTAACGAACAATATAGCTAGAGTGAGCATATATTTGTTTGTCTGTGTTCTTTACTATACCTTACTCGAGGATGATCAAGAATTAAGTGGGGGTGTTTAATACCATTAAAATGTGCTATATTCTTCTGCTTAATTCAGGATTGTTCCTGGATTTCACGTGTTTGTTTGGCTATTTTATAGATTTTAGGTACTTAAGAGGTAGAGTTAGGTGTTAGTGGCGAAATGAAGCTAAAATGGGTAGAAAAGAAATTTAATTACATCAACTAGGAAAGAGAATGCAAAAATTACGAGTTTTGCCTTGCTTGCACGATGTCGCAATGCTCTATGGCATCGTGCTCGGTGTTGTAGGATAGAAAGCACCATATTTGTAAAAATTTTGGCACGATAAATTTTACCCTAGCGTCTGGCACCATCAAGATTTTGTAAATACCAATTTTAGCCGCCTAGGTCAAATTATCTCTGATTTCTGCCGATTTAATCACGATTTGTCTCAGCTTTCTACGTCTTTTTGGTCTGTTCATGTATCAAAACAATTCCTTGATGTCCATTATGTTAATTATGGGCTAAGGTAACATATTTTAGCTTGGATTTTAGAAGTTTTTTTTTTTATATTATTTTTATGTATTTGTGAGTTTTTGAACCAAATTCTATATTGTATTGTTGGATTCAATTTTACTTTTATGAGATTATGATCATATTATCGTATGCTTGTGGATTTATGGTTATAGCTTTGAATTAATATACAATTTGTGACACTTGATTGTATGTTTATTTGTAGGAAGCAATAGGTTAGGTTAACTTGTGAATTGGTTAAAATTAGTATTGTTCTAATCAACTTAGAATTGATCAAACGAATATTTAACTAGGAGCTTGAAAATTAAATATTCTGTCAATGTTCCATAGATCTTAAGGGTTATTTGGGACGCTGAGTTAAAATAGGATGTTTGGAGTTCATATGTCTATGGACTTCATATGTCTATGGAGTTCATATATCTGTGGAGTTCATATGTCTGTGTTTAGGGTGCAGAGTTAATTGACCTGAGTTTATATGTCTGTATTTGAGGTGCAGATTGAGTTCATATATTTGGGATATCTAATGCAATCTTTTGAACTCTAAATAATATGTTTTTCCTATTTTTGTTTTGTAACTTTTTTATTCGGTAATTCTACCCATCTTTATTTAAATAAAATATGGATTGCAATTTTTTTTCTTTTAATTGTTAAAACTTTTTTTTCTTTCTTTCTCTCTTTTTTGGGCAACGAGAAAAAATTAACCCATTAAATTTTTGGTAGAAATATGGTAAATAAAATGAGAAACCAAATAGAAATCAAAACATTTGATTTCTAATTCTTCTCCATGAATTTCATTATCATCTTCTTATTTTTCTTATTTTTTCTATTGTTTCTCTATATTTTTACTATGTAATGATTTTTTCTAATTAAATCTCTCCCATCATCTTAGCAACCAATGAAATATCACCACATTTCTTCAATAATTTCACTCTCAATTCCTTTAAATTTGGAAGATCATCAGAGAACAAATCTTTATCTTTCACTAATTCTTGTTGGAAAATATTACAGGAAATTTTTTTTCATTTTATGTTTTTTTTATGTATTACATACTGTTCAACTACATACTTACTTTTTGTCTAAATATTCTTAACACTCATTTGAAATGTGAATTCAATCAAATAAAAATATTTTTTTACAATTTTTTACGTATAAATATTGCACTTAATGTAGACAAATAATATTTTTTTATATAATCAACAACTTTAGTGAAGGATCTCTTACCGAATAGTTCCATGAGTGCGTTCGGATCGTTCGGATCTCACCGTGACCGAAATACATATTATACATTCAAACACACAGTTATGCAAACAAATCTTAATTAACGGCATGCTATGAACAAGATATAACAAGGAAGAGAGTGTTATACCAGTTGAAGAAAATCTTCAATTTTCAGAACTCAACACAGCGGAACCCTCCACCCGATCAACCAACGCCCAGTAGCAGCATCGACTACAGCAGCACGAACACGAATGTCACGGGGACGACACCACCAGAAAAGAGTCCTAGGTATTCTCGGAGTGAGAACCCAAAGCGTGGTCTTTGTTGAATTTGGTAGAGGAAGGAGGAATACCAGATCGTGTAGGCGATAAGCAAGCGAGAGGGAAAAGGGCGCTATCGCATAGCAAAATGCTTATTGTTTAGGAGAAGCTACATGATTGTGTAGGTTTTACTGAATGATCGTTTAGGAAATGGTATACGATCGTTTAGCAAACTCGGCACACACTTTGATCGTTTAGAGAAGCTATGCGAACCGTGTAGGAACTAGTGTGCGATCGTTTACGCGCGAGGTGGATGATCGTCTAGACGAAGAGCGACTATCGCATAGGCTCTTGATTTACTTAAACGATCGTTTTCTTTTGACCAGCGTGCTTCTTCTTTTTCTTTTGGACGACTGATTGAACGAACTATTCAAAATGAAACAATTTCATTTTTATTTCATTAGTTACAATAACCAACACATTTCCACTAACCCACGTCTGAACGTGATAAAATTGACTTAATTATCATATAATTAATCAATTAATTAATAATAAATATAATCATATTATATTTTTATCCTATAGTTTGATATCACATATCTACTATAGTATTTTCTCCTCTACTTGATATAAATCATATTTATATCAATTTCCTCTGAAATAATGTATCTCATACATTTAGCCAATTCTATTATATATAATTAACCAGTCCAATTATATCATATATAATCGAACTTCCTCTTGTCAATTTGAACATTTCAAATTAACCCAAACACTGGTTCTTGACTTTATCCAAGCTACCCAGAGGACTTAATAGACCTGTAGCTGGAAGCTCAAACGGTCCGTGAATAATTGACTAAACTCTTTAGCCACGAGATTCACCATCTGTTAACTGTTAGACATTCCACTAAAGACCAACAGCTGAACTTTTCTTACCATAGATATATTTTTGTGTCCATCGGATATAACCAATCATGAGTACGATGACCTTTCATAGATGCTCGTAAGTACAGTTTGGCTAAATTACTTTTTTATCTCTGTAGTTACATCTCACTCCTTAAGTACCACTGATTCCTCTAATGAACAATACAACATAGTCCAACTATGTGCGAACACCTCTCGGGCTAAGAGAAGGTGTGTGGCGCCACATCGTTCAAGCCCCAGAATCAGCCCTTAAGGGAGCTATTTATCTACTTACCCCTACCTCGAGGAAGAAGTGAATTCCATCTTGTGTAGTTGAGTTCCCAGCTCCCAAATCAGACGAATCCCCAAAATAGTAGGTTTGAGTCGGCGACCTGGCCACTCGCACCCATAAAAATCAAAGGATCACCCTCAATGGCAGGAGTTCCCAACTCACTTAGGATTGAGGTCATGTTACCTATGGTCATCCTAGTGAAGTGAAGTCTTTGTCATGAACGGTGTTTTATAATGAGACGTTAACACTTCGTGGTCAAGTCTTATACAAACTCTTTGTATAGGACGCCCCTGCTCGCAGGTCCCTAACACGAATGATCAGGATTAAATCATCTATGACAAGTCACAACACTTGTGATCATTCCACAAAGTGGGTTGCGTTCGTAGCGTTACCAGGATAAGGTTTCCCTCCTATATCCATATACTACAGGCTATTTTGGTTATCACTCAAGACATGATCTACTTGTATGTCACCACATACATGCTTGAGTCACATACAGATAACCAAAGATTTTATGTTTATTGATTTGTGGTAAAGTAAATAAAACAAGCAAATGAGCAAAAATACAGGATGTGAAGTAAATATCATATATTAACAACACAAGCGTTCATACAAACTGTTTACAAATTACAGGACACGAGACTTTAGGGCCTTAACCCCAACTGCCCAACATTTACAACATACGTTAACAATCATCAGTCTTATAATTGTCGAAAGTGGTTGTCGACGTTGATTATCGAAGATGCTTTCACTGGAGTTTGTAGTCGGGTGTGGTTGTCGGAGCCTGAAGTTGGTCGCATGAAGGTGGTATTGGAGTTGGTTTTCGAAGTTTGTCATCAGAGGTGGTTTTTAAATCCCGGAGTTAGTTGGGCAAAAGTGGTCGTAGAAGTTGATCATCGAAGATGATTTTTATTGGAGATTGTAGTCGGAGGTGGCTATTGGAGCCTGAGTGTTAATCACATGAAGGTGGTATTAGAGTTGGTTTTTCAGAGTTTATCGTTGGAGGTGGTTGTTGAAGCCTGGAGTTGTTTGCCGAAGTTGCTCGCTCAAAGGCAGTCATTGAAGGTGTTTTTCATCGAAGTTTATAGTCGGAGGTGGTTGCCAGAGCCTACAAAGGTGGTTGTCAGAGTTGGTCATTGAAGTTTATTGTCGGAGCTTGAAATTGGTCATCAGAGTTGGTGGCACGAAGGTGGTCGTCGGAGTTGAGTCACTGAAGGTGGTTGCCAGAGCTCGAAATTGGTTGTCGGAGTTGGTCGCGCAATGGTTGTCGAAGCCTGGAGTTAGTAGTTGGAGTTTTCATCAGAGGTGGTTGTTGGAGCCCAGATTTCATCGTCGGAATTATCATCGAAGGTGGTTGTCGGAGCCTGGAGTTGGTCGCCAGAATTTTCATCGGAGGTAGTTGTCGGTGTCCAGAGTTTGTTCCCGGAGTGTGGCAATGGTTGATGGGTGTTAAAAACATTGGAAGAAGGGAGAGTTAGGGTGTGTTGATAAAATATACCAACTCAACTCCATCAACTTTTAAAGTTGGTGGGCCAAACAACGAGCCAAACAATGAGTTGGTATATTATACCGACTCAACTCAACTCATGTTGGTGAGCCAAACACCCCTTAATGCAATTAGGATAATTTAAATCTGCATGCTTTTCATCTTTTCGAATTGGACTAGTTAGTTGTTTAGGACAATTTAATTAGCTTTTCTAATTGAATTGATTAGGTGTAAACAATTAATTGATTTTGATAATGAGAATTCAATGATCAAATATCTTGAATAGAAAATTTTCGTTACAACCCAACTAGACTTTCTCAAATAATTTCTCAACTTTTAATTTGCACTTTTATTTTATGTAATTTAAATTTATTTGCGTAAAAAAAAAACTTCAAAACCCCCCGGTTACCCACGGACTATAAACCATTTAACTCAGAAATTCTAAGGTTCCCTGTGGTGCTACCACTACTATATCATATAGTAATCAAATAACAATCATATGACAATAAATATCAAATGAATAGATAACAATCACATAGAAATCAGATAACAATCATGACCGCATGAGTGGGATTTGTCATGTTTGTAAAAAAGCATAAACTAGGGACACACTCTAAATTTTCAATTTATTTTTCTATTAAAGTTGCAATTACCCCTTTTACATACTCTATTTCATTCTAAAATTATTATTATTATTATATAACAAATTACGGTAAAATTAATTATGAGAGATTAAATTTCAGATTTATTAAAAATATAGAAAGATTAAAATTAAACAATTTGAAGTATACAAATTAAAATTGAACAAACATCAAAATATTAGGAATTAAAATAATATTTTAATCAAATAAGTATATGCTAATTACATCTCAAACTCATCATAATTTACTAAACAAACTTAAATTCCTACTAAAATAAAAACGAGAAAATCTAACCTTATTTATTCAATTTTTTGAGGCACGAGTAAACATCTAACCTGTTGTTTATAGTGGCCTGCAAAAATTGACTGATTTTATTTTAATGGATGACTTTAATAAAAATTCATGGGAATTTAGGTCCAGTTTGTCGTGTAGTACGGCCACATGGCTTGTTGTGTTGTGTTTGTCAAACGAAAACTGCACACCGTTGAAAATTCCCTCCTTTCCATATGCCCGACAACCAGACTTCCCACCTTTTATTTATTTATTTACTTTTCATTTTTATTCTTGAAACTAAGAAAACATCTATTTTGTTCTTTCATTCTTTAGGTTTATTTTAATTTAATTTCTCTACTTCAATGTATTTGTTTTATTGTTAAAATACATGCATGGTGAGTTTATGAACTTTTAATATTGTTTAATATTAGCGATCTAATAAAGATAAAATTATATTTTGTGTCTAATACATTAAAATTTTATTTTTTACCCAATTGGTTTATAATTTTTTTAAAAAATATTAAATAGATAAAAAAATTTATTAGATAAGAATTGAAAGTTTGACTTAGAGATTTATTAAACACTCTTTATAATTAAACCTTACTTCAACCTTTTAACACAAAGTAGACAAGTGCTTTTGATCCTTACCATTATATTACTTTTCACAAATATATTATTTGATTTTGAATATGTATTAATTTACTGACTTCTTGCATATATGTTTTAACCACCTATATATAATGTAGTTTGACATAAGTATTCTGTAAACGTTAAACATATTTAGGTAGCAAAATACGGTAAGAACTGATTTTTTTTTTTCTTTTTTTTTTTTACGGAATTTAAGAAGTTATTTTTGAAATTTGAATGTCAAACCATTTTTTCCCTTTTAAGCTAGAGAACTAAAAATATGTATTTGGAGACTTTTATTTTTAAGATTAATTGATAAGTGGACACACGAGTTTGACTTTGAGTGAACATAATTTTTTTTTTTTTTTACCAAAGATTGATTGTTTTTAAAAGAAAAAAAATTGAACAAAGCTTTTGGGTAAATTTGACGTAATGGGTCGGACTCATCGGTAGTAGGTTTTTTTTTCCTTCCTATATGTGATTGATATATGTGAAAGAGGTTAGAAGTTCGAAATTTCTCATTTTCATATATTAAACTTCAAAAGAAAAAAATGTAAGAATGACATCTTAATCACTCTCATTTAATTTTATTCAATATATTTTTAAATGTGTAAACTTAACCCAACGCATTTTTAATAAATGTTAAAATTAGTTTGTAGTCTAGTTTGAAGTAATTTTTTAAAGTTAGTTTGACAATAGTAATTTCCAAAAAGACAATGTAAATATGTTGCTAAAATTAATAAAGAGAAATATAATAACTTTTATTTTGTTTTGCTATTTTTTTTTTAAAAAAGTTAACAATAAACTAATAGTAGGTACAAAAATGAAAAATGATTATAACAGTGTATATAGACTAAAATATAAATAAGACTCCAAGTATAAAACAAAAACGATATTATAACCTACTTAAAATGTGGAAGGTGACAAAGGGTAGCTTAATCAAAGTAAAACAACATAAAGAAACATAAATTAGGAGAAGAAAGCAACAACATATGAAAATGACTAAATTTTAGATAAACAACCATATCAAATTGTCTAGAGAAATTAGTGTAAGTAAAGAGGGAAACAATAACTAACATCAACATAATTCAACTAATATAGATTATAAACTATCAACCAAAAGTCGAAAGCTTGAACTAAAAAAAAAAAAAAAAAAGGGAAAAAAAGACTAATTTCATTGAAGCTTGGTGTGCCGAGGCAACTTCGGTGAAGCACGATGGTTTTGACAAAAATTAGATATTCAAATTGAAACCTGACCAACTAGAAGGTTGCAAATTTTGTTTTTCTTTATTAAGTAGAGGTAGCCGGTAGGTGAGTTCTGCCATTTATCCCTATAAAAAAGCAGTCAAAGCGCCACTCATTTTTGTGCATCCATATCTAATCTCAATTATTCCAACTTACACATACATTAATTCTCTTCTTTCAAACCCCAAAACAAAACAAACCCTTTTTCCTTCTCCAAATCCACTACTATGCCGATCGATACATCTGCAATTTCCGGCCAAATTGTGTGTGTCACCGGCGCTGGAGGCTTCATTGCTTCATGGCTTGTAAAGCTTCTTCTTGAGAAGGGCTACACCGTTAGAGGAACTGTTAGAAATCCAGATGATCAAAAGAATGCCCATTTGAAGAACTTAGAAGGAGCTAAAGAGAGGTTGTCTTTATTTAGCGCTGATCTTCTTGATTTTGATAGCCTTAAAGCAGCTATTATGGGCTGTCATGGTGTTTTCCACACCGCGTCTCCGGTGACTGATGACCCTGTAAGAACTTCACTTCATCATTTTTCTCTTTTTCTACGTTTGATATTAAGCTGATGAGTTACAGTAAATTGCTTTATTTTATATGACAAATAAAAATAGTATTGATGCACATCAATTACAGGAAAAGGTAGAGCAAGCCATAATCGGAACAAAGAACGTCATGACCGCGGCCGCTGAAGCAAACGTTCGACGAGTGGTGTTCACGTCATCGATCGGCACCATCTATATGAACCCTAACCGAAGCCCGGACACAGTGGTGGATGAGTCTTGTTGGAGTGACCTTGAGTTTTGCAAGAACACCAAGGTAACAACTTAGCTTTTGGCCCTTTAATCAACTTAGAAAAGTATATAAATATTTGAAGTGTGGAAAATTAAATTGTGTGGACAGAATTGGTATTGCTATGCAAAGACAAAGGCAGAACAAGCAGCATGGGAAGTGGCAAAAGAAAGGGGAGTGGATCTTGTAGTGGTAAACCCAATGTTGGTATTGGGGCCTCTATTGCAAGAAGGAGTGAATGCAAGTGTGGTTCATATAATGAAGTATTTGACTGGTTCAGCAAAGACATATGTAAATGCAGTTCAAGGTTATGTTGATGTTAAGGATGTTGCAAAAGCTCATGTTTTGGTCTATGAAACTCCATCAGCATCAGGAAGATATATTTGTGTTGAGAGTATGCTTCATCGTGGAGATTTGGTTGATATTCTTGCCAACTTCTTCCCTCAATATCCTCTTCCTACCAAGTAAGTTTCATCTCAGCTCTCCCTACAGTTACTGAAAATTAAGAAAATTCAAGTACTGATCCAATTATATATGGATAACTAATGATGGGTTATATTTGATGGAATTGCTATAGGTGTTCTGATGAGGTAAATCCCAGAAAGAAACCTTACAAATACACAGTGGAGAAGCTAAAGTCATTGGGAATGGAGTTCACACCAATTAAACAATGCATATATGAAACTGTAAAGAGCCTGCAACAGAAGGGTCATCTTCCTGAACCCTCCCAACTTCAACATTGATTTTTTTTTTTTCTTGATTTCCAATCGGCTTATATACATAACCAAAAGTTGTATTCTTTGGGGAATTAGCAAACTTTATGTCCCAAAGTGTAATTTTATTGAATTATTACCTAATGCAAAAATCATATTATTCTTCAGATGAACATTCTGATTGGTGAAGCGTTACTTTCACTCTCCTTTCCCTCCCAAATTT
The DNA here is from genome assembly GCF_027475165.1 of Benincasa hispida. NCBI lineage: Eukaryota > Viridiplantae > Streptophyta > Magnoliopsida > Cucurbitales > Cucurbitaceae > Benincasa > Benincasa hispida. Next base: position 49,984,190 of record NC_143488.1, on the reverse strand, counting down.
GGATTTGTCATTTAAAAATAATTACATAAAATCATCCTAGCAAAGAAGTGGAAGATGTTTTAGGAAATGTTAAATTTTAGAAATTAATGCTCCATAGCTTTATAATTCATTTGAAAAATACCTTCAAGTTACCATAGTTTTAATAATACCAAATTTTCAAAAAGTCTAAAAGTTTATTTACCATTAGTTTGGATGTAAACCAGAGTACTTTATTTCAAAAATATTCGTGAACTCTAAAACTTTTTATTACTATTCTTGAATTTTCAAAACAAGTTTAAAAAAGGAAATTTGCAACGGGTGGTAATTTTAATTAACAGTTGCAAATATAGACATTAGACCCAAAGTATTAATATATATAACATAATGTAAAAAAAATTACAGATATGACCAAATTTAAATAGTCTATCAGTGATAGACCATATTATTGGTAGGAGTCTATCAGTGATAAACCATATCACTGGTAAGAGTTTATCAACGACAGAAGTCTATCACTGATAGATTTGGCTATATTTGCAATTTTTTTTAAATGATATTATATACTTGGTTATTATTTTTAAAAATGTTATCCATTATAATTATCCTTTAAAAAAAATACAATTTTGCAAGCCTGCCATCAGTATATGTCATTTTGCAGATATGGAAAATTTTTCAAATATCAAAGCTGTTTCCTCTTTATTCCTAAATTGCCCTTGTATCAGTTCCATTGATTTTCTTATTCTTTTATTTTTCTCTCGCATGCGGTTTTAGCATCAGGCCTTCGATTTTAATTTTATATCTTCTCTGCCTTCGATTTTTCATCATCTTCATCCTCTTATCGAATTGAAGAACAACCCTCAATCTGTAGGGATATATCACTCAATTACTCCAAAATGGTACTCAAATTAGGGAAGATTTCATTCAAATTGGTGTTAGAAGCTTTAGGGCTCGATCCAAATCAGTTGAACAAAATGGGGTGTAGCGAGGAGCTCTTCCTGTTGGGCTATTACTACCTAGCCTGCCTTGAACTAGAGCTCGCATTGGGAACCAGTGACCATTCGAACAATAGTTTTTTAATGGGGCTCTTATAACACTACACAAGATATCACCTACAATAGCATTAAAAAAACGCTATCCTACACTTTCCATAGTGTTTTCGAAATGCTGTCATAGCCTATGTTATTTAAAATCCATGACTTTTCATAACGTTTTTTCAACACTATAAAAAATGCTATAAAAAGTTCATTTTGATAGTACATATCTGATGCTATAGAAACTTTTCACAGCGTTAAAAAACGCTATTGAAACATTTTGATAGTGTTTTTTTATAGCATTAGAAAAGCACTATCAAAATGTTTCAATAGTGTTTGTCCAACACTAAAAAACGTTATTGAAATGTTTTGATAGCGCTTTTCCAACGCTATAAAAAATACTATCAAAATGTTTCAATAACGTTTTTAATAACATTATAAAAACACTACAAAAGAGTTTTCATAACGTTGTATAAATGTTGTTGTAGCCGATGTTATTAAAAGTCCACGACTTTCCATAGCGTTTTTGTACAACTATTAATAATGCTATAGAAAGTCGACATATTATAACTTTAATTCAATGCTATGGAAACGTTTCATTCTATCGGAAAAAGTACCATCAAAAGTTTTCATAGCAATAAAAAAATATTATAAAAGACATTCTATAGCGATTTTAAACACGCTATTGAAAGTCTCTTAATTTTATTAACATTTTTTTCTTCGCAATGGAAAAAAGCTATAAACATCCCATCTTCAAGAATGAATTTTAATGTTAATGAACTTTCTATAGCATTGTTTGTAGTAATAAAAACAATACTAGATCTTTAATAGCACTTGTTAATAACATTTTTTTTAGTTTTTACAATTTGTTTTGCAAATATTATTGTATAATTAATTATAAACATATATTTGTAGAATTCCTTGCTCATATTATTGTCTAGATGAAGAAAGATGTAATTCACATTTCATCCAAATCTACAATCACAATTATAACCAAAATCTTCAAATTTGTAGCATACAAAAGAAATAAAACACTATATTCATCCAAAAGGTTTGATATAGTCATAAAAAATATGTTCCAACAAAGTTCTTACCTAATAGATCTACCTTCAGCAATGACTTCTCCTGAACTCCCCCAATCTAGCAGCAAATACTTATGGAGAATGTTGGTAGTAACACTCTTTTTCACCAATATTATGGTTAGAAAATTTTCAAACAATAATAATTTTGAATACTAAATGAATAGAAAATTTATAAATGAATTTACTGGTGGGATACTTAGGACTGAAGTTGGAATATCTGTAGATGCTGCTACTCTAATAGGATTATTAGAATTTTGTTCACTCATTTTTTCCTATAGAAATAACATATTGAAAATGTTATATAAAACACAATTTAAATAGATAAGGAAAGTTAGGATAAATTTAACTTGTCCTTTATTAAGGAAGCTGCCATGTTTTTCAATTCATCTACATCTGATGTTAGGTTGTTGCATATTCTTTCAAGAGATGTAATAGTCTTATCTTTCAGAGTTGATGTAGACACCTTCGATCTAGTCACACCAACTCTTAATCCTCCTACATGGCCATGATCGAGACCGAAAATTCTACTACGCGAGAGAGATGTTCCCACACGATTTTGTTCAATACGCTTCTAACATAAAAATCATAGTAAAACCATTCAAATGCGAAAAAGTCAATAAGTTGAAAAGCTTATTGGGTTTTGCATTAATGTCATGCTTGATGAATTGAATTTTGTGTGTTTTGTTTGGTGCAGCAGCTTGTTTCAAAGGGGAGGTTTATGAGTGTAAAGCACAGGGTGGTTGATAGGTAGTATAGTGGTCGACGCTTTCTACCGATGAATTAATACTTATTCTTACAATCTAACACTTCAATCAACGAGTAATCTTAGTGGCAAGATCAGGTCGAACCACAGGGAGCCTAAGATGAAACTTCTCGAAGTTAAATAAATTTTTGTAAGGCAATAAAAACGGGGGTTTTGTTGTTCGTTTGACGGGAAGAACTAAATGTGGAAATTTAAAATGCAAAAAAGTAAGATAGATTGAGAAAGAGAGAGATCGAACACAAGATTACCTTCGTCGGTTTAGAGATCGTTGGGTTTTCTATGAATTTAGTCATTAACTAATCATGCAAACATTCTTGAATTAACTATTTCTCAAGCCTAATCAAATGTAGGGAAAGCCCTAATAAACTCCGCGATGAAAATCAACATTCAGTCGATTCCTAAATTAACTACATTTTGTCACGCCAACCCTTTCATTTAGTTAATCGCATTACGTTATTGAATTGATTAACACATTAAGTAGGAATGACCAATTCTAACCTAATGCATTTCCATTAGATTTTGTTATCAATTAGGTGATCCTAGATAACCTAGAAATCATGCAATAATTCAAACTAAAACCTATTACTACTGATTTAAGCATGTTTTCAATGCAGTTATGGACAGTAAAAATCATGCATAGCAAAGACAAACATACAAAAAAAAAATTGAATCGTCAATTCAATCCACCTATATGCTTATTTTAGAAATTAAATCAAAGAATGGAAATCAATAAGAAACAACAAGATTCAAAAGGTGTTCATAATAAAGCTCATAAAATCCAAAGAAAACCCTACAAGCCTAAAAAACTGACATTTTGGCCTTCAATCATTCATAAAATCCGACTCATGATACCAAAATTTACAATTACAAATCAAATTTGATTTGAAGGAAATTTCATGAGTTTTGGCTTAGAATTGTCAAAATCGGGCAAAATGCTCTCTCAGACAATGCTAGACACAACATTGCAACGCTTTCATTGTATTGTCGCGCATTTGGTGTTCGCAGCATTGCAACGCTGATGAAAACATTGCCAAGTTGCCCTGCTTTTCAACATTCTGTTTTTTAGCGCAGCAATGCAGCGTAATGGGAGGGTCACGACACTAGGAGTGATGCCTTCATGCTACCTTTCATCATAGCTCAATGCTTGGTGAAGGGTTGCTACACTGCACATAGGGGTTTTTTTAGTCATTTTCCTCCTTTGAAGTCCGGTTTGATTCCAAATGCTCGATTCTACCTCTTGAGTGTTCAATACCCACAAAATAACATAATAAACACATAAAATCCTAGAACAATCTTGAATTAAACGGATCCAGATAATACATTTTCAGTGCTATGAACACCCCCTCCCCAAACTTAATTCTTGATCATCATTGAGCAAGGTAGAATAAAATACACAGTTAGACAAATGAAATGCTCACTCAAGTTTCATGGTTCATTACTCAAGCCTCAACAGTCTTCAAGGATTTAATTTGCACTCAATAACAAAATCAAATCATAATCGATCAATGAAGCATGCTTTAAAATTAATTTTAGACTTATTCATGCAAGGGTGAGTACAAAACCCTTCAATTTGTTTTCCCCCTACGTTGGCTCATGCACTAACCCTCAAGTACCAAAACAATCAAGACAATAATATTTCAACTTAGGTGCCTGAAATTTAACTCCAAGGATCGTTAAACTTACATTTATTTTACCTAGGGGCATTAGCTTTCACACAAGATTGCAAGGAACTATAACAAGATAGCTCTTTCTACCCCTAGTCATGCATAACATTACAAGTTAATTTTTTCTATTTTTTTTCATGATATTTTCTTTTCAGTGCAAAAATAAATCAGCTAATTTTTAGCAGGCATATAAATCATTTTTCTACTCCCTCAGTATTACATTACAACCCATTATGAAAGACACTCTCAAATCAGTAGGGTCCATCAGAGTGACAACAAAAATACAGACTAAGTAATACAATTCTAAGCATGCACGACCTAAAGTAGAAAGACAAAGAACTTAAGTGTGTATGAGAAGTAATTTTTTTTTAAATGACTAAAACTCATGATTACTCCCATCAAACATCATGTCATACAAATTAAAAACACAAGGGAGTGTGTCATAGACTAGTCATTATAACGAACCACAAAATATGAACTAATATGAATAAAAGCACACAAACAAAATAGCCCGAGCTCAAATGCTCAAGGGCTTCAGTTAGAATACAAACATTCTCCACCCCCAACTTAAAATCTAACATTGTCCCCAATGTGATAAAAATAGAAAATAAGAGACAAAATTAGAAAGGGAAATAGAAAACTTCCCTGAAATTTGGTACACTGGATGGCGGTGATATCTGGCTCACAAATTCATATGATATTCCTTCTCATCTAGGGAAAATAGGGGCCTATAAAAGAAAAACAAAAAGCTAAGCTCAAAAGTAATTAAAAGAAAAGAAAGCAATAAAAAAATTTGTCGCCTGGTTGCCTCCAAAAAGTGAAAATTTTTAACATTGGTTGCTCGACGTTGTTTTCTTGTCTGGGTACATAAAAGTTCTCATATTCCTCGGGCCCATTTTGAAGGAATTGTGAGGTCCACAACGGAAGTAGGATCAGTCCTAATTTCGATTTTTCACAGAAATAAAATTTACAGAACAAAATTATGTATTACAAAAAGAAATTGCAGCATTCTTAAAAGAGAATTAAAGGGAAAAAGGGTTAGGAATTTAACTCACCCTTGAAGAACAACTTCTTCATGAAATTTCTCCTCTTCAAATGGTCACGAAAAATTCGTATAGGAACAACCCTCAATATGGACACTACTAAGAGGTAATCCTCTATATTCTCTGTAGGGGGTGAGAATCACAGGAGCTGTGGACTCTGTATTTTTCGGAAGAGGGAGAGAATTTCGAGGGGATTTTATACTTCTCAACATTTTGCCTTTCAATGTAGCTCAACACTTGGTGAAAGATTGCTATATTGCACACAGGGACATTTTGGTCATTTTCCCTCTTTTGAATCCTGGTTGCTAATTTTTGTTCTAGATTGCTTCAAATTAACCTCGTTTGTCTCTAAATTCTTGACTCTACCTCTTGTGTGCTCAATATCTACAAAACAGTATAATAAACAAATAAAATCCTAGAATAATCTAGAATTACGCGAATCAAGATAGTATATTTTTTGTGTTATCAATGATGGCAAAAAGGGAAGAACCGAGGATGTTGGTAGCTTGTTTTTAAGAGATTGTTAGCCCTATAATTAATAGAATTGAATGAACTATCTGCAGAATTAGGTGTTTTACACTGGAGATTGACAAGAGATATAACTACGTGGTTTGTGAATATTCACTAATTCATATCAAGTAATTGATCGTATCAACACTTCCAAATCAACTTGGTGGGTGGGGGGGTGGTTTTCTTTTGTTTTAACTAAAAGTTTTCCTTGTCAATTTGATAGTTTTTTTTATTTAATTCATGATGAATCTTTTTCTTTGTGATTTAAAAAGATTGAGAGTGTAGATTCGTCAATATAGGTCTAATTTAGGCTTTATTTAGTTCATATTTTGGCAAAAGATGAGAAGTGTAACTCACTTTGTGATTGCTATCTAATTGTCATCTGATTATTCTTGATATTTTGTGATTGTCTTATGATTTCTATTAAATATCCTGTTAAAGTATATCAACACTATTTTAAATTTAAGAAATGAGTGTATCAGACATCAAATCCTGAATACATGAAGTAAAATATGTGTGAATCAACCGTCAATCTAATAGTAATCAACATGCAATCAGTAACTCAATAACTTATTTTTGATGAAATAGTGTATCACACATGAATCACTACATACATAAACGAAAACATGAATAAATGAACAATCAATCTTGCAGTAATCAACATGCAATCAAATACGATATGATAATATGCTATTTATTCCAATACTTTTCTTGTTTCTTGTTTTTTTTTTCTTTTCTTTTCTTTTCTTCCTTTTTTTTTTTAAAAAAAAATATTTCTCAATTTTTTTCGTTCTCTTTTTTACTTTTTGCTTTCTGCTTTTTCCTTGTTCTTCCTATTTCTGTTGTTTCATTTAAGTAAAATAGAAAATAAATTAGCAATAAGTTTAAGATATTGTTCATTACGGCTGAATATGATTATGTTGTGAAGTGGTGCAATTAGGATAAGATTCAATGATTCAGGCACAAATTTAGCCCTACTTAGTACAATTTTTCTTGAAAAAGACTCAAGTACAAATCCAACTCAAGTTTCTTGGTAAGTCTAGGGTCGAATGCAAATGGATTTGGTAAGAACTAATATTAAATGGCTAAGTAAACTTTTTTCAAATGGATTCCTAAGTAAGAGTAGATGTGGTGTATATAAACGACACTAACTATGGCACGTATGCAAGAAATAAGAGACTAGAGTAAATGGATGGTTGGAAGATGGAGTATGCGTTAGGATGGTATGCATTGATTGCTTAACTACAAATAGAAAGCCTTTGTTAAATTAGTGAATTAAAACAAGGTTGGGAATAGCATTTGTTAAACGTGTACATGTGTGATGCGTTCAGGTTCTTTTCTTAACTTAATATATTTCCAACATCTTTCGATGTTGTTGCCACATGTCTTTCTCTAAGATAAATGTTTACTGATAGTTTGAACAAGTGAACAGCTTGGCCAACTCTATCTCTAAATTTATCCGTTGCCCTTACTTAATGAGCTCCACAGTCACTTACTTTCTCTAGCAGTACACTATTTCTACTTCAATCAATTGATCAAGTGGATTCAAGCAACATAAGTTAAGTAAATATTAAGCAAGCTAGACTTCATACACATACAACGTATCAGATTAACATTTAGTTCATCTACACGCAAAATATATTTAGTTGCTCGTGATAGATGAAAATGAGTAGAAGAATGTAAAGATGGATGAAGTCATGATTAAATTAATAAATGATTAAACTTTCTTTATGGAATCCCAGTTCAATCAAGTTTAACAATAGAAAATAAGATGTAAGGGACAAAGAGAAGTCAAGTCGTCGGGTTCAATGTCTTGATCCCTTTGGCTTGTTCTGATGCTTGCTGTTTATAACTGAGGTGGGGATGCACTGGAAGTTGTCACTCTCGAGCTCTATCTCCGGCAGCACCTCCTTGATCAACGTGAAGATGGTGATTCTCCCTCTTTTTCTCTCTTACAGACAGCTGAAGCTCTACTTCTACGTATGTACAATGAAATTCTCTAACTCTCTAATTATGCAGCTAAGTAACTATCTAACCCCTTTGCAGGTTAGCAACTTCTCTTTTTATAAGCAACTTCTCCTTGGCAACTTAGCTTTGACACATTAAATTCCATACACTGCTTCAGCGGTTTTTTGCTCTGATTGGTTCAAGTGTTGTTGGTCACATCTGTCATACTTGCAACTTGTGATTTGACAATAAGTGCACAAGCGTAATGTATCTACTTTGCATTGGATGATGTCTGATGCATGACTCCATGCATCAACTTCTTTACGACACTTGATGAATTTTTCCTAATTCCTGCATTACAAGATGTCAATAGTGCAATTTTTTTTTTTTTTAATCAAAGGAATGCTTTTGTATGTGTTGAATGTGTATATGCAATTTCTTGTACTTTTCTACTATAATAAATACATTTCTCATTATTTAACCCTAATTATTCCAACTTTAAGAGAATAATAACTCGTATTTCTACAAGTTATCAAATATCAATCGCAAACTATTTAGTATCAGATAGAAATCAAATGACAATAAAAAAAAATACTCTACCAAATAGAAAGTAACTAACAGATGACAAAAAATACTAGAAAGTAATCAGATGAGAATCAAATGATAATTAGAAATTACTTAGGCCTTGTATGGTAACCATTTGGTTTTTTGTTTTTGATTTTAAAAATCAAGCCTATAAACACTATTTCTACCTCCAAATTTTCTTTTTTTATCTAATTTTTACCAGTGATTTAAAAGATCAAGTCAAATTTTGGCTAAGAATTCAACCATTATACTTAAGAAAGATACAAATCATTGTAAGAAATAAGGAAGAAATAAGCTTAATTTTCAAAAACCAAAAACAAAAAATGAAATTCTTTCCAAACGGGGTCTTGGTATTTGACAAAAACCATGAAAGATAATCAAATGAAAATTAGAAACTATTTAGTAATTGATAAAAAACGTAAAGTAATTAGATGATAATCAGATTGCAATAAAAAACTATTTAGTCCTTGACAACAAACGTAAGGTAATTAGATGATAATTAGATTACAGCCAGAAACACTTAATAATTAATGAAAAATGGAAGGTAATTGGAAGGCAATTGGAAACAGACAAAAAAAAAAAGAAAAAAGTAGTCAGATGGAAATCAGATGACAATTAGAAACTACTTAGTAATTGACAAAGATGGAAGATAATCAAATGTTAATCAGATGGATAGATGATCAAATAACACAATATTGGCTTTTGTCAAACACCATAATCACAATCACAAACAACTTAGTATCAACTATAAATAACATAAAAATTAGATGGCAAGCACAAACTACTTGGTACAAGTAGCAATCAAATGACAATTGAATATCAATCACAAATTAAAGTACATAATATCAAATAACAATAAATGATAATCAAATAAAAATTCATATCAAACAACAATAAGATAGTAATAAAATAGCAATCGGATAGCAATCAGTATCACTGACAATTAGATAGAATTAGATAGTATTAGATAACAATCAGATGGTGATCAAATGACAATCAAATGTAATCACTCATTTTTTTTTTTTTTACTATGAGAGCATTTTTGTCATTTGGGTATTCCAATTGCATTGAGCTTATTAATTTTGTCATTCTTACAAACTTTAAATTATTGGATTATGGTCTTAATTTTCATCTTTAATTTTGTCAATAGTGCAAGTGCCCCTTAAGAAATGTACTCTTACTGTTAGTATGAGTATGGATGCCATTATACCTCAGTTAAGAAAATGCACTTAGAACTTTAAAAAATTGAATTAATATCCTCAACCTTAAAAAAAAATAAAATAAAAAATAAAATGCTTTACTATTTAACAAGCCTAAAACTTCAAGTTGGAATATAAAATTACAAAGAATCTCACAAAATCCTCATCAAAACTCAGCAAAACAATAAATGGCAAAATACAAAAAATGTAACGACTCAACTTTTTAAAACCTCTAACGGGGATTCATTACTAATGCATATGCTTTTTCAAATACAAACTTAACCAAAATTTTTATGTTTAAAAGATAATAAAAAAAGTATTATAATCAAATTAATTTAAGGAAAATTATTTTGAATGATAAAACTGCTGAAAATATTTATAAATAATAATAAAATATCACAATCTATCTATTATAGACCATAATAGATCGCGATAGACAACTTATCTGTGTCTACCTTGTCATGATAGACATAGATAGTTGTCTACCGCGATCTATTGAGGTCTATCGCAAATAGACAGTGAAATTTTGCTATATTTGTAAATATTTTAGTTCATTTTTCTATATTTGAAAACAATTCTTAATTTAAAACCAAAACAATTTTTTATTCAAAACCTTAAAATATTAAATGAAATAGAGATTGCTTGACGACTGGAACAAACCATTCTAAACGACTCAAATTTTACCTGTCAAAAGTTTGGTGAGTGGTTTATTTCATGAGATATTTATTATCTAGCTAAACATTATGAATTTTTAAGTAATTCATGATTATGTATGATCTAGAAGATTCCAACATGATTTTCAGAGAATGTTTACGAATTAACAATAATATTGTGTTTTTTTAGTCGAAGAAACATCAAAGTATGTTTTATTTTAAATGACTTAAGAATAACCAGAAAACATGTTTTATATATGATTATGAGTTACAAGATTTGTGTTAAAATGTTTTTCAAACCACTAATGTGCCCATAGTGATTACCCATATCTATCCTGATGTGAATGTGTTTCCCTAGTATAGCCATGATATATAATATGAGGTCTTTGTGATCCACTTTGACACATATAGGTTTTGAATTGGGTGTTGAGGCGATTTTCCTTTAAGTTTTAAGGTTGCATTGCATGCATATGATCATATTTGCTTTGCTATATGCCTTGAGAGTACTCGGTGTGTAATATTATCATGTTACATCTACTATATATGTCGAGTTTCTCCATATATAGGATGACCACTTTTTGTACAAAACTTTGATTGCAAGTTTCGATATTCATGTATATGTCTTCAATATTCATTATCTATATTTATTCTTCTATGATTAATTTATGCCATCTAAGTTGTAAATAAATTGCACTTATTTGAAGAATTTGTGGTTTATATAAATTAGGGTTTCATGGAATATTTTCAAACATTTAATAAAAGTATATTCATAATAAACTATCACTCACTGAACTTGTTAGCTCATGCTTTCTTCCTATATTTTCTACCACGTACCATTTCTTCAATTTCTAGTATGCTGATTATGTGACATCTGCCACCAAGATCATATAGTTCTACATGTCTTCTTTTGTACGCTACTCATGTTTTAGTTAAAGACAAAGGTATTGTAAATGTAATGGAGTTTTGACGCATGGTTTATATTTTTCGTTTATTTAGTGGAGTATACTTCTTGAGAAAGTCTCATAGTACCAACATCTCTATCTCTATCAATTGTTACCCCTAGTATTTTCTTTGCAGGTCCAAGATCTTTCATGTCAAAGACCCCTTTTAAATCATTTTTCAGCTTATTCACCTATTGTCTATCTATGCTTGCTACTACCATATCATCAACATATAACAATAAGAAAATAGAATGTCTTCCTACTTCATATTTAAAGTATACACAATGATCCAACATACTTCTTTTAAAACCACATGACAACATAAAAGAATCAAACTTAAGATACCATTGCCTAAGTGCTTGCTTTAGACCATACAAGGATTTCTTATGAAGACATACCTTATTTTAAGTTTCTGCTTTTATAAATCCAGATGGTTTATGCATATAGATAGATTCAGACAAGTCTCCATGTAAGAATGATGCTTTAACATCTAGGTGGTCCTGCTCCATGTTATACTCAGTAACTAGTGATAATAGCATTCTGATGGAGGTGTGTCTCACTATAGGTGAAAAAAATTTCGTTGTAGTCTACCCCTTCTTTCTGATTAAACCTGTTAGTAAAAAGTCTTGTTTTATATCTTAGTGAATCTTTATTTTGAATATCATGTTTGAGCTTGTATATGTACTTACATCCAAGCATCTTCTGCTTAAGTGGTTCGTCCACCAATTTCCAAGTTTTATTCTTGATCAAATAATCCATTTTTTGCATAGCTCGTTGCCATTTGAGTTTTTCTTTTGAATTTACTGCTTCTTCTAAGGTCAGTAGTTCATTATCAGCCTCTTCCAGCTCAGTACAGAATGCATAGTGAACTATATCAGCATCTGCATACCTGGAAGGTGGCCTAAGCTGCCTTCTCGATTTGTCTCTAGCCAAGGTATATGTCTAAAGATCATCTTCTCGAGAAGTTTCTGCTTAAACTGTCTCCATATGAGAGTTATCTTCTGTATTTTCCTGATTTTTAGATTCATTTGAAGTGTGGCTCGGTACTTCAAACTCAATATAAGTTTCAGATGCTGCCTCTGGCTCTTGCAATCTTATTCTCTTTATTGGTCAATGCCATCTTGGTCTCATCAAAAGTTACATCCCTACTAATGATGCATTTCTCTTGTATTTCTTGAACACACCATAGTTTATAGCCCTTTCACCTTTAGGGTAGCCCACAAAAAGACACTTCTTAGCACGATTGTCTAAGTTTCCCTCTTTGGAATGTGCATATGCAACACACCCAAAAATCCTCAAGTTAGATAAGTCTGGTGGATGTCCTATCCATTTCTCCATGGGAGTTTTAAACTCTATAGCTGAAGAATGACTTTTATTAACAAGATAAGTAGTTGTTTCCAATGCTTCTCCCAAAAATTTCCTTGGTAGGTTAGCATTTGACGTGAGACATCTTACCTTTTCCAACAATGTACGATTCATCCTTTCGGCTAGGCTATTTTGCTGAGGTGTTCCTTTTACTGTAAGGTGTCTCTGAATTCCATCTCTCTCACACAGGAGCTTGAATTCATTGCTTAAAAATTCCAAGCCATTTTCTGTCCTCAATGACTTTAACTTCTTGTCTGTTTGATTTTCAACCAAATTCTTCCATTCAACAATTTTTTTTGTAGGTTTCAGCTTTGCTTTTCAACAAATAGGTCCAAACCCTTCTTGAATAGTCATCAATAATGGAGAGGAGAAACCGTGCCCCTCCCATGGTAGGAGTTTGTTCAACACCCCATAAATCAACATGCACATATTCTAAGACAGATTTAGACGTGTACAACCCTTTACTGAATGGAACTCTTGTTGACTTGCCATAGATGCAGTGCTCTTATATATCTAGGTTAATTTCTGAAGTTGTTCCCAACAATCCTTGCTTGAAATGATGTTTTAAACCATTCTCACTAATGTGCCCCAACCTCTGATGCCATATTTTTGCTTCTATTTGATGTTTCTGTGAAGCAGCTGATGAGGCACCAACTACTATATTTCCCTCAAAACATATAGTCCAAGTCGAAGCTTTCCTCTATGTTTTACCATCACTCCTTTTATGGCTTTTAAGGTACCATCCTCAAGTCTACAAGAGTATCCTGTAATGTCAAAAACTCCAAGAGAAAGAAAATTTCTCTTCAAATCAGGAACATACCTTACTGAAGTGAGCTCCCTGATCTGTCCATCAAACATCTTCACCAACACTGTTCCAATTTCTTCAACACTGCATTCTTGATGATTTCCTAGAAGAACTTTTCCCCCATTGATCTCCTTAAACTGTTGAAACCAATCCCGGTTTGGACTCATATGAAAAGAACATCCGGAGTCAAGGTTCCATTCTAATTTGAACTTGCCATATGAAATAGTATGAACTTCAGCTTCTTGGTAGTTCTCTATCACATTGACATTTTGAGTATCATCCTCTTTTCTATTTTCATTTTTCCTTTTATTTTTCAGCTCAATACAATTCCTCCTAATGTGACCTTCCTTATGGCAATAAAAGCACTTCTTCATTTTTCCTTGAGACTTTGATCTACCACGATTTGAATTTTTTGTTGGATTTCTTCTCTGACCTTCCCCTTGTCATTAAGGCTTCAGGTTCTTTTCCTTTAGCCTTCCTTAGTTCTAAATCTCTTGATCTTAAGGTATTTAACACAATATCCATCGTGAGACTATCCCTACCATACTTAGTAGCCATTTTAATTCCATTATAAGAATCAGGTAGAGAATTCAACAATATTATGGCTCTATTCGTTGGGTTTTATGTCCTAAAACTCGTGGTTTGTAAATAATAGAACTTATTCTAAAAATTAAATAAGTTGTTATTGAATATATTGCTTATTAGAAATCCAATAAACCTAAAAGTCCCTTGACTATTACATGAGTACTTGAACTTTATATGAAGACATAAAAGTGGATCAGGTTCGAGTAAATAATAAAAAATGATCTATAGTATATGAATAAGATTGGGTGCTTTATTCTGGGTAACACTATTGGATGCGGCCTACTCCGTAGTTGTTACAAAGAGTTGTAAAGTGCTACAAACGAAGTGATCCTAATTCGTACATATTATGACATGAGAAGTGGGGGCGTCTTATGCAAATGAGTTTTGTACAAGATCGGACCATGAAATCAGTTACTCTTAGTTTATAACAGTGTTTACTATTTAAGACTGACTATTTCAAAGCGATGACCTAGGTAATTTGACCTTAATCTTGAGCTAACCATGAACTTCTATTTGTTTGGGATTATTCTTTGATCTGCAAATGGTGACAGTAGTCCAATAGCATTACTCAATAAGCCTCCCATTTTGGACTGGATGAATAGCTGGGGACCTAGCCCTACAAGATGGAATTCACTCCTACCCGATTAGGATTAGTAGAGAGGTTGTTCTCTTAAGTGCTGATTATGGGTCTTTAACAAGGGGCCTCACCTTCTCATTTGCCCGAGAGGGACTCGATTTGTTGATTGGATCACAAATCAATTGTTCATTAGAGGATCAGTGGGACTTAAGAAACAAGAGGTAATTTTGGGGGTAAAACAGAGATTTGACACAGCCGTTATTACGAATAACCTGTGAAGAGTTAACTTACTAATCATGGTTATATCGAGTGGATATAATATATCTATAGTGAGGGGAGTTCAACTATGGACTTTAGTGGAGTGACCCATTTGTTAACGAATGGGAGTTAATTCGGTCTAATGAGTTAAGCCAATTAATCTTAGATCGTTGGAGCCCATGATCTGTAGGTCCGCGAGGTCCCCCTACTAGCCCGTAAATGGATAAGCTTTAGAGTAGCATGATAAGTTAATTTGAAACGTTCAAATTAGAATTAAACGAAATTGAAGAATTAATATTTAAGTATGATTTAAATATACGAAGGTGGATTTGTGTAAAATTAATTTAATATTTGATAATAAATTAATTAGAATTATTTAAATTGTTTAAATAATTATTTATTAATTTTATTAGATAAATTAATTTATGAAATTAGTTTTGTAAAATTAATAATTTTTTCAATTTTAGAAAACAAATTGATTTTTGAAATCAATTTTAAAAAGTTGAAAAAGAAGAAAAACACAAAATGCAATTTGAGTTTTTCTATTATCATCTTCAAGTTGCTCATACTAAACCCACCTCCTAAAGCTTCAATTACTCCAAGAATGAGCTGCATCTCATGCAACATCTTCATTGTATGATAGTCTGCAATATATTGAGTAGATTGGAGTGAATTTGAGGCAATGCAATATGTAGAATTTTTGCCAAAAAATTCGTGTGAAGAAAGTGTTCTTCTTTTGGGTTACTGCTGTGAGCTTTTCTCCAAATTCTCTTAATTCAAACATATTTTGAGTCACACAACTCAATCTAGAGCTCAAGAGGATAGTAGGGAAAAGCTTGAGGTGGTCTACAAAGAGTTTTGGAGAGATTTGCAGTTGAAAATCAAGCTTTGAAGAAGTTCTACAAAAGTATAACTTGAAACTCATTTATTTCTATAATAGCATGCTTTAGTTTCTGCCAAAATTAATGAATTAGAGTGCTTATTGATCCTTGTTATTTCCGCTGTATGCTGATACAATCCAACACTATTCTCATCAGACATAGTTTCGCCAATATTACTAAGATCCAACAAAACTCAATTATACTCATCTAGATTATATTCTAGATCTTTAGTGGAATCCATTTTAAAAGCAAAGAACCTTTCCTCGATACACAGTTTATTAGTGAGTAATTTTGTCAAATAAATTACATCAAGTTGTTTCTATACCTCTGTTGCAGTATTTGCATCATTTACCTGTCTCAAAATGTTGTCTACAAGATACAAAATAATAGTGTTGTAGGCTACCTCCATCTCAATAATTTCTTTTGGCTTCATGGTTGCCAACAGGTCTATCTGCTCATCCAAAGCTTTTGCCACTTTTTATTGAACGAGCAAAGCATTCATTTTCTTCTTCCAAAAAGCGAAATCGCTCTTTCCATCAAATCTCTCGATCTGAAACTTAGCTGCCATGGACTCAAGTTTCAACTTCTCTCTAGGCGTCTGAGTACCAAAAGC
Organism: Benincasa hispida; assembly: GCF_027475165.1. Classification (NCBI taxonomy): domain Eukaryota; kingdom Viridiplantae; phylum Streptophyta; class Magnoliopsida; order Cucurbitales; family Cucurbitaceae; genus Benincasa; species Benincasa hispida. The sequence continues at coordinate 49,967,712 of NC_143488.1, read as the reverse complement.
TCTGATACCAAACTGTTGACCTGAGCTATACTAACTAACGTTTCAGCTTAGTGATGTAGCAGTGGAAGTACTCAAATGAAAATAAAAGAAGAAGAGAAGAAAGAACAAACAACACATAAATTATAGTAGTTCAATCTTAATGTGAGATTTACATCTACTGAGAAAGGTTTTTAATCTTTCTTTACTGATATTGATAACAAGAATACAGAGAAATTTCTTTTGGAAGAGAAAATACAAAGTTTGTTATCACAAGAACAAGAATAAAACACTTAAATAGCCAGTGCTTCAGAGTTTTCATAGTCATACTTAAACCTCTATAGCATCTTACTTGATGCTCAATCGCTCGCTTACTCACTTACTCGTTACTCACTATTCACCTGAAAGCTTCACGCTTACAAGCTTACTCGATTACTCGATGCACACTTACTCATTTCCTCGATGCATGCTCACTCACTTTCTCAATGCATGCTTACTCGCTTCCTCGATGCTCACCTGAATACTCACTCAACCGGCCATTCAATTATATCAGGGGAAACACTTTATTTAGGACCACTTTACGCATGATAAAATTCCTGGAAGGAGAAATGAATTCATGTGACATACCATAACCAATCAACCAATCCCGTGCTGTCTTCTATAACAAATTTAGTTGAGGAATATTCTTCTTCCAGCTCATTCATAAAAAACTTGAAACAACACTCTTTCCCTGCAAACTACAAAGAGTATACCAAGCCCAATTAGAAGCCAAATTAATGTGCTGAAATAAGACAAGCCCACTGAATATAATAAAGGGCCAAAATATATTAGGCTAGCAAAAACCACAACACTTTCTCTTCTTAACTCGAGGTCGTTCTTAGATTTTATATGTTTATTTCGTGATTTTGTAGGTTTCGAGACCTAAGAGGTAGAATTGGGCATTAGAACCAAATAAAGTAAAAACAAACCAAAATGGAGCTCAAACGCATCAACTAGACGGAAACTATGAAAATGCCATTGATGGTAGAGCACTGCCGCAGTGCCACTTCGAAACCAAGAGCATGGTATTCTGGACTTTCCAAGAACTTTGCGGCACTACGATGTTTTATGTCTGTCAGATGGCTCGCACGGGCAATGGCATCGCGACGTTGTTCTAAGTGTCAAGGTGCTTCGACCTACATATATTTGTTTTTTTACCTTATTTTAGGTCACTTCTTCTCCCTTATCTCGGCCTTTAGCCGATTTTCTCCCTTTTTTCCCTTTTATCTGTTCTTGAGTAATTTGGATTGTAATCATCAACCTTCGACCTCAATTGTGGCTAAAGTAGGTTGATTTTGCTAGTTTAGGAGTAGGAAAACCCATTTGGGAAGATTGTGAGGTTTGATCTTAATTATATTACTTTTGTTCATGTTTTTTTTTTATTTCATCTTAATAGATTCATCATTATCATATTCTATTTGGATTATCTGACAAACTTCTCTTAGATTGTATGATTAGATGCTTGTAATTTACATATAATAAGTGATATGAAATTGTATGATAATTACTAAGAAGCAAATTATTAGATTACCTTGTAAAGTTGTGAGTTGGCCGCAATTAGCACTATATAATCAACCTAGAGGAAATCAATTGAATGTGTAATTCAACAATTCCGATTAAATGTTCAGCTTAGCGTTGCCTTAAACCTTAATGCAGTTAGTCCATTTGATTAGCATGCATTTCATCTATTCACTTTGCTCTTATTTATTAATTAGGACGGTTAATTAGTCATTATAATTAATTTGGCTACTCTCTAATTTAATTTGGCTAAGTGTAAAGAATAATTTGAAATCAATCATATTAAGAGTACCTATGATCCTATCTTCTAGGCTAGGGGGTTTATTTTTATTTAATTACACTTTTATTTTATGTAATTTACAATTCTGCATTTTATTTTCCAGGCCACAATTATCAATGACCCAAAACTCCCATATTTACTTCTTTCCAAAGACTAGTTTAGAGATGTTTTATTCTTAGGCTCCATGTGTTCGACCTGATTTTCTATTAAGACTAGTTAATTGAAGTGCTAGATCACAAATATAAATATTATTTGATTGATTGAAAGTCTCAACAACTTTTTGTCTTTCAACGTATAGTCTACATGAATTGTCGTCATCTTCATGACTAAAGATACTCCAATAAATTAGGCCTTTGAGATTCATTCAAAAATAAAGGCACGAATGTTTAATGTCAGACAGAGTTCAAAAAAAATGTTGATCTTTAATGTCGATTTTTTACTGACATTACATATATAAACAAGAAAAATTGGATATTTAATGTCGGTTTTCGACTTACATCATTGGTAAAAAAAACTCATTTATAAACTTCCTCCACTTTGTGAAACTCTATTTCTTCTTTTGATTATCTCCTTTCTCTCACGTCTGGACAATATCTCCCGCCGCTCATAAGCCTAATTTCTTCTCTAGCTCCATTCACGATCTCTACTCACGCTTCCAGTTTCGATCTGCCCTCCTCACACTTCCAGTTTCGATCTGCCCTCCTCACACTTCCAGCTCCAACCTTCAGTGTCCTTCACGATCTCCGTCGATCTGTAGCGCCATTCACGATCCGCAGTGCAATTCCATCTCTGATCTGCAGTGCCATTCCATCCACGATCCGTAGTGCCATTCCATCTCTGCTTGCAACTGACGCTTCCAACTTTGATTCGTAAGGGTCGACTTTTCTTTTTTTTTTTTGCTCCCAAGGTTTGCTTCTTATAAGTTTGATTATAAGTCATTTCTTCCCCTTTCCGTTGATTCAATGCTTGTGAAATGGTGGGAGATTGTTGGATTGGATGCAAATTTCTTACAAGTTTCAGTTTTCCAGAAAATTAAATCCTTGGGTTCTCAATTTATTGATTATCTTTTGTCAATAGAATCTCAACCAGTCTATTCACTTGGAGAGACAACAACGAATCGTAAGCTCCAATTAGTTGTAAGCTTTGCATCTGATGCTTTTGCATTTACAAAGACATGGTGAAATTTGAAAATATACACTAATGTTTTGTTAAATTATGTAGGCCGATTTGGTAGTATTTTTTCTTTTTTACCAATTCGTAGACCGATTTAGTTTAGTCTATTGGAATGATTAAAATTTTAAAATTATTTATTTCTACCGAACAAATAGTTTGTATAAAAGAATGGATTATGAACTCTCATCAAAGAAGTTTTATCAATTTGTTTCCTATTAGAAAGTTTCTCTATTTCAGAATAACACCTGAGGTTATGGAGCAATGAAATGTTTATGACTTCAAGTTAGTACTTCTTTTCTTCACACATTTCTATCATGATTGTCCCATAGTTTTTATTTCCTTATTTCCCTCTTAGAAAACAAATTTGTAAACAAACATTGGCAGACAATTTTGTTTGGAACGTTGACATCTGGTCTTTTGCCATTACTGGGTTAGAGCTTGCACATGGTCATGCTCCTTTCTCAAAATAGCCTCAGATGAAGGTGCATTATTGTTCATCACATTGGAGCTTTGGCACAATTTTATATTCTACAAATATATTTATGTAATTTTTGTTTAGGAATCAAATAGCGTGAAAAAAATCATGGTAACTGATGAGTTTATAGGATGTGCAATGAATTGACTAATTTTTTATGCTCACACACATGTTGAACATGCTTGAGTTACATCTATAGTTATCTTTCAAAGACAAACTATTGAATTTTGTACTTCATTTTCTGTAGAACCATCGGTTCTCGTATGGTGAGCAAACGACTGTACAATCTACAACACAAGCTCTTTGTGATTTAGTCCTAAGATTTGAAGAAGGCAATGAGAAGTCTTATTATTATAAAACTTTTTTCTATTCATGTTACTCTATGTCTTCTCATGTTCCAGTTAAATTTATCTAAATTTGCTTTGAAATTACGACGACTTAACGTCGTTTATTTTGTTATTAAGCATCCAGTTAGTTTCTACATAGTTTTAATTTCTGGCTTGTTATTAAGTAATCCAAAACCAATTTTCATTTTAGGCCATCTCTGGGAAGATACTCTATAGAATAGAAATGAATTTGTTTCACCTTATGGACAGAAAGCTATGGACTACCCCAATGCTTATCCATGCATATTATGGATGTGAAATGTAGATGAATTCATTAACACTATCTTTTGTATTATTTTGAATACTTAAAATTTGTATCTTGGACCGTTGTAATTCATATTCCATGACTAATAAATGTGAAAGTTGAGATTGTATACAAAGTCATTGAGATTTTATTTTGTGCATGCATAAGTGAAAGAAAAATACGATTGATTTATACATGCTTATCAATTTTTTTCAAAAACTTAACGATGATGGGTACTACCAATTATAAAAATAGTAGTTTAGTGTCGAACAAATTTTGGACTGACATCAAAGAAGATGTTATTACAGGTATTCAATGTTGGTTGAAAATTGACATTAAAGTCATGTATAATGTCAAACGAAAATCACATTAAAGGTGACCGACATTGAACACCTTTAATAACATCTTCTTCGATGTCGGTCAGGTCACCAATATTGTTCCCCTATAATGTCAGTTTTCGACTGACATCAAATGCCTAATGTGTTGTAATAAGGTTATGCTAGTGGTTCACTTTAGAACATCAACATACCAATAAGATATGCCAAAATTTTAGAGATTTTTATACAATGACCAAATTCTAGTGGTGGAATGACTCGATTCTAGAAAACTAATGAAAATGATTGGAGTGCATAGAGCACTAGCATAGAGCACTCCACCATCGCCTATAATGTCAGTTTTCGACTCGATTTTTATACATCATAGAGCACTCCACCATCGCCTGGAATGCATTATCGCGTCAGAGATGTCACGTCTATCGTAAAATGATTAGAGTCTTAATGCGATTTTCATTATTAATCATCAATTAGTCAATTATTGATTTTTTTAAAAAAAAAATCTTGATTGAAATGAATATCACACTGAAGTTCCTATTATTTGGTGATGAAAAGGACATTTCTAATGTGGTAGTATAAGAAGATTAGTTTTCATTTATTTTTTAGAATGGGTTCATTCTGCGATTAAAAAAAAAAAAATCATTTTTGCCCCACCACTTTTATCAGCCTCGGAAGAAATGTTGTCCTTTGGGATACCCCTGAATTCTTTTAGTCTCTCTTGAAATAATCAACGTGTTGGTATATTCGCCTTTAATTTACCTAGGAAAGATTTTTCTAGAATTATCGATATTCTTTATTGGGTTTTTAGGTTTTAATGCAGATTCATTTTTTAAAGAAATAAAACAAAATAAATTCTGACCATAAGCTATAGCTATTTAGAATCAAAACTTTAAAGTTGATAACTTGATATTATATGTTTAATTTATATAGGTCGAACCATAATTATATTGATAGAAACGATTACATAGGATGTGTTTGTAATGCATTTTTAAATATTTAATTTAAAAAGTAAGTTATTTTTAAAAGAAATTAGAGTGTTTAATAACTATTCAAAACAACTTTTTAAATATATTTTAATAAATTTTTATAAAAAATATTTATATAAAAATAAGGTTTTTGAAAAAGATATTTTTCTGATATCAATCCAAAAGGAACCCTTTGTTGGCTTTATAATGTATTTTTCGTCGGCCTATTTTTATTGTATTTAATAAATATACACGCTGCACAAGAAATTTGTAACCACTAGACACATTAGAAAGTCAGAATAAATAAACTATAAAAAAGAAGGGTGGATAAGTGAGTATTTTCCATTTCAGAAATATGTGTCTATGACTATTTTATGCCCGAATACGTCCAGTAATTAACTACCCTTAATATAATTAGTCCTCTAATATACATTATTCACTCAATAGTTTATTTTAAAAAAAAAAAAAAATTAAACCCAACTACCATCAAGTTGACATAATTCTATAGATATGATCTCTTCTAGGGGTAGAGAGAGCGAGTTCACTTTCGTTGAAGCTACAAACGCATCTTCGTTGTTGAAGCTTAGTAACCAAAGTGTTCTTATTTTGACCCAAATAATATTCAATAGGAGCCAAAAGTAGTTAAGTGTTTTAATTTTAATTAACATAGAGAGTGTGCTACATTTTTATAAGATTGTGGTTAGTGGCAGAAAGCTTCTGTCTTTCCTATAAAAGCAGCCCCAAAGGCCACTCCTCATAATCAACTTTAATCTTCTTCAACATTCCTCTTCTGATTTCTTGTTTATATATATTTATATAACCCAAAAATTCTTGCCCTTTTCATATCCGCCACTATGCCGATCGATACATCTGCAATTTCCGGCCAAATTGTGTGTGTCACCGGCGCGGGAGGCTTCATTGCTTCATGGCTTGTAAAGCTTCTTCTTGAGAAGGGCTACACTGTTAGAGGAACTGTTAGAAACCCAGATGATCAAAAGAATGCTCATTTGAAGAACTTGGAAGGCGCTAAAGAAAGGTTGTCTTTGTATAGTGCCGATCTTCTAGATTTAGACAGCCTCAAAACAGCCATTATGGGTTGTCATGGTGTTTTCCACACAGCATCTCCGGTTACCGATGATCCTGTAAGAACTTCACTTCATCATTTCTCTCTTTTTCGAAGTTTAATATTAAGCTGAAGAGTTACAGTAAATTGCTTTATTTTATATGATAAATAAAAATAGTATTCACGTGTATCAATTACAGGAAAAGGTGGAGCAAGCCATAATCGGAACAAAGAATGTCATGACCGCGGCCGCTGAAGCAAACGTTCGACGAGTGGTGTTCACGTCATCGATCGGCACCGTCTATATGAACCCTAACCGAAGCCCGGACACAGTGGTGGATGAGTCTTGTTGGAGTGACCTTGAGTTTTGCAAGAACACCAAGGTAACAACTTAGCTTTTGGCCCTTTAATCAACTTAGAAAAGTATATAAATATTTGAAGTGTGGAAAATTAAATTGTGTGGACAGAATTGGTATTGCTATGCAAAGACAAAGGCAGAACAAGCAGCATGGGAAGTGGCAAAAGAAAGGGGAGTGGATCTTGTAGTGGTAAACCCAATGTTGGTATTGGGGCCTCTATTGCAAGAAGGAGTGAATGCAAGTGTGGTTCATATAATGAAGTATTTGACTGGTTCAGCAAAGACATATGTAAATGCAGTTCAAGGTTATGTTGATGTTAAGGATGTTGCAAAAGCTCATGTTTTGGTCTATGAAACTCCATCAGCATCAGGAAGATATATTTGTGTTGAGAGTATGCTTCATCGTGGAGATTTGGTTGATATTCTTGCCAACTTCTTCCCTCAATATCCTCTTCCTACCAAGTAAGCTGTCTTTAGAAAATTTCTAATACTACAGGGAGACTATGATTTTTTATTATGAATATTTCCTTTAATACCAATAAACTTCACATCATTTTTAAATTGGTGTTCACAAACAATGATTGGAAGAATACTCTCATAATACCAAAAACTTAGAGGAGCTATGAGAGTGTGTTAATAATTAATTTTTAACTTCTTTTTAGAACAACCTATCTAGTGAAAAAAAAATATATCGTGTAAAATTATTGTTATAAATATATGATTGTGTTATCTTGGTGTTTTTATGATAACCTCTTTTATTATTTTTTAATTAATATGTAAAATTGTTTTTCTTCTTAAGGTATAGAGTTAATGGTAGTGAGATTTCCAAATTTCAATTTTGCTACATCAATCTAGAAAGTCTCTTCTTCGAAGAAATTTCAAAAAAGTTTTACTTTATTAATTTTCAAAAAGAGATATTGTAGGAGAATTAGTACATTCTTGACCAACAAAGCTGGCCAGCATTATGAATTTTTTTTTCCTTTAAATGGGAGGTATAAAATATTGCCAATATGACTTTAAGCATCTCACCTTTTTCTTCAATAATTCAATTAAAAATAATATTACATGCACTACACAATATTTTGATAGAACTAATTTGATAGTATAGAGAATAATGAATTGTATTTGACCTAATTATTATAGGTGTTCTGATGAGGTAAATCCCAGAAAGAAACCATACAAATACACAGGTGAGAAGCTAAAGTCATTGGGAATGGAATTCACACCAATCAAACAATGCATATATGAAACTGTGAAGAGTTTACAAGAAAGGGGTCATCTTCCACTTCCCTCCCAACTTCAACAATGATTTTTTTCTTTCTTTCCCATTGGCTTGTAGACATAACGAAAAGTTGTACCTTTTGGGGAATTAGCAAACTTTATGTCCAAAAGTATAATTTTATTGAATTATTACCTAATGCAAAAATCTATTATTCTTCCGTTGAACATTATGATTGGTGAAGCATTACTTTCGCTCTCCTCTCCCTCCCAAACGTGAATTTGTAATTTAAAAATACTTGCACAAAATCATCGCAAAGAAATGGAAGATGTTTTAGGAAACGTAAAATTTCAGAAATTAATGCTCCATAACTTTATATTTCATTTGAAAAATACCTTAAAGTGACCCTACTTTTAATGCTACCAAATTTTCAAAACGTTTAAAAGTTTATTTACCATTAGTTTAGAGGTAAACCAAGAGTACTTGGTTTCAAAATTATCTATCAACTCTAATAAAGTTTTATTACTATTCTTCAACTTTAAAACAAGTTTAAAAAAGGGAAATTTGCAATGGGTGATAATTTTAAAATATAATTTTGCAAGCCTGCCATCAATATATGTCATTTTGCAGATATGGAAAAATTTTTAAATATCAAATCTCTTTACTCTTTATTCCTAAATTGCCCTTGTATCAGTTCCATTGATTTTCTCTTTCTTTTTTTTTTCTTTCTCTCGCATGCGTTTTTAGCATCAGGCCTTCGATTTTTCTTTTATTTCCTCTTTGCCTTCGAATTCTTCATCGTCTTCATCTCCTTATCGAATCGGAGAACAACCCTCTTGGTGTTAGAAGCTTTAGGGCTCGATACAAATCGCTTGAACAAAATGGGGTGCAGCAAGGAACTCTTCTTGTTGGGCCATTACTACCCATCCTACCTTGAACTAGAGCTTGCATTGGGAACCAGTGACCATTTGAACAACAGTTTTTGAATGGGACTCTTATAACACTACAAAAAATATCACCTACAATAGCATTAAAAAAACGTTATCCTAGGCTTTTTATAGCATTTTTGAAATGCTATCTTAGCCCATGTTATTGAAAGGTCATGACTTTCCATAGCATTTTTTCAATGCTATAAAATGTTCATTTTGATAGCGCATATATGATGCTATAAAAACTTTTCACAGCATTAAGAAAACGTTATTGAAACGTTTTGATAGCGTTTTTTATAGCGTTAGAAAAGCGCTATCAAAGTGTTTCAATAGTATCTGTCCAACCTAAAAAAAAAACGTTATTGAAACATTTTGATAGCTCATTTCCAACGCTATAAAAAACGCTATAAAAATGTTTCAATAGCATTTTTAATAATATTGTAAAAATGTTATAAAAGCGGTTTTATAACGTTGTATAAATGCTGTTGTAGCCGATGTATTAAAAGTCATCGACTTTCCATAGCTTTTTTGTACAACTATTAATATTGCTATAGAAAGTTGATATATGATCGTTTTAATCTGATGCTATGGAAACGTTTCATTTTATTGGAAAAAGTACCATCAAAAGTTTTCATAGCAATAAATTTTTTTATAATAGACATTCTATAACGATTTTAAACACGCTATTGAAAGTCCCTTATTTTTATTACCATTTTTTCTTCGTAATGTTAAATAGCTATAAATATCCCATCTTCAAGCATGAATTTTAATGTTAATGAACTTTTTGTAGCATTTTTTGTAGTAGTAAAAACAATGCTAGATCTTTCATAGCACTTGTTAATAACAATTTTTTTTTTTTTAGATTTTACAATTTGTTTAGCAAATATTATTGTAGAATTAATTGTAAACATATATTTATAGAATTTCTTGTTCATATTATTGTCTAGACGAAGAAAGATGTAATTCACATTTCATCCAAATCTACAATCACAATTATAACCAAAATCTTCAAATTTATAGCATACAAAAGAAATAAAACACTATATCCATCCAAAAGGTTTGATACAGTTATCAAAAGTATGTTCCAACAAAGTTCTTACCTAATTGAACAACTTGTAAATTCTTAATCCAAATAAAATGACTATATATATAATCCCAAAAAGTTGATACAATAAAAAAAGATGTTTAGATTATAGCGATACCAAAATTTTTCCACAAAAAATATGTAGCTCCAATGTTTGTCGTTATATCAATCATCTAATAAAAAAAATAAAACAAAATATATTTCATACATCATCATGATCTACCTCTAACAATAGATTAGGTAATAAAATAAATAAATACTTAACGCATAAAGTAGTGCCCACAACATCGTCAATAACAAAATAACTATGTAAGATTTTCTTACATAGTTTGATTTTATTCATTGGCCATGCAACAGTAGTGCCCACGGCATCGTCAATAATAATAATGTCAAATGAAGGCCTCCATAAGAAGGAAATTGGTATTTTTACCATATCAACCCACACAAGAACTACATTCGGGCTAAGAGGTATGTGATGGACAAGGATTGATGGATTATTGGAAGACCATCTACCTTCAGCAATGACTTCTTTTGAATTGACCCAATCTAGCAGCAAACAGTTATAGGGAGTGTTGATAGTAACATTCCTTTTCACCAATATTATGGTTAGAAAATTTTCAAACAATAATAATTTTGAATACTAAATGAATAGAAAATTTATGAATAAATTTATGGGTGGAGAATTTAGGACTGGAGTTGGAATATCTGTCGATGTCAATACTCTAATAGGATTATTAGAATTTTGTTCACTCATTTTTTCCTATAGAAACAACATATTGAAAAGATTATATAAAACACAATTTAAATAGATAAAGAGAGTTAGGATAAATTTACCTTGTCCTTTATTAAGGAAAACTACTACACACTTTTCAGTTCATCTACATCTGACGTTAGGTTGTTGCATTTTTTTTAAAGAGATGCAATAGTCTTATCTTTCAAAGTTAATGTAGACACCTTCGATCTAGTCACACCAAATCCTAATCCTCGTACATGACCATGATTGTGACCGAAAACTCTACTAATTGCATCGTCAATTATACTACTTGAAGGAGATGTTCCCATACGATTTTGTTCAATATGCTCATAACAAAAAATCATAGTAAAACCATTCAAATGCCAAGAAACCAATAAGTTAAAAACCTAAATGCAGAAATTGAAAATACGAAAAAGCAAGATAGATTGAGAAAGAGAGAGATCGAACACAAAATTACCTTCGCCGGTTTAGAGATTGTCGGGTTTTCTATGAATCTAATCATTGATTAATCATGCAAAGATTCTTGAATTAACTATTTCTCAAGCCTAATCGAACGTAGGGAAAGCCTTAACAAACTCCTCGATGAAAATCAGCATGCCATAGATTTCTAAATTAACTAAATGTTGTCACGCCAATCCTTTCATTTAGTTAATCGCATTAGGTTCTTGAATTGATTAAGACATTAAGCATAAATGGCCAGTTCTAACGTAATGTATTTCCATTAGGTTTTGTTATCAATTAGGTGATCTGAGATAGCCTAGAAATCATACAATAATTCAAACTAAAACCTATTACTACTTAATTAAGCATGTTTTCAATGCAATTACGGACATTAAAAATCATGCATAGCAAATACAAACATACAAGAAATTGAGTCGTCAATTCAATCGACCTATATTCTTGTTCTAGAAATTAAATCAAAGAAAGGAAACCAATAAGAAATAGCAAGATTAAAAAGTGTTCATAATAAACCTCATAAAATCAAAAGAAAAACCCTACAAGCCTAAAAAACTGACATTTTGGCCTTCAATCATTCATCAAATCTGACTCACGATGCAAAAATTTATAATTACGAATCAAATTTGAAGAAATTGTCAAAACTGAGCAAAATGCTCTCTAAGACAACCTACTCTCCTAGGTTTCAGCCAAGAATGTCGGAATCGATCCTAATGGTGTAAGAATTGACTAATATTTCCTCTCTTTGACATAGGCGATAGAAAAAACGTGTTATAATAGTCATCACATTGTTGCAATGCTGGAAAAAGCATTGCAAAACGCTTTCAGCATATTGTCGCGCATCTGGAGTTCGTAGCATCAGAATGGTGATGGCAGTGTTGCCATGCTAGCCTGCTTCTCAACATTCTGTCTTTCAGCGTAGCAATGCAGCATAATGAGAGGGTCATGACACTAGGAGTGATGCCTGCATTCTGCCTTTCAGCGTAGCTCAATGCTTGGTGAAGAGTTGCTACGCTGCACACAGGGGCTTTTTGGTCATTTTTCTTCATTTGAAGCTCGGTTTGACTCCAAATGCTCGATTCTACCTCTTGGCTGCTCGATATCCACAAAATAGCATAATAAACACATAAAATCCTATAACAATATCGAATTAAACTAATCCAGATTACATAACTTCAGTACTATCAAATGCCCCCAACTTAATTCTTGATCGTCATTGAGCAAGGTAGAATAAAATATACAATCATTCAAATGAAATGACCACTTAAATTTCATGATTCATTACCCAATCCTCAACTGTCTCCTAGGATTTAATTTGCACTTAACAAAAAAATCAAATCATAATCAATCAATGAAGCATGATTTAAAATTAATTTTAGACTTATTCACGCAAGGGTGAGTACAAAGCCCTTCTAATTAAATCCTAATCAGGTCGGATGGTTCTAAATAGCCCTAAATTTGTTTTTTCCCTACATTGGCTCATGCCCTCAAGGACTAAAACAATCAAAACAATAATGTTTCAACTAAGGTGCCGAACATTAACTCGAGGGATCGTTAAACTTGCATTTATTTTATCTAGGGATATTAGTTTTTACACAAGATTGCATGTTACTATACTCACTCTTTTCTCGTGAATGTCCTAACTGTAAGTGAGTTCCTAGCTCCCAGATCAGACAAGTCCCCAAAAAGATAGGCATGTTGAGTTGGCAATCTAACCACTCTCACCCATACTAATCAAAGAACCGTCCTCAAAGGCAGGAGTTCCTAAAACACTCAGGATTGAGGTCGTGTCACCTATGGTCGTTTAGGTGAGATGTAAGTCTCCACTATCAACGACGTTATATACAGAGTCTAGTCATCTCGTGGTCTGGTCTTATACAAATTCTTTGTATAGAACCCCCGGTCGCATGTCTCCAAATGAATGGTCAGGATCTACCATATGTAGTAGTTTACAACACTTGCAAACCTCTACAAAGCGGGCCATGTCTGTAGTGTCACAAGGATCAAGTATCCCACCTTAATCCTTATACTACAGACCTATTTAGGTGATCACTTAAGGCATGATCCACTTGTATATCACATATACATTCTTAAGTTTACATAAGATAACCATGGAACTTTGTTTATTGGATATGAGTAAATGCCAGAATAAAATAACAGTAATTTTATTCATAAACAATGTGTATAATTACAAACAAGGAAACTCTGGGAAAATTAGGACACTAATCCTAACAATCTCCCATTTGACCTAATGCCTCAGAAGACTAATGTACAATACAATATAAAACATGTACAATATACAATAAACTAGGGAATACCCCAATATCATCTTCCACTTGTCCTAGACAAGATGCCACATGTCCCGCAGACCCAGACTCTCCATGTGACCCTCGAATACTTTAGCCGTGAGAGCCTTTGTAAATGGATCAACAACGTTATGCTCCGACGCTATCTTCGTGACTATCACATCACCGCGATGCACAATCTCCCTGATCAAGTCGTATTTTCGTTATCACAATAAAGTGTGATAGGCAAATCCATATTTGGAACAACTTCCAAATCTGAAAGGAATTTCTTCAGCCAAACAGCCTTCTTAGCTGCTTCACAAGTGGCTACGTATTCGGCTTCCATGGTAGAGTCCGTGATGTTTCCTTGCTTAATGCTTTGCCACACTACAGCCCCTCCATTCAGAGTGAACACTAATCCCGATGTCAATATGCGAGAATCTCTATCGATCTGAAATTCAGAGTCTGTATATCCTGTAAGGAAAAAACCCTTATCTTCATACAAGAGCATGTAGTCCTTCGTTCTTCGAAGATACTTGAGGATCGTCTTGACCACCGTCCAGTGATCAAATCCTGGATTGGACTGATACCGACTAACAATCCCTACTGCATAGTAAAGGTTGGGTCTGAGACACAACATTACATATATTAAGCTTCCTACAATTGAGGCATAGGGAATCCGTCTCATCTCCTCAACCTCTTTAATCATAAGATCCACTATCCGTTAACTGTTGATCACTCCACTAAAGACCGACAGTTGCACTCTTTGCACTACAGATATATTTCTATGTCCATTGGATATAACCAGTCAACAGTGTGATGACCCTTCACAAATCACTCGTATGTATAGCTGGACTAATTTACCGTTTTGCCCCTATAGTTACATCTAACTCCTTAAGTACTATTGATTCCTCTAATGAACAATAAGTCATAGTCCTACTATGATTGAGTCCTCTCTTCCCAAGAGAGGGTGTGACTACTATGTTCAAGACCCGAAATCAGCCTTTAAGGAGTAATTTATTTACTTACCCCTGCTTTGGAAAAGAAGTGAATTCCGTCTTGTGTAATTGAGTTCCCAGCTCCTCAATCAGATGAATCCCCAAAATGGAAGACTTGTTGAGTTGGCAATCTGGCCATTCTTACCCATACAAATCAAAGGATCGCCCTCACGAGTAGGAGTTCATAACTCACTGAAGATTAAGGTCATGTCACTTATGGTCATCCTAGTGAAATGTAAGTCTCAATTATCAACGACATAATATAAAGAGACTAATCATCTCGTAGTCCGGTCTTATACAAACTCTTTATATAGGATACCCCACTTGCATGTCTTCATATGAATGGTTAGGATCAGACCATTTGAAGTACTTTACAACACTTATAATATCTACAAAGCGGTCCGTATCCATAGTGTCACCAGGATAAGGTATCCCTCTTATATCCTTATACTACATACCATTTAGGTTATTACTTAAGGCATGATCTACTTGTATGTCTCCATATACATGCTTAAGTTACATGAAATAACCACGGATCTTAGTTTGTTGGATGGAGTAAATGTTTATAAGATACACCTTATTAAATTAATAACAATATGTTCACAAAGTGTTTA
Organism: Benincasa hispida; assembly: GCF_027475165.1. NCBI lineage: Eukaryota > Viridiplantae > Streptophyta > Magnoliopsida > Cucurbitales > Cucurbitaceae > Benincasa > Benincasa hispida. The sequence continues at coordinate 49,952,564 of NC_143488.1, read as the reverse complement.
CAAACTATGAGACTACCAGGAGAATCAGGATACCAATCCAAACAAGAAGAAACTCCGAGTGTTGACTTTACAAGTCTTCCTTTGGTCTCCATCTCATGCACTCCCTTTCAGCAGAGCTTACGATGCTTAATTATGTTATTAATCATGCTTCAAATCGCAAGCATAAGCTTACCACTTTGTTGTCTATGATGAGACATGCTGTTCTTGATCTAGATCAGGTTAGGCTATTGGGATTGATGTCCTAAATCTCATAGGGTCCTATATTTTGTAATTGTAATATACAAACATTGTATTTATGTAACAAAATATGTGATGTTTTATTTCAAAATTAGTTGCATTAAACACAAACCAATAACCAACATCCAAAGTTATCTTTGTAGCTTAAACATGTATGCAGAGACATACAGGTGGATCATGTTTGAATGATAACCTAAATGCTCTGTAGTAGATGGATAAGGCTGGATACCTTATCCTGGTGACACTACGAGTATGACCCACTTTGTAAATGTTACAATTGTTATAAAGTGCTACAAATGATCTGATTTTGATCATTCATGTGGAGACATGTGAGCGGGGATATTCTATACAAGGAAGTTTGTATAAGACTAGACCACGAAATTTTTAGTCTCATTATATAACATCCTTCATAATAGAGACTTACATTTCACCAGGATGACCATAGGTAATATGACCTGAATTCTGAGTGAGTTGTGAACTCCTGCGTATAAAGGCGGTCCCTTGATTTGTATGAAGGTGAGAATGACCAGATTGTCGACTCAACAAGCCTACCATTTTGGGGATTCGTCTAATTAGGGAGCTGGGAACACAGCTACACAAGAAGGAATCCACTTCTTCCTCAATGTTGGGGCAAGTAGATAAATTATTCCCTTAGGGCTAATTCTGGGACTTAAACAATGTGACACCACACCCTCTCCTAGTCCGAGAGGGGTTTGGTTATAATTGGACTATGATTTATTGTTCATTAAAGGGATCAGTGGTACTTAAAGAGAGATGTAACTACAGGGGCAAAACAACAATTTTGGCCCAGTTGTATTTATGAGCAATTTGTGAAAGGTTATCGTACTATTGACTGGTTGTATCCAATGGACACAGAAATATATCTGTAGTGCGAAGAATGCAGTTGTTGGTCTTTATTGAAGTGTCCGACAGTTAACGTATGGTAAATAATTTAACCAAAAGAGTTTAATTAATTATTCACATACCGTTGGAGCTTCAAGCTATAGGTCTATGAGATCCCTCTGTAGCTCAATGAGAATGAATGAGAATCAATTTTTTTGATTAATTTGAATTATTCAAATTAATTGAGGAAATTAATTATATGTAATATAATAAATGTAATCTAATGATATACAATATAATTACTATAATATATTTGATATGTTATAATATAAAATTTATATAATATAAAATGTAATCTAAATGTAATCTCAAGTCTTAGGGAGAGTCTAAGTTTCTTTGCATCAAGAAGGGAGTTCTGATTAGTTAGAGGGATTCTAAGTTCTCTTGTGAAGGGAGTTCACAAGTATAAGGAAAGATATTATCGTATGAGAGGGAGACTCATTCATTTAGAGGGAGCCTAAGTGCTTGAATTTTCATATACTTAGAGGAAGCCTAAGTTTAAGAGAAGGAGTCTCACATCTAGTGGGAGCCTAAGTGTTCAAGAAAGTATGATTGAACAGGTGTCATTGTAATATTATTATCTTACAGATAGGTACAACATTATAATCGCTCGACTTTCTTACATTAGTGGATTATCTTTCCTAGACATATTGCATCTAGATGTAGGTAGTTTATCGCCAAATTGGGTTAACAAACTTAGTGTGTTTCTTTTACTTTGCTTTACGTTATTTTTATTATTGTCTGTGAATGTGTTAGAACGTTGTGTTTTGAGTACTTACACCAATTTTCCAAAATTTCATATATGTGATCGGCTTTTGAGAAAAGCATGATATCATTTGCATAAAGAAGATGGGATGTACGAACATTCCCATTTATGGATCTATAGCCCGCATTGAGATCTTTCCTCCGAGCTTCTTCGATGACACGAGATAAATAAGAAGGGTGATAGGGGATTAACTTGTCTGATGCTGCGATTAGCCACAATTTTGCCTCTTAACTTTACCATTTAAGAATAACCGAATAGTTGACATTTGACATGCAAATCTGAATCCATTCAATCCATTTATCGGGGTAGCCTTTGAAGTGAAAGCATAGACAAGAGAAAATTCAAATTAATTTTATTGAAATCCTTCTTAATGTCCAGCTTGATGATAATATCGACAGTTTTACTACACCTCCAATAGTCAAAAATTTTATTCTCCATGAGTGTTGAAATACCTTGAATCTGTTTGTTGGCGCTTTAAACAACTAAGTACGGGGATCTCGTTGCCCAGTCAACGAGCCGAGGTCCAAGTGCAATGCCCCTAAAACCTATCCAGAATTCGTATTCAGCATATTTATTTATTTGTAGTTATTTACGATTATGACCCTCAGGTTTAGAGTAGTGCGCTATATAAACTCTCTAACCCTATAAGCGCCATTATGATGTAATTTTCTGAAATTATTCTCTCTAATAATATTATCTCCCTCTGTTCGTGGACATAGCTAACACATTGTTAGTGAACCACGTATATCTATGTGTCGATCTTCTCTATCTCTACGCTCCTTTTTTGTATCAGAGCCTTGTTAGGGTTTTTTCGAAATTCTACATTTGTTAAAAAATTGAAGATGTCTGGCGTGAACGTAAAGATCAACAAATTTACCTAGAGGAACAGTTTTGGTTTATGGCAGATCAAGATGCGATCCCTGCTAAAGCAGCAGGGGCTGTGGGCGTCACTGACAGGTAAGTCAAAGAAGGCTGCCGTGGATGACGAAGAGTGGCAGACTCTTGAGGAGAAGGCTCATTCGATGATCATGCTATGTTTGGCTGATGACGTCATCATCGAAGTCGCAGATGAAGAAACTACCGCTAGTCTTTGGTTGAAATTGGAAAGTCTTTACAAGTCGAAATCTTTAATCAAGAAGTTGTTTATGAAGAAATGCCTGTATCATCTACATATGCAGGAAGGTACGTCCCTACCAAACCATCTTGATCAATTAAATAAAATTTTATTAGATCTGCGTAATGTAGAGGTTAAGGTTGATGATGAGAATGCTGCCCTAATTCTGTTGACATCTTTGCCCCCGTCGTATGAGATTTTCGTTGACTCATATATTGGAGGGAAAGAAACTCTGACCTTAGAAGATACAAAGTCCACGTAGCTTATGAGAGAGGACCGTCAGAATATAGGAAGTTCAGTTACAGAAAGTCAGACATTTGGGTTAGCTACTACAGGGAGCAAAGGACATAGGAATTCTGGTAAGCAGAAGTCGAACCAGAATAAAAGGTTTTCGAAGTCAAAGGATTCTAGGTCAGATGATATTTCTAACTACTATAAAGAAAAGGGGCATTGAAAAACCGAATGTCCTAAGATAAAAAGGAATCAGGAAAAGAAGGAAAAGAGTGACAAAAGGGAAGCATCTGCCTCTGTTGCACAAGTTGAGATTGATTATGAAGAAGTCGAGATCGATTCTGAAGGAGATCGAGCTTTAATTGTGAATGAACAATCACATTCTGATGATATATAGGTTCTTGATTCTAGGGCATCTTATCATATCTGCCCAAATAGAGAGTGGTTCTCAACCTATCAGCAAATAGATGGAGGGAATGTTAACATGGCTAATGGTGCTGTGTGCAAGATACTTGGAATCGGCTCAGTCAAGATACAAACACATAATGGTGCCTTCTACACTTTAAAAGAGGTTAGGCATGTTCCACTAATGAAGAAGAGTTTGATATCCTTTAGTATACTCGATAGTAAGGGTTACAGTTTTGAAGGTAAAGATGGAGCAATGTATGTCTATAAGGGTTCTGAGGTAGTTCTGAAAGGCATAAAGCGTGGAACACTTATTTTCTATTAGGTTCCACGATAACAGGTTATGTTATTGTTGCATCATCGGTCATTCACGAGGATGATATGACTAAGTTATGGCATATGAGACTTGGTCATATGAGTGAAAAAGGGATGCAAATTCTGTTGAAAAGAGATCTTCTTTGTGGGCATAAGGTGCAGGATTTTGAATTTTGTGAACATTGTGTATTTGGGAAGCTTCATCGTAGCATGTTTCCAAGAGGTGTTCATCGTACAAAAGGGACACTTGATTATATTCATTCAGACTGTTGGAGACCTTCCAAAGTTGAATCTATTGGAGGCAGTAGGTATTTTTGTCGATAATTGATGATTACTCAAGAATGACTTGGGTTTTTATGATGAAATATAAAAGTGAAGCCTTCAAGAATTTCAAGCAGTGGAAAATATTGATTGGAAATCAAACTAGAAAGAAGATCAAAAGGTTGTGAAATTATAATGGTCTAGAATTATGTGGATCTGAATTTAATGAGTTCTGTAAAGCTGGGGGGATTGTTCGCCATCACACTATTAGGAATACTCCACAGCAAAATGGGGTTGTAGAACATATGAATTAGATATTGTTGGAGAGAGCAAGATGCATGCTCTCTAATGCAGGGTTGGTTAGAAAGTTCTACGCAGAAGTAGTAAATACATCATGTTATCTGATCAATCGTGGACCTCACATAGCTATTGATTGTAAAACACCTTATAAGGTGTGGTCTGGTAACCCTGCAGATTATTGTTTATTAAATTTTTTTTGCCATACTGTCTACTATCATGTTAATGAGGGTAAATTAGAACCGAGAGCTAAAAAAGTTATATTTGTGGGTTTTGGGATGGAGTTAAGGAATATAAAGTCTGGTCACCTTTTGAGAATAGAGTCATACTAAGTAGGACTGTGATATTTGATGAAAAATCCATGCTTAACTCAACTGTAAAGCCTTTTGTGACGTCTACTGATGTGGGAGAAAGTAGTAGTGTTGATAAACAGGTGGAGATGCAATTCACTTCAGCTGTGAATGAATTACAACATCAACGTGGAGAAGATCAACACGTTACTACAGAAACTGATGTGCAACTAGAAATTAATGTGCCTAGAACGTCAGAAGTTTCTTTGCCTGAGAATTTCTAAATCACGAGTAGATCAATCGAGTATAGCTCGTGATAGATATAGAAGAGTTGGTGTTGGACCTCCTATGAGGTATGGTTTTGAAGATACGGTTACTTTTGCGTCGCAGGTTGCTGAAGAGGTGGATCCTCATGAGTCATCCACCTATAGAGAAGCTGTGTCATGTGGTGAGTCTACTAAATGGCTTGCTGTTATGGGGGATGAGATGGAATCTCTTGACAAAAATCAGACTTGGGAAGTAGTTAAACGACCTAAGAAGAGAAAAATTGTCACTTGTAAATGGGTCTTCAAGAAAAAGGAGGGAATATCACCTTCAGAGGGCATTAAATATAAAGCTCGAGTTATTGCTAGAGGGTTCACACCAAGGGAAGGAATTGATTATAATGAGATTTCTCACCAGTAGTCAGACATACTTCTATCAGGATGTTACTAGCTATAGTAGCACATCAGAATTTAGAACTTGAACAACTAGATGTGAAGACAACTTTCTTACATGGAGAGTTGGAAGAAGATATTTATATGACCCAACCAGATAGGTTCCAGTGTCCAGGTAAAGAAGATTATGTTTGCAACTTGAAGAAATTTTTGTATGGGTTAAAGCAGTCTCCAAGGCAGTGGTACAAATAATTTGACAGCTATATGATTGGACTTGGCTATAACAGGAGTCCATATGATTGTTGTGTATATCACAACAAAGCTGATGATGGTTCGATGATTTATCTACTTTTATATGTAGATGATATGCTCATTCTGCAAAGTCCAAGTTTGATATTATAAAATTGAAGAATCTTCTCGGTGCTGAGTTTGATATGAAGGATTTGGGTGTTGCTCAAAAAATTTTGGATTTGGAGATTTATAAGGATAGAGATAAGAATAAGCTCTTCTGTCACAGAAATGATATAATCATAAAATATTGTCCAGGTTTGGTATGTCATCAGCTAAGCCTAGTGCTGTAAATGTTCGTTTGTCATCTGTGTTTTCACCACAGTCTGAAGCTGAGAAGGAGTACATGTCTCCAGTTCCTTATGCTAGTGTAATGGGAAGTTTGATGTATGCTATGGTTTTTACTAGGCTTGATCTTGCCCATGCTGTTAGTGTTGTCAACAGGTTCATGGGTCAACCTGGGAAGGAGCATTGGCAAGCCGTTAAAAGGATTTTTCGTTACCTTAGAGGTACATCTGATGTTGGTCTTGTTAATAGGAATTGCACAGAGTGTTTCGTGACTGGTTATTCTGATTCTGACTATGCTGGAGATGTTGACAGTAGAAGGTTTATGACTGGCTATGTGTTCACTATAGGTGGTTTTGTTAGTTGGATGGTAACCTTACAGCCTACAGTTACTTTGTCTACTACTGAAGTAGAGTAAATGGCCTTGACAGAAGCTACTAAAGAGGGAATATGGCTGATGGGGGTTATTTGGTGATCTTGGTTTGCATCATGACCAAGCTATTGTATATTGTGATAGTTTGAGTGCAATATACCTAGCTAAGGATCAAGTTCATCATGAGAGAACTAAGCACATAGATGTAAGATGTCACTTCTTAAGAGGTGAGCAGAGAGTTAAAGTGATGAAAATTGGTACTGCTAATAACCCTACTGATATGTTCACCAAACCGGTTCCACAAGGTAAGTTCCAATATTGTTTGGACTTGCTGAATGTTTTGAATTGTTAGTGGTCCCCTTTGTGGGAAACTTTGAGGCATGAGGGAGAAGTCTGGGTACATCTGGCAATATTGATTTATGTTGCATTTTGGTACATCTGTTATCTAGGAGAGAATTCAAGTCAAAGTGGAGATTTGTTGAAATGCCTTGAATCTGTTTGTTGGCGCTTCGAACAACCAAGTACGGGGGTCTCGTTGCCCGGTCAGCGAGCTGGGGTCCAGGGGAAATGCCCTCGAAACCTATTCAGAATTCATATTCAGCATATTTATTTATTTGTAGTTATTTACGATTATGACTCTAGGGTTTAAAGTAATATGCTACATAAACTCTCTAACCCTAAAGGCATCGTTATGATGTAATTTTCTGAAATCAATCTCTCCAATAATATTGTTCTTCCTCTGCTCGTGGACGTAGCTAACACACTGTTAGTGAACCACGTATATCTGTGTGTCGATCTTCTTTATCTCTATGCTCCCTTTTTGTGTTCTTTAATTGTCGATTCCGTAACAATGAGAATGGTGTCGATGATCTAACGGCCTTTGACAAAGATCTATTGATGATGCGAAATGGTCTCTCGAAGAGTAATTCTCAATCTCTCTGCTAGGACTTTTGCCAAAACATTGTAAACATTGGTGGTAAGACCGATGGGTCTAAACTTGTTTACTCTTATAGCCTTGGGACAAGCTTTTTCAATGTGATTATCAGTTACCAAGCTAACCTCATCCCAAGAGCAACAAAATTTAGTCGCCATCTTGGCTTAAATCATTTTCCTAGCTATAAGTTTGTTATGAGGGTTGGAATTTTTAAATTCACACAACAGGCAAAGTGATAAATTCTTTCCCAACTTAGCCGTCTAAAATCTATCTTAAAATATGGATAAGGAGAGTATTTTTCTTTTATTCTTTTTACTATACATTTCTTCCAAATCGTAAATTTATAACATTATTGGTTTTTAAAGATAGACTTCAAAAAAAAAAAAAAAAAAAAAAAAAAACAATTAGAAAATTTTGGTAATTAGAAAAAAAATCTACTCCCAAGTATTCATGGTTTTTTTTCATCAAAGAGTTTCTTTTTTCTTTTTGTACAATAAAAAGTGAAAGTTATTGATTACATATTGTGTTGAGAATTGTTTTATTATTTACTTAAAATAAAAAGTAAATTAACACTAACATTAACTACTTATTATCTTTTAACATTATCATATCCCATACATAACTCTTTTTTTTTTAAAAAAAAAAAGTTCTATCTCTTAATTAAGTGATAAAGATGTGTTAGAATATATGAAAAGTTCTAGTTATCTCTTTATTTCTATATTTTAATTTCTAGCAGTTATTGGTATCATGTCCCCAACTAACATAAATACAAAAACTTTAGTATATATTACGCCTCCTTAAATACCAAAAAACATTATTTAAGTTATTGCACTCTTTTATTATTAATAATAATAAGAAGAAGAAAACAATTATTTTATAATGATATAATAATTAATCACTCAAAATTTAAATTTAAATTTATATTGAGTTTATTTTATTCCACAGTCAAGTTATATGATAAGGATAATAGGTAATCGTACACAATTTTCAAATTATAGTATGGATATGGGCGAATTTTTTAACCATATTAATCTTGACTTTAAAGATAATATCTAGGACATCCTTATATCATGTATCGATAGGTTATCAACAATTATTCAAAATTAGTTTTTAAGTATAAAATCATTATGATGATAAATAAAAATTTCTAACCTAAAAACGATAGCACAAACTTTATTACAATTGATTTATATTACTTGTGTTGGCAAGAATTTAATACCATCGAATGTATAAGAGACAGTAATGGTAATACCTCCAATTTTAATAAGATTCCAAAGAAGAAAACTACCTTGATTAGCTCAAGGTAAGCAATTAAGAATTAAGAAATAAAAGCTTGAACTAAAAATAAAATATCAAAATGAGCCTAATTCCAATAGTTTAGAACTATTTTATTAACTTTGAAGTCAAAAGTTCGATTTTTCATCTAAAAGAAAAAAGTGGTTGAAAAATCAATTATTATAATGAAAAATTTTCACAGATAGAAAAAATATCAAACTATTATAGAAATAGCAAAAAAAAAAAAATATTAATAGACACTGATAAACTTTTATTAATTAATGTCTATTAGTGATAGACTTATAGTATCAATAATAAACTTTTATTCGTTTCTATTACTTATAGACACAGGTAGACTTCATCAGCATCTACAATAATAGACTTGTATCAATTTCTATCATTGATAGTATCAATAATGATAGACTTCTATCAATTTCTATCACTGATAGATACTGATATACACTCATAGATTTATATCAGTCTTTATCCACTTCTATAAAAAAAAAGATTAAATTTTACTATTTTGTGTAAATAACTTTTCTAATTTTTCTATTTTTGAAAATCTCCCTTTTATTATTATATATGAGACATTTTGAAAACAATATTTGACAATATATTTTTAACTAGTTGAAAAAAAAAAAAGGAGTATCTTTGTTATCTATATTCCTATAACCCGATACGAATCAATTAGTCAAGATCTAGAAGGCCACAAATTGAATAAGCTATGTATTGTAATAGTGAATTTATTCAATAAAATACCCCTAACGAGATCTTTCTTTAATAAGTGCCGGCTAACAAAAATTGTATAGTAATATAAATAAATAAATAATCGATGAAACCAATAGCATTAAGAAAAAATTAATAAATATAAACATGGTAAAATTTCGAGATTTCAAAGGCCTCAACACTTTGTAAGGGGAATTTTCGTTCCCCATTTCCTATTTCGGAACAAATTTTCAAAAATTTCGAGATTTTTCTTCAAGAAATTAACTACCTCAGTTCAGTTCAATTTTTTTTTTTTTTTTTTTTTTTTTAGTTTTATGATCCTAATTACATGTTAATTATATAGTTTCACAAGCAAATGCCTTTTCAAACGAATGATGAAATTATCCCAACATTTCGGCTTAATATTACCAAAATATCCATAAAATCAAGTAACCAATAGAGACATTGGGACTAATATCATTTTTCTAAAGAGTCCACAATTTATTGTTGGTATCATCAACAATATGATATTTTATGGATATATCTCTAGCAATTCAATAAAATTGTGGATATATTATTTAAGTATCATCCATACATTTCTATAATATTGTGGACATGTTAAATTTGTTCTCTATATGTCGCTTTTTTCTATCTTTTTTCAATATACTACTTTTTATAGTTTTCAACTTTATTTTCAATCTAAAATTTTCATTTCCAAAGAAATGGAATTTCAAAAAAAAAAAAAAAAAACCATTAAAAAGAACTTACATTTACTTTTAACCTAATTCAAACTTTTCCATCGAATTTTCACATCATTTCACATCAAAATTGAATCCATTTGAGTTTTGTTTCTTTTTTCAATTTCTTACCTCGCATCTACATTTACACAAAAATTGCAATATATAGATGTAAATGTTGTCTTACTTTACGAAAATTATGGTTGAAAATGGTCAATTTTAGTATAATTACGCCACAATCAAAGTTTTATTAACTCATTATAACAATTTTCATCCATTTTCATTAACTTCCACAAAGTTTCTTCAAATCTCCATCAATGTCGATATTTACATAAAATTGGAACCCGATATCTGCATCGACATCAATATTTCCAACCCTATATAAAAAAAGTAAATTCTTATGACATTCCACCTGGCTACCCTACTACTTGGACTCAAAAGATTTTGGAAAAATTACTTTTTAAATTTTTGAGTTTAAACGAATATGTTGATTTGATATATTAGTTCTAATGATGTAGTTTTTTTGTCTTCAAGTTTTTAAGAATGGTATTAAAAAGAGAAAAATATCAATTTATATCCTTAAACATTGGAGTTGTATTAATTAAAACTATGAAAACTTATAATTGTGAAGTTAGGAATATCTAACACATAACGACACTTATACTCAAGATGTTACATCAATTCAAAGATTATGAGAGAAAAACATAGAAAAATAAAGTACTAACAGAACATAGAGATTGTTAATCCAGTTTGGTGATATACAACGTACGTCTAGGAGCATGTGCCCATAAAAGATAAATTCACTAATATAATATTAAGCAATTACAACGTTGTACTTATCTGTAAAGTAATGGTAATTACAATGACACACAAATAGCTTAACTTCTAGAATCATCACTTAGGTTCCTCTAAGTGTGAGACTCCCTTTTCACCAAAGTTTTCACCTTCAAATGAAGATCACTCCACTTAATGAACTTAGACTCTCCTTAAGTTTGAAAATCCTTGACTCTCCTTAAGTTTGAAAATCCTTTCTCAATTTATAGTAGAACAATTTAGGAAGATCAAGAGAAATGCTCAGATCGACAGTAGTAAAACCCTCTCAAATGAAAGATTGACGCACTTGTGATTTCCAACACAACCGCAAGCAACAACTCCGATATTCTTTTAAAGCGGGTAACCATAAAAGGAAAACAACATCTGTAGAAAATAACAAGGTATTTAAGTGAGGGTATTCTGGGTTTTTTAGCTTCATGGAGGTCTTTTCTGGCTGGAAATCACCTCCGCAATATGTTGTCCATTAACCTTAAATGTATGGCTTCCATCTTCAGTAAGCCCAATGGCATTATTTAATTATGAGCAGTAGCAATTTTGTAATTATTCCTTCTTCTCCAAAATAGAGCAGAATTTCGTATGTTTTCTTTTGGGATGAAAGAAGCCGCCGCAGCTGGTAGGAAAGAGAGGAGCTGCCTGTGAGAAAAGGAGTCACAGCCGTCTGTGTAGCAAGGGAGAGGCATGGCTGACTTGAAGAAAAACGTTGAAGAAGATCGGGAAGCAGTCGTTTGGCCGTGGGTTTCCGTCAGCGCCGATTCAAGCATTGATGTCGCGGTTCGGTCTAGAAAGTTCGCAGCGTGGGCGTGGGTTTGGCTGTCGTCCGGTGGCTGTGAGTTCCGGTTCCGCGGTAGTGTTGGTAGGTTCTGGTTCATCATGGGTACGCCGGTAAGTTCTGGTTCAGCGCGTGGATTTGGTGCAGATCTGGGTTTGATGGTTCGCCAGTCAAAGATGGGTAGCACACTGTTTTGGGCTGTTTTGCAAAGGGTTGTTCTCAGTTTTCAAAGGCGACGTTATTGGTGATTTCGTTGATTATCTGTAATTTGTAAATTTCTTTATTGCTCATTAATAAAATTAATTCAAGTTGGTTCTCAAAGTGGATGTAGACCAAACTAGTCGAACCACTATATATCTTGGTGTTCTTTACTGCTTTCGATTTATTTCTGCGGATTATTTGCGTTCTATTTGGCCATCTAAATTAGGTTCAGAAACTCTCACAACATCTCCATCACGGAAAAGAGGAGACAATCCTAAAAAATATTCTGCACAACAGAAAAGTAAACACAATCAAAAGATTATCCAAGCAAGATTTTCTAGATAAGGATTACAAATATTATCTGCAAGATCAGCATTTTAAGTAACATAATTCTGCTTGGAGCCCCAAATGCTGGGACATCATGAAAGACAATCCAAGAGATATAGGATGACAAATAACCCTCATCTTAATAATATACTAGATGTTGAGGGGTCGATAGGCGCAACTAGATATCTTAACTAGAGTGATAGATAAGATGACAAACAACTCAGAGAGCAATTAAGAACAACATCGTTAAATAAATATTGTCAACACAGAATCTCTAACAAATTGTTTTAATTTAAACCTTGAACTTTTGTAAGTGTATTATTTTACACACCTTGAACTTTTATAAGTGTATTATTTTACACACTCCCCTAAACTTAGTTTGACTGATATTGAGTGAAACTTACAACTTAAATTAATTAAATTCCTAAATTTTCATAAGCCAAACAATTGAACCCTTCATTATGATTACATTTGAAAATCATCCATGCATTAATTTTCAAACATGTGTAGACTTTTTAAGTGTTTGGTTTACAAAATCGACGATCAGAGTAAATGCATGGACGATTCGCAAAAATAAAAAAAAAAATAAAAAAAAATAATTAAGACTCTAAATTGATTCACTTATGAATGTTTCAAGATTTAATTGATATAATTATAAGTTTCACACACAAAATTTTTCCAAATGGAATGTTATAGAAGGGTCTAAAATGATACATTTATAAAAATTTAAGGCTTAAATCGATGTTGCAATTATTAGTATTGAGGGTAAAAATTGATACAAAACTCCTAAAGTTTCAGAACATAAATTGATATTTTCCTTAAAAAGATTTGGAAGTAATTTTTTTATTAATTTTCTCTCTCTCTTCATACTTCAACGAATCTATTTCCATTTTTTTTCTCTCTTTTTCAAGGGAAATAGTAATGGGCCTTTAAAAAATAGTTAATGTTTAGGCTTCACCTAATCCTATACATTCCTTTTCTAGGGAAATGATTCGGTTTAGATAGCAGGCTACATCTAACTATGTGCATCCTCCTTTTTTACACGCAAAGGAAAAACAAAAAAAAAGAATTCATTAAAAAATTTATTTGCCACATGTCAAAATTTTATTGGATAATTACTTAAGCTGCACCAAGATAGGTGGAGCACCTGCATTTTTTTTTTTTCTATTTTATACACGGTAAAAAAAGAAGTAAAAATCTAATTAAAAAGGAATTGCCACAAGAAAGCTACACCCAAGTTAGAGTTATTTTTAAATAAAAGGAAAATGAACAAACTTATTTACAAATACAGTAAAATGTTACTATCACTAATAGATAGTGACATTTTGCTATATTTAAAAATACTTTAAAAAGTTTTACCCCTTAAAATAATTACCCAAGAAGGTTAGAGTACCAAAATACCCCTTTGTCAACATTCAAAGACTAATATGGTATAATCTTTATATTGTAAACTTTGGGAGAAAGTGAGAGAGAACATTCGTTGAAGTATGAAGAGAGAGAGAAAATTAAGCATCTTCGACGAAGAACGGTGTAGGTTTTCAGAGGTCTCAATTTGACCAAAATATTCAATAGCAACTAAAACTAACCGTTTTTAATAGATATATCAACATGTGCTAATTCTTTAATGAATTTCTCTCCTTTAAGACCAATCCAACTTCCACTCATTTTTTATGCATCCATTCTCTAAACTTAAATCTCTTTTCTTTCAACTTTCTCTCATACTCTTTCATACCCCAAAACAAAACAAACCCTTTTTCTTTTTCCAGGTCCACCACTATGCCGATTGATACCTCTGCAGTTTCTGGCCAAACTGTGTGTGTCACAGGCGCCGGAGGCTACATTGCTTCATGGCTTGTAAAGCTTCTTCTTGAGAAGGGCTACACTGTTAGAGGAACTGTTAGAAACCCAGATGATCAAAAGAATGCTCATTTGAAGAACTTGGAAGGCGCTAAAGAAAGGTTGTCTTTGTATAGTGCCGATCTTCTAGATTTAGACAGCCTCAAAACAGCCATTATGGGTTGTCATGGTGTTTTCCACACTGCGACTCCGGTGACCGATGATCCTGTAAGAACTTCACTTCATGATTTCTCTCTTTTTCGAAGTTTAAGATTAAGCTGAAGAGTTACGGTAAATTGCTTTATTTTATATGATAAATAAAAATAGTATTCACGTGTATCAATTACAGGAAAAGGTAGAGCAAGCCATAATCGGAACAAAGAACGTCATGACCGCGGCCGCTGAAGCAAACGTTCGACGAGTGGTGTTCACGTCATCGATCGGCACCGTCTATATGAACCCTAACCGAAGCCCGGACACAGTGGTGGATGAGTCTTGTTGGAGTGACCTTGAGTTTTGCAAGAACACCAAGGTAACAACTTAGCTTTTGGCCCTTTAATCAACTTAGAAAAGTATATAAATATTTGAAGTGTGGAAAATTAAATTGTGTGGACAGAATTGGTATTGCTATGCAAAGACAAAGGCAGAACAAGCAGCATGGGAAGTGGCAAAAGAAAGGGGAGTGGATCTTGTAGTGGTAAACCCAATGTTGGTATTGGGGCCTCTATTGCAAGAAGGAGTGAATGCAAGTGTGGTTCATATAATGAAGTATTTGACTGGATCAGCAAAGACATATGTAAATGCAGTTCAAGGTTATGTTGATGTTAAGGATGTTGCAAAAGCTCATGTTTTGGTCTATGAAACTCCATCAGCATCAGGAAGATATATTTGTGTTGAGAGTATGCTTCATCGTGGAGATTTGGTTGATATTCTTGCCAACTTCTTCCCTCAATATCCTCTTCCTACCAAGTAAGTTTCATCTCAGCTCTCCCTACAGTTACTGAAAATTAAGAAAATTCAAGTACTGATCCAATTATATATGGATAACTAATGATGGGTTATATATGATGGAATTGCTATAGGTGTTCTGATGAGGTAAATCCCAAAAAGAAACCTTACAAATACACAGTGGAGAAGCTAAAGTCATTGGGAATGGAGTTCACACCAATTAAACAATGCATATATGAAACTGTAAAGAGCCTACAACAGAAGGGTCATCTTCCTCTTCCCTCCCAACTTCAACATTAATGATCATATTCCCATGGCTTCACATTGGCTTATAATCCAAAAGATGTAGGTTTTTTGTGTAAAATTCTATGGCTATTAAAAAAAATAATATTCCAAAATTTGATTGTAATTTGAAAATGTTATTGTATTCAAATTTCAAAGCACTGATTCTCGTTGATTTTTAATTTATAAAAACAAAGAGGGTGTCCAAATCAGGACAAAAAAAGGGTGAAAATATTAAGGAATTTCTCAACGTACAATCGTTGTGTCCAAAATCCTAAAATAGTAAAAGCTGATCCCCCTTCATCTATGCACTAAAAATAATTTTTTAATAATTTTTTATAAAAAAATGCCACATGGCAATTTTTAAATGCATGCAGCTAGTTTTTTCTTAATAGTAATATCTAGGTATTGAAAAGCAATATCGAATGAATAAACAATTTATACCTATGCGTATATTTTTGCCCAGTCAGTTAAGAATGGAAGACAAGCAAGCTTGCATCAGACGTGAGAGGAAGACCAAGAGACATTCAGCAAATAGCTTTTGTATTTTCTTATATCTTGCTGTACAGGGGAGCCCCCCTTTATACAAAAGGAATCCCTAGGATCGGGGTTTGAAGAATAAATGAATATGAGAAAATAATATAATTATAATACATGTGTTGCACTTTGATTGGTTCATTTGTAACCAATTATATTCCTTCTGTTATCTGGTTATTTTGTAATTGTGAGAGCTTTGCCTTGCTGACTGTGTTACTGAGTGGTTCTTCTCTTGGTGACTTGGCTGTCCATGTTGGCTTCCTTAAAATCTCCCCTCAAATGAGAGGGTAGTGCAACTACTCCAAATTTGGATCGAAGGGCGAAGAATAGAGAGTGTGTTAGTGTCTTGGTTAGGCAGTCAGCTACTTGGTCGGAAGATGGTACATTTCGAACATCAAGCTGGCCTCGTAGAACCTGATCATGAACAAAGTGAATGTCGATTTTGATGTGTTTGGTTCTGGCATAAAATACCGGATTCACGACTAGTGCACTCGCGCTGAGGTTGTCACACTATAGGACTGGGACCGACTACTGTTTTACACCGATATCACTCAATAGTTGTTGGATCCATATGATTTCCTTGGAGGCATGAGCTATAGCTTGGTATTTAGACTCCATGCTTGATCGAGCTACGATGGACTATTTTTTTTGAAGACTATGAAATGAGGTTTCCTCCAAGGAAGACATAGTATGCAACAATGGACTTCCGGTCGTCTGCATTGGCTACCTAATCTGCATCGGAGAAGATAGAAATGGACAAATTTGTTCCCTGTTGAAGGTAGATGCCAAAGTGTCTTGTGCCACTTATGAATCTGAGTACTCTCTTTATTGCCTGCCAGTGGATGTTCGTTGGTTGCTTTAAGTATTGACTTAGGTGATTAATTGAATAAGTAATGTCTGGTCTCATTGTAGTTAGGTATTGTAGGGCACCAATCGTGCTTCGATAGATATAGGGATCTTCAAGAGGCGTGTCGTCTATGATGGATAGCTATTTGTTGAGTACACTTGGAGAGAGTGCTGGTTTCAAGTCCCCAAGATCAAGTCTGTTAAGTAGGTCCTCATTATATTTTTTTGGGACTGAGTATGACCCCATTGGCCACGTTGTGAAGCTATACTCCAAGGAAGTAGCTGAGGTTGTCGAGATCTTTCAGGGCGAATTTGAGTTTAGGGCAGTGATGATTTTATTGATTAGTAGCTGATCAGTGCCTGTAACAATAACATCATCAACATAGACTGATAGTAGAACCAATGTAGATTCATTCCGATAATGTAAACAAAGATGTATCTGATTTGGCATTCTGAAATCCCCAGCTACACAATACTGTTTTCAGTGTGTTGTTCCAAGCTCTTGGTGCCTGTTTTAGACCATATATGGCCTTGTGTAAGCGGTATACATGATTTGGGAGTTGGGGATTGACAAAGCCTTGTGGTTGGCACATGTATACTTATTCATCTAGGACTCCATTGAGAAAAGCATTGTTGAAGTCTAGTTGTCTTAGTTGCCACCCTCTTGATACTGCTAGACTGATGATGATCTAAATGGTTGATGCCTTCACTACTGGACTGAATGTCTCAAAAAAGTCAATGCCTAGATTTTTATGAAATCCTTTAGCTACGAGTCATGCCTTGTAGTATAGAATGGAGCCATTTAGACATCTTTTAATTCTAAATATTCACTTATTTCCCATAACATTCATCGAAGGTGATGGAGGAACTAGTGTCCAGGTCTTGTTTTTCATCAGTGTTGTGAATTCTTCACTCATAGCTTTATTCCATTGAGTGGTCTTTAATGCATCAGTTACTCTTGTAGGTTCGCTCAGGGACCAGTCCTTTTTGGTGTGGGATGCCAAGATTTTGGGTTTAAATATTCCTACCTTTGCACGGGTGATCATTAAGTGAGTTGGTAGTGGTAGTAGAGGTCTTTGGATTGGGTTGGACGTATCTGTGATGGAAGGGAGGGGAGGTATACTCGGTTGTTGGTCAGATTGAGAGGGGGTTATTTTCGGAGACACGGTAGATGTGGATTGTGGACCCTAGACATGGTGTTCGGTAGGGTGGATATTTTCATGTGTCGGGTAGGATGGTGAGAGATTGGCAGAGTGGCCTGCGGGCAATGGTATGGCTGATATGGGCTGGCTGTTTGGGGTGTCGATAGTTGGTGGTTGAGTGGGGGGTGGGCTTGTTATCAGAGAGGGGGAGGGAGTGCGTATATGGAAGATAGAGTCACTGTGTGGGGTGATTGAGCTGATAGGAAGCCAGTGGATAGGGCATGCTGCTATTCTTGCTTGCCTATCCTGGCATCTAAGAAAGATAGTTGAAAGGGAAAGTCAGTTTCATCAAAAATTACATGTTGAGATATATAGACCCTACCATTGGAGCTGAGGCATTTATACCCTTTGTGATTCACACCAGGTCCTAGATAGGTGCATTTCTCTGTGCGATAGTTCAGCTTGTGTGAGTTGTATGGTCTCAAGTATGGAAAACAAGCACATCCAAAGATTCGAAGACTTTCAAACTTGAGTCTCTTGTTAAACATTACCTCCATAGGTGACTTCCCTTTTAGGATAGGGGTGGTAAGGCCGTTGATTAGAAGTGCCGAGTATAAGAATGCATCCCACTAGTGATGTAGAGGAAGATGTGCTTGGGCAAGTAAGGTTAGTCTGGTGTCCACGATATGTCTATGTTTTCGCTCAGCTCTTCCATTTTGTGCTGAGGTATATGGACAAGAATATCTAGAAGAGATGCCAAGTTGATGGCAAGCCTTATGTATTTTAACAAATTCTCCTCCATTATCCGACTATAGAGACTTGATTATGGTGTTGAATTGAGTGTGGATCATGGTGAGAAAGTGCTAAAAAGCTACGAGTGTGTCACTTTTTAGTCTTAGAGGGTAGATCCATGTATACCTACTGTGGTCATCTACAAATATAGCATAGTATTTGTATCCATCCATCGATAATAGAGGGGCTGGACCCCAAGATCAGTGTGTAGAGTTCAAATAATCTAGATGCCCTTGAGTTAAAGTTAGGGAATGCTAAGGAATGTGATTTTCCATAGCTACAAGATTCACAAAATTTAAGATCTTCATTAGACAATGTAGGAAGACTACAATTCTTGATGACAAACTCTAATGTTCATGGTGATGGATGACCAAGACATCTATGCCATGTATTCTTAGACACCCTATGTTTAGAGGATAAGGTAAGGGCAGATAGATTGTTATTTTTGTGCACTAACTGTAATGGGGCTATATTCTCTACGATCTTTATGCTAACCTCTACATCTTCTAACTGGTATATTCCGTCTTTAAGCATTCCCTTCAGTATGGTTTTTCCCGTACCCTTGTCCTTAACAAGACAATAGTTTGTGTGAAATTCAATGAACACATTATTGTCTTATGTTAACTTAGATATGCTAACCAGGTCTTTTGCAATAGCAGACATATACAATATGTCATTCAATTTCAGATGGCAGGTATCACTAGACAGGCAAGCATTCCCAACATGAGATATCTCTAAAGTATTACCATTAGCCACAGTGACTGATCTAGTACCTGCATATTTAGTCGGGTTGCCAAGGTTGTTGGTGTCAGAGGTGACATGGTTGGAGGCTCCACTGTCGGCATACCAGTTTGCATCAGTCATGGTTTTGTGACTTGTCAAAAAAGGATTACTACCATGGGCAGTGGCTAGAGCAATTGGGTGTGGGAGCACACTCTTGGTCCGATTGTTGGTGAAGGGTGTTCCCTTGTTTCGGGGATGATTTGGGACAAACTCTCGATTATATCTGTCGAAGCAGAAGTAAGCTATATGTCCAATCTTTCTATAGACTTGGTAGATCGGTTTGTTGTTCCTTCCCCTGCCACAGCCCCTACCATTCCTCCTCATTGTCCTCCGCCAGCTGATTGACTGTTGTTGTTGCTGGTAAACTTGTTGTTTTGATTGATGTTCCTTGTATTAGCCATGTTTACTAATGCATTGCCGACTTGGTTAAAACCTAATGTGGTCTTCTGATTTGTTTGATGTTCTAGCCTTTTTTTCATACAGGAGAAGCTTCAATTGCATATCTAACCATGATATTTCAGCTTTCCCTTGGATTGTGGTCACGATAGCGTTATCTTCTTCATTAAGCGCCAGCAGTACCTGCGAAATAAGAGCTCTTGGAGGTACTGAACTACCAACCTGCTCGAGATTATCAACATTTATTTTCATAGTTCGTAGGTATTCTTCCATTTTCAAGTTACCTCTCCTGGTTGTTTAAAACACACTCAGATAATCTTCTTCATCTCTAGACTGAACTCCAAATAATTGTTGAATGCTTGTCCACAAGTCCCTTGTACATTTGCATCCCATTACTTGAACGACTACCTTAGGCATCATCGAATTATATAGTCAGCTAAGGAGAAGTTGATCTATAGCCATCCACGCTTCATATTGAGGGTTTACCTTAGGTGTGATCAACGAGTTGGAAGCTCCACTGCCGGGATTCCCTTCTGAGTTGAATGGTCCAGCTCCAGCTCTTGTTGTTCCAGTCGGTCCATTTTCACCAACTGCTGATTGTAAAAACATAGGGGGATATATCTTTTGTCCGGTTAAATATCCTTCGAGTCTATAGCTTCGAAGGATTGGAAGCGCTAGATTTTTCCAGAGGAAAAAGTTGTTGCGGTCGAGTTTTATGGAGGTTATTTGATTGAGAAGTTGATTCAGGGGTGGGCTGTTGAAATTGGTCGTGCCGAAGTTCGGACCTTGGTTGCTTTGATTGATGTTGGTTATTATGACGCTCTGATACCAAGTTAAGAATGGAAGATGAGGAGACTTGCAGCAGATGTGAGAGGAAGACGAAGAAACACTCATCAAATAGCTTTTGTATTTCCTTTTATTTTGTTATACAGGGAAGCCACCCTTTATACAAAAGGAATCCCTAGAATCGGGATTTGAAGAATAAATGAATATGAGAAAATAGTATAATTATAATACAGGTGTTGCACTTTGATTGGTTCATTTGTAACTAATTATATTCCTTCTGTTATCTGGTTATTTTGTAATTGTGAGAGCTTTGCCTTGCTGATTGTGTTGCTGAGTGGTTTTCTCTTGGTGACTTGGCTATCCATGTTGGCTTCCTTAACACAATCAAATTCAGAGTGCTTGAGTTTTTTATTTCGACGAAAAATAAAAAGAATGAGAGAAAGGAATCTAAGTGATAAGTTACGTTCTTCCTCAACTAAACAATTAAGAATTTTGGAGGGCAAATTTCATTGCTTCATGCGTGGTGCTAGAAGACTAATGGTGGTTTAGAGATTGCTTTTGAATATATATGTAATGTATGTGTATACACACTAAAATATTAAATAAAATCTTTGTTTCCGATAAGCACTTTGTTATAATTATTAATTTAAGGGCTAGTTGTAGCAAACCATATTACAAAAATTGGGTTTGTAGCTTCAATTTTTAAGTTTGCATAAATGAAAAAAAGAAAAATTAATAAGTGCAACCCAAATACAAAATTGAAATGTCCAAAAATCCCCTGAATAATAAATTAAAATCCTCGCTATAAGTTTGCAACACGTACTAGCATACTTTTAAGCCGAGCAAAATGAAGTCAGCATCAATCTTTAATTAGAGAATGTAATTGGACACCCAGAATATGCCAAAATGGTCTGCAAATGAACCGTAAGGTTTATATACGACAAAGTATTAGCATTCCATAATACTCGTTCAAAGAATGAAATCTTTTTTTTTTTCATGTTGATTTAAGAAAAATAGGCTTTGTAAAAAAAATATTTTTATTTTGTAGATGTTTCATGTTTTAATTAATCACTATCAAAATAAATAATAACAATAATTATGAGTGGTTAAAAGTCATAGAAAATTTTATTTCAATTTATTATGACTTCCAAAATAAATTCATCAAATATTAGATAATTAACCTTTTGAAGCCCTAATTTTTGTTATAAGGAAGTTTTTATTTTTTAAAAAGAATTATCGTTTATTAATTTCAACATTTGCAAATAATCTTTTGCAAAAATATTTATAATTTTAAAAGCAGAGAAGTTTGGATGAAATATCGACTTTGGAGGTTTGGTTTGTTTATTTTGAAACGATTGTGGAATGAAAAATCTTTATTACTTTTTTGTTTTAAGGAAAAGAGAATTTATAAAATCAAAATTTTGTAGAGTTTGTTCATTTAAAAAGATGTCAATTGATTACTTTAGAAAAGTTTAAAATGATACAGTTACACATGATAGACTAATCCTTCCATACGTACACGTAGGTCTAACATTTACATCACTAAAATACATTCTATGCTGTATTAGGAAAACATAACCATATCATTTACACCTTAGGAACAAATTTCTCAAGGTGCATCGAGAAACATAACCACATTTACACCTTAGAAACACATTCTCAAGATGTATTGGGAACAAAACTATATCATTTACACCGCGGAAACACATTTACATGGTGTATCGAATAATCACATGGATAAAAGATCCATGGAATTGAAAATCACTTTAACTTAAATCTCATAACTTAATCATACCAGAAACATACTTCTCCTTTGAAGTAAAATAAGCTCAAACATTCAACCATATATTCAATAGCTGTTCACATTTCTTTTTCTTTTATAGTTTGTTATTGTAACTACTTGTATCATAAATTCTCCTCTCCTTCCCGTGGATGTAGGCATCATTTATCGAACCATGTATATCATCGTGTAGATCTCTTCCTTCTCTTTTCTTCTACAAGATTGCATGTTCTTCATCATCTTCATTCACACAACAATCACTCGAAACAATCAGAAAGAAAGAATAGGGTTAGAAAAGTTTCTGCAAAACGATAGAGAGAACGAGAGAGAGAAAGAAATTAATTGTTCTAAAAATTCCATCAAAATCAAAGATAGTCATTCACTTTCATCAGGCAAAAGATACTGGGATATTCCACGTGGTGCACATCAACTGGAAGATCGTGGACAAAGGAGGTCCAAGTTTTCTACCAAACCAACTTAATTGGGGCAAAATAGTTTGGGTTCACGATTTGGATTAGTAAACAGGGCCTACAATTCATCATTTGGGCTTTTATAAGTTCATAATCTCAAAGTGTGCCGGCCCAACAAAGTGGTATCAGAGCAAAAGACTTACAAGATTGTAGTTTTTGAAGATTCAAGATTCAAGTTTTTCACTCCAAGATGTTAGTAGCAAGATTCGAAGTAGAGAAGTTCGATGGAAAAGGAGATTTTGGCCTGTGGAAGGCCAAAATCAAGATAATTCTCGGCCAACAGAACTCACAGAGTCCTCCTTCGCTAATCAACTCTCCCTGCCACAGTGACAGCTCAAGAAAAAGAAGACTGGGAGCTAGCAGCTTATGGTACGTTGGTTCTAAACCTTAGTGATAGTGTTTTAAGACAAGTCTTAGATCAAGAAACTGCCTATAGGATATGGACTAAACTGGAAGAATTATATGCTACCAAAGATCTTCCTAGTAAAATGTACCTTAGGGAGAAATTCTTTACATTTAAAATGAATTCATCAAAATCTTTAACTGATAATTTAGATGAGTTCAAGAAAATTGTTGCTGAATTCAAAACCTTAGGAGAAAAACTTGGTGATGAGAATGAGGCCTACGTGCTTCTTAATTCTTTTCCTGAACCCTATAAGGAAATTAAAAATGCTCTAAAATATGGAAGGGATAGTATAAGTATAGATACTATAATATCAGCCCTAAGAACTAGAGAGCTAGAATTACAGATTGATAAAAAGGATCATCCTAGTAGTGAAGGGTTATTTGCTAAGGGAAACTTTAAACCAAATCACTCAAAGGACAAAAAGCCACAAAATTTAGAAGATAATAAGTCTAAACACAAATTAAAATGAAAGTATTACAAAAAGAAAGGACATTTCATCAAAGACTGTTTTATCCTGAAAAGGAAAAACCAAGAGAAAGAAAAAGACTCCAAAGGCAAACAGCCCGAAGCATCTGTTGTAGAAGGTAAATCCTCTAGGAAAACATGATTGGGTCCTAGATTCTGGATGCACCTACCACATGACCTCAGTGAGACCATGGTTCAACACCTTTAAAGAAATTGAAGAAGAAATGATTTATATGGGAAACAACCAAGGCTGTAGGATAAAAGGCATTGGCATAAGACTGTTAGAACTATTAAACTTCTTAGGAATGTGAGATATGTTCCACTTCTTAAGAAAAACCTAATCTCCTTAGGTATGCTTGATGCAAATGGGTGTGAGTACAGGGGTAAAGGAGGAACCTTTGAGGTGCTAAAAGATTCTAAGGTGATACTAGTTGGGGAAAAGATAAATGACTTATTTGTGGTCAAAGGAGTTGAAATGATGACAGGGGCATATGTTGCCACCACAAATGAGATCACGGATGTTGATGTTTGACACAAGAGTTGTCTCACATTAGTGCTAAAGGCCTAGAAGTCCTATCTAAACAAGGGATTTTACCTAAAGGTCTCTTAGAAAATCTAACCTTTTGTGAACACTATGTTTTAGGAAAAGTCATAAGGCAAAGTTTCACTAAAGCACAACACACCACAAAAGCTATCCTAGATTATATTCACTCTGACCTATGGGGTCCAGCTCTTACACCTAGCCTAAGTGGCTCAAAGTATTTACTTTCTTTTACTGATGACTTCTCTAGAAAAAGTTGGGTCTACTTCCTTAAAACTAAAGACAGAGTGTTTGATAGGTTTAAGGAGTGGAACTCATGATAGAGAAGCAAACCTCTAAAAAAATTAAATACCTAAGAAATGATAATGGACTGAAATTTTGTATTGAAGAGTTTAACAAGTTTTGTAAAGAAACAGGAATAACTAGGCATAAGACTGTTAGATTTACTCCTCAATAGAATGGAGTTGCTGAAAGACTAAATAAAACAATCATGGAAAGGGTTAGATGTCTTCTTTCAGATGCAATTCTTAGTGAAAAATATTAGGCTGAGGTAGCAAGCTACACTGTATACACCTTAAATAGGTGTCCTCATTCCTCCCTAAACTTTATAACTCCTGAAGAAAATAAACAAAACATCTACCTAACCTAGAAAATCTAAGGATATTTGGATGTGTTGGCTATATTCACCAAAATCAGGGGAAACTAAAGTCTACGACAATAAAATGTATGTTTGTAGGGTTCTTAAAAGGCGTTAAAGGCTTTAAGATGTGGAATCCTATTGAGAAAAGATTTGTCATAAGCAGGGATGTCACTTTTAGAGAAAAAGAGATGTTTATGCTAAAAGAAAAGATAACTTATGAAGTTTCTAAAAGCCCTAGTACTGCTAGGATTGAAGTGGAGACATCTAAAGATTCTTCCACTAGTCATAACCCTCCTAATGAAACTGAAGAAGAATAAGAGGAAAACTCAAATGAGCATGCTGAGAATACTGAAGTTGTACCTGATTTAAGTCAGTATTCATTGGATAAGGATAGACAAAGAAGAGTGATAGTTCCTCCAGTTAGATATACTGAAACTAATTACATGAACCTAGTCCTAAATGCCA
Organism: Benincasa hispida; assembly: GCF_027475165.1. Lineage (NCBI taxonomy): Eukaryota > Viridiplantae > Streptophyta > Magnoliopsida > Cucurbitales > Cucurbitaceae > Benincasa > Benincasa hispida. The sequence continues at coordinate 49,927,246 of NC_143488.1, read as the reverse complement.
CAATAGCTCCTAATGACCAAGAACCAGCTACTTTTGAAAAGGCAGTAAACTATCCTAATGCTAGGTCTTAGATTCAAGCTATGTGTGAAGAAATGGAATCACTCACTCTCAATAATACTTGGACTCTAGCCCCTCTTCCTAAAGGATGCAAACCTATAGCTTCTAAGTGAATATATAAACTAAACGAGGGTTCTACCAAAGAAGAAAAGCTTAGGTACAAGGCAAGGCTAGTGGCTAAGGGGTTTACCTAAAGGGAATGCATAGACTACTCTGAAATTTTTTTCACCAGTAGTAAAATAAACCTCTGTTAGACTTCTTTTATCTCTAGTTGCTCAGTACAACCTTGAACTAGATCAACTAGATGTTAAAACAGCTTTTCTTCATGGAAATATAGAAGAGTTTATCTATATGGTTCAACCTAAAGGGTTTGAAGAAAGAAGGAAGGAAGACCTATACTGTCTTCTAAACAAATCTATATATGGTCTTAAACAATCCCCTAGATGCCGGTACAGAAGATTTAATGATTACATAGAGAGTATTGGATTTCAAAGAAGTTCTTATGACATTTGTTCTTATATTAATTCAACTACCTATAAGGACAAAGTCTATCTACTACTCTATGCTGATGATATGCTACTAGCAGGGAAATCTAAGGAGGATTTAAAACATGTCAAAGATCTCCTAAAGAGAGAGTTTGACATGAAGGATTTGAGTCAGTCTAAAAAGATCCTTGGGATTGAAATAAAAAAAGACAGGGCTTCCTCTATTTTAACCATTAGTCAATTAAGCTACTGTGAAAAAGTTATTAACAGATTTAATATATCTAATGCAAAACCTGTCACTATACCTATTGTTAGTCATTTTAAACATTCCTCAGAAAACTCACCAAAGGAAATAGACATAGAACATTTGACTCAAATGCAATTAATTTCATATAATCAAGCAGTAAGGAGTCTAATGTATCTAATGATATCTATTAGACCAGACCTATCATATAACACTAGTCTTGTCAGTAGATACATGTCTGACCCTAGAAAAAGGCACTGGAAAGTAACAAAATGGATTTTAAGATACTTAATTTGGTCTAAACAGTTAAAATTAACATATCAAAGTACAAAAGAAACAAATTTAGAGCTATATGGATATGTTGATTCAGATTTTGCAGGTGACCAAGACAAAAGAAGATCATTAACAGGTTATCTATTCTTATATGGTCCAAATTTATTATGTTGGAAAGCAAATTTGCAGTCAATTACAGCATTATCAACCATAAAAGCAGATTACATGCCTTTATCAGAAGCAATAAAAAAAGCATTGTGGTTAAAGGGGTTGATGAAGGATTTTGGTATTAATCAAACAGTAGTAAAGATCTACTGTGATAACCAAAGTGTCATTCATCTTTCCAAAAACCCTCAATATCATTCAAGGACCAAACACATAGATATTAAATATCACTTTGTAAGAGACAGAATAGAAAAAGGAGAAGTGGAAGTGCTAAAAGTTCATATCAGCGAGAATGTTGTTGATATGCTTACCAAACCTGTGTCGAAGCTCAAGTTAGCAAATTGTCTTGGTCAAATCAGCTTCTAGCTTCCTGAAAAAGGGTGAAGACATGTCAAATCTGGAAGGAGAAGAGCTTGCATGTTGAGCTTAAGGTGGAGATTTGAAGTAAAATAAGCTCAAACATTCAACTATATATTCAACCGTTGTTCACATTTCTTTTACTTTTACAGTTTGTTATTGTAACTACTTATATCAGAAAAAAATGTATAAATAATCATCATTTACAAATTCGTAGTAACAACATACAAAGCTTCAAGAAAGCTTGAAATCTGTAAAAAGAAAAGGTGTGACTTAGCTCTTGAATAAATTCTCCTCTCCTTCTCGTAGATGTAGGCATCATTTGTCGAACCACGTATATCATCATGTAGATCTCTTCCTTCTCTTTTCTTCTATAAGATTGCATTTCTTCATCGTTTTCATTTACATAGCAATCACTCGAAACAATCAGAAAGAAAGAATAGGGTTAGAAAAGTTTCTGCAAAGCAATAGAGAGAATGAGAGAGAGAAAGAAATGAATTGTTCTAAAAATCCCATCAGAATCAAAGATAGTCGTTCACTTCCATCAGGCAAAAGATAGTGGGATATTCCACGTGACGCACATCAGCTGGAAGATCGTGGACAAAGGAGGTCCAAGTTTTCTACCAAACCAATTTAATTGGGGCAAAATAACTTGGGTTTACAATTTGGATCAGTAAACAGGGCCTACAATTCATAATTTGGGCTTTCACAAGTTCATAATCTCAAAGTGTGCAGGCCCACATCCTTACTTTGAAACCATTTTAAGTAAAACAAGCTTTGACGTTTCTTAAACATAACTTCAACTAAAAACCTAACATTACTGGAAATTCGTAGCTTTTGATGGAAATCACGTAGAATTTATTCTAAATCATATATAACCATAAATTTCATAATATCTCATATAATTAAGGAAAATTCTTATAAACAAAAAAATCCAAAAAATATTTACGCAAAAAGTTTTAAAAGTGCTTTGTACTTTTGAAATTTTTTCTATAAAGTATACATATTTTTTTATATTCAAAAAGGCCCCACAACTAATAGTAAAATATTTTGTAAAATAAACCATTCACCATATTCTTGTCGTTCACCACAAGAACTATAGATTACTCTAATTTAATACTATTGTCGTTTACAGTATATTACTCCAATTTCTATTTAATAAAAAAAAAACTAGAAATTAAATTAGTACAAACTAGATAGGAAATTTTATCTATGTTTAATTCCTTCTCACACATATTCCATATTATTATTGTAGCTAGTTGGCTTGTAAATTTTCTTTTATTTAAATGTTGGTCCTTTTCTTATGACTTCTGTTTTCGTTAACTGGTGTGCTTTTGGAATGTTCCTTGTTTTGCCTTTTTGGTTTTAGCATTGGTTCCCTTGTCCATCACTTACCTTATTGGGTTTTGTTATAAAAGGAAGTGATCAAAGATTGTCTTTGTAATGACCCGACTCCCTATGACTCGAGCTAGGCAGTTGTTATACACATGCCTGCATAGAATTTAAAATGATACATTTTTATAGCGAAATAAATGCTAAATAAATAAAGTCAAATAAAATATTTTCATTAAAACTAAATAAAAGTCAAATAACAGGGTATCCATAAATTATAATTAGAAATTTAATGAGTCTAGAAAACTGTAAAAGTTTGGAAACGAATACTAATCAGTAAGTTTCAAACATGAAGACTAAAAGTGGAAAAATATGAAAGAAATCTAAACATCATGAGCAGAAGCATAAAACTGGTCCCAGTGGCTCGATCACGAATTCCGCTTGTCACTCGCCAGTGCGTCCCTACTCTTACCTAAAACATAAACATGAAAAAGGGTGAGTATAAAAATACTCAGTAAGTAACCCCACTACTGGGGTCAGGCTAGGCATCTATTCCCTCTAAATGCCTGCCTGCCTACCTCTAGTGGAACATATAAACTGCTCTAGTCCTCATGGGACACATACATATATGAAAAAAAAAACTTATTTCTGTCATACTATAGTTATGTATGCCCACTACCTCTAGTAAGTCTCGTAGGACCCACAACCTCTGGTGAATCCTGAAAGAAACACAATCTCTTACGTACGCATGGTTATGCATACACCTCTTTCGTATACACATAACCCACTTAATGTATACCTCTTTCGTACACATGGTTACGTATATACCTCTTTCATATACACATAACCCACTGGATGTATACCTCTTTTGTACACCTGGTTAAGTATACACCTCTTTCGTATACACATAACCCACTGAATGTGTACCTCTTTCGTACACCTGATTAAGTATACACCTAACCTACTAAGTATGTACCTCTTTCGACCTGGTTATGTATATATTTCTTTCGTATACACATAACTCACTGAGTATGTACCTCTTTCGTACACCTGGTTATATATACACCTCTTTCGTATACACATAACCCACTGAGTATGTACCTCTTTCGTACATCCCAGATCCTATCTATAAATGTAGGGATGCATATCTCTTTCGTACACATGGTTAGGCATACACCTCTTTCGTATACACATAACCCACTGAGCGTACACCCCTTACGTACACTCCAGTACCCTCTAGGTATGTATCACTTTCATATACACCAGCCCTGGTACATCTCTTTCATGTACTAACGCCCCTTAGACGTGCATCACTTTCATGCAGTCACATAGTCTAGAAAGGAAAAGAGATTGCATCTAACTTCATATTACATATAACATTCACATAATCATGAATCCTCTAAAATCTCCTGATCAAGGCCATGTTAATTAACCTCAACATACGTAATTAGGAAATAATTGTAATAGAAAAAAAAATGTCCTCAAATAATAAAATTACTGAAATTGCATTATTGCTACAAAAAAAAAAATGTGGGATGCTACAGTCATGCTATGTCTTTGGTGTGTATTTTTGTGCCACTTTGTAGTAAGTGATTCTATGCCAAGAAGAAAGTGATATGTTGCCGTTCCTTGCTATTTTGGTAATTTTGGAGATGGAGTATTGAGTTTAGGGAAAGCCTAAGCAAACAAGATCTAACAAACTGGAAGCTTTAAATCCAAGGGGAGCTTAAGTAGTGTAAAGATTTTGAGATAAGTAGTATCAAGTTTAGGGGAAGCCTAAACAGAATACTTGTCTTCTGATTATTGTAACACATGATAGTACATCGATCAAATAAGTAGTTTACTTGTAAACCTTGTTGTCATGTGCATGAGACAATCCGGAGCGGCCGATGTCCTAAAAAGGGTTAATTTTAAAAGAAAATAACAAAGGAGCCACCACCAATCCTTTTTACGGTGTGATTGCATACCGAATTGAAATAAAATAAACAATTTTAGATGAAATTCAATAAAAATGGTATGCAATAACTAGAGTTGAGTTCAGAGTCGTTTGTGTATGGGGAATGTGTTGAATTGAAATCTTTCTTTAAATAAATTCATTTTTTAAAAATAAAACTAAAACAACGAATAATGTCTTATTTTACACCTCATTGCTCCAATATTTAAAGTAATGATCCCATAAAATAAGTTGAAAGAATTTCCATCAATTTGACTACATTATAATTGAAGAAAAAATTTTCACCTCAAGAAAGTAAGAAATTATTACATTTTTCTCCATATCCGTCATAGGATAGTCTTCAAATAAAGGAATTTTTTTAAAACATTAATTAAATTCATCTTTTCTTTGGGTTCAAATCTTGGACTTCCAAAGATGTGATCCCTCACCTCAAAAATTCTAAGAAACCGTACTCCCAAATTTCCTAGATTCCAACATAGGAATTTTCTTAAGGAAAACAGTTCTGAAAACAAATTATTAGCAAACACTAATTAGGGCATCTTTTGAAATTATAGATTAATTTTTTAATATTTGAAAATAAAAAAGGTGTAATTCTAAAGAAAATTTTTAAGTGATTCAGAAAGAGTTTTATGAAAGATTTTAAAACTTAGAGAAATTAAAATTAGAAAGATTTTAAAACTTTGAGAAATTTTAATTAGAAATCAAGTAAGACTTAATATGAACATTATACAAGCAAAATATAATTAAAGAAGCATCATAATAAATTAAGCAAAAATGAAGAAAAGCATATTAGGGTTTTAGTAAAAACATATTGGAAATCGATTTCAGACTCCCAAAGAATCGACTCATCACCTCAAGAATTATAAAAAATCGGACTCCCAAATATTTTTAGAATCCGTCGTCATAAATTTTAGAACAACATCCTTGAAACAAATATTTAAGAAAAGAGATTAAAACTCATTTAATAAAACTCGAAAGAAGTTAGTTTCAAAATTTTGAAAATAAACTTAAAAGTGTTGAAAATGCGGGAGAAATTTTATTAAAAAAATATGTAAAGCTGCATTGGCTACATATACAATTTAGCAATGCATTTAAAGCAATAACTGAACAATGATAGTTACAAAAATATTAAAAATTTAATAAAGCATATTGGAGATTGATCTCGGACTCCCAAAGAATCAGCTTTCTCACCTCAATATTTTAGAAAATCTGACTCCCAAATATTTCTAGAATCCATTGTCAGATATTTAAAAAAAAATTATTAAAAATATTAACAAATTTAAACAATTAATAGCAAGAATATATTAAATTGACCAAAAAAAAAGGAAGAAAAATATTATATTTAAATATGCATATAAAAAATAAACAATGTTAAAGAAACAAAAATCAATGCTATATTGAAACAGAAATAAATTAAATGCTAATTATAAACATAAAATAAAGATAAATATATAAATATTAAATTTTAAGGATAAACTAACATAGGAAAGAAATTACAAAAAAAATATAATATTAACCAAATTGAATCCTTTTTAACTAAGTTATCTTTTTTTCCATCTATTTTGTTTTACTCTCTTCTTTTCTCCCACTCTAAATACTCTCATTTTTTGTTCATCTTTCTTTTATTTTGCTACTAAAAAGAAACTCACAAAAAAAAGAAAAGAGAAGTAAAAATCAATGAGTAAAAAAAATATAAACAACAAGATGTGAAGCAATATGAACAAGATGTGAAGCAATATGTATAAATAAATAAAAGAGAAACTCACAAGGCAATAAAGAAATAATTTTAATAGAAAAAAAAATGAAGAAATAAGAACAAGAACAATAAACCCTTTAGTTTCTTTTTTATTTTTAGGGGAGCTTGAAGAAAAAAAAGTTGAAATCTAAAACACTAAATTGTTGTTTGAAGTATGGGTCGTTGGGACCAAAGCCCTACCAATACATCATCAACTAAGTTAGAGTTTTTCTTGTGTGTTGGATTCTTGACATTATAGATTTTTTTTTTCTTTTTTGTGTGTGGAACTCTCCCTTGATGTATGGAAGAACAGAGGCTCGTAGGGTTTCTAAAGAAGAGGAGATTTTGGGTATAGTTGCTTGCCTTCTTCTTGGAAGAGAAAATGAGGATTTTGGGGTTGTTGTAGACGGAGACTTTCTAAAGTTTCTAGAGAAGAATGAGGGTTTTTTTTAATATAAAAAAGGGGTTTCTAAGAAATGGTGGCTAGCATTTTTTAGGAGAAATTTAGGTATTTAAACCCAAAAACCTTACTCCAAGTGTTATTTTCTTTTTATTTATTTTCATTTAAAATTTAAAATTTTACCAAACTTGTTCTATCCTTAAAAAGGAATGATAACTTTTGGACAACTAAACCCAAATTCAAAATTTCTCCACATTTGCTTTTTTTTTTTTTTTCTTTTACCCTATCTAAATTGGTTTTTTGAATCAATCTAAAATAAAAAGTTAAAAAGAGATAAAAAAAAATAAAAAAAAATAAAGGGTAATTGCAACTGGTAGCATTTTTAGGAATAATAACCAAGTATATAACATCATTTAAAAAAAATTACAAATATAGACAAGTCTATCAGTGATAAACTTCAATCGTTGATAGACTCCCAAGTCTATCAGTGATAGACTTCTATCGTTGATTGACTCTTATCAATGATATGGTTTATCTCTGATAAACTCCTACCAATAATATAGTCTTTCACTGATAGAGTATTTAAATTTGGCCATATTTGCAAATTTTTTTACATTATGTTATATCTGCTAATACTTTGGGTCTAATGTCTATATTTGCAGCTGTCCCTAAAAAAATTAGCATAAAAAAGGTAAAAATTTTCTTTTCCTTGGTGTCGTTGGGCCATCCTAGACTTGAACCAGAGACATCAAATTAAAATTAAAAAAAATAAGAGAAATTAAATTAATAATTAAATTTATTTTAAATAAGGCCAAACAAAAATAGGTGGCTACAATATTCCTTACTTCGTACATCCTTGTAGAACTAGAAGGTGGACGAAGGTGTAGCTAATATTTTGTCGGAATAAGATACTTCAAACGTATTAACGATATCAAGGGTCGAGGATAAACAAGCACTAAATGACAATAAAAAAGAGCTAGAGGCTAAGTATAAACAAGCGTCATCACAGTAAAAAGGTTTCAAGGGCCCGGGATAAACAGGCACCACCGCATCAAAAGGTGTCAAGGACCAGAGATAAACAAGTGTCATTGTAGCAATAAGGTGTCAAGGGCCAGGTACAAACAAGCGCCTCATGATAAAGTAAAAAAGAGCTAGAGGCCAGGGATAAACAAGTGTCATCACAGCAAAGAGGTGTTAAAGGCTAGGGATAAACAAGTATCATCGTAGCAAAGAGGTATCAAGGGCCAGAAATAAACAAATTCCACATGACAAAATAAAAACGCTAGAGACCACGGATAAACAATGACTTTTTTATCAATGCTATGCAAGAAGAACTTGAACAATTTGCTAGAAACCAAGTATGGACAATAGTTCCACAACTTGGAAACGTTAATGTAATAGGCACAAAATGGGTGTTCAAGAGTAAATTCGATGAACATGGATAACTAGAAATAAATCCAGGTTGGTTGCCCAAGGTTATGCTCAAATCGAAGGAGTTGATTTTGATGAGACATTTTCACTTGTGGCACGTCTATAAGCTATTCGTCTGCTATTAGGAATTTCATGTCTCATAAAATTCAAACTGTTCCAAATGGATGTTAAAAGCACATTATCGAATAGTTATCTGAATGAAGAAGTCTTTGTAGAACAACACAAAGGGTTTGTTGATCCAGCATGTCCTCAACATGTATACAGGCTTCATAGGCTCTCTATCGTCTTAAACAAGCCCCATGAGCCTGGTATGACAGATTGATAGATTTCTTGACCAAGAATGGTTATACTAGAAGAGAGATAGACAAGACTCTTTTTTATAAAAAAGGGTTACTAAAAAATTCATTATTGCTCAAATTTATGTGGATGACATCATCTTTGGAGGAATGCCTCTAATAACTTATAGAAATACAAGTTATTGTTCTTTAAAAGTTAGAATAATTCGGATTAAAAGTGATGTAAATGTGTTCATAATAATGGAAAATGCATAGAATTCTATATATGTGATAAAACTCATACAAAAGTATCTTTTAAGTAACAAACTGCATCACTAACGCATTTACTAAGTGTTGTAGATAAACCCAATGCAAGGAGCATGCGTCCAGCTGATCCGACACTTGATAGATACATCTGGCTCGTGCAATCAACGTCAAATCAAAACTTGCAAGCATGGGCATCTGACTAGTGGCGTCTGACCAAGGCAGAATGGAAAGTGGCTGTCTTAGGATATGGAATTTAATGCAATCACATCACCAAGCTGCTGTTCTGATGGCCTATATAAAGAGATGTTGTCTGCAGTTAAGGTGAGCAAGATTAGTTAGAGAGTTAGATATTTTTTTATCCTTCATCTCTGCGAACTGCAAGAAAAAAATAGGAGGGATAATTACCATTTTCTACCATTGGTAACAAGGTGCTGCCAGAGAAAAGCTCGAGAGAGACATCTCCTTCACCCCTTCTACCTAGTTGTCAATAGCAAGCACAAAAACAACCCAAACAGGACAAAAGATTGAACCCTATGGCTTAACTTCTTTCTTTTACAACATTTTCATTCACTATTCTACTTGATTGAACTAAGATTATATGTATCAAGACATATTTCTTTAATTCAATCTCCATTTCAACCATTTTCCATATCTCCATCTGTTAATTTACTAAGTTGTTTGTGTATGTGAATCTCTTGGCCTGATAATTGCATAAAGTTTGTTGCTTGAATCCTTCTGATAAGTTGATTAAAGTGAAAAAGCATTTAGTTACTTAATAGAGTAGTTATTTGTAGAATGCATCAAGTTAGGGCATGAGTAATTTTAGAGAAAACATCATTCATGTCGTTTACCTGTTCATTTTAACTAACGCATGCAATCTAGAGATAGGATAAGTGTGACATCCACATAGAGAAATGTTGAGCATAAATTAAAGAATAGACTCCAAATGCATCACATGCATACACTTAGATTTTAGCAGACATCTTCACCATCTCCATTTCATTGTTATTGTGCCTATATAGACTTGTTTTCACTAGGAAATCAACACTTATCATCTAACGCTTGATCCAATCATCCGTGTACCTTCTTCTCATTTATCTGAACTCTTATTTTCTCTTGCATGTGTGCTAGTAGTTTACTGTACATAGCCAATGCATATCAACCAATTAGTAACCCTTCACAATAGATCCAAAGACCAAGCCTGTGTTAGTTTACTCTAGATTCCCCGCATTGACCCTGGGCTTACCAGGACATTAAGATGGATTTATACTTGTGTGTAGCTTCAGAGAACTTGTATGAAACTAGCAAGGTGTGCATGAACGTAAATCTATCTTCTATCCGACGCATAATATCATCTTCATACTCATCATCATTCATCTTCAAAATCTTGAACACGGTTGAAACACAACAAGTTTTTGGCGCTGTTGTCGGGGAGTTTAGCAACGTAGATAACTGAATTTGGACATTGTATCTTCTTGCAAAACTTTCAATCGAAAGTGTATTACAAGTTAAGCCTGGGCTTGTAAATGTTTTATGAGCAGAGCAAGAACTCCAAAACTCAGATACGATGCAGAGATTGAGAAGAGCTTTCGACGAAGAAACAGATCAAATAGACAGAAAAAATTCATACAACAACAAATGGAAAACAACCAAGATAACCAAAATTTGGCTCAACAGTTAGCCAATGTTGCAGCAAATCCAATCCTCAAGGCAAACAACAGCATGCGTCTGATGCATAAATATGCATCGCCCGTGTTATATGATTTTTTGCTCGGGTTCATTTATCTAACATATGATGAGACCCAATTTGAAATGAAATCTATCATGCTATAAATATTATAGACCGCAGAACAGTTTTGTGGTGCTCGCGACGAAGACCCTCACGCTCACATGAAACACTTCCTAGAGACCTGTAATTCGTTCATGATTCTTAGAATCATGCCAAAAGCAATCAGATTATCCTTGTTCCCATTTTCACTCTGAGACGACACCAAGCAATGGGAAAACTCCTTGAAGTCAGGAAAAATAACAATGTGGGACAAGCTAGTAGAGTAGTTCATGCAAAAATACTTCCCTCTCATAGTCAACGCACAGAGGCGTTGGGAGATTATGAATTTTGAGCAAGGTGAATCTGAGACACTCAGTGACATATGGGAAAAATTCAAAAGGTTGGGAAAAAATTGTCCTAACCACTAACTGTCTAGATGGAGACCTTCTATGGAAGATTAAATAAACCATCCCAGATGGAGACCTTCTATGAAAGATTAAATAAACCATCCCAGATGGCAACAGACGTAGTCGCCACAAGCGACCTTATGGCCAAATCTAATAATGAAGTCAAGGAGATTTTTGATAGAATGTCCAAATACAATATGGAGTGGGTTGATGATGCTTATAATTCCATAATAGAAAATACAAGGCAAAAACGAGGTATGATCAATACTAACGTAGTAGCTAATCTTTCAGTACAAGTGACTGGAATGACGAACTTGTTGAAGAACTTCACAATGAACAATGTAGCCCAGATGCAGAGTGTGCAATAGATCGACGCATTCGGACAAGCTATCTTAAGTTGTATGGGTTACAGAGAGCCACATACTTATAATTATTACCCCAATTAACAATCAATCTATTTCATGAAGAACAACCCATTTTCTAATCCATACAACCCTGGATCAAAAAACCATTCAAAATTTTCTTGGGGTGGTCATCAATAAAATCAAGCCCAGTCTAGAATGCACCAGTAACACAGGCAAGGATCGACGCCTAGATTCTAGCCCATACAACAGTTGCCACAACATTAATCTTTCAACAGAGGAGGCAATGCATTGAGTTCGTCATCTCCACTTGAGAACCTATTGAAAGAGTACATAGCCCAGAATGATGCATTGTTAAAATGTCAAGCATCATCAATCAGAAATCTGGAGATGCAGGTTGGACAAATTGCGAATGAGCTGAAGAGTCAATTGCATGGCTCAGTGCCCAACAATACTGAAGCACCTAGACATTGCACAGTGGTAGATCACTAGTAGAAGAGAGGAGAAAAGATGCGAGAAAAGATAATCATCATTTTCAATGTCTGCAAACACACCTTAAGTAACTACGGCACTTGAAAGAGATGAATCAGAAAGAGCACCTGGCTCCACTTGTCATTCTCAACCAAGCACGTCCAACGCAAGGGTACCTTATGTACATCTGAATGCACCTTTCCCCTAATGCCTACAGGAGAAGAATGATAAAAATTAGTTTAAATGCTTCCTTGATGTCCTTAAACAGTTACATATGAATATTCTACTCATTGAAGTGTTAGAACAAATGTCGAGTTACGTGAAATTTTTAAACGACAGTTTATATCGAAGAAAAGGAAGATTAGAAAGTTTGAATCCGTGGCATTGGCTCAGGAGTGCAAATGCACTAATCAATGGAAAAAAATTTTAGAAGCAAAGAGACTCAAGCAACTTTACAGTCAAATGTTCGATCAGAGGGATAGATATGGGCCATGCATTGTGTGACTTGAGAGCTAGTATCAACATAATGCCCCTCCCAATTTTAAAAAAGCTCGAGATTGGTGAAGCAATGCCCACCATGGTAACGTTACAACATGTTAATAAATCCATCACATACCCTGAAGGGAAGATCGTGGATGTATTAGTAAAAGTTGACAAGTTTTTCTAGGTGGTCTTTATTATTCTGGACTATGAAGCTAACAGAGACATTCCAATCATTCTTGGACGCCCATTTTTACCTACCTAAAAAGTATTGATTAATGTACCTAAAAGGGAACTGACCATGCGTGTGGATGATTAGGAGGTAAAATTCAATGTGTTAAACACATTAAAGTTCCCCAATGGCGCAGAATCTTGTCAATTCATTGAATCAACTCAACTACTTAAGGAAGAAGAGAACCAGGAAGTGGATCAAGGATGTGAGATCATACGTTGAGTGAAGGCACAAGGAAATTTGAGCCGTTACATCTAGATGAGTGACAGAAAAAGTCAACACTCCCATTTCTAGAGAAGCCACCAATATGTTTGAACTTAAACCTCTTAAACATCTCTGGAGGAGTCAACACTCCTTGAATTTAAACCTCTTCCAAACCATCTTAAATATGTTTTTCATGGCAGTAACAATATTTTACCTGTTATAATTTCATCTAAACTTTCTCCTACTAACAAACAACTTTCATTGCAGATACTCAAAAGCATATGCGCGCAATAGATTGGATGTTGGCTAAAATCAAAGGGATCAACCCATCTTACTATATGCACAAGATCAGATTGAAAGAAGAGAAAAGAAGATTAATTGAGCCCCAATGCATGCTCAATCCTATTATGAAAGAGGCAGTGAGGAAAGAAATCATAAAATAGCTTGACACAGGGGTTATTTACCCCATTTTTTTTATAGTAATTGGGTAAGCCTAGTGCAATGCATGCCAAAGAAAGGCGGCATAACTGTGGTGATTAATAGTAACAATGAGTTAATTCCATCTAGAACTGTTATTGGATGGTGCATTTGCATGGACTATAGGAAATTGAATACGTTGACTAAGAAAACTATTTTCAATTCCCATTCATTGATCAAATGCTAGATAGACTACCCAAGCATGAGGTGTGAATCATGAAAATAACACACTGAATTCCACTTGAAATTTTCAAGCAGCTTCTGGCTATGGATGCTGGAGAGTGCTTACATGGTGGGATTGAATAAAAACTCTTTGAATTGAAAGAGAGAGGGGCTAGAAAAACGAGTTTTTTGTTACTTCTTCTTCCTTCTTTTCAAACCTATAAAGAACACCTTCACAAATTCAATCAAATCTGAGTTCCACTACTCAAGTTCAAGGCTGAGAATAGTAGAGAAGACCTTTTGATGGTTCACGGACTGATTTGGAGCTTAGTTGAAGTGAAGAGCAACTTAGATTTGAAGAATCCATCACAAAAGTTATGTAACTTGAAACCCACTTGAATATACATGCTTTAGAACTCAAATTACATGTAATTAGAGTACTTATTGATTCTGTTTGCTTCCATTTCATGCTTGTGTATCCTTTCACTAAAGATGTATGATGGTTGTCTTCTCTGATTTTCTGGAGCAATCTGTTAAAGTATTTATGGATGATTTCTTAGTCTTTTGAGACTCTTATTTGACTTGCCTTAATAACCTTGAAGTCGTCCTTGCTAGATGCAAAGAAACTAACTCGGTGCTTAATTGAGAAAAATGTCACTTTATGATGACAAAAGGTATTGTGCTTGGCCACAAAGTTTTTAAGGTAGGGTTGGAAGTTGATGATGTAAAGCTGCCCGCACCTGCAAATGTTAAGGCTCTGAGAAGCTTTTTAGACCATGTAGGTTTCAACCAAAGATTTGTCATAGGTTTTTCCCAAATCATGCGTCCATTGAGCGTGTTGTTATACTTGAGTAGACCCTATGTATTCGATGATAATTTCTAACATGCATTTGAAAATTTAAGGTATGCATTAACAACACCTATACTGGTGGCTTCTGATTGGATGCAACCTTTTATCCTAATGTGTGACACCAATGATGTAGCAGTTGGAGCAATGTTGGGTCAGAAGAAAGGAAATCTTATACTCTATCGTCTATACATCCAAGATGGTCAACAAATATTAATAACATTATACAACCACAGGAAAATAAATGTTGGCAGTGGTGTTCGTAATTGAAAGATTTCGAGCATATCTGGTTGGTGCGTCTACAACCATCTATACTGACCATTCTACCATTAAGTTCTTGATGGATGAAAAGGATGCAAAGCCTAGACTCATTCACTGGATACTATTATTACAAGAATTTGACCTAAAAATCAAGGATAGAAAAGGGACAAAGAATCATGTGGCTGACCACCTATCACGCTTGGAGAATAAGGAATTTCAGTTGAGGCTGGCAGAAATTGAAGAAAAATTCCTTGACGAACGCCTACTTAAAGTTGAAAATCGAGAACCTTGGTATGTTGACATTGTCAACTACTTAACCACCAAACAGTTTCTCAAAGAGTTCAACACCCAACAAAGAGAAAGGCTCGTGCATGACAACAAGTTTTATTTTTGGGATGAGTCATTCCTTTACAACTAGGGCCCTAATTTGATCATGTGTCGATGTGTTCTTGAAGTTGAGATACAATTCATACTTTTTGAATTCCATGACTCCCCTTATGGAGGCCACTTCAGAGGACAAATGACCGCTACAAAGGTCCTTCAAAGTGGGTACTTTTCTCCCACGTTGTTCAAAGATGCATGAGATTATGTACTCAAATGTGACCGGTGCCAATGCACTGATAATATATCATTAAGAAATGCAATTCCCCTTAACAACATACTTGAAGTGGAACTATTCGACGTTTGGGGTATTGATTTCATGGGGCTATTTCCTCACTCCTATGGTCACCAATATATCTTTGTAGTAGTAGATTATGTGTCAAAGTGGGTTGAGGTAGTAGCTTGTGCAAAGAATGATGCAATGACTATTTCAAAGTTCCTAACAAAGTACACCTTCACACACTTTGGAATGATTAGCGTTAATCAATGATAAAGGTACGCATTTCATAAATCGTACTATAGTATGCATTTTAAATGTCGTATTATTTCTAAGTTACTTGTTAAATACAATGTTAGGCATAAGGTGTCTACCACCTACCATCCACAAATAAATGGGAAAGCTGAAATTTCGAACAGAGAAATCAAAACAATTCTGTAATATGTAGTCAATTCGTCGAGAAGGGATTAGATGTTGAGACTTGATCAAGCACTCTGGGCATACTTGACCGCGTTCAAAACACCAATAGGAATGTCTTTGTATGCCTTAGTGTTTGATAAAGCATGCCACTTTCCATTAGAGTTGGAGCACAAAGCATTCTGGGTAGTTAAGAAGCTAAACTTAGACCTGGAAGTCGCTGGAGAGCATAGAAAGCTACAACTAAACGAGTTGGATGAATGGCGGCTGAATGCGTATGAAAACGTGAAGATATACAAGGAGAAGACTAAGCGTTGCCATGACCAATGCATCGGTAAGAAAGAACTTTTTATTGGTAAAAAATATTGTTATTTAACTCAAGTCACTACTACAAAACTGGGCTTTAATGTCGGTTTAAAACTGACATTATAGGGGTACAATGTAGTTGACAACCGACATCAAAGATCGTGCTATAAAAGATCTTTAATGTTGGTTGCCTTTAATATCAGTTTTAAACTAACGTTATAGATGACCAAGATTTTAATGCCAGTTATCTTCAATGTCAGTTTTACCTGATATTGAATATTGTTTTCAATGTCGGTTTTCAATCAACATTGAACATTATCTTTAATGTCGGGTTTCCACCTACTTTTTGTTAGTAGTTGTCCGATATTAAATGTTTATCATTGTTTTGTCATTTAAAAAATAAAAAATATTATATTTTGCTTGCGCACGTGCAAATCAATAGTATTTCTCTTTTACCTGTACATGCACAAAATAAAATCTTAATTGCTTGTATGTATACAACTTAGCTTTCAATAAACAAAATTAACAAATTCACAATAAAGAAAATGATAAATTGTTCAACTAAGTAATGCATCAACAAGTCACATTGATATTGATATATAGAGCTCGAAAGTCTAAAGTTCAAGAGAGCTGGTAGTCTACTATGGGGGGTTTGAATTAGTCAAAATTTACAACCAAAAACCTTTCACAAGTTAGAGATTTTTCAAGGATCAAAACTATAGTTTGACATCTAAAGAAGAAAAAAAGAAAAAATGTCTCCATTTGAGATCTAAAGAAGAAAAAAAAACCATAAAGTGCAAATACATAATGTGTTGGATCTAGGGTTCCCCCAAGAAAAAGCATAAAGAGGTTATGATACCAAATCTTTACTCCTTTATTGCACCTGCAAAACAAGAAAGCTCAACAGTTGAATAAATGGAAGACAAGCCATAAGAAAAATATAGATCCAATTTCTAAGCCCTTAAAAAAAATCAAAGGTAGACCTTGCTACAAAATATTGTATTAACAAAAAGCTCAATACACCCACATGAGGGAGCAAAACATAGAAAGAAAAAGAGAAATGTAAAGAAAAGAAAGAACCAAGTAGCTTTCTTTTGCACAAGTATTATAATTATATTTGGAGTAGTTGAGAGAATCTTCGTTTTTCAAGATCTTGAAGAAGAAAACCTCGATTACCTAGATGTGTGCTACGAAGATGATAGAAAAATTTTAGCAGCATAACGACACTACCACAAGAAAACAAAAAATTTACCTTGAATCTGTGCAAAGAAACACACTCCTAATAATATTCCACAACCATTTCTTCTCAACAGAACTACCGATAAGGGTGAGGGAAATAAAAAATCTTCAGATACCTATAAGATCATACAAACTAAAACATTCAGAATATCTAAGTTGTTGGGATTGGTGTTCTAAATCTCTTGTAATCTTGTAGTTTGTAAACATTATATAAACAAGTTATTATTAATAAAATAATTGTTATTTTATAAGCATAAACTAAAGATCCTAGGTTATGTAATTTAAACAAGTATGTAGAGACATAAAAGTGGATCTTGTTTAAATAATTACCTAAATGGTCTGTAGTAGATGGATAAGGCTGGGTACCTTATCCTGGTGACACTACAGATACAACCCGCTTTGTAGGTGTTACAATTGTTGTAAAGTGCTACAAATGATCTGATCTTGATCATTCATGTGAAGACATGTGAGCGAGGGTATCCTATAAAAAGAGTTTGTATAAAATCGGACCACGAAATGTTTAGTCTCATTATATAACATTGTTAATAATAGAGACTTACATTTCACTAAGATGACTATAGGTGACATGACCTAAATCCTGAGTGAGTTGTGAACTCCAACTCATGAAAGTGATTCTTTGATTTGTATGGGTGAGAATGATCAGATTGCCAACTCAATAAGCCTACCATTATAGGGATCCATCTAACTGAGGAGTTGGGAACACAGTTACACAAGACGGAATTCACTCATTCCCTGATGTCATGGTAAGTAGATAAATTGTTTTCTTAAGAGCTGATTCTGGGGCTTGAACATAGTGGCTCACCTTCTCCTAGCCCAAGAGGGACTTAGTCATAGTTGAGCTATGACTTATTGTTCATTAGAGGAATCAGTGGTACTTAAGGAGTTAGATGTAACTACAGGGGAAAAACGATAATTTTGGCCCAACTGTACTTACGATCAATTTATGAAGGGTCATCACACTGTTGATTGGTTATATCCAATGGACATAGAAATATATTTGTAGTGCGAAGAGTGCAGCTCTCGGTCTTTAGTGGAATGACCGACAGTTAATGGATATTAGGTAATTTAATTAAAGAGTTTAATTAATTATTCAAGTACCATTGGAGTTTCAATCTACAGGTCCATTAGGTTTCCTCTGTAGCTCAACAGGGATTTAATTGAGAATAGTTTTAGATTAATTTGAAGTGTTCAAATTAATTTAGGGAATTAATTATATATAATTAATTTAATTAATTATATATGTGATATAATTAATATAATGTATTTGATACACTATAATATAAGGTAGTATGAGAGGAATTTGAATATGATTCAAATACTAATTATATGAATGAGATTCATGTAATTAAATTTAATATAAATATGATTTATGTTAAATACCATAAATAAGTTGAGATGAATTAAATATATGAATATGATTCAAATATTAATTATATAAATGAGATCATATAAGTGAATTTAATATAAATGTGATTTATATTAAATGTCATAGTTGAGAGAAAATAAAACTATAGGGTAGCTTGTATTTGATGCAATATAAAACTATAGGCTATATGTTATATTTGATATAACATATAGTGTGTATATATATATAAAAAATAAAGTAGTTATTATATATATTATATATTATTATTATTATTTAATAATAATAATAATAATAATAATTTAATTAATTTTAATTAACTCCCTCCCCCAATCTCTCAGTCATTAACTTTAACGTGGGTTGTGTAAGAATGAGTGGTTCTCATTCATCTTCTTCCACAATTCTCTCTGTGTGACATGGTTCTCTCTAAAAAAGTTTACAAAGAAGAAATCCTTTCCTCCTCTTTTTCTCCTTCCCTCTTCTAAACCTAAAGGCAGAGCCCACACCTTCTGTCCATTCTCAAACCCTAAGAAGAATATAGGAGGTTCCAGTTTGGTGGTGTCCCAATTGGGTTTCCAGATTGTGATCTTGATCAAATGAGTTCTTGAAGAAATTCGTTCTTCAAAGGTATCTTATTCTTCCCTTTTTCTTTAGAAAAGCATGTTGTAGGTTTAAATTAAATGCATAAGCTTTCTCTTTTAAGTCTGTAATTTTTGTGAGTTCTATGAAAAAACGAAAATTGGGACCGATCCCCGCATTCTACTGCATAAACCTTCAATGATTTTTCCTTCATTAGCCTTTTTTCACCTCGAGCAAGCACTCCAAAAGATGAAATAATCAAATAGTTTTAACTTTCACATTATCCATATAACTAAAAAGTAAAAAGCCTTTGATGTAACATCAGAAATTCAAGCAACTAAAAAGCACATCAAACAGATACAAAACTTCAATCAAATGAAACCACAAAAAACATCTGCAACTAAAAGATGCTATCAAGGGCCAATATTTAACATGAAGATAGTCAATCCTAGATTATCCAAATAAGATTCCAATGACGAATTCGATTCAAATTGATGTAAGAAGCACAATAAATGGTTAAACAAGAGATAACAAAAGATTCGACAATGATAATGAAGAATTAACCTAACCCACAAACTACCTTAATGCAACCAAATTCATTTAGAAAAATAATGCATAAACATAAACTACCAAAGGATGTCTAAGAAGTTCCACTATCATAATCCACCCAATGGAAGTCTTAAACAACTAAGCTATGACTACCATAACTGCAAGATAGTCATAGCAATCCAATACTGAATCTAATCCAAAACTTTAGAACAAAAGACTTTTAAAGATAAGCGTCTTATCAACTTGTCAATCTTCTTAAAACATGTCCAATGCAATCTTCCAATCTTGTTATGAAGTCCCTTTTGTGTTAGATGCACCTTTTCCACTTGTCAATCTTCTTAAAACTTGTCCAATGTAATCTTCTAATCTTTCTTCCAATCTCTAAGAATCAAAATTTAGCCTTACACATCAATGAGAAACATCACTCAAAGTCATTTCATTATTACACAAATGAGTTAGTTCCCAAATTCTAATTTAACTAGTTTTCAAAAGAACCTTACTATGAAATAGAAGAAAGCAAACTTGTAAGTATCCTAAACAACACTTCCATTGTCTCCAACATCGTACATAAAATTTAAAAGCTAAAAGATATAGCTTTCATCTAAGATGGATCCACAAACACTTCCTTCATCGTACTGCAAGAGATATTGAATACTAGCATTAGAGGAAATGCACTATTTTTTTTTTTTAACTAATGGAGGTATTTCTACAAAAAATGATTCAAGCTATTTTTGATTTCTACCAAGCTTACTAATGGAGGTATTTCTACCAAAAGACAATTGATCCAAGCTTACTAAATGAGGTATTCTACCAAAAATGTTGGAGCTAATACTTCTAGTACATTTTTTATTTCGCATGGCATAGAAATGTTTGTATTCTATAAAAATATTTAGCAAACCACAGAGTTTCAACATTATCAAAGACATTTAAGACCTAAAAACACAATGGATAAATGCTTATCACACTTCAACATATTTCTAGCTTTTTTATGTAAAGCACACTAGAAAACACGGAAAAAGAAAATCACAGAATGAACAAAATAATTAGTTGATCTTCCGTTGCATGATAAAAAGAAAATGGTCATTTAATAACCAAATGGATAAGAATTGGTAGAAAGCCACATAACAAAATTTAACTTAAAGAAATAGGGAAAAAAATACCAACTTGTGTCTTTCAAATGACAATTGCTAACAAAAATATACAGTATTGACTCGTATTGTCTTCCTCAAGACCCATATCATCTACAAGTATAGCTACAATGTTAAGGAAGTTACAAGATATTAAAGCTAATCCATGGAATAAACTCAGCAATCGTAAAATATAGCTATAGGAGTTAATTCCTAAACTCGTTATGAAAACATGGATGGACTTTTAAAATAGCAGAAAGCTCAATTTCTTCTCCACCATCCACCAAAAATTTGATCCAAATCTAAAGCAGAACTTCCCAAATCTCACCCAAAACGACCCGAAACGTCATGTATTGGTGTCCAAACTCACTTAATCTTACATATTTAGAGTCCTTCGAAAGTGGGTATTTCAAATCTGGTGTCAAAATTCAAAGAGTAAGTGTCAAAATGCACCAAATAGGGGAAAATGCTAATGTTGTTGTCGCCAGAGAAGCACCATCGTCGTACTGCTCACATTTGTTGTAGAAAAACGTTACTGTTGTACTACTCGCATTCGCGGAAGAAGCACGGTCCTCGGCGCTCGCTGGTGATTTCCGTACCACCGCCGATCATTGCAGGTCATGGGTATGCCAGTCGGACAGCAGCAATGCACAATGGGGAAAGGTTTAGTGGGGGTAACCTGAGGGAGAAGGAGAGGGGGAGAGATGGGGAAAAGGAGAGGGAGTGGGAGACTTTCTTTCCTAAAAGACAAACCTAAATTAAAAAAAAAGAAATAAATTTGAGAGGGAAATAAAAATAAGGGTGGAAGGGAAACAAAAAATCAAGATTAAAAAATTGTCTTGGGATTCAAAAATTATGGTCACCTACAATGTCAGTTTTAAACCAACATTATTGGTATGCTTACAATGTCAGTTTAAAAACGACATTAAAGATTCGTATTTTTTTTAAGAAACCGACATTGTACATCCGTTTTTAGTGTTTTCAACCGACATCAAAGACCAAATTTCTTATAGTTGTTTACGCTTGTTTCTAGAAAACTAAAGTCTAGGTGGTCCGGACCACTCATTATCAAGGAAATCTTTCCTCATGAAGCTGTGGAACTTACTCGAGAAGATGGAAAAAATGCCTTCAAAGTAAATGCGTAAAGAGTCAACCCATACTGTGAAAGGGATGTAGAGTGTTGCATAACATCCATCGACCTACGCGAGCCTACTTGAAGCTTGCATCAGATTCGTCTCTACATGCAATCAGATACTTATATTCTAGTGAGGCTTTCTTTTCCATGCTATCTTTTTGCTTTCTGTATATTATGATTTCTTTATGTTCTTACTTAAATTCTTGTTTGGTAGTGAAGTTTTGACTTTGTGTCTATTGAATGTATCTTTAAAAAAATTGCCTGTTGAAAAAAACAACCAACTTTGTGGATTACCTTAAATTGGAAAATTTGAATTGGTGCGTTAGAGTTGGACCAACGCATGACCATGCGTTGGAAGAAAAAAATTCATTATATTAGGAGGCGGTCCACTTAATTATTTGAGTGGCCCTAAGCGTGTCTCTTCAGACCCACATTGCGCAGTCGAAACATCACATGTATCTGACATGAGTCACGTATGTGCCCTCTCTCTTTTCATGTGTCCTTCTATAAAAGGTCGAGGGCCCCTCCTCCAAGTTTTCTTCTTCCTTTTCATGATCTTCTCATTCTGTAACCCATTTTTAGCTTCCTTGCCATTCGTCAGCACCATTCCAGTCACCATCTCCAATAATTTTCAAGCTTCCTTACTAGAAACCATGCCAGACGCTATGGACAACCAAAACGAATCCATGAGCTTTTTTGGAGATAGTCTGATAAGCTTTTTCTCATATCCATCAGTTTTGCCTTCCATACCTTCATCCCTAACCCCATCTTCAAAAGCTGCTACTTCAACCAAACAAACAACCGCTTCATATTCTTTCGGAAAAGCCACCTCTCATCCCAAACCCACAGCAGCTGCATGAATTTCCACACAAGTAGAATTGACGAAACTCTCCATCTCCCGATGACCATTCATCTCTTCTAAACCCTTTCAAAACTCAATCCTCCATCTAGCCTAATCCCAAAAATCCTAAGTTTGCAACTTTCTTCAACCCATCACGGTAGCCTACGTCAAATGGCCCTGCAAAAACATCTGCGACAAAGCCCTATAAAAGGTTAGCCTCTTTGCCAATCATCCCTACTATCACACCCACAGTGCCGACACATGACTTTGTGCCTGAACACTTGAGAACCACACCATCACCTGTCGTGCGTCCGATACTACCCGTAGCCATCGAACCCTTAGCCTGATCTTTCCCATTGAGGTACCCCCTTATTCTCCATATCCTCTCCCAGTTCACCGTATACACCATCTGACCCTCTCCCTATTACAACACCACAACGATCAGTTGATTCATCAAGGTTTAACAGTTCTGAGTTGGAACCCACTGACCAGTTTGAAGAATCTCAGCCTGGTCTTAGTGAACTGGCTCGAAGAGACGGGCATGAGGTCTTTGGACCTATTTTAGTCGGCTTTGACTAGAGACAATTTCTAGAAGTGGATTAGCCCATACGTCAAAAAGTTGAAGTCGTGTTGGCTAAAAGTGAGCAAGGAAAAGAAAGGATTGAAAGCGCGTAAGCCCCAACAGAGGAAGAAATGGATAATGCTGACTGATATGCTCTTGAATTTGAAGCGGAAATGGCCACTGAAGAAAATGAAGAAAGGTTGCAAGGATTTAGCTCTGAGGCAGTTGACCTGACGCATCCCTACCACGACCATCAGATGCGAATGAGAGGTCTTCAGTGCAACCTTCAAAGAAGAAAAATATGGTTAATAATAGAAGAAGAGGAGTAGGAGGAAGTGGTGAATGAAGAAGTTGCAACTGGACCTATGGTTGCAACGCAGGAAAGAATCTCGTCTGATTCAAGCGAGTTGAAATGTAGGCTAGAAGAGTATAGGCCTACAACACTTAGACAAAAAAGGGGAGCCCTCCAAAGAGAATTAGAAAAGGATGAGAGAGTGTTGGCCTAAGAGGCTAAAAGTTACAAAAAGAAGGAGAATAAAAAAGAAAAAGGGTGGCACCTACATCACCTAAGCAAACAAGGGAGAGGAATCATCAGTTCAATGACATCCTTGTAGAGAAGGGATTTTCCCCATAACACATTCCCCTGCCAGAGTACATCAAAGTTATCACTAATGCAATGGGCTGGTGTTAGCTATGTGTTAGCCCATCAAGAATCTAGCCCCACCTCATCCGCACGTTCTACAACATCGAGTGTGATGAAGCACGGAATGCGGCATTGGTTGAAGACTGTGTTGTTCACTTCTCCCCCAAAATCATCAATGAAGTGTTCAATGAACAAGATAACTCTGATGTTAAGGGTAATCGCTCATAGAAAAACCAACTCCAATTCAATTGGAAGATGCGATGAGAGTAGTAGCCAAGCTTTGGAGCTCATAGCAAATTTCAAGAATGAGCGTCATGTCCATGGCATCCAAAAATCTTCTCTCTGATGCCAATTTGTGGCTGTACCTGATCAAAAACCGTATCATGCCCACAACGCATGATGAAACTGTATCACGGAAAAGAGTCTTGGCCACCTACTATATAATGCAATGTATAAACCTTGATGTGCGCAACTCATCATCGATCAGATCAAGAGTGTCAAGGGGAAGCCATACGAACAATTGTACTTTCCATGACTTATCTATGCATTGTGCGAACGCGCTAGCATCCCACTATGAATGATTTTGAGGAAGTTGATGGGCTAATGGACATTAAGCTCATCAAGAGTTTATCAACAGAATCACTCAATCAGCTCAGCATGCCTCCCAAACCAAGAACTTCAAGGCCTCAACCTTCACAAAGTAGAAAGAAAAAAGCACACATTGAAACTTCTTATGATGAACTAAGCAATGAAGCTTCGCCTGATGAACATAGGTCAAATGCATGAACCACAAGTTTTCCCTACACCTACACCTCCTGTCGCACATGTCATCATGGATAAGCTCAAATAGATCGTCCAAGCCCAACTCCGACCCCTAGTCGTATCCATGGAAGCTCTTCACCTGTAATAGACAACTCTACAATGTCAAAATGTTATTTTAAGGGATTACTTGCATCAGCAAATGCAGAGGAGTCAAGACTAGTTCGACTTCATGATGCAGTATATTAATCATGTCTTGATGGGAATGTTTGCTCCACCTTCCCCCCTCCGTTGTCGCAGCACTTGCGAGATCCCCTTAGATTCGTAGATGAAGATCCTACCCCTGAACGCAAGGACGATGCTCCAACCTCGTAAACAAATTTTGGGATATTGGCTTTTTAATTCTATTCTTTTGATCAACTTTTATATGCGTTTATCCATTTTGAATTTCATGTATATATCTTTACAATGAATACATTTTACATCATTTTGATCCTTGCGTTTTTCATAAATATTCCTTCTATTTTTGCTTATTATTATTCTTGTGTCTTGCATCCTGCTTTGATACCTCGATGATGACACTAATGTCCAATAACTCACCAGTGTTTAGGATAGGTGTTAGAAATTTAAGTCTAAAAACCTCACTGAATGAAACATATCCTTGATTTCCCATGCGTGCAAGCCTTACCTTCAAACCTCATTTTGAAATTTTTTAAAACCCTTCAAAATTTAGGGGTGGGGAGGTTCGAGTTGATGCATTCTCTTGTTTATAAAAATCTTCATAATTTCACTCATTTTGTTTCACACAAAAAATTGAACATAATAACAAAACTCTACTATCAGCGCAAGGGGAAACAAGAAAACGTAAAGCTTAGATAAGAGTTTAGTCATGAAGGATACTTGCTCATAGTTGGATGTCCACATGACACCCATAGGGGCAAGCCAAAACGAAGGTGAGTTACCTGAATCAACGCATGGGTGGCCTTAGAACTTGCATTGAAAAGAATTTTTATAAGAGGAAAGCCTTTTAATGCATTACTAGACTTGAAAGATGGAAATGTTTTGGAAAGCAAAAGAATTTTTTAAGAATGTGCTTACCACATAAGAGATCGAGTATATATTTCTTTAGGAAAGGAACAAACTTATACTTCTAAATGTCAATCTCAGACACTCATAGGTTAAATAACATGACGAGAGGTAGAGCTTGTGTGATTTGAGACCAAGAGAGTATACTAAGGAATTATTTTGAGAATGCTTGAGAACAAGCATTGTTCAATATTTGGGGTTGTGATAACTTGTAGAAATACAAGTTATTGTTCTCTCAAATTTGGAATAATTAGGATTATAAGTGATGTAAAGCATTCATAATAAAGGAAAATGCATGGAATTGTATACATGAGATAAAACACATACAAGAGTATCTTTGAAGTAACAAACTGCATCAGTAACACACTTTAATGCTGGAATCAGAAAAATTGACTAAGTGTTGTATACAAAGCCAACGCAAGAAGTGTAAGAGTGTATTAACATGCAACGAAAGTAACAATGATCAATAAGCATTCAAATTCACTAATTTTAGACAGAATCTAAAGCATGCTGAACTAAAATGAGAGGGTTTGTAATTATACCTTTGTAGAACTCTTCAAGATCTTGATGAACAGTAGTTGTATCCTCGAAAGATCACCGTGAACCACCTCAAAATCTTCCCCACTATCCTCTTGGATCTTTAGAACAAGTTGTGGCACTCAAGAATAGCTTGAAGCAATGAAAAACCAGAGAAAAGCTCACTGCCCCACTTGCTTGAAGAACTTTTCTTCCAGCCGAAATTTTCTCTAAAATTTCTATTGAATGCATCCCTCAAAATCACTCCAATCTTCTTTATTTGTTGCACATGAACATGAAAAGAAGAATGCTGCATGAGTTGCAGCTCATGCTTGGAGTAAATGAAGAGAAAGGTAATGGTGTTTGTGTGAGCATGTAGAAGATGGTAATGGAAAAATCTGATTTTATATTTGTGCATGATTTTCAACTTTCCAATTTTTCTTAAAATCAAAGCCGATTTCAAAATCTATTTTGATTTTAAAACTGAAAATTTAATTTTATAAAATTAATTTTTAAATAATACTAATTAATTTAATATAAAATATTAAATTCATTTTTGCACAAATCCACCTTTATATATTTAAATCATATTTAAATATAACTTCTCTTATTCTGTTTAATTTTAATTCGAACATTTCAAATTAACTTATCAAGCTACTCTAAAGCTTATTCATTTACGAGATAGGGAGACCTCGTAGAACTACAGATCATGGACTCTAACGATCTGAGATTAATCGATTAAACTCATTAGACCGACGTAACCCTCATTCGTTAACTAATGGGTCACTCCACTATAGCCCATAGTTGAACTCCCCTCACTGTAGATATATTATGTCCACTTTATATAACCATAATTAGTAAGTCGATCCTTCACAAGTTGTTCATAACCACAGCTGAGTCAATATAACCATTTTACCCCTGTGAATACATTTTGTTCCTTAAGTTTCCACTGACCCTCTAATGAACAATTTCGATTCATAACACCTATGAATCAAATCCTTTCTCTATCATGAGAAGGTGGGGCCCCGATTGTTCAAGACCTAGAACCAGTACTTAAGAGAACAACCTATCTGCTAACCCTAAATCGGGTAAGAGTGAATTCCATCTTGCAAGGCTATGTCCCTAGTTATTCATCTGACCTTATCCCCAAAATGAGAGGCTTATTGAGCAGTGTTGTTGCACTACTCTCATCGTTTGCAGATCAAAGGATAATCTCGAATAAACAAGAGTTCATAGCTAGCTCAGAATTAAGATCGAGTTAACGTAGGTTATTTAATTAATGAACTAGTCAGTTTTAACAGTAAAAGGTCGTTATAAAGAAAAGTGATTATTTTCGTGGTCCAGTCTATATGCAAACTCATTGCATAGGATGCCCCCACTCACTTGTTTCAACATGAACGATCTATGTATCATATCGCTTGTAGCACTTTACAACTTCTTGTGAAAACTACAGAGTGGGCCGCATCCAAAAGTGTTACCAAGATTAGATGCCCAATTTCATCCATATACTTATTAGACTATTTAGGCTATATACTATTAACTTGATCCTGTTTATATCACTACATAAATTTACAGTATTTAGACTATAGCCATGGATATGTTTATTGGATTTTCATAATAGAATGCAAAATCAACAATATATTATTATTGATAAATAGAATGTTTAACATGAACTACGAGTTCTAGGACATTCCCAACAAGAAGCATCCGTCCAGCTGATCCGACGCGTGATAGATACATGTGGCTCGTGCAATCAACGTTAAGTCATAACTTGCAAGCATGGGCATCTGATTGGTGGTGTCTGATTAAGGCAGAATGGTAGGCAGCTTTCTCAGGGTATGGAATTGAATGCAATCGCATCACCTAGTGGCTTTTCCGACTGCCTATATAAAGAGATGTTGTCTATAGTTGAAGGTTAGTAAGATTAGTTAAAGAGTTAGACAATTTTTATCCTTCACCTCTGACGGCTGCAAGAAAGAAATAAGAGGGATGATTGCCATTTTCCACCATTGGTAACGAAGTGCTATTGGAGAAAAGCTTGAGAGAGAGAGAGACATCTCCTTCACTTCTTCTACCTAGTTGTCAACAACAAGCACAAAAACATGTCAAAGGGGACAAGAGATTGAACCTTGTAGCTTGACTTCTTTCTTTTACTTAGCATTTTCATTCATTGTCCTATTTGATTGAACTAAGATTACATGTATCAAGACATATTTCTTTAATCCAATCTCCATTTCAACAATCCTCCACATCTCCATCTACTAATTTACTAAGTTGTTTGTGCATGTGAATTCTCTAGCTTAATAATTGCATAAAATTTGTTGTTTGAATCCTCCCGATCAGTTAATTGAAGTTAAAGAGAGAGTAGTGATTTGTAGAATGCGACAAGTTAGGGCATGAGTAATTTTAGAGATAAAATCATTCATGTCATTTGCCTGTTCATTTTAACTAATGCATGCAACCTAGAGATAGGATAAGTGTGGCATCCACATCGAGAGATGTTAAGCATAAATTAAAGAAAATGCATCACATGCATACCCCTAGATTTTAGCAGACATCTTCACCATCTCCATTTTATTATCGTTATGCTTATATAGGCTTGTTGTTTTCACTCGGAAATCAACACTTATCATCTAACGATTGATCCAATCATCCATGTACCTTCTTCCCCTTTATATGAACTCTTATTTCCTCTTGTATGTGTGCTAGTAGTTTACTATACATAGCCAACAAATATCAACCAATTAGTAACCCTTTACAATAGATCCAAAGACCAAGCCTGTGTTAGTTTAATCTAGATTCTCCACGTTCAACCCTGGGCTTACCAGGACACTTAAGTTAGATTTATACTTGTGTGTAGTTCGACACATAGTATTATCCTCATACCAAGAGATAGATTAATCATCTTCCCCATAATCATTCATTCACATCATCGTTCATATTTAAAAGCACGAACACGATTGAAACGCAATAGCCTCAAAGCATGGTAGATAGCTTTGTTGATCAAATGAAGGGTGAGTTTGAAATGAGTATGGTGGAAGAGTTTATATACTTCCTCGATTTACAAATTAAGCAAATGGGAGATGATATTTTTCTATCTCAAGAGAAGTATGCTAAAAATATGGTGAGAAAATTTGGGCTAGACAAAGCTCAATTCAAACGTACCCAAACTACTACTCATGCCAAAGGTACTTAAGATTCTGAAGCTAAATGAGTTGATGAAAGTCTATATAGAAGTATGATTGGGAGTTTACTATATCTTACAATGAGCCGGCAAGATATAGCTTTTGCCATGTGTGTTTATGAATCCAACCCTAGAACTAGTCCTATGACTAATATGAAAAGAATTTTCGAATATGTGCATGGAACAAATAATTATGGTCTTCCATTTACCTTTGATATAAATCTCGTTATAGTGGGGTATTCTGATGTTGATTAGGCGGGGTGTACTAAAGATAGAAAAAGTACATCGGATGGGTGTTTCTTCTTGGGAAATAATCTTATATCATGGTTTAGTAAGAAGAAAACTGTGTATCTTTATTCACTGTCGAGGCTGAATATATTGTTGTAGGAAGTATTTGTGCTCAATTGCTCTAGATGAAATAAATGCTTGCCGAGTATATTATGTTCCAAGATGTTATGACTTTATACTGTGATAATATGAA
The DNA here is from genome assembly GCF_027475165.1 of Benincasa hispida. Taxonomy (NCBI): domain Eukaryota; kingdom Viridiplantae; phylum Streptophyta; class Magnoliopsida; order Cucurbitales; family Cucurbitaceae; genus Benincasa; species Benincasa hispida. The sequence goes on along the minus strand of NC_143488.1, from coordinate 49,897,194 downwards.
TGTCATCAACATATAAAAAAAAAATCTTGTTCAACAGAGTCGCACCAACCATATAGACATTAAACACCATTTTATTTGAAACTGGTTGAAAACAAGGTTATCTCTCTTGAACATGTTAGAACAAATAAACAGATTGCTGACATTTTTACCGAACTGCTTGATAGTGCTACATTTGAATCTTTAAGGGTTGCTCTTGGGTTGTGTAAACTACACTTGTAGCAATTAATGTCAGTTGTGGTTTATTGGAGAACGTAGGCCGACGATTGGGATTCTTAGTTGTTAATTGATTTCCTCTTTATTACGTCTATTAATGCGCTCGTTCTCCCCTATTTAAATTTCTTCAAGTCTTCTCAACTCTCTATTATTATTCCTAACGTTTGCTTTCTCCATAGCTAAATTATGCTTCTTTACTTGAACATTGAGTACACTCGTCTAGTGCTTTATCTTCTAAATTTCTTTGTTCTCATCATGGTGGACACAAGTAGTCGTGCTCGTAATGCTCTACTCCTTTAGTGAACCCTCGCAAGTCGGTAAAGTGGTCTTGCAATGTTAAGACTGATGCTTCATCATCGAAGGTTAATGCTTATGGGGTTCGGATGAGAGATCCTTCTTCCTCTTCCTCCAAACGATCGCGCTCGAGTTCTCCACACTCTCCTTCTCCGATTGACTTGCATATTGATCAAGGTAATGATCCATTAGTTCGTAATGAGAACCCCATGCATGTGCCAGATCGTATTGAAATTGTTGAAATTGGTCTATTTGCTATTGTGCCATATGTTGGTTGTTTAAATTTGTATATTTCTGATAGTATTAATAGCCCCTTGAATATGAATGTGTTACTGCTTGAATCCATTGAGCATTGTGTTTCCCCCTCTTCTATGCATGTGTCTTCTGGACATAATATTACCCCTGATCATCCTGTTTTAACTACTTCCGCTGCTCTTTACTCTAGTGTAAATGCTTCTCGGGTTGCTTATGCTTCTGGTGAGGTAGAGCACAATGTTACTCAAGATACCAATGTTGTGTCTACTGTCATTGAAGACTCTACTATTTTGATGCCTCAGACAGTTCATGATACTAGTGTGCATGATAATGATGGGTCTGATCCTATTAATGACTATGTTGTGCATAGTTTGAGTGCCTCGGACCCTTTTGTGAGTGCCTTCAACCCTGTTGTCACCTAAGTTGCTACTTCTCTAAACCCCAATGTTGATGTTGGTTTGACTATTGATGGCAATGAGATCGCCTCGGACTCTTTTGACAACAATGTTGTGCTTGCTCTATTAGGCAAGCGTAAAAAGAAAAAGATTGTCACCTTTCTCATAACCTTGGTCCTTTGACCAAGACTCTCTAGAAAATCGCATTTCTTAGAGAGACCAACTTGTTCTGACTCAAGTGTGCCCTTCTTTTCAATTTCTAACGAAGAAGATGTTGTGGCCCCCAAAAGAATTTCTATTAGAACTCGTCGTCGTAAGATTTCGCAAAATGTTCCTTCTGTCCCAATCGATGGGGTTTCCTTCCATTGTGAGGGAAATGTCCATAAATGGAAATATATTATTCGATGGAAAATTGCTTATGAACAAAATGTCTCTGACAAAACTCAGTCTTGCTTAGCCATAAAAGAGCTCATTAACCAGGCTGGCTTACTGAAGACTGTTACTCAACTTGGCCCTTTCTATCCTCGCCACATTCATGAATTCATTATTCATCTCCATACTACATTTGATGATTCAAGTTATGTTCAGTACAGAAAAGGTACATGTTTGTGGTGTTTACTTTACTATTCTCCTACCATTATCAATTACTTTCTAGATCGTGAAGATACCCCTGCTCTTGGTAAGCCTCACCCATCTACTAAAACTTTGGTGACTTAAATTGACTTAAGGAACTTGCTCTACTTGGCCTCAAGCTGGTAATTTCCCCTTGCGACCTTAAGTGTGAAATATGTTATTCTTCCTAAGATCGACATTGCAAATTGGTGCCCTTCCACCTATAGATTTGGGGTGTCTCCCTCTCTTGTTAGCTTGTTGTATCAAATTGGGACTAGTTCTCAGTTTAACTTTGGTTTTGTTTATGTACAATTAGTTGTTGTGCCATGTTGAATCCTTTTCCATCAAGCTCTCTATTTGTTTCCTCATCTTCTTTATGATATTATGTTGTCTCAGTGCCCCACAATTCTGTCTTATACTGATGCTTCTAGTCATGCTGCTAAATGCATCAATTTAAGTTACAAGCTTTTTCAAGGGTCTCATGTGCCTGACGTTATTCACAACATTCGGCCTCCCAAAGATGATGAAATGTCTTTTGCATGTTGATCTCTGTGTTTTTAAGGTAGGCCTTCTGATTCTAACTAACCTTGGGAATCACATTCTACAAGTGCTCTTCTCTAAATCGAGAAGCTTTGGTAGAATTATTCCTCCCTTACTGATTTTTGTGCCATCGTGGACACTTTGGTGCATTTGTTGAGCATGTCCTTGTTGGGATTAGTGTCCTAATTCTCCCGGAGTCTCGTTGTTTTATAAAGATACACATTGTTTGATGAATAAAATAATCGTTATTTAATTCTGGCATTTGCTCATATCCAATAAACAAAGCTCCTTGGTTATCTTATGTGAACTTAAGCATGCAAGTTGATCATGCCTTAAGTGATAACCTAAATAGGTCTGTAGCATAAGGAATAAAGTGGGATACTTGATTCTACTGACACTACGGATAGAGTCCGCTTTGTAGATGTTTGCAAGTGTTGTAAACTATTACAGATAGTAGATCGTGACCATTCATATGAAGACGTGCGAGTGAGGGTGTCCTATACAAAGAGTTTGTATAAGACCAGACCACGAGATGACTAGACTTTGTATATAATGTCATTGATACTAGAGACTTACATCTCACCTAAATGACTATAGGTGACACGACCTCAATCCTGAGTGTTTGGGAACTTCTGCCTTTAAGAGCGGTCTTTTGATTAGTTGGGTGAGAGTGACCAGATTGCCAACTCAACATGCCTACCTTTTTTGGGACTTGTCTGATTTGGGAGCTGGGAACTCAATCCATAAGATGGAATTCACTCCTTTCATGAAGCATGAATAAGTAGAGAGATTACTCCCTTAAGGGCTAATACCAGGGCTTGAACATAGTGACCACAACTTCTCTTTGGAAGAGAGGACTCAGTCATAATAAGACTATGACTTATGTTCATTAGAGGGATCAGTGGTACTTAAAGAGTTAGATGTAACTACAGGAGGCATAACGGTATTGGCCCAGCTATACTTACGAGCGATCTGTGAAGGGTTGTCTCATTTCTGATTGGTTAAGATAGACACATAATATATCTGTGGTAAGGAGACTTCAGCTGTCGATCTTTAGTGGAATGCCTGGCAGTTAACAAATGGTGGATCCCGTGACTAAGAAGTTTAGTCAATTATTCACGTACCGTTGGAGCTTCGAGCTATAGGTTTATAAGGTCCCCTTGCTAGCTCAATGGATTCAGTTGAGGATCAGTTCTTGGTATACATTTGAAATGTTCAAATTGACAAGAGGTATTTTGATTATATATGATATAATCGGTATGGTGTATGAGATACATCTAGTGGAGGATTATTGTAAATGAGATTTACATTAAATACCATGGAATAGAAAAAGAACTATGGTTTATATGTTTCATGAGATGAAATATTAAAACTATGGGTTATAAATATAGTATGATAAGTTGGTTATCATTTATATTTATAATAATATTAATTATTGGATAATTAAATCTTTTTCTCTAATAACCAATTGAGTGGAAGGTTATTGCTGGTTCATGGAAAGGAAAATTGTTTTCCTGATTTTAGTAAGTTTTTTGCTAATGTTGAATTGGTGAATTTTCTCTCAGAAAAGAACTTGTCAAGTAAATACGATTTACTAAGAAACTGCTTGAGCGAGCTAGACGATCATGTAGTGTTTTGTAAGCGACAGACATGGAACTTATGAGCTAAACGATCGCTTAGCTTTTGCTAGATGATTGCTTAGCTTTTGCTAAACTATTGGGCATTGACCTATACGATAGGTTTCAGCTATCTCCCACTTGTCTAATCGTGTACACGATTGTTGTTTCCTCCTTCTTCTGCCTCAATCCAAGTCCACATAGAGCCCATCCTCTGAATTCTCACATTGAAAATACCAAGGTAGCCTTCTTGGTGGTGTCATACTAAACTCGATGCCGCCGAGATTCTGTGGAGGCCGTTCGTGCTGTTGGGATATTCATGACCAAGGTGATCATTGAGTTCGAGATTACGGTGTTTGTGCTACGTAGCAGTCATGTTGTTCGAGCGTTCGAGGTTGCTATGTTCGAGCATTTGTGAGCAAGAAACGTGGAGACAAGTCTATAAATGTTCGTAGCATTCTCCTTTTTTATTTGTACTTTCATGGTGTAATTTCTGTATTGATTGCATAACCGTATGTTTCTGTTCATGATTGTAATTGTAATGTTCATACATGATTGTAATTTGGAATGATCTATTCTGCTGCTCATGGAAATCCTCCTGATCGATTTCCTTCAGTTCTTTCCCACCGATGAATCTTCTTCTACCTCCCGGGGGCCTTCTTATCCTACTTCTTAATTTCTTTTTTCTGTTTTTGGTTTGAATGTGGTTATTTGCTTCTCATGCAGTTTGTTGCTTGCCAATAAAAGAAAATGTTTCTACCAAATGGGAAGCTTGTTATTGTAGCTGGTTGGCTTGTAAATTTTCTTGTATTTGAATTTTGGTCCTTTTCTTAAGACTTCTATTTTGGTTGACTGGTGTGCTTTTGGGATGTTCCTTATTTTGCCTTTTTCGTTTTGGCGTTCGTTCCCTTGTCCGTCACTTACCTTTTTGGATTTTGTTATAAAAGAAAGTGATCGAAGATTGTCATGCTAGGTCTTTGGTGTGTATGTTTGTGCCACTTTGTAGTAAGTGATTATGTCCAAGAAGAAAGTGATGTGTTGTCATTTCTTGTTGTTTTGGTGATTCTGGAGAAGGAGCATTGAGTTTAGGGGGACCCTAAGAAAACAAGATCTAACAAGCTGGAAGCATTGAATTCAAGGGGAGCTTGAGTAGTATAAAGATCTTGAGATAATTAATATCAAGTTTCAGGGGAGCCTAAACATAATACTCATCTTCGGTTTATTATAACACGTGATAGTACATCTATCAGATTAGTAGTTTACTTGTAAACCTTTTTAACATTATTGAAACTTATTTTCAATTGGGCTCTAAGCCCTCCAGATGCAGGTGAAGTTACACTGAACTGGGTTAACATCCTGTATGTCATTTATGTTCTCTATCCTCTTTATGTTGGGTTTCTTATTAGGAACATCAAGTCTGACAAACACTACAAGAAAAATGAGATCCCTCGACGCCTAAATCGATCGTCGAGAGTTTAGTCGTCGAGAGAAATGGTGTCTTCTGACGACGTAAAATAGCGTCTGGAACTCGCGACGCCGTAAATAACTATTAGGAGTTCCCTGGGAACTCCAGACGAATAAAATAGGCATCGAGAGTTTCCGGGGAACTCCCGACGAATAAAATAGGCATCGGGAATTCCCCAATAAAATAGGCGTCGAGAGTTCCCGGGGAACTCTCAACACCATACTTTAACTGGGAACTCTTGACGGATCTCCCAATGTCGAGCAGTATCGGGAGAAGGGATCTGGTAAAGTCAGATCCCATTCTTCCCCATTTTTCCCATTCTTCCCATTTTCAACCCTAACCCGCCGTAACGTTTCTTCCCTTTCCCTTTGCCGATCTCTCCCATTTTTCCCATCCTTCTTCCCCTCGCTCCGCTCCCTCACGTGCCAATCCCTCTCCCTTCAATTTGCGTTTTGATCCTTCAAGAAGTCCGCCACTGCCGCCGCCTCCCCTCCTTCAGCTACCTCCTTCAACCGCCCGCCGATAATCTTCCCATTTTCTTTTCTCTTATTTTGTATATTAATTTAAATCATTATTTTTCAATTTGTGCAATTTTTTGTGGATTGAGTTGTTATTGTGGATTGTGATTATTTTATGGATTGAGTTGTTATTGTGGATTGTGTATGTTTCAATTTATATAATTTTTTGTGGATTTTCGATTAATTTATAGCATGTTATTGTGGATTAATTTATAGCATGTTATTGTGGATTGAGTTGTTATTGTGGATTGTGGATGTTTCAATTTATGCAATTTTTGTGTGGATTGTGGATAGCATGTTATTATGGATTGAATTGTTATTGTGGATTGTGGATGTTTCAATTTATGAAATTTTTTGGAGTAGGGATGTTATTGTGGATTGTTTTTAATTAGCATTGTTTTTTATTTAAGCCATGAATTGTGGATGTTTCAACTTATGCAATTTTTTGGATTATATATGGATGTTATAATTTACTTAATTTTGAACTTAGTTTAGGGGGAAAAGTCAATAACATTAGGGGCAAAAAAAGTCAAATCACGTATTATAAATTATTTAAAATTTTAAATACTCCGAACAAACTGGGAATTTTGTATTAAGTTAATCAAAATTCATGCTTAATAAAGACTTTGTACTTTGTCCTCTAATCCAGGTTATTGTTTTGGATTACAAGTTGTTCAAAAAATATTTATTTTTAAGGATGAATAAAGAATGGATTAAACTAAGGAATAAGTTATCAGTGGAATATAGAGAAGAAGTATCCCAGTTTTTAGATATGGAAAAGTTTCATGTTAATGATTCCGGATAAATAAGATGTCCATGCAAGAATTGTATGAATTCAATTGAGGAAAAAATAGATATCGTAGAACGACATCTATTATCATATGGAATATCCCCCTCATACTGTGAATGGGTATATCATAGAGAGCCAGTAAACTTATCTAGAAGTTTTGAAAGTCATACAAGTCATTCAATACAGAATGTTGAAGTAGATAGTATAGAGAGTAATGTTGTCGAAGAAAATGAGATGTTGAATCTTATAAACGATTTACAAGTTCCAATTGAAAACGAAAATTCAATGAAAAAAGGATTGAAAATGAAATGTCCTCTAATGGTCAAGAAAGAGATACCACGAACTTATTCGAGGATTCAATGACTGAAGCACGTAATGAATTAGACCTTGGTTGTTCGCAATTTTCGTCCTTGAACTTTTTAATGAAGTTGATGCATATCAAAGTTCTCAATGGCTGGAGTAACAAATCGTTTGACATGTTGTTGGAATTTTTAAAAGCAACGTTTCCAACTGACACCTCTTGTAACATCCCGCACCTTTTCATTATTTATTATTAATGTATTTTTTTTTCCTGTTTCAGTAATTGTCCTTAGTTGAAGGGCATGTTTGGAATTTTGAATTTAAAGTATAAGTGCGAGGACTTAAGTGTTGTCGTGGAAATTATTCAATTTTCAAATTCAATTTTAAAACTTATGGCAGGAATTAATTGTCTTTGGAAAAGGAAAGGAATTAAAATAGTATAAAGTAGAATAAGGAAATGATTTAATTACAATTATACTATTTTCCTTTTTTTATTATTATTATTTTAAAAAAAATAAAAAGGAGAGCCTCATCACTTCACGCCATCTCTCCCGCTCGAAACCCCCCTCACTGCTTTGTCCACGTCACCACACCTACACCGCCCTTCTCAGCCATCCAACCGACCGCCGCTCGTTGGTTCTGGCTAGCCAGATCTTGCCAGTCAGACACGTCGCCTGCCACCGCTCCCACTTTGACCCGCTAGCCATGCCGACTTCGCCCAGGACCGAGCCCATCCATTGGAATCGTGCATCCGCCATTCTACTGCCGCTCCAATTGCCAGCCACAGCGCCTTCTAGTCTTTGTTCGCCATCTGCCACTACCGTCATCTTTGGGTTCGCCAGATCTGGCAGTTTTAGGTAAGCCTTTTGTGAAGTTTTGGGTGGAAGATTGGGCCCCATTAAGTTTGGAATGAAGGTTAACTTATTCAAATTATTTTTGGCCTTAGATTTGAATCGATGAAACTGTTGGAGTGGTTGTCCAGCGAGTTCGAGATCGTTCGACAAGAGTTTTGGTTAGAGACATAGTCCTTATTGTTGGTTTGTGAGCATGCTCTGATTACTAAATTAAATTTGACTTAACCCTTGTATCTTTAAGGTTCCAAGTTGTCGTCCATTGGGAGTTAAATTCTCTTGGAAGGAGATCTTGGAGTGGTTGTTAATCGAGTTCCTTGTGTTAGCTTTTAAGTATTGTGGTTTTGAATCTGAGATGTCATAATTATTTTTTGAACTGAAACTTAATGGTCGTATTCGTATGTTAGGGTAGTTTCTTCAAAGTGCGGTCATCGTTTGGTTTTCTGAGTTTATTTATGGAATTTCGATTAAGGTAAATAATCTTACCACTGGATCTGCCCACGGGCCAGGCTTTATTTGTATGCTAGCGTGATGAGTGTATGGTAAATGTTAGCATGCTAACTGATAGTATGACCTGAATCAAGTATGTTCTGGCATGAGTTTTGTTGTTTAAATATACACCTAGGCACTTAATCGTTGGTATGAGGTGGTATGTGTTTCCATATGTTGATATCTGATCTGCTGATGTTGAAGCATACTTATATGTTGTGGAACTATGATGTTAAGGTATATATGAATGTTGTAGAATATGTTGTCGAGGATTACGTGTATGTCATAGAGTCGTATGGTGTTGATTTTTGAACGTTGAGTCTGTGTGAATGTCCTCACTGATTAGTTAGATGCTCACCAGTTTTCCGTCTCCTTCTGGATTCACCAGTTTTGTGTTTCCTTCGGGATTCACCAGTTTTGTATTTCCTTTGGGATTCACCAGTTTTGTGTTTCCTTCAGGATTCACCGGTTTCGTGTTTCCTTCGAGATTCACCAGTTTGTGTCTCCTTCAGGTTTCACCAGTTTGTGTTTCCTACAGGATTCACCAGAGATAGTGGGCATACTTAACTACAGTAGGATAGGACTCAATCTCTTACCTGTTTCATGTGTTTATATACCATAGGTGGGTATCTAAAGGACATAGATGCCTAGCCTGACCCCAGTGGTGGAGTTACGTACTGAGTATTTCATACTCATTCTTTCTTATGTTGATGTTTCAGGTAAAGGTGAAGATGTACTAGCGATCGTGCCACTAGGACTAGTTTTTATGCTTCCGCATTATAAAATTTAAAGTCCTTATATTTTTCCTTAATATTTAGTTTTACTGTTTGAAACTTATTATGAAGGATTATTTTTTTTATATATATAATTTTTAATAGTCTTTACGAATTATGGGTACCTTATTATTGTTTTTAACAATTGCACTTAACAAATGTCTTTTGAACTTCTCCTGTTAGCATTTATTTCAACGTAACTGAGTCTTGTTTTGAATTCTATGCATGCATTTATTTTAGTAACGGCCTAACCTAAGTCCTAAGGGGTCAGGTTGTTACACCTCTATACCTACTTCCTTTTATGAAGCCAAGCGAAAATTGCGTGATTTAAGCCTAGGTTATGAGTCTATTCATGCGTACAAATATGATTGTGTATTGTATTGGAAAGAGTTTGCATATTTGCAACAATGCTTCATTTGTGGTGAGTCTTAAGTTAATGATGGCAAGGGTAAAATATACCACATAAGGTAATGCGTCATTTTCTATTGATACCGAGATTAAAACGATTGTTTGCATCAAAAGAAGGAGTTTCTGACATGAAATGGCATAAAGATAAGCGAGTTGAAACAGAGGATGTATTGTAACATCCAGCTGATGCAACAGGTGGAAATATTTTGATTGTGAATTTCTTCATTATGCTTTAGATCCCCAAAATGTTCGTTTGGGATTAGCTTCAGATGGGTTCAATCCGTTTGGATATATGAGCACTTCTTATAGTATGTGGCCTATGATGATAATTCCTTATAATTTGCCCCCCTGGAAATGCATGAAGGAAACAAACTTCTTCATTTCTTTGCTCATACCTGGTCCAAAATCTCTTATAAAGGAAATTGATGTTTACTTGCAGTCGTTGATTGAAGAGTTGAAAGAGTTATGAATTGGTGTGCGAACTTATGATTCTGTTACTGGTGAGTTTTCTCAACTATATGCTACCTTATTATGGACAATTAATGATTTCCCTGCGTACGGTGACCTATCTGGGTAGAGTACAAAAGGTTATCAAGCATGTCCAATATGCAAAGAATATAATTCGTCCTTCGAGATAAGAGGAAAAATATCATTTAGGGGACATCGATGTTATCTTCTAGAGAATAATAGTTGGTGTCAAAGTAGACAACATGATGGAAAAGTTGAGCGTAGACCTCCTCTAGTCGTAATGAATGGAGAAGAGATCTTACAACAAATAAATTCGCTAAACTTTTCTGTGCTTAGCAAACATCTATCGAAGCAAGATAAAAAAAAAGAAAACGAATTCTAAACTGGACTAAGAAAAGTATTTTTTGCTAACTTCCATATTGGTCCAAACTATTGTTACGACATAAATTGGATGTAATACATATTGAAAAAAAACATATGCGACAATTTGGTGGGCACATTGTTAAATATTGAAGGAAAGAAAAAGGATACAACGAACGCTCGATTAGACTTACAAGATTTGAAGATAAGAAATGACCTACACTTGATACAGGTCGATAACAGATTTGTAAAACCACACATAACATACATATTAACTAATGGTGAATGGATTTCATTTTGTAAGTATTTGAAATCAGTGAAACTTCCTGATGGATTTGTGTCTAACATATCACAATGTGTGAATGAAAAAGATAGAAAAATACCGGGGCTAAAAAACACGACTGTCAAATGTTGCTTCATAGACTACTCCCTATTGGTATTCGAGCATACCTACCGAAGAACGTATCCACTGCTATTGTTGAATTGTGTACATTCTTTCGCGACTTATGTGCAAAGAGAATATGTGTAAGTGATTTGAACAGACTACAAGCAGACATCACATCCATACTTTGTAAGTTAGAGAAAATATTTCCGTCTACCTTCTTCGATGTAATGGTACACCTTGCAGTTCATCTACCATATGAAACCAAAGTGGTGGGTCCAGTTAGTTACAGTTGGATGTATCCTATTGAAAGAAGTTTATGAACACTAAAACAATTTGTACGGAACAAAGCACGTCCCGAGGGGTCTATAGCGAAAGCATATGCAATGAATGAATCATGGAACTTCTGCTCGCGATATCTAAGTGGGCTTGAAACGAGATTCAATAGAGATGAACGAAATGATGATAACATTCCCGATCATGAGATATTTGGTGAATTTGAATTATTTAGGCTAAGGGCGTCAATTTTACGGACGCTATCAACGGAGGAAAAGCGTATTGCACATTGGTACAATCTCAACAATTGTAAAGAAATAATATACTATCGCAAGTATGTTTCAAACTTTTTCTTTTTCTAAGTTCTAGGGTAAATCCTTTGATATAACATTTAAATGATCAATTTTGTAGGCAACATTTGAGGTTAATTCGTCGTAAAGCTTAAAGCACCTCTGACTTATATATAAAACATCAAACGCAAATTTTCCGATTGGTTCATATCTCAGGTATACATAGTCATTTTGTAGGCAACAGTTGAGAGATGATTCATTTTTCGTTGTCATTTTTAATGTATAATTAATTATTAGGTTCTACAACGATGCGAGATAGAAGATATCTCCGATGAATTCTTTTCATTTGCAATGGGACCTTTGTCTGAGGTACACTCTTACAATGGATGCATTGTTAATGGGATACGGTTTCACACTGTAAAGCGTGATAATCGTCGAGCTACATAAAATAGTGAAGTCCTAGTGGCCGGGTTGATCAGTGAGAACGCAAGTGTGGATACCAATTTCTAAGGTGTTGTAGACGAAGTATTAGATTTTCAATATGCAAACAGAAGACGTGTTTTCTTGTTAAAGTGTAGATGGTTTGAAATCGATATCTCAATATTCGATACGATTTAGTAATGTGATTGGCGTCACCGTAAGATCTGCATTTCTAGTATGATGTCGTACTTTTGCTGAGGTTCCAAACGAGTTTATAGAATTGGTTAAGAGTCAATTGTTGGTAAGTAATTATAAGTTTATTCTTTTTGAGTCCATTGTAGATTAAGAGTCATGAACATCATCTATGCTAATTCTTCCTTCATTCTTTTGTAGCCTCATTTCGAACTTAATCTATCCAGTCAACGACTTAACCGTTTTATAGAACATCAAATGAAAAACTCCTTCAAAGAATTTAGAGCAGATTTGCACAGACATTACAGAAAATGTGGAGATCCTCAACAAGCACGTGCCAACTTGCCTAGCTGACTTAAAAATAGGCCAGAAGATTGGTATTTTTTGTGTGACCACTTCGAGAGTGAAGCGTTTCAGGTAGAATATTTAGGGCATGTATCATTTGCTGCATTTACTAATACATCACACTTTTGACATTTATTTATTTATTTATTTATTTATTTTGAAATGTAGGAAATGTCTATGACGAATAGGAAGAATAGAGAGAAATTATCGTTCGATCACGTATGCGGATCGAAGTCATCCCTACAAATTCAAGCAGAGTTGCAGGCAAAGAAGTTTGAGAAATAGGACGTGTTGACCAATTTAGGAAAACACACTCTAAAGGTGGCAAGTTCGTGAACGAGGCAACTGAAAATTCACATGTAAAATTTTTTGCTTTACTATCGTGTTTTTTTTCATTTCTAACTTTAGTCACTTGTTCTTACACATTTAATCAATATGTCTAGAATCAAATGTTGGAATTATAATCCAACCCTACTCTAGAAGGTTCTCAACCACTAACAGGGGATGAAATCTGTGAGACTGTTTTTGGTAGACGACCTGAACATTCAAAAGGCCTAGGTTGGGGCCCTAAGCCTAAGTCAAGAAAGGGTAGCATCTCATCAAGCTCGTCATCTACTCAAGGAACGGAGAGGGAAGTGGAAGAATTGAGAGCCAATTTCGAACAATCTCAGTCGAGAATTAAAGAAATTGAAGACGTTCAGAAACAAATGAAAGAGAATCATGCAAGACAAATGGAAGAAATGAAAAAAAAAAATGATTGAAGACATGATACAATCACAGAGAGGAGACCCATCAAATTATGTATGATTACTACATTATTTAGTTGTCTAATATGTTGCTATCCTACAGTTATGGTATCAAAGTAGTTATGTCTTAAGTAGCTTTATGATAAAGAATTATTGGTTATCTTGCAGTTATGGTTGCCAAACAACTAGATTTTGATGTGCTTTTTTTCGTTTTATGTGTTTTTTGATGTGTTATCCTGCATTTATGAAATTTGTGTGTTTTTATATTCGGGAGGTTCCATGTTTGTCGTGGGGGTGGGGTAGAGTTTCATTACACTCGTCTTGTCGTTGAACTTGGAGTTCTTGTATGTTTATGAATGTTTATGAAGTTCTAATGTGTTATAGAGGTGGGTTGAGATTGGTTTAAACCTTTTTGGGAACAAAGTTTGAGTTTTATGTGTGTTGGTTCTTGTTTATGATATTTGTGTGTTTTTTATGTTCGGGAGGTTTCATGTTTGTTGTGGGGGTGGGTAGAGTTTCATTACACTCGCTTTGTAGTTGAACTTGGAGTTCTTGTGTGTTTATGAATGTTTATAAAATTCTAATGTGTTGTGGGAGGTTGGTTGAGATTGGTTTAAACCATGTTGGGGACAAAGTTTGAGTTTTATGTGTGTTGGTCCTTCTTTATGATATTTGTGTGTTTTTATGTTCGAGAGGTTCTATGTTTGTCGTGGGGGGTGGGTAGAGTTTTATTACATTCGTCTTGTCGTTGAGCTTGGAGTTCTTGTGTGTTTATGAATGTTTATGAAGTTCTAATGTGTTGTAGGGGGTGGGTTGAGATTTGTTTAAACCATTTTGGGGACAAAGTTTGAGTTTATGTGTATTGTTCCTTGTTTATGATATTTGTGTATTTTTTTATGTTCAGGAGGTTTCATGTTTGTCGTGAGAGGTAGGTAGAGTTTCATTACAGTCGCCTTGTCGTTGAACTTGGAGTTCTTGTGTGTTTATGAATGTTTACGAAGTTCTAATGTGTTGTGGATATTTTGTTTATGAAATTTGAACGTGTTGTAGATGTTTATCCATTATGACATTTGAATGTTTTTGTTTTATTATAGAATGTTGTTTGGAGATGAGTTGGGACGATTGTTAAAGATGTTGTAGTTCAGACGTGTTCTAGATGTTGTTTTCATTTTATTTCTTTTATGCATTTGTGATATGAATGTTTATGAAGTTCTAGTATCGACTTTGTTTTATTTTAGGATATTGTAATTTTTGACTTATTTGTTATAGTATGGACTTCATTTTCGTTGTTTTATTTATTATGTGAATCTTTATTTGGTTAATATGTTTTACAGGTTATTCAGATCAAATTTTAAAAAATAACAAACTATAAATTAAAAATATTTGATAAACAATTTTCAACTAATGAAGGAACTCCTCATGCATATATTACTGCGTCGGGAGTTCTTGTAACTCCCGACGCATCAGATAAACCATCGAGAGTTCTGGAACTCCAACGCATGAAACATCAAACTCCCGACGCATAGAAAACGGCGTCGGGAGTTCGTCGGGGAACTCCCGATACATGTATAGGGCATCGGAAGTTCCCAACTGCCAACGCCGTATATCAAGCGTCGGCAGTTATTGAAACTCCTGATGCCCTATACATGTGTCGGGAGTTCCCCGACCAACTCTCGATGCTGTTTTTTCATGCGTCGCGAGTTCCTCTCCTGACGGGTTTTTCCCGAACAAACTCCCGACGACTCATTATTCGTCGGGAGAGCCTCTCTCGATGCATTTTCTACTCTTTCCTGACGAATTGTGACGTCGGGAGAAGTTAGATTTCTTGTAGTGAAAGTGCTTTTTTAATTTAACTTTTATTTTTCACACATTTACCAAATAAGGTAAATTTTGTCCTTCTCCACCTTTTGAGATGTGAGAATTACCATTCTCTCTTCTTAACTACATAATGAGTATTTTTCCATTATTTTAATGTATTTTACCTCTTTTTCTTTTTCTTTTCTTTTTTTTTATTCTGTCTCTCCTCTTCATCTTCCTCCATTATCACCTTCTTCTGAAGGAACTCGTTTTATAGATATCCTTGAGTGGAAGCGGATCATCCAAATTCCATTTTGATTGGAAAAAAAAATTACAATAAACATACAAGATATGCATTCACAAATAAATTGCAGCATGTTTTTTGTAAAGAAAAAGAGTTCAAGGGATACTACCTTTGAAGAACTTTTCTTCTTGAAAATCCCTCGAACGGTCACGAACCTTGAACTCAGCAAAAAAAAAAAAACTTGAAGACCCTCTTCAAGAACTTCTCGAACCAAAAGGAGACACTATCACAGGGTGCCTTCGGTATTCTCAAGGTGAGAGTCCAGGAGTGGTGGACTCTGTCTATTTTGGTTGGGAGGGTTTGTTTGAGTTTTGAGGAGGAAGAAGATTGAAGAAGACAGAATGTTTCTGTTCACTATATCGTATAGAAAAAATTAATCGTAGTGTCCTACGTTAGTCTTGTGAGGAAGAAGAGAAACCAATTTTTTTTATTCCTTTTGCCATAAAAATTAATTAACCAATTAAACTCTTTAATTACATTATCCACCATCCGTTAACTATCGAGCACTCCACTAAAGACTGACAGTTGCACTCTTCGCACTACAGATATATTTTTGTGTCCATTTGATATAACCAATCAACAGTACGATGACCCTTCACAAATTGTTTGTAAGTATAGTTAGGCAAATTATCGTTTTGTTGTAGTTACATCTAACTCCTTAAGTATCACTGATCCCTCTAATTAACAATAGATCATAATCCTACTATAACTAAACCCCTATCGAGCCAAGAGAGGGTCTGGGGCCACATTGTTCAAGACCCGGAATTAGCCTTTAAGGGAGCAATTTATCTACTTACCCTGCTTTGGGAAGGAACGAATTCCATCTTATGTAGTTGTGTTCCCAGCTCTCCAATCAGATGAATCCCCAAAATGGTAGGCTTGTTGAGTCGGCAATCTGGTCACTCTCACCTATACAAATAAAATGACCGCCCTCATAGGCAGGAGTTCACAACTCACTCAGGATTAAGGTCATGTTACCTATGGTCATCCTAGTTAAATGAAAGTCTCTATTATGAACGACGTTATATAATGAGACTAAACATTCCGTGGTCCGATCTTATACAAACTCCTTTGTATAGAATATCCTCGCTCGCATGTCTCATATATGAATGATCAGGATTAGATCATTTGTAACACTTTACAACAATTATAACACCTACAAAGCGGGTCATACTCATAGTGTCACCAGAATAAGGTACCCAACCTTATCCATATACTACAAACCATTTAGGTTATCACTTAAACATGATCCACCTGTATGTCTCCACATACATGTTTAAGTTACAACGATAACCTTGGATGTTAGTTTATTGGTTTGGGTTAATGCAAATAAAATATCACATTTTTTATAGACAAAGTGAATAAAAATATCATATATTATTAATCACATAAGAGTTTGTTCATACAAAGTTTACAAACTATAAGATCCAACGAAATTTAGGGCATCAACCTCAACAATCTCAGGGCATCAACCCCAACATCTTTCTCCTCTCTTCTATTTACATTTGCTTTCTCTCTTCTATTTGATTGTTTCCTTTTTCTTTTCTTCCAATTTCTCTACTTACTCTCAATTTAAATCCCAGAACTAATAATGGAAATCCATCCAATTACCCATCATTAAACTCAATTTCTCCAAAAATTCCTTTCTCAAAACTAAACAAAAGTAAATTATTCCATCAACAACTAATCTCCTTCAAAAACTAACCAAATTCCTTACTTGGTGCTGGTTTTCAAAGCATCCCAAACTAATTTATAGTTGTCAACGGACATGTTTTCACTCATTTTACTTATTTTAGGACATTATGGGATCAAAACATCATGCTAAGTAACTCTTTTACTTAAGAAAAGTAACGAAATGGAAGGTAAAAACATACATTTTATGACGTTTATCAGAAATAGCCAAAGATAAATGCTAAACGCTAAACGTAATTGTTATTTTGATAAACTTGTTTTAGGACTGAATAAGACGAAGTTATTGCTAGGAAAGAGACTCAATTGTTTCCAACAACAATTGCCATGTATTATGAATTTTAAAACTTTAAAACAAGATTGATGATAGTTATTGGCTCTAAAAGCCATGAATCTCTTTAAGAATGTGTTTTCACCTTTTTTTTCTTCCAAATGTGTTCATTATTGAAGAAGATATATCTTTTTCACGAAAGTTTTTTGGAACTCTCATTTTGAATTTATCAGAGAATTCATTATATTCAAGATTTTGTTTCAAGCACGGTATAAAATGATAATAATTTTCAAAAACCTTTTTTTTAAAAAAAAAAAAACATAAGAAAACAGCTCCCAAAAAATAAATGATTATGAATATGAAATCTTCTTATAAAACTCTGTTTTTTTTTTTTTTTTGTTAAAATAAAAATTAGTTGCATAAATATTTTTTTTTTTGTTAAAATAAAAATTAGTTGCATAAATATAAATTAAAAGCAACAAATTAAATATTGTGAACAATTATGGATAGTAGATTATTACAAATTTGTACCACTGCATGAGATAATACATGTCAATTAATATTGAAGGACTGCTCACTTTAACACTAAAATTGTACTCAATTTGGCTTAATTTGGCTTATAGTATATTATATGTATTACCTTTATGATTTCTACTTAAATTCATATATTTAATGATTCACATTCCTAAATTGAGTTAATAGTGCTCAAATTATACTTACCATTTTATTACTTGGCATTAATTATCCTTTTGACTGGTAATTTTACAATGTTGATTGAAATACAAGAGAAAAAATAAATGAATAAATAAATACTCTTTTGAATTTGTATTCATTGAATATTAGGATGGAGAATTGAATCTTTGACTTCAAGATTGAAAATACAAATACAATAAATTAGTTGAACTAGGCTCATTTTGACGATAACTACGGTGATTAAAAGAAAATGCGCTACAGTGTAGCAGCCACATTCAGTAATGTTTTCAGATGGATATAATTATACAAAACTACTTCCACAGAGGGAACATTCGTGGAAGTTTGGTGAGGTTGAGAGACACAGAAAATTAAGCAACTTTGGTGAAGCCATGGTGGTTGTTGAGGTCTCACTTTGACCCAACAAATTAATAGTCAATAATTGGAGGCCAAAGTATATAAACATGTGCTAATTTTTTAAGCTAAGGTAGGTCAGTTCCTCTCCTTTAAAAGCAGCCAAACTTGAACTACTTTTTGTGTGCATCCATCTAAACCTAAATCCTCTTCTTTCAACTTACTCTCATTCTCTTTCTCTTCTAAATAACTGCCAAACAAAAACCAAATATTCTTTTTTCCAAGTCCACCACTATGCCGATTGATACCTCTGCAGTTTCTGGCCAAACTGTGTGTGTCACAGGCGCCGGAGGCTACATTGCTTCATGGCTTGTAAAGCTTCTTCTTGAGAAGGGCTACACTGTTAGAGGAACTGTTAGAAACCCAGATGATCAAAAGAATGCTCATTTGAAGAACTTGGAAGGCGCTAAAGAAAGGTTGTCTTTGTATAGTGCCGATCTTCTAGATTTAGACAGCCTCAAAACAGCCATTATGGGTTGTCATGGTGTTTTCCACACTGCGTCTCCGGTGACCGATGATCCTGTAAGAACTTCACTTCATGATTTCTCTCTTTTTCGAAGTTTAAGATTAAGCTGAAGAGTTACGGTAAATTGCTTTATTTTATATGATAAATAAAAATAGTATTCACGTGTATCAATTACAGGAAAAGGTAGAGCAAGCCATAATCGGAACAAAGAACGTCATGACCGCGGCCGCTGAAGCAAACGTTCGACGAGTGGTGTTCACGTCATCGATCGGCACTGTCTATATGAACCCTAACCGAAGCCCGGACACAGTGGTGGATGAGTCTTGTTGGAGTGACCTTGAGTTTTGCAAGAACACCAAGGTAACAACTTAGCTTTTGGCCCTTTAATCAACTTAGAAAAGTATATAAATATTTGAAGTGTGGAAAATTAAATTGTGTGGACAGAATTGGTATTGCTATGCAAAGACAAAGGCAGAACAAGCAGCATGGGAAGTGGCAAAAGAAAGGGGAGTGGATCTTGTAGTGGTAAACCCAATGTTGGTATTGGGGCCTCTATTGCAAGAAGGAGTGAATGCAAGTGTGGTTCATATAATGAAGTATTTGACTGGATCAGCAAAGACATATGTAAATGCAGTTCAAGGTTATGTTGATGTTAAGGATGTTGCAAAAGCTCATGTTTTGGTCTATGAAACTCCATCAGCATCAGGAAGATATATTTGTGTTGAGAGTATGCTTCATCGTGGAGATTTGGTTGATATTCTTGCCAACTTCTTCCCTCAATATCCTCTTCCTACCAAGTAAGTTTCATCTCAGCTCTCCCTACAGTTACTGAAAATTAAGAAAATTCAAGTACTGATCCAATTATATATGGATAACTAATGATGGGTTATATTTGATGGAATTGCTATAGGTGTTCTGATGAGGTAAATCCCAGAAAGAAACCTTACAAATACACAGTGAAGAAGCTAAAGTCATTGGGAATGGAGTTCACACCAATTAAACAATGCATATATGAAACTGTAAAGAGCCTGCAACAGAAGGGTCATCTTCCTGAACCCTCCCAACTTTAACATTGATATTGCCCATAAACTTTTTAAAAAGTTGAAACTTTTTAGTGTTGAGAAATTGGGATAGAAAAAATTGTATCCTAGTGTTTGATTTGTAATTTTCTTAAATATTAATTGCATTCAAACCTTTGTTATTCCTTAATATATTATATGATAATCCCCTTATAATTGATCGATATCAAAGTATTACATTGGACTTTGTCTCTCTCCCTCTCCAAACTTTCAACTATATTAAAAATATATATATATTATAAAAATATGTCAACCTTATTTAATTATTTGTAGTTGAATAAAGATGAGACTCCCTACTCCCATCAAATAAAGGGAATTCGAAATGGATGACAAATCCAAAATGTATAATTAGTGGTGTATCTTCAACATATGAAAAATTGTATATATGGATAAAATTCTCAAATTTAAATTTTCCTTTATTCCGAATCCAATTTTGCCCTTTTAACAAACCCACGTTTTTTGGTATATAAGTCAACTAATGCTATATCAATTGTATATTTTTTTTCCCATTGATTAATATATTTTTTGTTATTTATTATTTTTTTTTTTTTGCAGCAATATGAGTTATTACTTATTTTAATTTTGTATTTCCTGCATTTTTTATCCCTGGGTATTTTCCTTTTTAAATGATGTTGTTTCTTTCATTTTTAAGTATAAGTTTACAATAAGTTGGAGAGATTCAACCTAAAGTTCATTGCACTCAGTTCAGTATACTCATTTTGATAATTTGGTGTATTTGGAACAATTAGTGAAAAACGTATTTTTTTTAAAACAAAAATCATTTTTATGAACATGTTTTAAAACGCTTAAATAATAGTTTTTTTCAACTATTTATCAATAGTATATCAAGTGTATCAAGTATACCAAGTATCTATCAATAGTGTATCCGGCATATACTAGTAGTGTATAAGTGTACCAAGGGTAACAAGTATATTTAGTATATATCAATTGTGTATCCAATGTATATCAATAGTGTATTATATGGGTTAAGTTTGGCTTTTTCTATTTTTGCAAAACTAATAAGTTTAGACTATGAGCCTAATTTTTTAAACTTATTTTGTCAAATCTGCAAGAAGCCCTAAAGTAAAATATATCTGTAAATAAAGAAGTTAATTAAGGAATTCGTGGGTCAGGTTCCCATAGAAAATAATTTCTCATTTGTTTTTTTAAGT
The DNA here is from genome assembly GCF_027475165.1 of Benincasa hispida. Taxonomy (NCBI): domain Eukaryota; kingdom Viridiplantae; phylum Streptophyta; class Magnoliopsida; order Cucurbitales; family Cucurbitaceae; genus Benincasa; species Benincasa hispida. The sequence continues at coordinate 49,876,314 of NC_143488.1, read as the reverse complement.
AATTTGATTTTTTAACAAATTTTTCATTTATTTTCGTTCAAGAAAAAAATTTAAAATTTTATAAATTAAATGAGTTAGTTCCAATACAATTTTTTATTTAAATAAAATATTATTAATTTTCTTACTAAAAACAATAGTATTCAATGGGTAAAATATATAATTAAAATTTTACTTTCCATAATGTATAAAAGTTATAAAATTAAAATTTACAACAACATATTTAAGTCTATTATAATAATAATAATAGTAGTAGTAGTAATAATCAAATAAATAACTAATTAAGCCGGATGGACGGGGGAATTGCAGACGGGGTCGTTATTCCACGTCCCTCCCTCTCCCATTCTCCATCTAGTTAGATTCTTCGACCCATTCAAGGTGGATCCACGTGAGGTCTCGACTCCACAAGTTAAATGGACATCTCTAGCAATGATTAGTAATCTCATCTTAGACTCCTTTTTCCTTGCACATTAGAAATAAAATGAAAACAATTCAATTTTTATAATTTTTTTTTGCCATATGGTAGGTTGTCATTGAGTGTGTTTGCACGAGATTTCAAGAGAAATTCATTTCGTGGAATTTGAACTTTGTATTTGTATTAATTTATGGAAAGTGAATACAATCTCTAACACATAATATTTTGGTGCTTTCAAAATAAACTATAATCTTTAACTTGGTTGATCTTCTTGGACGATCGGCCTTTGGGTTTATTGATCTTCTTGGGCGATCGATTTTGGACTTGTTTATCTTCTTGGATGATCGGTCTTTGGGCTTGTTGATCTTCTTAGATGATTGGCGCTTGTTGATCTTTCTGGATGATCGGCATTTGGGCTTGTTGATCTTCTTGGATGATCAGCTTTTGAGCTTTATGATCCTCTTGGACGATCAACTTTTGGGCTTGTGGATCTTCTTAGATGATCGACCTTTGGGTTTCTTGATCTTTTTGGATGATCGGCCTTTGGGATGATTATCTTCTTGGAGGATTAGTATTCGCACAAGGCTTCCAGATAAACTTATTTCGTGGAGTTGAACTTGAGTTGGTATTGATGTTGATGTTGATTTCATGCGATGTGATTCGATCTCTAGTACTTGATCCTTTGGTTCTCTCTCGATTGAATCCATACGCTTGATATATAGAAGCGGAGTGTGTGGATGTTCTTGAGTTTCGAATCTTGGAAGAATACTTGTATCTTCAAAGGACTTCAGTCTTTAAGCATGGTCAGAATGCTTGTATCTTCAAAGGACTTCAGTCTTCAAGCGTGGTCAGAATGCTTCTACCTGCAAAGGATTTCAGTCTTCAAGCGTGGTCAGAAAGCTTATATCTGCAAAGGACTTCAGTCTTCAAGCGTGGTCAGAATGTTTGTATTTTCAAAGGACTTCAGTCTTCAGAATGCTTGTATCTTCAAAGAATTTCAGTCTTCAAAATGTTTGTATCTCCAAAGGACTTCAGTCTTCAAGCGTGGTCAGCTTCACAGGAGTCAAGAGTCTTTTAACTGTAGAGAATTCCCTCTAAGCTCTCTAGAGTGTAGAATTGTTGATCTGCTTATAGTCTTTGGGCTTGTTGATCATTTTGGATTGGCCTGTGAGCTTTTCCTTGCGATTAAGAGATTGAATCATCAGTGGGCTTGTTGATCATTTTGGATTGGCCTGTGAGCTTTTCCTTGCGATTAAGAGATTGAATCATCAGCTTGTAGGTTGTTAAGATACAGTCAGTTTGTTGAAGTCTTCTAATCTTCAAATAGTTTAGATCTTCAGTTCTTTAGAATTTGAATGTTTTAATCTTCGAAACTATGAGAAGCTTCAATCTTCAGCATTTGAGAGCTTTAGAGCATTGGTTTTCAAGAATTAGGAGCTTCAATACTTGGATCCTGGGAGCTTAAATCTGGAGAGCTTTAATATGCCTTCTGATCTTCAAAGCTTTAGTATGTCTTCTGATCTTCATAACTTTGATATGTCTTCTGATCTTCATAGCTTTGATATGTCTTCTGATCTTCTGAGGTTTAATATGTCTTCTGATCTTCAGAGCTTGTGTTCTTCAAATCCTCATAACTTCACAACTTCGGATCTTTAAAGAGCTTTGGTTTCTAATTCTTCCAACCTCGCCTTGCAAATGAAGAGATAAAGCCTCTATTTATAGAGGTTTGTCATGAGTCTTATATGGGATTGTGCCTAATTACTTTATTGGGCCCAAATTTGATTTGGGCTAAAGTTGGGCTTGGGCCCATTTGTTGTTGGGCCGAAATACTAGACTTGAACTTAATCTTTAATTTAACCCAAAAATTCACCATGTGGTTTGAATTGGGTTGGACCCAAGTGACTTTAATTACTCGGATCAATCCAATTTATAATTTTTTCAATAGGCTCAGGCTTTCATTGACGTTGCCACCAACTTATTGTTTTTCAATAGGCTTAGACTTTCATTGGTGATGTGGCAACTCGTGATTCGCTGAAATTTCTCATTCAACATATTGTTTCGGCTACACAAAAAATGGATGCATCTCTGCACTCAAGTTTGTTTTCCTTCATAAATACAACAAATAGATTACTTTAATTTTCTTCACTATATCACTCATAAAGTTGAGTTCTTTTCAAATATAGGAAAATGAATCAAAATATTCACAAATATAAAAAAATTCGATAGACGTGATATCTGTATCTATTATGATAATTTCCTTTATAAATATTTTCAGTAATTTTATCATTTACAATAAATTCTTTTAAATTAAGATTTTCTAATTTTGATTAACAAACATAATTGAACTTTATAGCTAACTAAATCTTCCTTGGACAAAAATAAAGAGAATTAAAATTAAAAAAATAATAATAATATTAGTATCCATGAAAATTAGTGGGAAATTCCCAAATACTGTTGGTTGTATTTTCTTGACCAAATAAAGAAAATACAATTTCTTTGAAATGCGTTGCGCCATTTTTGACTTGGAAACGCAAATCCATAGTACACCCATCCACCCACCAAAGAAATTGCCATCTATTTTTATTATAATTGAAAATTGACTTTTAATATCAAGTCTTTTCCGGTGGTCATACCTCAATGAATGCATGTTTTGGAATATGGCCAAAAAAAAAGTTTTATAGAATAAATCGCCTAATTATTTTTTATTTTAATTAATATTTATCAAGTTACGTACTAAAATACCCCTGATATAATATCTAATTGAAGTGGTGAATTATGGGATAATTAAAACAAATCTGAATGGAAATCAAATCAACCATAATACCACAAACCAAGGGATCATTGCTGATTGCACAACTGAAAATCATCAAAATTACGGGATAATTAAATCTCTATCCAACGATATTTGATTAATCTTTATAGTTTTGAACCTTTCAAATTTTTTAATTAAAATAGAACTAATAATATTAATTTAAACTATAAACTTTTGTAGATGTATCCATTTACAACTAAATTTGAAAATCTAACGCAAAACTTTTTTTTTTTTAGAATATCTCATGCAAAACCTATGATTATATGAATTAAATTCCCAACCTTTTATGAATGAATCAATTTAGATTCTTGGTCATAATTTCTTTTGACAATCATCCATGCATTTATTCTAATCATCCATTTTGTAAAATCGGCATAAGAAGTATTCATATACTTCAGAATTAATAGATTGATAATTTTCAGAGGTCATTGTAATGAATGGTCTAAATTATTTGGCTTAGGTAAATTTAAAAGTTTAATTGAATCAATGGATGGAAAAGAGAATTGAGTAGAATACAGTAAGAATAGAATGAATTTAGTATTACAAATCGGATCATTCATCGTGATAATTTTGATGTATTTTTATATATTATTTTAAGTTTCATTTGGAATGGCAGAAATTTAATTCTATTTTAATTTGATTTCTTTTGTATTTTTCTTTTTTAAGTTTGTTTCTTAATATCATGTTATTATGTATTGTTTCTTAATATCATGTTATTATGTACATTTGAGATATTACTTTAATTTTCATTTTTTAAACATTTCAAAACTTATTTCTATTTTAAGTTTTTCAACACATGTATACATATACAAATCTATAAATATGTTCAATTTTCAGTATATATAAAATTTAGTTTTATTCTTAAAAACTTCGATAAATATTTTTAAGCTTCATCCTGTGAATAATTTTATAAAGGTTTGTTATACTTTTGTAACTATAGCAATGCATTTAAAATTATATTGACATGAATGTTAAATCATACATTTTTAATTGTATCTAATAATTCCTTTAAAAATGTCTAACATTGTAAATTTTCAATTTTGTATCAATTATATTCAAAAAAAATTTAAAATTAATCCTATTAGAAAGTTTTTAATTTTGTGCCTAATCAAACTTCATAATTCTAATTTTGTAACTATTGGGTCCTTTGATTTTTTTTAGAACATATTATATACACAAAGTTAAATTTTATTATATTATAACATTTAATTTTAATCATTTTCCAAATATATTACTAAACAAAAAAATTGAAACCTTAAAAATCTATTAGACAAAAAAATAAAAAAATTAGGAATTATTAAATATTTTTTAAAATTTATGGACCATATATAGACATTAATCTAAAAGATTATGGACTAAAGTTCAAATATTATAGTTAAAGGAGCTTAGCTTAACACGGTTATTGGTATGACTTTTCTCCCTCTCTAGAGGTCGAAGGTTCGGTCCTCCATCTCCATAGGCGTTGTAACTCAAATTATTAAAAAATAAAATAAAATAAAACTTCTGACACTATATGAAATTGTGCTCCCTAACATAAAGTTCTGGATTTGCCATTGAGTATATGTGTATTGTTAATATCCTAACCATAAATTGAGGGACACCAACTTGTATAAATAGGAGTGATATCTTAGAGTTTGTGCCCAACGAAAAAAAAAATTATATAAGTGATCAATAACACGAATAGCATCTTTCTTAAATCTATCTTTCAAATTAAAGATCATTTCTAAGAAGATGACAAGTAACAACATGGTTCTAGCTACTCCAAGTGCAAATGCTCAACAAGAGCAACCATATGATAACTAAACTATCAAGATGAAGGCTCTCCTTGTCTCATAAGACTGTGGGAGATCATAGCTAGAGAAAAGATACATTGAACTAGAGAATGATGGTATTCTTTTCCTCAAGCACAAAGAATGGTTTGAGAGACACAAGAAAGAGAGACAAGAAGGTATCTAATCTATCAAGGATTAGATAACGTTGCTTTTGAGAAGATTAGAAGCTATAATGGTAAAAGAATCATGGAAAAAGTTTCAAACATTGTACAAGGGAGCGAATCTTGTTAAAAAGATACATCTTTAAACTCTAAGAGCTGAGTTTGAAACTTTGCATATGAAAGAAGGAGAAGTCGTCTCGAGCTATTTTTTTAGTGTCTTAATAGTCATCAACCAATTGAAATGGTGAAAAGATTGTCGATGTAAAAATCAAGGAGAAAAATTAAGATCATTAGGTACATAGTTTGAAAATATTGTTGCCATAATCGAAGAAACAAAAAAACTTAGAGGTCATGACCATTGAGTAACTCATAGGTTTGTTACAAACATATGAAGAAAATAAAAGAAGAGGAAGCTAACGTGAGCTAATTGCTCTCAATTTGCGAATTGATTCGACTAATGGAGGAGTACTTAGTTCCAATAAATTGAAGCCAACAAGGGCGCGATCGTGATGGACATCAAGGACGGGGAAGAGGTCGTGGACAAGGAAAAGGACATGGTTTTGGAGGCCGAATGAGGATGAAAATAACAACTCCGAAAGAGGATTAGGAATTTCAACAAGAGGTCGTAGACAAGGCAACTCAAGATCAAGATACAATAAATTAAACTTTTCAATATTATAATTATCAAAAGTGTGGTCCTTAGGCATCTAATTGTAGAGCTCCTATCAATAATAAAAATGAAGAGAAGCCAAACTACATTGAAGAAAGAAGTCAAGAGTGTGACATCTTATTGATAACTTGCACAGATGATAAACAGAGCAAAGATAATTGGTAGGCCATCGGATTCACCATCGCCCGTAAGCCCGTGCTACAAAAATGATATTTATATGCACCAAACAAACTACTTATATTAACTAGTAGTACAACCGGCAAGTCCGAGGTTGAACCACGGAGAGCCGAATTGAATTCCTCAAAAATTAAAACTGGTAGGAAGTAACCAAGGAGGGTTTTGTGAAAATTGCGAATTAAAATTGCATGAAAAATCAAATTGCACAAAGTGAAAGAATGTATAAAAATATCAATTGAACAAAATACTTAGCTTGGGTAGTTCTAGTCTATTCATTCATTTTCAATTCTATCATAGACTATTCAAAAGATATGTGAGAAATTCAAATTACAACTTAGCCTACTCGTTTAGAATCCTAACCAGTAGTCCATGAAATCAAGTTAATTAAAGGAAAAGTGAGAATTCTCAACTAATCAATCAATCAAAAGGCATTAAGATTTAAGACAAAGCTAAACCAAACAAATGATTTCCATCGTCTAACCAATTATTTGAGCAAGAATTATATAAGTTAGAAAGTAATGATTGTTTAATGAAATCCCAATTTAACTTCACAAACTTACTTAACTCTTGCTTCTAGGTGACGACTACCTAATGATTACAAATTAAGGCCAATCAAAGCAATCAATTATACATGCATGGCTAATTTGTCAGATTATCCCATACAAGACAATTGAATAATCACAAGATAAATTCTCATAAAATTCAAAACAGTCTCACTATAACATAGTCTCAAGAATGAATTGGAATGAAAGTAAACTATGAAACTCAAGCTAAGTTCTTATCCTTTAGCCACAAATCATCTTCTAATTCAATACAATGCTCAAAGGGAAAGAATATTAAGAATTCTGGTAAAAAAGAGAGGTAGAAACCAAGTAGAAACAAAGTGGTGATCGTGTATTGGAATGTGTCAAACCTAGGCTCGGACTGATGGGTTATTTATAGAATCTATTGCAACGGGACAACATCGCGACGCTGTCCTACTTCCACGCATTGCTCCAAGTCGTAGCGTTGCAATGCTACATGTAGCATTGCAACGCTACCTTATTCTTCGATCGTCGGCTTCAAGTCATTGCATTACAATGCTACATGTAGCGTCGCAATGCTGCCCTATCCTTTCATGGAATGGGTAGCTACTCTCTTATAGGTTGCGCAACGTTCCTCCAGCTAGGCAGAAATCTTCAATTCCTTGGCCTTCTTTCTTCATTTGTTCAATTTGGCTCCTATATTGACCATCTTAACGCCTTTTTGTCCCAAACACTTCATTCTACTGCTTGTATACTCGAGTCCTATAAAACAATCAATTTAAACATATTAAGTAGCTTAACAATCCCAAATTAAGTACAGGAAGATAGCACATTTCAAGTGCTATCAATAGTAGATGGTTTCTAGATGCTAACCCAAGCAACCATATGTATGGAGAAAGAAGCATGTTCGAGGAACTTGACGAATTAGTGACCGATAATGTAGCCTTTGGAGATGAATCCAATAATAGACGTAAAAGAAAAAGGTAACATTCTCATCCAATTGAAGAATTATGAGCATCAATTTTAAATGTTTGTTATGTACCAAATATATGAAGAATAATCACTACAAGAAATAACGGATACAATAGCTAACGCAAAAGTGTTGGGATTGATGCCCTAAAGTCTCGTGTCCTGTAGTTTGTAAACAGTTTCTACGACGCTTGTGTTGTATAATATATGATATTTTACTTCACATCTTGATTTTGCTCAGTTGTATATTTTATTTGCTTTACCACAAACCAATAAGCATAAAATCCCTGGTTATCTGTATGTAACTTAAGCATGTATATGGTGACATATAAGTGGATCATGTCTTGAGTGATAACCAAAATGGTCTGTAGTATATGGATATAGGAGGGAAACCTTATCCTAGTAACGCTATGGATGTGGTCCGCTTTATGGAATGGTTACAAGTGTTGTGACTTGTCATAGATGGTCTGATCCTGATTATTCGTGTAGCAGACATACGAGCGGGGGCGTCCTATACAAAGAGTTTGTTTAAGACCTGACCATAAAGTGTTCACGTCTCGTTATATAACACCGTTCATGATAAAGACTTCACTTCACTAGGATGACCATAGTAACATGACCTCAATCCTGAGTGAGTTGGGAACTTCTGCCATTGAGGGCAGTCTTGATTTGTATGGGTGTGAGTGGCTAGGTTGTCAATTCAAACCTACCATTTTGGGGATTTGTCTGATTTGGGAGCTGGAAACTCAGCTACACAAGATGGAATTCACTCTTTCCTCGAAGCAACGGCGAGTAGATAGATAGCTCTCTTAAAGGGCTGATTTCAGGGCTTGAACGATGTGGCGTCACGCACTTTCTCTTGGCCCAAGAGGTGTTCACACATAATTGGTCTATGTTGTATTGTTCATTAGAGGGATCTATGGTACTTAAGGAGTGAGATGTAATTACAGGGACAAAACGGTAAATTGACCCAGCTGTACTTACGAGCATCTGTGAAGGCTCATCGTACTCATGATTGGTTATATTTGATGGACACAGAAATATATCTGTGGTAAGAAGAGTTCAGTTGTTGGTCTTTAGTGGAATGTCTGGCAGTTAACGGATGGTGGATCTCATGGCTAAAGAGTTTAGTCAACTATTCACGTACCGTTAGATGTTCGAGCCCCATAAGGTCCCCTAGGTAGCTTGGATAAAGTCAAGAATCAGTTTTTGAGTTAGTTTGAAATGTTCAAATTGACAAGAGGAAGTTCGATTATATATGATATAATTGAACTGGTTAAATATATATGATATAATTGACTAAATGTATGAGATACATTATTATGGAGGAAATTAGATATAAATATGATTTATATCAAGTGGAGGAAGAATTACTATAGTAGATATATGATATATCAAACTATAGGGTAAGAATATATATGATTATATTCATTTATTAATTAAATTGGTTAATTATGAGATAATTGGCCAAAATATTCTCGTTGATCGTGCGTTAATGGGAAATTCAGTATTCGGTTATTGTAACTAAAGAATAAAATGAAAATTTGTTTCATTTTGCAAAAATTTTGTAAAAATCGCAAACGATGTGAAAACGTCTTGATCGCTTAGCTGAGAGTCTATACGATAGAGCTTCATCGCTTAAACGATCTCACATTTGCGTCTAAATGAACACTCGCTTTTCTCTAAATGATCTCTTAGCTTTTCTATACGATCGCTTAGCATGCCGAGTTTTCTAAACGATCGTTTATCTATTACTAGACAATCGCTTAGTAAAACCTACACGATCGTGTAGCCTTCTCTAAACGATAAGCATCGTTATACGATAGCCTTCTCCCACTTGCTTATCGTTCTACACGATCAGCCCATTTCTCTTTCCTCTACCAAATTCAACAAAGACCACTCTTTGGATTCTCACTCCGAGAATACCAAGAGCTCTAAGTGGTGGTGTTGTCCCCGCTTCTGCTTGCTCATGTTTGTTCGTGTTACTGTCGTTCGTGTAGAAGATCGTGTTGTCGTAGTCGACTGTTTTGCTGGGCGATAAAGAACGTAGAGGTTGATTCCACTGCGTTGAGTTCGAAATTGAAGAGAGTCTTCAACTGGTATGTGAACTCAATCCCTTGTATTTCATTGTTCAAAGCATGTCGTTAATTAGTGTAAATTGCATAACTATTGGTTAAAATGTGTGTGTGGTATTTCAGTCACAATGAAATCAGAAAGATCCGAACGCGCTCATGGATGCTCTTCGTTAAGAGTTCATTTAAAAAGGCTATAAAAGACCTTTCATAACCTTTTTTCGAAGGTCCTGACAGCCCATGTTATTAAAAGTCTGGGACTTTTTATAGCCTTTTTGTAAAGCTATAATGGATGTTATAATAAAGTATGAAGATATGCATGGCTATGAAAACATTCAATAGCATTAGTCATTAAAGCTATCTTTAACATATAATAGCTTTGCTCCCAATGCTATCTTTATTATATAATAGCTTTTTCTTAATATTTTCTTTGACACATGATAACTTTTTTTTAAGGCTATTCTATCATATATATGTGTGTGTGTATATATATATATAGCTTTAATCTTATGTTATAACAAATAACATTGAAATTATGTTTGTTTACATTACAACAACTTATTTTAAGTTAAATAGACACATGAAATAATTCACAATGTATGCATTAAATACAATGACTTCCTTTCATTAATCAATTTACATTAGAAACTAAAGAAGTTATCCATTAATACAAGAAATACATCAAAGTAATTTTCAACTATACAACGTTCACAAAATACAAAATTCATCAAGTTTTGAGGATTATAGTATCATGGAATTGAGCTTCCATCTCTGATCTTTTTCATGTAAAGATATCATTTCATCTACCTACATAAAATGTGAATTAGCATCAATTTGGCTCCCAAAAGCACAAATGAATGTCAAAACTATATAAAAAGTGCATAATTATCATTTTGACTCTCAAAACAACCTAAAAATATGTAGTTCATTAATAATCGATAAAGTTACAATAGAAACAATAGATTAATAGACAGAAATGTACAATAAGATGTAGGACAAGAAATTTAACTCTGAATATGTCATAAAAACTAGATAAATTAGAAAAATAATAAAGCAACGAAAATTATTCAAGTAAACTCCAAAAAATGAGTTGGCAATGGTATTTGAACCATAATTGTGTGTGTTGTGTTGAAAGAAAATTGAGAATTACTTTAAGTGGAAAGAAACCAACCCTCTTCAGTAATAAAAATCATGATGCTTGTTCATCCAATTGCTCGATTTCCTACAATCAAACAATAAAAATATAAAAGATCTCGAATTAATCATAAAACTAACTAAATTCTTACCCTAGAAAGCACACTTTTTAGATGTGTTTCACCACCTCAAACTTAAAACTTTGCTAGTCCCTAGTAAAGAAAGAACAAGACTATAATGAAATTTAGACAAGCATGCAAATGACTCAAAACCTCATCATTCAGAATAAGCATATTAGATCCATTAGTAGAAACTTTCAAGCACATCCCAACATTAAAAGATTTCAAGGCCAAATCTCATCATCTCCCACGTGTGTGTGCAAGTCACATTTAATTCAAAACACAAGAACTAAAGTTAGATTCAAGAGAGCTTCAGATCCCCCCCCCCAGGACACTAGCTTTCACACATCCACTGTAGGGAACCATACCTAGTCAATTCTCAAGTGTCTTAAGTAATCACAACGACAACAGCTCTTTTTAACCTCATCCATGCATACACATTACAAGTTTAAACAATAAAAAGATATTTCTTTTAAGCACATGAGTATATACTCAATTTTTTTTCTCATAGGAAACAATAATATTCTTTTCTTTTCCTCTTAGTCTAACATTACAAACCATCATGCACATTAACTCTCTAACTGGTGGGACCTTTCGAGGTGAAAACCAAATACACTACACTTAATCCTCCTTTAAGTTTCTAAATTAAAGTGACTACGTGCTCATGCTATCAGAGACTCAAAGAGAGGCTTAAAGATAATTTAATTTAGGAGTATGTCATCCTATTTCCACAGCAGATCATCTAACATGCAAATTTAGAGTAACTCATAGTCAATCATAATCACTACATCTTCAGCACATTTCACAATTTAAGCACAAGATCCTCTTTTTAATTCAAAAAAAAAAATAATAAAGTTTTCCTCAAAATTCAGCCACTCAAAACAATTAATCAATAATCATGCATAAGACATTTTTTTTCTAAATAACATGTATAGTAGGATAAAAACACAAGACAAGCAACAGTATGCAATATGTCCCTCAACTCAAACTTAGAAACATGCATTGTCCTCAATGCAATATAATAGACATAAAGAGTGAGCAAAACTGGCCTAATTAGTGAAGTAATCTACGTGTGTCAGACATGCAAACCATGCTTTAATTTGAGGGCTCCTGTAAAACCTGGACCGGAAAAAGATAAGAGTTCAAACCATGATTGTTTAACTAAAAATAAACATAATAAGATAAACTAAAATAGCAAAAAGAAAATAAAAACCTGGGTTGTCTCTTAAAAAGCGTTGAGTTTAACATCCAAGCTAGACAACATAGGAGATCGTCCGTCAAGATACATAAAAATTCTCCCATTTTTCAGCTCCCTTCTTGCTTGAATCAATATAACCTACAAAGTCTTATAGGTTGTCCATGTCCTCCTGAGTACCTGAAAGCAAAAAATTATTTTTGTCATTTTTAATTTTTATTAAATAAAAAGAATCAAAATTAAAACCAGACTCAAACTAACATGGCTCATAAGAATATGGGAGAGAAAGATCAACGACAAGAGGACTCTCAGGTGATGGAACATAAGGCTTCTCAACCTCAACCTTAATCACTTGAACTTCCTTATCTAAATTAGGCACATCTTATTTCTTAATCTCATGATCCGACTCTTGGTATGACTCTAATGCTTCCGACTCATCCCCATCATCAAAATCTACAATCACGGACCTCCCTACCTCAACGGCATTGGAGATATTTTTCTCAAACAAGACTCTAAATGCATCAACCATCAAATTATGTTGATCTCTTAAACGTTTCAGGGCTACCTCATTCTCTACCTTGGGCTTCTATCCTATCCAACCTCCTCCTTTCTTCCATACAAAACCTCCTAAATTGGGACTCTAAGATAGACGTCCTCTAAAGAAAGTTTCTCCTCTACTGGGGGTGGATAAACATAAAAACTCCTATGGTCATGAGATGGGTAACTAATGGGATATGAGTATGGTTTGAAAAACATTGGTGGTGGTAGACCTAGATTAGGCTGGTAAAACCAATATCGCAACCCAAAATTATGATAAGACATGATAAAACAAACACCACAAGTAATCAATTCTCCATCTACACCCTAAATTAAAATCAATCAAACCTCTTAAATATTAAAAGACAGCGGCGCCAAAAATTTGATGGTAGCGCAAGCGCACACATCAAATTATAATATAGTAAAACAGTCAAGAGACCGAGTATCGTCCCGATGAATTAGTTTGACTCTTTTAGTTATTCAGAGATTCTTTTAATTTTATTTAGGGGACCGAACTGTGATGAGAACCTAAAAAATCTAATCCTAAAAAGCAAGAAAAGATAAAATTTGGGTGAAACTAGACAAAGACGCGTTCTAGGTATGATTTCATTAAACAGATTAACCAAATTAATTATTTTGACCTTAGATTGATTCATGCAAATTATAGATCTAGGAGTCTTTTATCCAGGTATCCTCTCTCGAGCTCAACCATTTCTAATGACTAACCATCCACTCAAATCTCTTCTATCGCTTGACTAGCCACAACATTAAGTTCCTCCGTAAACAATCTCTATTAATCTCCTATCACTCTCATACATATTCGATTAACAGTTTAATATGCTAGATCCAACTCAACACCTTCTCTCTTGAGACAGACATTAAGTAAAGAACATTCAATTAGAGTTAATCAAAAGCATTAAGAACAAACATGCTAAAATAATTATGCATAAATTCAATCCAAGAAATAACCAAATCAATTTTTGCAATCCATAAAACTAGATCAGCACCCTAGAAACACAAATCAATTACCCATGGTTACAACATAAACATAGACCATTCATGAGGTTTCCAAACACAAAGGATAGAAAATAAAAAGAGAAGAAATTGCAAGCCATGTTCTTGACTCTCGTCCTCGAATCTGGAATCGCAACCCAACGATGTCTTTAAATCTTCGATCCTTTGAAGCTCCGAGATGCCGCCTCTATCCAGAATTACACTCCCCAGGGAAGCCTCACCGAAATATTTCTTTACGCTCTCAAAATAGCCCTAAAAGTGCATCCTCGAATCATTTTGGCCAACTGCTTATATAGGCAGTAGTCGCAGTATTGCAACGCTAAAATGTAGCGTTGCAACGCTGACGGTAATTTCAGCATTACTAATCATAGGGTCGCAACGCTAGACGTTGCCCTGTTTCCATGAGCTTTTTGCCTTGCAGCGTCACAGGGTAGCATTGTAACGCTTGTTCAATGCTACCTGCCTCCGATTTCCGAATTTTCTTTCCTTTTTCTCCATTGATCATTACCCTAGGTCAAAAATTTGACCTTCTTAGGGGTATTTTAGTCATTAATCTTCAAAAATTGTTTTTTCTCATCCAATTGCTCGATTTCCTACAATCAAACAATAAAAGCATTAAAGATCTCAAATTAAGCAGAAAACACTAAATTCTAAGCCCAGAAAACGCACTCTTTGGATGCATTTCAACACACTAGTTAACACAAGTCCCCAAAATGGTGTATAGTCATACTTGATCACACAACCAAATTGAGCGATAACTTTTCGTGTGCCTGCGTGGAAGCATAAGCTCCTTGAAAGTCAATACTACTTCGTTCTCAAATCTAAACCTGATAGGTACAACCTAGGTAAGGGGCTTGTGATAGTGTGTGAAGTAAACTAATAAAACAAAAATAAAGGCTCCAAGAAAAGTGTGATTTGCTCTAAATTCCTATAGGGAAAAGGTCCTCAAAATTACTCCAAGTCATGTGCGACATAATGACAGAATTGAGTGAGTATTTTTCATGCGCCTACATGAGAGCATAAGCTCTTTGAAGGTCAACACTACTTCGTCCTCGATTTAATCTAGTAGGTAAAGCCTGAGTAGGAGGCCTGTGAATGTGTGTGCAAAAATAAAATAATCAAGAAATACACACAATAAATTAAAATTAAATTAAAGATTAAATCAATTCATGATAAAGAAAGGAAAAAATAGTCAAACTCTTGAGGTGGAACCTCACGTCCTCAGTGGAGTCGCCAAGTTGTCGCCACGTGTCCGAGACAATATGGAGCGACTGATATCGTCGAAAAGGATTGCTTTTAAAATAAAATAAAAAAGGGAGCCGCCACCAATACTTTTTATGGTGTGATTGGGCACCGAAATAAAATAAAATAAATTATAATAATAATAAACCAATAAAAATAGTCTACGAAGACTAGAATTTAGTTCGAGGGTCGTTTTTGCATGGGGAAGATGTTAGTACCCGCAACACCCGTGTTAAAACAATGGCTAAATTTTAAATTTTGAAACAAAGATTAGTTTTTAAATAAAATCATTTGGAAGAAAAAATTTAAAACAAATATCTTATTTTGCCCCCCATTACTCCAATATTTGAAATAATGATTCCATAAATAAGTGGATAAATTCCATTGTTTATATTAGAATTGAGGAAAAGTTCCTCACCTCAAGAATGTCTCAAAATCTGTCATAGGAATAACCTTTTAATAAATAATTTTTTTAAAAAAAAATTAATTAAATTCATTTTTTCTTGGGATCAAATCAGACTCCCAAAGATGTGATCCCTCACCTTAAGTATTCTAGAAAATTGGACTCTCAAATTTCTAAGATTCCATCGTAGGATTTTTTTAAAGAAAATACAAGTTATTAGAACAAAAATTTGATTGAAAAACCTTTTGAAATAATAGATTAATTTTTTAAATGTTCAAAAACACCCCAAGAGTGTAATTTAAGGAAAACTTTTTGATGACTTAACAAGGTTTTAGAAAAAAGATTTAAAACCTTTGAGAAATCTTAATTAGAAAGATTTAAAAAAAAAAAAAAAAACTTTGATAAATTTTAATAGGAAATTTTTTTAAAAAAATTGAGAGATTTTAATTAGCAATCAAATAAGACTCAATGTAAATATTATATACGCAAAAACATAATTAAAGAAACATCATAATAAATTAAGCAAACATAAAAGAGCATATTTTTATAAAAGCATATTGGAGATCGATCTTGGACTCCAAAAAATCGACTCCCTCACCTTGAGATTCTAGAAAATCGAATTCCTAAATATTTCTAGAATTTGTCATTGATTTTTTTAAAAAAAAATGAATATAATTAAACAAACGACACAAGAAAAATTAACAAAATTCAAATAAATGTTATCAAAAATATTGAGCTACCCATGAAAGAGAATAGAAAAAAAGATGTGCATAAAAAATTAAAAATAAGAAAATGCTAATGACACAATAAGCAACACTATAATTAAAATAAATTAAGTAAATCAAATCAAAATGCTAATTATAAAGATAAACATATAATGCTTTCATGTTAAAAAAGCAAAAATATAAATAAAACAGAAAATAAAAACAAATTGAAAAGCAAAGGGTTGGTTGCACAAATAACAATCACACCTAGAACAATAAAAGATGTAGAACAAAGATAAACATATTAGGGATATGGCACAGAATTAGCGTCAGATATCACTGGTAGAAGCTATCATTAATAGCTATATAGGTAAATGACTAAAAAGCCCACACGCAACCCACCATTTTACGCTTCTTCTGGTTTTCTCAAATTGACCACTATCACAGATAGCATCTATCAGTAATAGCAACTAGTTGTCACTGATAGTTACTATCAGTTGCTATCAGTGATAGCCTTCAATTTGAGAAATATTAATACAATCTTAAAATAGTAACACTTAAAATATCATCTTTCAATTTGCAATCAATTTTCAATGGCTATCATTAATATACTATGATCAATTTGAATCAAACTTGAAATATTAATACCTAAGGATATCAGTGATAGTCTTCTATAAGTAGTTGTCAACTTTTGAAAGGAAACCATCATCTTTCAAAGATTAACATTTAAAGCTAAAGTGATAGAATTCTATCAATGAGAGGTCTATAAGTGACTATCTCTTATATTTACCTAAGTCATATCACCGATAATATTAATATCTTGATATATACCTAAGTCATATCACTGATATACGGATATCACTGATAGTTATGGTTGAAGAGACTGAGATCGAATCTTGTCGCAGCAAAAGCGTTCTCATTAGAGATCGTCTTGCATCCTGCGATTCAATTTTACATTAAACAAAATCATTGTACTAAACATAATTTATAAACACGTAAATTAGCATGCTTTTTGGGGAAAGATTAGAATGATTCTTACCTTTATAGATTTCTCAAGTGCCACAAACAATCCTTTCCATGGTTTCAATGAATGGATCTCCAAATTTTCTCGATCAAGAACAACTCCTTGAGCGATCTTGAACACTACTGTGAGAGTTACCTTGTTATTCTCTAGGATTCTAATAGAGAGATAGGTGGTATCCAACTATTGGGAGAGGAGAGGAGAAGTATTTTGGAGAGTTGAGAGGATTTATGACTTAGAGAAAATTATGAACAATAACACTAAGGAGTTGTGTATTGTTAGAGTTTCTTTGCAATCAAAGTGTACATTCAGTGCATTCTCGAAAGGCCATGAAAAGGTCTTTATATAGAGAAGAGCCAAGCATCTTTCTCAATATATTTTTCTTTTCTATAATTAATTAAATAACATTTATTTAATCAATTAGTCCAATTAAATAACACTTATTCAATTTGCATAATTAAATAACACTTATTTACTTTTTAATTTCCGCAATAATTAAATAACTACTTATACATTAAACTCAATTTAATATATACATTTAATTATCATATACATCCCATGTATATGTGCAAAAATTCACTTGAGTTAATTTGAATCTTATTCAAATATTACTCTTTAATTTAATTATAGATCATATCCAAAATTAATTATATATTAATCACATTAATATATAGTTTCCTCAAATTAATTTGAACAATTCAAATTATCCCTTTTAAGTATCCTATAGTGAGCTAACAAGGGGACCTGGTAGACCTATAGATTAGAAGCTCCAACTATATGAGATTAATTGGTTAAACTTATTAACCAAGTTAATCAATATTCGTTAACAGTGGGTACACTCCACTAAAGACCCACAACTACACTCTTCTCACTATAAATATATTTCTGTATCCACGGATATAGACCAATACCAGCAAGTTAGTTCTTCACTAGTGTTTGTAACTCCAAGTGAGTCAAATTACCATTTTACCCTTGGGTTACCTCTATCTCTTTAAGTACCAGTGCTCCTCTAATGAGCAACCTGTTTATAGTCCAACCAATAAACAGAAACCTCTCTTAGGCCAATGAATGGGTAGAGCTCTTTGTTCAAGTTCCAGAGACATCATTTAAGGGAACGCTCATCTATTTACCCTCAACGAGGTAATGAGTGAATTTCATCGTGTATTATTATGTTTCCAACTCCCCCACTCGATCTCATCCCCAAAATGGTAGGCATATTGGGTCGGCGATCTAGTCACGCTCACCCATGCAAATGAAAGGAAAATCCCTCGTGAACAGGAGTTCATAATATACTCAGGATTAAGACTAAGTCACCTAGGTCATCCTATTGAAATAGAAACTTAACTAGTCAACGATGTTACATCCAGTGGTTACTATTTTGCGATCCAGTCTTATGCAAACTCAATACATAGGATACCCTCACTCGCGTGTCACCTACACGAAGACGTTGGACCATTACATTTGTATCAAATATAAAGTGAGTCATATCCATAGTGTTACCAGGATAAGGTACCCAACCTTATCGCTATACTATAGACCCTTTAAGTTGTATCTTGAACATTGATCTATGTATGTCTCCACATATAGTTCAAGACTCATTAGATAGTCTTGGATGTTAGTTTTTTGGATTTAGGGTTATTAAGACAAAATAGACAACAATACAAGCAATAACATTTATTGAATTAACATCCATAACTTTTTGTTGATGACGATCAATTAATAACATTTACTATATACGAGTTTTAGGACATAAAACCCAACAATGGCTATCATTAATAACTTCAATCAGTGACTATCACCGATAGCTTTTAGCAGTGGCTATCAACGACAAACTTTCATCAAATGGAATTGACTTTTATATCATTGGTATCATCGATATATGGATATCACCTAAGTTCTATAACCGATATCTCTCATATCACTTATATTGTAGTTATTGATAATAGCTTCTATGATTGATAACATGCTATTAGACATAACTTTTATCATTCCTTTTTACCATCAAATAACATGTCATCATTGATACCTTCTATCACTTCTATCACTGATAATATTCTATTAGTGATATTTAATCTTAGACATTCCATTTATACTTTAGTTCGAGATTCAACTTTATTAATTGAATTCACTAAGTTGGTTATCAATAATAGACTTCTATACATGGCTATTAACTATGAATAACAATCATCAAAGATTAAGCTATCAATGATAGAAAATATTAGTGTCTATCACTAATAGAATTTCATTAGTGACTATCAATTTTGAAAGATTGACACTCTGTCAGTGGCTATTATTGAGAAATTATTATCATGATTATCAATAATAGACTTTTATCACTAATAGACTTCTACCTCTGATATCTACCTAAGTTTGATATCACTAATACATGAATATGACTGATATCTATTTAAGTTTTATCACTAATATCACTAATAATTGATATTATCAATACACAAAAATTACGATACATAAATACACAAATGTTTCAATTTATGCCCTTCATTTTGGGTCATCTATGCCATTTTTCCAAGTTTACTTCCTATAGGCATCATACTCTTAAGGTCCTATAAAAAAAATAAAAAAAAAAAAAAAACTACTAGCTTGTTTGATATCGTTCGCATTTCTCATATTTTGAGAAATAAACTTTTTTAATAACTATTCTTGTTTCTTTTATCAAACTTTTAAAAAATGTTTCTAAAAATTGTGCAAATTTTATGGACCAAAAAAAGTAGTTTATTTGAAATCCGTTTTCATTTGTTATTTATATTTAATGTTTCATTGTTAAACTTGATGATTGGTTTGTTGGTATTAATCGCTATAAATTGGGTATTTCAAATCTTGGGTATGAAACTCAACCTCTCAATTCTCATGAAAATTGAAAGAGAAGAAGCGAAAACTGGATAAAGGAAATAAGAAGAAGAAGCAAAACCTGGGGAAAGGAAATAAAGTTAAAAAAAAAAAAAAAAAAAAAAAAAAAAAAAAAAGAGAGAAGAAGAAGAAGAAGAAAGGAAGCAAAAACTAGACAAACAAAAGAAAATAAATTAAATTAAAAAAATTGGAGAAAGAAAAAAAAGAAAAAAAAAAAGGAAGAAGAAAAACCAGAAAAAGAAAAGAAAATTAAAAAAAGAAAGGGAATAAACAAAACTAAAGGAAAGAAAATAGAATAAAAATAAAAAAAAAATAAAAAAGAAAGGAAGAAGTAAAAATTGGAGAAAGGAAATAATTTTTTTTTTAAAATGGAGAAATGAAAGAAAATAAATAAAAATAAATAAAAGAATGTGTGCAACAAGATAAGATAAGGGAGGAGGATGAAACTGAAAATTAAAAAAAAAATGGTAAGTTGACTAGTTAATATTTTCATATTTGTAAATATTTTAAAAAGTTATATATCCAAAAACAAAATAAATATTGAACGTGGGTTGGTAACCCACTAAAACATGTATCAACGACACACTGCCACTGACGCAATACATGTGCGTATTTTATATATAAAGAATTTTTTTTTTTTAACTAAATTATCAATTTTTCCATTTATTTGAAAGTTTGGTCGATTTCAAGCAGATCGTATACTCTACTTGAAATGGAAAGAAGATCAATAGTCATGGTTGAGAGCAAGAAGCTTGTATTTTCTTCAATTGCTTTATTTAATAAAATTGACATTTTGTTTTATTTTGTATATTTATTTGACCCAACTTGTATTCCATTTCTTTGTCGTCTGATCTTTCTATTTATAGTTTGTTCTTTCTTACGTTCATTCATCTTATTATAAGAAGAAAATATAGATATTAAAAAATATAAAAAAAATACATTAATATTTTGTGTTATGGATCTTTTTGCATTTATATGAATGTGGCATATTTATCTCCTTCAAAAAAGAAAGAAAAAAAGGAAAAGAGTAATTTATACGTTATTAATTTTTCATAATTAAATTACTTCACTTATACATATCTTTCATGTTAAGGAAAAAAGAAAGAAAACTTTTCAAAGTAACGCTATTGCATAATATTCATTTCTTAAAACAAGACAAACTAAAAGGATTAAAAACTACATGCATCATTCACTTTATGCATATTTTGCAGTATATCTTTCATATTTCAAATAAATTCTTTGGTTTTTTTAAAAGGCATTTCAAAGTAATATAATGTTCTTTCTGTGTATTCATTTATTTGAAAAAAATGATGTATCATTAACTCGTTCATCTTTCGTGGCATTTTTTTTATATCTCCAACAAATTCTTTTGTTTTAAACACATTCCAAAAAGTAATGTAATGCGTTCTTTCTATAAATTCAAATATTAGAATTTGTCAAAAAAAATTGCAAATATTAGAAAGAAAAAAAAATTAAGGCGTCATTAACTTGTACATGCTTTTAGGTAACATAACTCTCAAGATTTTGACTTTTGAAAACAAGAAATGTAATGTTCTCACGACACGACATATTCTTTTTCAAAAAGAAAGCACACATTTTGCACTTGAGTCATAACTTTCATATTTTATACAAAACCCTTGTTTTTTTAAAAAAATCAAGTAATGTTTTTGCAGCTTAATCTTTTCCAAATTAAGAAGAAAAAAGGGATATATGTAATTTGACTTATACATATCTCCATGTTTCCAATAAATGTAACCATATAATTATTTAATTCATTTTTATTGATAAAACTATACTAAAACAATGTAATTATTGTTGTAAAATTGAGAAGCACAACAAAGCACAATAGGAATACGGATATGGAGAAAATATAATATAATAATATATAAATAAAATAAAATAACTAAAATTATGAAAAATAAATTTTGAAGGGGACTTCTCACCAATGTGTGTTATTTCAAGATCTACCGAATGCCACTATTTGTAGGAAAAGTGACAAGTAGGATGTGGTACACTTTGGACAATAAGTATAAGTGGTTGAATGACACGTGGGCAACATATGTTGTAATGAAAAAAATGACATTTAGCATTGGACACTAAGCATGGGCATCTAACACCTATTTATAATACACTACAAGAATTTTGGAAATTCTCGACGACATTAATCCCAACGGCCAAAAAATCGTCGGCAGTTTCTACCACTCCCCACAATCCATGAACAGACCATCAGGATTTAGAATTTAACCAACGGTCCATGAGCAGATGGTCGGGCTTTTTAATCTCTCCCAACGGTAAATAAACACCGTTAGGCATTCTAAGCAATCCCAACGGTTACTACTCAGTGCATAATCTATTATGACTTGTTAAGCTCCCTCGATGGTAAGCGCAAAAGCGTCGGCTTTTCTTTATAAAGCCTGATGACTCCATGCAACCATCGAGATTCTATGTTCTAAAATAAATACTTAAAAGTTTTTATGGGAATTGGGGAATCATTGGCCGACGGTGAGACAGGAACCGTCAGAATAGGTCAAACTCCCAACGGTGTTTAGTCGACCGTAGAGATTTCTAAGAAATATATAAAAAAAAATGTTTTTGGGAATTTGGGAAGGTTCCCCCAACGGTGGTGTCAGAAAACTGTCGGTCTTTATCATATTCTTGACGGTGTTCAGTCAACCATCGGAGATTCTAATTTTTCTTTTGGGAATTGGTGATTTTTGGTCGACAGTCGTGTTAGAAACCCGTCGGGCTTGGTAAGTTTGGCCGACGATTTGGAAGTGATCGTCAGGATTGCTTACACATATCCCGACTGTGGCAAAAAATCGTCTGGAAAAATGCGATTTAAATCCCCGATTCTTCTTCTTCCCTCTCTCACCGATTCTTCTTCTTCCCTCTCTCACCGATTCTTCTTCTTCTTCTTCCTCCTCTTGCCATCATTTTCCCTCTCGTTGTCAGCCGCTATTTGTTCCTCTCTCGTCGTCCATTTGTCCCCTCTGACAGTCGTTCCCGTCCGCTCGTTTCCTCTAGCAGTCGTTCGTTCGTTCCCTGGCCATCCATTCGTCCCCTTGCCGGAAAGGTAACTCCATCCGTTCCCTGGCCGTCCATTGGTCCACCATCTGTTGGTTCCCCATCTCACCCGTTGGTTCGTTCCCTCACCGTCTGTTGCCGTCTCCGATTTCTCCCTCAACGGAAAGATAACTCTTTTTTACTTATTTACTTGATATTCTTGGTATTCTTTGTATTGATTACTGCCATAAACAAATGGTTACTTATAATGATGTTAGTGATTTGTTAAGTAGAAATAAATTGGTTGGAATTGGATGTTGAGTTTTTGTTTATTAGATGGTTGATTATAATGTAGATTTGTTGTGGATCATAGAATGATGGTACTCTGTTAGCTAAAGAACAATTCAATTCTGTATCATGTGATTTGCTCTATTTATGTAGATAGCCAATGGACTATGGTAGTTTTTTTTCTTGCTAGATTTCTCGCTAAATGAATTTGTGTCAATAACTTAGGATATTCGAGTTAATTTATAGAGTGATTCGATTAACTCTATAGAATAGTTTAGCATTGAAAATAGGGGATGTTTTATGTATTCTTTAGTTTCTGAACTACTTATTCTTCATACATATATGGAGCTAAACATTATCAATTCTTATGATAGGACTTCAACTAGCACTATCATAAGAATGATAGCATTAACATTGATTTTGTCGTCAATTTGGCTTCAACTGTAAATCTCTATCTAAGTGGATATCATTTGGTTGTCTTTACAATAATTTGGCTTCAACCTCTAGGACTTCAACTAACATTTTGAAACTATCTCCAAACATCTCAAGCCTTTATACCCTTATATCTACTTTTATAAGAGCAAATTGTATAGGATCAAAAGAGGAATAAGGATATATTTAGGAGTGATTCTAAAATAGTTAAAATGACTTTTGTCATTTTCAAAATCACACTTAAACGTACTTTTAATCATTCAAAACCACGAACAAGAAGTAAATGAAATTAAACTAAAAGTTAGAAATTGAAACTATATGTTCTAATATAACTAATTGTCTAAATCATACAGGTTCAATTTATTGCATATATTATTAAGAATGGATAGAGAATGAATTAAGATTAAGAACAAGTTATCAACTAAGTATGCAAAAGGAGTATATTGATTTCTTGATGTTGCAAAACTTCATGTTAATAAGTCAGGAAAAATAAGATGTCCATGCAGAAAATGTATGAATGCTAGGTGGGAGCCAATAGATGGAGTTAAACGACATTTATTCATTAATAAAATTTCTCCATCTTATCAGTAATGGTTATATCATGGAGACCCAGTCCACTTGTATAGGGGATACGATAGTCAGACATCTCAATTGACACATGATGATGGATTAAGTACGACAAAGATGAATGTCATAGATAAAGAAAATGGAATTTTGAATATTATAAATGATCTACAGTGTCCAATTGCTTATGTAAATCAAGAAGAAAACAATGATGACATGCAGACCAATGCCCAAGAAAGAGATAACAATTCAAACTTATTTGAAGACTTAATGAATGAAGCACACAACCAATTGTACCCTAGTTGTACAAATTTCTCGTCATTGTTGTTCTTGGTGAAGTTGATGCATATTAAGATTCTTAGCAGTTGGACTAACAAGTCGTTTGATTTGTTACTGAATTGTTAAAAGAAGCATTTCCCGTTGGAGTATCTATACCTAGTTCATTTTATGAAGCTAAAAGAAAAATACGTGACTTAGGACTTGGTTATGAGTGTATTCATGCTTGCAAATACGATTGCATCCTATATTGGAAAGAATTTGTTGATTTCGAACAGTGTTCAGTATGTGGTGAATCTCGATACAAAGTTGAATCTGGAAAAGTAAAAAGATTCCACATAAAATTTTACAACATTTTCCTTTAATACCAAGATTGAAGCAATTGTTTGCATCTAAGCATATTACACCTGAAATGAGGTGGCATAAAGATAAATGTGTTGAAAATAATGGAGTGTTGTGATCATGAGTTTCCTCAGTTTGCTTCAGACCCATGTAATGTTCATTTAGGATTAGCTTTAGATGGATTCAACCCATTCGGGAATATGAGTACTTCATATAGTATGTGGCCAGTGGTGTTCATTCCTTATAATTTGCCACCTTGGAAATTCATGAGAGAGACAAATTTCAATGTCTCCCTTCTTATACCCGGTCCAAAATCTCCTGGAAAAGAAATTGATATTTACTTACAGCCATTGATTGAAGAGTTAAAGGAATTATGGAATAATGGTGTGCACACTTACAATTGTGTTAGCAACGAATACTTTCAACTACATGCTTGCTTATTGTGGACTATTAACAACTTCCCTGCGTATGGTGACTTATCTGGATGGAGTACCAAAGGTTACCAAGCATGCCCTATTTATAAAGAGGATACATCATCAATGAGGCTAAGAGGAAAACAATGTTTTATGGGGCATCGACGTTATCTTTCAGATAATCATGGTTGGCGTAAAAGTAAACAATTTGATGGAAAAGTGGAATGTAGACCTCCTTCAGTTGACATGGATGGAGAACATATCTTTCACGTGCTTAGCAAACATCCAAATAAACGTGATAAAAAATAGAAACGAAGTTTAAATTGGAATAAAAAAAAGTATATTTTTCCACCTTCCATATTGGTCGAAACTTTTATTGAGACATAAGTCGGATGTTATGCATATTGAAAAGAATATTTGTGATAATTTAGCAGGCACATTATTAAATATTGAGGGAAAGAATAAGGATACAACTAATGCTTGTTTGGATCTAGAATATCTAAATATACAGAAAGAACTACACCTGCAAAAGGTAGGAGACAAAGTTGTAAAGCCACACGCTGCATACGCATTGACTACTAATGATAAGGTTGTAATCTGTAAGTGCATCAAATCAGTCAAATTTCCTGATGAGTTTGTATCCAATATATCAAGATGTGTGAGTGAGAAAGATGGAAAGCTATGGGAGCTAAAAACTCATGACTCGCATGTTCTGCTTCAAATGCTTCTTCCAATTGATGCTCGAGCATATTTGAAAAAAGACATGTCCACTGTTGTCGTTGAGTTCTACAAATTTTTCTGTGATCTATGTGCAAAAACAATATTTATAGAGGATTTGGATCGATTATAAAGAGACACTATAATCATACTTTGTAAGTTAGAAAAAATATTTCCACCAGCATTTTTTGATGTAATGGTGCACCTAGAAATCCATTTGCCCTATGAAACAAAAGTTGCAAGTCCAGTTAGTTATAGTTGGATGTACCCTATTGAAAGAAGCTTACAGACATTGAAATAATATGTAAGAAACAAAGCACATCCTGAGGGTTCTATAGCAGAAGCATATATAATGAATGAATCATTGGAATTTTGTTTTTTGTACATAACTGGAATTGAGATAAGGTTCAATAGAGATGAAAGAAATGATGATAGACTTCCAGAGGATGAGATATGTGGTGAATTTTTTATGTTTAGATAAAATGCACGACCATTAGGAGCACCAAGAGTTAGGACATTATCGAGAGAAGAGAAATGCAGTGCACATCGATACATCTTGAATAATTGCATGGAAATTAAATCTTATTGAACGTAAGTTTTGAACATTCCATTGTAATCGATAATTTTTATTCAAAGTGTGAAATCTAAAATTGAGACACTTCTCTTACTTATAGGCAATATTTGAGATTAATTCGACATGAAGCTCAAAGTCAGGATGATTTATATAGAAGGCACCAACAAGGCTTTCCTGATTGGTTCAAATCTCATGTAAGTTTATGAGTTTAAAAGACCAATAAAAATTCAATCGACTATTAATGACAGGTGACATTACTTTTTAACAGGTTCTTTCACTACGTGCAAATGGAGATATGTCTGATGACATATATTCACTAACGATAAGGCCAAGTTTAGAAGTGCGCTCATACAGTGGATGCATTGTTAATGGAGTATGCTATCATAGTATTGAGCATGATAATTGTTGGAGTACGCAAAATAGTGGGATCATGGTGCCTTCAGAAAGTGAAGGTGGAGGTGATCTCCATAATTTCTATGGTGTTGTCAATGAAGTATTGAACTTTCAGTATGCCAAGAGAAGACATGTAATTATGTTTAAGTGTACTTGGTTCTATACAGACCCTAAAAAGAGCAACAGAGTACATATGGATTTGGGGTATATATCAATTAATACAGCTCGTCATTGGTTTGTTAACGAGCCTTTTTTATTTGCCAGTCAAGCCAAACAAGTGTTTTACATCAACGATCCTAAATATGGTAATAATTGGAAGGTGGTGCAAGTAGTCCAAAACAAGCGTGTGTGGGACATGCCAGAAGCAAAAGAACGTGAGAATGACCAACATGAGTTGTTAGAAGTGGTGAATAGTATTAATTATATAATCGATGAATCAATGAATGATATCAATTTATGTAGAGTTGATGTTGATCCTACAGTTGTAGAACGGATAATTCAGCGAGTTGATGATGACTTCATAAATGACGAGGAAAAGGATGTTCAATCATCTTCTAATAAGAATTTGAGTTTCAATGAACATCTTAATGATACAGAATAAGCATGTAAATATGTATTTTCTCCATGAGCATGTAGGTTAAACACTTGTTTCTTTTCCATTTCATAACTTACATATTGTTGTATAACATATATATTATTGTTTACACAGGAACAATGGTAGGTCATACTGATGAAGAGGCAATACTGGAGTTCTTACAGTCCGAGCCCATTGGCACATCATCCTCTGTGGGAGATAATACAGGTTATTTTATAGTCACATGTTTATATAAACTAATGTTTCATTAAACTAACGGTGAATAATTTTTGCAGATTCTGGTAATACGACTACTAGGGCTGGACGTGGATACTCTCGAAATGTTGATATGGATAAATATGTTCAACAATTCGGGAAAATTCCTATCGAGATTGACCCTGAATGGTAGAAACCAACTTACAACAATGTAACGAGGTTTAGCAAATGCTATTGGAACGTTCGGGAATCTTTTTTCGTTCGTTATGGATCATGGAGAGAGGTATCAATAGAAACACGAGAGCTTGTTAAGGGTCAATTATTTGTAAGATGGTCAATTTATAGAGGTATTTAAATTTGTTTATTTATTTATTTCAAGAATTCCCGACAGTAAGGAGTCGGGCAACGAACTCCCGATAGTGACTACATACTGTCTGGATTTAAAGATATCCCGACGATCTCTATGCACCGTCAATATAAAGACATCGCCCGACGGTCACTAACCATTGGTCGTTAGCTATCCCAACGGTCTACATCATCGTCGGTCAAAATTGAGAAACCCAACGACGACAAAAACCGTCGAGATAAAAAATAATCCCGACGGTTCAGAAGACCGTCGGGCTTATCATAAATGTTGACGCCCTAACGTTGAGTGAAAGCTTAAATCCTGACGGTCGAGAGTCAACTTAACCTACAAATTCCGACGACCGACCGTCAGACGTTGTACTTTTTTCCTGACAGTTTCCTTTAGGGTCAAGGAAACGCCCCATTCTTATCCGTCGAGATAATTCTTTTCCTCTATGGCAGGACTTCCTAACCGTTGGAAAAGGTTTCCCCGATGACGGTACCCCGACGATGTTGCTGATGACTTCTTTGTCGTCGGGAAAGGTTGGCCCGACGATAATTTTTACTTCTCCCGATGCCCGTGACCGTCAGGGTTCAACCAAATTCTTGTAGTGATATTTATAATACTTCCCCCTTAGATACCCATTATAAATATATGAAATATGCCTCGTTAAGACCTTACTGGGAAAAAACCCAATGGAAAAAAATCCTAGTGAAGAAAAAAAAGTAGATATTTCATATAATCTAATAATACTAAAAAAATATAATATATTCGCTCCCCCTCAAATATTACTTGAGATATCTTAATCGTTGCATTTTAATGTTGTACACCAATTTCTCAAAGGTTGCAGTAGGTAATGTCTTTGTAAATACGTCGGCAAGGTTATCCTTCGAACAAATTTGTTGTACAATGATGTCACCATTTTCTTCAAGATCAAGAGTGTAAAATTTTTTTGGTGAAATATGCTTTTTTTTATCTCCTTTAATATATCCTCCTTTGATTTGGGCTAGATATGCTGTGTTGTCTTCGTATAATATAGTTAAAAGATTTTTATTAGAAGACAAGCCACATGTTTCACGAATGTGCTAAGTCATTGATCTTAACCATACACATTCTCGACTAGCCTTATGGATTGCAAGAATTTCAACATAATTTTAGGAAGTGGTTGTTATGGTCTGTTTCACTGATCATCATGATATAGTAGTTTGTCCACATGTGAACAGATAACTTGTTGAGATCTAGCTTTGAGTGGGTCAGATAAATATCCAAAATCTTCATAATCAACTAGGTCAAGATTTGATTTATTTGAATAAAACAAACTTATATCGATCGTTCCTTGGAGAACGAAGTATATGCTTAATTTCATTCAATTGTCTTTTGTTGGAGAAGAACTATATCTAGCTAATAAATTTACAGAAAATGCAATAACCAGTCTTGTATTATTAGCAAGATATATAAGTGCACCAATTGCACTATAATATGGTACTTAAGGAATAAGAAGTTCTTCATTATTATCTCGAGGTCGAAATATATTTTTCTTCACATCTAGTAAATGAACTTCTATTGGAATGTTTAATGGATGTGTTTTGTCCATATAAAATATTTTCAAAAATTTTTCTATATAAGTTGACTAATGAACAAATATTTCATCTGCTAAATGTCCAATTTGCAAACCAAGGCAAAATTTTGTTTTTCTAAAATCTTTTATCTCAAATTCTTTCTTAAGATATTCTATTGCCTTTGAAAACTCTTCTAGAGTTTCAATTATATTCAAATTATCAAGATATACAGTTATAATAGCAAATCCTGATTGTGATTTCTTTATAAAAACACATGGATATATTGTATTATTTTGATATCCTTCTTTCAACAAATATCCACTCAGGCGATTGTACCACATCCGTCCTTATTGTTTCATTCCATATAGTGATCTCTATAATTTTATTGAATACAATTCTTAGGAATTTAATCTATATGTTTCAAGTACCTTAAATCCTTCTGGGATTCTCATATAAATATCATTATTAAGAGATTCATATAAATATGCTACGACTACATCTGTAAGATACATATCCAGACTTTCATACACAATTAGACCAATTAAATATCTTAGTGAAGTTGCATCCACCACTAGAGAATATGTCTCCTCATAATCAAGACCAGGTATTCGTGAAAAACATTGTGCAACTAGTCTTGTTTTATATCTTGTGACCTCATTATTTTCATTTCTTTATCTCATAAATACTCATTTGTATCCCACAGATTTGACACCTTCTGGTATTTGAACTACTGGTCCAAAAACCTAATGTTTTGAAAGTGATTTAATTATACCTCGATTGTTTCTTTCCACTGAAACCAATCTTTTCTATGTTGACATTTTCAATAGATTTTGGTTCATAGTCCTTATTTTTAGATAAAATATCAAGAGCAACATTATACGTAAAAATATTGTCAATAACTACATTAGTTCGATTCCATCTTTTTCCTGTCATGACATAATTTATTGAAATCTCATTATTATCTTTAGGTATTTCATCTTCCTCACTAGTCATGTCAAGGATTTCTTCATAAGTAGTTACATCCTTAACCAAGCCTCTTTTACTATTATTTATTTTTTGTTTTTAAGGATTTTTATCTTTAGAACTCACTGGTCTACCACGCTTCTACCGTGTTCTAGATTCATTAGTAACAACTTGCTGTGTTGGGATATCAATTTTTTATGGGACATTTGCAACTGGTATATGTGATTTAGTTACTTTCTTTGCATCTATAAATACATATATTAATTGATTAGCTATATTTTGCAAATGAATTATTTTCTAAACTTCAAGTTCACATTGATCTGTATGAGGATCTAAATGAGATAATAACGTTGCATTCCATGTAATTTCTTTTTCTAAATTCTTAATTCCTCCGTCTAATGTTGGAAAGTTTGTCTCATTAAAATGACAATCAACAAATCTAGCAGTAAATACATCACCAGTCAGGGGTTCAAGATATTTAATAATTGATAGGGAATCATATCCAACATGTATTCCTAACTTTCTTTGAGAACCCATTTTAGTACATTGTGGTGGAGCAATTGGAATATATACTACACATCCTAAAATTCTCAGATGGAAAATATCTGACTCATGACCAATAAGCTAATTGTAATTGCTAGTATTTACAATAAGCTACTAACCTAATGTGTAAAAGTGACGTTATATGTAAAATAGTATGTCCCCATACAGATGTAGAAAGCTTGGCTCTCATAAGTAATGGTTTTGTAGGTAATTGCAAAGTTTTTATAAATGATTATGCTAAACCGTTTTGTGTATGAACATGAGCTATAGGATGTTCAACATTTATCCCAATTGACATACAATAATTATCAAAAACTTGAGATGTAAATTCACTAGTGTTATCAAGACGAATGGTCTTAATCATATAATCAAGAAATTGTACTCTTAACTTAATTATTTGAGCAAGTAATCTTACAAAGGCAAGACTTCGACTTGATAAACAAGCATAAATGTGACCATCTGCTGGATGTGTCTATTAATATCATAAAATATTTAAATGGTTCACTTGTTGGGTTAATAGGTCCACATATATCACCATAAATTCGTTCTAAAAATACAGATGATTCAGTTCCCACTTTAACTAGTGATGGTCTAATAATTAATTTGCCTTGAGAGCAAGCATCACACGATAATTTATTAGATTGAAGAATCTTCTGCCTCTTCAATGGGTGTGCATTTGAATTCTCAATAATATAATTCTTTTGATCATAATAGACCCTGGATGAAATAATCTATCATGCCAAATAGTAAATATATCTGGATTCATGAACTTCAGGTTCATTGTTTCATATGTTTTAATTACTCGTATATGAGTATAATACAATCTAGAAGATAAAGCAGACAACTTTTTCAATATACATTTTTCATTTGAGACAGTAGAGATAATATATAGATACTCCACATTATTCTTACTATTAGTCTTAATATGATAACCATTGCAACGTATATCCTTAAAACTTAGAAGATTTCTCTTTGATTGACTAGAGAATGATGCATTATTAATTGTAACTTTTGTCCCTCTAGGCAAAAATAATATTTGTTTTTTCAAAACCTTTAATCAAGTTTGCAGAATCTGATATTGTATTTACTTTTGCTTGCAACATTGTTGATTTGAAAAAGTATTTTTTATTTGTAAGTATTGTATATGTAGTTGCACTGTCTGTTAGACATAGATCTTCTTTGTTCATTTTTTAATCACCCAACATATGAAAATGATCCATGTTATTCATTAAAGAAAATAATTATAATAAGAAAAACAATACTTGGAATATACAAAAGTTAACATTTAATTACTAAAAAAACACGAAGATAGATAAAAGAAAATAACAAAATTAAGTCTAGATATTTTCAAAGTCAAAAGAAATACTTGATATTCCATCAACTTTGCCACTCGTCTCTTCAAAAGATCCAAAGAAGTCTGCCACATTCAAATTTTCTATATGGGATGGGTCAAATATATCATTATCCTGGTATGCAAAATTTGCTTCCACATTTCTCCCTTTTTCCTACCAGGAGGCTTGATAGAGATCAACTAAGTATTTTGATGTACGACGGGTACATGACCAATGCCCGATCATTTCACATTTGAAGCATTTATTTTCAACACTCTTTGAACTCTTATCTTGTTGGGCTTTTCCTTTGTGATCATCATTTTGCATAGTTCTTTTAAAATTTGAATGATTAGAACGACCACCACAAAAATAATAAATATTTTTTTCCTCTGCCATAGTCACGACCTCAACCACAACCTCGATCTCGACCACGATTATTAACATTGACAGCATTCACTTTAGAAAATGGTGTTGTTCTAGTTGGTCGAGATTCATGGTTCTTTATCAATAACTCGTTATTCTGTTCGGCCATGAGAAGACATGAAATTAATTCAGAATATTGTTTAAATCTTTTCTCTTAATATTGTTGTGTAGGAACATATTCGAGACATGAAATGTAGAAAATATCTTCTCTAACATGTTGACATCAATAATTTTCTCTCTGCATATCAACAAATTTGAATTGATTTTAAATAATATGGAATTGTAATCACTTACTGATTTAAAATCTTGTAGCTTTGAATGCATCTACTCATAATGAGCTTTAGGAAGAATAACTATTTTTTTATGATCATACCTTTCTTTCAAATGGGGATCTTTTATTGTAAGATGCTCTATTTTCAATCCCTCGTGGAGATGATTAAGAAAGAAAATTTATAATTTTTACTTTGTCCTGACTGAATATCGTATTTCCTTCTTTAATTGTTTCTCCCAAATACATAGCATCCAGGTGGATTTTGGCATCGAGCACCCATGACATATAATTATTTCCATTAATATCAAGGGCTGCAAATTCTAATTTTGTAAGGTTTGTCATGGCAACATTATCACAAAACATTGTATTTATATTAGAAATTTAGTATATACTAAATATAAAAAAATTTAAAATTTTAATTTATTAATTATAATAAAGAGAAAAAAAAAAGGACCTACCTTCAGTGAGAGAAGCGACAGGAGCTCGTGCTGATAACGTGTTATATGAAATAAAAGAGCACAACGGAGCACAATGCGAATACGAATATAGAAAAAATATAATATAATAATAAATAAATAAAATATAAAATAAAATAACTAAAATTATGAAAAGTGGATAATACGGAAAATTGGGTGGAATTTTGAAGGGGATTTCTCACCAACGTGTGTTATTTCAAAATCCACCAAATGTCACTATTTATAAGCAAAGTGACACGTAGGATATGATATACTTTGGACACTATGCCTAAGTGATTGAATGACGCATGGGCAACATATGTGGTCGTGGAAAAATGACATTTTGCATTGGACACTAAGCATAGACATCTAACACCTATTTATAATATTTATAATAATTATAAAATTATGCTAGATTAATGTAATTAAGGATATTT
Source organism: Benincasa hispida (assembly GCF_027475165.1). Classification (NCBI taxonomy): domain Eukaryota; kingdom Viridiplantae; phylum Streptophyta; class Magnoliopsida; order Cucurbitales; family Cucurbitaceae; genus Benincasa; species Benincasa hispida. The sequence continues at coordinate 49,842,388 of NC_143488.1, read as the reverse complement.
ATTTAAAATATTAATTAGTTAATTTTAGTATAAGTTTCAATAAAAAATAATAATTTTATTAATAGTTAAACTAAGTTAGTATAAGTATTATTTTTAAATATTACTATATAATTAAAATAAATTGTGAAAACCACCCTTGAAGTATAGTGGTAACTGCAATTACACCCTCAAACTTTCAATTGTAAAAAATTGAGACCTCAGTTTAGACAAATATTAAAATTAGACCCTCAAACTTAAAATACTTTTAGAAACTAGACCCTCAAATGATAAAAATTAAATCCTCAAACTTATAAAATTGTTACAATTTCTACAATTAAATAAGTTAGAGGATCTAATTTTAATACTTGTATAAGTTTGAGGCCTTAATTTTTACAATTGAAAGTTTGAGGGTGTAATTGTAACCATAGTGAAAAATTTTGGTCGAAATCTCAAAGTTTCGATAAAAATATCGGTAGGGAAGATTTTCGATTTTCCCAAAATTTCTCAAAGTTTCAAAATTAGCATTTAAATTTTGATATTTTTATCGAAATTTCGAGAATGTTTTTTAGCAATTAGCTATATATACAGCTCAATGGAAGTTTTTTTTTTCTTTTTCTCTTTTACCATTTTTTTTTTTCAAGAAACCACATGTTTATTTAACTTCATTCAAACTTTTTTCGTAAAATTTTTACATCATTTCACCTCAAAATTGAATTAATGTGAGTTCTTTTTTTTTTTACCATCCAAAACTTTAATTTCTAAGAAATCAAAATTGAGAAAAATAATATTTTTTTTAAACTCCACTAAACATTTCTCATTGAATTTTCACATGATTCCACCTCAAAATCGAATTGATATGAATTTTTGTTTGTTTTACCATCTAAAGTTTTCATTTCCAAGAAATCAAAATTAAGAAGAAATAAGGGAAACTTTTAAGAACCAAAAAAATAAGGAAAAAATATTTACACAAATATCAAAATTTAATTATATTTGTGATAGACATTGTTATCAATGTCTATCACAGATAGACACTGATAGAATCAGTGATAGAAACTGATACAAATCTATCACTAATATAAGTTGATAGAAGTCTACTAGTATCTATCAGTGATAGAAACCGATAGAAGTCTATCATTGATAGAGGCTGATAGAAGTCTATCAGTGTCTATTAGTGATAGAAACTTATAGAAGTCTATCATTAATACTATTAGTGATAGAAACTGATATCAGTCTATCATTAATAGAGATTGATAAAAATTTATTAGTGTTTATCAATGTTTTTTTTTGTTATTTCTGTAAATAGTTTGTCATTTTTTCTATCTGAGAAAATTTCTTAAAAATTATATATATATATTTAAACCTCATTGAAATTTTTCTATTGAATTTTCACATCATTTTATTTCAAACTTGAATTGATGTGAGTTTTGCTCTTTTTTTTCTTGTTTTACTATCCAAAGTATTCATGTCCAAGAAAAAGACTTTGAAAAATAAAATAAAAACTCATAATTTATCCTATAAATACCTCCACCAAATCACTTCTTCCACACCACTCTTAAATCTCAAATTCTCTAATATTTCTCTCATTTTCTCTCTCAAGTTCTATCTACCTCGTAGAGTTTTCTTTCTCTTCTTTCTTTTCCTTATATATGTTGTATTACGTTTAATGTTATGTTTTTTGTATCCATCTTATGTTTATTGTTATGATTTTTACTATCCTTATTATGTTATGTTACGTAGTTGCATCCACTTCATTTTGTAATAAATAATAATAAATATTTTGTATACAAATATTTCATGTTCTTTAATTTTTTTAATTAATTACCAATATTTGATATTATTTTGTAATTATTTTTCATTTCATTTTTAAATTTTTGCTCTCACATCATCATTTACACATATACTTTACAATATACATCTAAATATAGTCTTACTTTATAGAATTAATGATGAAAAATGGTCAATTATAGTCTAGTTCAACTACAACAAAGTGTCATTAAATAATTATAACATTTTTTATCAATTTCCATTAAATCCATAGAGTTTTCCGGTATTTCATCCACAATATTTTTATAAAATTGGGATCTCAATATTTTCACCAATATTGATATTTCGAACCTTGAGTGTAACTACTACCATATTTTAGGGGTGATTTTTGCAATTTGCACTATAATTAACTACCTAATTAAAATGGTTTTATATTATTTAGTTAATTAAAATTATATATGGTTACCGTGGTTAATTTCATAAAATAAAAAGACAAAAATAATTTGTAATGCTAAGAAAAAAAATGTGTGATTTAGAATATATAATAATGTTTTATTAGTAACAATTTTGTTTTTAGTTTTTGAAATTTTATGTTTTTTTCTTCTAAATTGTATACAATAGTAATCTTTACCTTTCCCGAAGAAATACTTAAAATCTTAGTCAATTTTTAAAAATAAATATAATTTTTGAAAAAAAAAACTTTTTTTTTTTTTTTTCAAAAATTCCAAAATTTGGCTTAGTAAAATATAAGTAGAAAATGAATAAATAAATAATTAAATACTTATAAGTACAAGTATTGTTTGTAAAACTATTTTTTTTAATTTGATTAGAACTAATTTAAATATTTCTTTAAAAAATGGAAAACCACAAAAAAAAAATAGAATAACAAGCATAAATTTTAAAAACAGAAAAGTAAAAATGAAATCGTTGACCAATCGACCTAGCCTATAGATTAATTAATTTCTTCTATCTGAAGCATATAATAATAATAATAATTAAGAAGAGGAGAGGGAATTAAGATAGCTTAAAAACGATGGAATAGAAACCACTTTAATGAAAAGCAACACTTTTACTATATTCTATTTTGACACCCAAATTATGGCCATTCATTATGAGAACAAAACAATACAAATTTGGCAGATTGAATGAAGGAGAGAAGAAGATGAGAGGCAGCTTCTTTTGAAGCGAGTGTGTTATGATGTATGTTCCAAATTCCAATTTTATTGCCCCATTTTTTTATTTAATATTCTACCATTGCTTAAAGCCATAGTGTGGTGGATAAAGTTTGTATAGGCCTATTCTCCACTATAAATGGATATCTTGAAGAAAATCTTGGAAGTGCAGGCCTTTACAGTGTGCCTCCAACTTTAGTTTGATTGGGTTGTTAATGTTCTATATCTTCATTCATTTAGTTTTTATATTTTGTTCTTTTAGAATTCGAAGTTTTATCGTTAAAGTGAGCTTAGTACAATAATTATTAGTATGACCTTCATCTCTAAAAATTGAAGGTTCGATCTCTCATCTTCACAATTGTTGCATAAAAAAAATATATGAGATCATATCAAAATGAATATAATTCAATTGATATAAAGATATTATAACGAATAAGAGATTTGCAATTTGACTTCCTTCAAATTCGTTGTATTAAAAGATAAAAGACAAAAATAAAAACATGGAGGTTTTGTGTGTGATATATACCAATCAAATGAATTAATAGTGGTTCAAAGGTTGAAATTCTATGGGGGTATTTATACTCTAAAATATAGTTTAATTTTTATATAAATTATTTATCTTAATTTTTATTTATTGTTAAATTGGATTACATTAAATAAAACCTTCAGGATATAGTTTTCAAAATTCGATTTTAAATATTTATTGTATGTCTTAAGAGTATAAGAATCTACCCTCTCTGGAAAAAAAAATTATAATAATGTCCAATTAATCACCCTCAACATTGTTAAACTTGTCAAAATGAGTATAGTCCAACTAACATAATATTGTGGATATATGTAAGAGGTAGTAAAATAAGGAAAAAAATCTAAAAATATATCACCTCTTTAGAATTTTTTTAAATTTTCTTTCATTTTTTTGGTTTTTGCTTCTTCTTTTTTTTATTTTTTTTATTTTCTTTTTATTCTCTAGTTTTTGCTTCTTCTCTTTCTCTTTTTTTTTTTTTCCAGTTTTTTATTCTTCCCTTTCTTTTTATTTTATTTTATATTCTTTCCTTTTATCTAATTTTTTGCTTTTTCCCTTTCTTTTTATTTTATTTTCTTTCCTTTATCCTAATTTTGATTCTTCCCTTTCTTTTTCTTTATTTTTTCCTTTTCTTCTTCTTGTTTTTTTCTTCTTTTAATTTTCATTTCTTCAGTTTTTGCTTATTCCCTTTCTTTCTTTATTTTTTATTTTATTTTCTTTCTCCGATTTTTGCTTTTTCCCTTACTTTTTTAGTTTGATTATTATAACGAAATATTAAATATAAATAGCAAATGAAAGTCTATCAGTGATAATCATTAATATTTTCTATTATTGATAGCTTAATCTTTGATGATTTTTTTTACCGTCAATAGCCACTTATAGAAGTCTATCATTGATAGCCAACTAGTGAATTTAATTAATAAAGTTGAATCTCGAACTAAAGTGTAAGTGGAATGCCTAGAAGTTATCACTAATAGCATGTTTATTAGTGATAGAAGCTATCAACGATGACATGTTATTTGATGGTTAAAATGAATGACACAAGTTGTCTCTAATAGCATATTATCAATGATAGAAGCTATCAACAATAACTACAATATCAGTGATATCAGTGATATTGGTGATAGAACTGAGATGATATCCATATATCGATGATATCAATGATATAAAAGTCAATTCCATTTTGTGAAAGTCTATCATTAATAGCCAATGCTAAAAGCTATGAGTGATAGCTAAGCTATCAATGATGTCTTTATATCAGTGATATGACTTAGCTATATATCAATATAATGAATGATATTAATGATATATGTGATATGACTTAGGTAAATATTAGAGATAATCACTTATAGACCTCTTATTGATAGACTTCCATCACTTATAATTTTAAATGTTAATCTTTGAAGTGATAGTTTCCTTTCAAAATTGATAACTACTTATAAAAGTCTATCATGATATCCACTGATAGCCTTAGGTATTAATATTTCAAGTTTGATTCCAATTGATCAAGTGTATCAGTGATAAGCATTGAAAAATGATACCAAATTAAAAGGTGATATTTCAAGTATTACTAAATTTAAGGTTGTATTAATATTTCTCAAATTTAAAGTTATCACTAGTAGCAGCTATCAATTGCTATAATTGATAATTGCTATCAATGATAGTTTTCAATTTGAGAAAATTGGAAGAAGAAGTGTGAAATGGTGTGGGCTTTTTGACCATTTACTTGTATAATTATCATTAATAGCTGCTATTAGTGATATTTGATGCTAATTTTGTACAATAATCCTAATATGTTGATCCTTGTTCTATATCTTTTATTATTTTTGTCTGATTGTTATTTGTGCAACCAACCCTAATATTATTATCAAATCTTGAAGTCAAAGGTTCAATTTTTCCACTCACATATTGTAGAAAAACGTCAAACTTTAGCTTCTAGGTTAATTCTTCCCAAAAAAAAAAAAAAACTTTTCAGGTTGAGTTATATTTATTATATTTAGGGGTTGTTTGGTTTAAGGTTTTATAAATGTTTGGGAATAAAGGATGTCTGAGAATAGGATACGTGCGAATATGATGTCTGAAAATAAAAAGTGATTGTGTTTGGTTGTATATGAGAAATGTTATCAGAATTTTATGAATAAAACATATGTTTGTACTTAATTTATGAAATTGAGTATGAAAATCTTATATAATTTTAATAGATTAATTAATTAAACAAAAAATATCATTTAATATATTGATAAAATTAATTAATTAATAATAAAGAATAATTTTAATTATAAATATATAAAAATTGAGTAATTTATAATTAAAATAACCAATTAATATACCTAAGGAATGTTATATTAATTATAATCTAATACTTAATCATTTTATAATTAATTAAGGTCAATATTAGTAATTTTGATTTTATTAAATAGTATAAAATATATATATATTTTAATAAACATTATATTATATAAAAAGTAAAAATGAGATAAAAATATAATATATTAATAAATAATACTAAAAAAAGTTTTATAAATATGATATATTAATAATAAATAAAGTAATATAAATTAATTATAATAAATAATGAACTGATTTTAAATAATCAATAATGATTATATGTCCATAATGGAGTATCATATTAAAATTAATCTCAATAAATAATTGCTTGATTATTAAAAAAAAACAATAAAGTAACCAATTATTATTATTGAAAAGTGAATTTTTGTAAAACTAAATTTAACTAATCTTAATTTATTAATTAAATATATTTAAGATATAGTTAGCTAATTAATTAATAATTTATGTAAAAGTTCATTTAATAATTTTTTTTTATTGTAAAAATAAGTTAATTAAATATTCTAATAGATTATTATTTATTTATTAAAATAAATGTTTATATTGATTTTGTTAAATTAATATTAATTAGTTAATTATATTCCAAATAAAATTATATATAAAATAAAAAATAAATGGAGAGGGGAAAAGAGAAAACCCACCGTTTTGGAAGGAAATAAAAAAAATATAGTGTTTGTGGGAAATGAAGATGACTCGGAGTAGCTTATTTTCAAGCAAATGGTTGAAAATTGTGAAACAAACATGAGATTTTGTTGTCTATGTCGATTCACATGGATAAAACCATTCAATCAAACGACTCCTTAGGACCTGATCGTAGATATTATTTCATAGGTATAGCTATTAAATATTTGAGATTTGGATATCTGAATTTTAAGTGTCTAAGATAATTAATGTATGTGTTTGGATATACAGGATAATTAATAATATATATGTTCAATTTATTACTTATATATACAGAGAAACTAAAATCAAATAATTACTTAGTTAAATGCAAGAGACCAATTTATATAGTCATCAATTAAATTTAACATTATTGAATTATTGTTATATTAATTAATTATTTAATCAATTAAAATAAAAATAAATGAATATTTTTATACTAAATATCTATTAAACATAATTAAAGTAATTACTAAAAGTAATTAAATTAATATAAATTACATAAATGTAATAGTTGAAATTTATTAAGTCTAAATAATATATTTATATTTAATAATTGATTAAAATTAATAATAATAAATCATTTATATTAATATATTAATTAATTATGTTGTATTTTTACTATTCATCTTTTAGGCATAAAAATCTCAGAATTATGGTATTAAATTTCCATTATTTTGGGTTTTAAAAAGTGAAATTTTGTAAAACAAACAAGGATAATAAATGTTTGCTTGAAATTCCATGAGAAATCTTGTGAAACAAACGAACAAACGAGTCCTTAAACTATATCTACGATCAATTAAAATAGAAGTACTAAATTATTTTTTAGAAAATTATATATAAACTTCAACAAAATATATATATATCTTAACTCGTATGTATAACTTATATGGCGAAATTAAATTAATTAATGATGAAAACATTTAAAAAAGAAAAAACAATTTTTAAAAACCAAAAATTGAAAACTTATCAAACGAAACGTTATTTATTACTCACCAAACTTAATTGTGGATAAGTTGCTTTAACATCTAACTTCTCTTGAGGATGTTTGTAGACTACAATGATGCCAAATAATCTTAAATTGTGGAATCTAATTTACACAGCCACAACAACTTAATGCCATGATCTATAATAAAAAATGTTAGTAGATTTGTTGCACTATGAAGTGTTTCATATAATAATGAATAACATATTTATGCATATACCTTCCTAGAAGCTTCAAATTAAAGTTCCTTTTATTGCTTTTTCTTGATTCCATTAATGGGAAATTGGTCTGATCTGAATGCATATTTTATTTTATTTTATTTTAAGGAATATATTCAAATATTTTAGTAATAGAAAATTTTAAGATAATCATAAATAATATCATACGAGTTTGAGCCTATGTGGATGGGTCCATATTGGCAGTCTGTGTGTGTTTCCATTATAGAAAGCAAACCATATGCCTTCCTTAATTAACTAACAACTTTACGAGTTAGGAAGCTTGGATTTGTATAGGATTTTTTGTCTTTGGATTGTAAAATAAAATGGACTATATTGATGGCAAATTTAGATAGGTTAAAACACTCATAACCTTTACGTGACACCAACCGTAAATTTGTAATTTGAAAAAGAGGAAGTACCTGCAAAACAAAGAAAAATGACTACAATATTAAAGTCAGTATGAGAACTCAATAATGAAGAAGAAGTTAGAAGTTTTAGTTCTAGATTAAGCTCTAGATTGTTGGCCTAGCCCTTTTCTTTCTTGCAACATGACATCTCCAATGCTTTCTGCATATATTACTCAAAAAGACTGATTATCCCACGGTAAATGTTGGATAGCCAAGTGCGGAGCAGTCCCAAATCAAATTATCTCATATGGAGTTATAATAATGTATTTTTAGGGAGAATGAGAGAGAATCTACATGTTTCTCATATGATAAGGATGAGATGGATCTTGTCTGATCTTAATAAGTAAGGATTAGATATAATATGACAACCGATTAGTTGACACTTTAACTTATTTGAATTAAATCCGTTTTATCTTGTATTTATCTTATTTAATCGTTTCCTGATTTTTGACATATTTGATCAAATCCAAATTCACCCGACAAATTATATAAAAACAAAAACTAAGTTAAGCATCATATAAGGTAGTGGTTTTCCTACTAGTGACATGATGGACCTATGGTGGGTGATCTTCCCTCCAAATGTCATTGGCATCGCATTATGAGCTTTATGCCCATAAAGGATAAATATTCACGCCAAGGCTCATCAGATAGTCGCAATGCACTTTCACAAAGAGTACTTAGAACTTTCAATTATTTCTCTTATATGGGTTATAATGAGAGTTGGAAGAGCTCCCAAAACGCTTACTACATGAATACTTGAACATAAAGGCTCCTCACAATCATCAAATTGTGTCGATTTATAACCACTGTTAACAAAATATATATACATTTTTTTGTCATATTGTCGAAAGAAAATCTTTCGTAATAAGTATGTTCATAAAAGTTATGTTTGGAAGTGATTTTGAAATAATAAATTACTCTAAAAACACACTTTTAATTACGTAAAATCAAGTTAGTGTTTAGTTTTACACTTTATATATAAATTTCATGTCATCAAAATTCATTTTTGATAATTAAAAGCATGTTTCAAAATGATTTTTGAAAATGACCAAAGTGATTTTAGCCATTTCAAAATCACTCCCAAACATGTTTAAAGTGTGTTTTAGATTTGTGTAGCTCGTAAAATTAGTAAATTTTTGTGAGTGGTGTGAACTGACCAGAACAATAGGATTTTTAGAGGCATGGAGAGGGTTTGTAGTGAGATTTGGTCCCTTGTTCATTATAATATTTTCTTTTGTGGGCTTCAAATTCGAAAGTTTTTTTTGTAACTATTCTATAGGTATTATTTTGCATAATTGAGTCCCTTTTTATAGAGGGTACTCCTCTCCTTTTTGTGGCTGAATTTTTTTATCCTTATATTCTTTCATTTTTTTTTTCCTCAATGAAAGTGGTTATTCCCATTTTTGAAAAAAAAAATTAAGAAAAAGAAAGGCAAATTAATGGGGTTTATAAAGCCTAGCACTAGACATCATATTTATTAAATACAACATATCGATTATTACCTAAATAAAAAAGTAACTGGGATTAAATGGTTGGATAAGTTTAAACTACAATCAAGGACTGAATATTCAAATAAATTTGATTGCGCGCACACTTTTTGATGTCACGACATACTAAGTTTATTTTTATCAATAAACAAAGCATCCATTATGAGTTACTGTTGGGTTAATTAAAAGTTAAAAACCCAAATACAATAATAATAAAGTGTCATTTCTAAGTAGAGAGAGGGGCAAAAAGGTAAGTGTGTAATTATTGTTGTACTAATTAAAACCCTAATTGAAAGCTCAAGTGAACACTGCAAAAGTAATGCAGTTAGCTTAGCTATTAGGCAGAAAGTGGTGATGATATACCAGTAGAGTTGGCTTAAGCTGATTAAACTCTTTCTTTTTTCCTTTTTTTTTTTTTTTTTCCATTTTGCTGTGCTTCTGAGTTTCATCTGTTTGTTCTATTTCCAAACAAATGAAACCAACACCCAAGGATCTGCCTTCTATAGGGTTCAAATTTTTAACCATATAATCTGTCAGTTTACATCATTGGTAGTTCTAATTCTTTGAGGCAACTGCATGCTTACTATATCTTCATTTGGGAGACCATATCCCGATGTCTTACTCGGCTCGTTGCTCAATCTTCGACTTTCTTCTGTTGTTAGTGCTAAAAGATGAGTGATCTCCTTGGTCTTTCTCAAAACTAGATAAGCAATTCCAGCTAAATATAGTGCCATGCCTGAAAATCCAAGTATCCCTATGAACACGACTACTGCAAGTTGGAGATCGTTATGAAGGATCACGTGGATGAAACGAGTCATGAGGTAGTATATATTTATAGCCATGATGAGGAACCCAATAATCCATGTCAATACTGTAATCTGCATTTCAAAAATATATAACGAAGATAAAATAATAATAATAATAAAACTATGATGATCATCTAGGTCTTGTCAAGAGTGTGAGACCCATTTCATGACGTTCATCAGTTCATCCCTGAAAATAAAATCTAAAAGGAGGATGCATTTCAACCAGAATAATCAAACCTTTTCTTGGTTAATAGGATTAGTATGATAGAACTAGCCATTCATGTTTGCTATAATAATTGAGGTAAAATTAACAAAAGCTTCAAATTCAACTCTAAAATGAATAACAGTGTTGTTTTCTTCATGACGTTAGTGAGTAAAAATTTTTTGGGTCATGTTCAGTAACTATTTTGGTTTTTAGTTTTTGAAGATCAAATTTATAAACAATACTTCTATCTATAGTTTTTTTTGTCTTGTTATCTACCTTTTATAAATGTTCTCAAAATTCATGCAGAGTTTTGTAAACTAAAAAGAAAAAAGGTAGTTCTTAAAAAACTTGTTTTTGCTATTGGAATATGGCTAATATCTTAAATGTTTCTGTTCGGTACTTAAGCACTTTGGAGAACCACACCCCAAGAGCTAGCAATTGGGATGGGAGACCAAGCCACTTAAGTACCACATTGGTCATCCCATTCTAACCAATGTGGGACAGACATCCGATATTATCTTGGTTCCTAACAATACCCCATCCCCGGAAAGCCGATGTCCTGGCGACTACTCCAACGGTACTTCACTCGGCCACACACGGTCAGAACCATTCATTGATTCCACTCCGAAATGTCAACAACCGGCTCTGATACAATTGTTAAGTATTTAAGCACCTTGGAGAACCACAACCCAAAAGATATTGGGATACGTGAGACAAGTCACTTAAGTACTACATTGGTTATCCCATTCTAACCAATGTGGGACAAAGACATCTCGTACTATCTTGGTTCCTAATAGTTTTCTTAGAAAAGATGGAGGTCATGGTAAAGAAATGAGAAACAAGCACAATTTTCAAAAACCAAAATCAAAACTAAATGACTATCATAGAAACCTTCACTATAAGAATTTGATCGATGTCTAGCTCAAGCTTTGTGTGGGATCATCTAACAAAAAGATAACCAAAAAAAAAAAAAAGTCAAGTATCATAGAGATGCAGTCGGAAATTACCGCAGTAGAGTTGACATGTGGTCCCATCTTGGTCTTACTGCTTGTAAACTTCAGAAGGGGAACGAGAGCAAAAGGGAGTTCAAATGACAAAATCATCTGCAAAAAAAGATTGCAGGGAGTCAAAATGCTTTGGCTTTCAATCTTAAAAGGTATTTGGTCGGCGACTCAGCACACTACAATTGAACTATGCCAAGAAACTTGGTTCCTCAGTGAAAAAGATGGTGGATCAGCGTTAAATCCTAAGCATATGGAATAAGAAACCAATTCAATGATTACGGTTGTTGATCGGTTTACCGCTTCAATTAATTAAAATGCATGTTTCAAAGTGAATTCACCACCATTTTCTATCAACTTCTACCCAAATTGAATTTGTTTAACAACATGCATAGAACAAAGACAAGAGGTATTGGCAATGCAAAGCTGACTGACAGTTAGACCTCAATTACGATCGTAGGAAGTATATCTCTTACCGACGCAATAATGATCAGCTTCCCAGCCCCAGAAGACCCACCAATGATTGCAACAATCAAACTAGGAACAATTGCTAAGCTTCGAGTTAAAAAGTTTCTAATCCATGGCGTCAGTTTCAAATCGAGAAACCCCTACAAAAGAGAGGATACAAACAGGAATGTGTTAAGAAAGGAACAAACTTCAAAGAAACACAAGTATCAAAATGTTGCTTGAAATCAAGCATTATGGAGTACCCACAAGTACGCCCTGTTTATGACCATGGAACATTCAGAAAATTTTGAAACCTCTAATATGCTATTTCCAATTTACTCAGTACCAATAATATATATGCAGTCAAATACTCTACCACTGAACTATGGACCCACCAATAATATATATGGATGAGAGCCAGAATTCAGAAATTGAAAAGCAGAGCTTTAACATGGAAAAAGGACTAGCATAATACCTGCATAACATACTGTCCTGCATAGGTTCCTGTTATGGTAGAACTCTGACCAGATGCCAACAAAGCAATGGCAAAAAGTTTTGAACTCCATTTACCCAATACATTCTGAAAAAAGAATACAAAACTTCCTGAGTAAAACTGGTGAGTAAAACTGGCGCACCACTGATGAGGAAAAAAATCCCATGAGGTAAACAAAAAGGATACAGGCAAGAGTTGCTAGATCACTACATACTCTCAATAAAAATGAAGCTTTATTCAAGTCCAAGTCATTGCAGCTCATTTGGTCCTCCTTATTTAGATCTGGGGAATTGCAAACTGCACCACTAACTGAAATAACTGACACATTAATGAGGAAGGCCACCATAAGAGCAAAGCCACTCTCTATCATATAAAATCTGCAAGCTTCCTGTAAAGAAAACGTATACTGTTAGTATGATAGAATGTAGAATTGCAATTTAAATAATAATGCAGAAACCAAAGCTTTGATGCATGCTTCTATGAACCTATGAGATACTTACATATTAGGTAAATTATTAAATAGATTATAACTCACCCCAGAAGTTTTTAAGTAATAAGGAGAACAAAGGTTAAGACTGATGAAGATGAAACATCACCTTGATGCCCGAAAGGGATCGGGGTATTTTCCTAGAGAGTACCAGTGCTGAATGAAGAAAGAGATTGTGTCTGCAACAGGTAATTAGACTTAGAATATTGAGAAGTATAAGGAATGAAGAGTATGAATGTTATTAAAGGATGTAAATGACATACGGCATAACCATAGCACCAAGAAGTGAAATTGCAAGACCAGTAGCACCACTTCCTTTCAATTGAGGGACAAATAGCCCATAAAGAATTTCTCCAACATCGGGCTTAGCATAGCCCAGCTCCAGGAAGAAGCAAATCGCAATTGTCAATACAAGAAAGGCAATCAAGAATTCAAGCTTTCTAATCTGCATGGTAGATAGAAACGCAATCATGGTGAGCATTTAAAGAAGCTAAAGTTCAGCTCTAAAATTATGCTATCCCCTTGACTATACTAGCACAAACAGGAGAATTATTTCCAAACGTGAGTATTGATGCATGGCTTGGAAACTCTATTACTGCAAGATAAGTAAAATCCAAAAGTAAATCTCAAAATACCCCATATTGCTGCAGTGCAAGAAGTAACAGTGTACTAAGCCCTGTCAGAAGAACGCCACACCAAACAGGGATGCTGAAGAGCATATTCAATGCAAAAGCAGTTCCTATAACTGGAAACATAAAGGAGAAAACATAAGAATAACTTCAACAACAAACAAGAATTCTATACCAATGAAAGTCGCATAGCGAATACAGTATAGAATACTTCATAGAATATCTGAATGCTAATTTATTAGAGAGAAAAGTAATAATAATGATAACTTTCATCTCCTTATGGAAGCAATGATCCTGTGTTTATACATTTTTAATGTTAAATTCTACATTTAGTCTCTCAACTTTGAAGTTATTTTTATTTGGTTCCTGAACTTTCAAAAGTATCTAATAGATTCCTAAACTTCCAATTTTGAGTATAAAAGGTCCCTAGACATTTACTCTTTTGTCTAGTTAGCCCCTTGGAGACTAAATTTGTAATTTAACTTGACTCGAAAGTGCTTTTTGATTTGGCTTGTACGCTTGATCATATAAATATCAAAAACTACAGTTGGTCAATGGACGTCTAATCAGCTTTTACACAGCATATGCTGAGTAGTCATGATATTTCCCTCGGAGACTAAATTTGTTTAACTTGACTTGAAAGTGCTTTTCAATTTGGCTTGTACGCTTGATCATATTGGCAACTGATGGAGACTCTTTTCGATTGGGTAACTGTTATCGTACAAATCTCGGAAAATTCATTTTAAAATAAACCATCCACCATGAGTACACCAAAGGCAAGAGACTAAACGTGCAATAATTGTGTTTATTTCTTCTATGACCAAGAGTATTTTTCACTCAACGATTAGGTTTCTTCTATGACCAAGAGTATTTTTCACTCAACGATTAGGTTTCTAATGAATAGGATTACTTCACTTTACCTTCGGGAATATCACATGCAACAATTGCAATTTCAGCAAGGACCCAAAGGATGAAATTTTGTGCCTTGGGGTACTCAGCTTTACAGTGCTCTGCTAAATGTTTCCCTACACTTACCAAAAAAACAAGAAGAAAAAGATGTCAAACAACTCTTGAAACTATGAAAATATTACAATTTTGATAAGGAAAAGAAGTTATGCAGAAATCATTTACCTGTCACTACCCCTAAATTGGCTGCTAAAGACTGAATGATGAGGGCAGCAAAGGAAGCCACTAATATGATCCACAGCAACTGTACGGAGTGAAGCAGCGTTAGTTGTTAGGTTTGCTAGGAATATAACGAGCAAGTGCAATTCTAATGATATGATAGGACTTACTAGCTTCAACAAGAAAAGATAAATATAAATAAAATTGGAGTCTATAAAGAATGTTCAGTACATTACATAACTGAAAACTTGTAGAAAATTTCTAGCTCTGAAACTTGTCTTCAGTTGATTTATGGGATTAGGCAGCACTAAACTTATGTTTCTATAATCATGATATTTTTTTATAGTTGGACAGAAATTATGTAAATGAAGAGGCCTATGGTGAATGGATCATCTCAGCTCTTCATAGCAGCATATATAGTTTATTACTAATTAAACTAATCCATCCAAATAGAAGGGTGTGGGGATAAGAGATTGAAAGATGATAACAAACTTTGGCTCTTTGACCCCAAAATCATGTGTTTGTTGGTTGTTAAAAGTAGAGAAACTATATCAAAAAGACTGTTTACGTACCCCATACTTGTACTGTGCTCCAGATTGTAGATCAGTCTCAACTGAGAATAACCAAACAAAATTTTCAGAATCCCATTCGTAATGGAATAAAAGAGACAAACCACACATCAAAAAGTAGTGTACGAAGGAGAGAAACTAGGAATCTTACAATTCCCAGGATCAATATATGCAATAGAAACAAGAAATCCCGGGCCCATGTACGCAAAAAGGTTCTTCCAGCTTTTCTTCTGCACATAATACGCAACAGTAGTTCTCAATCAGAAAATTCCTTCAGCACTTTTGACCATACCCAATACTCCATAGCTTACACAAGTTGCTTGAACTTTAACATGTTCTCATTTAAAGTACAATTAAATGACTAATTATCCAATCATTTGAGAATTCTCAAGTATTAATCATCTGAACATCAAAACTAAAAGACTCACATCAGGAACAATAATCTGATCAGTTTCTGGGTTCTCGATCAACGGTGCGTGTGAAAAACTCTCATCTCCAGCCCTAACAAGGAATTGTGGCTGCCCAGAACCAGACCCTCCAGCAGCCATTTTATTGTTCCTCTACTTTTCCCCCCCTCTTTCTGAAACAAATTGAAATCTAAAATGTTAGCTAGAAAGAAAACTCAAGAGTAAACAAATAAACACAACCCATTTGCTATCTCCATCAGAAAACTAATAAAACGAGAAATTGAAAGAAAATTGAATAAGAGTGAACTCTCAGATAAGGACGAATTACACAATATCCAGAACAAAAAACAGATCCCCTGTTCCGTTATTCCATAGCTGATTAGGTTAAAAAAAACTCGAAATAGAATCGGATAAACACAATCTAATAGATGACTTGGAAATGAACGCCTTAGGGGTAAAAAGAGAAAGGGGAAAAGGGGCAACAGATCTCAGTTCGCTAAATTTTCTGCGATATTTTCCGAAAATAAAAACAGAGAGTTCAGGCAAGTGATCCGGAATGAAAATGAAATTGAAGAAATGGGTTATTTGAAGAACGAACCTTAATCCAGATTATGATAAGGGCGTTTGATGATGGTGGATTCGATAAGCTGGTGGTCAGAGCTCCCGCTTTGTTTACTCTTTCAGACTTCTCTCTCCTTTAAATAACCTCCCTCCCTTCCTTTCTCTCTCCTCCCTTTTCCTGTTCAGCTCCCTTTCTCAGAGCAGCATCTCTTCCCTCAAAATTTACTCTACTTTTAAATTAAGTACACATTAAATTCCAAATTACAAATTTATGTCTGTTTAATACTTTAAACCATCTTTAAGTTGTAAATTGGGTTAATCATTAGTCATCAAGGCTAATAATAGCTATGGTCACTTGGTGGACTCATTGACGTGTTCCAACGGATTATAAATGAACGAATATAATTAGAGTTGAATTACATGTGAGATCGTTGAATTAAAGTTAATAATGTGGGATTGTTGATTTGTGATTTATATACAACTAGGTTATTTATAGATATTAGAAATCTATTGTTGGAAACTTCGATCTTGTGTGTGTGACAGTTGAGTGAGAATAGAAACTAGTGAAAATGAGTATTGGAGTGTTATGACACCTAACTTTTGTTCTCATGCTTACTAGAAGTGATTGAATGTTCTATCTAAGATTAAAGATTCGTTGTCTACTCTAACATCGCTTGATATTTAAAGCGTTTAAAGTAGATCTAACGGTCTCTATATTTTTCTTTGACGTTGAGTAAAGAAAGAGATCGAGTGAATATGATAAGGTGGACTCACTTAACTTCTTTTAGATTTTTTTTTTTTTTTTTTTTAGTATTGTTTTAAATAAGTTTTGGTCACGAATAGATCGAAGAACTCGTCTTTTGAATAATCACTTTGTTTGAAGTTTTAATGGTCAAGACATGTTACTAGATGACGGTAGAAAAGATTGTGCATTCCAAGACAAGGTGATCATTGAGAGATGATTTATTGCATCTAGTCTTGTGTGAATTTGAGAATGCTCTTTTGCAAGGTTATAGCAACCTATATAGTTATTGTAAATTTGTAATATAGCTTCTATAGTTTGGTGTAGTGACACTTTTTCAATTATATGACAAAGTTAATAATTGTACTTAATTATTTTTTAAATTCGAGAAGTCTAAGGTTGGAAAACTTTGTATATTAATATTTTAATTTTAATATTAATGAACAAATCTATCTAACCAAAGACAAACATTTGCTTCAATGTTAATTATTCGACAATTTTATATGCAAATAATTTATATCCACACACATTTAATTTCAAACCATTTATAGGTTTCTCGTAGATTTGGCAAAATAAGTTTAAAAAATTAGACTCATAATTCAGATTTATGACTTTTGTGAAAATAGCAAAAAAACAAGTTCAATCCACGTAATACATTTGAGACATCTGATACACTTGATATCCTTGATACACTACTATTATATGCCTGATACACTTATACACTATTGATACACGGTTGAAAATGACTAGTTATTTAAGTGTTTTTAAAAAATTCATAAAAATGATTTTTTTAAAAAAGTACTTTTTCTCTAGTTATTCCAAACATGCCCAAATTGTCAAAACGAGTATACTGCACTGAGTGTTAGTGAGCTTTAGGTTAAATTTTCCTGGTATATTGTATATTTGTACTTAAAAATGAAAAAAAGAATCTTGTGAAGAAGGAAAAAACTAGAAAGTGGATAAAAATGTAGCAAATACAAAAATTAAAGCGAGTAATAACTCATATTGCTGCAAATAAAAGTTACAAAAGGTATACAAATCAATGGAAAAGAAATACATAATTGATATACTTTAAATATGATATATTAGTTGACTAATATACCAAAAAAAGCATGGATTTGTTAAAAGGGCAAAACTTGAATACGAAATAAATGAAAATTTAAATTTTGAGAATTTTGTCATATTTACAATTTTTCATATATTGAAGACATGCCCCTAATTATACATTTTGGATTTGCCACCCATTGCAAAATTTATATCTATATACATTTAATTTCAAACCTCACATGATCAAGGGTTATCATCGACAAGGAAAGTCTCATGAGATTCTAAAAACTGATCTGAATAATGACTTACACATTTCTATAGAATCGAACTATGCTCGATATGCCTCTTTAAATGAGACTATATAATTTATTAAAAAAACGATAAAATGATTGTTGACTATTTCATTTAATGAGGATTTTTATTTGAAAATACACACACAAAATCTCTATGCTTGAGGACTAATTTCTAATCGGTTCAAAATATTACAAATTTAGTTATTATTTTTTGAGTTTGGTTAATTTAGTCCCTAGATTAAAAATGTTCTAATTTTACAAAGATTTGAATTTTGTTTCAGTTTGGTGTCTAGTTTTCAAGATTTACATTTTCAACTTTAATTTTTAACTTAATACTAATTTTTCAAATTTAGTATTAATGTCTATTAATTAATTAAGAAAAATAAAAGATTATAAGTAATTAAGTTTTACTATTTTCATCACTATTAAATTAAATTTAAAATTTCACTTCATAATTATTTTGAATTAATTAATAGACATTAATGTTAATGAGCAAAGTAAGTATGGAGTGGAAAATCGAGGTTAATAGTATAAATCTTGAAATTTATGGATCAAATTGAAACAAACTCAAATCTCAAAGATAAAATTATAATATTTTGAAAGTTGGGGATTGAACTTAAATCAAGCTCAATTAAAAATTAAATATGTAATATTTTGAAATTTAAAGATCACATGAAGATTAGAATCAACCTAAGAACTGAAAAGATAATTTTATTTAAAATTAAAAAATAGAGGATAACGAATTCAAATCAAATACAAATCTCAATATTCTAGGTCAATAGTTACTCAAAAAAGATAGCAAAAGGAAAATATATTTGGAATATATATAGACAATTTTAAATAAATAATTTGTGGAAAACTCGTAAAGTAAGCATCCATTTTGCTTATTACCCCCTGGAAAATTCTATACAATGTGTAACTTTATGGGGTTCTTTTTATTTGCACTGATTTTTCTTCTCTCTTTTTGACTAATGATTAAGAAAATTATTACTTATAATTCAAGCATACTTGAAAAGATAAGTATTAGTTATTATTTCAAGAGATCAATGACTTCATCTCCACTCTTATAATGGTTGAACTAAAAAATTATTAATACTGTAAAAAAAAAAATAATATACATTTTTTAGAAATTGGGTACGATAAATTATAGTGGACGTATGTTCATCAATTGTTTGGGAATAAAAAATAGTTCGAAAATATTGTTTTATTACTCAATAGAGTTTGCGATTTATAAGAATTTATTAATTGATGGTTAAAATGTGAGTTATCGATTCAATAGTCCATACTATAATAATAAGTAATATCAAACAAAGATATTTGAATATGTTTACAATGGCACATATTATTGTGTAAATTTCAAAATTTTGTGTATTTTACGTCATAAGTGACTTAAGGTATGTTTGGTAGTGGTTCTAAAATGACTAAAATCATTTTTATTATTTTTAAAATCACTTTGAAATATGTTTTTAATCATTCAAAACCATTTTTTATGATATAAAAATTATATTTAAAAATGTAAAATTAAGTATTAAATTAATTTTGAGTGCTTAAATGTGTATTTTTAAATAACTTTTTAGGTTTGTTTTTCAATTTTATGCTTATGTAAACTCAACTCATGAGCCAACTATCTCTGGAGAACAAATAAAAAAAATATCTTAACCAATGATATTTTTAAGGATTGTTTTTAAATATAGAAAAATGAACTAAAATATTTATAAATATAGCAAAATGTCATTGTCTATTAGTGGTAGACACTGATAGACTACTATCATTTATCACTAATAGATCTTGATAGACACTGATGTATGTCTATTTATCAGCGTCTATTACTGATAAACTGTGACATGTTGCTATATTTTTCAACAGTTTTACCATTTAAAACAATTTCTCCGTTTTTAATTTAATTGTTTTTGTAATGTATCTACACATCCAAATAGCAAATACCTTTCCTTCAAAACAATGGTTTTAGACATAGCTAATGGATATAGAAATAATTGCAAAGAGGGTTCCTTTTTAGGGCCAAATGAAAAAAAAAAAAAAAAAAAAAAAAAAAAAAAAAAAAAAAAAAAAAAAAACAAAACAAAACAAAACAATTTTAAAGACTAATAAATTTTGGTCATATGCTTAAATCAACACTATGAGAAATGAACACTTTAATTTCCAATGTATTTCTTCATTCTTCTTCATTTTACAACTCGATCTGAAAAAATATGCATTTTTTATGCATTCATCTTCTTCTTTCTCTTCTGCATTTTTGTTCTTTCGCTTCATATTTTTCTTCTTCCCTTTCTTATTGGTTTTGCATCGTCGTCGTCTTCTTCTTCTTTCATTTTTTATGTGTTATCCTTCTCCTTCTCTTGCGTTTTTCTTCTTCTTCATTCTCCAAATTCTGTACTCTTTCTTATTCATTCTGCAGTTTTTTCCTCAAAGGAAAAATTGTAGTTGCATCTGATGAGGAACTAAAGGAAGGAACTAGAGTATGTCCCTAATTTTGTTTTTGTTTTTGTATTTATAGATTCTTAAGATATCACTTTATCTAATACATCTCTTACATGTTAGACATATTTAAATAATAATATGTTTAATTAAAGTATGAGTTATGTATGTGGATTAATAATTTATCACATTGGGTTATTTTATTAAATTCAGCCCCATTATGTGATCTAATTAATTAAGGCTCTAGATTCCTAATTGAGTATGAACTTAATGGATAAAAGCTCATTCCTAGTTAATTAGGGTTTAATAAGGACCCTAATTGAACTAGTATATAAAGAGTCCTTAGGGCTATGGTCCCCGATATATCAAAACAATAAGCACCCAGTCTTTCTTGAATCCCATCTAGAGAGAGATCTCACTAAGGGCATTCAGAGTTTTGGTTGAGGAAAACTATAGTCATCCATCATCATCTTGAAGCTATCATCAATTTTGTAATGAAATCCGGTATGTTATTCTTGACAATTTGACATGAATGATCCTAGGGTTTATCTATTCAATATAGATATAAAGAATTTATGCTAACAAGTGGTATCAGAGCATGAATTTCATGTTAGATTGTTAGTTTATGCATTTTTCATTGACATTGTTGATTAAATTTTGGTTTCGGTAAAGAATTTAAAGAATTAAAAAAAAAATGGTCGGCTTACTATAGCAACGTTGTAAACTCATCGACGGTAGGATGGAAATCTTGACGGTCAATTTTTTCTTTGGCAATATGTATTCTTGCAATCCGCATTCTTGTCTGTGATATTTGGCATACCCATCACTGATTATGAATGATGTGCTAGTGGTTGATTAAAGTGAGTTTTTTTTGGTTGATTATTTTGATTGAACGTGGTTTCTTAAAGTTTTTTTTTTTAAGGAAAAAAAACCTTAATTCTATTATTGTCAAAATTAAGGATGTTCAGTTCAACATTCTTGACAAAAATCCACCAATGTGATGAAATCCACTAGAAAAAAGTTAAAGACCGATCGAAGGAGTTAGGTCTTTAGTTGTTGCAAGTTTTACCCATCAAGACTTTCGGCTAATGACTGACTGGAGTTGCCGCTGGGCGAAGGTATGGGTCAATTACCGATTAAAGTCTTATCAATATTGTCACTGTTTTTTTTTTCTTTTTTTTTTTTTAACTGAAAAGTTAGGTTAATACTTAGTTGATGAATATGAGTTTTAAAAAAAACTGAATTGTGATTGATAATTTTGGATACTTGTGGTTTTTTTTAAGGTTAAAAAGAAAACTGATTGAATTTAGTGAATTTATTTTTAATAGTTCGATAATATTGAATTTGTCAACTATTTGGATTAATTGCTGATTGAACTTCTTGCCCGCATTTCTAAGTTTTATTGATTAATAACTTGGTGAAATTCTTGAAAAGGGTTCTTAGTTCTTGATTGATAAGTTTGTGAATTAAAATCTATAATTTGATTGTTTTTGTGATATTCACATGTTTATGTTACTTTAATTGTATTGTGTGTATGCAATTATTAAGTGAATTTTGTAAAAGACTATTTGGTGTTCTTCCTCCTTTATTTTTTGTACAATAATATTATTATAACTTATATTTTAGATTGAATTAGTCAAAAATAATATGTTACCAAAAAGTAGCCTCTATTATCTAGATCGTTTTAATTATGAAATATAAGATGTGCATATTCATGAATTTATGCGGATAATTATCGGTCCAAAGGAAATAATTATGTGGCCAAATTGTGGGTATGCATGTGGTAATGAGTATGTGACAATTATAAGGATTGCTCATGTGAAAAGTAGTCGGTCCAAAGAAAGGCTATTTTTTTTTTTTTTTTTACAGAGTTAATTGTCAGTACTTTGATTACTTCGTTGAGAGTACCATTGTTTTTTGCCCAAAGGCTAGACATCAATATTGTGCTAGGTATCTTGTTAAAGGGGCCCACCACATATGTGAAATTATTTTGTTATGTTTTAATTGTGAGCATATGTTTTGTTGTTTATTGTTTCAGTTGGTCTTACTCAAATATCTGGAAATCTAAGTTCAATCCCTAAGTTGAATGGATCGAACTTCAAGATTTGGAAAGAAAGCCTAGAGATACTTCTTGGGTGTATGGATTTGGACCTTGCATTAAGGACCGATAAACCTACTTCTACTGAGGAACAACCAAATACGGCTAATATAGAGAAGTGGGAACGGTCAAATCGCATGTGTCTGATGATCATTAGGCACGCCATTCCAGAGTCTTTTCGGGGCTCTATCACGGAAAGTGAAAATGCCAATAAGTTTTTGCTTAAATTGAGAAATATTTTGCTAAAAATGAGAAAGGGGAAGCAAGTAGTCTTTTGACTTCTTTAACTTCTATGAGGTATAAGGGCAATGGAAACATAAGGGAGTATATTATGGAAATGTCCAATCTCGCAGGTAAATTAAAGGCACTTGATATCGAGATAAATGAAAATTTACTCGTGCATCTGGTACTTATCTCTCTTCCTGCACAATTCACTCAGTTTAAGATAAGCTATAATACTCAGAAGGATAAATGGAGTATTAATGAGCTTATCTCACAATGTGTGCAAGAAGAAGATAGGATTAAGAGAGAAAGGACAGAAAGTGCTCATTTGGCAATAGGCTCTCGTGATAAGAAGAAAAGGAGAATTGTGGATGTTGCAGAAGGGACATCTCAGCAGAATAAAAACAAGAAACAAGCTACTGAAAATCCTTGTTTTTTCTGCAAAAAGAAAGGTCACTTCAAGAAAGATTGTCCCAAGTACGCCAAGTGGCGTGTAAAGAAGGGTAAACTTCTTACTTTGATTTGTTCTGAAGTTAATTTAGCTTCTGTACCTATTGATACTTGGTGGGTAGATTCTGGTGCTACTACTCACATAAGTATATCAATGCAGGGTTGCCTGTGGAGCCGACCGCCAAGTGATGCTGAAAGATTCATCTATGTGGGCGATGGCAAAGCAGTTCCAGTTGAAGCTATTGGAAATTTTAGATTACTTTTAAAAACTGGTTGTTATTTGGATCTGAATGAGACTTTTGTTGTACCGTCATTTAGACGGAATTTAGTTTCTATTTCCAGTTTGGACAAATTTGGTTTTTCTTGTTCTTTTGGAAATAATAAAGTTAGTTTTTTCAAGATTCTAAGCTTATTGGTACCAATTCTTTAATTGATAATCTATATATGCTTGATTCTTTTGCTTCATTTAACAAGATCCTGTTATCTAATTCATGTGGTACAAAGCGTAAATTAAATGAGAATTCTGCTATGTTATGGCACAAGCGTTTAGGTCACATCTCTAAACAGAGAATTCAGAGACTTGTGTCAGATGGAATTCTTGATTCCCTTGATTTAAGTAACTTCAACGTTTGTGTGGAATGTATTAAGGGAAAACAGACAAACATAAGAAAATTAGGTGCCAACAAATGCTCAGACATCTTAGAACTAATACATACAGATATTTGTGGTCCATTCCTTACGGCCTCTTGGAATGGACAATAATATTTTATTAAGTTCATAGACGACTATTCAAGATATGGGTACCTATATTTAATTCATGAGAAGTCTCTATCCTTGGACGTTTTCAAGTCTTTCAAAGCTGAATTTGAACTTCTTGGAAAGAAAATTAAGGCTTTCAAATCTAATCGTGGTAGTGAATATTATGGTAGATATGATGAATCAGGTGAACAATGTCCAGGGCCCTTTGTCAAATACTTAGAGGAATGTGGAATCGCCCCGCAATACACTATGTCGGGCAAATCCAGCATGAATGGTGTAGCGGAAAGGCGAAATAGAACACTTAAAAATATGGTAAGAAGTATGATTAGTCATTCTTCTCTACCAGAATCCCTTTGGGGTGAAGCACCTAGTAAAGCAATAGCCAAAACCCTTTATGAGTTGTGGATAGGAAAGAAGCCTAGTATTAGGTATCTTCACATATGGGGTTGTCCAGCTGAGGCTAGGCCTTATAGGCCTAATGAAAAAAAATTGGACTCAAGAACTATTAGCTGCTATTTTATTGGGTATTCTGAGCACTCTTGAGGTTTCAAGTTTTATGATCCCACTTCTAGATCATTGTTTGAGACAGGAAATGCTAGATTCCTTGAAGATGTTGAGTTTGGGGGGGAAGATAACATAAGGAAAGTTGTCTTTGAAGAGGAATTGGTTTCTTTTCCTCATGTGATTATAAATGATGTTCAGGCTCCAATTCCTGACTTCATCATTGAACCAATTATAGAACAAGATAACATTGAAGTTCCCCTTGTTGAACCTGAAGTTCAAACTCAACAACCTCAAGAAGTGCCACTAAGAAGATCTATTAGAGAGAGAAGAAGTGCAATTCCAGATGATTATATTGTGTTTCTTCAAGAACATCAGGATGATGTAGGTGTAATGGAAGATGATCCAATCAACTTTCAACAAGCTTTACAAAGTTCTAACTCTCAAAAGTGGATAAGTGCTATGGAAGAGGAAATAAAATCCATGAAAGACAATGACGTTTGGGAACTTGTCGAACTGCCATCAGGAGTGAAACTTATAGGTTCTAAATGGATATTTAAAACCAAAAGGGATTCACATGGCAATATCGAAAGATATAAGACTCGTCTTGTTGCAAAGGGTTTTACTCAAAAGGAAGGCATCGATTACAAAGAGACTTTCTCTCCGGTTTCATCGAAAGACTCTTTTAGGGTAATCATAACACTGATAGCTCACTTTGATTTAGAGCTATACTAGATGGATGTAAAAACTACGTTTCTCAATGGGTACATTGATGAGGCGATTTATATGGTGCAACTAGAAAATTTTGTGTCTAATAATTCAAAGTCTATAGTGTGCAAATTAAAGAAATCCATCTACGGTCTCAAGCAAGCCTCTAGTCAATGGTATCACAAATTCCATGCAGTGATAGCCTCATTTGGTTTTGAGGTGAACATTGTGGAAGATTGTGTATATCATAAGTTCAATGGGAGTAAATCAATCTTTCTGGTGTTATATGTTGATGACATACTCATAGCTAGTAATGATGTAGGTTTATTGCATGACACTAAGAGATTTTTCTAAAGAAATTTTGAGATGAAGGATCTTAGCGATGTTTCTTTTGTATTAGGAATTGAAATACTGCGAGATCGTTCTCAAGGTACTTTGAGATTATCATAAAAGAACTACATTGAAAAGATCTTGAGTAGATTTGACAAGAAAGACTGTGCACCAAGAGATACCCCAATCGCTAAAGGTGATAAATTTCATTTAGGTCAATGCCCCAAGACCACACTCGAGACTAAAGAGATGCAAAAGGTTCCCTATGCATCGGCCATTGGAAATTTAATGTATGCTCAAGTATGTACGCATCCAGATATTGCGTTCATAGTTGGAGTATTAGGCAGATATTTGAGTAACTCGGGGATGGATCATTGGAAAGCAACCAAACGGGTTATGAGGTATTTACAGAGAAGAAAAGATTATATGCTCACTTATCAGAGATCATAAGTTTTGGAGATCATTGGGTATTCTGATTCTGATTATGCTGGATGTTAAGACACTTTGCGATCCACTTCAGACTATATCTTCATGTTGGCTAGAGGAGCTGTATCCTATAAAAGTGTTAAACAAACACTTATGGCTTCTTCTACCATGGTTGCGGAGTTTATAGCATGTTATGAGGCATTTAATCATGAAATATGGTTGCGAAATTTTGTCACTGGGCTGTGGATAGTGGTTGGCATAGAAAGACCACTAAAATTATTTTGTGACAATAAGTCGGTTGTGATGTATTCCAACAACAACAAAATTAGTACGAAGTCAAAGCATGTAGACGTGAAGTTTCTGGTTGTTAAAGAAAGAGTTTAGAATGGTCAAATTTCGATAGAACACATAGGAACAAACTCTATGGTGGCAGATCTATTGACTAAAGGTTTACCACCTAAAGTTTTTCATGAGCATGTTGCTCACATGGGTGTTAGTCACTTTTCTGATTCCATGGTTTAGTGGAAGTTTGTTATTGAGGATGTTCTTTGACCTTATTTTGTTTATTTTCTATATAGAATAAAGTTGATGGTTTATGTTTTATTATATGAACTTGTTTATCATGTATGCAGTTTAGCATAAAGTTTTTTTTTAGAATGATCTCATTAAAGAATTTGGACCTGTTGGAAACAGGCATGATCCAAAACACTTTGCATGTAGTTTCCATGCTATCCATTCATACTTGATCTATGTCATTGAATGTATTGGAATTGGTGATCAATGAAGGTTTAGTTACAAGGGTAGTGACGAAAGTCACATTGATTCCATGAGATGGACCAGATTGAACTAAAGGGGAATTCTATTATTGAAATAACCTGTTTATGCGTGCTTAAGGTTTATGTGATTTAATTATATTAGGTACATAGACATAGCCCAAGTGAGAGATTGTTAGACATATTTAAATAATAATATGTTTAATTAAAGTATGAGTTATGTATGTGGATTAATAATTTATAATTAAGAAATACATTTATAATTTAACCTTCAAATAAATTAAATTTTAAATGCACTAATATATGATATTTCTATGAATTAATACTAATTAAAAAATTATTATAAACTTTTAAAAATTATTTACCTAGATATATAAGAAAAAAAATCATTCAATCAATTATTTAAAAAAAAAATCATTCAGTCAATTTCTCATAAAATAATTTTATAATAATTCATTTAAATGTATATATAAATATATTGAGAAGGTAGAAAAGTATAAATATGAAATATTTGTTAGCAAATTAAATCAAAAGTTGGCAATTAAAATAAACTAAGATAATAAATATAGAAGCAAAAAAAAAGAAGAAAACTGCCTGCATATGAGATCGAACATTTGCCTGTTGCCAAGTTCATGGAGCCTCCTTAGTGGCAAATTCATATAATATGTTTTTAGTGATTTTGCAATATAACTACAAATTTTTTTATATATAATAAATATAATATACATATATATAAAACGTCACTATTTAAGAGAGATATGTATCTATAATTTTAAATTGATCGATAGTTGATATGTACTATAAGTACTTTATTGTCTCAACTCATGTATGTTGAATTTCTCGTAAAAAAAAAAAAATGTATATTGTAAAGTAAAAAAGAAAATGGAAAAGAAAAAGAAAAATGATGAGAATTTTACACAAGCCTTGGGCTAAAATTGATCCATCTTTCCCATCCCCCAACCATTTTGTGAACCCTTTTCTTATTATCCAAACACATGGCCTTTTTCAAAGAGATTCCATGGACCAATTGGAGCTCAGCATCAAACCCTTGGCCCCACAAAACGAAGGGCTCAGATCATCTGTTATATAGGAAACGAACACACCTGATTCCTACCCTTTTTCTCCTAAAAAATTTTCCCCAAAAAGCAAAATTCCTAACGTGTGGCGGCCGTATGCATCACGCACTCCTCTAACCTCCCACGTGTCGCCACGTCATCAAAAGATCCTCTACTGGATCCCACTCCTTAAGTACAATTTAAGAGCACTGACAAAAAAAAAAGTCAAAGTTCCGATGTTGACGTTAACAGATGGTTGGAAATTTGGAAATTTTCTTGGCCCTTATACTTTACTTTCTGCGGGCCCCACTAAGATTTTCTTAATTAATTATTTTAATTATTTTTTTTGTTGTGGATTATTTGATTCGATGATTCCAAAATGGACGGTTGATGTTTGAGTTTGCGGGTTTCCTTTTTCTTCTTTTCTTTTTTTTTCTCTCATTTTGGCTGCCACTATGTGAGGAAAATAGAGAACAAATTGAATTCTCATCATTATTCTTTCCCTTTTCTTTATTTTGAATGATTGATCGTGTAATAATTTATTAGATATCTATAAATCTATACTTCCGGCACAAGCTGTATCAATTTAAATTTTAAACTTTTATAAGTATATCAATTACACTATTTTTTAGGTTTCGTTTTATCAATATCGTATATAACTTATAATAAGTTAATTAAACTCTTGAACTTTTATGAGTCAATTAATTTAAACCATTCATTATGGTCACATTTGAAAATGATCAATCCATTAATTTTTACAGATGTATACACTTCTTCAAATGTTGGCTTTACAAAACGAACAACTAGAAGAAATGTATAGATAATTATCAAAAGAAATTCTAAATAAGAGTCTAAATTGATTAATTTATGAAAGTTTAGGGATTTAATTGATATAATTATAGGTTTTACTCGAAGTTTTTCCAAACAAAATATAATAGAAAGCATAAACTGACACACTTATAAAAGTTTAGAATTTAAATTGATACAACTATTAGTTAGTTTAAATTGATACAACCTTTAAAGTTTATAGGCATAAATTGATATTTTTCCTAATTTATTATACAAATTTTGATAATTTTTTTTATTAAATTATTAAAAAAAAATACACCTAAATTAGGACGTTAGTTTTAGTCAAACCCTTAAATAACTTTAAAAGTTTCATTTTAGTTCTTTAAAGGTTGAAGTTTGTTTCAAAAAAGTTATTTGTTGTTCAATTTATGGACAAAAAACAGTCTCATTATCGATTGATTATGTGAACAAATTTAAGATAGGCAAGAAGTTAAAGATTAGAAAATCATCAACAAAAGAACAAAAAATTACGGTGTGGGTTCATGTATCTTTTTTTTTTTTATGTATGTGTTTAGATTTGTTCATATAAGTAGAAATAAACTTTTCGCTTATGACTCTAGCGATAGAAGCTAATTATACAAGAGTTGGTTTGAAACAAATTTCAAACTTCAAAATTTAAAAATGAAAGTTAAAAAATTTATGGGTATAACTTAAACCAATTTCATAATATAGGAATATTATTTTTTGATAATTTAACACAATTTTTTAGTGTAGGTGCCAAATATATACGATATAAATACTACAATCTATAGTTAAAATTAAACTGTTCACCAGAAACTTAGCATGCATTCACTCTTTTTAAATTTAGAAATTTGATACGCCATCCTTAAAAAAAAAAAAAAATCCACAATCTACCTTTTTAGAAATTAAAAAAAAAGTAAAATAAAAATTACAAAAAAAAAAACATTGGTAAGATTGCATGACTTGAATTGAAGATGGACCTATTTATAAAGAATGCCATATCTAGCATAAAAGAGAGATAATTTGTTTTGTGCTGTCTAAGTTCAAAGAATTACAATTAAAGTAACCATAGTAATTGTTAGCCTCCAACTTATATTAGCATATATATTTTTTTCTTTATTAGAAAAAAAATTATGTATAAATAAATCAAAAGTAGTAAAGAACACCAATATATATATAGTGGTTCGATCAGTTTGACTTACCTCTACTTTGAGAACCAGCTTGAATTAATTTTATTAGTGAGCAATACAAAATTTACAAATTACAATGATCAATGAAATCAAAGTCGTTTTTAAAACCCGTGAACAACCCACTGCAAAACAGTCCAAATCAAGTGTGCTACCGTCTCTGACTGGCGAACTACGTGCAAACCAGCGGAACCAGAACCCACTCGGAACAAAAAGGCTGCTCAGACCGGACTTTCCTGGACCAGACCATACCTGTCGATCTCGCCGGACGGAAAACCCACGCCGCCTGCTGATCTGCAAACACCACGCTCATGCCGCGGCACCCGAACCGGCAAACCCACGCTCACGGCTCCTCAACTTCGGACCAGACGGCTGCGGCGCTTCCTCAGACGGCTGCCGACTTTCTCCCTCTCTCCCAGGCGGCTGTTCCTCACGTTTTTGGTTTTAGGCAGCTGCTACTATTTTCTTCAGCAAAACAAGACAAAATGTAAGTGGCCCTAATTTTGGAGAAGATGGAATAATTACAAAATTGTCGTTTTGTCGATGTCATTGGACTTTTAAATTTACCAAAAAAAAATTTATTAAAACCCACTTAAATACTTTGTTATTTATTTCGATTTAATCTTTTAAGTTTTAGTCTTTAAGAGTTTATTTTCGTTTTAATTTACTCCTCATGTTTCAAAATGTTATAATTTTAAGTGTGAGATTTGAGTTTTGTTTCAATTTGGTTTCTAAGTTTTAAGATTTGCATTTCTTAACATCAAATTTTCAATAAACATCCACTTTCGCTCTTTAGTGTTAATATCTATTAATTAATTTAAAAGAATTAAAACAATTACGATAATTAAGTTTTACTATTTTTCATCATTATTAAAATTAAAATTAAATTTTTACTTCATAATTATTTTAAATTAACTAATAAACAATGACCGAAAGTGAGTATATAATGCCAAACAGAGCATAATTTAATTGGCATTGGCATATGAATGTGTTAGTAACCATGATGTTTATGGTTCAAATCCACTATCCCAATTGTACTTAAAAATGAGTATTTAACGAAAAACCAAGGTTAAGAAGTGTAAATCTTGAATCTTATTTAAATTGAAACCAAACTCAAAACTTAAGAAATAAGGTCTCGTTTGGCAACCATTTTGTTTTTTTTTTTAAAAAAAATTAAACCTATGGATAGTACTTCCATATCCAAATTTCTTCTTTTGTTATCCACCTTCACAACGGTTTCAAAAACCAAGCAAAAAATCAGTTAAAAAAGTAGCTTTCAAAATTTTTTTTTTTTTTTTTTGGAATTTGGCTAAGAATTCAACTATTGTACTTAAAACAGATGCAAATCATTGTAAGAAATGTCGATGAAATTAGCTTCATTTTCAAAAACAAAAATAAAAAACCAAATTATTAGCAAACGAGGCCTAAATGTGCAATATTTTAAAATCTAAAGATCAAATAAAAACTAGACCAAAAATTTAGGGAAAAAAACATTTTTCCCAAATTTTCTTCATTAAAGTCATTTTGATGGCTAAATCAAGATTAGAGATGACAAAAAAAAAAAAAAAAAAAAAAAAAAAAATAAATAGCACAAGCCCTTTAGCATAGTGTGAAATAAAGATGACAAAGACGAACAAATGTGCAGTAATTAATCCGAGCTATATTGTTTTTTGATTTAGACTTGAGAGAATATATGGGCCTACCTTTTACTTAACATTGTCTAGTGTGCTTGACAATTAACAAAATATGGCATATATACGATCATATCATGTAGTAATTAATCAAGTGACTTGATATTGGTCATTATGGTTTGATCACAAATATATGATCATATCGAGACATGCTATAAGAAAGATGCCCAAACATTTATGATTGAGATGTTTCAAGTTAGTAACCTTATCTTTTATCACTTCCTCAATAATTAATAATGTTGTGATATAATTGAACTTTCATCCCCTTTCAAATGTGTCCACAAAAATTGCAGAATCGGAAGGATCTTCTTATCTTCTTATCTTTCTTTGCGACTCTATGATATGAAAAAAGTCTGATTCGCTGGTGGTCGATCACTAATCTCATTAATTGTGGTGGATTCTTACCCCACCGATATTCAAATCTTTTCTGATGCATCATTTTTATGGACAAGTCTTTGTTAATGCACTTCACTATTTTTATGTTCCTTGTGAGGGGAACAAAGTCACTCATGCTTCAACGATTTTGGCATTCTCTCAAGGTCACTCTTTGATCTAAAATGTTTCTTTTCTAGATAGCATTCTCCCCATCATTCTTGATGAGGAGGTTAGGTTGTAATTTCTCTTGTTTCCTAAAGAAAAGAACGAGAAAGAAAGACATGTTGTAATTTTAAAATTGATTTGTGTGGTGCACGAACAATTTAGGAAAATTCCAAAATTGGTCCATTTTAATTTGAAAATGTGAGATATGTAGCTAAAAAAACACAGTAATGAAAAATAACTAAACTAATAATGAGTCTACAAAAATAATTAGCAAGATTTTAGGAGAGGAGGATGAAGAAACCCAACTAATTTCTTTCTTTTTTTAAAACAAATATTGTGCGCCTTCACTAATGTGGCGACATGGGGACTAAAAAAGGAAACTAGCGGTTTCTCACTTGTTATGTCAAATTCACATAAAAAAATCGTTGTTCTCCCTATGAATATGAAGAACTTTTTCGTAAAATCTTGTCTACTAAAAAATTTGTAGAGGCATTGAAAGACAATGTTGAATAAGCATCTATTTGAAGAAACTCATCCAACCACTACAAAGAGGCATTCTCCCACTAGGTCGGTAAGCCTCTCGCCTCAAGGGCGTGGCAAGTGCGCCTCAAATAACTCAATTATCATGTCTGGTCAATCTTATCATTTTGATGATATAAAAGTGGTTGAAATAATTTTGTTAAAAAAAGATCTATCTATGAGATGATATGTTATATTTATGAGATGAAAACACTTCAAATTTATGGTTAACAAGTCTAAAAAGTATCGTTACGTTGTTACGTGTTGTGCATGAATGAATGTAAATAGAGATTTGAGCTAAAAAGTTCCAGAGTTGTGATATATTTATGATTTTGAACTATTCTAGAATTCATACATGTAAGCATGAATTGTTAAATCATGACCACTAATAGTTAAAACATGGGTACTTGTTGGCCATCTTTTAGAGTAGAAGTTTAAAGATGTTGGTTGTACTTATAGACCAAAGGAAATTATAAAGGATATACATGAGGATCTTATTGTCGACTTGAGTTATGAAAAGGATGACCCAAAAAAAAAAAAAAACATTTAAATCTTATTAGGGGTTGCGAGAAGAGTTGTACATATTATTGTCGAAATTTGGTGAAGTATTAAGATTAAGGATCTTTGTATAATGTTCGACTTCAAACTTGATCATGATAAATACTTTAAACACTCTTTTTTGGCCTTAGGTGCTTCCATTAGAGAGTTTTTGAATTGCATTCATCTTGTGCTAATAGAAGTTGAAACTCATTTAAGAGGAAAGAACAATGCAAACTTTTACTTGCAACGGGTGTTAAGGGTAAAAATCAAATATACCCAATTGATTTTGACTTGTTGATTCAAAGTCGGAAGTTGAATCATTTTAGGAAAAAAAACATGAAAAATGGAGCTTCAAATCAATTGATTTAACTGAGAGAATGGAAATAGTAAAAAGAAAAAATGGAGCGTTTGAAATTTGAGATCATCTACTTTATGCAAAGAAGAGCAATATAAGTCTTTTCACATTTATTGAGTCTCTAAAAACAATGTTTTTAAATCGATCCATTCTCAGAAGTCAAATTGAAATGAATCGAATATTGAAATTCATCTAACATTTTAGATAATATTCATCATTAGAAAGTTCTTTAAAATTAATATAATAATGCTATTATTAATGTCTACTAAGTTGAAATTTCTCGTGGATAGGTGCCAAAAAATAGTTACTTGTTTCTTTTGTTTTTTGAAAATCAAAATAATTACTTGTTTTTTTTTCCCTTTCTTGTTCTTATATTATTTAATATTACCTACATGGAGAAAAACAGTTAAATTAGTTCCCAGTCATATTCTTTTATGGGAAAATTTGGGTGTTCCCTTGGATGCACCTATTTTGATAGTATGGTCCAATGAAATGTTGTCATATATTTTTATTTTGTAAAAACATAAATTTTTTTTCTAATTTTTTTTTTGTATGGTAGAGAAGTGGGGAGAAGCTGCACCTAATCATTACTCAATTGAAAATTTTGTGAAAGGATTTCTATAAAAGGTTTCATTAACTCCCTAATTCATGTTGAGTAGACTTTGTTGTTGCAAAAATTCTTAATTCATGAGTTGTAGGGAGGGACTTATGTCACCACAAACAGAGACTAAAGCAAGTGCTGGATTCAAAGTTGGTATTAAAGCTTATAAATTGACTTATTATACCCTGGATTCATTTTTTTACACATTAGGTAAAGATAGCGATTGGGTAATCTGATAAACAACACAAAATTTTAAAACTCATAATTTTACGATGACATTATTTGGTTGTTTGGATTTGTTTTATTAGAATTTTTCTCAGAAAAAAAAAGCATGTGTGTTTATATATCATTTCCTCTATTGGATTATAAAAACGATGTTTTCTACCTTGATTTAAAATTATTATTTGAAATATTGAATGAGAAGGATATTTGATAATATTCGGATATCAACCCAAATCTCTAACAATTTTATGGCTAGGCGTACTATGCATTCTTTTTTTCTACCTTGATAGTGAAATAATGAATGGATCATGTATTAAGGAAAATTTCACAAAATGATTCAAAATCCAAAATTTTTTCTACCAATGACTTCTTCCTAAAAGCTTTTCTACCACTGACCTTTTGTCCATGCGAAATTTCAAAATTACCCCCAGTTTTCTTCAACCTTCAGACAACACCACATTTCTTCTTCCTTCAACGATTTCTTCAGTCATTCATTCAATGTGCATTCAATACACCACATGAAGGAAATCAGAATCACAATTTTCGTGAGCAGCGGAAGCAAGACTATTCCAAATTACAATCATGAATCAACAATACATTTACAGTCAACTTGAACACAAACGTTTATGCAAATATATAGAGAAATTACTGCATGAACATTAAATGTACAGAGGGAAAAACTGTACTAACAATGGCAGAAGCGTCTCCACGCTCCGATGCGCACTCTGATCAAACAACAGCAACCACGAGCGCTCGATCTACATGACCACAACACCGCAACGAACACTTCGCGCTCGTCCTTAATGATCTCCTTGGTCACGAACTCCTCTGCAACACGAACGAACACCGCGCTTGTCCTCAGCGACATGAACGACCTCTACAGCACCACGAATGGCCTCCAAAACACCTCGACGATGTCGAGTTGAATCTGATACCACCAATAAGGCGACCTTGGTATTCTTGGTACGAGAATCTAGAGGGTAGGCTCTGTTCGGACATGGTATGAGGCAGACGAACGGAAGAAAGAACGATCGTGTACAAGACTGGGCAAGTGGGAGAAGTCGGAGACCTATCTTATAGATCGATGCCCAATCGTTTAGTTAAAGCTATGCGATCGTTTAGCTCAGTCTGTCGCGTACAGACTCTATACGATTGTTTACCTTGGGCTAGCATCGTCTAGCAAAGCTGTGCGATCGTTTAGTAAATACTGTACGATCGTTTAGCAAGCACCTACACGATCGTTTACCAAGCCCAACCGTCGTTTAGTGAATCTATATTTACTTGACGACTTTCGTGAGTTTCTTTTCGCCGGAGAGAAAACTGAAATTCTTTTCCAACTTTTTGTGAAAAAAAAAAACTTCTTTTCAAATAGGAAACCAATTTTCTTTTAAATTCACGGTTACCATGATCAATAACCACTCACTACATTTGGTTATCTAAAAAAAGTATTAATTATCTAATAATTAATATTATTATAAATATAAATGATAACCAACTTATCATACTATATTTATAACCTATAGTTTTAATATTTCATCTCATGAAACATATAAACCATAGTTCTTTTTCTATTCCATGGTACTTAATCTAAATCTCATTTACATCAATCCTTCACTAGATATATCTTAGACATCATACCGATTATATCATATATAATCAAAATACCTTTTGTCAATTTGAACATTTCAAATCAACACCAAGAACTGATCCTTCAACATGAATCCAAGCTACCAAGGGGACCTTATGGACTTGTAGATCCGAAGCTCCAACAGTACGTGAATAACTAACTAAACTCTTTAGTCACGGGATCTACCATCCGTTAACTGTCAGACACTCCACTAAAAACTGACAGCTGAACTCTCCTCACTACAGATATATTATGTGTCCATTTTAACCAATCAGCAGTGCGACAACCTTTCACAGATCGCTTGTAAGTACAGCTGGGCCAATAACCGTTATGCCCCTGTAGTTACATCTGTCTTCTTAAAACCACTGATCCCTCTAATGAACATAAATCATAGTCCTACTATGATTGAGTCTTCTTTTCCAAAGAAAAGCTGTGGCCACTATGTTCAAGCCCCGGAATCAGCCCTTAAAGAAGCAATCTCTCTACTTATCCCTGCTTCAGGAAAGGAGTGACTTTCATATTGTGGATTGAGTTCCTAGCTCCCAGATCAGACAAGTCCCCAAAAAGATAGGCATGTTGAGTTGGCAATCTGACCATTCTCACCCATACTAATCAAAGGACCACCCTCAAAGGTAGGAGTTCACAAAACACTCAGGATTGAGGTCGTGTCACCTATGGTCGTTTAGGTGAGATGCAAGTCTCTAGTATCAATGGCGTTATATATAGAGTCTAGTCATCTCGTGGTCCAGGTCTTATACAAACTCTTTGTATAGGACACTCCCGCTCCACATCTCTACATGAATTGTTAGGATCTACCATCTGTAGTAGTTTACAACACTTGCAAACTTCTACAAAGCGGGTCATATCCGTAATGTCACCAGGATCAGGTATCCCACCTTAATCTTTATACTACAGACCAATTTAGGTTATCACTTAAAGCATGATCCACTTGTATATCACATATACATGCTTAAGTTCACATAAGATAACCAAGGAGCTTTGTTTATTGGATATGAGTAAATGCCAGAATTAAATAACACTTATTTTATTCATTGAACAATGTGTATCTTTATAAAACAACGAGACTCCAAGAGAATTAGGACACCAATCTCAACAATCTCCCACTTGTCCTAATGACTCGGGAGACTAATGTACAATACATTATAAAAATGTACAATAGACAATAAACTAGGGCATACCCCAATATCATCTTCCACTTGCCCTAGACAAGATGCCGCATGTCCCGCATACCCAGACTTTTCAGGTGACCCTCAAACACGTTAGCCGTGAGGGCCTTTATAAAAGGATCAACAACGTTGTATCCCGTAAGGATTAGATCCTTAGCTTTAAACACAAGCATGTAGTCCCTCGTTCTCCGAAGATACTTGAGCTTTGTCAACATCCTCCATTGCTTTCTTAAAAGACAACGGATCCTTGACTCCATCATTCATAATGATGTTTTGGGCTTCAATTAAACCCTTGTAGCGATCCGGTGGGTTCATAATCCTCCCACTACGTCGAGGCAGTCTCAACTCTTGAGCTGGTTGAATAGATGTCTCGATCTCAACAACTCTTGTTGATCTGTCAGCCTGTTCAACAACTCTTGTTGAACCCTCAGCAGTTTCAGTCTCACTTGAGATCTCACGTAAAACGAGCTTACTTCGTGGCTTATGATCCCTCATGTGATCTTCTTCCAAGAAGATAACATTAGTGGAAACAAACACTTTGTTCTCACTTGAATCATAGAAGTATCCTCCTCTCGTTTCCTTAGGGTAGCCCACAAAGAGGCAAACCTTTGAATACGGTTCCAACTTCTTTGGGTTAGTCACTAGCACATGTGCCGGACAGCCCCAAAACCTAAATTGGCGTAAACTACCTTTACAGCCTCTCCATAACTCAAAAGGTGTTTCAGAAACACTTTTCGAGGGAATGTTGTTCAGGATATAATATGCAGTCTGCACTGCATAACCCCAAAACGAGTCTGGAACATGAGCATAACTCATCATAGACCGAACCATGTCTAACAATGTCCTATTTCTCCTTTCTGATACACCATTCTGCTGAGGTGTACCAGGGACCGAGAGTTGGGATGCAATCCCATGTTCTATCATATAGTTCTGGAATTGGAGGTTCATATACTCTCCACCATGATCAGATCGTAGTGTTTTTATCTTCTTACCTAACAAGTTTTCAACTTCAGCCTTATACTCCTCGAACTTGTCAAGAGCTTCAGACTTACGTTGCATTAGGAAGAGATACCCAAACCTTGAATAATCATCTATGAAAGAGATGAAATATTCATACCCACCCCGAGCTCTAACATTCATCGAACCATAGAGGTCTGAATGTACAAGCGTCAAGGCTTCCTTGGCTCTGTAACCTTTTTCAGTAAAAGGTCGTTTGGTCATCTTGCCTTCGAGGCATGATTCACATACCGGTAAGAAGTTGTCTTCTAAACTCTTTAGAAGTCTACTTTTCACCAACTTATCAATCCTATTGAGGTTGATGTGACCTAACCTTAAATGCCAAAGATGGGCATTTTCCTTTTGAGAAACCTTTGGTCTTTTAGCTGTTGTTGCCGTACTGAACATTTCAGTGTTAAACAAGGCTTTGATGACTAACGACCTTAGTACATATAAGTTATTTTTCATTGAACCATAACCAATCTCCATTCCATTCTTGAAAATAAACACTTTATTCTCAGAAAAGGAGACGGTATAGCCTTGTTCAATGAGACAAGAAACTGAGATTAAGTTCCTCTTAATATAATGAACTACAAAAATATTATCCAGTAACAGATAACGTTTCTTATCAACAAATAACTTCAGCCTGTCTATAGTAACAGCTGAAAAAACCTCACCATTACCGACTCGAAGATTGATCTCTCCCTGTGGTTATGTTTTCTAGGAACTAAATCTTTGGTAAGAAGAACTGACATGATTGGTAGCACCTGAATCAAGGATCCAGGAAAAATCATCATTCTCTACCAGCATGTTTCCAAGACCAATAAATCATATTTACCGTCTTGTCTCTTCTTTTGGAAAGTAGTGGGATGGAGGTCGCTTGCCACAAAATTCGTTTCACACGATTCTTTCCACTGTAAATAATCGGTCATTTTTAAAAGCTTTAAACAGAAATACTAACGAGTTGCTGAAAAGAAAAACACATTGACCTACGTTAGGTTTTAAGCAAATACCTGTTGTAAAACAAAACAACATCCAATAAGGTTTTAGCAAAACTAACATGAACTCTGTGTAACATCTAATTTCGCAATGACACTTCAAAGATTTAGGACAAAAGCCGCCGAAGGGAGGTCAGTTATCCCTCCTCTGAATTGAGAAGATCTCAACCAGTCATTAATACCAGAACAACTCTTGTTCCTATAACAACTAGCCATCATTGATTTGGCCAAGAGATCATTAACTTACTTAACAATCTCCTGTAAGTGTGACTCGTCATTTTAAGCCCTAGAAGTCCGTCCCAAAAGGCCAATTTGAAGGGAAAAAATTCGATTGGGGCAAAACCTAAAGCGACCCTATCCATTTCTGAAGTTCACCTTGATATTGACGAACTGCACAAAAAACCCTTCCTAAGGGGGCCGTATCGAAGGCGACTTGAGGGCTACAGATTGATCTCACGGTGTGAACCAATGACAGAGACCATAGGACGTGTTGGCACACACTCTTCACCCACTTACTATAAATACTCTCTCCGTCCACCTTGATATTGACTCACGCAAACACCATCCGAAGGGGGATGCATCTTGGGGCATCTCGAGGCTAAGCATGAATCTCACGGTGTGAACAAACAGGGAGAAACGTGAGTGGAATCATAGACATATCTGATATGCCTCCTCCTCCCACTGAGTATTTTATAACCTAGGGTTTAGTTTACTTAGAAAAAACACGGCTAAAGATTTTAACTAAGTGACTTTTAGGTTTTCCCAAGAGTAACTTTTACCTTGGATAGTTGAACAACTTTTGATCATCATCCATTAAACTCTTTAACGGAGACTTTGACCAAAACGTTGCATGCTTGTTAAAAATCTATCTAATTCACCTTTCTAGGTAGGTTCCCAGATAGGGGTGTTATGTTTCCGTCAACTTAAGAACCCCAACCTAACCAGAATCCACCTTAGATAAAAGTTTCCTTATAGATAGGTTTACAATAAATTTAATCTTTTATTCCAACCAATTTAGTCATATTAAACCGATTTTAAAAGATTAATCTAGATTATTAAACTCTTTAGAACCACTGAACTTAGGTTTATCTCAATCCAAGTTTAAAACCCTTTTAAACAACTTGAGTTCACCCTAAGGTCGCATGCAACTTTGAATTATTGATTTTAGGTTTAATTTCCTTTATAACATTTATAAACGGAAACAACCACAACAATATGAACCTAACACATGCAAGGCATTCATAACGATTATAAACGACCTAAGTGTCATGCTCAATGCATTGTCCTGTCATTGCTACTTCTTTTATATAACACTTACACACAACAACAATGAAATAAGCAAAACATGCTTCCATTCACCCTTAGACTATAACAATTATAATAAAAGGATGATGCATGATAATGCTCAATGCATGCAAAATATACCTCTTATATTTCATGATGCATGCGCATGCTTTCAAGTAATTTCTTCATGCTCGATTATAACAATTATAATACATGATGCATGAGTAATTGCACAACCTAAGGTGGGTTTTGAACTATATGACAAACACTTTGGCATATAAGTACTATACATCACATGTATAAGCAATAAGAGTTGATGAACCAGGTAAAATTGTCTTAAAACACAAAAGAAAAGCTAACTATTACAAAGACAAGGAGTCTTCGGTTCAAACAGGCAAACCGGGTCTTGAACCGCTCGACAAAGCATTGCTTCTCTAACCAACCATCGTGTACTAAGCACCTCGTGATCGTCTACACAATAAAATAAACTCTTTGCTCTATCGCTTATTAACGCTCCTAGAGTTAAACGATTGTTTAGCATTACTATATGATCGTCTAGAAAAATCCAAATGATCGTTTAGTTATTACTACACGATTGTGTACCTTTACTAGGTGATGAAGCCTAAAGTAAACGATCGTTTAGCGCACTCTGCACGACGCCCGCCTTCTGCGATCGTCTAAACAACTACGATGCCGTGAAGCACCATCGCCTAAGCGATCGCTTAGCCAGCGCCTCCGTATCGCATACGCACAATCGCATAGTTAGTAATTAAGCGATGAAGCTTGCTAACTACGCGATCGTCTAGCGCGTGCCTTCTACTAAACGATGAGCATCGCATGCTCCCACTACGATCACCTACCTCCAGCATCTACGCGATCGCACAACCAACGCTACACGATATGGTAAACGATTTACTCCATCACTTAGCATTAGCTAGACGATCGATTAGAAAATACTATACGATTGTCTAGAATGAAAAATCTAAACGATCGCTTAGTAAAATCCCTACGATCGTTTACCTGAGGCTACATGATCCGACCAACGCTTGGTCTTCTTCTTTGTTGAGAACTGCATCACCATGCGCCGAAGCTTCATCACGAACGACTCGATGAACTCGAAATTTTTGAATTACAGACTCGATTGCAAAGTTAATTTTGCCTAAAAACGCAAGGGCCTTTATAATTAACACTTGGTAATACAGAAAGCTTTAACAAAAAAGGAAATCAAACCCGAAACGTTCATCATCCATAAATGCAGAAAATAGTTAACTACAAATGCAGAGACCCACCGT
Organism: Benincasa hispida; assembly: GCF_027475165.1. Classification (NCBI taxonomy): domain Eukaryota; kingdom Viridiplantae; phylum Streptophyta; class Magnoliopsida; order Cucurbitales; family Cucurbitaceae; genus Benincasa; species Benincasa hispida. Next base: position 49,800,428 of record NC_143488.1, on the reverse strand, counting down.
GGTTGTAAAAAACATTCGATTCAGATCTGTAATTTGGAATATTAGAGAATCTGGCTCTGATACCAATTGAAGGAAATCGGAATCACAATTTTCGTGAGCAGCGGAAGAGAGACTATTCCAAATTACAATCATGAATCAACAATACATTTACAATCGACTTGAACACAAACGGTTATGCAAATATATAGAGAAATTACAACATCAAATGTAAAGAGGGAAAAACTGTACTAATAATGGCAGAAGCGTCTCCACGCTCCGATGCGCACTCTGATAGAACAACAACAATCACGAGTGCTTGATCTACACGATCACAACAACGCAACGAACATCGCAGGAACACTTCGCGCTCATCCTCAATGATCTCCTCGGTCACGAACTCCTCCACAATACGAACGAACACCGCGCTTGTCCTCAGCAACACGAATGGCCTCAGCACCACGAACGGCCTCCAGAAAACCTCAACGATGTTGAGTTGAGTCTGACACCACCACAAGGCAACCTTGGTATTTCTTGGTGCGAGAATCTAAAGGGTGGGATCTGTTGGACTTGGTTAAAAGGTCCCCCAAAAGATGAACGATCGCTGTACACGACTGTGCAAGTGGAGAAGTCGGAGACCTATCGTATAGGTCGATGGCCAATACGTTTTAGAAATAGCTAAGCGATCGTTTAGGCTCCGGTCTGTCGCTGACAGACTCTACACGATCGTTTACGCTTGGGCAGCGATCGTGTCTAGCAAAGGTATGCGATCGTTTAGTAAACACTACACGATCGTTTTAGCAGCACCTGCACGATCTATATTTACTTGACGACTTCCGTGAGTTTCTTTTCGCCGGAGAGAAAACTCAAATTCTTTTCCAACATTTTATGAAAAAAAAAAAAAAAAACTTCTTTTCAAATAGGAAACCAATTTCCTTTTAAACTCACAGTTACCATGATTAATAACCACCTACTACATTTGGTAATTTAAAAAAAAAGTATTAATTATATAATAAATAATATTATTATAAATATAAATGATAACCAAGTTATCATACTATATTTATAACCTATAATTTTAATATTTCATCTCATGAAACATATAAACCATAGTTATTTTTCTATTCCATGGTACTTAATGTAAATCTCATTTACATCAATCCTCCATTAGATGTATCTTATACATCATACCGATTATATCATATATAATCAAAATACCTCTTGTCAATTTGAACATTTCAAATCAACAACAAGAACTGATCCTTCAATATGAATCCAAGCTACCAAGGGGACCTTATGGACCTGTAGATCCGAAGCTCCAACGGTACGTGAATAACTGACTGAACTCTTTAGTCATGGGATCCAGCATCCGTTAACTGCCAGGCACTCCACTAAAGACCGACAGCTAAACTTTCCTTACTACAGATATATTATGTGTCCATCTAAACCAATCAGTAGTGCGACAACCCTTCACAGATCACTCGTAAGTATAGCCGGGCCACTAACTGATATGCCCTTGTAGTTATATCTTTCTCCTTAAGTACCACTGATCTCTCTAATGAACATAAATCATAGTCCTACTATGACTGAGTCTTCTCTTCCAAAGAGAAGCTGTGGCCACTATGTTCAAGCATCAGAATCAACCCTTAAAGGAGCAATCTCTCTACTTATCCCTGCTTTAGGAAAGGAGTGAATTTCATATTGTGGATTGAGTTCCCAGCTCCCAGATTAGACAAGTCCCCAAAAAGGTAGGCATGTTGAGTGAGCAATCTGGCCACTCTCACCCATACTAATCAAAGGACCGCCCTCAAAGACAGGAGTTCACAAATCACTCAGGATTGAGGTCGTGTCACCTATGGTCGTTTAGGTGAGATGCAAGTCTCTAGTATCAATGGCGTTATATATAGAGTCTAGTCATCTCGTGGTCCAGGTCTTATACAAAACAGTTTGTATAGAACACCCCCGTTCCACGTCTCTACATGAATGGTTAGGATCTACCAAGTAACACCTCGTATTTTTTTTGTAGTATTAATGTAATTTCAGTAATTTTTTTTACTAATTGAGAACATTTTTGGAATTTTTGGATATTTAAGTGCAATTGTTGGAGTTTAAATCATTTAAGTGGAAATTAATATAAAAAATTAATTCCGGAGTTTAGTGTTGGAAATCAAGGGCAAGAATTGTTGTTTTAAAATTGAAAGAAAGAGAATGGAATAATAATAATAATAATAATAATAATAATAATAAAGGGGAATAGGAAGGAAATAAAATAAAATATATTTTATTTTATTCCTTTTCTTTTTCTTTTCTTTTTCTTTTTCTTCTTTTCTTAACCCTTCCCTCTTTTTCCTCACACAGACTTAACACTCGCTCACTTCCACCGTCGACCTTGACCAGCAGTTTTGATCTCCTCACCGTTGACCGTTCACGCCGCCCAGATCTGATTCCAACCACCGTCGCGAGCCACTCGAGCGCTGAAGTCGATCACACCTGGATCGTACATCGAGAGCCTCCATCTAGCCGAGCGCTCGTCCAGAATGCCACTGCCTGAGCCCAAGTCGGTCTCCATTACCACTTGCCGTGGAAGCTTATGCCCTAGCCGACTCTTTCGTCGCATGTCCGCTGCTCTCAACCGAACCAGATTCGAACCACCGATGTCCTCCTCTGCCCAGATCCGAGCTCGAGTCTTGCCTCCGCTGCTCACCACATCGTTGTCGGCTGCTTCCAGCGCTGCCACCCCTGTTCGTCGCTGGGACCCGCCTACACCACTGGACTTGTGTTTTGAGTAAGCGATCGATTATTTTTTTGGGCAAGATTTTTGTTTATCTTGTTTGATTACCCATTTGGATTTTTGGTTAAACATTTGTTATCTCTATATTTGGAATCTAGATCCAAGATTGGAGTACTTCGGAGTACGCAGTGTGCTGTTTAGCGGATTCGAGTTCGTTCGACAAGTATTTTTGGTAAGTGTTGTGACCCTTGTTGTTGATTGTTGGACACCTTTTGGTTGTTGGACTAATAGAGAGTTTGGTTTTAGTAACTCGAAGGTTCCAAGTCGTTGTCCTTTGGGTTCAAAAATCTGCTAAGTGAAAATTTGGAGTTGAAATCTCGCGAGTGTTGGTTGATCAAGTTTTGTTGAGTAAGTTCATTGGTGATCCCTAAATTTAATTTGTATGTATGGATCTTGGTTCCAAGAATTTAAAATTTGTGTTATGTTCTGTATTAAGGGACTTAGTTCAGGGGTTTTTGGTTGGAGATCATTAGCTTGAATTAAAATTGGAATTTGATTTCGAGGTATGTAATCTTACTACTGGAACTACTCACGGGTCAGACATTAGATGTATGCTAGCATGATAAATGAATGTTATGGCAGAATGACAGCATGATAGACTGATAGTATAATATGACTAAAGTATGTTCTGGTACGAGATCTGAAATATTTAGTTGTGCACATAGACATTTAAATACTAGTATGAGATGGTATGTGATTTCATATGGTTGTATTTGATCTGATGATGTTGAGGTATATGTGTATGTTGTAGAGCCATGATGTTGAGGTTTATATGTATGTCATAGATTCGCACAATGATGATTATGATGTTGAGACTGTGCAAATGTCTTTAATGATTAGTTAGATGCCCATTAGATTTGGTGTTTGCTTCGGGATTCATCAATTTGTGTTTCCTTCAGAAATCACCAGAGGTAGTGGGCATACTTAACTATAGTAGGATAGAACTCATTCTCCGTTTTTTTTCATGTGTATATGTGTCCCATGAGGACTAGAGCAATTTATATGTTTCACTAGAGGTAGGTATCTAGAGGACATAGATGCCTAGCCTGACCCTAGTAGCGGGGTTACTTACTAAGTATTTTATACTCATTCTTTCTCATATTGTTGTTTCAGGTAAGGGTAGAGATACATCGGCGATGGACAAGCGGAATTCGTGATCGAGCCACTGGGACTAGTTTTTATGCTTTCATTCATGAGATTTAAAGTTCTTTTCATGTTTTTCTTAACTTTTAGTTTTGATGTTTAAATCTTACTTTTAAGAATCGTTTTTCAGACTTATTTATTATCCTTTATGATTTATGGGTACCCTACTGTTGTTTTAATATTTGAAATTAATGAAAGTCTTTTGAACTTACCTTATTTAATTAGCATTTATTTCGCCATAACCGAGTGTCGTTTTGAGTTCCATGCATGCATGTATTTAGTAACGACATAACTTAAGTCCTAGGGGATCGGGTCGTTATAGTTGGTATCAGGGCCCATGTTTTTGGTTCTGTAGATGAACTTACTACGAAAGTATAGGTAGTCCCTATGGCCTAGTAATGGATCCCTCATCATCGCCAGGTACGTCCTACTAATTAAAGTTTCAATACATATATGAGAACAGTGATGTAGTGTTTTAAATACATGATTTCTGAGAAAGACCCAGAAATAGCTAGTTAACGTATTCATGACAGGACATGGCACCTAAACCTAAAATAAGAAAGACAGTTAGAGAAGAAGTGCAAGTAGAGAGAGATGAGAGTAGCCAGACTATTCCGGCAGCTCCAAATCCGCCTGTGATCCAAATTGATGAAAAGGCAATGGAAGCTAGAATTAGTGAAGCTGTTGCATCCTCTCTAATGGGAAATCTGCAGGAGTTGATTTGTAGCACGATGGCAGGACAGACTGCCCAGACCCAAGCTCAAGAGGAACCGGTGCCACCTGAGCAGTTACAATAGACCTGACCGCAGGATAGAGACATGTGGTTGAGGCTAAACAACTTTGGGATTTCCAGAAGTATAACCCTCGGCTCTTTGATGGATCGTTGGGGGACCCCACCAAAGTAGAGATGGTTGTCATCTATTGAGACAATATTCCGTTTTATGAGGTCCTAGAAGAGCACAAGCTTCAATGCGCAGTTTTCATGTTGATTGGTAACGCAAAAATCTGGTGGCGTTTAGCAGAGAAGATGATTGATACTGGTAGAGAGCTTGCAACTTGGGAGCAGTTCAAAGAGCGTTTTATGAAAAGTACTTTTCGGCCAATACCCGATACAACAAACAGGCAGAATTCTTGAACTTGAGGTAGGGAATTATGTCAGTGGAGGAGTATGAGTAGGAATTTGATAAGCTGTCTCGCTTTGCTCCTGAACTAGTAGCCATCGAGGCAGCAAGGACAAAGAGATTCATCCAGGGCATGAGGAGCGGACTGCGAGGGATGGTGCATGCCTTGGACCTCAAGATGTATGCTACGACACTACGAGCCACCGTGAGGATTGATGCTGACTCCTAGATGGGAGAGAAATACGGGAGGTCACTCAGGATTGAGACCTCCACAGGTTAGAAAAGGAAAGTTGAGCCCAGGGCTCCTGAGCATTAGCAAAGGAACCAGAACACAGTGAATGCTCCACGTCAGTGGGGACAACAGGGTTAGGCTGATATGTACTACTTGTGGTAAGCGACACTGGGATGTTGTCTAGCCGGCTCTGAGATCTGTTTTCGATGTGGCCAGAGGGGGCATATGTCAGATAGATGCCCGAGGAGGAACGTGCCATACCACAGGGGCCAACACGTAAGTTCGTTTCAGGGAGGCCCGAGTCGTCAGCAACAACAGGGTAGGGTGATTTTTGCCACTCAGCGTGAGGCCAAGAAGTCAGGCACAGTGGTGACAGATACACTTCCTATTTTGGGGCACCATGCTTTAGTTTTGTTTGACTCTGGTTCTTCGCATTCGTTTATATCTTCTGTATTTGTGAGGCATGCCATGTTAGACTCAGAACCTTTGCCTTTTTCATTGTCCATTTCCACTTTATTAGGAGAGATCATATTAACTATAGAAAAGATAAGAGCATGTCAGGTAGAGGTAACAAATCGTGCATTAGATGTAACCTTGATAATTTTAGATATGCGTGATTTTGATGTGATATTGGGCATGGATTGGTTAGCTGTTAATCATGCCAGCATAGATTGCTCCCGTAAGAAGGTCATCTTTAAGCCTCCTACAGGAGCCAGTTTTAAGTTTAAAGAGGTTGGGATTGTAGTCCTACCCGATTTCAGTAATGAAGGCCTGTAGATTGTTTGGTCAAGGAGCCTGAGGCTTTATGGCCAATGTGGTGGACACTAGAGAAACTGTAGTCACTTTGACTTCGGAGCCAGTAGTGAGGGATTTTCTAGATGTTTTTCCAGAGGATCTTCTCGGACTGGCCCCGCAGCGGAAGATAGATTTTGCTATTGAGTTGGAGCCAGGCACAACCCCTATTTCGAAGGCTCTTACGCTGACCAATCTTCCCAGTTGGACATAGTCAAGAATGGGTTGAGATGTTGGAGCTTCTGAACCAATTCTACCATCGCAAAAGGTAGTAAGTATAGGTCGACGTCAAACTGTCGGGATATCTTCAATTGGAGAGGAGCCACGACAAATACACAGGTGTACATGATGTGATCAAAGAGGACATAACAAGAAAACGTGCAAAAAAACATTGATAACACCTGACATTAGCCCATCTAGACTAAACAATATGTAATTTTCACTTTTTTTTTTGCTATACAACACCAATTATACTATACGATATGTAATTTTAGCACCAATTATACTGTATAAATTTATACTATAAAATTTTTAATTTTAGTACCAATTATACTGTACAATATGTAATTTTAGCATAAATTTATTTAAACGATTGCTTAGTTATTTATTTGTTTAGTTAAATGTACAACACCAATTGTATTCTACAAATTTAGCACAAATTTATCTAAACGATCGCATAACAAAATCTAAATAATCGCATAACAAAATCTAAACGATCGCATAACAAAACCTAAACGATCGTATAACAAAAACTAAACGATCGCATAGCTGATATCTAAACGATCGCATAATAGATATCTAAACGATCGCGTAACAAAAACTAAGCGATGTCATAAACTTATATCTACACGATCGCGTAATAGTCAGCCAAACGATCGTATAACAAAACCTAAATGATCGTATAACAAAAACTAAACGATCACATAATAGATATGTAAATGATCGCATAATAGATATCTAAACGATCGTATAACAACAACTAAACGATCTCATAACAGTTAGCCAAACGATCGTATAATGGATATCTAAACGATCGCATAACAGTTAGCTAAATGATCACTTAGTATTCTCTATACGATCGCTTAGTAATCTCTATCCGATCGCTTAGTAATATCTAAATGCTCACTTAATATTCTCTAAATGCTGCTTAGTATTCTCTCAACGATCAAGAAATGAACGAAATGGAGGGAAACCCTATTGTTATAAGGTATTCATAGAGACGTGCGTTCACCAAACCGTCTAAAGGCTTTTTAAAAACTGAGGGTAATTTTGGAATTTTGCATGGGGAAAAGGTCAGTGGTAGAAAAGTTTTTAAGAAGAGGTCATTGGTAGAAAAATTTTTGGGTTTCGGGTCATTTTGTGAAATTTTCCATGTATTAACCCTGGTGATAGTAATAATATTGCTGACAATAATAACAAAGCTTATAATCTCAGAAAATATAACTTTACAAAATAAATAGAAAGAACACAGTAGAATTGGTAACTCAGTTTGGTGTAACCACACCTACGTCTGGGAGGCTTTAGCCTGAATGAAAAGAATATCACTAGTAATGATAAGCGTTTACAGAGTAACAAAATAATCGATAGATACACTATCAAGAGTTACACACAGTTATAACTATTGAGCAAGTTAGACTTCCCCTAACTGTACTGCTTCTTATAGATGAGTCTATAGATTCAGGCTCTCCCTAATCTGACATCATCTACATAAACTTCACCACTCATTTCATTGTCTAGTTGAACCATCATTCAACTATTTATTCTTTGGAGACCGAGTAAAATCAGTTCAAATCTTACCCAAGGAATAGTCACTGCAAAACCAATGTCTTCACATAAAGCATCGATGCAATACTACGCCTTACAATTAGAAAATCCTCTCAAGTTCTATTCAAAAGCAGCCAACCCTAACCACCAAAACGAGATAGATACCAAAAAGAAAAGGATCCACCACCACTTAAGAAAAAATACAAGCAGTCAATAAGGAAAAACGTGCTCAACCAAATCTTGCACACATAAGGAAAATATATTTTGTCACTGACGGTACATAAGACAAAGACAAAAATTCCAACAAAAGAGATAAAAGAAGAGATAAGGCCAACAACAATTACAAACTCCCCCTTTCACATTTTTTTTTATCGGTAAACACCAAAGACCAACAACAAAACAAATAACCAAAAAACCAAGAAGACAACCACCAAACCACCAACATAACAACAAAACCAAACTGAACAATCTCTCCCCCTTTTGCCAGAATGAAAATCAGTTAGGGGTCAAAGTAAAAGGCTGAGAAGTAGATGCACCATAAGAATGAGGAAGTGATAAGCTCAAGAGATGAATAAGAGCATCTATTTCAAACTGATGATCAGTTAATTCACGAATAACAATACTCAGAATGCAAGATTCAGTAGACAAAATATGGAAAATTTGCATAGCCAATTCATTGAAGATAGAAAGGTCCAAGCCCCACAACAGTTTTGAGTAAACCAACTCGTTGAATAAGATCCATGATTTCTAAGTAAGACATAGTTTGTTCAAATAAGACCTTTTCATCAGCAATGCGACGCTGAACCACATACTTCCACTTTGGAAACACACACCATCAAAAGGAACAACAAGAAAATTGGAAGAATCTTGCGATTAGGAGTGTTCGTGGGTTGGGTTGGATTGGGTTTAAGAACTTTTTAGACCCAACCCAATTGTTCGGGATGTAAATTTCTTCAACCCGAAAAATCCTTTTTAAAAAATGAACCCAACCCAACCCAACCATGAAATATTTTTGTTGGTTCTTATTCGGTATTTATTAAATGTTTATTCTAAAAAGAAGTAAAATGTTAATATGTAAAAATTTGATTTAATTATTTTTGTATATTGAACTAAAATTAAAAACTCAATTTCAATTTATATAATGAAAATTTTCTTTACAAAGTGCTAAAAAACTATTTTTAAGAGTTGTTGGGGAATAAATTATCCAGAACATAAAGGAATTAAAAATGAAACTATAAAATAAACATATGTGTATATAATTTAACCATAAGTACAAAAAAAATATACATTTTAAAGTTAGTGATAAGTTTGGGTTGGTTTGGGTTGTTTAGGTGAACCCATGAACTAACCCAACCCCATAAAATTTTCACTTATTTGAACCCAACTCAAATCAAATGAATTGATAATCCGACCAAAATCGCACGGGTTGGGTTGGGTTAATCGATTTTTTGGGTCATCGGGTTTTTTTAATACCCCTACTTGCGATGACCAACTCTGATGCACTATTTGTCTTTAACAATTGCAATGTCATCTTCAAAGCTTGAACTAAAAAATGCTCAGAGGGATCAGAATCTGGATTAGAGTCACGATCAGAGAATTTCTTCTTGGACTAAGCCCCTTTCGAACGGATCTGAGTGAAGGGACCACTCTAGTAAAAAACACCACTAGAAACCTTCTTCTTATACTCACACGAATGAGCAAGAGGAATATTATCATCTGACAAATCTAAGATAGTGTCTTCAAAGGAACTAGTATCAGACCTGAACTTAATAACATTTGAACCGGCAGAAGTAGATGGAAAATCAGTAGAAACATCTGAAGTTTTCTCAAAAGCACCAGAAGGATTGACATTCAGACAACTCTCATTAAAATCCACAAAATCTTCCATGTTCAGCAGAATGTTAGGAACATCAGAAAGCACATAAGATTCTTTCACAGTATCCGCATAAGCAATATTTTCAATAGCAATAGTATTATTATCATTGGATTTTATGTCTAAAACTCATGGTTTATAAACAATAAACTTATTCTGTTATCAATAAAGATGTTATTGAAGTTTATTCAATAAAGTTGCTGAATGTATGATTTACTCATTTCGTTTTAGAAAGAACCTAAATCCAACAAACTAAGATTCATGCCTATTACATGAGTACTTGGACTTTATATGAAGACATAAGAGTGGATCAAGTTCGACTAGATAGCCAAAACGGTCTATAATACACGGATAAGGCTGGGTACCTTATTCTAGGGACACTATCGGATGCGACCCACTTTCTATTTAGTACAAACGATGTGATCCTGAATTGTTCATGTGGAGACATGCGAGTAGAGGTATCCTGTGCAAAAAATTTGTATAAGATCGAACCAAGAAATAAGCCCTTACTTTATAACGCTATTTATTATTTAAGACTGACTATTTCAAAGCGATGTCTTAGGTAACTTCACCTTAATCCTGAGCTAACTATGAAATCCTATTTATTTGGGATTATCCTAAGATTTGCATGAGTGAGGGTTGACTCAACAGCGCCAGCTCGATAAGCCCCTTATTTCAGGGGTAAGATCAAGTAGATAGCTGGTGACATAGGAAGCAAAACGGAATTCACTCCTACCCGCTTTTAGGGATAGTAGATAGGTTGTTCCATAAGTGTTGACTCCGAGTCTTGAATAAGGGGCCCCACTTCTCATTGGCCTGAGAGGGACTCGGTTTGGTGATTGGATCGCAAACCAATTGCTCATTAGAGGATTAGTGAAACATAAGGAGCAAGATGTAATCTCAGGGGTAAAACAACTTTTGACCCAACTATTATTACGAACGACCTGTGAAGGGTTGACTTACTGATTATGGTTATATCAAGTGGAGAGAAATATATCTATAGTGAGAGGAGTGCAACTGGCTTTAGTGGAGTGACCCGATAGTTAATGAATGTTGGTTAATTAGGTTAAAGAGTTTAGTCAGTTAATCTCGGATCGTTGTGATGAAAGAATTTGAAACGTTTAAATTTGAATTACAGGAACTATTAATTATATGCGATATAATTAAACGTTTAATTATCGAATTAAACGTAATTGGAGAGTTGGAAAATATTTAAATATGATTTCAATATTAATTACATGAATAGGGATTCATGTTTAGAATAGATGTTGGATTAATTAAATTAATTAATTAAATTTTTTAATTAATTATTTAGAATTAATTTTATTTAAAATTAATTAATATTATTAATTTTGTCTAAAATTAATTATTATTATTATTAATTTTGTCTAAAATTAATTAAATATTAAATATTGAATTACTATTTTATTTCATTTTTAAAATTTGAAATTAAGATTTCAAATTAAAATTGATTTTTGGAATTACATAAAATGAATTTGTGAAATTTATTTCAATTAGAAAATGGAATTAATGGAAAAGTCCCACAGATTCCACTTTTTTAACACCTATTTCCCCACTCATTTTTAAGTAGTTTTGGTATCAATTTGTTATGCATTTTTTTAGTGAGCATGTTAAACTTCATTAAATAGAAGTTGATTCAGCTAAGATTGGGTTCATGCAAAGTTGAATTTCGATGAAAAAATTGTTTCTCATCTCCTAGACACCAAACTAGAAAATTCTACTGATTTTTTTTAAAAAAACTTCTCATTTTGGATCCCACCATCCAATATAAGGTCCTAGATAATAGTAGAAAAGATCAAGTGATGGTCTACTAACCATTGGAGAGGAAATTCAAGTAGAAAATTGCTGATTTGGGAAGGATTCTTCAAAGATATGAATTTCAAAAACCCTATTTCTTTAATATGAATATGCTTACTTGACTGTTAAAATTAATAGAATTAGAGTACTTAAGATCCAAATTGCTTCCACTTGTTGATTGTTAACGCCAATAATTATTGCTCAAATCAAGCTTAGTAAGCTCAACAGTCTTAGAATCAACAGGCAAAACAACAGGACGAACTTCAAGAGCAGCAAGAATACAATCAGTATCAGAAGTAGCAGGGACACTAACAACAGGGTTAACTACAGTAGTTGGTAAACCAGTAGACTCAGAAGTATGAACAACAATATTTTCAGTATTTTCATCAAGACCAATACCAGAAGAATTAATATCAGAGTCACCAGTAATACCAACGGCAGAAACATCAACAACATGCTAAATGGAAGCATCACCAACAACAATAGACTCAAAGGACGGGTTTATGTTCTCAATGGTAGAATCAGGAACCACACCTTTACCACTATCAGCAACCCAGGGAATCATAGCAAGGGGAATTACCTTGAGGGGTGGAGAACACGGCAGAGAGAAGCTAGACAGAATATGAGGATCATGTAGAGAGGGCTTCACAGTCTCCGTTTCAAGAATAGAGCTAGAAGGCTGATCAGAGGCATGCATGGAGGATTTCATATCCTCCCTATCAGAATCAGAGCTCACATTAGGAGAACTATCAGGAGCAGGCACAGAGGAAATATGTGAGCGTTTGACAGAGGGAGAAAAGGGCCCTCGCATCTGATCATCGTGAATGTTAACCCTAAGTGGCGGAACATCAGGGCTAACATTGCGTTTCTGATTTTCCTTTTGTTCAGTGCGCACCGTTTTGCATCCTGAAGTATAGGTGCACTACGAGTGTTCAACATTTGAAGGACCAACCACTTCAAGCTGATAGGAGAGTGAAAGCAGTTGAACAGAAAGTGCACAATGAAATAGGGCGAAAAAGAAAATCGGCAACTGAAAAAACACCTCAACCATCTTAGAATTTCCAATGCAAAGTGAGAAAGATGAGGGAAATAACGCAGTATTAAATACCTAACAATTTAAAATGAAAATGGGTTGATTTTCATTTTTACAGCTAAAAAACCTCTCATTGCCTAAACCATCGATAATTGCTATAAATCGATTTTCCACAACTCAAGGGTAGTTCAAAGAGACTCAAATTGCACATCTCTGGTTGGTAAAAATATCAGCTATTTGTTTATTCTCAGGATATGTTCAAGAGAAATCAATTTTGATTCAACCAGTTATCTAATAAAATGGTATTATATATCAATGTGCTTAGTTTGACTATGTTGGATAGGATTTTTGGAGATGTTAATTGCACTCATGCTATCACAATACAAGGTCATGACATCCTGTATATCATCATATTCATGAAGCATCTGTTTCATCCATAACAACTATGTGCAACTACTACCATCAACAACTGTGTGACACACAATTATGTTTTTTGCTTAACCAAGATATCAAGTTATTCCCAAGAAAGAAACACCCATTAAATGTACTTTCCTGTCTTTTGAATTACCCGCCCAATCTACATCATAGCGCCCCACCAAAGCTTTATTTATGTCAAAGGAAAAGTGCAAACCACTATTAATGTATTTGAGAATGCGTTTAACACTAGACATATGACTTGTCTTGGGATTTGATTGATATCAAGCCCAAGTGCCAACAACATAATCTATATCAGGACGACTGGTAGTTAGATATAATAAACTCCCTTCATACTTCTGTACAAGCTTTCATCAACATCCTCACCATTTGTATCACGAGTCAGCTTGGCATAGGTAGAAACTGGTGTTCATTTTGGGCTTGCCTTTTCGAGCCCAAACTTTTTCAACATATTTCTATGTTCACTAAATTCTCTTACCCCTTCTTCTCTTCACTAATCCGCTTGCCTCACAAGAAGCACATAATAGATGTTCAAGTTGTCTGCCATGATAAAACAAGTAGACACAAGGAAAAGAAAAATATTTTTAGGGGTTTTTAAAGTTTACAAGACCAATTCAACTAAAAGAGATTAATTGGTTTGCTTCCTCGGCAACGACGCCAATCGGTTAGATCGGATATTTACGTCGTTAATAAAACCAAATCTAAATAAATAAATTTGTAATCACCAAATCTACTCCTTATACCAACTAGTAGTATAAGTGGCAGGTTCAGGGTCGAACCACAAAGAAACCAAGAATTAAATCTCTCATAAGCTAAAGTTGACTATACAAGGCGGTAAAAACAGGGGTTTTGTCGTTGATTGACAAGAAAACTAAATGCGAAAATGAAAATGCAGAAATGTAAGATAGATTGAGAAAGAGAGAGGTCGCACATAAGATTACCTTCGCTAGTTTAGAGATAGTAGGATTTTCTGTGAATCTAATTTGTGGAAATAAAATTTGAATGAATATTTTCTATATTAATTTGAGATTTACATAGGGAATTTATAGAAAGACAGAAAACCAAAGAGACAACTTGAGTTCATGAGCTCATAAACTGAAGCAATTAGATGCCTGAATCTGAAGTACAATTTTGAATCAAAACACAGTAGATCTGGGCAGGAAACGGAAACTCATGAAAAAGTAGAAAACACAAAGAACTTTTGGGCTGAAAACATGAACTCACAAACTTCTAGGTTGGAAACAGATATTTACATAGAGATCTAAAATAAAACCCACGAACTTCTGAGTTGAAGTCTATGAAAATATCTAAAGATAAAACGAAACAGAGAACCAAACTGAACCGAGATAGAAATCGATAAAAGAACCAATTAAGAACTAAAGTGAACTAAACTTGACTGAATAAATTAAAGTAAGAACTGACTCAAACCAAGAGAACAAAATCGGTCTGATCTGATTGAACTGGATCGAAATGACTAAATTGGACTAGTCAAACCGGACCAGTCTAACCAAACCAGAGTGATAGAACCGAATCAAGAGGGTTTTTTTTTTAATCCCTCAAACCACAATGGGAAATCAATAAGGTTACGATGGGCAGGCAACAAGCGGCGTGAAACGGAAGGATTCTGACACTTGAATGAAACCCACGGCAAGCGATGTGAATTCGAGCACGAAACTGGGAGCGCGAATGATCTGTACGGTGAAGAACGATGGTGAGTAGTGTACAGACTTGTACAGATCTTGGTCGGAGCAGTGGTGAGTAGTGCATGGAACTGAATGGATGGTTGACAGTTTGGTGTTTTACGTGTAGATTTGAATGAATTGGTACGAACAGGCGGAGTAGATCGATGGTGTGACTGACGTTGAAGGTGAAACTGATCGACGACGGTACTGAGGTGGAACTTGACAGATGGATTTGAAACCACGGATCTATGTGCGAGAGTAGGTATGGACGCCGGCGTAAGCGTGGTGGATCTGATTGTGAAGGGTTGGATCTGGACATCGAGTTGGTACCGGATCTAAGGACAAAGGCACGACAGCGACTAGGCATGTGACTGGATAGGAGAAGTGGTCTAAAAAATCTGTTAGTTTGGCCATGAGAAGGTTGGCGTAGATAGATCTGTGAACGAACTGTTCGAAACTGAGCAAGGGAATGGGCTGATCGAGTTGGTTAGTGTGAATCTAGTCCATCTCCGCCGACATGCCGTCGATGGAGACAAAGAGGTGGCAACAGTTGAATAAGACAATAAGAAAAACCTAGAGCTTTGAGACTATATGAAAATAAAATTTGAATGAATATTTTCTATATTAACTTGAGATTTACATAGGAAATTTATAAAAAGGACGATAATCAAATTTTCTAATTATAGCCTTAATATATGCGTAATACGTAAATTAAGGCCTAAATATTTCTACATAATCATTGATTAATTATGAAAACAATCTGATCCCTAAATTAACCAAGTTCGTTATAAAGGCAATTTATTTAGTTAATTGCATTACATTCTTGGATTGATTAAGACATTATTAAGCAAGAATGATCAATTCTATCCTAATGCATTTTCAATCTTTAGGTTTTGTTATCAATTAGATGATTCTAGATAGCCTAGTAATCATGCCATAATTCAAACTAAAACTTATTGTTACTAAATTGAGCATGCTTTCAATGTAGTTATGGACATAGAAAACACACATAGCAAAGATAAACATAAAAGAAATTTGAGTCGTCAATTCATCAATCCTATATGCTTGTACCAGAAATTGAATCAAAGAATGGAAATCATAAAGAAAAAGAAAGATCCAATAAAAAAATTCATAACAAATCTCATAAAATTTAAGAAAATCCCTACAAACCTAAAAAAACCAACATTGTGGCTTCAATTGTTCATCAAATCTAATTCATGATGCCAAGATTTAACAATACAACTCAAAATTAAAGAAAATCTCATGAGTTTTGGCTTGAAATGGCCAAAATCGAGCAACATGCTCTCTAAGACGGCCTCTCTCCTCCCCCCTTACCTAATTTGGAAAGAAACAATTTATATTATTGTCGCAAATTGCAATTCTAATAAGTGCTTGATCTAGTCCTTAAGCGTTAGGGTAGAAGCACGACCCTGCATGTGACGAGCGCGCGCGTGGGATGCGTTGGCATTCTGTTAATCTTTGCAGTATTACAATGCTAAGGGTAGCGTTGCGACGTTGCCTTGTATACGAGTCTACTGCCTTACAACGTTGCATTATATCATCGAGTGAGGATTGAAATGCTCCGATCAGGGGTATTTTGGTCATTTCTTTTCTTTTGAAGCCTTGATACTCAAATTACCTCCAAATAGCTTCAAATTAATCCTATTTGACATCTTAAGTTCGATTCTACCTTTTTCATGCTTAATACCTACAAAATAGCATAATTAACATGTAAAATCCATTAACGAGCTTAAATTAAGCCCAGGGAAATAGTACTTTTATAGCTCTAACACACATATTCATCTTTGTCTTCTTCAACATGAACATGCTTCGGTTGGGAATCATTAACAACAATATTAATAGACTCCATTACAGTACGAGTATATTTATTGAAGACTCTATATGCACGACTATTTGAGGAATACCCTAAAAAGATTCCTTCATCGATTTGGAATCCCAATTTTTCCTAGGTTCCTTGTCAGCAAGAATGTAAAAGCACTGCTGAAGATGTGAAAATATTTTACGTTTGGTTTATGACCCCTCCACAATTCATAGTTGGCACTTGTAGTACCAGTTCACAAGGCAATTCTGTTATGGATGTGGCAAACAGTATTTAGTGCCTCTGCCCAGAAATGTAGAGGAGATTCTTGGAATGTACAATTGCTCAAGCCATTTCTTATAGAATGTGATTCTTCCTTTCAACTACTCCATTTTGCTGAGGAGTAATAGGGGAAGAAAATTTGTGTTAAATACCTTGTACATTATATAAGTCATCGAAGAGTGAGTTCTCAAATTCCTTTCCATGGTCACTTCGAATTCAAACTACCTGTCTACCTTGTTTGTGTTGAAGTTGAAGACATAGAGTCTGACAAATGTGAAAGATATAATATTTTTCTTGAATAAAACGCACCCATGTATATCGTGAGAAGTCATCAACACAAACAAGAGCATACGATTTACCACCTAAACTCTCTACCTGCATAAGACCCATTAGATCTAAATGAAGCAAATCCAACACAAGGTTGGTTGTACAAACTGACACTTTCTTGTGAGAAACCTTGACTTTCTTCCCTGCCTGGCAGTCACTGCACACATTATCAACATCTCTAAGCATAGTTGGTATTCCTAGTATGAATTTTTTTCACACGGCTTTTCCAATTGATCGAAGACTTACATGACCATGCCTTTCGAGCCATATAAAAGCACTCGTGTCCGTAGCTGTATGACAAACATTAGATGTAGCATTCGGGGCCCATAGGTAACAATTGTTAGATGAGCGAGTATCTAATATAACATTGACATTATCTTTATCAGTCACTAAGAACTTGTCTTTTAAGAAGCTTACAAGAAGACCTTGATCACACAGTTGACTAATGCTGATTAGATTCAGTGTCAACCTTTCCATAAGAACGAAATCCTTAAGGGCTAAAATACCAAGATATACCAGTTGACCTTTGCCAAAAACTTTCCCATTTGCTCCATCTCCAAAGGTTACATGACCTAAACCACACGTTTGCACATTAGTAACATAGGATCTTTCCCTAGTCATATGACGAGAACAGCTACTATCAAAATACCAGTCTTTTTTTACTGAAGAACGACAAGAGGTAAATGCATTTGACATAGAGTCTCAGAAGAGATCCAAACTGTAACGACCTGACCTCCTAGGACTTAATTTAGGCCATTACTAAATACATGCATGCATAAAACTTAAAACGACATCCTTTTATGGTGACATAAATGCTAAATAAATAAGGTAAGTTCAAAAGTCCTTTATTAAATGCAAATATTAAAAACAACAATAGGGTACCATAATTGTTAATAAATAAGTCTGAAAACAATTCCTAATAGTAGGTTTCAAATATCAAAACTGAAAGTTAAGCAAAACATGAAAAAAAATCTAAGTCTCATGAGTGGAAGCATAAAACTGGTCTCAGTGGCTCGATCATGAATTCCACTTGTCCATCGCCAGTGCATCTCTACCTTTACCTGAAACAACAACATGAGAAATAATGAGTATAAAATACTCAGTAAGTAACTCTACTACTGGAGTCAGGTTAGGCATATATGTCCTCTAGATGCCTACCTCTGGTGGAACATATAAACCGCCCTAGTCCTTATGGGACACATACATGAAAAAAACTGATTTCTATCCTACTATAGCTAAATATGCCCACTACCTCTAGTGAATTCCGAAAGAAACACAATATCTGGTGAATTTCGAAGGAAACACAATCTGGTGAATCTTGAAGGAAACACAATCTGGTGAATCCCGAAGGAAACAAAATCTGGTGAATCTCGAAGGAAACAATATCTAGTGGGCATCTAACTAATCAGTAAAATCACTATCATAGTCTCAACATCTTAATTATCACAATATGGTCCTATGACATGCATATACGCCTCAACATCATGGCTCTACAACGTACATATATGCCTCAATATCCACAGATCAAATACAACCTCATGGAATCAAATATCATCTCGTGCTAGCATTCAAGTATCTACGTGCACAAATAAATCTTTCAGTTCCTCATACAAGAACATGCATTGGTTATACTATACTATCAGCCTATCATACCATCGTTCTATCATAATATTCATCTATCATACTAGCATACATCTAGTGTCTGGCTCGTAGGTAGTTCCATTAGTAAGATTACTTACCTTAAAGTAAAATTTAGATATTAATCCAAGCTAATGGTCTCCAACCAAATAATTCCTGAATTAAGTCCCCTAATATAGAATATAATACTAAATTTCAATCCTTGGAACCAATATCCAAACATACAAATTTAATTCAACGATCATCAATGAACTTACCCAACAAAACTTGATCAATAAACACTCGCAAGATTTCGACTCTAAATTTTCTCTTAGTAGATTTTTGAACCCAAAGGATGACGACTTAGAACCTTCAAAGTACTAAAACCAAACCCTCAATTAGTCCAATAACGAATAGGTGCTCATTAACCAACATCAAGAATCAAACGCTTACCAAAATACTTGCCAAATGAACTCGAATCCGTTGAACAGCCCGTTGCACACTCCGAAGCACTCCAATCTTGGATCTAAATTCCAAATATAAAGAGAGAACAAATTTTAACCCAAAACCAAATGGGTAATCAAACCCTCAAAGACAAACCAAAGTCTTACCCAAAATTAATCAATCTTTTACTCAAAACAAAAGGCCAGTGATGCAGGCAGATTTCAGCAATTAGCAGGGCTGGGCAGCACTGGATCAGCGTGATCAGAGGCAGTCGGCGGAAGTGGACTGGGGCGCGTTCGGCATGATTGGGTCGAAGCTCAGATCTGAGCGGCACTGGAGTGTTGAGATGCATACGGCTTCGGCGAAAAATTGGTCGCGGCTCGGTTCTGAGCGTCGCCAAAGTGCTAAGATGCGATGAGGGACGGCGACAAGCGATAGAAATAAAAATCGGAGGGGGGGGGGGGGGGGGGTTGGGGTTATATAATAATATATAATAATAATAATAATAAATTAAAAAGGAAAGAAAAATAAACTATATTTTATTCTTTTCCTTATTCCACTTTATACTACTAAATTTCTTTCCTTCCCAAAATGAAATTAATTCCTGCCATTTATTTTCAAATTGAATAATTTCATGCCAACAATTAAATTCCCACAATTACACTTGAAGTCCAAAATTCCAAAAATGCCCTTCAATAATAAAAATTACTGAAATTACATTATTACTAAAATCCAAAAATGCCCTTCAATAATAAAAATTACTGAAATTACATTATTACTAAAAAAAACGTGGAGTGTTACACAAACTCCTTAACACTCAATTTAATTTTAGTTCTATTAAATCATTTGATAGGATTCGTGACAACCTAGGTCTTTCGAGGGAGATTCCAGGAAGGTAAATGTGTCATTCTTCTCAACAGATGAAAATAGTAAGGACGAATGGGTCCTGCCTTACCATAGTAATGACGAATCCAACTTTGTTTCACATTGCATCTTCGAGTGGATATTGACACTTTTTTTTTTTTTGACAAAGGAACTAACAATGAAAAGTCCTGGGCTAGTACAAAATGGTTAAAAAAAGATGATTCACCTTTATAGATCCACTTCTCATGTTGATTGTGCCTAATTCCACGCTTATTTGGAAGCTTCTTCCCAAAAGGATAGGATCATGTTAAGATCATCAATGCTTCAATTCAGCATGCGAACATATCTTGACATTGATTCAAGTGCAACTCTTGATGTCTTCAACTCTTTCTTCAACTCAGAGATAGTGCTTAGAAGACGATGATTGTCTTCGATAAGTTTCTCAATTCTCTCATTTTGTATCGTCATGGCATGGGAATCATCAATCCGTTGTTGATAGATTTCAACAATAGATAAGTTTTCCAAGTTTACTATATTTTTTTTTTGTTAACTTTCGTGCCAGAATAGTACATTCATTAGAAAGGTCAATCATATTTGAACATTCAAGAGAAAAACTTCCTATTAGTGCTCGCACTTCCTCATCAGAGTCACTGCTTAACTCATTTTTCTCATCTGAGATAGTAGCAGAGTACCTCTTTGTCTATCTTTTCAGAAAATTAAGACACTCAACCCTCGCATTCTTAGCATTTGAAAGTTTTATCTTTGACATTTTGACTACTGTTGGAACCTTTGTCACCTTAAGGTTTCTTTCCAGACAATCTTGATGATTCTGAAATGGAATTTTTGCCAACATTATTCATGTCCTTGACATGAAGAGTAACATGACCTCCTCGGAAACTTAATCGTTTGTCCCATCGTCTAAGAGCCCTGTCAAACTGCTTAGATAAAAGAAAAATAGACTCAACTAGATTTGCATTAGTTTCTTTGTTCTTATTCTGAATCACATCATTGACCAAAGACTGTAAAGCAATGCCTTTAGATTTCTTTTTAGAATTATCATTAATAATCATTTCAAACGTTCTGAGATATCCAAACGATTTATCAATTTTCATAGTTGCAATATCATGGGCCTCTTTGGTGGCTGTCACCTTCATGTCAAATCTTTTGGGTAAAAAATGCAGATCTTTCCTGATAAGCTTCTTCTCTGAAATCTCTTCACTAAGAGCAAAGGACTCATTTTCAACATCTAAGAGACGCACATCAAGTTCCTTGCATAAGCATGTGAATGCTGCACAATTTGAACAATTTATGTACAGTGAAGAAATTGAGAAGAATGCAAACGTGCTTTAAATAACAGGATAAACATATAAGAAGCCTAAGCATACATTATACATAGGACTTGGATAAGAGGAAACTTACCCTTGACGAACATGAATTCTTCACAAAATTCCCCTCCGAGATCACGAGCAAACTTTCTGAAAAACCACTAGAACTCTTCCTCCAAGAAGGATACCACCAAGCAGTAAACTTGTTATTCTCAAAGGAATAGGGAATTTGGATATGTGGGCTCCAAGCGTTTTGGCAAAGGATATTTTTCTAGGGATGTTGAGAGAGTAAGAGATCTGTGAATTTTCTTGCTAAACTGCTCTCTTTCAGTGATTTTCAAAAAACCATAGATAAGAGAAGAGGAAAGGAAAGAGAGTTACAGTAACTCCCTCTCACGATCTACCATTGTGACTCCCATGAAGTGGGGAGTTATCATTATATTATTAAAATAATATAAGATGTATATTATATGGTTAGTTATTAAATAACAAATCATATAATATTTATTATAATCATATTATAATATAACTCTCTCTTATAATCTACAGTTTTAATATGAATCATATTCATATTAAATTTTAACCAATAATTTTTATACATATCTTATTTATATAAATAAGATTTGAATCTCATTCAAATATTTTTCTCTCACTTATTGTATAATTTAATTATAGATCATATTTATAATTAACTATATATTATAATGTATCGATATACATTATACATTATATTCAACATATTAATATGATTAATTACTTAAATTCCTATAAATAATCTAAACAATTCAAATTATTCCAAAAATAGTTACTCCTTGTTTTTATCCTTAGTGACCTAAAAGGAAACCTTATGGACCTATAGATTAGAAGCTAAAATGATACGAAATTAATTAACTAAACTCTTTAATTGGATTAATCAACATTAATAAAATGTCGACCACTTTACTAAAGACCGACAATTGTACTTTTCACACTGTAGATATATTCTTTGTCCATTGATATAACCAATCAACATTAAGTTGACCCTTTACAAATTGCTCATAACTACAGTTGAGTCCAATTTACCATTTTACCCCTATATTTACATCTAACTCCTTAAATGCCACTGATTCCTCTAATAAAAAAATAGTTTATAGTCCAACTAAAAACTAACCCCTCTCGAGCCAATGAGAGGGTGGGGTATCATTGTTCAAGACCCGAAATCAGCTAACAATGGAACAATTTATCTACTTTCCCTCTCTACAAGAATGAGTGAATTCCATCTTGTGTAGTTATGTTCCTAGCTCCTTACTCGAATAAATCCCCAAAATGGTAGGTATATTGAGTCGGAAAAATAAACCACTCTCACCCATACACATCAAAGGATTTCCCTCATAGACAGGAATTCACAACTCATTTACGATTAAGGTCAAGTCACCTATGGTTATCCTAGTGAAAGTTAGTTTCTACAAGCAATGGTGTTATACTGAAAAACTAATCATTTTGTGGTCTGGTACAAGATAGACTATTTATACAGGATACCTCCACTCACATGTATTCAAATGAGCAATATGGATCATATTGTCTGTAATAGTTTCACCACGGATACAACCTTTGTAATGTCCCAAAATTTTTAGGTAAATTTTAATTTAACTATCTCTAATTATTTGGGATGTATGTTGAATCTTTAAGCCTCAATTGTTTTACTTTGAAAAGATTGAGTTTTATTCAAGTAATGTTTAATTCAATTGGTGGAAATTCAAATTTATTTAGAAAAAGTTTGGAAAAGATTTCCTTGTTTAATAAAATATTTTTGGGGTTTAATTTGAATTTGGAATTTGAAAGGTAAAAGGGAAATATATATTTAGGGAAAAAAAGGAAAATTGATAGGATAGAAAAGAAATTAAGAAAAAGGGAAATATAAATTTAGGAAAAAAAAGGGAAAATGGTGGGATAGAAAAGAAATTAAGAAAAACAATATATATGTGGTAAACTTCGAGCTCTTACAACTGAATGAGAACCTAACTTATGAAGAGAGGCCAATTTGAATCCTTGCAAGGGAAGTAAAAGTTTTGCGTAGCAGTGAGATAGCACCAGTGGAAGTCTTATGGTAGAATTATTAGTTTGAAGAGGCAACATGAGAACATAAGGACAAGATAAGGACACAGTATCCAAAGCCCTTTCAGAATTAGAACTTTCGAGGATGAAAGTTTCTTAAGGAGGGAACAATGTAACATCTCAAACTTTTGAGGTAAATAATTTAATTATCGCTAATTATTTGGGATGTACGTTGAATCTTTAAGGCTTAATTGTTTTATTTTAAAAAGATTGAGTTTAATTCAAGTAATGTTTAATTCTATTGGTGGAAACTGAAATTATTTGGAGAAGATTTGGAAGACTTTCTTATTTAATAAAAAAAAATTGGGGTTTAATTTGAATTTGGAATTTGAGAGGTAAGAACGAAAATATATATTTTGGGGGAAAAAGGGAAATTAATGGGATATAAAAAGGAAAATATATATTTAAGGGAAAAAAAGGAAAATTGATGGTGTATATATATATATATACATATATATATAGGACTGCCTTGAGAAGAAAAAAAGATAAGGTCTTCTTCTTCGTGAACCCCCTCCACCCACCCCTCGTCGTCTCTCTATCTCTCTCTTTCTCCAACCATAGCCACCAGCCACTAGACACCGCTCATTCGCTGCTCGTCTGCCTCAGCCTGTCCGTTGACCTAGACGTTCTACCACTGGTAATCTGTCTCTACCTGCTTCCTCTCTCTCTCTACCTATTTTCTCTCTCTAACCTCTGTTCGTCACCGATATTCATTGCTCAAAGTCCTCTACCGCCGCTGCTCAAGGTTTGAGTTTTGTTTGTGGTAAGGCTTGATATTTTGTGGGTTTTGTTGAGTTTTGCCTAATACCTATTAAGTGGTGTTTGATTTAAGTTATCCCTAACATTTGGTTCATAGATTTAAGTTCAAGAAAAGGGAGTGGGTTGTTAAGTGGGTTCTAATTGTTTTCGGTGACATTTGGTAAGCAGTTGGGAGTATTGTAATGGAATTTTAGATTAAGTAAGTGATTGTTAAGATAAATACTGATATGTTTTATATTTAGGTTCTTGGTTTCACTTAGGAGGTAAAGCTTGTTTGCTTGGATTAATTTTTTATGTATAATTCTGAGGTAAGTGATTTACTTCCAGTTCGCCCTCAAACCCAGTTGATATTAAGATTGTGATTGAACCAAAAGCATGATTCTATTTTTTTTTGGGTTGAATTGTTATGACTTGCTATGGTTGAACTATTGAGGGCATTTTGGAAACTTGTGTTTATTTTACGAAAAATATGATATTATGTGAGTTTTGCTAAATTTGATTGATGGATAAACTGTTGAAGCTATTTTGGAAACTCTTGGATATGTTCTAAGATTATAATTACATGTTTATGACTATGTTGGACTAATGGTGACTGTTAACATCCTTATCGAATTGTGTACATCACATATTTTTTAGCCTTCGAATTCACATCTTATGTTTATGTTTGATGTGTTGGGTTGTATGTTCTAAAACTCTCACTTTGTAAAGTTAAACATATTCTACTATTCTATTATCAATAAAGATGTTATTCGACATTACTTCAATAAAGTTGTTATTGAATCTATAAATTACACTTATAAAGTCTAAATCCAATAAACTAAAATCCATATATATTATATGTATACTTAAAGTTTATGTAGAGATATAAAAGTGGATCAGGTTCGAGTAAATAGTCAAAATGATTTATAGTATATGAATAAGGTTGGGTGCCTTATTCTGGTAACACTATCGGATGCAGTTCACTCTGATTCGTTAATGTATTGACATGAAGAGTGAGGGCGTCCTATGCAATGAGTTTGCATAAGATTGGACCAAGAAATAAGTCACCATTATTTTATAATGTTGTTTATTGCTTAACACTGATGGTGGGGATAAATTGTCTCTGTTTTTTATGTGTTGATGGTCATGCGATGATCATGCATTTGTCTGAAGAACATGCAAAATGAGTTAATCATGTATGCGATGATCATACATCCCTATTACAAGCTTTCTTGCTCTCTCGCCAAGTATAATGAGATCACAAGTTTCTCGGGATGATCAATGGTCGAACACAGGGACTTGCAACTAAATGATGTTTGTAAAGTCATGTGTTTGAGGCGGTGAATAAAAATAAAAAGAAAGAAGTCGACTAGCTATATGCTACTTCTACTCCTACTAAATAGACTGAGCAATTGAAGCTTGACTATTAGAATCGGTAGAGACGCGACAATTGTTAACGCGTAATAGGATGCATGGAGAAGTAGAGTTGTGGAGAAAAAAAAATTTACCGAGTCCTTAAGTTTATTCGCAAGGGTAATCCCAGCTCGCCACACTAATGCATCGCACAACTCTCTGTGGTCAGCCACATACTTATATCTTTATAATGCAAGTTCCACTACTTACCCTCTCAGGCAGTTGGTTATACCTACTCAGCTCATAGACAAGCATTGATTGACTCACTATACTCACGCAATGCACACCTCTCAGTGGTTTGCTACATGCATCATATCTCTATGTCGCATGATTGAGTATGTGATAACTCTTGCAATCTGCACTTAACTCATTGCGGTGAAAGTAAAAGATGATAAAGTAGAAGAACATAAAATGTAAGACTGTCAAACTTTGAAGAAGCTACTAAAGCGAGGTGAGCCATGCGACATCTGGTGAGTGAATTTAGTGAACTTACATAAGTATCATCATGGGTACTAATTTATCAACACAAAAGAAAGCAAGAAGGCAAAAGAGAATTTCAAAAGGATAACGCATGAAAGATAACAAGAAAAGAAAGATGTGAGCAGAATATCGATTGCGTTAACAACTTAGAGTTCATGCAGAGGAAATAGCCATGCATTGAATGATGGAGAGGATTCTTCTTTCGAAACAACACACTGAGAGGAAATTATTATTGCACCCAAAAGGAGCGAATGCAACACCACATCCAAGAAAAGCAGCTGTAAATCCAAAATGACGGTAATCAAATAAATAAACTAAAGAAGCTAACTAAGAAAGCAAAGTAAAGATAGAGTAGAAGATGTCCCATGGGAAATTGGAGTGAAGTCACCGCAAGGACTCTTCCATGTAGGGGATCGAACTCACCTGCTTAGGTCAAGGAACTCATTATCTCGACCATGAGAGCTTCTAGCATTCATTGGCCGCATGGCGGTTACCATGCTCCTAAGACTGCTTCCAGCTTATGCAACAAATAGCCTTTCAATCTCAAGGTCAATATCGAATTTTGGCTCATCACCTTCACTCAAATATCGTTTGCAACTTGGTTGCACAAGCCACAATACGCCTAAGACCAAAAGGGTACCTGCAAAAACACAACACTTAAACTATTAGCTACCAAGTCCCCGACAACGACGCTAAAAACTTGGTGGGGATAAGTTATCTTTATTTGTAATGTGTTGATGGTCATGCAATGATCATGCATTTTTCTAAAGAACATGCAAAATGCGTTAATCGTGTATACAATGATCATGTATCCCTGTCACATGTTTTCTTGCTCTCTCGCCAAGTATAACGAGATCACAATTTTCTCGGGATGATCCGAGGTTGAAGATGGGGACTTGCAACTAAATTATGCTTGTAAAGTCATATGTTTGAGGCGGTGAATAAAAATAAAAAGAAAGAAGTTCAATAGCTATGCACTACTCCTACTCCTAGCTAAACAGACTGAACAATTGAAGTTTGACTATGAGAATCAGTAGAGATGCAACAACTGTTAACGCGTAATAAGATGCATGGAGAAGTAGAGTTGTGGAGAAAAGAAAATTCACCGAGTCCTTAAGTTTATTTGCAAGGGTAATCCCAGCTCACCACACTAATACATCGCACACCTCTCGGTGGTCAGCCACATGTTTATATCTCTATAACAAATGGTTGCGTTGAGCATAAGATTATTCCTATCTCTAGGAACATTGCTTACTTTGCCTAGCAAGTTCCACTACTCACCCTCTTAGGCAATTGATTATAGCTACTCAACTCATAGACAAGCATTGTGATAGCCTCATACTAAGCAAAGACAATTGACTCACTATACTCGCGCAATGCACACCTCTCGGTGGTTTGCTACATGCGTCATATCTCTATGTTACATAATTGAGTATGCAATAACTCTTGCAATCTGCACTTAACTCATTGCGGTGAAAGTAAAAGAAGATGATGAAAATAAATGTGAAGAAATTAAAGAGATGCATTGATTACAAAATGAATTAATGTCTTAAACTAAAATGTAATACAATATAGAGGTAAGCGGAGAGGTGGAAGGCTAGATGTGGGCAATCTCTTGCTTCCATCAGATGTATGTCAAGGCTATCGGTGGTGCAATGGATGAGTGGTGGAGTAGTCTCTCTTGAGACCTATCTTCGATGAAGAACCGATCGTCAATCAGAGGAAGGTGTAGAAGTGAAGAACTCTCAAAGAGTGTCTTACTCATGCTCTTGTTTATGATCACAAGAATCAGCCCAAGGTAGAAGTCTCGGATACACTGTATTTGGGCTCCAAATCTCTATTTATAGAGCTTAAATGCCGACAATATTGGTAATCCCGTTATGATTAGCCACCAACACTGATGCGGTAAGTGAGAATGTCAGCACTGCATCATGGTCAACTATCAGGAAGCACGTCATAATATCTATTGTACAATTTCATAAATCCCGAGGCACGCATTCATATTTGTTCCTCATGAAGGATCAACGCATGCTACTCACTATTTGCGATCATACTTCTATCATGGTTATCACTCTGTAGTTGTGGCATTTCATGCGATGAACTTGTCTTCATGAAAATCAACGCATGCTTTCGATTCCTATAACAACTACAAAAATAGATATTTTGACGCAGAATAACGCATGATATAGGGTTAGCGAGGATTTTTAGTGTGTAAAATGCAAGCTCATTTTTCCACATGAATTCTTAGTCATATTAACATTTTTTTTTCTTGTTAACCCACATAATTCTAAATAAAAGGTTGCAATAGCATGTATTTCTACAAGCTATCAACTGACTATTTCACTTAGATAACCTAGGTAACTCGATCTTAATTCTAAGCTAACTATGAACTCCTGTTTATTCGAGATTATCCTAGATTTGCATTGGTGTGGGTTGGCTCAACAGCGTCAGTTCAATAGGCCTCCCATTTTAGAGGTAAGATCAAATAGATAGCTGGGGAGATAAGGTGCAATAAGAAATTTACGCCTACCCGATTTAGGGATAGAAGAAAGATTGTTCTCTTAAGTAATGAATCTAGGTCTTGAACAAGGGGCCCTACCCTCTCATTGGCCCGAGAAGGATCCGGTTTAGTGATTGGATCATAAACCAATTGTTCATTAGAGGATAAGTGGAACTTAAAGAGCAAGATGTAATATTAGGGGTAAAACAGCATATTGACCCAACCATTATTATGAACAACCTGTAAAGAGTTGACTTACTGATTATGGTTAAATCAAGTGGACACAAATATACTAAAGTGAGGAGAGTGCAACTAACGAGCTATAGTGGTGTGACTTGATAGTTAACTAATACTGATTAATTTGGTCTAAAGAGTTTTAGCCAATTAATCTTAAATCGTTGGAGCTTCTGATCTGTAGGTCCATAAGATCCCTCTACTAGCTCATAAAACATGAACACCTTGAATTAATAAATTGAGTGAATTTAGAATGATATCAATTTGAATTGTTCAAATTGAATTTCAATTTAAAATGTTCAAATTAAAATTAGGGTTTGAATTTGAATAGTTTAAATTCAAATTAGGGTTTATATAATTAAATTTGATATAATTAAATGTTTAATTTATCGAAATTAAATAGAATTTGAGAATTTATAATATTTAAATATTGATTTAAATATTAATTATATGAATAGGATTCATGTTTTAAATTAAGTGTGTGATTAATTTAATATTTAATTATTTAGACGATTGTGCTTCACTGCATTGTTGTCGTTTAGATGATCCTTTAAGGCTTGCGTTGTACGTTGCATGCTGCACGATCGCGTACCTGATGCTTCATCGCATAGTCAAGGTACATGATCGTTGCTCAATGATCGTTTAGCTCAGGAAGCATTGGTAAACGATTGAGTAAAGCATTTACTCTTTCGCGTAGTCGATCACAAGGAGTTTGGTACACGATCAAAGGAGACACGTTTCTTCATCCGGACGGTTCAAGACCCGGTTCGCCTTTTGATCCGGAGACTCTTTGCTATTTGTAATAGTTAGCTTTGTTTTTTGAGGATTTTAAGGCTAATTATCTCGGTTCATCAACTTTTGCTTAATGTACATGAGATGTTTGTGGTTTATATGGCATAGTGCATGACATATAGATTTAAAACCCACCTTAGGTTATGCAATTGTTCATGCATCATATTGAAGAAAATCGGACATGAGGATTTCCATGAGCAGCGGAAGGATCGCTCCAAATTTTGATCGTATATGAATATTAACAATTACAATCACAAACGGAAACAACAAGCTAGGCACAAAACTAAAATTATTATATACTTTTCTAACGATCAAGGGATAGAATTAATATACCTTTGAAGACTCATTTTCAATACCCTTGATCATGAACGCTTGTTCATAGCAAGACGACAACCACGAAAGCTCGAACACTTCGACGCTACACTGTACGATCACAGGGATCTCAAACACAATAATCACTCGGATCACGAACACAGCGAACGCAACGAACGACCTTCACAGAACCTCGACTATGTCGAGTTGAGTACGACACCACCACAATGGCTACCTTGGTATTCTTGGTGTGAGAATCTAGAAGTATGGGCTGTATATGGACTTGGTTAGAGGAAGAGACCAAAGGAGAACAATCGTGTAAACGATTGAACAAGTGAGAGATGTCAAAGTCTATTGTATAGATGATGTCCAATCGTGTAACAAACATTATGCGATCGTTTAGCAAAAGCTACACGACCGTTCAGCTAATTGGCCAGCTGAGTGTCTATCGTATAGAAAAACTCCACGATCGTCTAGTCTCTCTTCAGCTGTCGTTTAGCAAATCTAATTTACTTGACAACTGCCGTGAGTAATTTTCCGAGAATGAAAATTCCTAATTCAACAACTTCTAAATATGTTTTTCTTTTATCTCACGGTTACAATGAAACCACCAATAACCTCCCACTCAATTGATTATTGGAGAAAAAGAGATAATTATCCAATAATTAATATTATTATAAATATACATGATAACCAACTTATTATAGTATACTTATAACATATAGTTTTAATATTTCAACTCATGAAACATATAAACCATAGCTCTTTTTCTATTCCATAGTCCTTAATGTAAATCTCATTTATATTAATCCTTTACTTGAAGTATCTCATACACCACACCGATCATATCATATATAAT
The DNA here is from genome assembly GCF_027475165.1 of Benincasa hispida. Classification (NCBI taxonomy): domain Eukaryota; kingdom Viridiplantae; phylum Streptophyta; class Magnoliopsida; order Cucurbitales; family Cucurbitaceae; genus Benincasa; species Benincasa hispida. The sequence continues at coordinate 49,769,668 of NC_143488.1, read as the reverse complement.
CGAATTACCTCTTGTCAATTTGAACATTTCAAATCAACACCAAAAATTGATCCTCAACTTGAATCCATTGAACTACCAAAGGGACCTTACGGATTTGTAGCTCGAAGCTCCAACGGTACGTGAATAATTGACTAAACTCTTTAATCATGGGATCCACCATCCGTTAACTAATAAGCACTCCACTAAAGACCGACAGCTGAACTCTCCTTACCACAGATGTATTATGTGTTCATCTTAACCAATCAACAGTGCGATAAGCCGTTACAGATTGTCCGTAAGTACAACTAGGCCAATAACTATTATGCCCCTGTAGTTACACCTAACTCCTTAAGTACCATTGATCCCTCTAATGAACATAAGTTATAGTTCTATTATGACTGCGTCCTCTCTTCCAAAGAGAAGTTTTGGCCACTATGTTCAAGCCCCGGAATCAGCCTTTAAGGGAGTAATCTATCTACTTACTCTTGCTTCGGGGGAGGAGTGAATTCCATCTTGTGTAACTGAATTCACAGCTCTCAAATAAGACAACTCCCCTTAAAGGTAGGCATGTTGAGTTGACAATCTGACCACTCTCACCCATACTAATCAAAGAACCGCCCTCAAATGCAGAAGTTCCCAAAACACTCAAGATTGAGAGCATGTCACCTATGGTCATTTAGGTGAGATGTAAGTCTCCAGTATCAACAACGTTATATACAGAGACTAATCATCTCGTGGTCTGGTCTTATACAGACTCTTTGTATAGGACACCCCTGCTCGTATGTCTCAACATGAATGGTCATGATCTACCATCTGTAGTAGTTCACAACACTTACAAACCTCTACAAAGCGAGCCGTATCCGTAGTGTCACCAGGATTAGGTATCCCACCTTAATTTTTATACTACAGACCTATTTAGGTTATCACTTAAGGCGTGATCCACTTGAATATCTCATATACATGCTTAAGTTTACATACAATAACCATGAAGCTTTGTTTATTGGATGTGAGTAAATGACAGAATGAAATAACTCTTATTTTATTCTTAACAATGTGTATAAATTACAAACTACGAGACTCCGGGAGAATTAGAACACCAATCCTAAAAATCTCCCATTTGTCCTAATGCCTCGGGAGACTAATGTACAATTTAAGATAAATAGATGTACAATATACAATAAACTAGGGCATACCCAAGTATCATCTCCCACTTGCCCTAGACAAGATGTCGCATGCCTCGCAGACCCATACTCTCTAAGTGACCTTCGAACACTTTAACCGTGAAGGCCTTTGTAAATGGATCAGCAGCGTTGTGGTCCGATGCGATCTTCGTGACGATCACATCATTGCGATACAAAATCTCCTTAATCAAGTGTATTTTCGCTCTATATGATTGCCACGATGATGACTCCGAGGTTCCTTCGAATTTTCCACAGCCTCACTGTTATCACAATAAATAGTGATTGGCAAATCCATATTTGAAACAACTTCCAAATTTGTAAGGAATTTCCTCAGCCAAACAGCCTCTTTAGCTGCTTCACAAGCGGCTACATATTCAAATTCCATTATGGAGTCCGTGATGCATCCTTACTTGATGCTTCGCCATACTACAACCCTTCCATTTAGAGTGAACACTGATCCCGATGTTGATTTACAAGAATCTCTATCGATCTAAAAGTCAGAGTTCTTGTATCCTATAAGGATCAAATCCTTATCTCCATACATGAGCATGTAGTCCCTCGTTCTCCGAAGATAATTGAGGACCGCTTGACCACCGTCTAGTGATCAAATCCTGGATTTGAATGATACCAACTGACAATCCCTACTGCGTAGCAAATGTTGGGTCTGGTACACAATATTGCATACATTGAGCTTCTTACAACTGAATAATAGGGAATCCATCTCATCTCCTCAACTTCTTGAGGTGTCTTAGGACATTGATCCTTAGAAAAAACGATTCCATGCCTGAAGGGTAAAAAACCCCTCTTAGAATCCTGCATCATGTATCTGATCAACATTTGATTGGAGTATGATGCCTGAGACGCGGCTAACCTCTTTTTCTTACGATCTCAAATGATCTGGATCCCTAGAACATACTGTGTCTCACCCAAATCTTTCATTTGGAACTGGGCAGCTAGTCATTTCTTAATGTCAGTTCAAACCCTACATCATTCCCAAATCTTGCCAAAAAGATAGTATTTGTAGAAACAAACACTTTGTTCCATGATCTTCCTTGGAAAGCTACTGAGTTGTTGATGATCTAATATCAGCCAAATCTTCCCAGGAAAGCTACTGAGTTGTTGATGATCTTCTTGTAAATATAAGGCTCATCAACGTTCTGATCAAAACCAAACGACTTGACCGTAGTGTCAAATCTAATGTTCCATGATATAAATGCTTGTTTCAGCCCATAAATGGAGTTAATAAGCTTGCAAATTCTTTACTCTTAATCTGGAACTACAAACCCCTCTGGTAGAGTCATGTAGATGGTCTACTCAAGATTACCATTAAGAAAGGCAGTCTTGACGTCCATTTGTCATATCTCATAGTCATAAAATGTGGCTATGGACAGGAATATCCTGATAGACTTGAGCATGACAACAGGTGAGAAAGTTTCCTCATAGTTAACTCCCTCAACCTGGGTATAACTCTTTGTCACGAGTCTAGCCTTAAAGGTTTGTACCTTTCCATCTATACCTCTCTTTTGCTTATAGATACACTTACACCCTATAGGTCTTACCCCATCAGGCAGATCCACAAGCTCTCAGACATTATTGAAGTACATAGACTCCATCTCCTGGTTCATGGCTTTAATCCATTCATCCTTGTCAACATCCTTCATTGCTTTCTTAAAAGACAATGGATCCTCGACATCATCATTAGAAATGACGTTCTGGGCTTCAATCAAACCCATGTAGCGATCCGGTGGGTTCATAACCCTCCCACTACGTTGAGGCAGTCTCAACTCTTGAGATGGTTGACTAGATGCACCGACGTCAACAACTCTTGTTAATCTGTCAGTCTTACTAGAAATCTCACATAAAACCAGCTTACTTCGTGGCTTATGATACCTTATGTGGTCTTCTTCCAAAAAGATAGTATTTGTAGAAACAAACACTTTGTTCTCACTCGGATCATAAAAGTATCCACCCCTCATTTCTTTAGGGTAGCCTACAAAGAAGCAAACTTTAGAACGTGGTTCCAACTTCTTTGGATTAGTCACTAGCACATGTGTTGGACATCCCAAAATCCTGAAGTGACGTAAACTACCTTTACGTCTTCTCCACAACTCAAAAGGTGTTTCAGAAACACTTTTTTAGGGAGCTTAGTTCAGAATATAGCATGCAGTCTCCACTGCAAAACCCCAAAACGAATCTGGAAGATGAGCATAACTCATCATAGACCGAACCATGTCCAACAAGGTTCTGATTCTCCTTTCTGATGCACCATTCTACTGAGGTGTACCTGAGGTGGAGATTTGAGATGCAATATTATGTTCTATCATATAGTTCTGGAATTTGAGGTCCATATACTCTCCACCACAATCAAATCGTAGTGTTTTTATCTTCTTACCTAACAAGTTTTCAACTTCAGCCTTATACTTCTTGAACTTATCAAGGGCTTCAGACTTATGTTGATTAGGTAAAGATACCCATAACATGAATAATCATCTATGAAAGAGATGAAATATTCATGCCCACCTCGAGCCCTGACACTCAACGGACCACAGAGGTCTGAATGTACAAGCTACAAGACTTCCTTGGCTCTGTAACCTTTTCCAGTAAAAGATCATTTGTTCATCTTGCCTTTGAGGAAAAATTCACACACCGACAAGGAGTTTTCTTCTAAACTCTTTAGAAGTCCACTTTTCACCAACTGCTCAATCCTATTGAGGTTGATGTGACCTAATCTTAGATGACAAAGATAGGCATTTTCCTTAGGAGAAACCTTTGGTCTTTTAGCTGTTGTTGCCGTATTAAACATTTCAGTATTAAACAAGACTTTTATGACTAACGACCTTAGTACATATAAGTTACTTTCCATTAAACCAAAACCAATCCCCATTCCATTCTTGAAAATAAACACTTTATTCTCAGAAAAAGAGACGGTATAGCCTTGTTCAATGAGACAGGAAACCAAGAATAAGTTCCTCTTGATATGAGGAACTACAAAAACATTATCCAATAACATATAATGTTTCTTGTCCAAAAATAACTTCAGCCTTCCTACAGCAATAGTTGAAACAACCTTACCAGTGCCAACGCGAAGAGTCATCTCTCCCTGTGGCAATGTTTGCTAGGAACTGAATCCTTGGTAAAAGGAACTGACGTGATTAGTAGCATCCGAATCAAGGATCCAGGCAAAATCATCATTCTCTATCAACACGTCTCTAAGATCAATAATTCAGATTTACTGTCTTTAGACATCCTCCTCTTTTGAAGAGTAGTAGGATCTAGAGCGGAACCTAAATAATCTCCAAGTTCCATTTCAGAGAACACTTCTTTTCCATGAACCTCAATAGAGTCGGCAACAATTGCTTTCTCTTCCTGGAGTTTAACTTTGGAACTGAAACTACTGGTTTTGTCATCTATCCCATTGTGCTCGAAAAGTAAGAACTGACGTTCAAACAAATCTTGCAACGAGTCCATGATCTCGCGTGCAATGGCCATGTTCTCAACTCTTTTGGCCAAAAAATTAGGTATGCTAGCCAATATGTGAAGTTTGTCCAATGAGTTAGCCTTCATCCACACCTCATATTCACTACGAACACTTCGCGGTGCATCAAAGGTCAAGACTTGAGGACACTTCTCAACCATGAAAAATTTGAGTTCGTTTACCACGAAATACGTTTTACAAGACTCTTTCCATTGTATGTAATCGGTCAAATTAAAGACATTCAATTGAAATACAAACAAGTTGCTGAAAACAAAAACACATTGACCTACGTTAGGTTCTAAACAAATACTCGTTGAAAAAACATACAACATCCAATAAGATTTAGCAAAACTAAATGAATCCCGTGTGACATCTAGTTTCACAATGACACTTCAAAGGTTTAGGACAAAAGCCGCCGAAGGGAAGTCAATTATCCCTCCTTTGAATTCAGAAATTCTCAATCAGTCATTAATACCAAAATAACTCTTGCTCCTATAACAACTAGCCATCATTGATTTAGTAAAGAGATCATTAACTTACTTAACAATCTCCCTAAGTGTGACCTGCCATTTTAGGCCTTAGTGATCCGCCTCAAACAGCCAATCCGAAGGGAAAAAAAATCCGATTAAGGCAAAACCTAAAGTGACTCTATCCATTTCTGGAGTTCACCTTGATCTTGACTAACTACACAAAACCCATCCGAAAGAGGATGCTCCCAGGGAACCACGAGGGAGTACAGAATGATCTCACGATGCGAACCAATGATAGAGACTATAGGACGTGTTGACACACACCCTTCACCCACTTATTATAAACACTCTCTTCGTCCACCTTGATATTGACTCATGCAAACACCATCCGAAGGGGGATGTTCCCAAGGCACCACGAGGCCAAGCATGAATCTCACGGTGTGAACATTCAGGGAGAAACATGAGTGGAATAATTAACATATCAAATACATCTTTTCCTCCCACTGAGTATTTTATAACCTATAGGACAAAGGTCTATATTCAAGTCAGAAATCAAGGTCTTATAAAAAACATGGCTATGGATTTTAACTAAGTGACTTTTTAGGTTTGCCCAAGACTAACTTTTACCTTGGATAGTTAAATAACTTTTGATCATCATCCATTAAACTCTTTAAAGGAGTGTTTGACCAATTGTCGCATGCTTGCAAAAAATCTATCTAATTCATCTTTCCAGGTAGGTTCCTAGGTAGGGGTGTTATGTTTCCTTCAGCTTGAGTACCCCAGCTTAGACAGAATCCCCCTTAGACAAAAGGTCCCTTATAGATAGATTTAATACAATTTTAATCTTTTATGCCAATCAATTTAATCTTATTAAACTGATTTAAAAAAGATAAAACCTAGGTCTCATTAGAACCTTTGAACTTAGGTCTATCTCAATCCAATTTTAAAACCATTTTAAACGATGAGTTCACCCTAAGTCCGCATGCAACTCTTTTTTTATCGATTTTAGTTCTAATTTCCTTTATAAAACTTATAATGGAAACAACCAAAATCAATTACAATGCAAAGTAGACACATACGAAGAATTCATAACGTTTACAAACAAGCAACAAATCAAAAAATTGCTACCTTGCCTTGTTCATTCATTGCTACTTTTTTATATAACTCTTACACAAACAAGCAACAAATCAAGCAAAACATGCTTCCATTCACCCTTATGCTATAACGCTTATAATACAAAGATGATGCATGATAATGTTTATTGCATGCACAAATATAACTCTTATATTTTCATGATGCATGTGCATGCTCTCTTGTAATTTCTTCATGCTAGATTATGACACTTATAATATATGATGCATGAATAATTGCACAACTTAAGGTGGGTTTCAAAACTATAAGTTAAACATTTTTTTGTATAATCACATACATCTCATGTATTATAAACAAATGTTGATGAATCGGGAATAATTGCCTCAAATCCTCAAAACCTAAAACTAACTATTACAAATCAAGGAGTCTCCGGTTCAAACAGGCGCACTGGATCTTGAACCGTCCGAGCGAAGCAACACATCTCTACTAATAGTGCACCAAAAATTCCCGCGATTGTCTACATGAAAGAACAAACACTTTGCTCAATTGTTTACCTACGCTTTTAGAGCTAAACTATCATTTAGAAACAATCATGTACCTTTTACTATGAGATAAAGCATGAGGTATGCGATCATGCAGTGCACTCCGCAACACAAGCCTTATACGATCGTCTAAACGACTACAATGTGGTGAAGCAATATCGTCTAAACGATCGTTGAGTGAGCGCCTTCGTATCGTATACTGCGTGATCGTGTAGTCAGTAACTATGCGATGAGCAAGTTAACTACACGATCGTTTAAAGTGCGCCTTTTCTAAACGGTGAGCATCATATGCTCCCACTACGATTGTCTACCCCCAGCGTCTACGCGATCGGGCAACCAACCCTATGCGATAGAGTAAACAATTTACCTTATCGTTTAACATTAGCTAAATGATCGTTTAGTAAATATTAGACGATCATATAGAAAAATCTACACGATTGTTTAGTTAAATCCCAACGATCGTTTATGTGAGGCTACATGACACGACCAACCCTTGGTATTCTTCCTCACTGAGAACCACATCTTCATGCTTCGAAACTTCATCACGAACGACTTGACAACTCAAAACACTTTTAATTACATACTCGATAGCATGTTAATTATGCCCAAAAACATAGGGACCTTTACAAATTAACACTTTCTAATTTAAAGAAAGCTTTAAAAATAGAAGAAATTAACCCATAAACATTCATCAACGCCATCCACAATGATCACCTAGATCATGAACACAGCGAACGCAACGAACGGCCTCCATAGAACCTCGACTATATTGAGTTGAGTACGACACCAGCACAATGGCTACCTTGGTATTCTCGTGTGAGAATCTAGAAGTATGGGCTCTGTGTGGACTTGGTTAGAGAAAGAGACCGGAGGAGAACAATCGTGTAAATAATTAAGCAAGTTGGAGATGTCAAAGTCTATCGTATAGACGATGCTCAATCATTTAACAAACGCTATGCGATCCTTTAGCAAAAGCTACACGATCATTTAGCTAATCGGCCAGCTGAGTGTCTATCGTATAGTAACACTCCACGATCATCTAGTCTCTCTTCAGTTGTCATTTAGCAAATCTAATTTACTTGACAGTTGCCGTGAGTAATTTTCCGAGAATGGAAATTCTCAATTCAACAACTTCTAAATTTCGGAAAACATTTTTTCTTTTATCTCATGGTTACTATGAAACTACCAATAACCTCCCACTCAATTGGTTATTAGAGAAAAATGGATAATTATCCAATAATTAATATTATTATAAGTATACATGATAACCAATTTACCATAGTATACTTATAATCTATAGTTTTAATATTTCATCTCATGAAACATATAAATCATAGCTATTTTTCTATTCCATGATCCTTAATGTAAATCCCATTTCCATTAACCTTCCTCTTAATGTATCTCATACACCACACCGATCATATCATATATAATCGAATTACCTCTTGTCAATTTGAATATTTTAAATCAACACCAAGAATTGATCCTCAACTAAAATCCATTGAGCTACCAAGGGGACCTTATGGGCTCGTAGCTCGAAGCTCCAACGGTACGTGAATAACTTACTAAACTCTTTAGTCACGGGATCCACCATCCGTTAACTGCCAGGCACTCTACTAAAGACCGACAACTGAACTCTCTTTACCACAGATATATTATGTGTCCATCTTAACCAATCAATAGTGAGATAACCCTTCACAGACCGCCCGTAAGTATAGTTGAGCCAATAATCGTTATGCGCCTATAGTTACACCTAACTTCATAAGTACCATTGATCCCTCTAATGAACATAAGTCGTAGTCCTACTATGACTGAGTCCTCTCTTCCAAAGAGAAGTTGTGGACACTATATTCAAGCCCCAGAATCTGCTCTAAGGGAGAAATCTATCTACTTACCCTACTTCGGGGAAGTGATGACGTAAATTAGTGAGAACGCAAATGCTGTGATGCATGTCTTAAGTTATGCATTTATACTCATGCGTCGTGGTCATACGTTGGAATGAAATGTTTGCGTTGATCTCATATGCAATGACCATGCATTCTTGTCACAAGTTTTCTTGCGCTCATGCCAAGTATAATGCGAACGCAAGTTTCTTGGGTGATCCGAGGTCGAACTGAGGGACTTGTGGCTAAAGAATATGCGGTGATGTGTTTGCGGCGGATGAATAAAAGAATGATGGGGGTTGTAAGCTAAACACTACTCCTACTCCTAACTAACAGACAAAGCATTGGAAGTATGAATGAGAGGTAGAGACACGAAAACTATTGACGCATAGTAAAATGCATGAAAAAATAGATAAAATGTGAGGATGCCTTCACTGCAACACTGAACTTGACCGCAAGGGCAACCTTAGCCAGCGCAAAGCTATGCGATCATGCTACACATACCTATGCCTATTTCTAGGGCACATGCGATGTATATACGATATCGAGAGGCCTTATTTCTAAGTCTCTATTCATGCTCATGTGTTTCCACACATAAACAAGATGACCGCATACCACCGTATCCTACTTATAGACGCATGCAATATCCTATCCGTAGGGTGCATATGTTGTGTAATAGCAAATGGAGTTTATCTCTAAGTTCTCCATTCTTGTTTATGCGTTCCAATCCGCTTTCTCGAGTCTTAGATTTAGTTTTTAAACTACTCTCCCAAGTATGCCTAAATGATGAATGATACGCTCATAAGGCAAGGTAATCGCATAAACCTGGCTGACGTAAGATTATTCCTATCTCTAATGAACACTTGCTTATATTGCTTAATGCAACAAACCACTTACCCTCCCGGGTAGTTAGTTGTTGCTAATTTTACTCATAGACAAGCATTGTGTCCACTTATAGACAAGCGTTGCTATAGCTTCACATTAAGCAAGTAAGGTATTCTTACAACACTCACGCAACGCATACCTTCAATTCCTATCTCTAGTGAACACTTGCTTACATTGCTTAAGTCAGGCGATGATCGCATTCACTCGATAGCCGCAACTTCAATGTGATGGATGACGTATGAGTTAATGGCCGCAACATCCATGCATCGAACGTATGCATTCGCCTCTGCGATGGAGAGATCCCCGCATACGGTTGTCTTTGCGATAGCCTGGCTTCCGCGCATGCGATCACTTTCTGCGGTTGCTACAAAAATAAACAATTAAATGCATAATAGTGGATTAGCTGAGATTCTTAATGTCGATTGATGCAAATTCGTTTTCTCATGAATTCCTAACATATTCACCGCATATTATACTTAACAACCTTCATAATTCTAAATAAAAGGCCTAAGATGACGTGCATTTCTGCATGTCATCAGGAAGGAGTGAATTTCATCTTGTCTAACTGAGTTTCTAGCTCCTAAATCAGACAAGTCCTCTAAAAGGTAGGCATGTTGAGTCAGCAATCTGGCCACTCTCACCCATACTAATCAAAGGACCGCCCTCAAAGGCAGGAGTTCCCAAAACACTCAAAATTGAGGTCATGTCGCCTATTTTCATTTAGGTGAGATGTAAGTCTCCAGTATCAACGACGTTATATACAGAAACTAATCATCTCATGGTTCGGTCTTATATAAACTCTTTGTATAGGACACCCCCGCTCGCATGTCTCCACATGAATGGTCAGGATCTACCATCTGTAGTAGTTTACAACACTTGCAAACCTCTACAAAGCGGGTCGTATCCGTAGTGTCACCAGGATCGGGTATCCCACCTTAATCCTTATACTACAAACCTATTTAGGTTATCACTTAAGACATGATGCACTTGTATATCTCATATACATGCTTAAGTTTACATACAATAACTATAGAGCTTTGTTTATTTAATATAAGTAAATGTCAGAATGAAATAACTCTTATTTTATTCATAACAATGTGTATAAATTACAAACTACGAGACTCCGAGAGAATTAGGACACCAATCCCAACACATATATTATAAGTGTTATAATATGGCATGATGAAATTACAAAAGAGCATGCACATGCATCATGAAATATAAGAGTTATATTTATGCATGCCTCATCTGTATATTATAAGCGTTATAGTATAAGGTTGAATGGAAACATGTTTGCTTAGTTCATTGTGTGGTTGTATAAGTGTTATATAAAAGTAGAAATGAATGAACAATGTATGGAGCATGAACTAAGCAAACATGTTTTAAAGGCTTGTTTATAAGCGTTATGAATGCCTTGTATGTGTTTTCTTCGTGTTGTGGATGGTTTTGGTTGTTTCTGTTATAAGCGTTATAATGGAAATTAGAACTAAAATTGATAAGAAAGAGTTGCATGCGGACTTAGGCGAACTCATGTTTTAAAGGGTTTTAAAATTGGATTGAGATAGAGATAAGTTCAAGATTCTAATGAGATTAGATACCTAAGTTTTAATGTTTTAAATCAGTTTAATAGGATTGAATTGATTGGCATAAAAGATTAAAATTGTATTAAACCTATTTATAAGGGACCTTTGCTCTATGGCGGGTTCTGTCTAGGCTGGGTACTTAAGCTGACAAAAACGGAACACCCCTACCTAAAAAAGTGAATTAGATAGATTTTCTGCAAGCATGCGACAGTTGATCAAAGACTCTGTTAAATAGTTTAATGGATGATAATCAAAAGTTGTTCAACTTTCCATGGTAAAAGTTACTCTTGGACAAACCTAAAAAGTCACTTAGTTAAAATCCTTAGTCATCTTTTTTTCTAAGTAAACTGAACCCTAGGTTATAAAATACTCAGTGAGAGAAAGAGATATATATGATATGTTTATGATTTCACTCATATTTCTCCCTGAATGTTCACGCCGTGAGATTCATGCTTGACCTCGTGGTACCCTGGGAGCATCCCCCTTCGAATGGTGTTTGCATGAGTCAATATCAAGGTGGGTGGAAAAAGTGTTTATAGTAAGTGGGTGAAGGGTGTGTGTCAACACGTCCTGTAATCTCCTTTATTGGTTCGCACCATGAGATCATTCTTGCACTCCCTCATGGCACCCTGAGAGCGTCCCCCTTCAAATGGGTTTTGTGCAGTTGGTCAATATCAAGGTGAACTCTAGAAATGGATAGGATCACTTTAGTTTTTGCCCCAATTGGATTTTTTCCCTTCGCATTGGTTGCTTGGGGCAGAACTCTAGGGCCTAAAATGACGGGTCACACTTACAGGAAATTATTAAGTAAGTTAATGATTTCTTAACCAAATCAATGATGGCTAGTCGTTATAGGAGCAAAAGTTGTTCTGGTATTAATGTTGGTTGAGAATGTCTCAATTCAGAGGAGGGATAAATTGATCACCCTTCGACGACTTTTGTCCTAAATCTTTGAAGCGTCATTGTGAAACTAGATGTCACACGGGGTTCATTTGAGTTTTGCTAAATCATATTGGATGTTGTATGTTTTTCAACGAGTATTTGCGTAAAACCAAATGTAGGTCAATGTGTTTCTTTTTCAGCAACATGTTTGATTTTCCGTTAAATGCCTCTAGTTTGATTGATTACATACAGTGGAAAAAGTCTTGTAAAACATATTTCGTAGTAAACGACCTCCAGTTTTTCATGGTTGAGGAGTGTCCTCAAGTCCCAACCCTTGATGCACCGCGAAGTGTTTGTAATGTATATGAGGTGTGGATGAACGCTAATTCATTGGCTTGACTTCATATTGAGGCTAGCATACCTGATGCTATGGTCAAAAGAGTTCAGAACATGGTCATTGCACGTGAGATCATGAACTCGTTGCAAAAATTGTTTGAACGTCAGTTCTTACTTTCGAACACACAGGGATGAATGACAAAGAAACCAGTAGTGTCATTCCTAAGATAACCTCCAGGAAGAGAAAACAAGTGTTGCTAACTCTGTTAAAGTTCATCAATGAGAAGTGTTCTCAGAAATGGAACTTGGAGCTTATTTAGGTTTTGATACTGATCCCACTACTCTCCAAAAGAGGAGGAAGTCTAAAGACAGTAAATGTGATTTATTGGTCTTGGAGACGTGTTTGGTAAAGAATGATGATTCTGTCTAGATCCTTGATTCAGGTGCTAAAAATCATGTCAGTCCTTCTTACCAAGGATTTAATTCCTGATAAACGTTGCCATAGGGAGAGTTGACTCTTCGAGTTGGTACTGGTGAGGTTATTTTAGCTATTGCTATAGGCAGGCTGAAGTTATTTTTGGACAAGAAACGTTATCTGTTACTGGATAATATGTTTGTAGTTCTTCATATCAAGAGGAACTTAATCTCGGTTTCTTATCTCATTGAACAAGGCTATACCATCTCCTTTTTTTAGAGTAAAGTGTTTATTTTCAAGAATATAATGGAGATTGATTTTGGTTCAATGGAAAATAACTTGTATGTACTAAGGCCGTTAGTAAAATCCTTGCTTAATACTGAAATGTTCAGTACGGCGACAACAGCAAAAAGACCAAAGGTTTCTCCTAAGGAAAGCACACATCTTTGGCATCTAAGTTTAGGTCACATCAACCTCAATAGGATTGAGAAGTTGGTGAAAGAGTTCAGAATAAAACTCCTTGCCGGTGTATGAATCATGCCTTGAAGGCAAGATGACCAATCGACCTTTTACTGGAAAAGGTTATAGAGCCAAAGAAATATTGGAGCTTATATATTCAGACCTCTGTAGTTCGATGAGTGTTAGAGCTCGAGGTGGGTCTCAATATTTCATCTCTTTTATAGATGATTATTCAAGGTACGGGTATCTCTACCTAATGCAACGTAAGTCTAAAGCTTTTGACAAGTTCAAGAAGTATAAGGCTGATGTTGAAAACTTATTAGGTAAGAAGATAAAAACACTACGATCTGATCATGGTGGAGAGTATATGGACCTTCAATTCCAGAACTATATGATAGAACATGGAATTACGTCCCAACTCTCAGCCCCAGGTACACCTCGAAGAATGGTGTATTAGAAAGGAGAAATAGAACCCTATTGGACATGGTTCAGTCTATGAGAAGTTATGCTCATCTTTCAGACTTGTTTTGGGGTTTTGCAATGGAGACGACATGTTATATTTTGAACAACGTTCCCTCGAAAAGTGTTTTTGAAACACCTTTTGAGTTGTGGAGAGGTTGTAAAGGTAATTTGTGCCACTTCAGGATTTAGGGGTGTTCGGCCCACGTGCTAGTGACTAACCGAAGAAATTGGAAACGCATTCGAAAGTTTACCTCTTTGTAGGCTATCCCAGGGAAATAAGGGGTGGATACTTCTATGATCCGAGTAGAATAAAGTGTTTGTTTCTACAAATGTCATCTTCTTGGACAAAGACTACATCAGGGATCATAAGCCACGAAGTAATCTTGTTTTACATGAGATTTCTCGTGAGACTAATGCGGGTTCAACAAGAGTTGTTGAACAAACTGACAGAACAACAAGCGTTGTTGAGGTCGATTCATCTAGTCAACCATCTCAAGAGTTGAGACTACTTCGATGTAGTGGGAGGGTTATGAACCCACCGGAACGCTACATGGGTTTGACTGAAGCCCAAAATGTCATTTCTAATGATGGGATCGAGGATCCATTGTCTTATAAGCAAGCAATGAAGGATGTTGACAAAGATGAGTGGATTAAGGCCATGAACCAGGAAATGGAGTCTATGTACTTCAATAACGTCTGGGAACTTGTGGATCAACCTGATAGGGTAAAACCAATCGGGTGCAAGTGGATCTACAAGCAAAACCGAGGTGTAGATAGAAAGGTGCAAACCTTTAAGGCTAGACTCGTGGCAAAGGGTTATACCCAGGTTGAGGGAATGGACTATGAGGAAACTTTCTCACCTGTTGTCATGTTGAAGTCTATCAAGATACTCCTGTCCATAGCCACATTTTATGATTATGAAATATGAAAAATGGACGTCAAAACTGCCTTTCTTAATGGTAATCTTGAGAAGACCATCTACATGGCTAAACCAGAGGGGTTCATAGTTCCAGATCAAGAGCAAAGAGTTTTCAAGCTTAATAGGTCCATTAGGGATCTACAACATCGCATACATGAGGCTACATACTGCAGATGCATAAGGAATCCATCTCATCTCCTCAACTTCTTGAGGTATCTTAGGAAATTGTTCCTTAGACAAAATAATCTCATGCTTGAAAGGTAATAAACCTTTCTTAGAATTATGCATCGAATTCCTGACAAGCATTTTGTCAATATAAAATGCTTGAGACAAGGCTAGTGTTTTATTCTTACGATCTCTAATGATTTGGATCCCTAGAATAAACTTGAAGGAAATCGAATACGAGGATTTCTATGAGCAGCGGAAGGATCATTCCAAATTACAATTGCATATGAACTTTACAATTACAATCACAAAAAGAAACATACGGTTATGCAAAATACAGAAATTACAGCATGTTATACAAAAGATCAATGACAAGAGCAACACACTTTTGTCGAGTCATCTTCAAGCTCCTTGATCAGAAACGCTCGATCATAGCAACACAACATGAACGATCGTTTAACACGAACACCGCGCACTCGAACTAAGCGATCGCCAAGGTCACGAACATCCCGAACGGCCTCCACAGAACCTCGACAGTGTCGAGTTGAGTATGATACCACCAAGAAGGCTACCTTGGTATTCTTGCTGTGAGAATCTAGAGGGTGGGCTCTGTGTGGACTTTGTTTAAGGCAGAAAACTGGAGGAACCACAATTGTGTAAACGATTGAGCAAGTGGGAGATGGAAGAACCTATTGTATAGGTCGATGCCCAATCGTTTAGGAAAAGCTATGTGATCGTTTAGCTCATCACTTAGCTAAGTGTCTATCACCTAAGAACACTCCACGATCGTTTAGCTAACTTCAAGTTGTCGCTTTGTAAATCTCGTTTACTTGACAACTATCCGTGAGATATTTTCGAGATTGGAAATCTCAAATTCACAAATTTCTTCATTACTAAAATTAGGAAATATTTTTCCTTTTATCTCACGATTACCATGAAACCATCAATAACCTCCAACTCAATTGGTTATTAGAGAAAAAAAAGATAATTATCCAATAATTAATATTATAAATATTAATGATAACTAACTTATCATAATATATTTATAACTTATAGTTTTAATATTTCATCTCATGAAACATATAAACCATAGCTCTTTTTCTATTCCATGGTACTTAATGTAAATCTCATTTACATTAATCCTCCACTTGATGTATCTCATACACCATACCGATCATATCATATATAATCGAATTACCT
This sequence comes from Benincasa hispida, assembly GCF_027475165.1. Taxonomy (NCBI): domain Eukaryota; kingdom Viridiplantae; phylum Streptophyta; class Magnoliopsida; order Cucurbitales; family Cucurbitaceae; genus Benincasa; species Benincasa hispida. The sequence continues at coordinate 49,753,740 of NC_143488.1, read as the reverse complement.
CTTGTCAATTTGAACATTTCAAATCAACACCAAGAATTAATCCTCAACTTTAATCCATTGAGCTACCAAGGGAACCTTATGGACCTGTAGCTCGAAGCTCTAACGGTATGTGAATAACTGACTAAACTCTTTAGTCACTAGATCCGCCATCTGTTAACTGTCAGACACTCTACTAAAGACCGACAGCTAAACTCTCTTTACCACAGATATATTATATGTCCATCTTAACCAATCAGTAATGCGACAACCCTTCACATATCGCTCGTAAGTACAGATCGGCCAATAACCGTTATTCCCCTATAGTTACATCTAACTCCTTAAGTACCACTGAATCCTCTAATGAACATAAGTTATAGTCCTACTATGACTGAGTTCTCTCTTCCAAAGAGAAGCTGTGGTCACTATGTTCAAGTCCTGGAATCAGCCCTTAAAAGTCTCTCTACTTACCCTTACTTCGAAGAAGAAGTGAATTTCATCTTGTGTAACTGAGTTCCCAACACCTAAATCAGACAAGTCCCCAAAAAGGTAGGCATGTTGAGTTAGCAATCTGTCCAGTCTCGCCCATACTAATCAAAGGACCATCCTTAAAAGCAGGAGTTCCCAAAACACTCAGGATTGAGGTCATGTCACCTATGGTCGTTTAGATGAGATGTAAGTCTCCAGTATCAACGGCGTTATATACAGAGACTAATTATCTCATGGTCCGGTCTTATACAAACTCTTTGTATAGGACACCCCCGCTCGCATGTCTCCACATGAATGGTCAGGATCTACCATCTGTAGTAGTTCACAACACTTGCAAACCTGTACAAAGCGGGTCGTATCCGTAGTGTCACCAGGATCAGGTATCCCACCTTAATTCTTATACTATAAACCTATTTAGGTTATCATTTAAGACATGATTCACTTGTATATCTCATATACATGCTTAAGTTTACATACAATAACCATGGAGCTTTGTTTATTAATATGAGTAAATGTCAGAATGAAATAACTCTTATTTTATTCATAAAACAATGTGTATAATTACAAACAACGAGACTCCGAGAGAATTAGGACACCAATCCCAACAAAATTGTGCTTCACCAAAATCTTTCATTTGGAATTGAGTAGTTAAACATTTTTTTATATTAGTCAGTAAACCTACATCTTCCCGATAAGAAGAATATCGTCCACATATAATACTAAGAAAGCTACTAAATTGTTGATGATCTTCTTGTAGACACAAGGTTCATCAACATCCTGATCAAAGCCATAAGATTTAACCGCAATGTCAAATCTTATATTCCAAGATCGAGATATTTGTTCAACCCATAAATGGACCAATAAAGCTTGCAAATTTTTTGCCCTTCATCTTGTTCAACGAATCCTTCTATTTGATTCATGTAAATAATGTCATCAAGATTATCATTCAAAAAGGCAATTTTGACGTCTATTTGTCATATTTTATAGTCATAATATGTGGAAATAGACAAGAGAATCCGGATAGATTTAATCATGGTAACAAGTGAGATAGTGTTTTGATAGTCCATTGTCTCGACCTGGGTATAACCCTTTGCCACTAATCTAGCCTCAAAAGTTTGCACCTTATCATCTACACTTCTCTTTCTCTTGTAGATCCTTTTACAACCTATGGGTTTTACTCCAGCAGGTTGGTCTACAAGTGACAAGACATAATTGAATACATGGACTCCATTTTTTTATTCATGACTTTAATCCATTCATCTTTGTCCATATCAACCATTTCATGTTTGTGGACAATGGATCATTGACGTTATCATCTGGTATGACAACTTTAGTTTTTTTAAACCCAAATAACGAGCAGGTTGGATTATAACCCTCCCACTATGTGAAGGCTTCCTTAACTTTTGAGAAGGATGTGTGTGACTAGATGAAGCAACATCAATAACTCTTATTGAAGTGCTTGCTTAAGGGATCAAATCTCGCAGCGGAAGCGTTGTGAACGAACACCTTGCATTCTGCAATTCGATTTTTATATAAACAAATTCATTATACTAAAACAGAATATAAACATGTAAATTAGCATGCTTTGGGAAAAGATTAGAAGCATTTTTACCTTGTAGATTCTAAGATTCATGAAAAATCCTTTCGAAGTTTCAACGAACGACTCCTCCAATGATTTTGATCACGAATGATTTCTGACCAATCTCGAACACAACCACGAGAGTAACCTCGTTATTCTCTAGGATTCCAATAGAGGGATAGGTAGTATCCAACTATTGGGAGAGAGAGAAGAGAAAACGGTTTTGGGAGAGTAGAGAGGATTCTCTTTGTGGCTTAGGAAAGATTTTGTACAATAACACTTGTGTGTTGTGTATTGTCAATCTCAGTGACATATCTCTCAAAGGGGCCTTAGGGAGGTCTTTATATAGAGAAGGGTCAAGCTATTTTCCTAATCCTTTTCCTATTTCCCTTTTCCACAATTAATTAATTAATTAATAATTATTTAGTTAATTATCACAATTAAATAATACTGATTTTATTTAATTTGCACATTAATTAAATAACTATTAAATCTAATTTAATGTATATATATTTAATAATCATAAACATCATATGTATACGTGCAATACTCCTCTATTAATTAATTCTTTGTGAATCTAATTCACTTGATTTAATTAATTGAATTTTATTAAAATATTACTTTCCAATTTAATTTAAATTATAGATCATATTCATAATCAATTATATATTGATCACATTAATATATGGTTTCCTCAAATTAATTTGAATAATTCAAATCATCCCTCTTAAATATCCTCTAGTGTGTTAACAAGGGGACCTATGGACATATAGATCAGAAGCTCCGATGATATGAGATTAATTAGCTAAACTCATTAACCAAGTTAATCAATATTCATTAATTGTGGGTACACTCCACTAAAGATCCACAGCTGCACTCTTCTTGCTACATATATATTTATGTGCCTATGAATATACACCAATAACAACAATTTAGTCCTTCACGAGTGTTTGTAACTCCAACTGGGTCAAATTACCATTTTACCCTTGGGTTACCTCTGATTCCTTAAGTACCAATGCTTTTCTAATGAACAACCTGTTTATGGTCCAACCAATAAACAGAAACCTCTCTCGGGCCAATGAGAGGGTAAAACCCTTTGTTCAAGTCCTAGAGACAACACTTAAAGGAACACTCATCTACTTACTCTTAACATTGAAGAACTCGGTGAAGGTCCTTGAATGAAAATGGGGATTGAACCCGAATAAATTTTACAGAATTCCTAATTTTACAAAAGAAAAAAATATACATAATGTTATGCGTTTAAAATAAAAATACAACATGCTTAAAACAAAATTAAGAGAATGAGAGAAATTAAGGTTTCTTAGCTTTGAAGAACTTTTCTTCACGTAAGGTTTCTCTCGTGCAAAATGGCCACGAACAATTGCGAACAAAAATCCAAAAGAACACCACCACAAATGAGTCCTCTGTATTCTCTGAGATGATAATCCAAGGAGTTTGTGGGCTCTTGGGTTTTAGAAGAATAAGGGAATTGAAAGAGAACAAAAAAAGATTGGGAGGCTGAGAACTTTTCTCAGAGCAAAACTTACAGAGAGTGACTTTCTGTAAAAATCCAAAACGAAGAAGAAGATTGTAACCCTCTCCCTCATTTTCACGTAGTAGAGAGAAAAAAGGGAGAGGAAGTTACAACTCCCTCCCAAAAATATTTTTCAAAAAAATAAAATAATTAAAAAAATAATTTTAATAAAAACATTAATATATATATATATATATATATATATATATAATAAACATTTTATCATATAATATGTATTAAACTATATGTTATATCAAATATAACATATATCTTATGATTTAATATTGTATCCAATACAATATAACCTATAGTTTAATTCTCACATTAATGCACAGTATTTAATAAATCTCATATTTAATTATATGAATCCAATTCACATAACTAATATTTGAATCATATTCAAATATTTATCTCCTTTCAAATAAATTTTATATTATAATGTATCAAATACATTATAGTAATTATATTATATATAATTTGGTTTAATTAATTATATCACATACAATTAATTCTCTCAATTAATTTGAACAATTCAAATTAATCCAAAATTGATTCTCATTTAATCCTTATTGAACTATAGAGAGGACCTCATGGACCTGTAGCTTGAAGCTCCAATGGTACTTGAATAATTAATTAAACTCATATGATTATAATATTTAATATTCATTAACTGTCGGGAACTCCACTAAAGACCAACAGTTGCACTTTTTGCACTATAGATATATTTCTTTGGCCATTGGATAAAACCAGTCAATAATGCAATGATCCTTCGCAAATTGCTCATAAATACAACTAGACTAAAACTACCGTTTTGCCTCTGTAGTTACATCTAACTCCTTAAGTATCATTGATCCCTTTAATGAATAATAAATCATAATCCAACTATGACCAAACCCCTATCGAGCTAAGAGAGGGTGTGGTGCCACATTTTTCAAGCCCTAGAATCAGCTCTTAAGAGAGTAATTTATTTGCTTACCCTGACCACGAGGAAGGAGTGAATTCCATTTTATGTAGTTGTGTTCCCTTCTCCCCAATCAGACAAATCCCTAAAATGGTAGGCTTGTTGAGTCGAAGATTTGGCCACTTTCACCCATACAAATAATAGGACCGCCCTCATAATTAGGAGTTCGTAAGTCACTCAAGATTCAGGTCATGTCACCTATGGTCATCCTGGTGAAATGTAAGTCTCTATTATGAACAGTGTTATATAATGAGACGAATCATTTCGTGGTCTGGTCTTATACAAACTTCTTTGTATAGAATACCCATGCTCACATGTCTCCACATCAATGATCAGGATCAGATCATTGTAGTACTATACAACAATTGTAACATCTACAAAGCGGGTCGTACTCGTAATGTCACAAGGATAAGGTATCCAGCCTTATCCATCTACTACAGACCATTTAGGTCATCACTTACACATGATCCATCTGTATGTCTTTACATATATGTTTAAGCTATAGAAGATAACGTTGGATGTTAGTTTATTGGTTTGTGGGTTTAATACTACTAAATGTAAAATAAAATATCTCATATTTTATTAAATAAATAAAATATTTGTACAATACAATTACAAACTACAAGACCTACAAGATTTAGGGCACCAACCCTAACAAAGACGGGAAGGAGTGAATTTCATCTTGTAAGTTCCTAGCTCCCCATTCGGTCTTGTCCCTAAAATGGTAGGCATATTGGGTTGGCAAACTGGCCACCTTCACCCATACAAATCAAAGGACAATCCCGCGTGAAGAGGAGTTCATAATATACTCAGGATTAAGACTAAGTTGCCTAGTTCAACCTATTGAAATAGGAGTCTAACTAGTTAACGGTGTTACATCTAGTTGTCACTATTTCTGGGTCCAGTCTTATGCAAACTCATTGCATAAGATACCCCCACTCACATGTCAACTACACAAATGCGTTGGATCATTGTGTTTGTATCAAATACAAGGTGGGTCATATCCATAGTGTTACTAGAATAAGGTACCCAGTCTTATCCTTATACTATAGAGCTTTTAGGATGTATCTTGAACACTAATCCCTGTATGTCTCCACATACAGTTCAAGACTCATAAGGCAGCCTTGGATGTTAGTTTATTGGATTTAAGGTTATTAAGAAAAATAGACAAACAACACAAACAATAACATTTATTGAATTAACATCTGTAATTCTTTATTAATGATGGTTAATTAATAACATTTACTACTAATAATATTTACTATCTACGAGTTTTAGGGCATAAAACCCAACACTTGCTTCTTCGAAAACCCTTGTTGAAGATTTAGTAGTTTTGTTGGAAAGCTCATTTAATACGACTTACTTCTTGGTTTATGCTCTAATGTGGTCTTCCTCCAAGAATGTTGCATTTATAGATACAAACATTTTATTCTCTTTCGGATCATAAAAGAGACCACCTCTTGTTTCCTTTGAGTAGCCAACAAAGAGGCATAACTTTGAATGTGGTTCCAATTTCTTTAAGTTAGCCATAGCACATGGGCCAGGCATCCTCAAACCCTAAGAAGTCGTAATCTACTTTTACGACCCCTCCAAAGCTCAAATGGTGTTCAAGAACACTCTTTGAGGGAACTTAGTTTAAGAGATAGGCTGCAATCTGTTGGGTTGTATATCCTAAAACTCGCAGTTTATAAGATTAAACATATTCTATGTGTAATAAAGATGTTATTGAGGTTTATTCGATAAAACTATTATTGAAAATGTAAATTGCATTAAATCCAATAAACTAAGATCCATGGCTATTACATAAGGACTTGGACTTTATTTAGAGACATAAGAGTGGATCAAGTTTGAGTAGATAGCTAAAACGATCTATAAGTATATGGATAAGGCTGGGTACCTTATTTTAGAAACATTATTAAATGCGACCCACTTTGTATTTAGTACAAACGATGTGATCCTGAATCGTTTATGTGGAGACACGCGAGTGGGAGCATCCTGTTAAAAGAGTTTGTATAAGATCGGACCAAGAAATAAGTCACTCTTACTTTAAAACATTGTTTACTGTTTAAGACTAACTATTTCAAAGCGATGACCTAGATAACTTGACCTTAATCCTGAGCTAACTATGAACTTATGTTTATTCGGGATTATCCTTAGATTTGCATGGCTGAGGATAGATAGTAGGGTGCATAGAGTGCAAGACGAAATTCACTCCTACTCGTTTTTAGGGATAGTTGATAGGTTGTTACCTTAAGTGCTGACTCCAGGTCTTGAACAATAGGGCCCTACCCTTTCATTGGCCTGACAGGGACTCGTTTTGGTGATTGGATCACAAACCAATTGTTCATTAGAGGATCAATGGGATTTAAGGAACAAGATGTAATCTCAGGGGGTAAAACAGCTTTTGACCCAACCATTATTACGAACAATCTGCGAAGGGTTAACCAACCGATTATGGTTATATCGAGCGGACAGAAATATATCTACAATGAGAGAAGTACAACTACTGAGCTTTAGTGGAGTGACCTAATGGTTAACGAATGTTGATTAATTCAGATTTAAAGAGTTTAGCCAATTAATCTCGGATCATTAGAGCCCATGATCTATAAGTCCATTAGGTTCCCCTACTAGCTCACAAACCAATTAAACCTTAGAATAGAGTGATTAATGAATCTGAAACGTTCAAATTCGAATTAAGGGAACTAGTAATTATATATGATATAATTATACGTTTAATTATCGAATTAAACAAAATTGGAGAATTTGATAATATTTAAATATAGTTTAAATATTAAATTACATGAATAGGAATTCATGGTTGGATAAAAGATCAGAAGTACCTCAATTGAGGAACACATGCAATTTGAAATTATTTTGAATTTTGGCACCTTTAACCTCTTGAACAAAAAAACCAGTCTTTTGTTCTCCAGTTTCCCTCAATTCTAACTCATTTTGGATACCACCATCCAATCTAAGGTCCAAGAGAATAGTAGGGAAGATTAAGTGTTGTCTACAAGTATTTGGAGGGAAGATGCAAGCTAGATTTAAAGATTGAAGTATTCTTCAAAGGTAATTTCATAAACCTTATTTCTTATTCTTGAACATGCTTGCTTAGATGTTAAAATTGATTGAATTAGAGTATTTAACGATCATGATTACTTCCATTAGGGGCATGCTAACTCCATCGCATTCTCCATTCCATCATAACTCCATCGCATTCTCCATTTCATAACCCTAGAATGAGTTTTCTAGAGAAGTATAACTCATCATCGATCGAAACATGTATAACAAGGTTATGTTTCTCCTTTCTGATATACCATTTTGTTGAGGTGTATCCAGTGCTAAAAGTTGAGATGTGATTCTATGTTCTATCAAATAGTTCTGAAATTCCATATTCATATACTCTCCATCTCGATCAGATCGAAGTGTTTTTGTCTTCTTCAACCTTGTACTCCATGAACTTTTCAAATGTATCAGACTTATGTTGCATTAGGTAAACATACGCATATCTAGAATTATCATATGTAAAAGTGATAAAGTATTCATACCCTTATCTTGTCTTAACATTCATCGGACCACAAAGGTCTGAATGTATAAGTTCCAAGGGTTCTTTGGTTCTATAACCTTTTCTAGTAAAAGGTCATTTCGTCATTTTTACCTTCTAGACAAGATAAACACATAGGCAAAGCATTTTCTTATAACTCTTTTAAAAATCCATTTTTGACCAATCTCTCAATCCTATTGAGATTTATGTGACTCAGTAGATGCCAAAGATGGGCATTTTCTTTTGGAGAAACTTTTAGTCTTTTATTTTGTGTGATTGTAGTGTTGGAGATTTCAACGTTATAGAGTATTTTAAATGCTAACGGTCTTAACACATACAAGTTGTTTTCGTTTATTGCTAAACAAATATTAATATAATTATTTTAGGTAAGCGCTTTATCACAAGCAACAAATATATTATAACTTTGTTCCAATAAACATGATAATGATATTAAATTCCTCTTAAAATAAGGAACAAAATGAACATTTTCTAACAATATATACTTTGAGTTAAAAAAAACAACTTTAACCTCCCAACTGCAACCGCCAAGACGACCTACCCTATCCCAACCCACAGAGTCGTGTCTCTAGATTTCAGCTGCTGTCAAGAACTAGTTTCATGTAATGAGAACAAACATGGTTAGTGATTCCTAAATCAAGTATCCAGGCAGAATCGTCATTTTCCACTAAACAAATTTCTAAAACTAATAAATCATATTTACCTTCTTTTGCGGTCTTTTTCTCGACCAGGTACTTTGGGTAGTTTCTTTTCCAGTGCCCATCCTGGTTGCAATGAAAATAGGTTTCCTTTGTAACCTTGATCTTTTTGCTCTTTTAGACAATAGTTGGTGGGTAGCTTTATTCCCCTTACCACCTTTCTTCTTCTTCCATTTCTTGAAGCTTGAGGAAGAAGGCATGGATTTAGTCCCAAAGATAGAACTCTAGTGAATTTTTTTTTTTTTTTTTTTTTTTTTTGAGGAACTAGCATCATTTGCCTCCTCATGGCGTTCTTTGACTTTCATCAAGGACTTATAAGTCTGCAGCTTGTTGAGAAAGGTGGTAAGGTTGTATTTAATTTTGTTCATGACAGCATTGCTGCAGAACTGAAGAAAACTCTTTGGAAGAGTATCTAGAATAAAATTTACCTGGTTGGACTAGTCTATGACAGTCCCGTTCATCTCGACCATGTTGAAGTGGACCATCATGTTAAAGACATGCTCTCTAAAATATGATCCCCCGTTTATCCTAGCATTAAAGATGAACTTGATAGCGTCATTCTTGAGATGAATGGACAATTGCCCGAACATCTCACCCAAGGACTCCATGGTTTCATGGGCTGTGACCATGGTCTCGTGCTTTTTGGCCAAGACTTCTGTTAAGCTTGCCAAAATGTAGACTCGAGCCTTATCATTGGCTTTCATCCATCTGTCATGAGCATCACGAACATTTCATAGTGCATTGAATCTAGGGGCTGAAGGACATTCCTCCGTTAGAATAAATTTGAGGTTGTCGATTATCAAGACTATGTTTATTGTATTTTTTCAACTAGTGTAAATTTTATCGGTTAACTTATCAGTTTAGAGTAAGGACAGTACGATGTTAGTCATGTTTATAAGGTGCTGATACAAAACAAATTACTTACATTAGATATGTATGGAAAAATTTATTTCATTCAATCAATTTAGCAAAACACTTAATGAACCCTATAATCATTTGATTTTGTAATGATACTTCAATGATTTAGAATACATGCCATCTCGGGGAGTACAGTTATTCCTTCACTAAATTGAGACATTCTCAATTAAATATTATACCAAAACAACTCTTATATCTATAATAATTAACTACCATTGATTTGGTCAAGAAATCATTAACTACCATAATGTCTTGTGAGTGTAACCCTTCAATTTCAACCCTATAGTCTTGTCCTAATTAGTTTACCTCAAAAAAGAACATAATTGATGCAATTGACTATAGTGATCTTATCCATTTCTGGAGTTTGTTCTATCCCTTTTCATGCAAATAACTTCCTAAGAGGATGCTTTTAGGGCACCACAAGGTTGACCATGAAAAAACATTACAAACTAATGAAGGAGACTATAAGATTTATTAACACACGTCTTTCTTTCACTTACTATAAACACTTTCTCTATTTACCTTGGTATTGACCCATGAAAATATCTTTCTAAAGGAGGGTGCACCCAGAGTACCATGAGGCCGAGCATGGATCTCACGGCGTGAATTTTTGGGGAGAACGTGAGTGAAAAAATGACAAATCATATATAGCTTTTCCTCCCACTAAGTGTTTTAAAACCTAAGGTTTATTAACTTAGATAAATCCGGCAAAATAATTTAATTAAGTAATTGTAAATTTGCTCAATATAACATTTATATTGAATAGTTTAATAATATATGATTTTATTTATTATACATTTCAATAAATTAAATCATTTATTGCATGCTTGTATAAAATTTATCTAATTCACCTTCCAGATCGGTTCCCAGGTAGGAGTATTCTATTTCTGTCAGCTTAAATACCCTAGCCTTAGACAAAGACCCTTTATAGACAATTATTTTATAGATTTAATCTTTTATTAGTCAAATTAATCTTAATAAAAGGAAAAATAAAAGATTAACCTATTTCTAATCATATTATAAATATCTTTAACATAGGTATAGGTGAATTAATTTTCAACCATTTAGAATTAATTGAAACCTGTGTTTGCATGGAACTCTTGATTATAGATTTTAGTCCTAATCATTAAACTTATAACCCTTATAAAATAATGAAATAATCACAACCTATAAACATGCATCTAATGACATTTATGAAATATTACACTTATATTTGCTAAGTCATGTCATGCTCAATGCAATTTTGTTTTCATTATTTAATATTACACTTATATTATAAACTAATGAAAATAAACACATCCATCATACAAACCATATAATATAACTTTTATACTATAATATGATACATGGACATGTTAATTATGCATGCAATCATATAATATAACAATTATATTCAATATGATGTATAAGTGTGTTTATTATATCATGCAACTATATATTATAAAAATCATAATAAATATGATGCATGATAAAATGTTTATCCTATGGTGGGATCTTAAACTATATGGCACACATATGTAATATATAAAATTAAGCATATATCACATGTAAAAATTAAGTACACAACAAAATTCGATAAAAAAATTGGCACTCTTAAGAATTAATTTGATTGATATAAAAATTATATTAATTTAATTAATTAAAAGAAATAAAATGCATAAAACTTGTTTTACTAAGTAATTATGCTTAAGTATATTAATGTACGATATTTACATTGTCAATCTAGTTGCATAGTATGTTATGTGCATGTGAAGAAGTGTTAAGAAGAGGAAAATATTCTAAATGTTAGGAAAAAGGGCTCTTAGGTAGAAAATAGAACAACCAACACTTAGTGAAATGTTGAGAGATGTGAACCAAAGAAACTAGACGTGGAGCTAGGCCAAGAGTAAACGTTTTAAGAGTGAGATTTGAGGTTCTCGGGTACCATAGGAAGTATTGGCACTTAGAAAAAAGATTGAGAGAATTGGAGAGGTTAGAGTCATGCCATGCCAAGCACCAAAGGAGCCAAGAAGGGAAATAGGCTAAGTGTAGCAAAGAGGCATGGGAGTGAAGGCTATGTGAATGGCTAGATGGCTACCAAGGCGTGAACATGGTGTTGGATGAGGAGAAGTAGGCGATGGCCTCAAAGGAGGTTAGCGTGGCCTAAGATGGCCAGGATGCAAAGCCACCAAGTGCCCATGGTGAGCACTTATGGGTGCCAAGGCATGAGATGGGCATTGACCAAGAAGAGAGGGGGCTGACCAAAACTTAAGCGATGGCATGGGCAAGTGGCTTGCCTTGGAGAGGCACCAAGTATTGCTAAAGAGGTTGGTGTCAGCGCGAGACAAGGTAGGAGGCAAGGTGATGGAATTTAGGTGCATGTTTTTACATGAAAGATCTAGTTACTTTGAAGTATTTTCTTGGCATTGAGGTTACTCGTAAAACAGAGGATATTTACCTTTGTCAACGAAAATACATAACCTGATTAGGAGCGAAGCCAATAGGGTCTCCCATCGAGCAAAATCACCATAGCGCTTGCTAGTGGAGCTTTATTGGAAGATCCTGAATGATATCGACGTTTAGTAGGATGTCTAATATGCTTTTCATTTGAGCAACCTGATTTGGCCTATGTAGTACACATTTTGGTCAAATTTATGCAAGCACCATGACAAGATCATTGGATGGCTGTAGTACATATTGTTCATTACTAGAAAAGTTGTTTGGGTCAAGGAATTCTTCTTCACTCCAATTGTGATCTCTCTTTAATAGGCTGGTGCAACTTGGATTGAGCAAGTTGTCCTTTAACACATTGCTCTCTCACTGGATGACTTGTGTTTCTTGGTGGCTCCCCTATCTCTTGGAAAACCAAGAAGCAACAAACAGTGTCTCGCTCATCTGCAGAAGTCGAGTATCATTCAATGGCATCTGTTACGTCTGAACTCAAGTGGCTTAAAGCATTACTTAGGAGTCTTGGGATGGATCATACCTGTGCAAGAAATTTAGTTTGTGACAATCAGTCAGCATTACATATTGCTCAACCAATTTTACATGAACGCATAAAACATATTCAGGTGAATTGTCATTATGTTCGCAATGCTAGTCAAGATGGTAACATTGCCACACATCACGTATCTACCAATGAGCAATTTGCAGATATATATATCTTTGCAAAGGCTTTAAGAAAACAACGATTTCTCTACCTTCTTTACAAGTTATCTACATGTCCCAACTGGGAAATATTTTCATATATGGAAAATATTTCCATATATTCATTATGAAATATTTTCAAATATTATTTGTATATCTTTATATATATATATATATATATATATATTGTTTTTCTGTATTTTAGGTCTTCCAAATAAGGTTGTATATATGTTTACATTTTAACTAAATGAAGAGAAACAATTTTCCTGCCATTTATCCAACCATCCTTTTTTTATTATTTTTATAATTTTTTTTCTCCTTATCTATTTGTTAACCTTTATTTCAATTAAGTAAAAAATAATTTAAAAAAAAAAAAACTATTACTAAAATACCTAAAAAGAAAAGATCTTTTTTAGGAAAAAAAAGTTAAAGTGATTATTTAAAGTGGTTATTTTATAAAAATATATATTTATGGTTATTACGACTTAAAATTTAAGAGAATTGCAATGGTAGAAAAAAAATTAGGTTAGTTCCAAATATAGCCATGAGTTTTTAGGTTGGCATACATAACAAAAAAAAGTAAATATGATTTTTAATTTTTTACTATCATTCAAAATTTACCCTCAATGATGCATCAACAGGTATACCAATAATGTATTATATTATTTCGTTAGTACATTGTTATCAATATATAATAGTCTCTATCAGTAACTATTTTGATTGAAGTATTTTAAATGTTGATGATAATGTATTGCCTGCCATCTAGTGAAAAGGCTTATAAAATAAATAATGTCAATTGATGAATTCAAAAAGGCCACGAAATGCAATTGTTGACATCGTCGTTTTTCTTCTCCTCATCATTTTCCTTTTTCGATTTCTTTTGGTTTAAATTCGATTGTTTTTCTCTTCTTTTTTTTATTTTTATTTTTGTTCAATTTAATGACGATTTATTTATGCTGGCATGTTTTCTATGTCAGCTTTCTTTTGGTGGTTCTCTTCTAATACGTTTTTGTTCGTTTTTTTATTGTTTTCATTTTGAGATTTTTTTCGTTTGATATGTAGTTTTTTAATGTATAATTTGACATAATGTTTTTATGTTATGGTTTTTCATATGATTTTGAATGGTATATCAATTATATAATTGATATCCTTATACTTCAATATCAAGTAATTAGTTTACATTTAATTTAGTATATCAATTATTGTATAGACATGAAAAGTACAACGTACATTTTTTATAAATCAATCATTGATAATAATACTCTAGTTATTCTTGAGTAGAAAGCATGTGCTTAATGTCATATTTGACAACATTGAGAGTGATTTTATGTAAAAATAAGGCAAACATGCGTGAAATAAACCAAAATATGTGCAAAAGGAGAAATTTTTGTTTTTGTGTCATTTGCAGAAAACTGTTGAAATTGCGCCCAAGATGCAACCACAACCCATTAGATGACATAATGCACAACAACTCAGAAGAGTCAACCTTATTCCTAGGATGTACCTAAGATGCGGTCTCAACTTAGTCTCATGGAAATTTTCCAAATATTTCGAGGTTTGTAGTTTCTTCTCCAAAATCAAATCAATTCAGATAAAATCTTCATTATTCTCACCAAGGTTGGAAAGATCTGCGAGCTAACTTTAAGGAAACCCTAATTAGTCGAGGTCTATAAAAGGCGACAAACTCTTTCTCAAATGATCAAAGCCTCATTCCATTAGAAAAACTCTCGAAAATTTCAGCTCTTTTCTTTTACCATTCTGTCTGAGACTTCTAGAAGACAGCCTACTTCGATCATCTCATAGTTTTCATACCCTTTTTCGAATACTTGCTTTGAAAGAATAAGTGTAAAGGCTTTATCTATCTCGAAAGGGATTGATCTAGGTTGATTAGTGAGAAACTTGGAGAGTTTTTACTTGTTTATGCTTTTCATCTTTCTTGTATTTTTCTTTTCATAGGAGTTTTTTATGTTTTTAACTATTATTTTACTTTCTTTCATCTTGAAACACTTACTGTATTTTTTCTATTCTACATTAATGTGAACTAATCTTCTCCTCTTTATCATTTATGCTCTTTATTTTTCCATTATGAGATAAATATTTTTTTAATATTCAAATATGTGATACCCAAAGAATGGGTTAAAAGCTCCATATGCATGTGCCCCTTTACTTTCACTCAACACTTGGTATCATTTGCTATTTTTCTAAGAAAAAAATATGATAGCTATTTTTTAATTGTCTTTTTACTTTAAGTCATTGTCTAGTTGCTCCCTTTTATTCTTAGCTATTTCTCCTAATTTATCCTGAAATTTTAGCATCCACTGCTTGAAGCCGAACATCATCCAGGGCCCATCCAATAAAGAAAAACTTTTGATCCATGATTCAATTATATGGGCTCAGGCCCAAGTCAAAGCAGCACTTCAGATGGTTAAGAGAAGTTGAATTAGCTTTATTGGACACAAAAGCAGGCCCACCATGACACTAATATCTTCACAAGTTGAGATATTTTGACCTTGGAATAGTCCCTCCAATTAGGTTCCAAGTAAGACTAAAGTGACACGTGTCTCTATTTAATTGGTCAACATTCATTATTTTAGGGTGTGTTTAGAATATATTTTCAAGTATTTAATTTAAAACAATAAGTCATTTTAGAAGAAATTAAAGTGTTTGGTAATCACTCAAAAAAATTTCAAGTGTATTTTAATATTTTTTATTAAAAGTGTTTAATTTTTTAAAAATATTTTTTTTTCTCAAGTCAATCCAAATATATATATACGTCCCAAATTAGGGTGCAACTAAGAAGGAAATCGCCTAATATGTTCAAATTATCTATCTCAATCTTACATGTTTTAAACGATATTTTATGAAGAGTGATTAGTTGCACCTAGTCCCATACTTCTCCTTCCTATACACATAAAAAAAAATAATTTTAATATTTTTTTAAAAAATAAATTACCACGTGACCATTTTTAATTTGGTGTAACAGAGACTACACCCAAGTTTTTTTCATTTATGAACACCTCTTGTCACCTATTTGTTTAATAAATTATTAGAATCTCATTCGTAAATTAAATGCCATACTTTTATGTATTGATGTCAAAATCTAGATAGAGGAAAACACATTTGACCTTTACATGACAACAACGATGAATTTGTAATTCATGAAGGCATAACCTGCAAAATAAAAAGAATATGGGTACTGGTGTGGTATTTCCCACAATGCCTCTTATGCCTAAGTCAGTAAGAAGTTTTAGAATTGTAGCAAGAGTTTTAGGGATGAGAATGAACTTACTTCTTCTAAAGTCATAATGATGTATGTATAGTTAAATTCTGACCTAGGACATCCATAGTAGGATTTCCAATTTGGTCAATTCTCGAGCCAAACGAGTCAAGGCATGCATTTAGCATGGCCTGTTCATCAAATGGGGGAGGATCGACCTCAACCTCATCCTTGGTCGAGGTCGTGACTGAGGACGCTATTTGAGTTTTTAACCTATATTATTCTTCTTCTCTAGGCCCCAAATAGATTATAGCATGCCCCATTCCTCAAATGGGGAGCGTCAGCCTAAGCTTCATCCTTGGTGAGACTGAGCTAAATAGGTTAGTTTGAGCATGGCCCAAACTCCCCTCTTCCCATGAATAATTGGGTCGTAGGGTGTAGTTTTTTGGCTCGAGTTTCATCAATTTTTTTAAATAGAATGCGAACTCCATAAAATCGATTATGCCCTCCAATCTAAATCTATCTAGGTTTATTGGAGTTTTGGTTTGTTGGCTGTATATTTTTCTTTAAGGCAGTGGTTCTACACATGTCTCAAATAAAGTCGTAGCATCCAGTTGTGACATCATAATATTTTCCTTATCTAGAAATATCCATGTGTGATATTTAGTCCGATTTGTTCCTTCTTTGGAGCGTGGCTTTTTTATTCCAAATAAGAACTTATTTTCTTGTTTCGATTTGATTATTTAAAGTGAGTTTTTGCAGTCCTTTTAAGGTTTCCATATTTGTTTAATTGAAGAAGACGTTTTCTATACTTTGGCCAAAACTATTTTACATCGTGTTCTTGCTCGTTTACTCATTATTCCGCTGTGCATGTTCTTCAACCATTGAGCGCAACACTTCGAAGAGTTTTACGATCTTAGGGAGAGCCTAAGTCATTGCTGCCAGAGAAGGGATTCTCAGTCTTAGGGGGAGTCTAAGACTTAGCTTCAAAGAAGAAGTTATCTATCTTAGGAGGACCTAAGATTCGTCAGTGAAGAGAGTTCGCTAATCCAAAAGGAAGATAATCAAGTTGAGAGAAATTTCACACACTATCAGGTGTCGAAGTGTCAGACACTAATATTAACATATTTAAGAGGAGCCTAAGTTCAGTTGAGAGAGTCTCACATCTAGGGGGAACCTAGGTGACGCATGAGTTAAGCTCTATGTGAGCCACTCTAGTAGTTGGTGTATTACAAATAAGTACTACGTTGTAAACTGTTTACTCTTTAATATTAGTAGATTATCTTTCCTAGACATTCTGTCCCCTGGATGTAGGTATTTATCACTGAACTGCATTACCAACTTTACTTGTTTATTTGTTGTTGGTTTTTTTGTTGTTATAGTTCTTGTCAGTACTTTTTGTTTAACATTAGCATATCGAGTGGTGAGTCATTTTATTGCCTTTATCAAGGTTTTTTCTAGAATGGTTTCCAATATATCATTCACCGGTGACTATAATGAACAATGCTATAAACTCAAAATTTTAGTTGGATTAACTTGCCTTCTAGACAAATATTGTTATCTATAGTTGAGATGCTCTGAACAAGAATAACTTCTTGTTTGGACATAAATGCAAATAAAAATCTAGTAGATTTCATAAAAGAGAAAGAACATTAGTGGATAAGTTTGTGTTTGTTTTGAGGGAGATCTTTACTGGGGTGTCGTTTTTTGTCTTTTACACATAAAATATTCATCTAAATCTACTCTTGTGAAAAGAATATTCTTATATATTTGATAGAATCCACTGTTTTACTTATTTCAAGTATTTTTTTTTTCTCTTTCTTAAAACAACATGTGTGGATATGAGGATTTGAATCTTCAACTTTGAAAGATGCATGGAATATAATCCTATTCATATTGAGTTACATTCATATTGATGCATAATAAGTTATAAGTTTGTTAATTCTACATCATAGGTCACATAAACTTCAATTGTCAAGTAGTATGTAACTTGACTCCAAAAAAACATCAAGACAAATGTTTCTTGATACAATTTTCATATCAAGAAAGATAATACACTTGACATTGATGGTATGTCAAGTTTATTGATTCTTAACATTGATTACGTATCATATATGATAACTCTTGATGTTTTTTATTTGTCAAGTATATGTCCTTTTTTTTCAAATTAAATGCCCAAATTGATATTCTAATTTTCTGCCTTGTATTCCAAACAATTACATCAACTAAATAAACATTACACATTTAAAATCTATCAACTCAATATATTCACTAAAAATTCCATATGTTCAACTATGACTTTTCATATGAACACTCCTCACAAATTACAACAATATTTCTCTTTCACATGTACATGCACAAAATAAAATCTCAACTATTGTTTTTGTATACAAAACTCAACTTTCAACAAACACAAAAGTGACACATTGTTTGATAAGTAATCTCTCGCTTTGAAGCCTAAAGATTGAGAACTAAGGATCAGGCAAGTCATATTTAAGCAAGTCAACCTGCAAAATAGAATAAACGGCGATAACATCAAATTTAAAAAATATAGAAATAAGTGTTAAGATACAACAATGACAAAAAATCACGAACAAGGAAAAATGTACATGATTGGGTTACTTTATGCAATAGAAAAATCTTATACTCGAGACTTCAAAAATACTACAACTTAAAGTTAGGAACTTACTGAGATTTCATTCATTCTCTTTTAACCATATCCAGCCTTAGGAGGAACAATTATCTTTCGCTGCAAAACAAAGGAAGTTGAGAGAGATTTGAGAAAATATAATAAAGAAGAAGATTATCAACAAATCAAGCATATGCTAAAATTTAAAATAGAAAAATGCAGGCACCTTTTCTTCAACTTTCACAGCTTTTACAACTTATCTTATCTACAAGCAATAAAAAATAAAGAATATTGGAAGCCAATCTTATCTATAAAATTTCATTCAAAACTACAACAAAGTAATCCAATCTTATCCAGAAAATTTCATTCAAAGCTACAAAATATTGGAAGCCCAATTCTTCAAATTTTCATTCACCAAAATAACCGATTAACTTCAAATAGATTACCCAAAGTGTGGCTTGATTCGAATGTCACTTCAAAACTACAACAAAGTAATCCAACCTACGAAAAGTTCAGTAATAATAGTTACAAAATGTAAATTCCAACAACTATGTAACAATTCCAAAAGAGTTTCGAGGTCTTAATACCTATCAAAACGTCAAAACATCGTTAACTTTGCTGGACAGTGACTCCAATCCCTTGAAATCTTTGAATTGAACATCAAAAATTGAAAATAACTCAATTATTAGACCAATACTTCAATGGGTAACAAAGAACTATTAACACTAACCTCCAAACTTACCAAAACCTTGCCAAGATCGGTCTCAAACCTATTGGACAGCAACTCAACTCCTTCGAACACTTCAAAATCAATCTCATCATCAAACATTCAAACAAGCAAATCATTACAAAAGATGCTACATTATAACCCAAACCACAAATTCATTCCAATACATCCAAAACACTTACCCGAAATGTTTGCTTAAATCGACATTTCACTCGAGTCTCGACTAACTTGCCTGAAAAGAAAAACAAAAGAGGAACAAGAACACTCATAAAATTATAAGAAGCTCTTACTTGACAGGAGCAGTGCGACTGTACGGCGAATTTGGTGGAGGACTGATCGAATCTGGCGCGAATTCGGTGGAGCATTGATCGATGAAAGCTGTATGGTGGTTGATAGGTGGGTGTCTGGCGCAAATCTCGTGGAAGACTAATCGGTGGAGGTTGTACAGTGGTTAACCGGTGCTGTGAAGAGAGGGTTTCCAGGGGGAACCAAATTTGCAAGAGAGAAAACGAGGAAGGAAGGAAGTTTTATTTGATAATTATTTTTTAGGGTTGTTTTTAAATAGAGAAAAATAAATTAAAATATTTACAAAATATAGCAAAATTTTAGAACTATCAATGATAGACACTAATAAACTTCTATCAGTGTCTATTAGTGATATTGATAGACACTGATAGAAATCTATCAATGTCTATTAGTGCCTATCATTGATAGTTCTAAAATTTTGTTATATCTTGTAAATATTTTCAACAGTTTTACTATTTGAAATAATTTTCCTATTTTTTACTTATTTAAAATAATGAATTAATTATTTATATTTTATTTAATAATTTTGGTAGGAGGAAACCCAAATTTGAGAGTGAAATGAAAATGGGGGAGAGAAGGAAACAAAAAATAAAGATTAAAAAAATATTTTTTTTATATTTTACTTAATACAAAAAATATGTCAAGTAAGAATTTTTTATACTTGACACGAAAAACGTGTCAAGTAATGGTTCGCGTGAAAATATGTGAAACATTCTATCAATCTCCGCTTTTTTAATTACCAATGAGGCCTTAACGGTTCAGGATCCTTTAAATTAATATCTTTAGCTCTAATGGTTAGACCTATGACCAATCGTCATACTTAGTCAAATAAAAATTTTCACTTGAAATGATTTATTGGGTCATCTAGCTAACTCCTTAACCATTTTTCTTACCCAAGACAAATAATTTAGATACTAAGTCTATGTACCGAATAAAAAGTCTTTTTGAAAAAATCGTTTCCCAAATCTTAGTTTTAGTTAACTTTAAATTAACACGTTTTATTAGCAATGTTAATTTAGATTTTATATCGGGAGATTTTCAAAGTAGAAAAATAAGGAAAATTATTTACATAAAATAGTAAAATTTTAATCTTCTTTGATAGAAATTGATAGAAGCGGATAGAAATCTATCATGTCTATCAATATTTTTTTTATTTCAGTAAATAATTTGATATGTTTTCTATCCATACAAATTTCCCCTTCATATCTTTTTTAACTCAAATGGACTTTTTTTATCAGTTTATTCTTATGATTCCAATTTTAGTTGTTTATTTGTTTAGTATTTTAGTCATTTAATATTTTTCAATATAATATTAAAATATTACATTTTGCCACTATCCTAATAGTAAGGATGTTTTGCCATTTTTCAAATCACACACAAAATGATAGAAATAACCATTCATTTATACAAAACTAAATTTAACTTGAGACTTCATAAACATAAACTTATTAAAATTGGAAGTGAAAAATAGTTGTCAACACTAGTTACTAGGGCTGGGATAAAATTATTTTTTTAAAAAAAAAAAGAAAAGAAAAGAAAAGAAAAGTACCAAGGATAAGAATTGTATTATATGTCAAAAATTTATATTCAAGACCCCCAAAAACATTAGACAAATTACAAATGGTCAAAGCCCATATAACATAAATTTGTTATATGAAATTTATCAAAACTAATAAACTGATCACTCTTTAACAAAGCCAAGTATTTTACAAGCAAATCCTATTAAGTATTCACAAAGTTGACCAATTCCAAACACATAGCTATCAACTCACACTGTCTTCTAATCTAAACCAGAACCATTCAATGCCATACTTTAGTCTATACATTCTTCCCTCCTCCAAACACATTAAAAAGGGAATTTCAAAGAGAAATTCCTGTCCATCATGCACAAAAATGGCTTCTTTTTCTCCCTCAATGGTCATTTTGCAAAGAATCCACTGTTAATAGGCACTCATTCTCTCCTTGCCAGCTCCAAACTATGTCTTTCAATGCAGGCCTCACATCCTTCTCACAAAACTTATTGTACTCCAAAGTGTCGCCGGTTGATTTCGAGAACTCGACCACCGCCAGCTCCGGTGCCACCTCGTAAACCTCTGCGGTGACTGCCAATTTCCCTTTCCTCCCTTCCTCCTTGGCCTGCAGTCTCACCTTGAACTCCCTCAGGTTAGTAGCCTTGAAGTTGAGCTTCACGGCTAGAGATTGAAGCTTGGCTATAATTGCTGAAGGAGAGCATTTTGAAGTGAAAATGGAGCCTCGTCTCTTCTTGCTTTCAAACAAACTAGATAAGTCAAAACCAGAGGACATTGAGGAAATGAACTCAAAGGCATTGTAAAAAGGAGGAGATGACAAAAACTTGGGATTTGCTAATTCAGAGAATTCATTGCTGAATTCATCTTTCTCAGCGAATGAAACTGGTTTTGTGAAGCCCTTTTGAAACCAAGGACTCTGCATTATCTCAACCATTGAAGCTCTCTTTTGAGGATCAACAACTAGAAGCTTAGACACCATTTCCATGGCTTCTGAAGAAAACCATGGAGGAAATTCAAACTCCGCCTTGAAAATCTTTCTATACAACTTCATCACATTATCAGCTCGAAATGGCAGTGTCCCAGCAAGCAACACAAACAAAATCACCCCACAAGACCAAATATCCGCCTTAGCGCCATCGTAGCCCTTCTTTCTGAGCACCTCAGGCGCCACATATGCCGGAGTTCCACACCGTGTGTGAAGCAAACCGTCGATCCGGAGCTGCTCCGGCAGGGCAGAGAGGCCAAAATCAGAGACCTTCAAATTCCCATTCTCGTCAAGAAGGAGATTTTCAGGCTTCAAATCACGGTGAGAGACACCACGGCTGTGGCAAAAGTCCACGGCGGAGATAAGTTGTTGAAAATACTTTCTTGCTCCATCTTCAGTCAATTTTCCTTGTTGAGACAATTTCACAAACAGTTCGCCTCCATTAACATACTCCATCACAAAATACACCTTCGATTTCGTAGCCATTACTTCTTTCAATTCCACAATATGGGGATGACGAACCAACCCCATGACAGAAATTTCTCGCCGGATTTGCTCAAGAAGCCCCTCTTTCTTCACCCTGTCCTTGAGGATCACTTTAATGGCGACACTCTCGTGGGTCATCAAGTTTCTTCCATAATAGACCTTGGCAAAGGTCCCTTTACCCAATAGCCGACCCATTTCGTATTTCCCAAACAGAACATTCATCCGCGGCGGCGCCTCACCCGCCATCTCCGATTTCACTTCAAGGAAGGCTAAAAACAGAGTTTCCAACAAGGGGTTTTAACATTTTGATGAGAAAACAGGAAGGGGGAGAAAAGGGTAGGTGTAAGAGTGAGGTGTGGGGGAGAAACAGGGGAATTGGATAATGGAAATGATGATTATAAAGAAAGAGGAGAAGATTTGAAAGAGATCCAGGCAAGCCAAAGCCATTGAAGAAAAGAACAGAAGAGAAGAGAAAATGGTTTAATTTTGTTGGTGTTGGTTGCAGTGGGCTGTCACAAATCACAATCGGCACATAGAAATATCTAGGTTTTTGCTATTTAAATAATTGAGAATGTTTCTCCCGTTGAATGTTTGCCACGTGGACCTTTGTGGGTCCAAAAACTAGAGCAATAAGCCAATAATTCAGTGTAGAGCTCTTTATTTATTTATTTATTTATTTATTTTCAGTTTAAAGCTTGGATTATCTTTTGGATTCTTTTTTTTCTTTTTTTCTTTTCTGTTTTGAAATTAGATTAGACAGAATTTTTTATTGAAGAATAGGTGATGGTGGATTGAGTTAGGTTGAATCGAAGTTCTTTTTAGATTCAGTTTAATTGTTTGAATTATAAATTTCTTCCACCTAAATAATTCTTATTAAATAATGAACTCAACACAACTCAAATATTAAGACTCTGTTTCGTAACCGTTTTTTTTTTGTTTTTATTTTTTAAAAATTAAGTTTATGGACACTATCACCACCTCCAAATTTATTTGAAAGTTGTTTTTGTTTTTGGAATTCGGCTAAAAATTCAACCATTATAGTTAAGAAAATTGCAAATCATTCTAAGAAATGTGGATGAAATAGACTTAATTTTAAAAAACAAAAACAAAAACAAAA
Source organism: Benincasa hispida (assembly GCF_027475165.1). Classification (NCBI taxonomy): domain Eukaryota; kingdom Viridiplantae; phylum Streptophyta; class Magnoliopsida; order Cucurbitales; family Cucurbitaceae; genus Benincasa; species Benincasa hispida. The sequence goes on along the minus strand of NC_143488.1, from coordinate 49,729,901 downwards.
AACTAAATGGTTACCAAACAGGGGGGTTGGGTTGGTTCGAGTTAGTCGGATCATTTTTTAAAATTTTTGTTTTAAAAATTTTATTCAATGATTTTTTATATATTGGATTAAGTTTAAAAATTCAATTTCAATTCAGATTATATAAGTTTTCCTTCAAAAGTGCTGAAAAAAATTTTAGGAGTTGTTGAAGAATAAACTATCAAAAAAATTATGAAATTAAATAAAATTGAAATAAGTATTATGTATATAATTGTATCATAAGTAAAAGAAAATATTTTTAAAAAATTAATAATAAGCTTAGGTTGATTCGAGTTGGTTTGGAATATTTCATGTGAACCCATAAATCAATCCAACCCATAAAATTTTAATTCATCTGAAATCAAATAAATCCAAATAGGTTGATAATCCAATTTAAATCCTATGAGTTTGGTAACTTTCCTGTTTCTAGTTTTTGTTTCAAGTTTAATCGAAGATGTAAATAAAAAAAAATTTCATCATAAAATTGTTACCAAATATGAATGAAGAAAAAGAACATAAAACCATTACCATTTCACTTTTCTTTATTATAAAACATAAAACAATAAATAATAAACTATGAATCAGAAATCTATTATATACAATCCAAAAGCTAAACGGCTAACTTAATTAAAACATTTTGACCATATCTATTTCGATTGAACTTGGAGGTATTTGTTTCAAAAATTAGGCTTGGGATGGGTTAGGCATCCTAAGCTTACCTTTGGCCAAGGCTTCCTACTCTCTTTCCATGGATTTGAATAGTAAACACTATTCAAACTCATGGGTTACACTTTTTTTTTAAATTTAATTTAGAAAGTTTGTCGGTCAACTTTCACACACCACCTCCAATGGTCGTTATAGGCCAATACCGACCACCACCTCCGACAACCATCGCCGACCACCTTCGATCACCACTTCCGACGACCCTATCTATGGACTTCCGGCCGCCGACTCTAGCCAAACTTCGGCCGCCGTCAGTCAACTTTGACCACCACCTCCGATGATCACTATCGGCCAACATCGACGACCACCGTCGGCGACCCCTGCTAGCGAACTTCTGACCACGGACTCTGGCCGAATTTCGGCTACCATTGATCAACTTTGGAAAACATTGATAAAAACACTTTTAGTATATAACAAACCAAACAAACTTGTATATAAAAATACTTCTAAGAAAAAATTGTCAAACGCATGTGTTTTTATTTTAAATAAAAAATTCTCTAATTCATTCCAAATAGGCACTTAGTTTAATAATAATAATATTTCTTAAATAAACTCTTTTTCTTCTACTTTTTTTTCATTTGGAGCTTTTTCTTTTTAATTATTATTATTATTTATTAGATTATCTTTTTTAATTCGTTTTCTTCCTTTTGTTTATATGTTTTCTTTATTTCAAAAAATTTCCTTTATTCTTTTTTTTCTATTTCTCCTAGCTGTAAATCGATCACTACAAGAAGCATCTCTTATATGCTTTTCTTCTTATTATTATTTTTATTATATACACATTTTTAATAAAAATTGAAGCACGGAGTAAAAAGTAGATTGAACTAGATTTTACCTAATTAAGTATCTTTATTTAAATTATATATGTAGAAAACCACAATTTAAGTTAGTAAAAGAGATGAATGTCTTTATAACATTTTATTTCAAAACCTAATAAAATCAAAATATCAAATTATAAAACAATAAATTAAATAAAATTATAATTTTAGTCAAATCTATATTTCAAAATTCAAAAAACAAATATTCTTCTAAATTTTTTAGATTATTTTAAACTTAACTATATTAAAATAATTAGGAGGACAAGTTTGAATTAATCTAAAATCTAACCACTGATTAAATACAAAAAATTGTTTCACAAACTCAAAATTTATAAATAAACACTTCAGGTTTTTTAAACCCAGACTTCCAAAACCTGCATTCCAAACACAGTTTTCTTAAACTCAAATTACCTAAACTTCTCACCTAACCACATGCTTAACATTCCCAAACTTAACATTCCAAACCTACGTACCAAACGTCCCTTTAATGTTTAAAATATTGATACTTTGTTAAATATATATATTATATATTTGAATCTCTGCTCCATAATTATAATACAATATTCTAAGTTTATTAAAATTGTATATACATTGCTAACAATACACGTTTGGAAGACTTAAATGTAATAATTTCCTGTAATATTGGTGGTAAGTTAAAACCTTCCCATTTTAATATTAAATATTTAGGTTTCATTTGGTAATCATATTATTTTTTGTTTTTTAAAATTAAGCCTATTTTCTTCTTGTTTCTTATAACAATTTACATCTAGTTGAAGTCTTAGTCAAATTCCAAAAACAAAAATAAAATTTCTACCTTTTTTAGCTTTCAAAATTTGACATGGTTTTTTAAATCATCATTAAAAAGTAGATAACAAAACAATAAATATGGAGATGAAAGTAATCTCTATAGACTTAATTCTAAAAAACGAAATAGTTATCTAATAGAACTTAACTTTAACCGATCACAAACGATGAGCTACATAATTAAGCATGTATAAACATACGATATTCAATTAAATTACTATTCAAATTCAACAACTAAGCAAAATATTTATACAAATGTTTAAAAATCAAATAAATTTTTTTAAGAGGGTAAAGACAAACTTTTATTTATGTGTTGTCCAAAAACCTTTTATTTATGAACAAAAAAAAAAACTTTATTTTTGAGCACCTCATTTTCGGGCCAATTGTATTGTGCCAAAATGGTTTAGCCAATTGCTTTGTATATCTCAATCATGGTTGTCTTTTTTTTCTTCTTTTTAAGAAATCAGAGTTGTCTTTTTAAAGGTTGGCCGTCATCAAAAAAAAAAAAAAAATCAAATTATACTTTTAAACTTTAGGACTTGTATCCATTACAATTTTGAACCAATAATTAATAATATCAATCTAAACCTTCAACTTTTATAATTGTATCAATTTATACCCTCTTTCAGATTAGTTTTATTTTAAAATATCATGTGAAATTTATAATTATTTCAATTAAATTTTCAAATTGTAATAAGTGAATCAGTTTAGACTCTTTATTAAGATTTTCTCTAAAAATCATCTATGCACCAATTTTAAATTTCTAATCATTTATTTTGTAAATCCAATTGTTGAGATATTAGATCTTAATTTATGTATTTATGCTATAATTAGGTTATCGTCCTTACTATAAATTCCCTATGTAAATCTCAAGTTCTTATATAGAAATTATTCATTCAAATATTGTTTTCACATGGTATCAAAGCCCAATTACTAGGATTTTCTAATTTTTAGGCTTTTCTCCGATCTCTACCTCCATTGATGGTCGATCGACGGAGGCAGATTATCATCAATCTGCAGTATAGGTCGCGAGCGACCCTCACAGTTCTGACCGTTGGCGTCCCCTAGTCCAATCGCTCCTCAGATCTCTGTCTTCGCACCATTAAACCAGCCCCTGCACAATCCTCGAACATAGACTCGACCCTCGATCCCCACTGTGAAGAACTCCGGTCCAAAACTCGATTCGACCCAGAACTCAATCCTCAATCGAACTCGATCCAAGTCTTGATCCAGTCCAGAAATCGATCCAAGTCTTGATCCGGTCTAGAACTCGATCCAAGTCTTGATTCAGTCCAGAACTCGATCCTCGATCGAACTCGATCCAAATTTTGATTCGTTCCAAAACTCGATCCTCGATCCAACTCGATCTAAGTTTTGATCCAGTCCAAAACTCGATCCCCAATCCAGAACTTGATCCTTGATTGAACTCGATCCCTCATCCCCAGTCCAGAACTCAACCCTCGATCCTCGATCCTTGGTCCAGAACTCGACCCTTGAATCCCCAATTCCCGATCCCCGATTTGGTCCAAAACTCCATTATCTAAACTCATGCCCAATCTCGCTCGTCGCTTAGCCATCTCCATCTGCTCCATCGTGGAGATAGTGGAGGGTTTCAAAAGTCTCTTTGGTTTATTTAATTCAAATCAGTTTGGTTCAATTTTGATTTGATTTGTTTGATCCAATGTTGTTTAAAAAAAAAAGCTTGGTTCATTTTAATTTGGTTTGGTTCAGTCAAGCCTAGTTTTGGTTTGACTTTGTTAATGGATTCCAACTCTGTTCTATTCCATTTTCAAATCTGGCATTCGTAGATCTCTATTGTCAACTCAAAAGTTCGTAGGTTTTGTTTTAGATCTTTAGGAAAGTGTTTGTTTCCAACCTAGAAGTTCGTGAGTTCCTGTTTCCAGCCTAGAAGTCCTTTGTATTCTAGTTTTTCATGGATTTCTGCTTCTTCAGTTCCTATCATCCAGTTGTTTCAGTTTATCCGCTCACAAACTCAAGTTTTTTCTATCACCTTGAGTTTGAGGGAGGGTGTTGAGATATTTAGGACTTAATTTATGTATTTAAGCTATAATTAGGTTATCGTCCTTTCTATAAATTTTCTAGGTGAATCTCAAGTTTATATATAGAAATTATTCATTCAAATATTATTTTCACGCCAATATTTAAAAAAATCTACACATATATAAAAATTTGATACATTTACGATTTTCATATATAATCCTAATAAAGCATTTTAAATAAGAACCTTTTTTAATAAAAAAACCTCCCAAAGTCCCAATCACTTTAACAAAGATTTCATTATCAAAATGGGATGAGACTTTGAAAAAAAAATAATAAATTCTTCGTGATAATTTTTATAACTAAATAAGCTTTCATGTTCTTAAAATTTGACAAATAGTTTAATTAACCATTTTCAAAATCTTGCCATTTAACTTTTGAAAATTTTGAAAAAAAAAAATCTCCTGTTGATTCCTATAATATATTTGTTAAACTTCGATACAAAATATTGGGGATCAAAAAGTGAATACTTATTTAGTCAAGAATGGAAACCAATCCATAGAATTGATCATAAAGCCATTAGTTTATTTGACTATATATGGAGATCGACTCAAGGATCGACCAAGAAATCATAAGTTTATTTAGCTAAATATGGAGATCGACCTATAAGGGTCGGCCCATCTAGCTATTAGTTTTTTGCGCTGCTTGCAAACATAAACTTTTGGACCAAACTAATTCTAAATATAGCACTGACCCAAAAAAAATTACAAATATGACCAAATTTGAGTATAACTCATATAAAAAGACTAAAAAGCCCATGAAAATGTAATAAGCCCACGACCCAGATAATCTTCCCCCCCATCTAATCCACGATCCCATCCACGACCCAGATATCCCATTCCACAATCTTCTTCTACCCTCTCCCAGCCAATCCAAAACAATCGACGATTGGGATCCCTCATCTAGAGCTCTTCAATATTTAATCTTATTTTGTTTTTTTTCCTCTATTTTTGTTTTCATCTTCTTCAAAATCCTAACCCAACGATATTATTTCACTGATACAATAGTGGTATTAGTGATAGAAACGATCCATGATAGACTTCATATGTAGTTCATTTTGTCATATAAATATAGAAAATTGTTGGATCGTTAGTTAAATCAATGCAAATTATATACTTATGTGCTTTATATTGTAAAGCTTTAAGGGCTAAACTCTTGTTATTATGTAATGGGTAATCAGTGATAGATAAATGTCAATGATAGACTAATATTAGTGATAGAAATCACAGTGATATTACTTGAAGTTAATCACAATAAGTTCATATGTAGTTTATTTTGTTATATAAATATAAGAAATTGTTGGATCGTGAAAAAACCAATGAAGGTCCTTGAGTGGAAGCATGATAACCAAATACTCAAAATTTACAAAACATAAATTTTACGGCAAAAAGCAAACAAATTATGCATTTAAAAGATAATTACAGCATGCTTTAAAAACATAAATTGCATAAAAGAAAAAGAGTTTAAGAAACCTTGTCCTTGAAGAACTCCTCTTCACAGGATTCCTTCTCCAAAACTTGTCACGAACAATCTTGAACCCTCTAACCGTTAGTGAGAACACCATCACGAGTGTTTCCTCTGTATTCTCTAGTTGAGAATCTAGGAGTTTTGTGGGCTCTAACTATTTTGGAAGAGATGGTTTTTTAGAGTGTTGAGAGGAAGAGATGATATTCCAATTTTCTCACATAACTTTTATGTGAATCTCTCTTTTGTGAAAACCACATCAAGAAGAAGAAGAACAACTTCTCTTTTTCTTCTCCACTACCATGTTTTTAGAGAGAAAGAGGGGGAGGGAGTTGACTCCCTCCCAAAATGATTTTCAAAATAAATTAAATTATTTTATTTTATTTTCATAAATCAATTTAATATATTTATATAATAACTATCTTATATAATATATATTAAGCTATACGTTATATCAAATATAATACATAACCTATAGTTTCTATATTGTATCAAATACAATATAATCTATAATTTCTATTCTCTCACAAATGACATTTAATATAAATACCATTTATATTAAATTTAATTATGTGAATCAAATTTATATAATTAATATTTGAATCATATTCAAATATTTATTTCCTCTCAAATAAATTTTATATTATAATGTATCAAAATACATTATAATATTTATATCATATATAATTAGATTAAATTAATTATATCACATATAATTCATTCTCTCAATTAATTTGAACAATTCAAATTAATCCAAAAACTGATTCTCAATAAATTCCTTGAGCTACAAAGGGGACCTCATGGATCTGTAACTTGAAGCTTCAACGGTACGTGGATAATAAATTAAACACCTTTAATTAAATTATTCACCATCCGTTAACTGTCAGACACTCTACTAAAAACCAACAGCTGCACTTTTTGCACTATAGATATATTTCTATGTCCATCAGATATAACTAATCAACAGTACGATGACCCTTTACAAATTGCTCGTAAGTACAACTGGGCCAAAATTACTATTTTACCGCTATAGTTACATCTAACTCCTTAAGTACCACTGATCCCTTTAATGAACAATAAATCATAGTCCAACTATGACCAAACCCCTCTCGGGCCAGATGAGGATGTGGTGCGACATTATTCAAGCCTCGGAATTATCCCTTAAGGGAGTAATTTATCTATTTGCCCCGACATTGAGAAATGAGTGAATTCCTTCTTGTGTAGCTATGTTCTCAACTCCCCAATCAGATGAATCTCCAAAATGGTAGGCTTATTGAGTCGAAAATCTGGCCATTCTCATCCATACAAATCAAAAGACCGTCTTTATAGGCAAAAGTTCACAACTCACTCAGGATTCAGGTCATGTTATCAATAGTCATCCTGATGAAATGAAAGTCTCTATTATGAACGACGTTATATAATGAGACTGAACATTTAATGGTATGATCTTATACAAACTCCTTTATATAGAATATCTCCGCTCACATGTCTCCATATGAATGATTAGGATCAGATCATTTATAGCACTTTACAAAAATTGTTAGATTAGGATCAGATCATTTATAGCACTTTACAAAAATTGTTATATTTACAAAGTGGTTCATACTCGTAGTGTCACCAGGATAAGGTATCCAACATTATCTATCTACTACAGACCATTTTATCACTTAAACATGATCCACCTATATGTCTCTACATACATGTTTAAACTATAAGATAACCTTGGATGTTAATTTAGTGGTTTGTGGTTAATGCAACTAATTTTGAAATAAAACATCACATATTTTATTACATGAATAAAATATTTGTACATTATAATTACAAACTATATGACCCTACGAGATTTAGGGCATCAACCCCCCCCCCCCCCCCCCCCTCCACTTGACCTAAAAGCTAGTGAGGCGTACAATGTAAAAGTCATACTAAATACAAAGTACACAAACAATAAACTGGGGCATAACACACCCAGTACAAATTTTCCACTTGCCCTAGTCTAAATGTGGCCAGTCTCATAGATCCATACTCTACAGGTGACCCTCAAATACTTTAGCCGTGGGGGCTTTTGTAAATGGATCAGCAACGTTGTGCTCCAAAGCTATCTACATGATGATCACGTCTCTTTGATGTACAATCTCTCGTATGAGATGATACTTCCGCTCTATATGCTTCCCACGTTTGTGACACGAGGCTCTCGGGAATTAGCCATAGCACACTATTATCACAATAAAGAGTGATGGGATTTGACATGTCTGGAACAACTTCTAGATCAGCCAGAAACTACTTGAGCCAAATAGCTTCCTTAGCAGCTTCACAAGTCGCTACGTACTCAGCCTCAATAGTGGAGTTAGCAATGCACCCTTATTTGGTGCTTCTCCAGACTACTGCTCCTCCACTAAGAGTGAACATTGATCTTAATGTGGATTCCCTAGAATCCTTATCAGTCTAAAAATCAAAGTTTGTGTATCTTGATCCTTAAAACCATACACAAGCATGTAGTCCCTTGTTCTCTATAGATACTTGAAGATATTCTTAATGGCGGTCCAATGATCATATCCCAGATTAGACTGATATCTACTAACTATCCCCACTGCATAACATATGTCAAGTCTAGTACATAACATCGCATCCATCAGGCTGCCGATAGCTGATGCATAGGGGATCTGTCTCATTTCCTTAACCTCTTGAGGTGTTTTAGGACACTGTTCCTTAAACAATATAATTTCATATTTGAAAGGTAGCAAACCTCTCTTGGAGTTCTGCATCGAATACTTATCAAGCATTTTGTTAATGTACGATGCTTGAGATAGAGCTAGCATTTTGATCTTTCGATCTCTAAAGATCTGAATTCTCAGAACAAACTAAGTCTCTCTCAAATCTTTTTTTTGCAATTGAGTCGCTAGCCAATTCTTAACTTTAGTCAGTAGACCTACATCATTCCCAATGAGTAGGATATCGTCTACATATAACACTAAGAATGCTACTAAACTATTGATGATCTTCTTGTATACACAAGGCTCATCAAAATTTTGATCAAAGCCATAAAATTTGATCGCAGTATCAAACCCTATATTCCAAGATCGAGAAGCTTACTTTAGTCTATAAATGGACCGATTAAGCTTGCAAATCTTTTGCTCTTGACCTTGGGTTATGAATCCCTCAGGCTGCTCCATATAAATAATTTCCTTAAGATTTCCATTCAGAAAGGCAGTTTTGACATCCATTTACTAAATCTCATAATCATAATATAAGGCAATGGACAGCAGGATCCAGATAGACTTTAACATGGCAACCAGTGAGAAAGCTCTTCATAGTCGACTTCCTCAACTTGGGTATAACAATTTGCCACTATACTAGTCTTGAAGGTTTGTACCTTCCCATCAGCAGCCCATTTTCTTTTGTAGATCCATTTGCAACCTATAGGTTTAACCCCATCAGATAGATCTACAAGATCCCAAACCGAATTGAAGTACATCGACTCCATTTCGAGATCCACAGCTTTGATCCACTCATCTTTGTCAACATCCTCTATTGCCTTTTTATAAGACAATGAATCCTCAACATCTTCGTCAGCTACCATAGCTAGGATTTCCGTTAAACCCATGTAACGGACAAATGGGTTCACAACCCTTCAACTGAATCGAAGTTCCCTCAACACTTGAGGTGGATTTGGGATATTAGATGATCCAACTTCAACAACTTTTATTGAGGTGTTGGGTTCTTCAACAACTTTTTTTGAAGGTTCAATAGTTTCTTTGAAAAGTCCAGTCAACACAACTTTACGGTGGGGCTTGTGCTCCCTTATATGGTCTTCTTCCAGAAAAGTAGTGTTTGTCAATTCAAACACTTTGTTTTCCTTAAGATTGAAGAAGAAATCACCTCTTGTTCCTTTGGGTAGCTTACAAATATGCACAATTTTGAACGAGATTCCAATTTCTTAGGATTTTCCTCAAGCACATGTGTTGGGCAACTCCAAATTCTAAAATGACGTAAACTAGCTTTACAACCATTCCATAACTCCAAAGGTTTTCTGATAACACTTTTGGATGGAACGTAGTTCAAAATATACATTACAATCTCTACTATATAACCCCAAAACGAGCTAGGTAAGGAAGTGTAACTCATCATAGACCGAACCATGTCTAACAAGGTTCGATTTCTTCTTTCTGATACACCATTCTGCAGAGGTGTACCAGGTGCTGAGAGTTGGGATACAATTCCATGTTCCATCAAATAATTTTGGAATTTCAGATCCATAAACTCTCCACCTCGATCAGATCGAAATGTTTTAATAGTTTTGTTTAATGTATTTTCAACTTCAGTCTTGAATTCTTTCAATTTTTCAAAAGATCCAGACTTATGTTGCATTAAATAAACATACCCATATCTTGAATAATCATCAATAAAAGTGATAAAATATTCAAAACCTCCCCTTGCTTTAACATTCATCGAACCATAGAGGTCTGAATGTACAAGCTTTGGAGGTTCTTTAGCCCTGTGACCTTTTCTAGTAAAGGGTCTTTTAGTCATTTTGCCTTCAAGGCATGACTCACACACAGGTAAAGAATTTCTTCTAACTCGCTTAAAAGTCTATTCTTCACCATCTCTCAATCCGAATGAGATTGATGTATCCTAATCTTAAGTGTCAAAGTTGGGCATTTTCTTTAGGAGAAATTTTAAGTCTTTTATGTTGAATTGCCACAGTTTTAAATATTTCAGTGTTAATGAGGGCTTTAGTTGCTAATGGTCTTAGCACATAAAGGTTCTTTTCCAATTTTGCAGTATAAATATCAACACCATTTTTTGGAAATAAACACGTTATTTATATGGAAGTTGATACAATAAGATTATTCTAATAAACACTTTACAGATATTAAGTTCCTTTTTAAACCAGGAACTACATACACATTTTCTAGTAAAATAAATTTATTTTATAAAGTTAATTGGAGACCTCTCACAGCCACTATTAAGACGACGTGCCCAGTTCTAACCCGCATCATCATCTCACCAGCATCAAGTTTTCGTCAAGAACTAATTCCCTAAAATGAAGAACAAACGTGGTTAGTGGTGCCAGAATTTATAATCCAGGCACCATCATCATTCTCCACTAAACATGTTTCCAAAATAAGTAAATCATATTTACCTTACTTGGTCTTTTTTATTTCCGCCAAGTACTTGGGATAGTTTCTCTTCCAATGTCCCTCCTGGTTGCAATGAAAACAGATTCCCTTTGCAACCTTGGCTTTCTTTTTAGCAGCAGCTGGTGGGATAACTTTTCCCTTTCCGTCTTTCTTCTTCTTCCACTTTTTGGTATTGGGAGAAGAAGGTACAGATTTTTTCACAGAGATCAAACCTCTGTAGAACTTCTTAGAGGATGAAGCAACATTTGCTTCATCATTCTGTCCCTTGATTTTCATCAAGGACTGGAAGGTCTGTAGCTCGTTGATCAAGGTGGTTAGGTTGTGGTCAATCTTGTTTAAAACAACATTGCTACGAAAGTGTAGGAAACTTTCAGGTAAAGTTTCTAAAATGAAGCTAACCTGGCTGGCTTCATCGATGACAGACTCATTCATCTCTGCCACATTGAAGTGGACCATCATGTTGAGAACATGTTCTCGAACAAATGCCCCTTCTTGAATACAGGTATTGAAGATGTGTTTGAGAGCGTCACGTCTGAGCTGTGCGGACGATTGTCCGAACATTCCCCTCAGAGACTTATGATCTCACGAGTTGAGAGCTTGGGCTCATACTTCATTTGTTCATGTCCAATGCTTGTATGCTTCTCAAAAATTTCGAGCAGCATTTGGAGTTGGGGTGGGAGGACAAACTTCCATCCAGACAAAATAAAGGTCATCTATAATAAGTATCGTGTTGATCGTGTTTTTCCATGAAGTGTAGTTTTCGCCCGTTAACTTATCAACGGCGAATAGATTTAAGATCGCGGAATCCATTGTGAAATAAATTTTCTGAAACCATATAAATTATTTATTAATATTTTATTTCCACTAAACCAACAAGACAACTAATCAATTTTAGCAAAATAGTCTAGTTACCCTAAGTGATATCTATTTTGCAATGATGTTTCAGTGAGGCAGGACAAAAGTCACCGTAGGGTGATCAAGTGCCACTTCACTAAAATGAGACAATCTCAACTAATAGACAGAACAACTCCTTTTTACTGTCACTATTAGTCTCTATTGTTCGATCTATAAATTGTTAAACTCGCTTAACAATTCTTGTAAATGTAACCCCTCATTTTAGGTCCGAGAGTTCCACCCTAATAAGCCAACCATAGGGAAAACCTGATTGGGACATGAAATAAAAGTAACCCTATCCATTGTTGGAGTTTGAATAAAGCGTCATGCAAAACTGTCATCCTTTAAGGGGACACCCACGGTGCTACGAGACCATGCATGAAACTTTACTTCAAACTAATAAGAGAGACCGAGGGATGTGTTGTCACACATCCCACTCCCACTTACTATAAACACTTTCTCCATTTACCTTGATATTGATCTATACAAATGCCACTCGTAGGAGGACACCCATGGTGCCTCGAGGCCGAATACAAACCTCAAGATGTGAACTTTAAGGAGAAACGTGAAGAGGATGAAATAAAATATCAAATACCCCATTTTTCTCCCACTGAGCATTTTACCTAGGGTTAATTAACTTAGAAAAATTCGGCTACTGATTTTATCTAAGTGATTGTTTAATTTGCCCAAAAACAACACTTGTCTTTGGATAGTTAAACAATTTTGATTAAAATTCATTAAACTGTTTAACAAACTTTAGTCAAACTTGCATACTTGTAACAAATCTATCTAATTTACCTTTCTAGGTAAGTTCCCAAATAGGGGTGTTACGTTTCGTTAACTTAAATACCTCAGCCTAGACAGAAATCGCCTTAGAAAAAAGGTCCTTTATAGATATATTTGTTGCATAGTTAATCTTTTATTAAGAATCAATTTAATCCTATTAAACCGATTAAAAGATTAAACTTATATTTCTAATCTCATTAGAAATGTGATCTTACGTGATGACATGCTTCATGCAATTTCATTTCATTACTAATATACATAACAATTATATAATATAGTAATGAAATTATTAATAACATCTTTAAACATACATTCATACTATATATTATAGCTCTTATAATATAAATGATGCATGTATATGTTATTAATGCATGCATGCATATATTATAACATTTATACTATATGATGCATATGCATGCTATAATATTAAATCATGCATCCTAACATAATATGAAACATGAAATTAAGTGCATAACCTATGGTAGGATTTTATACTATATGACATACTTTATGGCATATAAATATAAATGAAATTCATACATCACATGTATAAAATAAAAGCAATTAACAAACCGGGATTAGACACCTAAAAGGAAATTTAAATCTAACTATTATAAATAAATAGTCAACCGATTCGAAACAGGTGAATTGGGTCTTGAACCGCTCGACCCGAATAGCAGTGATCTCCTACAACCATCGCATAGCAACAAACATTTAAGACACGCTTAGCCATGATCGTGTAGTGCTATCTAATAGTAATGATCATCCCATGCCATCGCATAACAATGATAGCACAAAGCTATCGCATAACTATGATCACATAGCCATGATCGCATAGGCCTATCGCATAGCCACGATAGCTACGATCGCATAGTACTATCGCATAGCTACGATCACATAGTGGTATTGCATAGCACCTCACGCCAAGTGCCATCAGACAAAAAGTATCGCCTAGCAATGAACGAATGAACTTTGTTGTTCTTCCAAAATGGATTTCATTTTCTCTAGAAAACACACCGAGAACAACACGAGCGACTCAAAACTTTAAATACATACTCGATCGCATTTAAACGCCCCAAAAACTTGGGCCCTTAAAAACCAATTTGTAAAAAAAACGATAAATCTATACAGTCCAATCCCAAAAACATCCAATAATCGTAAAACCATACATTTCACATAACAGTCATCACATGAATTACAGAATGCTAAATCCCACCAAAACACTGTAAAATTAATCCAAAATATTGGAAAAATTTGGGCCAAAAATCTAGCTCTGCTACCAATTGAAGGAACCAATGAAGTCTTTGAGCGGAAGCATGGGATTAGACCAAATACCCAAAATTTACAAAACATAAATTTTACAGCAAACAAGTTATGCATTTGAATGTCATTGATAAATTTAAATCTAATAAAATCTAATAAAATCGATAAATTCTCACAAGATAAATTTAAAATATAAAATTTCAACCACAGTTTGAATGTCATTGATACCAAAATCTAATAAGACCGATAATTGTATTGAAGAAATAGATACATCCAATTGAATTTTCTTTAATATCAAACTCACAAAACTCTAAAGCACGTAATCTCATCGACCAATACGCCTTTAGTTTTGTAATTCAAATAATTATGTTTATCATCATACTGTCCACTATGAAACACCACTACTTCAAGCTTAATCATATTTCCAAATCACCGCAAGAAACAATAATTAAACTCATAATATTGATATACTAATAGAATAAATAGAAAACAATATCTATCAATGATAAACTAATATCATTGGTAGACTATGATATATATCTATTATTAGTACACTAATATCAATGATGGGAAGTTCATGACTACTAGTCAAAGAATGAAGAAGATGTACCTGAAAAACGCACATTAATTCGACCAAAAAGAAGACAGATGAAGAAGGAGCTAGTTGAAATCGCTGAAGAAGATGGTGAAAAAAAATCAAAAAAACAATGAAGAAGACACTGGAGAAGAAGGTTATTTTAGGAATTAAAAAAAAGGTAAACGTATCTTCCCAAATATTTTATATATGCAATTAGTTTAAAAAAAATTATATATATATATATTTATTTATTAAAAAAAAAGAAAAGAAAAAACACCTGTTACAAATTTCCTAGTTTGTTTGGTTATTTATGGAGACCGATCCATTGGGTCAACCATCAAGCCATACATTGATTTGGCTAAGTAATGGATCGACCATAAAACTATAATGCCTAAATATGGAGGTTGACCCTATGAAAGTAAAGATTATGCTAAGTATTGTACTCTTGCACATGCTTGGGCCACTAGTGCAATAAATCCAACAATCTACAAAAGCTAGTAATGACTTGATTAATGACCCAAGAAGTTAATTAGCGAATAACCGTTACGAAACCTATTTCTATTCTATTTAATCGAGAGGGCTTGTTACATTTTAGGTACGTTGAAATATACCCAAATTTCTAAATTATGTAGCGATCTAAACCCTACTGACGTGATCGTTGGAGTATTAGTGACCAAGCACCACATCGGTGCAAATTTTTCTTCTATTATGTTAAGCTATCATTCAATTCTTCCCAAAAATTATAAATTCACAATTGATACTAAAATTTTATATCAATACAAAATATTTACCCTAAATATAATCAGTATAAAGTCATTCAACTTTCTTTTAGTTCAATAAATGTGATGGGGATCTAACCCTGACAAAAGAAAAACAACAACAAACAAGAATGGATACGTCCAACTACCTAGTAAAATAATTAAGTAACGCGACACCAACCAAGAATCTTAAGAAAGATAATAAGTATTATATATATTCATTGAGCCATCCTTATATTAAATTCCAAAAATCAAAATTTATTTTATCGGTTTTACTATAAACTTTTGTTTTTATCAAATTATACCTCAAACTTAAATAAGTGTTGCAATCTTAACCTAAAACTTTAAAAAAGTGTTAGCAATTTTTCCCTCTTTTTAGGTTTTCATTTGAAATATTATTATTAAGAGTCTCATATGAATTTCAGTGAATCAGATACAAAATTGATATGATTTCAAATTTGACATTCTAAATATTGTTTTCAGTTAAGTTTTGTGAGTTTCAGACAAAATTATTCAATAGTTAATTTCTTCCTTCGTTAAATTAAAATTTGTGCAAAACTTGAATTATTTAAAATGACCTCAATACTCGTGGTGTTGCTATGCTAAAGAACAACGTTGCAACAATGTCATAATTTAAATAAACACCACATTTCAATTTGAGGGTGTTAAATAATAAATAGTGAGTGAATTTCCTTGGAGTGTGGGGTTTAAGAGTTTATTCCATTGTTTAATCTCAAGACACGCATTGTTTATAATGCTTAGAAGTAAGAATATCCATCTTTGTAGTTTCTTGAAATGTGATTTATAATTTGGGTAGGTACTACAAAAAAATCCAAAAATAAAATTAATCCACTGGTTTGATTTAGTTTTTTAATAGAAAATTAAACATATTAGCTTGTATGGGGGAGAAAACCAAAAAATATTGGTTTAAATTGGATTTTGATTTGAAAAACCAATTTAAACTAAACTAAATCGAGGATATATACACTCTTAAAAATAAACTCTAATATTAATTATTATGGTGCATATATAGCCATTGTTTAGAGAGAAAAAAAAGACCAATTATTTTGGAGTATGTATGTTTTTTTTTTATTTAGAAAGTGTTGAGTAAAAAATGAAAATGTCCAATTTCGATCTAGAAAAAAGAAATGAACCCAATTTTAATTTTAAATTAGCAAAAAGGACAAATTCAAAACAAAACTAAAAATTAAAATTAAAATTTGGAACAAAAAAAGAAAATGTCAAAAACTAAAAACCAAACCGATCTATTGGTTTTGTTATTTATTGATCGATTTGGATCTCTTCTCTATAAAACCGATTGGTTTGGTTTGGTTCTTGGTTGACCACAAAGCCAATAAAACTGAACTAACTATCACCTCTAATGAGAGGTTCTTTTAGAAAATCAGACGACTTGAGTTTAGTGTGAACCAGTATAGTTTTGATGCTAGTAAGGATAAATTTAGTATATACTTTTTATTATTATTATTGTCATGTCGGATTTGATTTCTGGCATAGAGATATTAGCATAAATTGAATTTTTTTTCCCCTAAGGTTTATTAGATTGTTATAACACTGTAGCCGAAATGTGAAGTTTTAAAAATCCAATTCACTTCTTACAACTAATGCTTTGCACCAAAAGAAGAAAAGAAGAAAAGGTTTGATTTGACAAAAAGATAATAATAGCAAAGGCGTCATTATTTTGAACCTAAAATCAGATATTTATATAATAAAACAAAAAAAAAAGGATAAAGTGCGAATAATGATCCATTCCAACAAGCCAAATCGATTTCTAGTGATTTCCAGCGATTTCTGCAATTGTGAATATGTCTTGAGATTTACAGCAACAATTGGTAATGGAGGATTTTTTTCCTTTTTTTCAAGATCACAAGCTTCAGAAACAAGTGATTCACAATTATCTTTACATTTTGTGATTTGCTTGATGTGTGTTTGTTTTACTGTTTTCTCATTTAATATTCTTCTTTTTTTTTTTTCAATGTCTTGTCCTCTGTTTTGATTAGTTGGTATTTGTTGTGAATTGAGGATTGAAAACAGATATATAGTTTGAAAACGATAGAAAGTGATAGACTTCTATCGTAGTTTATCAATAATAGATTGATACATAGACAGTGTCATTCTATCAATAATAGATAGTGATAGAATGACACTGTCTATGTATCACTAACAGACAATGATAGTATTCTGTCACTCTCTATTAACAATAAGCTATCAGCAAAATTCTATGATCAATTGACAAAACTAATAGTAAGATGTTCTATCAACAAAAATTCAAAAAAAAAGTATGCAAGTTCACATACCAATAAAAACAAAAAGAAAAAAAAAAAAGTAAGGGATAGTCTATCAGATGCATTATAAATCATGATCCATATATTAAATTACCTAATTTTTGTCACCGATGAACAATGATAGTACTATCATTGTTTATCAGTGATAGACACTGATAGTGTACTATCTGTTGTAAGTGTCTAGCCCTCTTGCTAACAAGTAAAAAACTTTATTTTTAAACTTGTGTTTTGTGAGCCCAAAGTGTTGGGTAATATGGATGGCCCAATTAGGGCTAATTTTTTGGGTTGGCCCATCTTAAAAACCGTAGATTTTATTTTATGTCATATGGGTATGATCTAATGAGGAAGAGAGTGAAAAAAGAGGCAGAAAATCGGAGAGAAAGACAGGGAGTTGTGCAGTTCGATTTTTCAGCGACAGTTTCCACAAAGTTGTCGATTTTCAAAGTTTGAACCATTGGACCATGTTGAAATTTTTTTCAGTCTGCTTAGGACATATAGGGTCTCGTTTTGAATGGTTGGATCATTGTTTGGAGCTCTAGTTTGTACGTAATTGCTGCTGAACAGAATTTGTAAAACTGAGTGATTTTCATTCTTTTTATCTTTCAAGTGTTGATCTCTTATGTATGAAAGTGTTGGTGGATAGCGAATCTTTGTATGATTGATTGGGTTCTTTTTCCCTCAATTTTATCATAATAAAAGAAGTTTACAAGGATGGACTCCTCACAAGTCCCTTGATTTTTACTCTTCACATCGAAGTAGTTTTCCACATATAATTCATGTGTACTCTTTGCTTTTAGTCCTCTAAAATTTTATGGTTTATTGTTGTCCATTATTGGTCGATTGTTTGGTGATTATTTGGTGATTAATTTGCGGTGTTTTGGTTGGTTGATTGTCTTGGAGAAGATCCTAGTGGATTGTTGATATATTGTGTGAGCCTTATCAATTGGTATCAAAGCCTTAGTCTAGGCCTAACTGTGTGGGTGGAATCCTCAAATTCCGAACAAAGAAATTTTGTGAGCCTTGTTTGTGTTCTATCTATATAAGAGCAAGTGTGATCCATGCTCATGCTTGGTGAGCAAGTGACTCAAGATGAACTGGAGGTGCCCTGGGATTTAGAGCAAACTCTCATGGTTGGGAATGAAACAGATTTGTTCGAGGGGAGGTTCAAAGTGGTACTTTGTTCGAAGGGAGGATTGTTAAAGAGTGCGAGCAAAATCCCACATTGGTTAGGGAAGGAAGTGATCATGGGTATATAAGTAAAGACAATTATTTCTATTGGTATGAGGCCTTTTGGGGTGGATCCGAAAGTAAAATTGTGAGGATTTATACCTAAAGTTTAAGTAACATACCATTGTAGAGATATGTATGTGCAAGGTGAGTTTTAATTCAATCATTTACGTCTCATAAAACATACCATTGATGATTTGTCTTTGGATAACTTTTTTTATTAGAGAAAAAGATTTAATTATCTAATAATTAATATTATTATAAATATAAATAATAACCAACTTATCATATTATATTTATAACCTATAGTTTTAATATTTCATCTCATGAAACATATAAACCATACTTCTTTTTCTATTTCATGGTACTTAATGTAAATCTCATTTACATCAATCCTCCACTAAATGTATACATCATACCGATTATATCATATATAATCAAAATACCTCTTGTCGGAGTTGGATGGACAATTGTCCAAACATCTCCCTCAATGAATCCATGATCTGTCGTGTAGTGACCATGGTTTCGTGCTTTTTTACCAAGACTTCAGATGAGCTAGCCAAAGTATACACTTGTACCTTTTCGTTTGCCTTGACCCACCTATCATATGCATCCTGAACATTTTGAGATGCTTCGCAGCAGGCATTTGAAGACATTCCTTAACAAGAACAAACCGTAGGTCATCAATTATAAGCACAGTGTTTATAGCGTTTTTCCAACTAGTATAGTTATCGACAGTTAATTTGTCAGCACTTAACAAATTCAAAGTTTCGCTAATCATCTTGAAGATTGTTGAAACCATATAAATTATTTATATTAGTTATTAAGGCATTACCACTAAAAATCAATCAATTTAGCAAAAAAACTAATGTATCCTAGAGACATCTATTTTGCAATAATGCTTTAGTGAGTCAAGACAAAAGTCATCGTATGGTGATCAGTTGCCCCTTCACTGAACTGAGACCTTCTCAACCAACCATTACACCAGATAATTCTTATCCCTATAAGTTTATTCATCATTATTCGGTCCAGAAATCATTAACTTACTTAACAATTTCTTGTAAGTGTAACCCTTCATTTTAGACTCTAGAGTTCCACCCCAATTAGCCAACCATAAGAAAAAATTGATCGGGCAAAAACTAAAGAAGTCCTATCCATTTATGAAGTTTATATAAAATTTTATACAAATGTCATCCATATGGGGACACAAGAAAAGATGTCGACTGAGCATAAAACTTTACAACAAATTAATGGATCGTGGGATGTATTAATACAAGTCCCTCTCCCACTTACTATAAACAATCTCTTCATTCACCTTGGTATTGACCTATGTGAACACCATCCGTAAAGGGACATAAGCAAAGGTGCATGAAGGCCAAGCATATATTTTATGGTGTAAACTATATAGGAGAAACATGAAAAAAAAAAATTGACATATCATATACATCATTTTCCTCCCACTGAGTGATTTAAACTTAGGATTCATTAACTTAGAATGGCTAATCAATTTTACTAAGTGATTGTTAAATTTACCCAATATAACACTTATATTGAATAGTTTAACAATAATTATTCTTGTTTATTAAATACTTTAACAAACCTTAATAATTCATTTCATGCTTATAGTATAATTGTCTAATTCACCTTCCAAATCGATTCCCAAGTAAGGGTGTTCTGTTTCCGTCAGCTTAAATACCCCACCTAGATGGAACCTTTCTTAGATAAAGGTCCCTTATAGACTATTATGTTATAAATTTAATCTTTTATTTAATCCAATTTAATCCTATTAAAAAGAGAATTAAAAGATTAAACTTATTTCTAATCTCATTAAATATATTATTAACATAGGTTTAGGTGTAATTAATTATAAACCATTTAAAATTAATTTAACATATTTTTGCATGCAACTCTTAGTTATAGATTTTAATTATAATTTCATTAACTTATAACATTTATAAAGATTAATAAAATAATTAAAACTTATACATGCATCTAATGACATACTTAAGAATATAACAATTATATTTTTTTAAAGTAGTATCATGCTTCATGCATATTCATTTTAATAATATAACATAACAATTATACTATAAAGTAATAAAAACATGCATATCCATTCATCCAAACTATTCATGATAACAATTATAATATAATATGATGTCTGAACATGTTATTAGTGCATGCATTAATGTAATTTAACAATTATATTAAATATGATACATGAGCATGCTTAATTAAATCATGCAACTCTATAATTTAACTCTTATATTAAAATGATGCATGAAAAAATGTGTATCATATGGTGAGATTTTTATATTATATGGAATACAATATGCTATATAAATAAAATAAATCATACATCACATATACAAAATAATAAAAGCAACATTGGACCGAAAATTGGCATCCTAAACATTAATTAAATTAATATAACCCTTATATTAATTTAATTAATAAAAATACAAATAATAAATTAATTATTACAAATAAATAATTAATGAAACCAAAAATAGCTTTGAAGAACCGCCAGCCAAGCTCGATCCCACAAACTGGAAGCACCTGATGCATGCACGAGCGTGTTTGGAGCGTAACAACGTAAAGGAAATCGAATCTGAGATTTTCATGAGCAACGAAAAATAGATCATTGAGCAACGTAAAATAGATCATTCCAAATTACAATCATGTATGAACATTACAATTACAGTCGTAAAACAAAACATACAGTTATGCAATCAATACAGAAATTACAACATGAACAATCAAATAAACAAGGAGAATGCTACGAACGTTTTTCGACTCATCTCCACGCTCCTTGCTCACGAACACTCGAATACAGCAACCTCGAACGCTCGAACAATATGACCACAATACTGTACGAACACTTCACACTTGTCCTCAACGATCACCTCGGTCACAAACTCCCCAACAACACGAACGGCCTCCACAGAATCTCAACGGTGTCGAGTTGAGTATGAAACCACCAAGAAGGTTACCTTAGTATTCTCGGTGTGAGAATCTAGTGGGTGGGCTCTGTGTGGACTTGGAATGAGGTAGACGAAGGAGGAACTAACAATTGTGTACACGATTGGACAAGTGGGAGAAGACAGAAACCTATCGCATAGGTCGATGCCCAATCGTTTAGCTAAAGCTAAGCGATTGTCTAGCAAAAGCTAAGTGATCATTTAGCTCATCGCTTAGCTCAGTGTCTGTCGCCTATAAAACACTACACGATCGTTTACTTCGCTCAAGCTGTCGTGTAGTAAATCGATATTTACTTGACAAGCTCCGTGAGTTTCTTTTTGCAAGAGAGAAAACTCAAAAACAATTTTTCAACCTTTTTTAAAAACTTTTCAAAAACTTACTAAAATTAGGAAAACAATTTTCCTTTTATCTCACGATTACCATGAACCACCAATAACCTCCCACTCAATTGGTTATTAGAGAAAAAGATTTAATTATCCAATAATTAATATTATTATAAATATAAATGATAACCAACTTATCATATTATATTTATAACCTATAGTTTTAATATTTCATCTCATGAAACATATAAACTATAGTTCTTTTTCTATTCCATGGTACTTAATGTAAATCTCATTTACATCAATCCTCCACTTGATGTATCTCATATATCATACCGATTGTATCATATATAATCAAAATACCTCTTGTCAATTTGAACATTTCAAATCAACACCAAGAACTGATCCTCAACTGAATCCATTAAGCTACCAAGGGGACCTTATGAACCTTTAGCTCGAAGATCTAAGGTATGTGAATAACTGACTAAACTCTTTAGTCACGGGATCCACCATCCGTTAATTGCCAGACACTCTACTAAAGGCCGATAACTGAACTCTCCTTACCACAGATATATTATGTGTCCATCTTAATCAATCAGCAGTATGACAACCCTTCACAAATCGCTTGTAAGTACAGCTCGGCCAATAACCATTATGCCCCTGTAGTTACGTCTAACTCCTTAAGTACCACTGATCCCTCTAATGAACATAAGTCATAGTCCTACTATGACTGAATCTTCTCTTCCAAAGAGAAGTTGTGGCCACTATGTTCAAGTCCCGGAATTAGCCCTTAAGGGAGCAATCTCTCTACTTATCCCTGCTTCGGGAAAGGAATGAATTCTATCTAATGGATTGAGTTCCTAGCTCCCAGATCAGACAAGTCCCCAAAAAGGTAGGCATGCTGAGTTGGCAATCTGGCCACTCTCACTCATACTAATCAAAGGACTGTCCTCAAAGGCAGGAGTTCCCAAAACACTCAGGATTGAGGTCGTGTCATCTATGGTCGTTTAGGTGAGATGCAAGTCTCTAGTATCAATGGTGTTATAAATAGAGTCTAATCATCTCGTGGTCCAAGTCTTTTACAAACTCTTTGTATAGGATACCCCCGCTCGCACATCTCCACATGAATGGTCAGGATCTACCATTTGTAGTAGTTTACAACACTTGCAAATCTCTACAAAGTGGGTCGTATCCGTAGTGTCACTAGGATCGGGTATCCCACCTTAATCCTTATACTACAAACCTATTTATGTTATCACTTAAAGCATGATCCACTTGTATGTCACATATACATGCTTAAGTTCACTTAAGATAACCAAGGAGGTTTGTTTATTGAATATAAGTAAATGCTAGAATTAAATAAAACTTATTTTATTCATTAAACTATGTGTATCTTTACAAAACAACGAGACTCCGGGAGAATAAGAACATCAATCCTAACACAACGTTCTATGCCAGCATCGTTATGTTGGCTTTTCCTTTACCGCAGTGTAGCCCTACGCTGCCTTTTAAGTTGTTGAAACATAGCCTTACACTGTATGCAGCATCGCTACGCTTCGTATCAGCGCTACAACGGTGGTGCTAAGCGTAGTTACATTGGGCATTCTACCTTACAACGTAATTACGTTGTGTGTTAAGGTTGAAGGCAGAATGATTCCTCTACTTCGATTATTTATTTAATTTGCTCTGTTATTGCTCCAGATTTCTTTAAGTGGGAGATTGTTGGGATTGGTGTTCTAAACCTCTCTTTATTCATGTAGTTTGTAAACTCTGTAAACAAATTGTTATCAATAAAATAATTGTTATTTTATGTGCATTTACTCAATCCAATAAACTAAAACCCTAAGTTATTTTATGTAATTTAAACATGTATGTAGAGACATACAGATGGATCATGTTTAAAAGATAACCTGAACGGTCTGTAGTAGATGGATAAGGCTAGGTACTTTATCCTTGTGACACTATGGAATTGGCCCACTTTTTAGTTGTTACAAGTGTTGTGAAGTGCTACAAATGATCTGATTTTAATCATTCATGTGAAGACATGTGAGCGAGAATATCCTATACAAAGAGTTTGTATACGACCGGACCACAAAATGAATAGACTTTCTTTATAACACCGTGCTAGAAGAGACTTACACTTCACCAGGATAACCATAAGTGACTTGACCTAAATCCTAAATATGATGTAAACTCTTGCTTATGAAGGCGGTCCTTTAATTTTCATGGTGAGAGTGGCCATTTTCGCCAACTCAATAGACCTACCATCTTAAGGATTCGTCTGATTAGGGACCTGGGAATGTAGCTACACAATAAGTAATTTACTCATTTCCTATTGATAGGGTAAGTAGAGAAATTGCTCCCTTAAGGGCTGATTTTAGGGCTTGAACAACGTGGCGCCACACTCTCTCCTGATCAGAGAGGGGTTCGATTATAGTTAGAACATAATTAATTATTCATTAGTGGGATCGATAGTACTTAACGAGTTAGAGATAACTATAAAGGCAAAATGGTAATTTTGATCCAACTGTACTTGCAAAAAAATTGTGAAAGGTCAACACACTGTTGATTGGTTATATCCAGTGGACACAGAAATATAACTATAGTTCGAAGAGTGCAGCTGTCGGTCTTTAATAGAATGACCGGCAGTTAATGGAGGTTTATTAATATAATTAAAGAGTTTAATTAATTAATTAAGTATCATTGGAGCTTCAATCTATAGATCCATAAGATCTCATCGTTAGCTCAATTAGGTTTAATGAGAATTGAATTAATTTTGAATTAATTTGAACAGTTCAAATTAATTAAGAGAACTAATTAATTATATGAGATATAATTAATATAATGTATATGATAGATTATAGGATTAATTTGAATTGCCAAATTAATTCAAGGGAATTAATCATATGAGATATTAGTAGCATGATGTATATGATACATCATAAGTTTTAATGAGAGGAATAAATATTTGAATATGATTCAGATATTAATTATATAAATATGATTTATATAAGATACAATTAATATAATGTATTTGATACATTATAACATAAAGTTTTAATCGGAGAAATAAATATTTGAATATGATTCAAATATTAATTTTATAAATATGATTCATATAAAAACTATAGATTAAAAATTAATATGAATGTGATTCATGTTATTTCAATAGGTTATATGATAGATTAATAAACTATAGGTTATATTATATGTGATATAATATAAACTATAGATTATATGTTATATATAATATAACATATAGTTTTATTAATATATAATAATGTTGGTTATTATATATTTAGTTTAAAATTCAAATTATTATTTTTTATTTAATTAATTTTGAATTTTAGATATGTTTGGGAGGAAGTTATCTCCCCCTCCCCTCGTCCAATTAATCTCTCCATTCTAATTACATGAATGCAATTCACATTTGACAGAGGATTGGGAGCTTCATTGGTTTCCTTCTATGCCTTCTTTGATATAGGTTCTCTGTGAATTTCTCTCACAATTCTTCTCCTCTTCTTTTTCCAAAAATTAATCCAATTGTGAGCCCACAACTCCGCAATGATTCTCATTCTTGAGAATAACAAGGAAGCCCTCGTGGTGGCGCCCAAACCATTGCTGTGTTTTCTTTGTGAGACTGAGAAAGGTTCAAAATCGTTCATGGGAAGAGATCGTGATTTTGTGGAACAAAAGTGGAAATGTGAAGAAAATTATCTGCAAGAGTAAGTAGATTTTCTCTTCCTTTCTTTTTGTATGTCGATTTGATCATGTTTATTCTGTAAAATTATTTTTACTTGTTTACTCTATATTTTTTGTTTGTATGTCAAATTAAAATTAAAATTGTACATCGTTCACATGCTTCCGCTTGAGATTCAATCCTTTTAGAAACATCCAAGTGCCAAAACCAACATATATTCATAATGCATCAAGAACACCTGCCAAAAACTCTGAATTGAAGTTAGAAAACAAAATCAGAGATACAACCTGGCTCATACCAATTAAAGGGATTTGGATTCCTTGAAGTGGAAGCAATTGAATATGTTGTGCCTTGATTTTTGTTTTACAGAATATTACAATGTAAAGAGATGGAAACATGGATAAACAAATTGAGTCCTAAGCAATACTGTGAAATTAAAGAAAAAAAGAAGAAAATGATAACATACTCTTGAAGAATGTTTCTGCATTTTTCCTCTTCATAGCCAAGATCACAAACAAATCTCTTTTTCACCAACACAAACGGAACTTCACAGTAGCAACATCAATAGGGACACCACCACAAAATCTTCCTCGTTATTCTCAAGGATGAGAATCAACAGAGAAGTGTGGGTTTCTGTTGGTTAATTTTGGTGAAGGGAGAATATATTTGCTGAGAGAATTTTCCATAGAGACATTGATTAAGAGAAGGAAGATGGATCAAGAAGATCATGAAAAACTTAATGCTTAATGACCCCCTCTGTGTTTCACGTAAATTGAGAGAAAATGGGAGTTGATGGGAATTATCAAAATAACTCCCTCTCCTTTTTAATTTTATAAATTAAAAAAAAAACTAAATTTTAATTTTACACAAACACATGAACCAATTTATATATATATATATATATAATATATATATATAACTATATGTTATGTTATATCACATATAACGTATAACCTATGGTCTATATTATATCATGTATAATATAACCCATAGTTTATCATTCTCTCATTTAATCTATAGTATTAATATGAATCATATTCATATTAATTTTAACCTTTAGTTTTTATATGAATCATATTCACTGAATCGTATTCATATAAGTAATATTTGAATCATATTCAAATATTTATTTCTTTCATTAAAACTGTATATTATAATGTATCATATACATTACATTAATTGTATCTTATGTAATTAATTCCCTTTAATTCATTTGAACAATTCAAAGTTAATTTGATTCTCATTCATTCTTATTGAGCTAACAATAGGACATTTTGAACTTATAGATTGAAGCTCCAATGATACTTGATTAATTAATTAAACTCTTTAATTAAATTAATCAATATTCATGAATTGTCGAATATTCTATTAAAGGCTAACAATGATAATCCTTCACAAATTGTTCGTAAGTACAGTTGGGTCGAAATTATCGTTTGAATCCTATAGTTACATCTAACTCCTTAAATACCACTAATCCCTCTAATGAACAACTAGTCATAGTTCAACTATAACTGAACTCCTCTCAAGGCAAGAGAGGGTGTGGTGTCACATTGTTCAAGACCCAAAATCAATCCTTAAAGGAAAAATTTATCTACTTACGTTAATAATCGGGAATGAGTGAATTTCTTCTTATGTAGTTGCGTTCCTAACTCTTAAATTAGACGAAACCCCAAAATGATATGCATATTGAGTTGGCAAATCTGGTCATTCTCACCCATGCAAATCAAGGGACCGCCCTCATAAGTAGGAGTTCACAACTCACTCAAGATTAAGGTCAAGTCACCCATGGTCATTTCGTGGTCCAGTCTTATACAAACTCTTTGTATGGAATGCTTCTACTCACATATCTCCACATGAATGATCAGAATCAAATCATTTGTAGCACTTTACAACAATTGTAACAACTACAAAGTCGATTATATCCGTAGTGTCACTAGGATAAGGTATCCACCCTTATCCATCTACTATAGACATTTCAGGTAATTACTTAAACACGATGAACCTGTACGTCTCTACATACATGTTTAAGTTACATCCAACAACCTTGATCTTATTTTATTGGCTTTGGATTAATGCAACTACATGTAAATAAAATAACACTTATTTTATTAAATAAATAATATGTTTATACAAATACAATTTTACAAACTATAAGAGCATGAGATTTAGGACATCAACCCTTTCAATTGTACACTATCACTTTCTATGAGAAGTCCAATAAGGAAGAAGTCTATCAACAAACAAGAAGTTCTATCAACGAAGATTCACAAATAAAATGTAAAATGATGCAGGGCTTTTGTTAGAAAAGTATAGTATCACTTGTGGATGTTCTATCACTCTATTAGTAAAAAATTCTATGATGAATCAACAAAGCTATCAACAAGATGTTCTATCGAGAAAAATTGAAATAAAAAAAAATGTAAGCAAGTTCTCTGAAAGTTGTCTATCAGAGAGGAAGAAACAAGAAAGAATCGAGGGAAGGCGTGTGGTCTAAAATTTGTTCATCTTGTCAACTCTTTCAAAAGATGGGCCAATTGGGCTTTCTTTCATTGGGCCGATTTCTAATCTGCTTCCCCAATTAATGGGCCTACGGCCTGTTCTTTCATTACAAATGAAATTCCTTTTTGCTACTTATTGAACATGGGGCTTAACTCATGATTCTCGTTCAAAAATCCTTCCAAAATTGAAACAAATAGCTACCTTTACATCCTTATTTTGAAAAATGTCTCAATTTAAATTCAATCGCCACTTGTTGATGCCAAAATTTGGATCCAAAAATGTACATGCAACAACCCGTATAAACTTGTAATTTGGAAAGTCAGAAATTTAAGTTATATTTCATCTGAGTTTATCTTAATGAATTTTTTCAAATCTCAAAAGATTAAATCTTATCTTATCTTTTTTTTTTTTTTTTTTTTTTTTTTTGGCTTATATCCAAATTCACTCACAACACCACTTTTTCTCAACGGTTAAGTTTATACACAATTTAATGGAAAAATTAAACTAAATCTTTTTGAAATTATATTATGGGTTTGCTATCTCGTTTATTTTCTAAAAATTTAAATCTAAATAGTTTTCTTTAAAATAAATAACTAGATTTTCCTTTTTAAATTATGTTAATCTTATAAATCTTTAAATATTTGTCCCAAAAAAATTTTATATCTTTCAAATTTTAAAGATTAATTTTTTTATTTTTTTCTAGTTAAAACTGCAAAATTTGTATAATTATTGGTTTGAACAAAGTTAAACACGACAAGAACGTCATCATGACATTTACATTGGTCAAAACTAAAGAAAACAAAAACTATTGAGGACGTTTGTGATAAGGAATTAGTTATTATATTCCAAAATTATTATAGTTGAGTTATAGTATGGATTTTACTCATTCACTTTTTAATCTTATCGAGATCCAAATTTTTTATAGAATTATGTGGTTACTTATGTTAGATTTTTTATTTATTTTCTAGAAGATTTAATTAGAGTTTAGAAGTAAATATGTTGGGAGAAAAGACAAATCTTCTTGAAGAAAAAAAGAAAGAATGAGTGTTTTGAGATATTCATGAATATGATTAAATGACCAACTGTTCCAAAATCGGCTGTCGCGTGTTCACACGCGTCGGTCGTTGATTGTTTGACCATATAATTTCTCGCACGTGCCCTCAACTATTTTCTTGAAAAAAAAACTATTATTATCATTATTTTTTTTTTCATCATCAATTTGAACGATTTAACATTTTGTCAGTAATACATAATAAAATCACATGTCAACTCCATTCTCTGTAAATTAATTTTTAATATAACAATATTTTTTATTTAATATAGTATATCGGATTAAACATAAAATAAAGTTGGTAGATTTAAACGTGAATTTGGGCATAACTCTACTTTATTTATTAAATATATGTATTTTTCTCCGGAGGTCAAGAGATGGAATTTCAAATCTCGAGATTGATATTACAAGTTCATGTTAATTAAGTTATGCTCATATTAACAATCATAACTAGTTCAAGCGAGGAAGACATAATATTTAAAATAAATAAGAATTATTTTTTTTATTGTTGTGTGTAATAATCTTTTTTTAATATAAAAAAAATGTTAAGTAGATTTCAAATTCCCTCACATTACAAAATTGTTTGTGAAGTTATGCGCTTATCCTGAATAGGTAAATTTTATAGAAGTGTTTAAGGTTTAAAGGGAAGACATAAACTATCATTCTAAAAAGTAATGGTTTGATCTCACTTCACCATCAGTTAATTATAAATAATAATAATAATAATTAAATAATTAAAAAAAAAACCACTGGAACTTTGTTTTCTCAAATACCCAAGTGATTTATTATTATTTTTTTCTATTAGAGCATATCAATATTATTGAAAGTCACCACTCTTTGTTCTCTATTTTAAGACTTTCATAAAGTTGGATCATGACTCATACTATTAATTATTATTGGTAATTCATATATCCACACTAATGTACGTAAGGGATTACTTCGTTTTAAAAAATTATTCAAATTGTTTCATATCAATTTGATATTGTTTTTCTTTATTTATAAGTATTTCAAGATTGTTGGAAAAACCTCTAACTTTTATTATAGGATAAAATTTTCATTGTGTGAAACGTTATTACAGTTACATAAAATAATTCTCTCTCTCGTTCTCAGTTACTAAAAAACTCTCTCGAAACATTTATACCACTCACATCCTTTAACCCATCTCTCAAACTAGGAAATATAAAAAGAAATTTAACTAGAGTTAGCACACTTAAACTTTAAGTGTTTCTAACTGAAATGATTTGAAACCAAAGGTATAGACCCTTTCATAGTGTTTGTAACTCATCACTTTGTTAATCTTTTTCAATGTGTGGAATCCATACGCTCAAATTTAAAGTGTTTCTAACTGAAATGATTTGAAACCAATGGTTGTTACACACAAAATCTAGTACTTATGAAACACATTCTAAATCCATCCATTTGTATTCTAAAATTTCAACATGCAACACTTGTTATCGTCATCGTGATATGTTAATAAATATATCCAATGCATAAATTAATGTGATAAATCGAAATGTTCTCTATAATCAGTACAGTAAGTAAATTAAATATCGTGTACCTATCAGTGAGTAACACTAAACATTTTGTTATTTATAGAGAAATGTATGGATTCAAGTTGGGTTAAAGTGAATTCCAGATAAGTGACTTTAAAATTTTCAAATGTACATAAACCCTATACTTTCTTACATGTCAAGATTTGGGAAGGTGACTCCTCCGTTACCTTGGTATTCATGTGCTACACACATATGTCGACGTGCACCAAGTGTTACTTCATAAAACCAATGATAAACGGTGGTTTTGAGCTTAAATCATTGTAATAGTATTATAAATAAATCCATGATTTTCTTTACTTCTAATTAGTGTATGAGATTCTAATCAAACTCTTCATAATCTCTCATTTAAAAAGAAAAAAAAAAACCTACAAAATTTTCTTAAAATAGTTATTTTCTTGTTCTTTCTTTACCATATCAAATGTTTACCCATAAAATCATTTTCATATAAAAATTATTTATGAATAATTCCTTTCAAATTAAATAAATCATTTTACTTAACAGCTATTTACCATTATTCTCGTTATGTTCAATAATTCCCAACTTAAGATTTAAATTTGACCACAAAAGGAAAAAAAGTTGGAAAAGTTTAGGCTATTTCCCACCCCGAAGTCATAGGTTGGTTTACAGGTTTTAAACAATTAACTTTCCATCATAATTTCACTCAAATTTGAATTCTTTTGGGCTTTCTAAAATGACCTAACTTTTATTTATTTATTTTTGTTCTAAAAAATTTCAAAAGTGGCTTTTTTATTATTTAATTTTCTTTTTACATGTTTCGTAGATATTATTAATATTTAAACGTTGATTTTGAAAAATAAATTTAGGAGTTTGTTAAAAAAATGTCTCTTCTTGGACTTACCTATACACTTTTAGGTTTTAATTGTTTAAAAAAAAGGTCATATCATGTTATATTTCTTAAATACGTTGACACATTAATATTTTACTATAATGATATTGTGTTGCAATGTACTATTTGCATATTCATATCCACATGCATATGAAACATGCCCTCTCTTATTTATAAATCTTTTATTGATATAAAATTAGTACATTTTTTCCATAAAATATTAGCTAAATACAAAATTGAGAAACAATAGAAATATCGATGTTATCAATATGAATATTATTGATGATCTAGGATAAAATCTTAATGTTTTCAAAAGCCTCATATTGCATAGAATTTTGTTATAAAACAAGAATAGTTGAAATATACGTAAACTGATTTAGATATTTACTATTGTAACAACTTAAAAACTTAAATATTACGCCTTTTTGAATTACTACATTACTCATAGTATAACATATTCTCCCAACTATATGATATAACCTCGTGGAAAATCATCCAAATGGTCAAATCATCAGAAATGGATGGTGAAAGTAAACGGGGTGGATTTATGGTGTAGAGAAGAAAACAAATGAGAAAAAAATAAAAGAATTGGAAGTTTGAATAGTATACACATCTATTTTATCTAAGAGGACAATTCTATATCTTGAGACCAAACTATGAAGGATAGCTCTTCTTAATCTCACACATCAAAATGACTCAAATAAACAACAAATTAAGTCTTCACCACACTATATGCTTGATTTCGTTAGGAAATTGACAAATAAAAATATATAGTCAAGTGTAAATAATAGAAAATTAATACAAAGATTTTATGTGATTTACTAACTGTGTATTAGTTACGTCCACAAAGAGGGAAACATTTTACTACAAAGAAAATAATTCATATTAAAAAGTTAGAAACTTTAGTAGGGTTAGAGATGTTATATAATGCACTGCTCTAAACTCTAGGGTCCAAAATTGTAAATAGCGCAAAAAAAGGAAGAATTAATTTGGAGTCATGCCCCAAATCTAATTCAAAAGGCTTATATAAGACAAGTAAATTATCAAAGAAAGAAGAATAAAGTTTAATTACAAATTTAGTCCCTATGAGTTGGAAAAAAATTAGAGTTTAATTCGTATGGTTTTAAAAGTTAAAATTTAGTTCTTATAGTTTGATAAAACTATATAAATAGTTTCTAAAGGGCGTTTGGGGTAAGGACTATCTTAAAACTATGATAATCACCTCTTATTATACTAAATATTATTTTAAAATCTCCAATTAGCTACAACTAACACTATTTCAAAACTCTCATTTACTACGGTATTTACTATTTGCTATATTTTTTACTATTTTACATTCATCATTTTTTTATTCTTTACTATAGTGTTTACTATTTTATTCTCAAACTAAAATAATTTACCTCTCAAATACATACTATTATGGCTCAAACTAAAATAATCTACACATTAAACATAAACTATTATAACCCAATTATAATAATCTATGACTATAATAACTAACCTATTGCCCCAAACGCTCCCTAAGATTCTATTAAACTATATGAACTAAATTCTAATTATAAATTATATAGAGACTTAATTCTAACTTTTTCATCGACTATAAAGATCACATTTGTAATTTAACCACTAAACTAAACTCTCGAAATAGAGAAAGTGAGACCATTAGAAAATTAATTACACACAAACACAAAATAGTCCTTATGTAACTCTAAATGGCTAACTTAGATCCATGGCATTTGAATTCAAAAGTCTCTCTCAATAATCTATTTTAGTTTTTTATTTTTATTTTTAGGTTTAAGTAAGCAAGAAAATCCAGCAAATGCCAGTTTCCATTTATTCATGAATGGAAACAAAAACTGAAAAGAAGTGCAAATTCATTGGACCACCACCAAACAATTTTTTAAAAAAAAAAAACATAAAGGAATAAATTATTATTCATATTATTAAAGTATTTTTTTAAAAAAAAATAATAATAATATTGTTTAATTTGTTTTTGTTTGGTCATGGTCAAGCCCATCTCCAAGACTTTGGAATGGTACGACGCCGTCCTGTCCAAATCAATGTTCTTTACGTACGTGGGTCTCCTCCCAGCTTCCATTTTGACTTTTTCCTTTCCTGTCGGATTATTACAAGTGGCATCTTTTATGCGACTTTTTCTTTTTTTTTTTTTTTTTTTTTGGTTGGGGGACAAATCTTTTTTCCCTAATCTTTTTGTCTTTTTTTTCTTTTTTTCATCCTTCATGCATCTATCTACATTAACATTTTAATCTGATTTAACATTAAGACTTCTAACTTTTTGATGCATTGAATTTTTAATTCCTAGATATGTTCAATGACTCTATCTTGATTTCACGACAAATGTCATTGAAATATGACGACTGATTTTATTATCTTTATTTTATGGGGGATTGCATGATAAAAATAGTTTTATTATAAATTTACTTTATTTTCGAATTTTCATGAGTTATTAAGATAAATCTATTCATTATCGATAAATATTAGTTTAGTCAAATTTCAATTGATTTGGTCAGTCTTTCGAATATTTATTTCTCATTCACCTCTTAGCGACAACAACTAACCCATATCCAACTTTTGTCTAGTGGATCAAAATATTCAGACCCCCCACCTGATTCCCTTTGCTACTCCAAGTAGAATTCAAATTCCAAATGTTTCAAACAAAGACAATAAATAAAATTAAAAAAATCAGAAAGAAGCGTTTTCTTTTAAACTTTAAGATGTTTTTTATATTTTTATTACGAATCCAAATAACCTACGGAATTGAATGTTGTTTAAAATTAATGATTTCGACTCCAAAACCTGTCTCTCCTTTGGTTTGTTTAAGACAAAAGCATTATGGTCAATTATAATATATAATAACTCGATTTCAAAGAATTTAAAATACATCTTTTTAGCTCCAAAATAAATTATCATTATTATTTGTTGGATAAAAATTTATTTTTTCAAAAAAAAAAATCAAAAGGAACAAACCTTTAGTTAGAGTGTCTCACTTTGAAAATGAAGTCTCTCTTTTGTACTCCAACCTTAGCCTATGGATTTGTGCCCCAAGGAATACACATGTTTTGGGGGAGTGAGCAAGACCAATGTAAATTTGGTGGACGTCCCACACGTGTGTTGCCATCCAATCAGACGGACAAGGCATGTGTGTGTGATTATTTTTTAATAAAAATATTATTATTGTTGTTATTTATTTCATTATTTTTATTTTCTTTTTCAAAAGAAAAAAATTCCTCAATTGGTCGCGTCTTCCCGGTCTTCCCGGTCTTCCCCACACGCTCTTCCATCTGCATCTTTCAGCCTCCACCTTCTGCGCACATGTGCAAAGGCTAACTGCTCTTCTCTCTCGCGGCAGTTCAGCTCTGAAGACCTATAAAAGGTGCATTCTTCAGCAGTTTCGAGCACAACACTTCTTCCATTCCCATCACTCTCCTCTGCTTATTTTTTCTTTTCCCTTAGAAGGATGTATGTTCCGGTCGGTAATGATGCATTTCTGAACGGATTTTCTTTTTGGGTTGTTTTATCCTAGGGACGACATGACAGTATTCCTGACCTGCTTGCACACTTTGGCAAAGCTGCGAAACGTCTTAAAGAGAATGAGTTATGTGACTCAACCTTTAATGAGTTTTTGTTTTGCAGGTTTTGTTCTTTGTCCGACCGCCATTTTCTGACCGTTTGCAGTTGTCTTGTTCGTCGTTAAAAGGTCTTGCCGTTTTCAGCATCATTTTTTTTTATTATTATTAGTAGTAGTAATAGTAATATTATTATTATTATTATTATTATAATAAAAGTGTTGGAGGGGAGGAAATAATAATAGGCCACCAATTACATGAACTTGGAACTTAGGACAACAACGTATAGACTAATGCTAAATTTTCTTTATTAATTAAGGCTCTATTTTGTAACTATCTTATTTTTTAAAAAAAATTAAGCTTATAAGTGCTATTTTTAACTCTAATTTTTTTTCATTTATCATCTATTTTTTACCAATGGTTTAAAAAATAAAGCCAAATTTTGAGAACTAAAAAAAGTAACTTTTAAAAAGTTGTTTTTGTTTTTGAAATTTGGCTAAGAATTTGATCATTATATTTAAGAAAGATATAAATTATTATAAGAAATGTAGATGAAATAGACTTAATTTAGAAAAAAAAATGAAAAATCAAATGATTATCAAACAAAGTCTAAATGGTATGAATTTATCTTTGTCAATCATTACTACTATTCGTCAACCATTAATTTGATTGATTTCGATTAAGTGGATCATTTTCTTCCAAAGTTGAACAATTCTTTTATATATATGTCTCTTAGATAAAAAGATACCAATTTTAGTATTTGTAAATTTCGGCTAATTTGATTCCGATTGGTAGATCATTCTTCCAAAGTTGAACAATAATCTTTTTATGTGTTATTAGGTTAACCTTGATTAAAAATTGAGAAAATTATCATAAATAATAATTTCCACACAAGAAAAATAATATGTTCTTAAGTATGAGTGTTAATTGATTTATTTTATTTATTTGTTCAAATGAGGGGATTCGAAGCTCTAGACTCTCGTCAAAGAAAAATTATTCAATAAAACTATCGCATGATAATCGGTAATTTTGTATCATTAGAAGTAAGAGAAAGATTATATGAGAAGTACTTTAATTCTTGTTTGTAGAGGTTAATAGGCGGCATGAAGATATTTTAATCCACATTTAACCATTATTAAAAGGATTTTTCATTATAGTGGATTCATTGATTTTTTTTTCCCTGGTGAAAGTATATATTTCAAATAGTTATAGGTATATGATGGTTTTCTAAGTAGAGCCTAGAAACAAAACAACATTTATCAGACTTAAATCTAATTTAAGGGATTATTCCATCACTTTTGTATTAGTAACGACTTAATACTAAATGTGAGGCGTTTTTTAGAGTTCATAATAGATGTTATTGACTTTTGAACATCGACACCAACATGCACATAAATACGAAAGAAATTTGAATTTTCCACTACACCCGACCATATTATTGAACTAGAAAAAAATGCAAGCCTTAATTAACATAAACACGTATATATTATACATGAAGTAAATTTTTCATACCAATGTTTTTCATTAGTATGTTTATAACTTACTGAAAAAATATGCAACCTATTTTATAAGCCGATTCAAAATTGTGTGAAATCTCATAATTTTCCATGCTTTTTCAAAGTACTTGTCGACACAAAATATTATATTGATATTTTCATTATCATCTTTGTCGATGTCTATATTTAAATATTCTAGCTCGTGTTTAAAATTTATTAAAATATTTATATTATTTTTGTTTGATTATGATGTAAAAATTATAAAAAAAGATGATGGCAAACAAAGGCTGTTGAGATAATTTGATGGAGGATTGGATCTAAGTTGGGATGTCTTTTTCTTTTTTATTTTATTTATTATTATTATTATTATTATTTTGCAACCTAATTATAATATTACTGCACCTGTTGGTGCCGTGAAATTAAAATGGTCGAGATGACTAATAGATTTTAAACAATATGTTTTATTATTTTTTTTTAAGAAAGATTTCAAACAATAATAATTGATATTTGGTGCAATGTGAACTTTCAAATTGATATTATTAGTTTCAAATGTATATATATACATCTACGATTAATATAAAACAAGAAAAAAAAATTAATGATATACCAAAACGAACCTAATTCAATCGTCACATGCATTAACGATCAAGACGTCTTTGATATTAAAATTCTTCCACTTTATTATACTAGGAAAAAGTAATACCATTAAATATTTTGAAAATAAATTTAAAATATGACAAAAAAATTATTTCAAAATCACTTTTAAAAGTGTAATTCCAAAGTGAAAACGACCTGCCTTATTGTCCAATAGCTTATACAAAATTTATTCTAATGAGAGAATTTTTGCTAAAAAAATTCTTCTTCTAGAAGCATTTTCAAGCATATCATTAGATTTTCTTTTAGAGAAAAAAATAAAGGGTGAGAGTGGAAGGAAAAGTTGCT
The DNA here is from genome assembly GCF_027475165.1 of Benincasa hispida. Classification (NCBI taxonomy): domain Eukaryota; kingdom Viridiplantae; phylum Streptophyta; class Magnoliopsida; order Cucurbitales; family Cucurbitaceae; genus Benincasa; species Benincasa hispida. Next base: position 49,692,090 of record NC_143488.1, on the reverse strand, counting down.
AGTACTATTCTAGAGGAGTATTATACTCCATTTGTAGAAAAATACTTTTTATACAGTCAAGGTCTGTTATTCTGTTTTATGTTTTCAAATTTACTGAGCTCAACGAATATGTATTTGATAGATAGTTTGAATTATGTATTTTTAAAACTATTTTTGAATTTCATCATTCAAATAGTGTAAATTATGAAAATAATATTTTTATGTTTTTGAATCCACAATTTGGGGAAAATTAAAAGGATATTGTCTTTTTAGAAACTATTTAGAAAAATATTGTTGTTTTCAAACTATTTGTAAATATATATATATTTTAAATAAGTCGAGGGTTGAAAATTCGACCTAGATACATCGAATTTTGAACCCTCGACCTTCCTTTCATTTGTACGTCGAACTTTGAACCCTCGACATTGCCCTTCCTAACATTATTATTGAGTCTGTTTAATTATCATTCTAGAGACCTTCCTCTATCAAAAGATCGTATTTCTAAATTTTCATAAGGTCCCCTGGAATTCCTTCCAAAGCTTGTTGAATAATTTTTGCTGATTATGTCATCTCAGCAAGTCTGACTAAATAACGAGCTAATGAATCTCCTTTTTTTTGCCACTGAACTTCCCAATCAAATTCGAGAGCGAGATTATGAAAGAGAGCGAGATTTTGAGCTTGAGCGAGAGCGAAAGAGCGAGATTTTGATAGAGAGCGAGAATACCGTACAAATTTTCTCTTTTTTTCCTTTTTAATTATTACGCATTCCACCTTCTTCTTTCTAATCCTTTCTCTTTTTTTTATTTTCCATTTTATAAAAATTCTAAAAATATTTTATTATTTTATTTAAACTCTAAAAAGAATAAATTAAAAAAAAATAATAACTCATAAAAATAAAAAAATAATAAATTAAATATCTCATTTATATAAAAATAATTATAAAAATCAATGTGTCCCACAAGGCGGACGTCGTCGATTTCGAGCTGGTTGTCGTTGTCGACTTCGAACTTGAGGTTGCTCGAGTTCTTCTTGATGTTGCTCTGGTACCTCTGTAGGCGCTTGATAATATAAATATTCATTATGCTCTCCACGACCCCGACCATGTCCATGCACGTATGAAGACGAAGGACCAGTCTCTGAGTCATAATGTCCTGAACCAAATGCTGGCATCATCATCAACGGACTAACATAATCAGTTTGACTCTACGTCTACGTCATAGAGGGTAACTCTTCCACATTATGTGCAACCTCATCAAACTCATTCTCTTCCCGAACAGGTCCTCTACGTCTAGGAGCTGGTGGAGGAACAATAGGTATATCATACATATAATGAATTTTCTCCATATAGCTTTAGTTGTCACTACATATAGCAAGAACCTGGTTCGGACCATTCGCAACCTCACGGAGTCTACTGTTGTTCGATCTCTGTGAATTATAAAACAATTAGACAATATTTAAAATAAATTTAAATTAAAAAAAATAGATAATATTCATTCATTTACCAGATGACCCACAGCTACTCCCGGACGAGTGACGTAGCGCCTTGTGATATTATTATACCAATGAATATATTCTAGAGTGACTTCTGTGTCAAACTGTTCAAGAGAAACCCTCATTGCAATAAACCTTGCACGATAGTGCCATCGCACTACCAAATGTGCAACTTTTTCGGACCAATCTCCAGTCCTTAGGTCAATATCATGCAGTACGGGTTCAGTATTACAAGGCGATGGGACATCCTGCTGAAAACCGAATTGTCTCATCACCCTGTCAGAAAGATGCCACTCACCAATGTGAAAACATATGAGAGGACTCATCGTCCGCCATATATTTTGACCATTCAAACAAAAATTAAGCAAAGTATGCATAATAATTTTGTACGGCTCCCAAATAACCCGAAACACAAAATATTATATTAGAGAATATTAAAGGCAAATACAATAAAAATGTGAATAAAATAATCAATTAGGTTTAGTGTAATGTACCTGTTCAGGTTGAAGCAGATCAAACATGTATCTATACTGGTTGACTACATGTGTGGTTATCCTCGTCACACAAAATTTGTCTCTCCACCTAAATTTTTAAATTGATAATTTAGAATTTAAATTAACTAGATTAGTGATATAAAAATTAAATTGAATTAAAACAACATACCGAGAACCGTAAGCTCGTCCAACTAACTGAGTGTCATTAACATGATGTAGCTGTGGAGCCATTGTTGGAAATCGCTCTTAAGCCCATAGTTGCAAAAGTATGAGAGGCTCAGCTATCTCTTGAACCTCAGGTCTTGTTGCTTTGCATAGTTGTCTATACAACCATGCCAAGCATGCTCCACCCCATGAATACCGCCCCGCATCATGAAGATTAGCTAACAGTGGCAGGAACATCAAGTGAACAAAATGACATGATTTATCTGAAAACAGACTTCCACCCATCATTTGTAGTATATATGTCGCGCATTTCTTATGACAGTTTCCTCGTCTGCATCATCTGTGAGCTCACGAAATTGTGTTCCTAACCATATTAAACTTAACCTCGATCCTTTAATCTTGTCGGCAGGTGGGGTCGCACCGAGGTACAGTTGACAAACTTCTAACTAGTCATCGTACATCACTCCGGTGACCGGCTCACCGTCAACAGGTAACCCTAACAACACTTCTATATCTTGTAGAGTGATAGTGCACTCTCCAACAAACATAGAGAATGTATGCATCTCGGGCCTCCATCTTTCGACCAAGGCTGTGATCAGATGATTGAGGAGAGTAACATTCAGCATACGTTGACAATTTGTAGAGTGATAATATACACTTCTATATCTTGTAGGGTGATAATGTTCTATTCATGTAACAAGTGGCAAGCATTCAGCATTCCATGCTCGCATTTTATGGCCGTTTACTCACATTTTAACATGAACTACGAAGATTTTATTGAGGACTACTACAAATTGTCAACGTATGCTGAATGTTACTCTCCTCAATTTCAACCTGTACCGCATGAAGATTACTGGATCACGCACCCTAATATGCCCGTCTTACATCCTGATCCATCATTGTTGAGAAGACCTGGTAGACCAAAAAGTTTACGTTATCACAACGAGATGGATTGGACAGAACCAGCCACTTAACAACGATGTGGATTTTGTAACCAGTTAGGACATAATCGAAGGAAGTGTCCTTCGTTACTAAGACGGGCTCCAGATAGTTAGGGATTGAATAATAAATAATTTTTTTTTATTAAATATTCATTTTATTGTATATTCAATTTTTTTATTATAATTTATTGTATATTCAATTTTTTTTTATAATAATCTACTGTATATTCATTTTTTTTTGTAATCAATAAAGTTTTATATTATAATAATCTAATATATTCAATTTATTGTCTAATGATTATTCAATTATTGTATAATAATCTAATATATTCAATTTGTTGTCTAATGATTATTCAATTATAATATAATAATCTAATATATTCAATTTATTGGCTAATGATTATTCAATTATAGTATAATAATCTAATATATTCAATTATAGTCTAACAATTATTCAATTATAGTATGATTATTAGCTCTTTTTTTTTCTTTTTTTTAATATATATTTCTATGGAAAGTTCAAATAAAGTGAAGACTCTTGTTCTCTCCTAAGATCTCGCTCTCTCAATCTTGCTCTCTCCTAAGATCTCGCTCTCTTAGTCTCGCTCTCTCAATCTCGCTCTCTCTTAAGATCTTGCTCTCTCACTCTCGCTCTCTCCTAAGATCTCGCTCTCTCAGTATCGCTCTCTCCTAAGATCTCGTTCTCCCACTCTCGCTCTCTCCTAAGATCTCGTTCTCCCACTCTCGCTCTCTCTGTTATTGTTGTTATTTTTCCATTAACGATTACTAATTTTCATTTATTCTGGAACAATCACAAACACTTTTTTTATTATGGATCTACTACCAGAAACTCAATGCGTAATCTTAGCATTCAATGTGTATTCCTGAATAATCTCATTTTTCAATTATTCAACCATTTCATTTTACCAAGTTCAATGTTAGTCAGATTAGTCAATATAAACTAAATCTCGCTCTCTCCAACATTCTCGCTTTGAATCTTGCTCTCTCCTAAAATCTCGTTTTGAATCTCACTCTCTCTTAAAATCTCGTTCAACATCTCACTCTCTCCTACTATCTCGCTTTGAATCTCGTTCTCTCCTTAATCTGCTTCAGCCCACTTATCTCCTTAATTGCTTTGAAGTTTCAACATGTGTGTAACCTTCGACAACTTAATATACAAAATTTTGTTCGTAGACAAAGCTAATTCGGAATTATCTTTCATTTTAAGGCATAACTTGTATCCATGCGCTTCATATTCGCCTGGAGTTCGCTCCCAGAAATATAGCCATCTTCACCCCCACACGTCAATCCCACAAGCCTCCATCTAATTTGAAATGATAAAAAATGCATAGGTTGCTAGAAGCAGCTCGAGTATACAGATATATATAGTATACCATCTCATTACTTTATTTCCTCTATGAGGGAAAAAGAAAAGTAATAAACCTGCAATCTCGAGGGTGGATGTGTCGAAATTTCAACCTTCGACAACCTAAGTGAGCTTTGCGAGATTTCCCTTGTCGATGGTTGAAGTTTCGGCCTATGTATTATTTCCAAGTTTTTCTTTGTTCGTCGAGTTCTGAACATTCAACCTCCACATTAGTCGAGTTCTCAACGTTCGACCTCTAGCCTCGAATTCCCAAAACAACAATATTTCTCTAATAAGTTTCAAAACAACAATATTTCTCTAATAAGTTTTGAAAACAACAATATTAATATTAAAGATCCCCACAATTTGACTTTATAATTTTAAAATGCATGGTTTTATTAGAAAAGATAAAAACAATAATAAATACTTAATTATTTTTATTAAATTAAAATATGTTATTTTCTAACCTATTATATATTATATGTTATTACAAAATAATAATGATATAAAATTTTAACCTGAAACAAGTTCTAGTAATAATTTATATGATTTATAAAATATATTATCACACATATTTTGCGAAGTGTTTAAATTATAATTAGGAAAGTCCACGTGTGAATAAATATGGACGAATATTCTCATTCAAAACGTGCAAGACTTTTTGAAATAATTATCTCATCCATGACGTCATTTTGTGGAGCTTTGTTTTGACTGGTAATCGAGATTTAATTTTTCTAATAATTTTAAATTTGGTATTTAAAAAAAAAAAAAAATCAAAATCTCCTCGTTCACGTCAAGTCAAACCCACGTGTTTCACTGTTTGGTCTCCCACTTTTTTCTTCCTAATATCATTATCTTATTTACTGCTTTAACCTATATCTTCCCAGACAACAATCAATTAATTAATTAACAAAAAAAATTAATTATTTCTCTTAAAAAAAAAAAAAAGAAACAAAGAAAGAAACAAAGAAAGAGAGAGAGAACACAGTTCCAGCCAACGTTGAATTTACGCTGAAAAAGGACTGAGACAATAATAACTCAATTTTCTTTTGGCAACTCAGTTCAATTTTGACCCAATCACTTCATTCCACGTGGACTTTTTTTTTTGCCTTTTCTTTTTTATTTATTTGGGAATTTCAAGATTGATTAATAATATATAGGTTTCATGGCTTTTTATCCCATTTCAACAACTCTTGGAATTTTGCACAGAGAGAGAGAGAGAGAAAAAAAAAAAAACCTAAACTATTAGAAAACTTTTATATATTAGCTTGAAGTTTGAACTTCATTTAGCCATTAAAATTTTTAAATGTCTATTATCACTTTTAATCAAATGTCAATTCATAACTTTTAAATGTGTGTTTATGTGATTTATGAGTTCTAAAAAACTTCTAATAAACCACTTCACCTTTAATTTGTAATAAGTCCTTGTAATATTCATAAAATTTTGAAATTAATTAATATAGAATTAGATAGGTTTGTTAAATCATTAATTGACTCAAAAGCAATACACGACTTTTGGACCACATACTCTGATGTCATGTTAAATCATCAATTGACCTAAAAGGTTAAGCTAATGAGTGAAGATAAATTTAATATTTAATCATCTAAGTATGTCTAATATCCTTAAACTTTCAATTTTTGTGTTTAGGAGATCTTTGGTATATATATATATAAAGAAATGTTGAATAGGTAAAGACATATTGACACAAAATTGAAAGTTAATGATTTTTTGGACATCTAACTAAAAATTTAAAACATGTTAAATATAAAATTATAGATCTAATTGGATATAAAGTTGAAAGTTTGGTTACCTAAAAAGTACTTTTCTAAATTTATAAACTAAATAGATATAAACCATATGGATGTGTTTTAGCTTAATTGTGAAGGGTTTGTTTTTTTCCTTTGACATTGGAGACACCAAACTAATACGTCAAACATTGCGATGTGATTGGATGGATTTCTTTTCAAACATGAAAATATAAAAATGGGAAAAAGAAACAGAAAAAAAAAGATATGGAATATTTAATTCCTTGAATGGGAACATGGTGGAAAATAAATGTGGCAATGGGTTCAAAGGACTTGATTTTCAAGTAAAAATTGTGGGCGAAAGGGTTTAATTGCATATTTGGTCAATTTCTCCAAATTTTCAGTCTTTAGGGGAGTTCTTAGGCTTTGCCACATTTTCCACATTGCTCATCTAACAAACATACGATTTACACATTTTTAATCTTATAATTATTTTTTAATTTTATTATAATTTAATTCACGTAATGTTTATACTATCAATTTCGAGATTAGAGATTCGATTTTCCCATCCAATATATTATCGTAAAAAACTATTTTTTGTGGTTAAAAAACAGTTTTAGATTTGATAACAATCTAGTTATTAAACTATGAGTAAAAAATTAGTCTATACACTTAGCTTTCAAAAGAAAAATAAATAAATTAGTACGTGTACTTTAAGATTTGTAACAATTTTAGTTCCTATCATAAAATTTTTCTTCAAAATTAAGTGTCAACTTTTATTATATAAATGACTTTAGTCTTTATAGTTTTTAAAAAATTGATTCCCAATTCATTTATTGATCTATATATGTAAGAAATTTTATTAAATCTGAATAATATTTTTTCTCACGGTAAAGATTAAATTGTTAAAAATTCTAAAATATAGAGGTTAAATTGTTGCTTATTAAATTTCAGTAATTAAATTGTTACAAATTTTAAATTATATTGACTAAATTTGTTGTTGTTGTTATTATTATTATTATTTTTTGTTGTAAATTTGTAAGATCATACCCTTGTGGACAATTGGCTTCCCAAAATTAGTAAATTGCATACAGGTAGATTTAAAAAAGAGTTATTTAAATTAAATATACAGTGAAGGTTTATAAAATTAATTAGCATATTTGAAATAGTTAAATTACATGTCATATTCAAAATTGATTTTGAATTATGTGTATGTTGGACTTCGTGATCTCTGATACATTTAAATATCAATTAAACTATGTTTTTTTTAACAAAATTAATATAGATTACTCATTAGTTGTTAACATTTTTCATTGTGGATATTTGAATATCAACCACTTAATTAATGGTATTTTTCTTAACCAATTAACCTATATCTAAGTTAGATTATCAAGACAGGACATACTTTCTCCAAAAAGAAAAAATAATATAATAATAAAATAAAATATTAAACATTCATTAAAACCAAGTTTATGTAGTTGAATTTAGGTTTGAATCGTAATATTCAAAGAAATTAACTATAGTTTAGTCCTTAAATTAATCAATTTCTATATAAAGAAAAGTGACTTAAAAAAATTTGAAATAGGTCTCACACATTTAAGTTTGTGTCTAATAGATCACATATTTAAAATTTTTAAAAAATAATCGATCTTAATTATAGGTTTAAGATTAAATTTTATGTGTAATATAAATCCAAACTTTCAATTTTATGTATCTATTGTACACAAGATTAAAGTTTAAGGACAAATCACGAGAATCACTTCTCAAATTTAATGGTAATTGCAATTACACTTTCAAAATTTTAATTGTAAAAATTAGGTCTCTAAACTTTTATAAGTATTAAAATTGGACCCTTGAGCTTACGATAATTGTAGAAATCAGACCCATAAATGATAAAATTGAACCCTCAAACTTATACAAATGTTACCGTTTATACAATTATGTAAATTTGAAAGCCCAATTTGACCCAATTTAAATTCTTATATTAGTTTGAGAACTCAATTTTTACCATTGAAAGTTTAATTGTATAATTATAATTACTACTATACTTAGAAGTGAATTTTGTAATTTGTCCAAAATTTAAAAATCCGTGAAAATTTATTTGACACAAAATCGAGAAATCAAATAGATATGGATTGAAATATTGGAATTTAGCATAATTATAATTAATTGATTTAAACGATGAAGCGTGGGATTTGGAAGAAGAAGAAGAAGAAGAAAAAAAAAAAAAAAAAAAAGGTAATCAAAATCAAATGGCTTGACCACATAATGAGATGGTTTAAAAGAGCGTGACGGTGTTGAATAATATACTTTTTTAAAGGAAAAAAAAAAAAAAAAAGAAAAGAAAAAGTTGTGACGGTGATGAAAATTGAAAATTAGGGTGTCAGTCAAAGTCAAGTCTTCCTTTCCTTCCTTTTGAGTTTTACCATATCGTCCTCTCCGAGTCTCCACTTCCCGCTCACACCTTAGGGCTATTTTGGGGATTTCACATATCCTCTCCCTTTTGAGTACTACGCCGTTTTGTCTTCTTTACACTAAATTCTCGTTGTTGGAGAGTTTTGCCTTTTCGTCTATCAACATTGAGGTTTGAGGTTGGATTCCCTCATTCTACACTTTAATTATAATACCTTCTTTTTTTGCCAATAAGAGCGTAGCTCAATTGGTATAGTGTTTGTACCATCAATCTCGAGGTATGAGGTTTGATTCCTCTATCCCATACTTTAATTACAATACTTTTCCATTTTTTTTTTTTTTTTTTTTTTTGCCTTTTCGAGTTCTCTTACTTTGTTAATAGCTTTGTTAATTTGGTAAAAAAAAAATAGAGTTTTTATAATTTATAATTTGTTGTGTATTTGAGGAGAAAAATGAGACACGGTGAAAATATGGATATCAAAAAATATAATATTACAATAATATATAAATAAACAAAATAAAAATAACCTAAATAACTAAATTTGGAATAAATAAGGCAAAATTTATGAAATTTCAACCAATGTATGTGTATCTACAAAATCCACAAATGATCATTTATTTATGGGGAATTTTGGCAAGTAGGAAGTAACACACTTGAATACTATGCATAAGTGGTTGAGTGACACATGGCTAACACATGTGGTAATGAAAAAATGACACTTGGCATTTGACACTAAGCATGACACTAATGGGGTATCTATTGTTATTATTATTATATTTATAATACTCCTCCTTAGATGCTCATTATATATATAAAATATGCCTCATCAAAACCTTACTAAGAAAAAATCCCATGGAAAAAAAATCCTACTAAAGAAAAAAGAGTACATATTTCATATAATTTATACTTTAAAAAGAATATATTTGCTCCTCTCATGAAAACATCACTTAAGATCTCTGAGTCGCTACGTTCTAATGTTGTGCACCAATTTTTCAAAGATTGAGGTAGAAAATATTTTTGTAAATAAGTCTGTCTAGTTATCTTTCGAACAAATTTGTTGTACAGTGATGTCGTCATTTTCTTCAAGATCATGAGTATAGAAAAGCTTCGGTGAAATTGTCTTGTTCTATCTCCTTTAATATATCCTCCTTTGATTTGTGATATGCATGATGTGTTGTCTTCATATAATATCGATGGGAGATTTTTATTAGAAGACAAACCACATGTTTCACGAATGTGTCGAGTTATTTATCTTAGCCATACACATTATCTATTAGCCTCGTGAATTGTAAGAATTTCAACATGATTTGAGGAAATGACTGTTATTTTTCACCGATCATCATGATATAGCAATTTCTCCACATGTGAACATATAACTTGTTTGAGATCTAGTTTTATGTGGATCAAATAAATATCCAAAATATGCATAACCAACTAGATCAAAATTTGATTTATTTGAATAAAAAAAACTCATATCAATTGTTCCTCACAGATAACGGACTACATGTTTAATTGTGTTCTAATGTATTTTAGTTGGATAAGAACTGTATCTTGCTAATAGATTTACTGAAAATGCAATATTTGGTCTGTATTATTAGAAAGATACATAACTGCATTAAGATATGGTACTTCAGGACTAAGAAGTTCTTCATTATCATCTCGAGGTCGAAATATATATTTCTTCACATTTAATGAACGAACTTCCGTTGGAATGTGTCAATGGATGTGTTTTGTCCATAAAAAATCTTTTTAAAACTTTTCTTGTATAAGTTGATTGATGAACAAATATCCAATATACTAAATGCTCAATTTGCAAGTCAAGACAAAAAAAACCCGAAATATTTCATCTCAAATTCTTTCTTAAGATATTTTATTGTTTTTTAAAGCTCTTAAGGAGTTCTAATTATATTTAAATCATCAACATATACAGTTATAATAACAAATCCTAAATGTGGTTTCTTTATAAAAAAAAAAATAGACATATTGAATTATTTTGATATCCTTCTTTCAACAAATATCCACTTAGGCGATTATACCACAGTTCGTCTTGATTGTTTCAATCCATATGGCGATCTTTGTAGCTTTATTGAATACAATTCCCGAGAATTTGATCTATATGTTTCAAGTACCTTAAATTCTCTTGGGATTTTCATATAAATATCATTATTAAGATATCCATAAAAATATGTTGTAACTACATCCATAAAATGCATGTCCAAATTTTCATACGCCGTCAGACCAATTAAATATCTTAATGTAATTGCATCCACCACCAGAGAATACGTCTCTTAATAATCAATACCAGGTCTTTATAAAAAATCTTGTGCAACTAGTATTGCTTTATATCTTGTGACCTCATTATTTTCATTTCTTTTCTTCACAAACACTCATTTGTATCCCACAGGTTTGACATCTTCTGGTGTTCGAACTACTAATTTAGTTATGTCTCGATTGCTTTTTTCCATTAAAGCCGATCTTTTCTATATTGACATTCTTCAATAGATTTTGGTTCAGAATTTTCATTTTCAAATATAATATCAAGAACGACATTCTACACAAAAATGTTGTCAATAACTATATTAGTTCGATTTTGTCTTTTTCACGTGATGACATAGTTTATTAAAATCTCATTATTATCTTTAGGTATTTCACATTCCTCACTAGTCATGTCGAAGATTTCTTTATGGGTATTTACATCTTCAACCAAGTCTTCTTGACTATTATTTTTTTTCCCAAGGGTTTTTATCTTTGGAACCTGGGTCTACCACGCTTCTGGAGTGTTCTAGACTCATCAGTGACAACTTGTTGTGTTGGGATATCGATTTTCAATGGAAAGTTGCAGTTGGTATATGTGACTTAGTTACTTCCTTTACATCTATAAACGCATCGGGTAACTGATTTACTATATTTTGCAAATGAATTATCTTCTGAATTATATTTTAAGTTCACATTGATCTATACAGGGATCTAATTGAGACAATAACAATGCATTCCATGTAATTTCTTTTTCCAACTTTTTAATTTCTCCCCTTAATGTTGGAAAATTTGTCTCATTAAAATGACAATCAACAAATCATGCAGTAAATACATCATCCGTCAGGTGTTTAAGATATTTGATAATTGATGTTTAATCATATCCAATATATATTCCTAATCTCCTTTGAAGACTCATCTTAGTACATTATGGTGGAGCAATTGGAACATATACTACACATCCAAAAGTTCTTAGATAAGAAATATTTGGTTCATGGCCATAAGTTATTTGTAATAGTGAGTACTTACGATAAGATACTGGCTTAATGCGTACAAGTGACATTGCATGCAAAATAACATGTCCCCATAAAAATGTAGGAAGCTTAGCTCTTATAAGCAATGGCCCAGCAATTAACTGCAAATGTTCTATGAATGATTATGCTAAGCCATTTCGTGTATGAACATGAACTACAGGATGTTGAACACTTATCCCAATTGACATACAATAATTATCAAAAGCTTGGGATGTAAATTCACTAACATCATCAAGATGAATGATCTTCAATGTATAATTAAAAAATTGTGCTCTTAACTTAATTATTTGAGCAAGTAATCTTCCAAATACAAGATTTTAACTTGATAATAAGAACAAGTGTGATCATCTGTTGGATGCATTTATTAATACCATAAAATATCTAAATGGTCCACTTGGTGGATTAATAGGTCCGTATATATCACCATGAATTTATTCTAAAAATGCAGGTGATTCAATCCCCACTTTAGCTGGTGATAGTCTAATTATCAATTTTCCTTGAGTGCAAGCATCACATGATAATTCATTAGATTAAAGAATCTTCTAGCTCTTCAATGGATGTTAATTTGAATTCTCAATAATTCACATCATCATTATAGATCCTGAATGACTCAATTGGTCATGCCAAATCGTAAATATGTCTGGATTCATGAACTTCAGATTCATTGTTACATATGTTTCAATTACTCGTATATGAGTATAATATAATCCAGAAGATAAAGCAGACAACTCTTCTAGTATACGTTTTGAAAGAAATTGGACATGAGGATTTTCATGAGCAGCGGAATGATCGTTCCAAATTTCATTCATATTTAAACATACACAATTACAATCGAGAAACGAAAACATATAGGCTATGCATTAAACGAAATTACAACATGCTTTATATAAGATCAAAGGAAGAATTCACATACCTTTGAAGACTCATCTTCAAACACCCTCGATCACGAACGCTCGAACAATCAGCAAGACTGCAACCCCGAACGCTCGAACACTACAACTACAACACAACACGATCACAAAAACCACAAGCACAATGAACTCCAAGTCCACGAACACAGCGAACGGCCTTAGAAAACCTCGATTGTGTCGAGTTGAGTACGATACCACCACAGTGGCTACCTTGGTATTCTCGGTGTGATAATCTAGAAGCGTGGGCTCTCTGTGGACTTGGTTAGAGGACGAGACCGGAGGAAGTACAATGGTATAAACGATTGAGCAAGTGGGAGATGACAAGGTCTATCGTATAGAAGATGCCCAATCGTTTAGAAGAAGCTCCGCGATCGATTAACTAAAGCTTCGTGATCATTTGGCTATCGACCAGCTGAGTAAACTATCATGTAGTGTCAATGGATGATAGTTACCATTTAGTGAATCCTATTCACTTGACAGCCACCGTGAATCTTTCCGAGAATGGAAATTCTCAATCATAAACTTCCTAAATTTGGAAAAAAAAAATTTCTTTTATCTCACGGTTACCATCCACCAATAATCTCCCACTCAATTGGTTATAGGAGAAAAGGAAATAATTATCCAATAATTAATATTATTATAAATATATATGATAACTAACTTACCATAGTATATTTATAACCTATAGTTTTAACATTTCATCTCATGAAACATATAAACCATAACTCTTTTTCTATTTCATGGTACTTAATGTAAATCTCATTTACTATAATCATCCACTTAATGTATCTCATACATCACACCGATCATATCATATATAATCGAACTACCTCTTGTCAATTTGAACATTTCAAATCAACACCAAGAATTGATCCTCAACTTGAATCCATTAAGTTACCAAGGAAGCCTTATGAACCTGTAGCTCGAAGCTCCAATGGTATGTGAATAACTGACTAAACTCTTTAGTCACGGGATCCATTATCCGTTAACTGCCAGACATTCCACTAAAGGCCGACAGTTGAACTATCCTTACTACAAATATATTATGTGTCCATATCAACCAATCAATAGTGCGATAACCATTCACAGATCGCTCGTAAGTACAATTGGGCCAATAACCGTTATGCCCCTATAGTTACATCTAACTCCTTAAGTACCACTGATTCTTCTAATGAACATAAGTCATAGTCCTACTATGACCGTGTCCTCTCTTCCAAAGATAAGTTGTGGCTGTTGAAACGTACCATTATGTAGTGGAAGTGATCAGGATCCATAAGCACTTTAATTCATTAATTTTGGCAAAAATGAAAGCATGCTTCAGCAGAAATAAATGGGTTTCATGACATACTTTTGTAGAACTTCCTCAAAACTTGAATCCAACTGCTAATCTCCTCTTAATCTTGTTGTAGACCACCCCAAGATCTTCCTTACTATCCTCTTAGTGCTCTAAATTGAGTAGTGAGTCTCAAAATAAGCCTAAATTAAGGGAATTTGGAGAATACTCACAGCAGCAACCCGAATGAAGAACACCTTTCTTCTCACAAAATTTTTAGAAAAATTTGATTGATTGAATTTCTTCAAATTCACTCCAATCTCTTCAATATATTGCAGACCAAGAGATTTTCTGTACGAGATGCAGCTCATGCTTGAAGTTAATGAAGCTTGAAGAAGTGGGTTGTTAGTGAGCTACTTGATGAAGACAATGGAAAAAGCTTATTTTCTATTTTGTGTTTTTCATCTCTTTTCCAATTTCTCAAATATTGATTTCATATATCAATTCTTTTAATAAAATTGAAAATATTATTAATTTTACAAAATTAATTTTTTTAATAAAAGTAATAAATAATTATTTAAACAATTTAAATAATTCTAATTAATTTAATATCAAATATTAAATTAATTTTACACAATTCCATTTTCAAATATTTAAATCATATTTAAATATTATTTCTCCAATTTCATTTAATTCTAATTTGAACATTGAAAATTAACTTATCTAGCTATTCTAGAGCTAATCCATTTACGAGTTAGTAGGGGGATCTCGCAGACTTACAGATCATGGGCTCCAACGATCCAAGATTAATTAGTTAAACTCATTAGATCGAACTAACCCTCATTCGTTAACTAATGGATGATTCCACTAAAGCCCATAGCTGAACTCCTCTCACTGTAGATATATTATGTCCACTCGATATAACCATGATTAGTAAGTTAACCCTTCACAGGTTGTTCGTAATAACGGTTGGGTCAAATCTCTGTTTTACCCCCAAAATTACCTCTTGTTTCTTCAATCCCACTGATCCCCTAATGAACAATTGATTTGTGGTCCAATCAACAAATCGAATCCCTCTCGGGCCAATGAGAGGGTGGGGCCTCTTGTTCAAGACCTAGAATCAACACTTAAAGGGAACAACATCTCTATTAACCCTAATCGGGTAGGAGTGAATTCCGTCTTGCACCCTATGTCCCCAGCTATTCATCCTATCTTATTCTCAAAATGAGAGGCTTATTGAACAGAGACATTTGGTCTACTCTCACCGTTTGCAGATCAAAGGATAATCTCGAGGAAACAGGAGTTCATAGTTAGCTCAGGATTAAGGTCAAGTTACTTAGGTCATCGCTTTGAAATAGTCAGTCTTAAACAGTAAACAACGTTATAAAGTAAGAGTGACTGGTTTCGTGGTCCGATCTTGTACAAAACTCATTTGCACAAGACGCCCTCACTCCTCATGTTTCAACATGAACAAATTAGGATCACTCTTTACAACTCTTTGTAATAACTACAGAGTAGACCGCATCCAATAGTGTTATCAGAATAAGGCATTCAACCTTATTCATATACTATAGTTCATTTTGACTATTTACTCGAACCTGATCCACTTGTATGTCTCCACATAAAGTTCAAGTACTCATGTAATAGTCAAGGGACTTAGGTTTATTGAATTTCTAAAAAACAAAATATTTAATAACAACTTATTGAATTTTTAGAATAAGTTTTATTGTTTACAAACCACAAGTTTTAGGACATAAAACCCAACAATGACCACTATGTTCAAGACCCGGAACTAGTTCTTAAGGGAGCAATCTATCTACTTACCCCTGCTTCGGGGAAGGAGTGAATTTCATCTTGTGTAACCGAGTTCCCAGCTCCTAAATCAGACAAGTCCCTAAAAAGGTAGGCATGTTGACTTGGCAATCTGGTCACTCTCACTCATGCTAATCAACGGACTGCCCTCAATGGTAGAAGTTCATAAAACACTCAAGATTGAAGTCATGTCACGTATGGTCGTTTAGGTGAGATGTAAGTCTCCAGTATCAACAATGTTATATACAGAGACTAGTCATCTCGTGGTCCGGTCTTATACAAACTCTTTGTATAGGACACCCTCACTCACATGTCTCCACATGAATGGTCAGGATCTACCATCTGTAGTAGTTCACAACATTTGCAAGCCTCTATAAAGTGGGTCGTATCCGTAGTGTCACTAGGATCAGGTTTCCCACCTTAATCTTTATACTACAGACCTATTTAGGTTATCACTTAAGGCATGATCCACTTGTATATCTCATATACATGCTTAAGTTTACATACAATAACTATGGAGCTTTGTTTATTGGATATGAGTAAATGCCAAAATAAAATAACTCTCTCAGAATCTAGGAGACTTTGGGAGAATTAGGACACCAATCCCAACACGTTTTTCTTTTTATTTGAGACAGTGGATATGATATATAAATTCCACATTATTCTTACTATCAAGCTCAATATGATAATCATTACAACATATATCTTTAAAATTAAGTAGATTTCTCTTTGATCGACTAGAGAACAATGTATTGTCTATTGTAAATTTTGTTACTCTAGGCAAAATAATATTTTTTTTCCAAAGCCTTCAATCAGGTTTCTCTTTGATCGACTAGAGAACAATGTATTGTCTATTGTAAATTTTGTTACTCTAGGCAAAATAATATTTTTTTTCCAAAGCCTTCAATCAGGTTTGTAGAACCTAATATCGTATTATTGACTTTTGCTTCCAGCATCGTCAGTTTTGAAAAATATTCTTTACTTGTAAGTATTATATGTGTAGTTGTACTATCTACCAGACACATATCGTCTTTACTCATTTTTTAGTCACCAACATATGAAAATTATCCAAGTTTCTTCATTGAAAGAAAATAATTACAATAAGAAAAACAACATTTGGAATATACAAAGGTTAATATTTATTAAGAGAAGAAAAAAACATGAAGATGAAAAAACAACAATATTAAATCTATATAACCTTAATAGAAGGATATATATTATTAATCATTGAGTTATGTTCATGTTGGTATTGAAAATTCAAACCTATAATATATTAGGAACAATATAACATCACATATCTTCGCGATGATATAATGTTATATCTACTTTTAATATTCATTTACCCTTGTAGATTTTTTTTCCATCTAATAGGCCCTATATCAATAGGATATTAATATATCCAATCACATACCTATGATCTTCTCCTTTTGTAATAAAGTAGATGTATAAATTCTAAGGAAGAAGGAAAAGTTGTTGTTGTTATTGTGTTTTTTTCCTTCTTTAATTGTATGCACACAATTGATCTAGAGAATACCAAAAGAACATATACATGAAAAAATAACACAAAACTTTTTGGGTAATTGTTTTAAATAGTAAACTGCTTAAAATATTTTGAAGTATAGTAAAATGTCATCATCTATCAGTAATAGACAATGATAGATTTTGATAGACATCTATCACTGAACGATAGACATCTGTTAGACACCGAAAGATTTCTATCGTAGTCTATCACAATCTACTTCCTATAGATAATAATATTTTGCTATATTTATAAATATTTTACCTAGTTTTCTAAATTTGAAAACACCCCATATTTTTTTTCATATTTTCGACTATTTTATTTAACCTTTAAAAAAAGTTTTAAATAAAAATTCATCAAAAACAAAAAGTCCGCATTAGTGAGGGTAGTTTCGCCTAATCTCTCTTTCTCTCTCCACTTTTAAGTTTTTTTTTTTGGTCTAACCATTATCACTTAAATAATCTTTTAGGAGGTGTTTGATAAATGGGTATAAGTTATTGGGTTGGGTGGGTATTTATTACCCATGTTTGTTAAGCCTATAAAAAAAACCTATGGGTTATTAAAACTCCTTTTTTACCCATTCAAAACTCCTTTTTTATCCCCTCAAAACTAATCCTAAAAATCAATATATTTTCATTTCTTTCTCATTTCCCTCATCTCTATCGTTTGGATCCATATATATATATATATATATTTTTTTTTTATCGTCAAACCTATGGGTTATTAAAACCCATTTTTTATCCACTCAAAACTCCCTTTTTTATCCCTAAAAAATAACCCTAAAAAGCAATATTTTTTCATTTCTTTCTCTCTTCCCTCATATTTGCCGTTTGAATCCCCCAAATATACTATCCATATTTATTTGAAATAATAAAGTTAAGTTAGCAAGATTCAATATATAAATATACCAAATAGTAATTGGGATAATTACCTTCAATATATATACGTACATTCAATATATACATACAATATACAATATACCAATTAATTGAGAGAAACATGAAATATATTTTGTTGGTATGTTTTATCGATTGAAGAGAATTAGAATTATTACAGTTTTTGAAAAGAATATATGAAAAATAATATATTATGTTCTACAAATGAGAAAAAAAATGAAATTGTCCAGTTTATGTCATAAATGATTTGAGAAAATACGTGTATATTTGAAAATTAATCAACAATAGCAAAGCATAAAACTAAAAAATAAAAGAATGAAATAAAAAAAAATAGAACTAATCTCATTCACAAAAAAACTGCATCAAATCCTCCAACTCAACTCAACTATACTCTATTCTACACAACAAACACAGACAATAATTACCAACTCAACTCAATTCTGCAAATAAACACAGACAATTTAACTCCCCAGATAATTTAACTCTCCAGATAATAATTACCAACTCAACTCAACTCAACTCTCTACTTTTATCACATACCAAACACACCCTTAATAAGAGAATTTAAATGTTCGAGTATCAATTATTATGAGTTTTATGTTCACATTCTAATGCTCTAATTTTATAATTAAGAAAAAAAAATATATGGTTCGAGTCGAGTCAAGGCGCACATTTTCTTTCTACAACATTATGATTATCAAGAAATTTATAAAATATTAAATCTTAAATATACGTGATTATCATAGATTGAATTCATTTATTCTAGGTATCTTTTATTAAACTCATGACTTTTATTGATTTCGGACAATCCATTAAGTTCTTGTTGGAAACGGCAGGACCCTCATAACGACAGTCAAGCAAAGGGCAAAAACCTGCAAAACAGAAACTCGTTATAGGCTAAGTGAGCTCGCTCTCTTTAAGACGTTTCGCGGCTCTGCCGAAGTGTGCAAGCAGGTCTGAAGATTTGCCACGATGTCTCCAGGATAAAACAACCAAAAGAAACCCAATCAGAAAAGCATCGTTAACGACCGGTCGGAACACACACCTTTTCTAAACCCACTGCTTGGAAAACTAAAATGGAAGAGTTATGAGTGGAAAAATGGAATAAAGTGAAAAATGAATTGTGTTTTTGAACTGCTGAAGGCCATGCCTTTTATAGGTGTTCAGCATGGAACGGTAGGGAGCGAAAAAGGCGGTGAGCCTCAAAACGTGCACGGACGAAACGCTTACGCGTGGACGAAGCGGAACGAGGAGGACTTTTTCCTTTCTTTGTTTTTTTTTTATCACACACACGCGTCTTGCTTCGCCACGCCCGATCAGACGAACGGCGGCGGCGGCGCGCGTGGGATGTCTACTGAACCCACATTGGTCTATCTCTCACTCCCTCCAAAACATGGGTACCCCTTGGGGTCCAAACCCAAAATTCAAGATTGGAGTACATAAGGAGGCTTCCAATACCAAATTTTTCAATGTGAGATTCTCCAACCAAAAGATTGGTTTGTTTTGAAAGTTAAATTTTCACCCAACAATTCTTCATTATATGATTTTGAAGAATGGGAGCGAGTAACCAACATTCTCATTTTTTAAAACTAAATATCTTACTACATTAAAAGATTAATTACGTAATCCAATCTTCTCAATCTTTTGATGAGATATTATATACTTTAAATATGTCAATTCTTTGCAAAGTTGTTCAAACATTGCACGAGACACCATATATGTTTTTTTCCCGACAATTAAAAAAGTACAAAAACAATATTTTTCGTAATTTTCAATCCATAAAACAGAATAAAAATAAAGTAAAATTTTGGTTTCTTGAAAAGCAAATTTAAAAAGAAGCATAAAAAACTCAATTTAAATGCAATTTGACCATCTACTTAAATATTATAGCAACTATCTAAACAGTCGGTTTTGATTATATTCTTTTTCGGTTATTTAATATATATATATATATATATATATTCTCAGATGGTTAAAATGGAGGATTTGTATAAATCTAGGCATGAAAGAAAATAATTGACATGTTAACAAAGAAAAGGATAAAAAGAAAAAAACAGTGGCTATTTTTTGGATTTTTTATGGAAAGGGAATGAATCTAAATGGGGGAAAAAAAAACGAATTAAAAAATCAATAAAAACAAAAAGAAGCTGAAGGGTTTAAAATGTGGAACTCATGGCCTCTTTTCTTTATTTATCATAGCTCTCTTTCACTGTATAGAATAAAATAGCCTTGGTGGGCCCTCTAAAGAAAGAGGGAAATTCATTATTATATTTTTCCATATCAATAGTTTTAAAATTAAAAAAAAAACAAATATAAGTGACAAGAAGTGGTATAATTATTACAAGGTTCAAAATCATGGATCAGTGAAAAAAAAAAAGTTACACCTCTAAATTTTAGGATTTTATCCACTTAAACCCTAAACTTCCCTAAATATAATAATTAACCTTCATTTTTAGATTTAATTCGGAAAATATTTGTAAAACATATAACTGTTTCAAATTAAACTTATGAATCAAATTAAATACTTCATTAAGATCACATATGAAAATTGTCAATGCATTCAATTTTTACACGTTTGTAAACTTTTTCAAATACCGAATTAATAAATTGAACTATTAGAATTGATGCAGGGACAATTTTCAAAAGAAATATTAATTAAGGCCCATTTTGGTAACTATTTGATTTTTTTAAAAAAAATTAAACTTATAAACACTACTTTCTCTTCCAAATTTCTTCATTTGTTATCTACTTTTTATCACTAGTTTAAAAAATCAAGCTAAATTTTGGAAACTAAAAATGTTCTTTTAATTTTTAATTTTTTTGTTTTTTAGAATTTGACTAAGAATTCAACCATTATATTACAGAAAGATAAAAATATTTGTAAGAAATAAAGAGGAAATAGACTTAATTTAAAAAATTAAAAACAAAAAATAAGCCTAAATTATACTCAATCTAAATAGATATGGTCAAAATGTTTTAATTACGTTACCCGTTTAACTTTTTGATTATATATATAACACTGTGAGCTTAAAAAAAATGTCTCATTTATCGGCTACGACTAATTATCTGACACAAAATAAATACTTCAGAGACTTATTAGGATAAAATTTTAGAAAAATTATAAGGAATTTTAAAAGTCCAAGTAACATCTAGAGCTTATACATGTATGGGAGATTTTTTAAAATTCATGACAAATTGTAAAAATTATCTCTAATATATAGAAATTCATGACAAATTGTAAAAATTATCTCTAATATGTAGTGATAGTTACATTTATACTTTAAATTGTAAAAATTGAGTCTAAAATTTATACAAATATTAAAAATAAATCTCAAATGTATATAATTGTAAAAATTGTAACAATTGTGTAATTTTGAAAGTCCAATTTTTATCATTTGAGTAGTGTATTTGGAACAATGATTATCTCAAAACTATAATAACCACTTATTCTTATAATAAATACTATTTTGTGTTTCACAATCAACTGACAACTACAGTCAATATTATTGTAAAACCCTAATTTTCTATCGTATTTTTTGTTTGCTACAGTTTTTACTATTTTACATTCATAATTTTTTTATTTTTTTTCCTACAGTGTTAACTATTTGCTTTTCAAACTAAAATAGTCCACACCCCAAAAATATATTATTATAATCTGACTATAATAATAAGATTATAGTAACCAATTCAACATCCCTTGAAAGTATAGTTTCTATAATTATTATAAATTTGATGGTTTAAATATTTAAAGTGATATAAATTAGAGGACTCAATTTTTATAAATAAAAGTTAAAACGTAATTACCATTATACTTCGAGGGGATTTTTGTGATATTCTAGAATTTAAATAAAACGCGAAATTTTGATGTATGTTGTGCGTGTTAGTGTTTGGAGTGAGAGGAAGGTTCTTAATCCGCGTCCGATTCCAATGCTGACGTCAAAAGTAAAATAAAATACAAAAAGAAAAGAAAAGTAAAGTAGATGGTCACGTGATATTACCGTGTCTCCTTAAAGCCGTGTGGAGGTCTTGAAGACATATCATATTATTAATAAAAAATATTTTGTTTTATTTTCTAAAAAAAGGTATTGTTTTTTTTTTTATTTTTATTAGAATTAAAAAAAGGAAAAAACAAGAACACGTGGAAAATGTTTTGAAAACGTGACGAAAACGAGAAAGGCTCCAACTCTAGATAAGAGCTGCGGAACTGAGTATCTGGTCAACATATATCTCCCTCATAATTTCATATATATATATATATACACATATGTATGTATATATATACGTATATACGTATGTATCTACGAAAAATACGTGAGATAGAGGAAAAAAATTTATTAGTAACAATTCGTTTCATTCATTATTTGACACGTAATATCGTAAAATTTATTGTGTCTAATAAGTTTGTGAATTATTAAAAATACCAAAAATGACATTATTAAACATAAAACTTAAAAATTTAGTTCATGTTTGATAACCTTTTTGTTTCGTATGTTTAAATATTGTGTTTGTTTTCTCACAAGTTCTTTGAAAAAGCTTTCATCTACCTCTAGAAAACATTATTGAATCAAGCCAAATAAAAAAAAAAAAAAAAAACCAAAATTTAAAGGGGGCAATGTGATAACAAGTTATTTAAAGAAACATTTAATTCTTAGTCAAATTCTAAAACAACAAATCTTTAAAAACAATTTTTTCTCAAGTTTAAAAATATTTTATGAATAAATTAAACAGAACAAAGAAACTTATAGGTGGGAGTAATGTTTATGTATATCTTTTAAAATATAAAAAAAACCATAGATAGAAGTAGTATTCATAAATTTAACTTTAAAAAATTAAATTATTACCAAGCGAAATGTGAATAGTATTAAACACTTTTTAGATTTTAGAAACCTACTAGATATAGCTAAAGTTTCTATATAAAATTGTAACTAACTTTTTTTTTCCAACTCTAAACAAAAGACTTTGAATTCTTTCAATCCAAAAAGAAAAAATGCAATAAATAAACCCAATTGTAAAAAATACCCAAAGTTGCAAATTGCAATGAAAATTCAAGAGTTTGAACTCCAAAAAAATTTAACCCTAAAAGGACCCCACTCTATCTAATATCTCAAAAAACATTTATTTACTTATTAAATTCAAACAATGAAACACAACTTGTTGCTTGACTTTGAATCCCGCCCTCCCTTTTCCTTCCCATTTCTTTTTTTTTTAAATGAATTTTGAAATAATCCCTTATCTCAACCGACATGGCCCCTCTTCTTTCACCAATCACATTTGTTCAATATGCCAAAAAGAGCACACCAAATCAGAACCTCTTCCTTGTATTTTCCTAATTCTTCTGTCAATTTGCCACTCCCACTCCCACCCTTTTCTCTCTCTCTCTTTCCATGGACTTTCCTCTCAATCCTTTCTTCTATATATCTTCTCATTTCTCCCTTTTTCCACTCTTAAATCCCTTCTGGGTCGTCCTCAAACTCTCTCAAAATCATATCTTTCCTTCTTTTTTCACTTGGCTTTTCACTGCCTATGGCTGCCTTTTCCTCTTGGTTGTTGGATTCTGTTGATACTTCTTTAGATCTCAATACTCAGCCTCTCAGATTCTCCGGTGAAGCTCCGGTGAGTGGACTTGCTTTAATCTTAATCCTCCGTTTCTCTGTTTTCTTTCCCTTTTATGGGTTTTCGTTTTGGAGTGACCTCGTTTTCGTTTTCGTTTTTCTTTTTGTAGAAGGAGAGGAATTATATGGATGTTGAGAGGAAGGTTTCTGTGAAAGAAGAGGTGGGTGTTTGATGGATTTCAATTTCTTTGTTCATAAACAGAGTTCTTTGTGTTGATTTTAATTTTTGTTTGTTGTTTTCTTTCAATTTCAGACTGGGGCTTTAATGGAGGAATTGAAGAGGGTAAGTGCAGAGAACAAGAAATTGACTGAAATGTTGACTGTTGTGTGTGAAAACTACAACACTTTGAGAGGGCATTTGATGGAACAAATGAACAAAAATGGAGAAAAGGAGATTTCTTCTTCAAAGAAGAGGAAATCAGAAAGCAGCAATAACAATAATAATATGGTTGGAATGAATGGGAATTCTGAGAGTAGTTCAACTGATGAAGAATCTTATAAGAAACCAAAAGAAGAAACCATAAACAAATCTGCTAAAATCACTAGAGTTCAAGTCAAAATTGGAGCTTCTGATTCAAATCTGGTGAGTTTTAATAAACCCCACTTTTTAAAACGAAAGATGGGATTTTCAGTCTAAAATAAACTTAACCTGTTTCTTGACTTGGAATTTGCAGGTTGTTAGAGATGGATTTCAATGGAGGAAATATGGCCAAAAAGTCACTAGAGATAATCCTTGTCCTAGAGCTTATTTCAAATGCTCTTTTGCTCCTAGTTGCCCTGTTAAAAAGAAGGTAAACAACCACAACAACCAACAAACTCCTTTGGCTTCTGTATTCTTGTTTCTACTTTAAATAATAATTTTTGTTAAAAATTGATTAAAGAAAAGGGTTTGTATTAAATGGAGGATTTGATTTGTAGGTTCAAAGAAGTGTAGAAGATCAATCAGTACTTGTAGCCACATATGAAGGTGAACACAATCATCCACACCCATCTCAGATTGAGGCAACTTCCGGTGGCTCCTCCGCCCGTAGCGTCAGCATAGCTCCAGCGGTGCTCACGGCAGCGCCGGGATCCTCGTCGGCGCCGGCAATTTCCCTTGACTTGGCGAAGCCGAAGCCGACCATGGAAGCTAAAACGATCCCCAACCCAAGATTTGACTCGCCGGAAATGCAACAATTTCTCGTTGAACAGATGGCCTCTTCCTTAACCAAAGATCCCAAATTCACGGCGGCGCTTGCGGCGGCGATTTCGGGAAAGATTTTCCCACATTGATTAAAGCCTTCGGAGTTTTGAAGTTTAAAAGTTCGGGATAAGATCTCTAATCCCAGTCAGATTAATCTGTAAATACACACCAGAGAAGATTTGAAGGATTTTAGGAGGTGGAAGATAGTTTTGATATTTTTAAAAAGAGAAAAAAAAACGTTGAAAAAAAGTACTAAAAATGGGTGAAAATGAAAATTCATTAGAAATTCAAATTGGGTACTTGGTTGACGTTTTTGGGTCGTCGAACAATTTCAATTTGTAATGCGAAATTCTTCAACATTCGAATTTTTTATCAATAAGAATTCTCTCAAGTTTATATGTAAACATTTTGATGAGTGTATTTTACGCATTTATTGTTGAATTGAGAAAGAAATCCCTCAAAATTTTGAAATTTGTATAGCCTTTTGTTTTCTTTCTATTTTTGAACTTCTTTTTTTCTTTCTAGAAAGTAATTAGAATGAAATCATTTGCTATGAAAATATTGGGTTCCATTTCATTCTAATTTTCGTATTGTTTCATATTGAAACTAGATTTGAAGTTTCAATGAGATTTCTCATAAGTCAATTTCTTTTGTGGAAAGTTTTTATGTATTTGAATAGTTGAATGAAGTGATTGAAGGGAAGACCATTCATTTTCCCTTGGACTAAAGTGAATGAACATATTCTTGATCTAATATTTTTACTTTATTCCATTTTTTAAATTCAATTAGGGGCGAAGATTAAAAAATTCGACTGATCTACGTCTTAATCAATTGAGTTATGCTAAGTAGAGGCTTAGATTTCAAGAAAATTATAATTTATGTCATTTTTTTTAACCATTTCCTTTTTGTTTTTTATTTTTGAAAACTAAACATATTCTCTTAATTTCTTATATTGATTTGCATCTTTATTAAGTACCACGCTTGAATTCTTAATCAAATTCTAAAAACAAAAAATAAGTTTTTAAAAGCCTTTTTTTTTTTTAATTTTTAAAATTTGACTTGATTTTTAAAAACATTGGTAAAAAGTATATATAAAAGCAAGAAATTTAAAGGTAAAAGAAGTATTAATAGACTTAATTTAAAAAAATTAAAAAATAAAAATAAAATGACAACCAAACGGGTCAAAATATTTTCATTCAATTTATTAGAATTTTAATCTTAAAATTAATATTCTTTCTCGAACGAAAGCTAAAAATTACTAATAGAATCATCCAAATATCGAAACTTGGCTGAGAGAGTCTTAGACAAACATTGAACTTGGTCAACAAAACGAACACCTAGAAAAAACCACAGGAAGACCCATAGCTAGCCACAATCTTTGAAAAAGCAACAATTCAACCAACCATATCTTGACCTTAAATCTCCCCTCCTATTAGTTGTCTTTGTTTTGAAAAAATCACACCAAAACTTCTAAAGAAAAGTCTCATAGCTTACCTTTTAAGCCATTCAAAACAAGGTCCTTGCATTGATACATGAATTATACACACACACACACATATATATATATATGTTCCTTCAAGTTCAAACAAACAACAAGCTGAGAATTTGAAGATTTGACATTTCTAAGGGTTACTTATACTTTAACAGGTTAGACTATGATTGAACTGGCAAGGATTATATATATTTTGATAGAAAAAGATTTTTTTAGAAAATTATAATAATTCCTCTCTCATTCACATTTACTAAACACCATACTTTATATTTATTCAAACATTAAGCAAGCAAATAAGCAATACAATTATCAAATGCATATGTATATCTTTATTTCTTTTGGCATTTGAATATGAAAGAAATCTACAAAGTCCTGAATTGAAACCATGACGTGTCTTATTCCTAGTATTTATTTTTAACAATAATTTCCTAGAGCTCAAGCTTCCAAAAGACTTGAACAAGAACTGGCATCATAATGAAGATAACCCACAAAGTAGGTGTAAAAACTCTTATTCCTAGTACTTCAACAAACAATGGGAAGAATAGAAGTGAGGACATCATCAAAAGCTTAAACCGGGATAACATTCAAAATTTCAAGAGCTTTGATCTTGGGGTCGTTACCAGGCTAATGGATGCTTGAACCAGTTGTTACTGATCGGATATTGATCCATTGATCGGATGTCGATGTTCCAAGATGATTCTCTCACAAATTCAGCTTTGAGGCTTTGCTCGAGTTGCAGGATGTTCCTTGGATTCAATATGCATCATAAAAATGTAACCCAGTGTCCAGAGCATAATATATTGTAAGGGTACCCACGAAAGACAAGCAAAAAGGCTCAAAATGCTTCCCACATACTGAGGATCTTTTATATATCCAAATGGAAATTCGGTTACCCACGGAATGTTCTTCCCAAATCGTACTCCATAGTAAACACCAGCTTCACCAAGTAACTGGTAGACCCTGTTGTTTGGCAGAAGATAAGAAAATGATAATGTTACAAGCCGCAGCAATACAATATTATTTTCTTTCATTTGACCCTTGAAAACTGCAGCAACATTGTGAAAATTAAGCTCCAACGAATTCCACACACCCAATCTTACTTGATGCAGTAACAGATAGTAGTCTCTAAGGAGAGTTTGACAATCTCAAAGTGCATGGGGAATTGTTATTTTCTTTATAGTTCTAACAGTATTTTCTGATACTTTCCATTTTGATTACTCGTTCCTGTCATCTTGTTTCTTCCTTTAGACATGAACATTCACGTAAACCTAGTTGTTTGTACTATGATATATAGCAATGGTGTACTTAGTGAAGACTACCAATCAAATGGTGTACTTAGTGAAGACTACCAATCAAATTAGACATGTGTACTGGGAAAATAGTCTCTATAAAGCTTGTTTGACTATTCCAAGCATCAGTATTCTGCCTCGAAATCAATGAAAAAGGATCCTAGAACAGATAAAGTTCAGCACTATCAAATAGAATATATGCTTTAATGATTGGTCGGATATTGCAAAATGCAAAGCAACAAAAGAAAATATAGCATAGGTTCTTATTCACATTGAAGATCCAAATACTGAATCCTTACCAGCCATTTTGAATGAGGGAAGTTATTTGCCATTCTAATAAAGCCTCTTAAATTTCAATCATTCTCATCTTTAAAGTACACGGAATCGTAGGCATGAAAATGGCTTCAGCAGCTATTGAGTTTTAACTTCTGAGATGCTCACTTTGATGCAACAAGCTCCACACTTGAGTTTTTTCAATTGCATTATGACGGGGATGATATTCTGAATTGTAAACCCGTCCTCAGGAGTTTCTTTTTTGGTTCTCATAGGAAATAAACTTTTGTTAACACCACTAAAAAACACTAGGTGATTGAGGCATCCACTTAAAATGAAGCTAGTCGGGTGCGATGGGATGCCAAGTTACTTCCTTTCTCTTTTAAGA
Source organism: Benincasa hispida (assembly GCF_027475165.1). Classification (NCBI taxonomy): domain Eukaryota; kingdom Viridiplantae; phylum Streptophyta; class Magnoliopsida; order Cucurbitales; family Cucurbitaceae; genus Benincasa; species Benincasa hispida. The sequence continues at coordinate 49,663,560 of NC_143488.1, read as the reverse complement.
ATTTTGTCAGGCTGAGTAAGAAAATCGAGAGATTAATCAGTAACATCTGGTAGGAAGAGATGGATGAGGAGGGAACGTCCCACTTAAGTGGGAGGTGGTGTTAAAAGCCTAAGGAACGAGGAATTGAGAGCTCACGACTGCATATTGAGGCTTCCCTGGCAAAGTGGTTGTGGAGTTTCTTCATGAAGATTAACACGCTGTGGTTTAGGGAGAGATGGTCAAGGTATGATCCTCATTCTTTTGAGAGGGTTGCAAGTGGTGATTCTAGCGGCCTTAGCAAAACTTCTGGAAGATATCTCTTCGATTTATCAAGACTAGCCAAGGGTGAGAGTCTAATCCATAACTAACTATTAAATCTATTTTCATAAAAAAAATTATTAAATCCAAGGTTATATCAGGAATATGTTTAATAATGAGGGACAAAATGGGAATGTAAAGATTCTTCCTATTTTATCCCTTTTATATATAATAGAGATTAATTGTTCTGTTGTGAAAGGTTTGAAGTATTTTTGGGAGAATTTCTGCCGCTATACCATTATTGAATAAGAGACTACATCCGTTGGCCTCCATGTTGCCTTTATCACCTTAGACTTCTGTTGTCCTCTGTATGATAGTTAGGTGTCTAAAGTGGCGAGTCTTCTCTCTCTTATTCAAGACCAAGAATGTTAGTGATAGGTCCCTGATCCTTCTACGAGATTCTCCTGTCACAACTTTTTCACATCTTGTCTACCCCTTTTCTTTCTCCGGTTGCCTCAATTTCTTCTTCACTCTAATAGGTTAGAATTCCTAAGAATGTTAAGGTGTTTGCTTGTCAAGTTTTACATGAAGAGTTAATACTATGGATAGTGTTCAATGACATTTCTCCTATGGGGTTTATGTGGCAGGATGATGCGTGTGCTATTTTGTGGGATCTTTTAGTCAAGAGAAACAATAACATTTTCAAATAGTGTTACCTTTAAAGTTTCTTTGTGGCTGTCCAAAAATTAAATAAGTTTGTAGTTATAACTTTCTAAGTGCTTAAAAATACTTTTTAAACGAACCTAAAAAGTCATACCTAAAAGGCCTTAATCTTTCGTTTGTTAACTTAATTAGATAGTTTTTCTTTGTGATATCTCCAATCCCTTGATCAGATTGGTTTCCACCAAGAGCTTCACTCCAATAATTGCTTTTTAGTGCAACACAACCATTCCTTCTCCCAAAAAGGGAGAAAACTCAACTGAACTCAGAATCAGCACTGACTTCAAGTTTCGAATCTATCCCCAAGAAAAGAAAACTCAACTTAAAACTTCAAAGATTGCCAAGGGTTCCAACCTTAAAATGAGAAGAATTTGGAAATGTAAAAACTAAAAAGTACTTTTAGCCAAACTAAAGGTACTTTCTACAGTTTTCAGTGTATTTGCTTAGACAATCCAAAATGATAATGGAAATTCTAAAAGAAAACTTCTACTTCAAATGCTTTTTACTATTGATAGAGTGCTCAAAACCCAGCCCAAACTCACAATTATCCCATATTGCTAATCATCCTCTAATCCAATAAGTTTAAGCTGTTAAGAGAAATTTAATCATTAAATTCATTCGTAACACACACCCAAACATAGTTATAAATACAAAAATGCCCTCATTTCTCGAGATGTAACAACATAGATCATTGTCATACGGCTTACTAAACAAAATGCACAATAAATTTTTACTTTAACATCCAGCTCGCAAATTCAATAGCATGCACAAAAGTCATGGTAAGTAAGCCAACTACATTCGAAGCAGACTTCAGCACATCAGAGAGAGAGAGAGAGAGAGAGACCTGAAGTTCAAGAACTGTCCGAAGGCCATGAGAGGCCAGAAGTATAGAGGTGGCGGCCATGCGAAGGAGGAGACGTGAAAGATGGAGAGGAACTGAAGCAACTTGAGAAAAACGGAGACCTGGGCCATCAATTTGCAGGGGTCGCGCGATTTGCCGCACAAGTTCACCCACAACTGTGGACGACTCCATAAGACGTAGTAGTACGGAAATGGCAACAACACTCCAAGTACCGCCAAAATGCCCATTCCGATAATTTTCTCGCCGGATTTTTTCTCCACTTTCTCGGGAAAATGATTCCCAGGAAGAAGAAGATGCGGAGTAGCCCTTTTGACCGGTATAGTTCGAGCCAATATGGGCTATGGGCCCAAGTGGCCTGTGTTGGGTTTCGAGTTATTGGGTTATAATTGAGTTATGACCCAGACGTATTGCGTTGGGTTATCTTTTTAAGCCCAAGTTTCAGCTAGAAAAGGCTGGAACATTTTTGGAAATTTGGTGCGAATAAAGTTATATAATAGTTGCAAATATAACAATCAACTTCAAAATATTAGTAGATATAATATAATATAAAAAAATAAAATATAGATAATCTATTGGTGATAGAACCATATCGCTCTTAAAAGTCTATCAATAATAGAAGTCTATTGCTCATAGACTTAATTATATTTGTAATTCTTTTCAAATATTGTTATACATTTGGTTATTATCCTTAAAAGTACTACCCATTGCAATTACCTAAACTTAAGGTGTGTGTATATATATATTGTTTGATCAAATTACGGTGTATTTTTTAGAATATACTTAATATAGATGATTACGTGTATAGAAGATTATGTCATCACTTAGATAACCTTTTTTCACATACATACTCTCTGTCTAAACAAATTGACTCAAATATAAGCTTGAACACATTTTTATTAAATATAATTCCTGACACTAGATTCTTTCAAATCTCTAGCACATGCCACACATCATTGAGGATAAATATTTTTTTGGAAGTCAATTTCAGCAGGACATTCCCTTTGCCTTCCACAGAGACAATGGATGGATTTTCCTTGTACAACTTATCGTTGCCATCTTGCTTTTCATATGTAGTGAATAATGATGTGTCCTTACAAATGTTCTTAGTAGTACTAGTATCAATCCACCAACCTTTGGTGTCTGAAGCCATATTTACCTCTGAGATGACAACAACTAAATTGTCATATTCCCTGATGTTGTCCTGGTTTTTGGAACTTTGTCCCTTCTATGTTTGCACATTGCTGCAGTATGGTCACTCCTACTACAAACCTGACAATTTCCTTCAATGTGCTTCAATAATAATAGCTTTGGCTTCGACTTCAAGTGGAGTTCTATTTCCCTTTTATTATCTTCTTATATACAGAGTTTCATCGCAAGGTTTATCATAGATAACTCTTTTCGCTTGTGCTTGAAATAGCATTTGAAGTCCTTCCAGGAAGGAGGCAACTACTCAATTACAACAGTAACTTAAAATGACTTACTGATGTCCAATCCTTCACTTTGCAAATCATCGATGATAATTTGCAGTTCTTTTATCTAATTGATCACCGACTTGGTATTAATCATCTTGTAATCTAAGATTTTTTTCACAAGGAATTTTCCAAATTGTTCTTCTTGTCTAATGTCTCCTACAATAGTTTTGATATATTGTAGGCATTGCACCAAACATTATACAAAGCGTCTCAAGACCACTAAGTATATAATTACGAAACAGGAAGTCCAAATGCATCTATGCTTACTTTGCAGCTTCTGTTTCAGGAGTTACAACTTTTAGTGGGGTAATTGAGAAATCTTCCTTTAGAATGTGAGCAAGTTTCAATGTGGTGAGATAGAAGATCATATTTTATTGCTATCTTTTGAAGTTTTCTCCCCGGAATTCTTTAGTTTTTCAATACGAGGTTTGGCAATAGGTGATCCTATCAAGCAGAAGTAGTAACATTGGTGGAGGAGTTTGCAGCCACCGATTCATATATTAATTGTCTTCATATTGTTGGAAAAAATGATATATAAGAACTAAATATACTAGCAAACTTATTATACCTTAACTTGAAACAGTATACTCAATGTAGAATATTCAAACTCAAACATAAACCAAATGGTATAATAAGCTTTTAGATATGGAAATGACCAAAGACTTGAAAAAACCTCAAAATATTTGGAGATTCAAAACGTAAGGCACGTTTTTGATAAGCGCTGTCTTGAAGACAATTATTCACTCTGCACAGGCTGCAAGCAGACTACAATGAACATCTTAGGATACAACGACTAACTCTAGTAGAACTGCAACCTCGAACTACTCGGATCTCGCAAAACTCATGGATACTTGATCTTAGCTTAACTCAAGATTAAAAGAAAGAAAGAAATGAGATAACTCTTTAATTTGAAATGAGATGTTACAAATGAAAACACAAATTGCTATTTATAGGCTAGCAACTTAGTAGCTCTTCGAAATAAAAATAAAATAAAGTAAATACAAAATTGAAACATTTGTTAAATGTAATTCATTTGAGTTGTTACTTAATCAAAATTAAACATAACTCATTCAAATTGAAGAAACTACGAATTTAACTTTCATACATGTTAAATTTGTAATGAAACATCATCTTAATTTGATTTTTTTCAATCTAATCTAAAGTTTCTAACAATAAATTTAATCTACACAATTAAATCTATTAAATCTATTTTTATGTTTCAAATATCTACACAAATTTTACTTTCTTTCACCGTAAATATCCAATAGAAGCTAATCAAATGAATTATATATAATTATAATACGAAGTGATATTATCCATTAGAAACGAGGAGAAGAATTTTAAACCAAGATTTGAATATCAACTTATTGGCACATGACCATCCTAGTTAATCATTTTTAAAATTATTTTATTTTATTTTATTTTAAGGAGAAACAATTTTTAAAAAGTGCTAAAATCCAAATTATTTATGTTGGAATATGTTTAGTTTGTATCTGACACTTTGAGAAATTAAGAACAGAATCTCATTGTAATTATCAATGTTGTATCGATTATTTATTGTTTATATCTATCTTTTGATTATATCTTTGATTTCCGATTTCTTATCAATTTATTATGTTAATACATATAGCCTAACCAACGATCACTTTCTTCACAAATCTTTATACCATTAGTATTGTTGTTCATGCTTTAATTAATTAAAACAAAAATAAGAAAAAAAAAGGCTAATGATATTTTTTTTAAATAAAGAAAAAAACAGACTCAACAGTGGATCACAGCTGTAGCTTTTGGCAATTGACACATAAAACTACTTTACTATTTTTTAAAACCTGATTTAATATAAGAAATGAATAAAAATCTCAAAGGCATCACTTTTTTCTATTCATTATGATTTACAAACTTTAAGGAGGCTTTAATTACTTGACACATGGTCCTCCACACATTATGGTGCTAATATTTCCTTTTTATCATTCATATCTTTTTTTTTTTTTTCCCTTTTTTTGAAAAAAAAAACAAAAGAAAAATTAAACCAACGTTGTAATATTAAATTTGGTAAATTTTATACAATGATTGTTGTTTTTTCCCCTTTCTTTTTAATGTTAAATTAAAGTTACTTCGACTCTTATAAATAATGTTTTGTTCTTTTGACTTTTTCAATAATGAACTAGTTCCTTTATTTTTTTAAGTGCAATAACTAGGTTCTTATTGAAAAAAAAAAAAGATATTAATTTAGAAATTTGCTAGTTAGACTAATGTCTTTAATGTTTTAGAAAAAGAAAAAAAAATATTTTTTTTTTGAAGAAAAACATTTCTAATTTGATCCTAACGTTTAAAATTTAATATTATCTCTCTAACTTTAATAAAATCCAAATTTATCTATTTATGTCCGTCTTTAAACGAGTTTATTCATGTGAAGCATGACAACAAAATATATGTGAGAGGTCACCTTCTTGTTTACTGGCCTGCTTCTATTGAATAGTTTCCACCTTCAACTTATCAGTAGAAGTTTAACACAGATGCATTGTAGAACTCAGATAGTCAGGTGGGAGGCTTAGGTTTGATGCTTTGAGACCATTTGGGTTGTGTTCGTTTGACGAGCTTAGATCATTTCCTTAACGCAATGAGGCTAAGGTTCTTGACTCGATGGCTATCCATGACGGTTTGGAGAGTCTCTTGTCCATTAATATCCAACAATATTTTGGTAGAATCTAATTGTTTAGAGGTTATTAATATGGTTAAAAAAGGTTTTGTGGATCTCATTCAATAACATAGTGTTGTTTTTCCTCCTATATGAGGCATAACTATAATTTCCTAGCACACTCTTACGAAAAGGGTGGTGGGAGAGTTTCATCATCGTTACTCTTTTCTCCTTACATTGAGTGGTTTGTTTCGCTTGTGTTTTGTGGTTTTCTTAAAAATATGATAAAAGCAAGAAAAAAGGTTCTTTACATATATTAGAAAATGTTCACTACATAAAAATGATAACATAAACACGTATATATGTATATTATACATGACTCAGTATGAAATTGAGTTAATATCACAATAATGCATGTAAAAAAATAAATAACTTCAATTATTTAATTTAAAAAGACAAACCTTAGCCAGAAATTTGTGAATATTCTAGGAGGTAGATATGAAGAAGAAGAAGAAAAAAAAAGTAATGTCCCTTTTAAGATTATATTGGGAACTAAAAATATTGACCATTTTATAATAATAATAACAATAATTGATAAGAAAGAATAAGGCAACACAAGTTGTTGGGAAGTTCATGTCTATCTCTAATGTGGAATGTCTTACCATTAACTTTTGGCATTAAAAGTTGATTATGTCCTCATTGCCACTATTCCCACTATAATTTATTAATACATAAAGTAATTGAAAAACCAAATATATATATATATATATATAATCTTGCTATTGAATTATTCAAAGTTAGTAGATTTGGTTAGAACTCACTTTTGGCCATCTTGCCTTATTTTCTCCATTTTTTAAATTAAAAGATTATCCTTCAAAAATTAAATTTATAAAAAACTATTTTGTTATATACTTTCACTTAATGTTTCAAAATCTAAGCCAAAAAAAAGAAAAAAAAAGCGTAGTTTTTAATAATTAGTTCTTATATTTTTCAATTTGATTTTGAATTTAAATTGTTTGAAAAAATGAAAATTATTATAGAAAAATGATGAGAAAATATACACCATTTTCAAAGTCTCTGTTTAATAATCATTTAGTTTTTTATTTTTAATTTTTGAAAATTAAACCTATCTTCTTTTAATTTCTTATCATAATTTTGATTTTTTTAAAGTAAAAGAGTTGGATTCTTAACCATTTTTTCTTTAAAAAAATCTTAATAACTATTTATTTTTTACTTTTCAAAATTTAGCTTGATTTTTAAAAAATATTAGTAGAAAGTAGATAAAAAACCAAAAGATTTAGAGTGAAAAGGATGTTTATAGCCTTAATTTTCAAAAACTAAAAACAAAAATCAAATGGTTATCAAACGAAGCCTAAGTGATTTTAGACATTTTTATGAGATAGTTGCAAATACAACAATCTGACACAAAGTATTAGTAGATATAACACAATGCAAAGTAATAATTTGTTAATAAAGCAAAATTTAGATTAAGCTCTTAGAGTCTATTAGTGATAAAGTGCATTTGTGATAGAAGTCTATCATTGATAGATTTTGCTATCGATAATAATAGAATTTTTACCACTAATAGATTCAAATCTATGATAGACTTCTATTCATCAATAGAAAAATCTATTAGTGATAGACTTCTAATCATTGATAACAAAATCTATCACTGATTGAAGTCTATCATTAATGATAGAGTCTATCAACGATATGATGTATCACCAATAGACTCTATCAATGATTAAAGTTTATGACTTATAGGCATATATTACTTGAAATCTATCATTGACTATCGTTGATAGATTTTAAATAATATATAAGCCAAAGTCATAGACTCTAATTATTGATATAAACATATAGAAATTCATTACTTATATAAGATTTCTTATAGACTTTTATTACATATTTTTAAGGTTCAATCATAAATAGTTTAGTCACAATTTAATTTTTTCTAGCTCTTATGGTTGCTTTAAAAAAGAGATTACATCAAATTACTTTGAATATTTTATTGAGTTATCAATGAAAGAGATGGAGAAAACAAAATTGAAGGACGAAAGTGAGAAAATGGAGAAAGAAAAAGAAAATATTTGTTTGAAATATATTAGTGATAGAAGAGATAGAATATATGTTAGTTATGTATTGTGATTGAAATCTATCATTGATGATCAATCAAATTGCATTGAATATTTTGTTGAGTTACCATAATAGTCTATCATTAATAGATTTAGGTTGTGAATTAAAAATATGTTAGTGGTAGACTTCTAACTTTCACAAAATCTATCGTGATAGAAGCCAACATGAATATAGTTCAACTAGTACAAGACATAGACTTTTGAATAAACAAGTTAAAAGTTTGAATTCCAAAGAAAACATAATTATAAACACCAACAAATTAACAATAAATGGAGAGAAAGGGCCAAATATAAATTAAAGAAAGAGAAAATTGTACGAAATTGGACATATAATGAAAATGAAAAAAATGACAAAATTGAGAAGAAAAACTCCAATATTAATCAAGAAAGAGAAACCAAATGAACAAATACAACATGAGAGATCATTTGAAAAAAAAATTTGAATCTAAGAGGTAAGAGGATATAATCTCTTGACAACACATGTTGCTGAACTCAAAAAAAAAAAAAAGTATAATATTAAAAAAATTACTATATTTGCAATTTTTAAAAAATATTGCTATACATTTAATTTTTAAATCTAAAAATGTTACGCATTGTAAATATTATATTATTATATAGTATATCAAATAAGACCGTAAATATATATATATATATATATATATATATATATATATATATATATATATATATATATATATTTAAAACTACATTATAAAATCGGAAAATTCCAATCACAAATCACATAATTATTAATCCATTTTTTATACCAACACCATATCCATTTTAAGGTTAGTGACAGTTTTGTTTATTGATTTTTGTGCAGAAAAAGAAACATTTATATTTATTTGTAGAGAATGAGGAGTGGTTTATTGAATCATCATTAATTAGGTATAGGTTTAGGTTTACTAGACATCATGCGCATATTTTGCAAGAGATCATCTAGGTGGGTATGCCTAAAATCATTTCTAAATAAAGCATTTTGCAGCCTAATTTTTCATATATACTACTAATTTGTATTGTTTTATTGTATAGAAGAAATGGTAGAGGCCCTACAAAATATGACAAAACAACTCCAATCTATATTTTTATCATTAATCAAACATGTCAATTCATGAGCTACTTTTTAAAATTTTTATTGGAATATCGTTATTAGGCCATTAGGCTTCGAAACTCAATGATTGCAAATCAACCTTTGGTACAACTCCTTTTAAGGTCAATTTTATTAATACAATTCAATAATAATAATAACAACAACAATATGTCACCACCAAGTTTAGAAGCTTAGCTCATGTGACATCCAATTTGATAAAATTTTAGTCTATATTTCATCAAATTCCTATGGCTTCCTAAAGATTCTATTCTTATAGTGTTATAACTCAGACGTAGTTTAATTCGATAGAAGATTTGAAATTTTAGTCCAAATCTTGGACTGAGAGTGTTGCAAAAAGTAATAGAGCAGAATCTCTCCTATTACAATGTATTGTACACAAATGAATAGACACTGAATCAAAATGAGAGGGATCCCAAGGTTATGTAAGTATGGCTAAAAAAAGTATTGATAGTCGTTACTACTTATATTAACAAGGTGCACCTTCCTTTTCAGTGACACAATTATATATACTCCAAAAGTTTAGTATAGTTGGCTTAGAACATCTTATGTTGGAAAACCTCTTAGAAAGTTTCCTGAAAAGCATATGATTGACAAAAAACATGTGATGAAAAGACTAGTGCATGTTAGTTTGTGAGGGCACTCTTCATCTTACATTATTGATGTCATTCGAGGCATGGTGATGCAACCAAGTTGGTGGGGACGTAAGAGATTAGTTGATGTCATCCATATCACAAAAGAAATTCGTGAATCAAATGTCTCTCGATAATTATTTTCGCACGATTTCATTTAAAATCAACTCAAATTTACCTAAATAACATTGTTCATCTCAAGAAATGTTTCCATAATAGCAATTTTTTTTTTATAATTAATTTCATAATTCTTCATAAATAAGTAGAAAAAATAGAAGAAGAAAAGGAGATGAAAACTACCTATTTTGTTAAATCTGACGTTTGAAGAGATCTACCTTGTGAGAATTGATGCACTATTGAATTTAAGAGTGAATTTTAAAATCTTTTTACATTTTATTAATACAATTATAAGTTTCCATACATGTGAAAATGTTGCACCAATGTTTTTCAAACATAATCTAATAGAGATTAAAGAGTGTAAATTGAAGAGTTTATGAAAGTTTAGGATTTTGATTCATAAAATTATTAGCTTACATTTTTAACTGCTATAACTCAAAATTTAAATAGGGTGTATATTTATTTTTTACATTTTATTCTGTTATATGTTTTTTATGACTTATTGAACTACTGATGATTCTCATTTATGTGAGTTGTTTAATTTTGAAACTTAGGATTATCGAAAAGAAATCAAATTTTTATGGATGAAAGTCATTTTAAAAAAAACAAATTTAAATAAAATCAAGTCAAACCTATGTTTTAGCCTTGATTTATTATATTTGGGTCGAATCAAACTTGATCAGTTAGGTTAACATATTATGTTGAGTCCAATATTCAAAAGAGCTGGGTGATAAATGTTCTTACAATATAGAAAATGTACCATGACATTGGATTTTATTTTTGGCCATAGGCAATAGGCATAGGAAAAAGCCTATATAATCATTCAAGTTCCACGATGATATATTTAAGTTTAAATTAAACATATACATATGTGTTTATTTTATTAGTCTCCTAAAAGTTCTTTGAAAAAGGTCGACTAGATGCTGAACTTAATCAGGGTACAAAGTGTCGAAAAGGTGTGAGTTGTTGACACAATCTAATCGCATACTGCTTAATCCCTCTGTGTCTGAAAGGGCAAGATGTGGACGCATATGGACAACATGAAAAATGTTGTCTAAGCTTCGCGAGCAACAGACTGCAAACGCAAAGTGAGTACAATTTTCTTAAAGGGCTGAAACTATTTTGACTCACTTTCATTCGATACTAGTTTCATTTCAATACATTATCTTTCTTATTTCTTTATTTATTTTTGTTAAAAATGAAATTGATGAAAAAAAATAAATATTATAGAAGCAAATTAATATCTTAATGTTTGACAAAGAGAAGAAAAATGAAAACATGAGTGAAATTCAAACTTCTTATTGAAGTAGGAAAAAATTGATGATACACAAAATGTTGTATAAGAAATGTAATACAACAAATATGATATTCAAAATGTGGTGATACACAAAATCTGATACTCAAATGTGGTATACAAAATTATGATACGCAAAATTGTGATGCTCAAAATGCATGGTAGCTCACCTTTATATAGGACAAGGATATGAACCTAATTAACACTACTAACTTACAATTCAAAACAATATTAAAAAGAGAAACTCACAAAACATTAAAAGCTTTAAAATAACAAATAACTTAAATCTTATATCTAACATAGACATCAAACTGAAAATTAAATATAACAATAAATTTAAGAAACTTAAAAATTGAAATTTAATGAAGAAAAACCTCAAATCTCAACACTCTTCCATGAGATTTTTCTTTGTCACACCCAACTTTTGGTGTGAAAATATAAATTGCCTATGTGGTAGAGCTTTTATGAGAATGTTGAAAAATTGTTCAATGATTTCGCTTTCTTTCTCTGCTTCTTTCAATAAATAAAATCTTGATCTTAATATGCCTTGTTTTTCCATCTTGTACCAAATTGAAGACACTAGCAATCAAATTAAGTCTTTCTTTTAGATAAGGTAGACCGTGCATCTTCTCTTCTTGAAAACTGTTGCAAATCTGATCAATAGAGGTAAATTTTGAAAAATCATTTTCAAAGCTTTGTTATCTTCGTGTCCAAAGCATTGATGCCACATTTTGCTTTCTTCTACTTTGGCATTAAAAGCATGATGACACAGTGAGTCGCCACATAAAACAAATTCATTTTCAACCATTTTGACTTTTGCAATCTCTGCTCATTGAGGGTCATAAATGACACAAAATTTATCTTTGAAAAACACAAAAAATTATTATACAACAATTGAACAATACTAAGCAAGTTTTGAGATAACTTTGAACATATAAAACATTGGATATTTCATATTCACCTTGCTTAGTATACATGGCAATAGTACCTTTGCCTTCAACTAATACTGTCTCGCCATGTCCAAGAACCACCTTCGATTGTATAGATCTGACAATTTGGCTAAAAAGATTTACATCTTTAGCCATATGGAGAGTACATTTGTTGTCAATAAGCCATGAGTTTGACACTTTATCATCAAAATGAGATGCCGTAAACAAAAAACTTGTTTCTTCATTGTCATCTACACAATTTGTTATTTGTTAGGAATTTTGGATTTGGTTTTGTTTACTATAACAAAACTCTACGTATGACTGTCCTTGTTGCAATAATCGCAATGCTAGACTTGCTTGTTTTTTATCCAACAATTCTTTTTAGCATGATTGGTCTTTTTACAAAAATAACAAGGAAGAAATTTATCTTTTCTTGATGCTCCTCCTTTTTTCATACTCACATGATTTTTAGTTGCACGTCTATCATCTTCTCCAACAAGTTTCTTGTCTTTAAACTTTGCATGGAATGCAATCTCAATTTGCTCCTTTTTATGCATAATACCCCTTTATTCATAGGTTCATAATTTGCTAATCAATTCAGCTATAGAGAGAGTTGTTAGATCAGAAGACTTCTCTATGGCTGAGATCTTTAACTCAAATTTATAAGGGAAATGACCATTATTTTTTCTATGACTCTTTGATCTGAAAAATTTTCACTAGCTAGTCTTATATGGTTTACAATGGTCATCACTTTTATTGTGTAGTCCCTCACTGAATCTGCATTCTTCATTTTTAGCATCTCAAACTCTCTCTTGAGAATCAGCATTTTGACAGCTTTCACCCTTACACTTCCTTCAAATTCCTCTTGCAATTTATCATAAGCTTCTTTTTCCATTCTACGATCAGTAATCCTAAAAATACAGGATTTGATAAAGCGACATGAATCACGGATAAACTTTGAGCTTATTCAATTTCTCCTCGTCATGTAGACTAATCTGATTCAACGTTGGATTTTCTCCCACTAGTTGAGGATCAACATTAGTTGAAATTGATTCCCAAAGGCCAAGTGCCTTGAGATAGAATTGTTGGGTTTGATGTCCTAACTCTAGTGTATCTCGTGGTTTTTGGTTTTATTAACACAAATTATTTATCTTATAAAATCTGAGGTATTTTATTTGATATTTAGATAGCATTAATTCAATTCAATTCAATAAACTAAGATTAAGATCTAAGATTATATAATGTCATTTGAACAGTATGTAGTTGACATACAAGTAGTTCGTATTCAAATAATAACTTAAAAGGTCTGCAGTAAATGGATGAAGGTTGGGCGACTTATCCTGGTAACACTGCAGATACGACCCACTTTGTAATTGTTACATGAGATGTAAGTGTTACAAACAATATGGTTCAAACAATATGAACCATATTGTTCATATAAAGACATGTAAATGGGGGTATCCTGTATAAAGAAGTTTATACATAGATTAGACCATGAAATAATTACTTTCTCTTTATAGCACCATTACTTGAAGAGACTAATATTTCACTAGGATGACCATAGAAGACTTGATTTTAATCCTGAGTGAGTTATGAACTCACTCCTGGTTATGACGACAGTCCTTTGATCTGTATGGGTGAGAGTGACCATGATAGCCAACTCAATCAACCTACCATTTTGGGGATTTGTTTAATTAGGGAGATGGGAACACAACCATACAAAATGGAATTCACTCATTCCCATTCCTTGGGAAAGTAGATAAATTACTCCATTAATAACTAGTTCCGAGTCTTGAACAATGAAGTTTAAACCTCTCATTGGCTCGAGAGGTGTTAGTTTATAATTGGACTATATATTGTTTGTTCATTAGAAGAATTAGTGGTACTTAAGGAGTTAGATGTAACTGTAGGGGTAAAACGGTATTTGATCCAACTGTAGTCATGAGCATTTGTGAAATTATATCCATGGATACAAAAATATATCTACAGTGCAAAAAGTGCAATGATCGATCTTTAGTGGAGTGATCGATAGTTAATGGATATTGATAAATTGGATTAAAAGAGTTTAATCAATTAATCTCATATCATTAGAGCTTCTAATCTATAAGTCCATAAGGTCCCATTGATAGCTCACTAAAGGATAGTAATTAAGAGTGATTTAAATTGTTCAAATCAAATGAGGAAATTATAGGAATGAGATTAATATATAATGGTTAATTATATGTTGGGAATGTCCTAAAACTCGTAGTTCGTATATACTGGAAACATATTCTATTTATCAATAAAAGTATTATTGAGTTGTTCATTCAATAAAATGTTATTGATATTGCATTCTGTTATAAAAATTCAATAAAAGAGTCCATGGCTATAATATGAATACTTTAACTTTATATAGAGACATAAATGTGGATCAAGTTTTAGTATATAGCCAAAATGGTTTATAAGTATATGGATGGGATTGAGTACCTCATCCCGTAACATTATTGGATGTGACCCACTTTGTATACTGATATAAGTGATGTGATCCCAAAATCATTCATGTGGAGACATGCGAGTGGGGACATCCTGGACAAAAGATGTTTGCACAAGACCGAACATCGAAATAGTTACTTTTCTTTATAATGACCGTTTACTATTAAAACTGACTATTTCAATATTCGATGACTTAGGGTAACTCGATCTTAATCCTGAGCTAAGTATGAACTCCTGTTTATTCGGGATTATCCTTTGATATGCATAGGTGAAAGTAATCCAACAATACTGCTCAATAAACCTCTTATGTTGGGGATAAGACCGGATAGATAGCTGGAGACATTGTCCTACAAGATGAAATTCATTCCTACCCAATTTAGGGTTAGCAGATAGGTTGTTCTCTTAAGTACTAATTCCCGATCTTGAACAACGGGGCTCCGCCCATTCATGATTGAGAGGGTCATGGTTTATTAATTGGACTATAAACCAATTGTTCAATAGAAGGATCAGTGAGAGCTTAAGGAGCAAGATTTATTTACAGGGGTAAAACGATAATTTTGACTTAGCTGTATATACGAACGACATGTGAAGGACTTACTGATTATGGTTAAAGTGGATAGAAATATATCTACAGTGAGGAGACTGCAACTATCGAGCTATAGTGGTGTGTTTAAATAGTTATCGAATATTGATTAATTCAGTCTAAAGAGTTTAGCCAATTAATCTCAAATTATTGGAGCTCATGATCTGCAGGTCCATAGGTCCCTCTACTAGCTCGTAAAATTAAATCTTGGGTTAGTGAATTAACCAGATTTGAAGTGTTCAAATTCAAAATTAGTGTTTTGAATTTGAAGTGTTCAAATTCAATTTAGGGTTTGATTAATTATATTCGATATAATTAAAACGTTCAAATTTATTAAAATTAAACGTAATCGGAGAGATTAGTATATTTAAATATTGATTTAAATATTGAATTACATAAATAGGATTCATGTATGAATTAGGTGTATGATTAATTTAATATTTGATATTAAAATATTAATTAATTAATTAATTAAATTTGTTTAATTAATTATTTAAATAAAAATTTTCAATTTTTGAAAATCAAAGTCAGATTTGATTTTTATTTGATTTAATTTTAGTGAAAATTAAATTAAATGGAGAAATTGAAAATTAATTGGTAATTCCACTTTGAGTGGAATTCTCCAACTTTTTCTTCAATTGGGGTATTTTCACCCAATTGAGACACCTTTCTCATTTACTTAGTGCTAATTGAACTGTCAATTAGTAGCTGAGTAAGTGCTTGCATGACTAACCTAGTTAAATAAGCTGAATCTCTGCTTTGAACATTACCATGTTGCTGCAATTTCTGAAACTCTGGTTTACTGCTGCAATTTCTGAAACTCTGGTTTACTCTCCAAAACCCTCTTCCTTCCCTATTCAATTGAGGTCACAATTAAGTATTTCCACCATACAATCTGAGTTAGAGGATAGTAAAGAAGATCCTCTTGGTGGTCTACTGTATATTTGGAAGCTGAATTTGTGGTGAGGAGCAAGAATTTGAAGAGTTTCATCAAAGGTAATACACTTATGAAACCCTACTTTATAAAACAGTTTATATGCATGCTTTAAAGCTCAAATTAAGTATAATTAGAGTGTTTATTGATTCTGATTTCTCCCTTTGCATGTATATTTACTATTTCATTATAGATATGATCTATATTCCAAATTATGTAAGAGAGATATATTTGAATAAGATTCAAATATTAGATTTATATGAATTGGATTCATAAAGAGATGTATATATATATAAATATGTGATATTTATATATTAATTAACTCCATATTAAATATGATTTAATCGATTAATTAATGGTTAATTAATTAATTAAGAAATAATGAAGATTGGAGGTTAGTATAAATATATGATATTTATGATGATTTATTAAATGTATATTAAATAGGACTTAATATATGGTCATTTAACTAATGTGCCAATTAATTAAATAACGATTATTTAATTAATTAGCACTAAGGGTATAAAGAGAAATACTTAGAGAAGGGTCAACCCTTCTCCATATAAAGAAGGGTCAACCCTTCTCCATATAAATATATCCTTATAGCCCATTTAGAGCAATGGTTTTTTTACACCAAAAAAATAACCTCCAAGCCTCCACCTTCTCTCTAAATTCTCTCTAAAAATTCTCTACTATTTTCTTCCTCAAAAGTTCTTGGAGACCACTCTTCCAAGTTTTTCAGAATTTTAAAGAATAGCAAGGTAACTTTGTTGGTGGTGTCCTTCTTCATTGGAGAAGTTTGAGATCGTTGATAACGGTAGAAGAGAAAAACTAGAAGAATCAACAAATGTGAATTTTGATTTCTTCTCTTCTTCCTCTTTACTAGCATGCTTATAGATTTGTTCGAATGTTTATCCTACAAATGCATGTTTTATTTTACTGTTTTTGTTAAAAAAAATCGAAAGTCTAAATGCAAGGCGTTCACACGCTTCCGTAGGAATTTGATTCCTTCAAGGATTACATTTTAACAACCCAAAGCTAGTAGTTTTCACCATTAAAATGCGGAGGAGAGTAAACACCGAAATTGGAAGACATTTTTCAAATACAAAAAAAAAAAAAAATCACTCTCAAACAAAATCATAGGCCTTTACATTTAAGGCTCTGATACCACTGTTGAGAAAATGAAATTAACGAGAAAAAAAAAAATATTGTGGAAGCAAATCAATATCTCAATGTTTATTAAATAAAGAGAAGAAAAATGAAAATGGGAGTGAAATTCAAACTTTTTATTGAAGTAGAAAAAATTGATGATACATAAAATGTTGTATAAGAAATGTAATACAACAAATGTGATCTTTAAAATGTGGTGATACACAAAGCTTGATACTTAGAATGTGGTATACAAAATTGTGATGCTCAAAATGTGGTATACAAAATTGTGATACACAAAATAGTGAAACACAAAATTGTGATATACAAAATACATGGTAGCTCACCCTTATATAGGACAAGGATATGAACCTAATTAATATTACTAACTTACAATTTAAAACAAATATTAAAAAGAGAAATTCATAAAAACATTAAGGGGGCGTTTGGGCCCCTTATTCATAGTTGGGTGGGTGGGCTATAACAACCCACCCAATGTTTGCCCCAACTAAAATAGTTGGAGCCAAAATCTCACTTAAGCGCTCGATTATTTTGGTCCGTTTCCTTACTCTCCCTCGTTTTCCTTACTCCAATTAACGCTCGATTATTTTGCTCCATTTCCTTCCATGGGTTTTTTTTTTGTACGGATGGCCTCCGTTTCCTTACTCTCCCTCATTTTCCTTACTCTTTCTTATTTTGTACGTTCCTCGATAGCTCGTCACACGTTCCTTGATGCACAGTTACTTGATACCCAACTTCATGGTCACTCGATATGGCTGCAATGGACACGTGTATACTCGATCATATCAACATCATACTCGATGCTCGATTACTTTATACTCGATTATTTTGAATTATCCATATCATATCACTCGATACATGGTGAATTCCAAATCGATATACATAGTGAATTTCAAATCAATTTCTTGAAATGTGAAGTAATTTTATACTCGATAACATTGACTGCATAGATGGTTGATTTACAAGTACTATATACTTGGTGCATGTTACACGATACTTGACAATACTCGATAAACATTGACTAATAGATGGTTGATTTACATGTACTATATACTCGGTGTAACATAGAGACGTTATGACAAATACTCGATACACAGTCCCTCGATACTCGATACTCGTTACACGATACTCGACAATACTCAATAAATATTGACTATATAAATGGTTTATTACTATATACTCGGTGCATGTTACACGATATACTCGACAATACTAAAAAAATTGGTGACTATATAGATGGTATAGATTTACAAATAGTGTCGAAATTTACATGGAAAACCCTAATAAAAATAATGTTAGATTTACAAATAATGTCAAAATTCACATAGATGGTATAAAAATTCACATAAACAATGTCAAATAATGTGAAAAATTTACATAGAAAAATTGATCTGCCTTAATAAAAAAAATTGATCTGCCCATAACTCCGAAAAAAAATTACTATCATCGCCTACTATTTTAATTGCTATAATTCAAGATACATAAAACTTTTTTGAATATTTCAATTTGGCTATCTATTTTTAGCCACCGATAACAATTTTCCAGAAAAAAAAAAAAGTTCTTTCTTATTTGAACCTAGGCCCCATAATTGATAATAGGAGAATGTGGCCTTCTTTGAGACTTGTCATACTTTTAGTCTTAAAAATTTTAATTTGGAAAAAATGTTATTTGTAGTTCTCCAATAATTTTTCATATAAAGATTGGATCAGTAATTAATAATATGTGATTAAGGATTTGTCTCAACCCTAAATCAAATAAAGTACTTGATTCAAGCTAATGGGTTGTAGTATGTTAGAATATATGTTATAGAATTTAATATTAAATGCAATAAATTTAACTTATGTTATATTTTAGATATTATTTATTTTAGTTTATTGTATATGTAAAAGCTCATTGGATCTTAGGTTCTCTTGTATTTAAACTAGCTTTCATTTCACTTGTAAGAGAATAGTTGAGAAACCCTAATCTAATTATCTAAAGTCAATGTTTATCGAGTATTGTCGAGTATCGTGTACGAGTATATCTTAACGGGTATCAGGCACGGGGAAGGAGGTACCCCAGGTGATAACTTGTAAAAATACAAGTTATCTTTACTCTTAAGTTAGAACAATTAGGGTTTTTAATGATAAACTCTCCTCATTTTTAATAGAAACGCATGGATTTACTTAAACAATAGCAATTTCATGTAAAAGAAGTTTATCACTAAAAATCGCGGCACTAACGCACTACTTTGCAGGATTTCGACGCAAGAACTGACAATAACGCATTAGACAAGTGCCGCAGGAGACGCGCTAACACATGAGCCATGCGTCGGAGGGAATTTAACGCATAGAAGATTCATTGCTCCAGGCTGATTGTGTCACATCACCACTTACAAGCATGGACACCTGCAATAGGCGGCGTCTGAAAAGCTTCAAGAGGTTAGGCGGCCAACCAAGACATGGAGTTTAATGCTGACCAGGGCATGGACTTAAATGCAGCCTATCCTCCAAGTGGATGGGACCAATGCCTATAAATACTTGAAGACCCTCCAAAATTAAGGGTTCAGATAATTAGAAGCTCCATACTCTCTGTAAATTTGTAGACTTAGTTTTAGTTTGTACAAGATGTGCCAAGGTGTAAGACGATCGAAGGAGCTAAGAACCACCACCACCGCCGGCCAGGGAGTGGAGAAAGTTATTCTTGAGAAAGATACTCTGTTCTCGGCTCTTTAAAGTGATTGTACACAACAAGATTGAGCCAAAGAACTACAAGAGATTGTATTCTTTGGCTTGACTCAGTTTCTCTCTTAATATCGTTTTCATTTCATTTTGATTGAATATAGTTCTTTGTAAAGACTCATTGATCTTTTATAAAATTCATATATTTGATCATCACTTTTTCTATTGTTTATCTTCTGTTGAAAGCATTAGTACTTCATGCATAATTCTGTTCCAACGCCTAAACCAACATGACAACTTGGTGAAAGCTTCTTTACTTAGTTGTTCGAAAGAATAGCTAAGCTGCATTAAGTAGAACACCTAGTACAGCTAGAGATAGACTTACTGGTGTTTCTTGCATTCTAAGTTAGATGCATGCACTCTAGAGATAGGCTTGTATGTTATTCGCATTGAGAAGTGTTGAATGATGTCTAACGCATGAACAGAAAGATAAGCAACCCATCCCATTTCATCCACATTACATCAGTTGTGTGCAATTATCTTTAACCGGCGCGTCCACGAGCTTAAATTCCATTTTCACATGATCCTTCATTTTCCACTCAACTCTTTTATATTGTCTTGCACAGGCATAGCATGTTAGTGTAAATAATACATCTTTCACATTTATTTAGGAAAAACCTCCTACTGCAAGTACAACGCATAATCTGTGTTAGTGAAACTGAATCCCTGTGATCGACCCTGGACTTTCCAAGAACCTAGATTAGATTTATACTTGGGATTAATCTAGGAAAAATTGAATGCTATTATAAGGAGTTGTGTGCCTTCTGTGCATAATACTAACGCCCCAACGCGTTTCATTCATTTAAACGCATCAAGGCAGAACGCAACACTTAGACTTTATTCTTCCAATCTGTTTTACTTTATACACTCCTAAAGCATCTCACGATAGCAAGCGAACAAGTTTTTGGCACCGTTGCCGGGGATTCAGCAACAAGAACTAACCAGAAATTCCGTTTGTATTTGTTGTAGGGACACTTCAATTAAGGGAAGTATTACAAGCTACACCTAGGCTTGTGAACATGTATGAACAGGGAGAACACTTCTGAGTTCAGATACGACCTCGAGATTGAACGGACCTTCTGGCATAGGAATCGATCCAACCGTCGTCGAAGGTTGAGGCAACAGTTACTCAAACAACAAGAAAAGGAAAGAGCAATGGCGGAAGAACAACAAAATCAGCAACTAGCTCAGCAATTGGCTCACCCTGCACAGAACCCAATCCTGATGGCAAACAACAACACGCGTCCTATGAGAGAATACGCATCCCCTGTGCCATATGATTTTTCTATAGGAATCATATATCCGACGCCTGATGGAACCAGGTTTGTAATGAAATCTGTTATGCTTCAAATGCTCCAGACTGCTGGGCAATTTGGGGGTAACCATGGCGAAGATCCTCATACCCATATGAGGCATTTCCTGGAAACGTGCTATTCCTTTGTGATTCCTGGAATTATACCAGAGGCAATTAGGCTTTCCTTGTTTCCTTATTCTTTGTGAGACGATGCAAAGCAATGAGTGAGTTCATTAGAGCCTGGGGAAATCACCACATGGGAAAAGTTGGTGGAAAAGTTTATGCAGAAATACTTCCTACCTACCACCAACGCGAGGAGGTGTCGGGAAATCATGAACTTTGAACAGGAAGACACTGAGATCTTGAGCGCTACATGGGAGTGTTTCAAGGGCTTGGTCAAGAACTGCCCGAACTACGGACTACCTTTGACTATTCAGATGGAGACGTTTTATGGCGAACTAAACAGGGCATCACAAATGGCAGCAAATGCAGCAGCAGCCGGAGGACTGATCGAAAAATCCTACACTGAAGCTAAAGAATTATTAGACCGCATTGCCAAACATAACATGGAGTGAGTAGATGAAACATACGATGGAAGAAATGACAGGAGAAGAAGATCTCAGAACATTAACTCTGTTGATGCCAACGCGATAGCCACGCTCTCCGTTCAAGCGGCTACCATGACCAGCTTTCTATAGAACATAACGCTAGGTAATGCACCAAACCAGCAGAAGGTGAATCAAGTGGAGGCGTTTGGGTAACCCATGGTAACTTATATGGGATGCAGAGATTTTCACTCATATGCTAAGTGTTCTCAAAACCCTCAGTCAGTATATTTCATCAAGAATAACCCATTTTCTAATACTTATAACTTGGATGGAGAAACCATCTGAATTTTTCTTGGATAGGAGGAAATCAGCAAGAGCACCACCCAAGCGTGAGCCATCAGCAAAGGAATGGACCGCCACCTGTCTTTCAACAAACACATCAACAAACGCATCAACAACATCAACAATCCTTCAATAGAGGTGGCCACGCATCGAGTTTTGGAACTCCGCTGGAAAACCTATTGAAGGAATACATAGCCCAGAACGACGTAATGCTGAAGAGCCAGACGTCATCAATCAGAAACCTGGAAATCCAGGTGGGGCAGATTGCAAGCGAGTTGAAAAGCAGGCAGCCAGACATTCTACCTAGCAATATAGAGACACCTGGGAATAATAACGGGAAAGAGCAATGTCACGCAGTGACGTTGCGGAGTGGAAGAGCCCTTGCAGAAAGAAAGATGAATCCAAGAAACAATAGTTCTTCGAAAGAACGCATTACATGTTCAACGGATCAAGAAGAGAGAACGCTAGAAAATACAAGCCATTCAGAAACCAACACGTCTAACGTGGGAAAGCAAGAGGTGCCTCTGAACGCACTATTCCTTAAGCGTCTGATGAAGAAGAATGATGAATATCAGTTCAAGCACTTTCTCGAGCTCCTAAAGCAGCTGCACATCAACATTCCACTCATAGAAGCTTTGAAGCAGATGCCAACATACGTGAAGTTTTTGAAGGACATTTTGACGAAAAAGAGAAAAGTCAGTGAGAAAGAAGTAATAGCACTAACGCAGGAATGCAACGCGTTAGTAAGCAACAAGCTACCACAGAAGCAGAAAGACCTAGGGAGCTTCACAGTTCTTTGTTCAATTGAAGGATTAGATGTGAGTCATGCGTTGTGCGACCTAGGAGCAAGCATCAATCTCATGCCTCTTTCAGTTTTTAAGAAATTGAGGATTGATGAGGCACAACCTACTTCTATCATCCTTCAACTTGCTAACAGGATAATTAAGTACCCAGAAGGGAAGATTGAAGATGTTTTGGTGAAGGTTGACAATCTCATATTCTCAGCAGACTTCATTATTCTGGATTATGAAGCAGATAGGGAGGTTCCAATCATCCTTGGACGCCCTTTTTTGGCTACTCAGAAAGTTTTGATTGACGTGCATAAAGGTGAGCTAACCATGCGTATAGATAATGAAGAGGTGAAATTTAATGTGCTCAACACATTAAAATTCCCAGACAGTGATGATTGTTAGCTAAACAATATTGAATTGACTGAAGAAGAGACTCGAGTATGTGAAGTTCTCGCGTTGGAAGGAACCCTGAAGGAATCTGAGCCGCCAAGTCTAAGTGAGCGGCAGACAAAACCAACGCGTCCTTCACTCGAACAACCACCTGAACTCGAATTAAAACAGTTACCCGAACATTTGAAATATGCTTTTCTTAGAACTAATAATACATTGCCTGTTATCATTTCCGTTAATCTCATAAAGCCTAATGAAGATTCACTCTTGCAGATGTTGAAGAAACATAAACGCATAATAGGGTGGACGCTTGTAGATATTCGTGGAATAAGTCCATCCTATTGTATGCACAAAATTAGGCTGGAGGAAGGGAAAACGAGGTCAATCGAGCCTCAAAGAAGGCTTAACTCTATTATGAAAGAAGTGGTAAAAAAGGAGATTCTGAAATGGCTGGACGTGGGAGTTATTTATCCAATATCCGACAGCAGTTGGGTAAGTCCAGTTCAATGCGTTCCCAAGAAAGGGGAACGACCGTGATAGTAAACAGAAACAATGAACTCATTCCTTCAAGAACTGTCACAGAATTTGTATGGATTATCGGAAACTCAACGCAGCAACTAAAAAGGACCACTTTCCTCTTCCTTTCATCGATCAGATGCTTGATAGACTTGCAGGTAAAGAGTTTTATTGTTTTCTCGATGGTTATTTTTGGTTACAACCAGATTTTAATAGATCCGGAAGATCAAGAGAAGACCATGTTCACTTGTCCCTTTGGCACTTTCGCATTCAGACGCATGCCCTTTGGGCTATGCAATGCATCAGGGACATTTCAACGCTGTATGATGGCCATTTTCTCTGACTTCCTGGAGAAGACCTTGGAAGTTTTCATGGATGACTTTTCAGTCTTTGAAGACTCATTCCAGTCATGCCTGGATAACTTAGAAGCCGTCCTCGCTCGGTGCGAGGAAACAAACTTAGTACTGAATTGGGAAAAATATCACTTCATGGTGACAGAAGGAATTTGTTTTGGAGAATAAAGTGTCCAAGGTTGGCTTGGAAGTAGATGGAGCCAAGATTGATGTAATAGCAAAACTTCCACCACCAGCGAATGTCAAAATGCTAAAAAGTTTTTTAGGACATGCCGGCTTCTATAGACGGTTCATCAGAAGCTTTTCTCAGATTACGCGACCTCTGAGCTCATTATTGGAGGCGAACCAACCCTATGTTTTTATCGAAGACTGCACTGACGCGTTCGAAACCTTGAAGTATGCGTTGACAATAGCCCCAATGTTAATAGCACCGAACTAGACGCAGAGTTTCATTCTTATGTGTGACGCGAGTGATGTCGTAGTGAGAACTATTTTAGGGTAGAAGAGGGAAACTTGATACATCCCATCTTCTACGCGTCCAAATCATTAAACGACTCTCAGGAACACTATACAACTATTGAGAAAGAGATGTTGGCTGTAGTATTTGGTATTGAAAAATTTTGTTTTTACTTAGTTGGTGCATCAGTCACCATATATACCGACCACTCAGCCATCAAGTTCCTGATGGAAGAAGAACGCAAAGCCTAGACTGATAAAATGGGTTCTACTACTACAGGAATTTGACATTGACATCCAAGATAGAAAGGGAACAGAAAATCAGGTGGCTGACCACTTGTCCGGGCTTGAAAATCAAGAAATGCAAGTGTAGGAAAACGACATCAATGACGCATTCCCTGATGAGAGCCTGTTTAGAATTGAAGGCAGGGAACCTTGGTATGCTGATATAGTTAATTACTTGACCACCAAGCAGTTCCTTGAAAACTTCAATTCCCAGCAGAAAAACCGGCTAGTCCATGACAGTAAATTTTATTTCTGGGACGAACCGTTTCTATACAAACAAGGCCCAGACTCTATAATGCGTCGATGCGTCCTAGAGGAAGAGATACAACGCATCCTGGCCGAGTGTCATAATTCTCCTTATGGTGGGCATTTTGGTGGGCAAAGGACCACGGCGAAAGTCCTTCAATGCAGTTACTTTTGGCCCACCCTTTTTAAGGACGTATGAGAGTTTGTTCAAAATTGTGACCCCTGCCAACACACAGGGAATATTTCTTCAAGGGATGCAATGCCCTTGAATAATATTCTTGATGTGGAGTTGTTTGATGTCTGGAGCATAGATTTTATGGGCCCGTTCCCTCTGTCTTGTGGTCAGCAATATATCCTATTGGCTATAGACTATGTATCTAAGTGGGTAGAGGCAGTAGCCTGTACCAGAAACAACGCATCTACTGTATCTAAATTTCTTATCAGGAATATTTTCACACGCTATAGAATGCCGAAAGCTCTGATAAGCGATGAAGGTATGCATTTTATCAATCGCATCGTTTCAAAATTACTTGCAAAATATAATGTCAGGAACAAGATTGTTATCGCCTACCACCCTCAAACAAACGATCAGGCAGAAATTTCAAATCGAGAAATCAAATCAATTCTGGAAAAATTCGTCAGCACAACGTAGAAAGATTGGGCGCAAAAGCTGGATGAAGCACTCTGGGCTTACAGGATTGCATACAAAATGCCTATAGGTATGTCTCCTTACTCATTTTTATTTGGTAAAGCATGTTATCTTCCTATAGAGTTGAAGCATAGGCATTTTAGGCAGTAAAGAAGTTGAACATGAATTCGGATGCAGTGGGCGTTTAATGCAAGCTTCAGCTCAACGAGCTCGAAGAATGGCGAATGAACGCATATGAAAATAACAAGATCTACAAGGAAAAGACAAAGCGTTGGCACGACCAACGCATCAGCAAGAAGGTACTTGTTGTTGGTCAGAAAGTTTTATTGTTCAACTCACGCTTGCGTCTGTTTCCAGGGAAATTGAAAGTAGATGGTCCGGGTCCTTCATAATTAAAACGATTTTTCCCTATGGTACTGTGGAATTAATGCGAGAAGATGGCACTGATGCGTTCAAGTAAACGGCCAAAGGGTTAAGCCGTACTTTGAAGACGAAGTGGAATGCCAAAAGTCATCTCTTGCCCTACGCGAGATAAGTTGAAGCTCGTGTCGAGGCATCTCTGCGGTTGTAACGCCACATCTTCCAGGGACGCCTCTCTCAACCTTATTCTTTTACATTCTGTACTTTTAGTTATGTTTGAATTTGTTAGTTTAGTTATTTGAAGGTTTTAAGTTGATTGTTTTTCCTTTAAAAATTTGGGAATTTGATTGTTTTTTCTTTTAGAAAAGTTGTGTATAATTAAAACTGAAACATTGGACGCATTAGACACAAGTCTAATGCAGGGGGCAGTTGAAGGGACGCGTCTCGAAAACAAAAAACACTCGAGTGTTTTGGCTAAACGAGGTGACCCTTCCACTTTGCATTAATTGCAGACGTCAGGCGCCGCTTGACGTTAGCCACGATCATCCTCTCCCCCTACAAAAACCTCACTTGCATCAAACCATTTTTTTCTTCTCCTTCACTGTGCCTACGAACCTCCATTTCTTCAGAAACCCTAGAACCTCAGATCCACCAAACCTCCATTTTCCTCTCTCACTCAGCATCTCTGGTGAACAATGTCGTCCGGATCAGATTCTCAGAACCAAAGCTACAGCCTAGGCAACGATTCATCGGTAAGTTCCTGCTCCTCCTCTTCATTTTCGAGTTCACCACCACCTAGCCCTAGGAAATCAACCTCCATCCCTATCCAATCGAAAGCCTCTTACAGCGGCGTTACCTCTGCTTAGCGTCTGGCCGCCCCTACACCTCCTTCCACCTCCATGAAAGCTTTGGTCAAGAGCTCCAAGAAACCTGTAAACCCTCCGGCCAAAACTTTTTTGCCTAGGGCTAAAACCCCATAAAAACCCAAGTTTGCCCCTAAACCAAGGGTAAAGACACCAGCCAAGACCAGGACGCATCCAAACCTTATACCAAGCCTGCCCCACCACCATTTATCCCGAACATAACCTTGGTGGGTGCAACGTATGAACCCTTTCCTACCTATGCCTATACCGCACCATCTCCAGCGGTGCGTCCACCTCCCCTTTAATCCATTGAACCCTTAGCCACAATTTACCCGGTGGAGTTAGACACTCTAACCAGCCATCACCTTCACCCATCCTAATATCCTTTCCAGGGACGCCTCACACCCCTGTGGGCACCCTGCCATTCACTCCACCTATCTCAGCCTCTGATAGTCCTATGTTAGAGCATAACCTTGAAGACTTGGCAGAGTTAGCAAGACTTGAAGAATGTGAAGCTGAGCCAGAAGCTTTGGCTGAAGAAGCGTAGCCTGCACTTGAATTTTTCCATGACTCACCAATAGCCTAGCCAGAAGGGAGTCCTGAGCAGACGCATCAAGAACCCATATTCATAGATTAGGACCTCTCTCACTTCATTCATTCGTCCTAACAAAGTCCAATCCAAAATTTTGTGCCACCTCCAGTGATCTTTGAGCCAACTGGGTTAGGGTCCAGTAACGCAGTAGCATTTGAAGACCTAGTTGGAAGAGAAGAACCAGTACCCTAACGCAACATAGACTTAGAGGAGTTGAAAACATTCATCAGTAATCAACTCTGACCATTGGCCGCATCAATTGAAGATCTTCAACAACAAAATCGAGTATTAAGGGATTACTTGAGGCAACAGACAAGACGCATGCAAGACCAATTTGTCTACACAACGCAGTATATCAATCAGGTCTTGGTGGTTATGTTTGCCTTGCCTCCGTTACTAGCCCATCTCAGAAATCCCTTGCGCTTCATGGATGAGAACCCCGAAAAAGAACACAGAGATGATGCACCAGCACAGTAGAACCTTGGGGTGTTGGGTTAAAATTATTTTGTAATTTTGGTTTAATTGTCCTTTTGCATCTTTT
This sequence comes from Benincasa hispida, assembly GCF_027475165.1. Taxonomy (NCBI): domain Eukaryota; kingdom Viridiplantae; phylum Streptophyta; class Magnoliopsida; order Cucurbitales; family Cucurbitaceae; genus Benincasa; species Benincasa hispida. Next base: position 49,635,311 of record NC_143488.1, on the reverse strand, counting down.
TGCTGTGTTTATGCAATCTATGTTAAAATATGAAAAATGAATGAGAAGTTATTATCACTTTGATCCTTGTGTTTGTCCTTAACATACTTTATTTTTGTTCTTTGATTGTTTTCTAAGTCTTGTACTTAACTTAACCTCAATGATATCAACTATATGAGCTCATAAGCATAAGATAGGCGTTAGGAAAATAGACAAGGCTTGAACTTCTCTTAAAAAGATTAATTTTACTTTCTAACGCAAGCAAACTTGAAGTATTAAACTCCTTTCAATTTCTCAAAGCCTTTTAAAATTTGTCTCTCTTTTAGCAATGAGGATATAGCTCATCTCCAAATTTGGGGATGAAGGAAATTTGAGCGTAGACGCGTCAATGTATACATCATAAAGAAAAGGGAAACAAAATAAGAAGAATTTTGAACGCAACTCCTCTTTCATTACTTCAAAAGAAAGAAATTTCAAATGACATGAGCTTAATTGGAACAGGCACTTAGCCGTAGTTGGATGCCCGCATGACACCTGTGGGAGTAAGCCAAAACGAAATTAAGTATCCTAGACCAACGCGTCCCATAAAACTCCTCTATCTAGTCTGAAGAAAAAAAAACTATACTTTGAAAAAGGAATGAATATTAAATATGAGTTTAGTTGTAAAGGGTTCTCACCCGTAGTTGGATGCTCGCATGACACCCGTGGGGGCAAGCCAAAATGAAAGTGGGATACCTGGAACAACGCATGGGTAAACAAGTACACAATTGTTTTCTTTTTATCCAACATTTGTTTTTCAAAAGAAATAGCATCTAACGCATTGTTGGTTTAGAAAAGATTGAAATGTTTTGAGAAATGAAAGAAAATTGCGATGAGAAGCCTGCCGCATCGGAAACTAAATATTAGTCTTTTAAGAAAAGCGTCAATCTAAGTTATATTTTCCCATCTCTTATTTCAGCTTTGAGACTAATATGATGAGAGGTGAAATTTGCACATCCAAGGCAGAGGAGATAGCAAAGAATTATTTTAGAATGCTTGAGAACAAGCATTGTTCAAATTTTGGGGTGGTTGATAACTTGTAAAAATACAAGTTATCTTTGCTCTTAAGTTAGAACATTTAGGATTTTTAATGATAAATTCTCCTCATTTTTAATATAAACGTATGGATTTACTTAAACAATAACAATTTCATGTAAAAGAAGTTTATCACTAAAAATCGCGGCGCTAACGCACTACTTTGTAGGATTTCAACGCAAGAACTGACAATAACGCATTAGACAAGTGCCGCAGGAAACGCGCTAACACATGAGCCATGCGTCGGAGGGAATTCAGCGCATAGAAGCATTGCTCCAGGCTGATTGTGTTACATCACCACTTGTAAGCATGGGCACCTGCAACAGGCGGCGTCTGAAAAACTTCTAGCAGCAGGCAGCGTCTGAAAAGCTTCCAGAGGTCAGGCGGCTAACCAGGACATGTAGTTTAATGCTGACCAGGGTATGGACTTAAATGCAGCCCATCCTCCAAGTGGACAAGACCAACGCCTATAAATACTTGAAGACCCTCCAGAATTAAGGGTTCAGACAATTAGAAGCTCCATACTATCTGTAAATTTGTAGACTTAGTTTTAGTTTGTACAAGTTGTGCTAAGGTGTAAGACGATCGAAGGAGCTGAGAACCACCACCACCGTCGGCCAGGGAGTGGAGAAAGTAATTCTTGAGAAAGATACTCTGTCCTCGGGTCTTTAAAGTGATTGTACACAACAAGATTGAGCCAAAGAACTAAAAGAGATTGTAGTTCTTTGGCTTGACTCAGTTTCTCTCTTAATATCGTTTTCATTTCATTTTGATTGAATATAGTTCTTTGTAAAGACTCATTGATCCTTTATAAAATTTATATATTTGATCATCACTTTTGCTATTGTTTATCTTCTGTTGAAAGCATTAGTACTTCATGCATAATTTTGTTCCAACGCCTAAACCAACTTGATAACTTGATGAAAGCTTCTTTACTTAGTTGTTCAAAAGAATAGCTAAGCCACATTAAGTAGAACGCCTAGTACAACTAGAGATAGACTTACTGGTATTTCTTGCATTCTAAGTTAGACACATGCACCCTAGAGATAAGCTTGTATGTTATTCGCGTTGAGAAGTGTTGAATGATGTCTAACGCATGAACAGAAAGATAAGCAACCCATCCCATTTCATCCACATTACATCAATTGTGTGCAATTATCTTTAACCGGCGCGTCCACCTACTTAAATTCAATTTTCACATAATCCTTCATTTTCCACTCAACTCTTTTGTATTGTCTTGCACAGGCATAACATGTTAGTGTAAATAATACATCTTTCACATTTATTTAGGAAAAACCTCCTACTGTAAGTACAACGCATAGTCTGTGTTAGTGAAACTGAATCCCTGTGATCGACCCTAGACTTGCCAGGAACCTAGATTAGATTTATACTTGGGTTTAATATAGGAAAACTTGAACGTTATTATAAGGAGTTGTGTGCCTTCTGTGCATAATACTAACGCCCCAACGCGTTGCATTCATTTAAACGCATCAAGGCAGAACGTAACACTTAGACTTTATTCTTCCAATCTGTTTTACTTTATACACTCCTAAAGTATCTCACGATAGCAAGCGAACACCAGGCCCTAGGGTTGAGTATTGGTATCAGATGGCTGTGTATCGAGTATTTATCAGAACGTGTTTACATTACATCGAGTATATAGTACATGTAAATCAACCATCTATATAGTCAATGTTATCGAGTATAAAATACTTCGCATTTCAAGAAATCGATTTGAAATTCACCATGTATCGAGTGACATAGATAATTCAAAATAATAGAGTATAAAGTGATTAAGCATCGAGTATGACGTTGATATGATCGAATATATACATGTCGATTGCAGCCATATCGATTGATCATGAAGCTGGGTATTGAGTGACCTTCAAACGGGTTTTGAATTCAAAATAATCGAACATAAAGTAATCGAGCATCGAGTATGACGTTGATATGATCGAGTATACACGTGTCGATTATAGTCGTATCAAGTGACCATGAATCTGAGTATTAAGTGACCTTCAAATGGGTTATGAATTCAAAATAATTTATAAAATAATCGAGCATTGAGTATGACGTTGATATGATTTTAGTATACACTTGTCGATTACAGCCGTATCCAGTGACCATGAAGCTAGGTATCGAGTGACTATGCATCGAGGAACATGTGATGAACCATCGAGGAAAATTTTTTTGATGTAAGTAGAAGACCACTTTCCATTACTTTCTCTACAGGAGGTCATTTTTCATTTAAATTTTTTATCCTAGATATTTATAAACTTAAAATAATCTAGTTATATATTAATTATGCTTTTGCAGTTGATTTTCTTTCAGTTATATATAATCATTTCTTTAAGTTGTTTGTTGATTTCTTCCTAAATACTTGTTAGGCTTCATCACATTTTTCTTTTTGTTGATTTACTTTTCATTTAAAACTCAAGATTTGATCATGAGCCTAAAATGAAATCTACTAAAATAAAGACTATTTTATCGATGAAAATTTTAATTTCTGTGTTCATATTCAAAAATAAAATTATCCGACAACATTGTGTGAAATTGGATATGGTTATTGTTGTTGATTAAAAAAAGAAATAATAAGTTGAATATATTTGATAAAAATGCAAACAAAATTTTATAGCTTCATTTGGTAGGGTTGAATATATTTGATAAAAATGCAAACATTTTTTTACTGATAAATTATTAGTAAAGTAACAACTATGAATAAGGATTAAGGTGAACAAATTTAAAAATCCGTAGATAACAATTTAAACTTATTTATTTAAGAAGTAGAAAAGAGAGAAAATAAAAAATATGCATTTTTACTTCAAACTTTCAATTTCACCCAATCATAACATTACACATTAAAAATTATTGCAAGCTACTATCACTACTATTATTAAGCTATATCATACAATTTTGTATGCATTTAAAATTCCATCATAAGTATATTCTTGTTTAGATTAAAAGTACATTAGTTTGGAACTAAAATTATATTTTGTGTAAATTTGAAAAACCACTCATGAATAAATGTTTTAGGAGCCAATTTTCGTAATCTACAGTATAATGAACCCCCAAGAAATAGTAACCATACTAACGGTATTCACAACTACCCAACATCAATTACTGCTAATACTAGAGTTGTTACTTAACGACCATAGGAGGATAGAATAGCTGCCACATCACATTAGACATCATATTAGGCAATTAACATACTTTCGGCTAATCCATGAGTTTGGTTTAAGTTGACGTGAAAGTGCACGAATGGATATAAGATGTTTTGCCATTTTATATACTTTACTAATGACAACTAGCGGAGAGTTTTTTGTCTATTCCAATGGATATGAAATTGGAGTATTGCGAGCTTCTTCTTCTATACAACGTCTGACCAACTATTTTCATCACCTGCTTTTCCATGTTTAATTTGGACATATCTAAATTATTGCTTGTACTTTATAATATTTTTTATGTTTCACTCCGGACTATTTCATGGACATGAATGTGATTTATTTTTCTTTTTACATTAATGTGTTGGGCATGATTAATATCCTTTGAAGAGAATGGAATTGTATTTGTTGCATGCTCACGAAGTTTGATACGTCAATCAAGGTTAAAATTGGTGGAATGAGGACAATGCAACGTTCAACACATTTTATACAAATTAGTGGAACAAACAATTTTATTTAGGTTTGTGAAAATATGATATTTCATTTAAATTTTTTCCTTTTATATACGGAAAAGTAGAATCAATTGTGATATATACTAAGATAACACTGTTATAACCGACTATTATAATAATATGCACTTCGAACACATATTATTATAACACAGACTATAATAAGCTGCACTCCAAACACAGACTATTATAACACAAATTAAAATAATATGCACCTCAAACACAGACTATTATAACCCATAGACTATAACAAATACGGATTATTATAACCCACTCTTCGCTCCAAACGCCTTCTAAAAGCTTAAAAATAATAAACAACTTAAATCTTAGATCTAACATAGACATCAAATTGAAAATTAAATATAACAATAAATTTAAGAAACTTAGAAATTGAAATTTAATGAAGGAAAACTTCAAATCTCAACCATTTTAGTTGTTTTTCTATATTTTTACTTACTTTTATTTCGAAATCAACGACCAACCTAATCAATTCATAATGGCCTCATTGGTTACAAATTTAAAGGTCTTTACTTGTGAAATTTGAAACTCGTACGTTATTTCCCATGGGATTCAATACATGGACTCTGTTCATTTTAATACTACTTATTGGGAGTATATATTTGTACTCGGGGACTGTTCTGAGATGTTTCAACAACGTTGTATCAACAATGTTCAAATCAATTGTTTGTTCTAAGATTTATCAGCAAAATTGTTGTTGTGACATTTATCAACAACGTTCAGAACAGCGACCGACTAATGTAATCAACAACTCTATAAAAAAGAGAAAGGTGTTTGGAATGGAAACAAAAATAACCCACACTATAATCATCCTGGGCTAACAAGGTCAATATTAAAATTTAATTATGTGTTCAGAAAAATGAAAAAAAAATCTATTTATTATTAAAAAAATAGTAAAATGTAATTTTTTAAATATAAAATTGAAGTCACTAACGGTCTAAAATACTCCAAATCATAAGTGATGGACTGACCGATATAGTTATGGAGTTATTAATTTAAATATAAGATTTAAATAAAGGTAAAACATAACAAAAATCCAGGAATTATTATGGGGTATCTTTGACACATTTTAAAATAAAAATGGAATGAAATCAATGGATAAATACTCCATTTAAATTGTTGTAGATATAAAATCTAACCTAATAAAAAGATAATTGTTTTTTTTTTTAGTACCGATAAATGTTTATTGTTGATAGATAATGATAGACGACTATCACTGATATACAATAATATAAGAACTACTATCACCGTCTATTTGTGATAGTGATGAAGAAGAAGGTCTATTTGTGATAGTGAAGAGGAGGAGGAAGACGAGGAGGAAGAAGAAGAGGACGATGAAGAAGAAAAGGAGGAGGAAGAAGAAGAGGACGACGACGAAGAAAAGGAAGAGGAAGAGGAAGAAGAAGATGATGACAAAGAAGACTAAAAAGAAGAAGATAAAGGAGAAGACTATTTATCACTAATAGACAAAGATATAATTCTATCATTAATCATCAGCGATAGACAGTGATAAATTTATCATTGATAGATAGTGATAGAAGTTCAATCAGTATCTATAAGTGATAGACACTGATAGAGGTCTATCACTAATAGACAGTGATAAACTACTACCATTATCTATCTGTGATAGTGAATAAGAAGAAGAAGAAATCGATAAAAGAAATGAGGAAATGAAGAACTGGAAGAACTGTTCATTGATGGAGGAAGAAATTTTGTACTGATTGTGGATTAGATGAACGATTCAGGTCGCACGTTTTTTCTCGAGTTGGGCGCACATGTTCTTTCGATTCAAGTCGAGTCATGCTAAAGTGAAATCAGACGAAAGAGAAAAATCGTCAGACGAACGAGAAATCGAAGATGAGCTTTCGAAAATGTTGTGCTTCAAGGGTGTTTTGGACCTTTTAAATTGGTTGGACAGGGGTCAGGGAATTTTTTTTTCCATTTTGTTATATTTGTAAATAGGTTGACTCATTTTGCTATATATAAAAAAAATCCTAACAAAAAAAAATCTTATTTGAATTTTAATACAAATCCAACATTGGAGGACCAAAAATAAATAACTAGAAAACAAATCCCATACAAATGACAAAAAGCGATTGAATTGCAAAATATTTAAAATATAACGAAAAACTTAGATGCTGTAAGTTATTTTTAGTTATCCAATAAAAAATATTTAAACAAATTTCTTACTTAAAAAAGAGTTAATGTGCCTACAAATTATGAGTTTCAACAATATTTATTTATTTATTTATTCGAGTCTAAATGCACCGACCCACTCCAAGTGATTTATAACTAAATTGGTTCAATTATCTATTTCACTCCTATAAATTATTTACTTATTTCTAAGTACCACTAAAATTTTGATGAACAAATATTGGTTATCTCATCATTTACCAAACCACCTCTTCAAATATTTAGAAGGGAAATGTCTCGTTGTTAAATCAACAATATATAAGTGAATATTATACACTAAAATATTGTCGAACAAAAATATGAGTGAACTCATCCATCTTGTAAAGCTATCTTATTTTCTTTTGATTTGTGTTCATAGTTATCCAGCTTTTCAAAACAAACAATTATTTTCTATTTAAACTGATAAGATCGTGAATAATGATTCCAATTTGTATAAATCATCTCGTAACAAAGTTTAAAAAAAAAAGGTTATGAAAATAGAAATAGAAAGCTATCCTGAAATTTTCAAGACATTAAATCCTTTTTAACTTTCCTTTGCCCCCTCCAAAACATTCTTGGCTTCTAACACACACAATTAATGAACATTGAAGTAGAGAATATATACCATAGCTAGTCAACATTGTTCTTTGCAAAATATAAATCTTGCAGTTCGAATATTTAACATGTCATCTTAATCAAAAAAACGTAAGCCAAAAGAATGACAACCACACAAAGAAAAAATCCCCATAGAAATAAAATATATTATATATATATAAAAAAAACTAGCTGCGTAGTTATGATGTCACGCTTAAACATTAATCCATGATTAATTAATTTTCTTTGGACATATAAGATTCATCCATATGGGTTTTCATGGATAACCAATCAGAATGTGTATTTATTTTTAAGTATTGAAAATTAGGAAAGATATAGAACATTCGAAAAAAAATCTCAAAAGCTAAAACAAATAAAAAAAGGCATATATAATTTTTTTTTAAAAATTATCAAAGAGAATAACTTAATATATATTTAGGCAAATATAATATTTGTGTGAAAAACGCTGTGTGAACAAGAATATATAAATCTAATTAATTTTGCAAATAATCATATATTTTTTTTTTCTTGAAGAAAACTTTATGAAAGAGAATAATGTGAAAAACAAAACATGGAGAGCATTTTATGGAGATATTCATATACAGATACAGCCAATGGAGTTGTGTTTGAGATAATAAAATAATGCAAGTCTATAATGTTGGTGACGGCTCTACTTTTTATTGATTAAACTTTATTTTTATGTTCTTTAATCAATATACCTAATGAAAGCCATATCAACTCTACCTAGCTAGGCTTTTCAAAATAATAAATAAATAAATATAAAGTAAAAAACTCTAGCTAAGCTAGGAGGAATTCTCACTAGTGGCATGTTGAATGTGGTAATATCTATCCATTTAAATACCTCTTGAGATTAGGGTTTGATTATAAAGCTGAAGAAAGGGGAAGGTGTAGCTATCAAATCCTTAATGTAGATTGAAATTCTCATTCTTCTTGCATTTGTTTTATTTTATCTTTTTTCTAATGAATAAAGCCAAAGAGAATATATATTTTTTAATCAAACTATCGTAACGATTTTTATACCTCTGACATATATTAAAGATTTTTCACACCATTAAAAAGTGAGATCTAATAAGATAGTTCTTTAATTAAAGAATTTTCCTATTTGAATGCAAGGGAATGGAGGACTACGAATCTAAGAATCTATTGACGATGTTGAATGTAGATTGATTTAGAAATTAAATAGGATTGAGAACTTATACGAACTTGCATCTAAAAACATTGATGTTGATTCAAATATTGTAGGGTTATACAGGTTGTCCTGTGAAATTAGTCGAGATGTACGTAACAAACTGGTCTAACACCTACAAATAAAAAAAGAAATCGTTGATGTTGATTCCATTGGGAAAAAAACAAGCTCATAATAGATATTACTCATAATCACTCGCAAACAATTCTTTTCCCATACCCATATTCCTTTATGTGATTAATAATCTTTAGGGCAAGGTTAAATACATAAGGATAACTTAAATTATGATGTTGAATGCAAGTATAGGAATGATAAAAGCGTACTCTATTTACTAAACCCCATATCAATAGAAATTTAAAAATTTTAGTTGTATCCTAACATCCTTTTGACTCGATTTGGCTCTAGAACTCTACACTTTTATTCCTCCAATAACCTTGAGCAAAAAAGTCAAAATAAATGGACAATTCATACCTATAATTGATGTGAAACTTTATTAAAATTCTAACGTCTTAGCTTGATATGACTCTACAACCCAACATTTGTTTTCTCTATTAAAAGTTTAGATAATGCCAATTTATTCACGTTTATCTAAACATCACCTTCTCCAAATTTTGCTATCAGATTTCTTGTAATAACCATGTTTTAGTTTTTTGTCTTTGAAGACATGTCTGTGAAACAAAGTTGGTGACAGAGACCCCAATGTACCAAAATTTCAAACGAAATTCTCTTTTCCCCTAAACAGAAATGTTTTTCACCACTCAGCCTTAATTTGAACAAACTTATCTGAATTTAAAGTTTTTCAAAACTACTGAAAGCAAACCTGGTTTTTTCCGATCAACTTTATGGATATTGCTGAATTCTCGTTATCTGCAATGGCATGAGAACTTTGTTATCTAGAGAAGATAAATTTAGTTTTTAAAAAAACAAAACAAAAGGAAGAGAGAGAGATATGGCAAAACGATGATGAAGGCCACAAAGCAGCCACATGCTTCAGCAGTCAGCTTGAAACATGCTCTCAAGGCATGCTCTCTTTCTCTTTTGCCATATCCACCAATAATTGGCGAAAGGAAACCATATATTATATGAAGAGTACTGTCAAGTTTCTACAAAGAATGAAGCACGTAAAGTCAATAGCTTTTCAAAATTAAGTTATAATTTAATCATTCAAAACCAGACTATGAAGTAGGAGGCTACATTTCATATGTAACTCAAATTTCTAACATCAACTTCCCAAACTAGCCACTTTTATGAATCATAAACTCAAACCAAGCATAAACAGGAGAAAACTTGAACTTCCAACTCCATGCTACATGAATTCAGATTATGATCTAAACATTCCTTAAGAATTTTAAAAATTGAAAAGTGCTATTGTGGGGTATAACAAGATAACTTCATTCAAGGACAAGTATTCTTGTACAAAAACAGTTAGAATATTTACCATGTCATGACCCACATGACATTATTTCATCCATGGAACATATCAAGTTAATTTGAGATTCTGTATTTAATATTTATAGTGGACCACTCCAGACAATTTGAATGAATCCCATTCACTTATCTCACCAATCGTCCTTTCAATCCTGTTTCTTCTGTGGTTCAAACACAAAACGTGACAATAGCCTTTGACATCAACTGCACTTGTACAACACAAGAACCTTAAGATCTAACCACTTAAATAGCTCAAGGACGCATCTTATTAACATGGGTTTCGACACCGCTTCTCATCGAGATTGAACCAAAATCAAAACTGAACCTGGACTAGATTGAGCTGATCAGTAGAAGAGCTAAAAGATTATAGCTTTTGATCATGATTGGCATCACCATCACCATCACCATCACCATCATGAAGGTCTCATCATAGCCACCAGTGACTTTAAAATATAAATGCGAGGTACTTTTTCTAGTATCTTTCTTTTTTATAACCTTATATTCTTGTTGAATATAAAGGTGCTTTGCTTATGAGTAGCTAATGAAACAATAATTGAAGAAATAATTAAATCCACCTGGTTAATCATAGTCATTAGGAAAAACATTATTAATCAATCCATCTTAAAGCTATGATTAATAGGCTTAAGTGGGAAAACGTGGATTAAGGTGAGGCACTACATAAGTGAGACCCACTTAATTAGAGTTTCTAAAATGGTGTATAAATATGGGAGATGGTGGGGTTGAAGCTCCAAACACAATCCTAAGAGGGTTCTTAGTAGAGGTTTTCTCTGTTCAAAGCTATGGTGCTGAAGATAGCTGATGAATATAGGCTACAAGTTGAGTCAAACACAGAGGAAAATAGTAATTCGGTTTTAGTGAGAGAATATTGTGAAGAGAGCGATAAGGTGTCAGTGGAGAAGATGGAGAGGCAGTGTGATGTTGGACAGAAAGGGAAGCCTTCTATTTTCACTGATCTTCTGGGTGATCCTATTTGCCGCGTTCGTCACTTCCCTTTGCACGTCATGCTGGTAAATACAATATACATATGCCATCAACTAGTGAAAATGATGCATTTATTTGTATGTATTTAAAATGGTACGTCTTAAATATAATATACATTTATATAAGAAGGTTTCTCTTGGGATACTATAATTTCTCATTTGGTGTTTTTCGGGAATTGTGTGACAGGTTGCAGAGTATGGAAAAGCAAGAGAAATCATAGGAGTTATAAGAGGATGTATCAAACATGTGACAACAGGTCATTCTCATCATGTTCTAAAGCTGGCATATATTTTGGGCTTAAGGGTCTCTACAACTCACAGGTCTTTCTCTTTCTCTAATATACTTCCTTCAATCCTAACAGAAGAGTTTAATCTCTCTACCAAAAAGTTTTCTCAGTTGGCTATTTGACATGAACAATGTCTCTTTTATCATTTCAGCAAAAGTTTATCCCATCTAAACGTTCAGATGGTTAGTAACTTGAAAATGATTTTCCAAGAATGGAGAAACGATGTTCCAAGTAACATAAAATTATATTTGAAGCTCTTAAAAGTTAGAAATGAGTTTGATCCCTTCAACAGTAAAGCAGATAAAGTACTCTGTTCCCACAACATAAAATGGAGAAACAAAAAACGAGAGAAATAAATAAATAAATGGATCAGGTTCCACCATAAAGTAAAGCAAATGTCTTGGTATCTAAGAAAAATAAGAGCCAAAGCTTTTTATGTGGCCAACTATTTGGCTTGTTATTGGACACTTGTATAGAGGGGACTGCCTTACCATTCAATAAAAAATAAGACAACATGTTTGTTCTCTTTGTTCCTTCATAATACAAAAAAATATTCCTTCAGCTTTAAACACACTTTGGTCCACAAGAATTTGCTTAAGCCTGACAGGTTTGGTCCACAAGAATCTACTTTCTTTTCTTCTCTCTCTCTCTCTCTCTCTCTCTCTCTCTCAATGTTTCTTACATCACATTACCTATGCTAGTCAAAGAAGGAAATATGATAAAACCTAAAAAAGCAAAATGTTGCTAGGAATACCCAGAAATCCTAAACATTGTTAAACGCTCGTGCAATGCAGGAGGCTTGGAGTTGGCACAAAACTTGTTCAACATTTAGAGGAATGGTGCAAGCAAAAAGGTGCAGACTATGCATATATAGCAACAGACTGCGCCAATCAGCCGTGCATCAGCTTGTTTACGCAGAAGTTTTCATACACAAAATTCAGATCCCCCACAGTGCTGGTTCAGCCTGTCCACGCCCATTACAAGCCAATAGGCTCAGCGATCGCCATTGTCCGCATTCCTCCGCACATTGCTGTTAAAATTTATCGCCATCTCTTTGCAAATGCCGAGTTCTTCGCCACGGACATTGACGCCATTCTTTACAACAAGCTTAACTTGGGCACTTTCATGGCAGTTCCCAAGAAGCTGCTCCCTAAGTGGGACCCTGAAACAGGGATCCTCCCTCAGAGCTTTGCAATCTTGAGCGTGTGGAACACTAAAGAAGTTTTCAAGTTGCAGGTGAAAGGAGTGTCTAAGCTAACTTATGCGTGTTGCATGGGAAGTAGATTGCTGGATTCATGGCTACCATGGCTGAGAGTACCTTCATTTCCAGATGTATTCAGCCAGTTTGGGGTGTATTTTTTATACGGACTAACCATGAGAGGAACTAATGGTTCACGCCTCATGAAATCTCTATGCACATTCGTGCATAACATGGCCAAGGACGATGTGGGGTGTGGGGCAGTGGTAACAGAGGTAGGCCAACAGGATCCTGTAAGAGTGGCCATCCCCCATTGGAGGAGACTTTCATGGAATGAAGATCTATGGTGCATCAAGAAGCTGACAGATTTGCAAGGGGATAACTGTGAAAGATCTAAAACGTCTGATTGGATCAAATCTCCACCATCTTCAGCAGGGATATTTGTTGACCCTCGAGACATCTAAGTATCTTCCTTTCTTCTTCTTCTTTTCTTTTTCCTTTTCTTCTTTCTCAAATCAGTACAGAAAATGACAAAATCCTGCTGTGTACTGTCTTACAGTACAAAAGGAATGTTCATAAAACTCTAGCCTAGTCTTCTTTTTTTTTTTTTTTTTTTTCTCCCCAATGCTCTTCAGTAGTCAATGCCAACTGAAAGAAGTTAAGCTTACACTTTTTAAGTCGCATTTCAATCATTGGTCTTGAACAAGTTCTAGAAGTCAGTTGAGGGCTAATGTGACAGGTGGGTGGAAAATTGCAAAACATCATTGGAATTTCGGGTATTTATTAAATTTTCCACAATTAAATTAATTATACTTGTACAAGTATACAACTCTAGTTTTCAACTAAAGGTCAACATTATAAATGAAAATCCTTCATCTCAACATGGTACACACTCCTATAATTTGGAGATTTTTGTTTTTTATATCAGTAAGAAAATCCTCTCCAAGTTAGAGATAGGAAAAGGAGAAATATGATGGCTGGAGGAGGCTATTGAATAGGATTAATTCTTTTAAAGAAAAAGAAAATAATAGTAAAAGATACAGTTGGTCCATGCACTCAAGCCCCCTTCTGAACCATTCTTTCCAACTTTCTTCCCTCCCGGCTCCCCTTTTTCTCATCTGTTACTGAACTGACTCCATCTCTCTCCAATAACACTAGGAGTCATCATAGAAAGATGAATGCTGCAAATCATCTCTTCTCCTATGACCATTAGCCGTCATAAAAGAAGATGGATACTGAAAAATTTTACAGTAATTCCATGAGATTGCCACTAATATTTAATCACATAATTAGCATTTAAAGTAATATCAACTTGTAAATGGACAAAAGTCTTACTCAGTCATATCAGGTTATCTGAAATCAGGAAGGGTTTGAGAGCTTAGACACATTTTTACAGTACCTACTAAGGAAACTCCAACATTCAAAATCATGTATGAGACTTTAGTAATTCATGTTTGACGCATTTATAGTGTTTTAGCCGCAATGGATAACTATGATCGTGCAAGGTGTTGTAATGGTAAACGTGAGGCAAAGACTGTCCATTTATGTCTAAATTCAGATATCCCAAGATGAACTTCAGTTAGGTGCTTCCATTAAAATAGAAAAGTTGCTTTCATCTTGAATGGTTAAGACGAACGCGTAGTTTTGAAATTTTAAATCCACAAAATACCTATTACTAATTTGACAAAACAAATGGTGACCTAGTCAGCTTATAACACACTAATACGTACTTGTACTACAAAATAGTTATGATGATCATTAGAGCCAGTTCACATTAGGAACATTAATGGAAAAGTGGGAGATAACACTTAAATACTTATGAGTTATTTATGACTACGGATGTGTACGGGTTTTTATTATTCTCTATAGGTTTAAAGAAAACAGTTTTAAACAAGTTTCTCTATCTACCAAGATTAGAAACCCCAATTACACATACCATAAGTTACATTATTATACCCTCTTTCAGTTTTCTTCTCTTACTTTTCTTTAGATTTCCCCCTTTATTGAGAAACGACACAGAAAAATATATAAATACTGAGTTAACTTTTATCTAAGATCCTAATAACCTGATTGAGACATAAATTTCAAGCATGCACTTTTAGATAAGATCAGATCATTGTTACTTTGTTGATAAACCTACATCTTAAGAGTTTTAAATACACTAACAAGGGAAAACATTATGTGAATGAAGTAAATCCATAAAAAATAAAGAAAAAATAAAGATATTGCAGGCTAGATTGTAACGACCGGGAATTTATACATCAAGACAAGCTCTCTAGAACCCTAATTTTCGAAGTTTCTCTCTATTGAGATACATGGCATGAGAAGCCTTTATTGTGAGTCACGTTATACTGCCAAATATATATTGAATTTATTTGTAAGGATGTAGATGAGCCACCTTTTATTCGGCCTCACCCCAAAATAAAATGCCTTTGCATCTTTGTGGATGGACAGTAATGAACTTGGTGAATACAACATTAACAGAACTAGAGACAACAGTGGTACATAGGAGCATCTATTGACAAAAGGATCACTCCAAACTAATCATTAAATGAACATTGAAAACCAAACAAAACAGAGATATACGTTTCAATCTTTCTGACCACTAAAAAGAAAATGAATATACTCCTAATGGAACATACATCATACATATTATCCCAACCTCTGAGTCAGCCACCAACGCTGACCGAGTTTAATTCATTAGAAACATGATTTTTTTTTTTTTTTTTAGAAAATTGAATCTCTAACTTCAAAGGAAGAAGTACATGTCAATTAAAGTTGACCTATGTTCACTTTGACAATAACATTATTTTTTTTAATCCATTGATAGGTGATAAGAAATTCTAGTGATTTCTTTCCTCCATTATTGTTTTTGTTATTTTTCCTGTTGGGTTTGACATCCCTTTTTCAATTCTCATATTTTGGTTAGGACATCTCATCCCACCTTTTAGCTCTTGCCTTCTCAACTTGGGAAGAGAAATGTGCTTACTTCATATAGTTCCTCCCAGGAACATATTTTCAAGCGATCTCTGATAAATGATCGAACTCTTTGTTGTGTAGATGCAGAATCTATCGAATGCCTGTGATAGGTTGACATTAGACAAAAGTGGCCGAGTCAAGATGTGGTTGTTCAATTTTTTAATTTCCTACAGTTCCAAGTTAATTCTGTTTGGCATTTCTATGAATAGCTAGCTCTATGAATAAAAGGAACTGTCTTTTCCTCTTTTTCCAGATATCACAAGATGGGCCTCATTTGTCCACAAAGGTTAACGGAAAAGCTCAAGAGCAATTAAATTACATGACAGCGATGATGTTGCCCCCTTTTGTCGTCCCCAAGCTTTCTTGTTTCTAGATTTCACATTAAATAAATGCATAATTAGGACCTTAAAAACACTTCGTGCTTCAAATCAAATCTATAGTATGTTTGGAAATGATTCTAAAATGGTTAAAATCATTCTTATCATTTTAAAATCACTACGAAAATGCGTATAATCATTCAAAATCAATTTTAATAGTATAAAAACTACGTTATTGAATTGATTTTGAGTGATCAAAAGTATGTTTCAAAGTGATTCTGAAAATAATAGAAGTGATATTAACCTCATAATCACTCCCAAATATACAATTACTACTATTTCTTCGTTCAAATAAAGCTAGAAAGAATGTCTCCAAGTTCAATTAAGAAAGTGTTTCTCCTTAAATTATTTTTTAAAAAATAATAAAGAAAAGGAGACATCAGAAAACTTCCGGCGGGAAGGGATGACAGATAAATCCTCTATGGTCATGAAGGTGAAACACAAATTGTCCAGAGGGAATGGGGGAAAAAAGGCAATTCACATATAGTAAGTTAAATCATCATAAGACCCAAATATTTTGGGATAAGGTAAGTTTAATTATTTACTATATTCTCAACATTTCTCCTTGTGGACTCAGTTATTAATTTGTTAAGGTGAGAACTAACATGTAAATTATTAGTATGAAATAAGAAAACAAAATTTAGGAGAATTGAATATAAGATTTCCTTGTTTGATACTATGCTAAACCCCCACTAATCCAAAATCTTAAGCTATTTGACTAAGATAATTTAATCATTTAATACGTTCACTAAACTTCTTGAAACATATGCATGCATATCTTCTCAACATAATTAATACCACAAAAACATATTCTCCAGAACTTCATTATGAGCCCCATTACTCATCTATCAAAAGGAGCGAGCAATCTAAAGGGCATGATACTTAGAAATACTTCCCTCACCCTTCCAACTAGAAGATCCAAAGAGACCTCCCCTCCAACGATGTCTCTCACGAAGCTAGAGAGAGAGGAAAAAAAAAAAAAAAAAAACTCCGATGTTCTCAACAAGTTTATTGAAAATATACACAATAGAAGTATAAAATGTACTCGAGTACTTTCTAATGGCTCCATGTAAAGTTAATATAAAATGTAACTTAATTAAAAAACAACAAAGAAGTATCATCTATGTCTGAGATGACAGTTGCAATTTGATTTTGGATAACATACATAATCTGGAGACGCCATCTAAATCCGGAAAAGTACACAGTCACTTGTATAAACATTTTAATGAGGACCCACTCTCTTTAATTGGTATCGCAGATTAGCAATGAGTCACCAAGTAGCTAAGCTCTATTTAAAAAGCATTAATTTCTTAAGGTTCTTGCAATAGAATCGATTACCCTTCACTTCTAAGTGCCCCCACAAAGAACAATTTGAAAAGGTGGCTCAAGACCCACTAAGCTGATTAACCGAACCAAAACAGGGGGAATTGGCAAGTGGCAATTATCCAGGCAGGCAAACGAAACAAAAAATGGACCATAAGCCGGACTCATCAGAAAAAAGTGACAGAATCAGAAGCTTATTACAACCTACAGAATAGGCTTTATAGTACAGGCATCCTTCAGTAATTGACTGCTATAAACATGCAAATAATAGGAATCAGTGTGCGGTTGGTCCCCTCCACAAAACACACAAAATCCAGTTACGTATATATACTTGGGGAACAATATCTCATACCCGATCTACTGCATCATGATGTAAAAACTAATTTAAATGCCTCCTCCAGGAATGGACCAATAACAACAATAGCATAGAATCCTATAATGACTTTAGGTCTAACATTAATGCCTTACCTTACAAATGTCACTGCTTTCTGCCTTCGAACCTCAGAGAGTAGGACCACCTTTGCACAGACTCCTCCACACCAACAGTTCAATCATATCGAATTAACAGAATAGCCGACTATAAGAAATCTAAGAAACAAAATGGAACAAAATGGTATCGGAAAACTGAGTTCAAGTTATGCTGAGAAATATTTTTGTCTCAGTACCAAAAAAAAAAAAAAAAAAAAAAAAAAAAAAAAAAAAAAAAAAAGTCTTTCCAAGAGAAACAAAGCATCGGAAAATATCAACAGATCAAGTCTATACCTCAAATTAGTGGGTTTTAGTTTGCTCTTAATCAGGATAGATTCAATGATATTGAACATGGAGTTTGTTTCATTACTCATAGTAAAAAATCTTCACAAAAGTTTTATCTTTAACCGTATTTTACTGACCTACCAAATTACATGAAGTTGTGTGGGTTAAGACAATAACTCCTGCTTCACCATTAGACCATAGCAATCTCACAATATCATGATAGTGCACTCTTATTGTAACTGGAAATTCGTAATATGGTAAAACATAATTTGAAAGTTTTTGAAAACTTGGAACATTTTGTTAGAAGCAAACTTTCTGCTGCAACTGAATCTGGCAAAGCAAGTTCCAGGTTATTAGAAGATGAAACTCTGAATAAGAATCATTGACAGAAAAAATTGCATATATATGATGGTAAGTTGGCAAATAAGTTGTAATATCTTCAATACTTGATACGCAGAAGCGGACAGAAAAATAAGAGATCGATCATAAAAGCTCCAAAGCGTCATACATTAAGCTCTAAGATGACTAGAGATCTAGCAAATGGTCTTTGCATTTAATAATTGCCAGCATGCTGGCGATTAACATGCATGGTTAAATTAAAACGAACAGTTGGCAGGAGTGCTCCTTCGACGTTCAGGAAAGCATGATCCAGGCATATATAAAGCAGAACTTGTTCAACAGTCACATCTTAGATGCCTTAACAAAGTTTGAAAATTTGGAGGACTCGTTTTCCAGGAGATCCTGGGGGCTTCCTTGTTCCACCTGTCAAAAAGAAGGAAAAGATCAGTTACAAACGAGCAAAAGCTCGAAACTCAGTTAATAATTGTAAAACTCTTAGGTTTGAGAAAGAATCAGAATACTCTATTCATTCACCAAAGATATGAATATATACAAGTGTACAAAACATAGAAAAGGAAAATATCATAAAATATTTACAAGAATGGAAAACCCTAACTATAGAATTATAACAATAACATCAAATTTTAACTATATTCTGTAGATGATTAGTTATAATATAACAAAATATATATTAGAGAAGAAACAATCCAAGCCATTTTCAAGCTTTTCGGTGCAAGACATCTATTTAAATTGGAGTGCTTTCATCTTCCTACATTAGAGTCATCTTTATATATTATTTGATTCATGATTTGAGTTTGTACTTTATTATGTATCTTCTTATGTTGAGTGTTGAAATTAGGATTTTAGCCCTGAGGGCAGTCTTGTCTTTTTACTATACCCTAGAGTTTCCCTTTTTTCTATTTAAGCATGTAGTCTCTGTGTATCTTGTGTATCAAAAATTATAATAAGAAAAACTCTATATCGTGGTTTTTTCTCCCTGTCTTAGGGTTTTACACGTATACCTGTGTGTACTTTTCTTCTTCCTTCTTTTTTTACTTTTCATCATTGAGAATTGTCTCTTTAAATTAGGGGTATTAATGGGTTGAGTTGAGTTGGGTTGAAAGACTTTTTAGACACAGCGCAATTATTCGAGTTGTAAATTTCTTCAACCCAAATAACCCTTATTAAAAAATGAACCCAGCCCAACCCAACCATGATATTTGGGTTGGGTTGGTTCGGGTTAATCGAGTCATTTATTTAAAATTTTGTTCTAAAAAGAAACAAAATGTAAATATGTAAAAATTTAATTTAATTATTTTCATAGAATTAAGATTAGCTACTCAATTTCAATTTATATTGTGAAAATTTTCTTTTAAGTGCAAAGAAACTACTTTTAAGATTTGTTGAAGAATAAAATATTCAAAAAATATTGAAATAAATAAAATTAAAATCAATATATGTATAAATAATTGTGTTATAAGTAACAAAAATATATATTTTAAAGTCAATAATAAATTTGGGTTGGTTCGGGTTAGTTTGGGTTATATTAAGTGAACCCATGAACTAACCCAACCCATAAAAATTTCATTTATTTGAACCCAACCCAACCCAAATGAGTTGATAACCCAACCCAAACCGCATGGGTTGGGTTGGGTTGGTTTGATCGGTTTTTTCGAGTCATCGGGTTTTTTGAACACCTCTACTTTAAATTACTTCAACATTGGAATATGATGATGACGCTAAAGATGTGTCAACCTAGTTGAGATATCCAATACGTTTGTTGGTCCCCTCGTCTGCTAATTTGAGTGAACTATTATGTCTCTTTGTACTTCGAACATTAGCTTCTTTTCAATATATCAATTAAAAGTATTGTCACCTTTAAATAAATAAATAAATAAATAAATAAATAAATAAATATATATATATATATTCACCTTAAATGAGTTAAGATCCATTAGGTTAATTTATAAATTGTTCAAAAAACAAATTTCAAAAAATTTTGTAAAATGATTATTAATTTAGTGCACAACATGCTATTAAATATCCAGATTATTAATAGTATCAATATATATTTTTGTGTGTTAACTTGACAATAAGAGATTTATTTAAGGCTAGACAATCAAATATCCAGATTTCTTTTATTCAACAATAAACTTTATTTTTATTTTTTCTTAAAAAATGCACATGTTTCGAATTAGCCCATTATACACACATATTTTCAAAATAATAATCATAATAATAAAATTATACACATAAAATCTAAGAAAAAGAAGAAAATTTTTTCCTTTGAAAGTAAATGATAAACAATGTGGATGAAAATGAGTTGCTGCACATGGCTGGAAAACTAAATTGCATGGCTGAATTTTTGCCTTTTCTATACCTCAGTTTACCTTTGGATCGGTACCCAAAACAAGCTTCCTTTTGGCAACCAGTGATTGATAAAGTTCAAAAAGAAAAAAAAAAAAGACTAGACCAATAGGAGAAGATTTAATTTGTCTAGAGGAGGGAGAGTTGCTTTGTGCAATTCTGTACTATCAAACCTTCCTACATATTATGTCCTTGTTTGCAATTTCTGACGGTTATTCTTTCATTAGAAAATTATGCGAAACTTCTTATGGGAAGAGCATAAGGAAAGCAGAATAAACCATTTGGTGAAATGAGACCTTGTTACACGATCACAGATAGATGGAGGTCTTGGTTAGGGTAGCCTCAAAGCTAAGAATATGGCTTTACTAGCTAAATGGAGTTGGCGGTACATGGAGGAAGAAGATTCATTATGGAGACAGGTCATTAGAAGCATATATGGAAAAGACTCCTTGAATAGTTGAATTGGCACACGGTCGGGAAAAATGGTAATCGCTTGAGAAGCCCTTAGATTAGCATTTCTAGAACTTGGTTGAAAGTGGAAGTTTTGGCTCCTTTTAAACTTGGAAACGGTGCTAGAATTGCTTTTTGGACTGACTCGTGGGTTGATGTCCTTCCTTTAAACCTCCATTATCCAAGATTGTTTAAGATTGCTTTATTACCAAAGGGCTCCATAGCAGCTCATTGGGATCACTTGTTGTCTTCATGGTCTATTATTTTTCGTCGGTTGCTTTAAAGATGATGAGATAATAGATTTTCAAGATTTGCTTGCTCAAATTTCAAATCGGTGGGTTTCGGAGAATTTTGATAAAAGAACATGATCCCTAGAAGTATCCAACAATTTTTCTGTAAAATCCCTTACTGCTCACTTCTCCCATTCATCCCCATTGGACAAATGTCTCTATAAGACATTATGGAAGTCTAAAAGCCCGAGGCGAGTAAATATCCCGGTATGGATAATGATATTCAGTTTTCTAAACTGCTCCTCAATCATGCAAAGAAAGTTCCCTTTGAGTTGTTTGTCTCCTTCTATTTGCCCCTTGTGTAAGAAGGAAGGTGAAGACTTGCGGCTTTGATTGCACATATTCAGCCAACTGTTGGTGGAGATACTTTTAGAAACAATGTTCAGCAGATTTTTATGGCCCTTCCCTAAGGAAGTGCCTAGGTTAATTTGGGTCAATATGGCTAAGGTTTTACTTGCTGAATTATGGTTAGAAAGAAACCAAAGGATGTTACATGTTTATTTCTTATTAATCTAGAAATAGGAAACAAGAACATTATCAAATGAATCCTAAGTATATTTAAAATTCCAAGAAGCAACAATCAGGAACAAAAAGACATGCATATTCATTCAAAGATATACACATGCAAAATTATTATTTCAGGTCATGCCATACTCCTTCAGAGATATTAACAGGCGGGTTTGCATACCAGGATCCCATGGTCAAGAATCAGAATATCATCCATGTTTAAAACTGTGGAAATACGATGGGCAATCGTGACCACTGTCATCCCTCTGCATTCGTTGGATATGGTGTTTTGCAGCAATGCTGCTGTCTGAGTATCAACGTTTGCTGTGCACTCATCCAAACACAGCACCTGAAAAGATTTGGGTCAGTTCAGCATCCACACACACAAGCACAAAAGTAACTCCATTACATTTCTCAAATTTAAACTCAAAGAAATTATAGCACTTGAACTAAAAGTGAATGTAGTTATAGGCCATGATTTAGAGGAAAGAAAAATTCCAAAAACAAGGAAATAGGTTGATTATTTCCTTTATTGTGAAATTTTATATTGTATTTATTGTATTATATTTACTATTTTATTCTTTCCTTATTTATAATTGAGTATTTCTTCTACTTAAGAAATTCTTTTCTCCTAAGAGAAATAATAGAAAAAATAATGTTTTTCAGCATGATATCAGAGCCTTAAAGATTCTGAAACCCTAAAAACCCGAAAAAAAGACACCTTAATTTTTTTAAATCCTAAAAACAAAAAAGATTTTGAAACCCTATAAACCTTCTGTCGCCATCGCCGATCAGTCTCTGTTTGTTTGCTGCCGTGGTCGGTCACCTGAAGCCTCATTGCTGAACGTCACATCTCCACCGGACGTCTGCCAAGAGTCGCATCTCTGCCGAACGTTTGCCAAAAGTCGCATCTCTGCCGAACGTTTTCTTTTTTCTTCGAACATTTGTTGGTCGCATTTTTAGGTCGCGATTTTCTAGTCTTCGCCGTTCGACCTTGTCTGTGTTGCCGACCGCCATTTCTGCTGCTCAGCATCGCCCATCGCCGACGTTCGCCAGCTATAATTTTCTTCATTGCTAGTTTTTTTAAGCCTCTGTTTGGTGTTTCTTTTTTTCAGATCTATTGGTTTTATATTTTGGGTCTTTGTTTCTTCAACGATATGTTGGACACTACGGCACGCATCACTCGAGTTTGCGACGATTGTCTCCATTCAACTGGTCCCATTGTCCAAATAATTACCATTCGACTTATGGGGATAATTTTCTTTGTTGGTCCCTAAGTGTTCGGATGTATATTCGTGGATAAGGGAAGATTGGTTACATCACGAGAGAAAAAATTGTCCCTAGTCCAAATGACCCTTCATTCGCTGGGTGGGATGCTGAAAATTCCATGGTTATGACTTGGCTTGTCAATTCCATGGCTGAAGATATCGGTTGTAACTAGATGTGTTACTCTACTGCCAAGGATTTATGGGATAGTGTAACTCAAATGTATTCTGATTTGGGCAACCAGTCACAAGTATTTGAGTTGAATTTGAAATGGAGTGATATACGACAAGGAGCTAACTTAATTACACAATACTTTCACTCCTTAAAAAGGATTTGGCAAGACCTTGACCTCTTTGATACGTAGGAGTGGAAGTATACATAGGACTAAAAGCACTATAGGAAAACTGTTGAAGATGGTCGTATTTACAAATTTCTTGCCAGCCTCAATATTGAGTTTGATGAGGTTAGAGGTAGAATACATGGAAAAACTACTCTTTCAACTATTAATGATGTTTTTTCTGAAGTTCGCAGGAAGTTGCATAAATGTTATGATTTGCAAAAAAACCTATTGATTCAGTTGAGTGCTCTATGTTGGTGACTGAAAATACTACAATGAAGGCTTCTGATCAATCCAACAAGCCACATGAAAAACCTCGTGTCTGGTGTGACCATTGCAATAAACCTTGACATACACATGAAACTTGTTGGAAACTTCATGGAAAACTTGTGAATTGGAAAAGTTCTAAGCAAGGTGAGCACAATTCCCATCAACATACCTCTAATGCTAATGTTGTTGACTCCAACCCGTTTAATAAAGAGCAAATTGATCAAATTCTAAAGATGCTAAAGAACAAATCATCATATTGTAATCCTAGTGTTCCTTGGCACAATCAGGTACTTGTCCTCAGCTCTCACTTGCCTTAATTCATCTCCGTGGATTATATAGACTTTGGAGCCCTTGATCATATGACCAATTCCTCTTGTTAATTTGAATCATATTCTCCTGTGTATTGCAATGAAAAAAATTGCATTGCCGATGGTAGCTTCACCTCTATTGCAGGAAAAGGAACTATTCCTTTGACTAAAAAACTTATGATACGTTCTGTCCTTTATGTTCCAAAATTAGCTTGTAATTTGTTGTCTGTTAGTAAAATTTCTAAGGATGCTAATTGTCATGTTATCTTTTGTGAAACTCATTGTATCTTTCAGGATTAGGACTCGGGAGGTACGATTGGACGTGCTAGGATGATTGATGGTCTCTATTATTTTGATGAAATTTCTGTTAGTCAAAAAAAAGTCCAGGACTTGAGTAGTGTCTGTTCTCCTTCTGTTAAAGAAACTATAATGCTTTGACATTGTAGATTAAGGCATCCAAATTTCTTTTATTTAAAGTATCTGTTTCTCGATTTATTTAAAGGATTTGATTGTTCAGTTTTTCAATGTGAAAGTTGAATTTTTGCCAAACATCATCGATCCACCTATTTGCCTAAACCATGCAAGGCTTCAACGCCTTTTTCCTTAATTAATACCGATGTTTGGGGTCCGTCTAAAGTCTTAACTCATAGTGGTAAGTGTTGGTTTGTTACCTTTATAGATGACCACACTCGTTTAACTTGACTTTGTTAACAAAAAAGTCCGAAGTAAAAGAGGTTTTTGTTTGGTTTTATAATATGATTGAGACTGAATTTCAAACTAAAATTCGAATTCTTCACTCTGATAACGACACTGAATATTTCAATGAACAATTAACAAATTTTTTGCAAGATAAGGGTATTTTTCATCAAGCTACGTGTCGTGACACGTCTCAGCAGAATGACATTGCTGAGCGAAAGAATAGACACTCACTTAAAGTTGCTCGTGCCCTTATATTCTCTATGAATGTTCCAAAATATTTGTGGGGCAATGTTCTTACAACTACATATCTGATCAATCGAATGCCATCTAAGGTTTTGAATTTTAAAACTCCTCTGAATCACTTCAATGAGTTTTTTTTCCTAATAATTGACTGTTTTCTGATTTACCAATTAAATTGTTTGGGTGTACTGCTTATGCCCATACTTCTCCCCTTACTCGAACTAAGCTTGATCCTCGAACCACTAAATGCATATTTGTAGGCTATGTCCCTCATAGGAAGACTTACAAATGTTTTTATCCTTTGACCCACAGATATTTTGAGAGTATGTATGTGTCTTTTTTTGGAAAATCAACCGTTTTTAAGTCCAAATTCTCTTCAGGGGGAGACATCTAATCTTGAAAGAGAATTTTTGGGACACTTCATCTCTCCCAAACTGTTGAAAATAGGGTGTTAGCCCTAGGGACAATTTTTTCTTTTCACTGTACTCTAGGGTTTCCCATTTTTCTATTTAAGCATGTAGCCTCTGTGTATCTGGTGTATCAAATTATAATAAGAAAAACTCTATATCGTGGTTTTCCCTCCTTGTGTTAGGGTTTTCCACATATCCCTGTGTGCGCCTTCTCTTCCTTTTCTTTCTATTTTTCATCATGGTATCGGAGCAAAGAGATGAAACCCTGGCCACCATTGAGGAAAATCAAACAGGAGAATCACAAGTGCCATCTGGCACCACAACCACAGATATTGCAGTTGTCGTACAAATAGCCATACAACGATACTTCCAGACGATCTTACCTCATCTTCATTAGTCAATTGGAGCAGCCCAACCCGAAGGACAGGTAGCCGACAGGGTAAAAAATCAACAGACCCAACCGGCTGATTGGATCGGCCACCAGACGGCAGCCATAAAGGCGACAGCGCGCCAGACGGGATCACAGCTTCACGCCGACCATTCCACGAGCAGCAGTCAGCCGATCGCACAACCTCGCACCGATCCTTCCACGAGCGGCAACCATTCGATCGAAGACGCCCACCTAGTCGGAGCTTTCTGGACTGGCTTCAGCTGTTCGTTCATCCCCAATCGCTGCTCGGTTCCAGTGCAGACGTCAGCACGCAGGCTCAGGCATTCGGCTCCAGCTCTACCATCCCAGCCAGCTGCAATGCTTCAGACTCGAGCCGTCCTCTTTGCCCAGCCGCACCAGTAGATTTCCCTATTCCAACCGCGATGCCTTCCCTCCAGCTAAGAGTGAATAGTGGTTTCAGCCAAGGAATTCCCGTGGGTGGCAGATTGGAGATGAGTGAATCGTCTTTGTCATATATGGAACAGAAATTTGATTATATCCAGGAACAGCTCGCTCAACTTCAACTCCAAATTAAATAGCAGAATGAGTCAGTTCAGCAACAGATGGCTACCCTCAGAGAGGTTCGTGGGGCTACCTCTAATGGCCAATCAGAACTACCCTCCAATCTACCAACTTACTCAGGAAGCCCAGTAACCTCTTTCCCTGCTTTGTCTACAGCAAATTTATTTTCTTGTGCAATAGGAAATTCTACTAGTTGTATTGTAGGGGAGAAATTAAATGGTCATAATTATTTTTCTTGGTCCCAATCCATAAAAATGGCCCTCGAGGGTCGGCATAAATTCGGATATCTGACAAGAGAGATACCGAAACCGAGACCGGGTGACCCTAAAAAACGTATATGGAAGGGAGAAGACTCCCTACTACGATCTATTCTAGTAGGGAGTATGGAGCCTCAAATTGGCCAAGTTTACCCCCCAGGCTCAGAAATGTGTCTTTGTGGGATATCCTCTACATCAACGTGGGTATAAATGTTACCATCCTGTTTCTCGAAAATATTTTGTCTCCATGGATGTCACCTTCTTCGAAGATCACCCCCTCTTTCCCCTTAGTCCTCTTCAGAGAAAGAGTATTAGTGAAAAGACTAATTGGGGTCCGAGTCTGCTAGTCTTACTCGAACCGATTCCTAACATAAGTATCAACGAACCCATTTTGCCTACCGAACAAGTCCTATGGATCACGTACTATAGGAGGAATATCAAAAAGGAAATAGCGCCGCCTGTTACTTCTCCGGCTCCAGTCCATGAGTCAGAACGGGTGTCAGTTCCAGGTACTAGTAATCCTATACCTGATACTGATAACATTTATGTTGACAATGATGCTTGTGTTGAAAATAATGTGAGTAAAGACAGAGAAGACAATAACAGCACCGAATGTGATTGATACAAGTGATGGTAGCTGTGAAGAACCTGTTCCAGCAGAGAACATTGTTGACATTGGAGGAGATCCCCTTAGAAGATAAGACACATGAGTAGGAGGCTGAATGTAGTAGCGAGTCAGAGGAGAAGAAAGACCATGATGCCCCTCTTGACCTCCCTATTGCCTTAAGGAAAGGTACGAGATCTTGCACGAAGTATCCTTTGCAGAGTTACTTGTCTTATAGCAACTTGTCTTCCCTGTTCAAAGCCCTCACTACAAGCCTAGACACAATTACAATACCTAGCAATATACATGCAGCAATGGAGATTCCCGAATGGAGAGCTGCAGTCATGGAGGAAATGGAGGCACTTGAGAAAAACAACACGTGGGACCAGGTTACTCTTCCTAAGGGACACAAAGCAGTTGGGTGCAAGTGGGTGTTTACTGTTAAATATAGACCTGATGGAACGATTGATAGGTACAAGGCCCGATTAGTTGCCAGAGGCTTCACTCAGACCTTCGAAATAGATTATTCCGAGACTTTCTCCCTAGTAGCAAATTTAAACATAGTTCGTGTTCTTCTCTCAGTTGCGGTTAATAAAGACTAGCCTCTCCACCAATTTGATGTGAAGAATGCCTTCCTTAATGGAGAATTAGAAGAAGAAGTTTACATGAGTCCACCCTCAGGGTTCGAGAAACAGTTCAATCACCGGGTATGTAAACTGAGGAAGTCCTTGTATGGGTTGAAACAGTCTCTGAGAGCCTAGTTTGGCAAATTCACTACCTTTGTGAAGTCACAAGGGTACAGTCAGGAACACTCAGATCACACCCTCTTTACAAAGAGATCAGTATCCGGGAAAATTGCAATTTTGATTGTGTATGTAGATGACATTGTTATTTTCAGGTGATGATGCTTCAAAAATTGACAGATTGAAGAGGAAAATAGCTAAGGAATTTGATATTAAAGATCTCGAAAAATTGAGATACTTTCTTGGAATGGAAGTGGCTCGATCGAAAGAAGACATTTCGGTTTCTCAACGAAAATATACTCTGGATTTACTTAAGGAGACAGGTATGACAGACTATAAACCAGTGGACACTCCTATGGAAGCTAATGCTAAACTCAGTAACTTGAGTAACAGTGCTCCGGTTAACAAGGAAAGATATCAGCGGCTTATTGGGAAGCTAATCTATCTCTCCCATACCAGACCAAATATTGCATATGCGGTCAGTGTAGTTAGTCAATTCATATAGTCTCCTTACGAAGAACATATGAGAGCAGTGGAGCGCATCCTGAGGTATTTAAAAACCCCTCCAGACAGAGGGTTGATGTTCAAGAAGTCCGACAGACGGTGCATCAAGGCATACACGGATGCTGACTAGGCAGACTCTGTGGTAGACAAAAAGTCGACATCTGGATACTGTACCTTCGTGTGGGGTAACCTTGTGACATGGAGTAAGAAACAAGGAGTTGTTGCCACAAGTAGTGTCAAAACTGAATACAAGGCCATGAGTCTGGGGATATGTGAGAAAATTTGGCTAGAAAAGGTCCCAAGTGATTTTGATCAAGGTCATGACGATTCGATGAAACTCTACTGTGATAACAAAGCCGCGATAAGTATCGCAAATAAACCCAGTACAACATGACAGAACGAAGCATGTGGAGATTGATAGGCATTTTATCAATAAGAGATTTAACAATGGCAACATTTGTGTTCCCTATATTCCTTCCAGTCAGCAGATTGCAAATGTCTTACGAAGGGGCTTCCCAGACAATTCTTTGACTCATGTATTAGCAAGTTGGGCCTCATTGATATTTATGCCCCAACTTGAGGGGGAGTGTTGAAAATAGGGTGTTAGCCCTAGGGGAAATTTCATCTTTTCACTGTACTCTAGGATTTCCCTTTTTCCTATTTAAGCATGTAGCCTCTATGTATCTGGTGTATCAAATTATAATAAGAAAAACTCTATATCGTGGTTTTTTCTCCCTGTGTTAGGGTTTTCCACATATCCCCATGTGTGTCCTCTCTTCCTTCTCTTTCTATTTTTCATCATAAACATCAGTGGTCCTAAAATTATGAGTTCTAGTCCTTCGATGCCAAGTATGGAGAATTCTTCTTCAGGGGGAGAAACACTACAAAATGACTCTACAAGTTGAAATCCTGAACTTCAAGTTTATACTAGAAGAAACTTGACTAAAAAAGTTCGAGATCAGACAGTTGACTTGTCAAAGGACCAATCAAATACTCCCATGAATGATCCTGAAGATCCAGGTATTAGATACTCTACTCCTATTTCTCTTAGTTCTTCATCTCCTTCTAATCCTTTAACTGATGTCTCTGATCCTGATATTCCAATTTCCCATAGGAAAGGTATTTGTAAATGCACCAAATATCTCATTGAAAACTATCTTTCTTATCCTAGATTGTCTGACCGTCATAAAGCCTTCACATCCAAAATAACCAACCTATTTGTTCCAAACGGAGTGATAATGCTAAGGAATATTTCTCTCATACACTCAAGTCTTATTTAGATGCCCATGACATTCTTCATCAATCTTCTTGTGTTGATACTCCATCTCAAAATGGGGTTGCAGAACGAAAGAATCGTCATCTCCTTGAGACAGCCAAAGCTTTGATGTTTCAGATGCATGTTCCAAAATCCTTTTGGGCTGATGCTATTTCCACAGCTTGTTTCTTAATAAATCGCATGCCTTCTTCCATTCTTAAGGGTGAGATACCTTTTCGAACTTTATGCCCCAAGCAACATTTGTTTCTCATTCAACCCAGAATATTTGGTTGTACCTGCTTTGTTCGGGATGTTCGGCCTCAGCATACCAAGCTGGATCCAAAGTCCTTAAAATGTATTTTCCTTGGTTATTCCCATGTCCAAAAGGGGTATCGGTGTTATTGTCCTAGTCTAAATAAATATTTAGTCTCTCCTGATATCACGTTTTTTGAACATACCCCATTTTTTTCATCATCGTCTTTCTCTTCGAATAAGAGTCAGGGGGAGCATAAGGAATTAGAGGATGATTTCCTTGTCTACACCGTTATTTCTCTTTCCGATCCTCTTCCTGATTCATCTCTACCTGTGGCTATCTCTACTCTTCCTCCCATCGTTAAGGTCTATACTCGACGACAACCTCCTCCAGTTCCATGCCCTGTACCAGAGTCTTCTTCGTCATTGGATCCAGAAATGGGTGATGATTTTCCTATTGCACTTCGTAAAGGTAAACGTACTTGTGCTCATCCTATTTCCTTTTTTGTTTCATATAACCATTTGTCACCGTCCAAATGTTCATTCATTGCATCCTTAGATTCTGTATCCATTTCGAAAACTGTTCATGAGGCTATGTCTCATCCTGGTTGGTGTGTCGTAATGGTGGAGGAGATGACTGCCTTAGATGATAATTGTACTTGGGATTTAGTTTCTCTCCCTGCAGGAAAGAAGGCTATCGGTTGCAAATGGGTGTTTGCAGTTAAAGTCAATCCTAATGGTTCTGTTGCTCGGTTAAAAGCACGCCTCGTAGCGAAAGACTACGCACAAACTTATGGCGTTGACTATGCTGATACTTTTTCTCTTGTAGCAACAATGGCATCTGTGAGGTTGTTTATTTCATTAGCTTCAATCAATCATTGGCCTTTACATCAGCTTGATATTAAAAATGCATTTCTTCATGGTGATCTTCAAGAAGAGGTGTATATGGAGCAACCACCAGGGTTTGTTGCTCAGGGGGAAAATGGAACGATGTGTCACCTTCGTAAATCCTTGTATGGATTAAAGCAGAGCCCACGAGCTGGGTTTGGTAAATTCAGTCAGGTGATTGAAAGCTTTGGAATGCGGAAGAGCAGGTCAGATCATTCAGTCTTTTTTAAAAGATCTGAGGGTGGTGTCATCTTGTTAGTCGTATATGTGGATGATATTATGATTACTGGTGATGATGCCTTAAAGACCTTTCTTTATAGTCAATTCCATACAAAAGATTTGGACATGTTGAAATACTTCTTAGGAATTGAGGTGATAAGAAGCAAGAAAGAAATTCTATTATCACAGAGAAAATATGTCTTGACTTGTTGACTGAAACAGGAAAGCTAGGGGCTAAGCCATGTAGTACCCCAATGATGCCCAACCTACAGCTCACAAAAGATGGAGAATTGGTAAAAGATCCTGAAAGATATAGGAGGCTAGTGGGACAACTTAATTATCTTATAGTGACTCGACCCAACATAGCCTATTCAGTAAGTATTGTGAGTCAGTACATGTCATGCCCTACAGTTGATCATTGGGCTGCATTGGAAGAAGATCAACCTCAGGGTATTGTGTTTTTGTTAGTGGTAATTTGATTTCTTGGAAGAGTAAGAAGCAAAATGTGGTGTCATGTTCAAGTGCAGAATCAGAATATAGAGCAATGGCACAATCTGTGTGTGAATTGATTTGGATATATGAACTTCTTGTTGTGTTGGGATTTGAAATCACCACACTGACAAAGTTGTGGTGTGATAATCAAGCAGCACTTCATATTGCTTCTAATCCAGTTTTTCATGAAAGGACTAAACATATTGAAGTTGAATGCCATTTTGTACGTGTGAAAATTTAACAAGGGTTGGTATCTACAGGATATGTGAAGACTGGAGAACAATTAGGAGATATCTTCACGAAAGCATTGGATGGAAGACGTATAGATTATCTATGTAACAAGTTGGGCATGATTAACATATATGCTCCAACTTGAGGGGAGTGTTATAATTCTATAATTAAGATTTTCCATTCTTGTAAATATTTTGTGATATTTTCCTTTTCTATGCTTTGTATTCTTGTATATATTCATATCTTTGGTGAATGAATAAAGCATTTTGATTATTTCTCAAACCTAAGAGTTTTACGGATATGAATATTAAAATGATGCCGGCAACATCACATATCACAGAAAAAACAGAAAGAAGATTTATTTTATCACACTACTATATGATTAAAAAAAAACTGATTTTGCCTCCTCACCTTAGAGGACTTGAGAAGTGCACGTGCAAGGCAAAGAAGCTGCCGTTGCCCAACAGAAAATGATAGCCCAGATTCCTTAACATGAAAATCTAATCCTCCAGCTGCTTCAATTTCCCTCCGGATATAACATCTTTCAAGAACTTCCAAAATCTTTTGATCGTCATACCAATGGAATGGATCCAGATTTTCCCTGTGCATTAGTAAAAGATATAAAGGCAACTGAACTAAATAATTTTGAAAATTTCAGGGTTGAAGATTAAATAAACAGAAACTTCCAACAAAAATTTTCAAACTATTTCAGATAGGAATAATTGATTCCTATGTTAAATTGAAGAAATAAACATAAACAATATTTTGGAAGAAAGCATTTCATTCAAGCACCTTAATGATCCTTCAAACAAAAATGGAGTTTGAGGAACTACAGCAAAGTGCATGCGTAGATCTCTAACAGGGACTTCAGCAATATCTATCCCATCCACCAATATACGCCCGGCACATATTGGTGTAAGGCAGAATAGGGAATTGAGGATACTAGATTTTCCAGCACCCGTTCTACCAATTATGCCTACCTATTAGAAAATGAAGAGATGATGTCAATAAACATGAACAAAACTGGGGACCTGCTTTCGTGCGGCCCCTTCCAAATCTCCAGTTTCAATAAACATGAATGAAACACGATGTCATACTGTAAGAATATAAACAAGGCAGCAAGGAAGCAGTAGGAGTGAAACATAAAAGTAGATAGAAAACAGAAGCATCCATCCTTTCAACGGTCTTTATTTTTTCACACACCTGTGCTCCTCCCAAGATTGTAAAAGAAATATCACGAAGAGCTGCTGGCAAAGATGGTTTGTATCTCAAAGTAACATTTTGAAATTCAATTTTTCCTTGATATGGCCACTTTGAATCTAAGGATCGGCACCCATGCAAATCTTCTTGAGGAATGTCCATATACTAAAAAAGTGAACATAAATAAAAACATAAATAACTGAAATAATTTTCTTGAATTTGAACAAAATAGAAGTTTTTCATTCATACCTGAAGAGCTCTTTCCATAGAAACCATCTCTTTCTCTGTTTCAGTAAAACTTGTCAAAAAGTTTCCCAACAAAGAAACGATTGGAGCAGCATATGACAGTGCCAGCCCAACCTATCCAGCAAACAATGTAAGGTCTAATTAATCACTCTATGTCATAACATTGAAAATTTCCATTTCTTATTGAAAATAGAATTGTACGGTTGACAAGAAATTAGAATTGTGCAGTAAAATCACCAATGCAAATGTTTAAGCTAAATTGATAAGGAAAATTTTAATTGCTATATCAACACTTTAACACTCCCAACCACTTGTGAGTCGGAAATTATCACAAAGCCTAACAAGTGGTTATCAGTATTAATTGGGAAGAGGTGATATTACAAAGGCTTGAATGCTTTAATACCATGTTAAATCATTATTGAACTCAAAAGTTGATGGGTTCCGGAAAATGAAATCTTCTATCAATATTTTAACATAAACCAAAATGAGATATATTAAAAAAGAAAAATGAGAGATGCACAATCTTATCCGTATCTGCCCCAACCACTTAACTAGATGGGCCTCATTATTGACTCCCAAGTTGTGTATGCCCAAAGCAAGCAACGCAATCGGTCACAAGTGCAATACAACGTCCCACTTAACTAGATCAAGATGGGAACCCCCCCTCTCCCTTCAAAATTCTTATCCCTATTAATCTTAAGCCTGGAAACAACCTGCTCAGCCCTCAAGATTGAATTAGACACTTGACACTGCACTACAAGTCAATGACTCAACATCACATTGTCCATCTATCAAATTTCGGGAGCATTTAGCAGCATCTTTAATAAATAAGAAAGTCAGATCATACCAGCCCTGGAGTACCAATGTTTAGTGGGAGATTTCCAAGAGATCCAATAACAGCCATCAC
This sequence comes from Benincasa hispida, assembly GCF_027475165.1. Lineage (NCBI taxonomy): Eukaryota > Viridiplantae > Streptophyta > Magnoliopsida > Cucurbitales > Cucurbitaceae > Benincasa > Benincasa hispida. Next base: position 49,601,018 of record NC_143488.1, on the reverse strand, counting down.
CGCAATAAAAGAAATTATCAAACCTGCTAATAACTGAAAGTAAAAGCTAATTACAACAATAAAAAAAGATCCCTATTACTTTCATCCACACTGGTCAAATACATAGGCTAAAATTAAAAAAAGAAAAACTGAAATCAACGATAAAGAAAATGCAAGTAAAAAATATCTAAATGTACAGAAAGGATGTGTAGTTCAGAAGCTTGGATTCCATATTTCCATATATGCCTATTACTTTATTTTAGGCATTTAATTTGATTAATTAATAACTTATTTTGTTTTGGGCTCAGAATTTCCGTGCCAGGTTGACTGTTAACCAGTTTTACGGGTTCCCTTTCTACCTGATAGTATTTACAAACTGTATTTAAGTTGTTAATTCAGTTTTTCACATCAATAATAATAGTGATAATAATAATAAAGAGTGATTTTTACATCAGTTGTTAAGGAGAAGAGGATTATACTGCAATACAAATGTTGCACATTGGCAACAACAAATTTAGTTATACACGCAATTGATTGATCGTGTGTTTGAAAAAGATATTAGGTCATAAACACAACACTTTCCTTTAAATATACCTGAAGTCGGAGGGATAGCCACAAACTTGCTGTAATTTCTGAGTAACTGGTTTGTTGATACAATATGATATGCTTTGTGAATCTTGTGAAAAAGAAATCCTGTATTCGTCAAATTCTATAAGTAGAAAAATACTAAAGCGAATAGCAATTATTTGCAAACATTACTTGATCAAAGAACAGCCATCAAGACAAAATAGCATCAATGGCCAATGAAATTATGAGGCATTGAGCACCTTATAAATTTTAACTGGAAATATCTTTATTGAATAATGAGATTGCAAATAACTTCTACCCAAAACTATTTATTTTACACATATTCAACTTTTAAGTGAATGTGACCCCTACCAATACTATATTTCATTTGTAATATGTATAAGATCCTACAAGTGGAAATCAATATTAATTGGGAGGAAATAACATTCCAGGGATTGTTTTACTTTTTTCTCTAGAGTTCAGTCTTTATGATGTAATTTGGTCCTAGCCTTGTATTGGATGCTTGAAGTTTTTTCTTCGTTTCCTCTTATGTACTTTGAGCATTAGACTCTTTCATTATATAAATGAATAGTCTCATTTCTATTTTTTTTAAAAAAAAAAACATAGGACATCTTTGGACCACCTACTCTAATACCATCTTAAATCACTGATTAACCCAAAAGTTTAAGCTGATTTAAGATGGTATTAGAGCAAATGTTCCAAGGACGTCTTATGTTCAAACTCCCTGGAATGTTATTTCCTCCCAATTAATATTGATTTCCACTCATTAGTTGAGTCTTTATATTTCAAGCCCACAAGTGAGGGGGTGTGTTAAATGATATAATATTAAATTTGTCTTCACCTATCAACTTATTTTTTGGGTCAAATGTGATTTAAGAATATCATCTAACAATTTGAATAACTATTCTTCTTAGAAACTGCTAAAAAAACATTATTTTTTTCTCTTATTAATCTTAGGAGGAAAGAGTTTCTTAAATAGAAGAAATACCCAATTACAAATAAGGAAAGAATAAAATACAGCAAATATAATACAATAAGTACAATATAAAATTTCACAATAAAGGAAATAATCAACAGAAACTTTATAACAAATACAAGACACAAAATAACACCTCACACTTGAACGCTCTAATCGTTGCAGACCCATCAAGAGTCTCAGTGAAGGAGGAATATATGGGAGACCGTGAAACACTATCAAGCCGTCTCAACTCTCGAGCTGTGGCCCTATAAAAGAACTGCAAAGTTTTTTATTATGCAAGCAGAGGTGAAATTATCTCCCTCCCTTGTACAATATCTAGAACATAAAGTGCAGAGTTCCACTAGCACTATTCTAGAAGAAATTTCGATATATGATCGTTGTTCAAATAATCATTTTGGAACTCTACAGAAGAACAATATATTTGTGTATATATATATTATCTTGAATTATCAGCAGCGTCCGGTGCAATTACGTAAAGGTATTTAGTGAAGAATGGATTCCAGACAATGCCCACCACAAACTCACATGTATACCCTGTAACAGAACACTTAATTGAAACCAATGAATGTGTATGTGGAAGAGCTAACAAAGATAAAGATGTAAAGAGTTTAAGGAACAAGACCTTGTCCTTATGTTGGAAATTTCTATCTTATGGGCCACATGTGTATCATTTAATGTGTTTTCTATTTTAAGTAAAGCAAAGGACGTCACCTAATAATGAAAAAGAGAATAGAAGCGAAATAAATGGACAAAATGTGAAGATACCGTTACTTTATTTCTGATTTGAGGGGATAAAGTAGAAGTAACTTATACTTAAGAAAGTTGGATCATACGAGTCCTGGAGTATCAGTACTCATATCAAGTATATCACGTATATCCTTGGTCTATCAACACTCATAATTAGGTATACCTATCACCTATGTTATTGATTCCTTCAATAATAATATAAGGAATGAGGCATTATCAATGATATATCACCATTCATATCGGATATGAGGGACAAACATTTAGGTACATCAAGACAGGCATTTCATCTAAAATCTGTAGAAAACCCAACACCATTTAGTACGAGAAACTGAACACAATAAAGAGAAGTAAAGAGAAGTAATATATCACGATCATCGTTCATAGCAGGTATATCGTTGGTATATCTACACTCATTATTAGGTACATCAATGATATATCAAATTGTACCAGGTATATAATCGTTTGGGCTCAGTTTTTTTCAACACGGGTTGTGCCACTAAATTTTACTATTTTTGCAAAATTGAAGGGGTTGTTACATTTGCAAATTTCTAGTAACGTTTAGCTACTTTTGCAAGTGCCTTTAAAATATAGAGATCATAAATTCCAATAAGCATTCCATTTGATTTTTCTTCCCTTCAACCATTGTACTTAACAATTACAAAAATCCGTGTCAACCAATCGATTTTGATTTCTAATTCTCTAGTCTTTTTAACCTCTCTTATGCATTTCTTAACTCGATATTGAAATTTAACAGCAATACTTATTCTCTCTCGCACTATTTTAACAGTAATACTTATTCTCTCTCACACTATTATTTCAGAAGATTCCTTCTATAATAAAAAAATTAAAATTAAAATTAATAATATAAATAAATAAAACCTAGATTTATCATATTTGCCCTCCTTGATGAATAAAATGTTTCTCTTACCAAATTTAAATGGATTATAGTATGTGGACCTAAAGAGCCTTTGAAGGTTAGCCCCTTTTGTAAGTCTCTCTTTATTAACCATCATCCTACTTTTTGTTCATTTGCAAGATTTGGAAGGCCAAATCCCCAAGAGGATTAGATTTCTCTCTTAACTAGTCAGTCAAGGTAGTTTGGACCACATGGACATTGTCCAAAGACCGTTGCCCATGGTTTTGGGTCCCCATGGTAAGAAAACGTGGGAAGATTCAATTTGACATGAAATTTTGGGGTAGTCTTCTCCAATTCCAACTCAAGTTGAAATGGTTGAGAAATAATGCAGTGAAAGCTTTGCTCGTTGAACTTTAGTTTGAAAGACATTGCTAAAAAAACATTATTTTTTCTCTTATTAATCTTAGGAGGAAAGAGTTTCTTAAATAGAAGAAATACCCAATTACAAATAAGGAAAGAATAAAATAATTACAAATAAGGAAAGAATAAAATACAGGAAATATAATACAATAAGTACAATATAAAATTTCACAATAAAGGAAATAATCAACGCTCCCCCTCAAGCTGGTTTGAAGATATCATTCATAGCCAGCTTGTCAATCAACTTGTTGAATTGTCACTTTAGAAGACCTTTGGTTAACACATCTGCGATTTGTTCTGCTGTCGGGAGAAAGGGAATGCATATTATTCATGCATCAATCTTTTTCTTTATGAAGTGTTTATCAACTTCAATATGTTTGGTTCTATCATGAAGGACTGGATTGTGGGCAATGGAAATTGCTGACTTGTTATCACAATAGATGCGTATGGGCATTGTCTGAGAGAAATTCAATTCTTTCAATAGTCTTCTTATCCATATGCCCACATAAATACCATGGGCTAATACCCTAAATTCTGCTTCAGCACTACTTCTAGCAACCACACTTTGTTTTTTACTTCGCCAAGTAACAAGATTTCCTCCAACAAAAGAGCAATACCCCGAAGTAGATCTTCTATCAGTCATGCTTCCTGCCCAATCAACATCAGTGTAAACCTCAATGTTTAGATGGTCATGCTTCGTGAATAATATACGATCTTCTATCAGTCGTGCTTCCTGCCCAATCAACATCAGTGTAAACCTCAATGTTTAGGTGGTCATGCTTCGTGAATAATATACCTTTTCCTGGAGTACCTTTCAAATATCTCAAAATTCTATAAACTGCTTCAAAGTGAACTGACCCGGGAGCATGCATGAACTAACTTACTACACTAACTGCGAAAGCAATGTCAGGACGAGAGATATATGAGTCTCCCTACAAGCCTCTGGTACTTTTCCTTTTCTTTTACTTTTTTTTCAGTTGCAGCAACCAATTTTAAATTTTGCTCAATAGGAGTTTCTGTTATCTTGCAACCAAGTAAACCTGTCTCATTCAGTAGGTCAAGAATATACTTCCTCTGGTTGACAAGAATGCCATTTTTAGATCTGGCAAACTCCATTCCTAGGAAATACTTTAAGGTTCCCAGGTCTTTGATTTGAAAATCATTAGCAAGGTTTTTCTTAAACATATTCAGTCCTGTCTCATCATTACCTGTAAGAATGATATCATCAACATACACCATCAAAGCGACCAACTTACCACTTCTAGTATGTTTATAGAACATAGTATGGTCAACTTGACTTTGACTGAATCCATAGCTTGTGACTGCCTTTCCAAACCGTTCAAACCATGCTCTGGGAGATTGTTTAAGCCCATATAATGATTTCTTTAACTTGCACACTTTGTTAATCCCGAGATCCACCTCAAAACCAGGTGACAAGTCCATAAAAACCTCTTCTTCAAGATCTCCATTGAGAAAGGCATTCTTCACCTCAAGTTGATAAAGAGGCCAACCAAAATTAACTGCCACAGACAACAAGATTCTAATGGAATTAATTTTAGCTACTGGAGCAAATGTTTCTTGATAATCAATGCCATAGGTCTGAGTGAACCCCTTAGCAACTAATCTAGCCTTGTACCTTTCAATACTACCACCAGCTTTACATTTTACAGTGAACACCCATTTGCATCCCACCGTTTGTTTATCTTTTGGTAGTTCGACTACGTCCCATGTGAAATTTTGTTTCAGTGCATTGAACTCTTCCATCACTGCTAATTTCCAATTCAAATCATTTAGGGCTTCCTGTATATTCCTTGGAACAAATAGGTTGGTTATTTTGGATGTGAAGGCTTTATGACAGTTAGACAATCTATGATAAGAAAGATAGTTTTCAATGGGATATTTGGTGCATTTATGAGTACCTTTCCTATGGGCAATTGGAATATCAAGATCAGAGATATCAGGTAAAGGATTAGAAGGAGATGAAGAACTAGGAGAAATAGGAGTAGAGTGTCTAATACCTAGATCTTCAGGATCATTCATCGGAGTATTTGATTGGTCCTGTAATAAGTCAATTGTCTGATCTCAGACTCTTTGAGTCAAGTTTCTTCTAGTATAAACCTGAAGTTAAGGATTTCGACTTGTAGAGTCATTTTGTAGTGTTTCTGTCCCTGAAGAAGAACTCTCCATACTTGGTATCGAAGGACTAGAGCTCATAATTGCAGGACCACTGATGTTTGGGAGAGATAAAGTATCCCAAAAATTATTTTCAAGGTTAGATATCTCCCCCTGAAGAAAATTTGGGCAAAAAAAAGGTTGATTTTCAAAAAAAGACATCCATACTCTCAAAATACTTGTGGGTCAAAGGATCAAAACATTTGTAAGCTTTCTTATGAGAAACATAGCCTACAAAAATGCATTTAGTGGCTCGAGGATCAAGCTTAGTTCGAGAAAGAGGAGAAGTATGGACATAAACAGTACACCCAAACAATTTAATTGGTAAATCAGAAGACAGGCGATTATTAGGAAAAAACTGATTGAAGTGATTAAGAGGAGTTTTAAAATTCAAAACCTTAGATGGCATTCGATTGATCAGATATGCAGCTGTAAGAACGGCATCACCCCACAAATATTTTGGAACATTCATAGAGAACATAAGGGTACGAGCAACTTCAAGTAAGTGTCTATTCTTTCACTCAGCAATGCCATTCTGCTGAAGCGTGTCACGACACGTAGCTTGATGATAAATGCCCTTTTCTTACAAAAAATTGGTTAATTGTTCATTGAAATATTCAGTGCCATTATCAGAGTGAAGAATTCAAATTTTAGTTTGAAATTGAGTCTCTATCATATTGTAAAACCGAACAAAAACCTCTTTTACCTCTGACTTTTTTGTTAACAAATAAAGCCAAGTTAAACGAGTGTGGTCATCTATAAAGGTAACAAACCAACGCTTACCACTATGAGTTAAGACTTTAGACGGACCCCAAACATCAATATGAATTAAGGAAAAAGGTGATGAAGCCTTGTACGGTTTAGGCAAATAGGTGGATCGATAATGTTTGGCAAAAATGCAACTTTCACATTGAAAAACTGAACAATCAAATCCTTTAAATAAATCGGAAAAAAATGCTTTAAATAAAAGAAATTTGGATGCCTTAATCTACGATGCCAAAGCATGATAGTTTCTTTGACAAAAGGAGAACAAACACTACTCAAGCCCTGAACTTTTTTTTTTTACTAGCAGAAACTTCATCAAAGTAATAGAGACCATCAATCATCCTAGCACGTCCAATCGTCCCCCCCGATTCCTGATCCTGAAAGATACAATGAGTTTCACAAAAGATAACACGACAGTTAGCATCCTTAGAGAGTTTACTAACAGACAACAAGTTACAAGCTAATTTTGGAACATGAAGGACAGAACGTAATAAAGTTTTGTAGTCAAAGGAATAGTTCCTTTTCCTGCAATAGAGGTGAAGCTGCCATCGGCAATGCGAATTTTTTCATTACAATACACGGGAGAATATGATTCAAATAAATAAGAGGAACTGGTTATATGATCAGAAGCTCCAGAGTCTATAATCCATGGAGATGAATTACTGCATGAGAATGTCTTAGGATAATTACCTATTTGAGTCAAGGAAATACATGAATTATTAGATGACAAATTGGTAGGCAGCAGTTTTAGGGTTGGATGAATTTGCTCTTGCAACTTGGTAGTAATTAATAATGGGAAATAGTAAATCTACCAAACCAAGTAAGTCGAACCAAACCAGAATTGTTGAACCAACAATGAGTAGTGAACCGAACTAGTGAACAATCCCAAATAGTGAACCAAACCAAGTAATGAGCCGAACCAGCTAAGTCGACCGAGCTGAAAAAAAAAAATCAGACCAGACCGGTTGAAACAAAACCGAACCAGTTTACACTGATTTTATATGGCTTCTACGAACACGAAACAACAGAACTCCACGATGCAAACTTATGAAGAGGAACGTTGAACAAAGAAAAGGGAGTTAGCCGATTCTGTTGAGATTAAGAGGATTCCACCGATGGTTCCATTGGAACAATCACCATTCACCGGATCAATAAAGGTGCGCGAACTCTTTTGAGGTACGCAAGCTCTTCCTAAGGTGAGGTTGAAGCTGCAACACTTAAAAACAAAATCCAAAAGACAGCGACAATGTGATGGCGTGCAACTATGGCTTGCCTCGTCGATTTGTACTTGTTCAAGCCAGATCAGAATCCCCAACTTGAGAAGACGACCTGCGATCGGAAGTAAGGTGTGCTATTTAAGACAGTAGCTAGGGTTTCAACAATGATAGGCTAGGATTTTGGCTATGGCAGCTAGGTTTTTAGGATTTTAGACATAACTATGATATTCCATCTCGGATACCATGCTAAAAAAACATTATCTTTTCTCTTATTAATCTTAGGAGGAAAGGATTTCTTAAATAGAAGAAATACCCAATTACAAATAAGAATAAAATAATTACAAATAAGGAAAGAATAAAATATAGCAAATATAATACAATAAGTACAATATAAAATTTCATAATAAAGGAAATAATCAACAGAAACCAATGAGTGTTCCAAGACAAGGAAACTCCTTGGTTTGCTCGTTTTGAGACTGCTAGGCTTGATGCTTCATTTTGATGCTCTCTTTCTAAAACCTTTTTGCAGCTTACTCATTACAAGAAATAAGTTCAAATTGATGGGCCTTCATACATGAGGATTGACAGAAGTTTGAAGACTTTGGATTCAGATTTACAGCATAATGTGCTCTTGTTTTTGTATGTTTGATCTTCTTTTTTGGATTTTGTTGTAGAAGTTTTGGTTGAAAGCTGTCTTTTTGTATCTGTATCTTTATTGGTTCACTGTAAGGACTGTTTTAGCATTGAACACTTTTCATTCAAATTAACTTGTATGATATGATGAGGACGCTAAGGACTAGTTGAGATGTTCGGGTGCACCTACTGATCCTTAGGTATTAAGCTTTATGCTCTTTGTACATATCTCTTGTACTTTGAGCATTAGTCTCATTTAATTATATTAATATTAATAAAGAGACTTATTTCCTTTTCAAAAAAAAAAAATGTTGAAAAATAATGGATGAAGTGTGTTCTTCGACACCCCTAAGTCCAGCTCAGTACTCTTTCTCTGGCAAGTGCCTTCCTTTGTTATTATTTGAAGAATCTCATTAGAGAAAAATAAGAGGAATTTCAAAGCAGCAGATGAAAGTTGAGAGGAGTGTGGCTCCTGACCACTTCCATAACAAAATTTCTTCACAGCTATCTTTTATCTTATTTATTCTTAACTGGAGCCACTCCCTATCCTGGTTTTCAACTGAGGCTACTGTTCTTTGGCTGTTTCATTTAACATGTGGCCGTATCTCATTACTTTCATTACATATAGCTATTTCTACATCCCCAAAGAAATAACATTATCTGTTTTTACTAATCTGTATACACTTCTTCTATTAAGAAAAATATATATTTAAAAAAGTTAGACAGTCAACAAAATTAATATTTGACTCCTGGTGTACATAGTAATATGAAGCTAAAATAGTATTTGATGCATACCTGAAGCTTACTGTAGATATACCAGAATGGCAGTAGCAACAACACGAAGAATACCTAAACAAATATACATATAAGCATTCAAACAATTTTAACCTAATAATAAATTTTGAATGAAAATAAAAGGTTCACAACCAGCAAGGTATAAGGAATCTAAATTAATTTGAAAGGCACCTGTACATATGACAGGACTACTGCAATTCCCAACAAACCAACAAAATTTGCCAGGAGGATATTGAGGATGAATGGAAGAGAATCGTCAATGGTATAAAGATCAGAAGACAACCTGCAATAAGAAAAAATTATGCAAGCCATGGGGAGAAGGAAGGAGTTCTATGTTTCTCATTGTCCTCAACTAACCTATTCAGGATTCGCCCACCGGGTGTTTGATAAAAAAACTGGATAGGTGCATGAATAAGCTTATTCAATAATGTGTCATGCACCTTAACTGCAGCTTGTAAGCCACCAAATGCAAATGAGAATGCTCTCAGCAAAGTAAAGAATGAATTTATGATGCAAAAGATGCAGAGAGTAACCTGCAAAAATTTTGAAGGCATCGAAAGGAAAAAAAGATAGGTCAAAGGCACACTTTAATATTAAGAGATTCAAAAAATGAAAATGTCGAGTCAGCAAACTTTCATGCTCTCCTACAATAAGATATTTCCTGAAAACATAGAAATATGACCATACATTCTAATCAACTTATATGTAAGCCGTATGTTTTTTTTCTAAAGGAAACATAAGTTTTCATTGATAGACTGAAAAGAGACTAATGCTAAAAATTACCTTATCCTTGAAGAGAATGTAGAAATGGAGAAAAACAAAAGATGAAGAAGTACAAATGAGATACAAAGAGGAGAAGAGATCAAAATGTAACACACTTAAAACCTAACAAACCAACTCCAGAAATGAAGCCATAGCCAACAGAGGACCAATTAGCAGACGAGATGAGAAGTCCAATAAGACCAAAGAGCGAGGTTGAAACCACGAATCAAACCAACTTCAAAACTGATTGAAACAGATAATCAACTTATATGTAAGCATTATTCTTAACTTCAATGAAAAGTTTGTTTCAAAAGAGAAGTTGCGGAATGCTACTCTGAATTTTTTTAAAAAATGCTCTCCCCTCTCTCCTCCCTTTCTCCCTCCCCCCACGCCCTCCTTTCCGACCACCCCACCGGAGCTCATCATGCCCTCCCTAGCCTTCCTTCCCTCTGACCGCCTCCCTCACCCTTTCCCATCTGCTCACCCTTCGGCCCCTTCCCTCCTCCCGACCTTCTTACGTACCCTGTTTCCAGCCATGGCCTTTAAATCATGCCGCATCTTTGACCACACCTTCATTATGGGGCAAGAAGGATCGGACTTCCTTTTAAAAGACTTAAAGAAAGGACAGTCCATTCTTCTATCCTTAACCTCAACTAACTGGCTATTTGAGAGTTTTCGCAGACTTATATATAGTTCCACCTTTGAATTCTTCTTACTAAAGGAAAGAATTGATCAAAGCTTCATAAGGTTGGCCAAATTTCGGGCAAAGGAGAAATGGTTTGTAGAATGTGTTGTCTGGCCAATCACAGGAGGAAGAAAGAATATCCATGTCCCGTTCGGCAATGAAAAAGCAGTGTGAAAAGATTTTAAGGAAATGATCGAAGGCTGCATCCAAAATTCCAGAGCATCCCTTGATTTCCAGGTTAGTTCTCCTTCACTTTGTCCCTCTCCTATACAGAGGCCGGTCGGTAGTAACAGCCCTGCTCTCCCTTCTTGTGGGAATTCCTCTCTCGAACCTTTAGAAGCCTCTAAACACCTACTCCCCGTAATTTCTCCCCTTTCACCCTCCCCTGCTCCACCCTTGAAGAAACAAAGTAACCACACTTTCTGGATGAAGAAGAATGGTGATGTTTTGCCTGAAAATTTTAGTAATTTATGGATTATTTCAAGATTTATGGCATCAAATGGGTGGAAGGAAATTTCCATAGAGCTAAGTAAGTGTCTAGGCACCAACGTTGTCATCAATCCTCTATTTGCAGACAAGGCTCTCATCAAACTCAGCTAAGGAGACCTCACTGAAAAAGTGCCAATTCAGGGCAAATGGATTAAGTATGGCCCCTTTCATCTTCTTTGGGAAAAATGGAACCCTTTTAGTCATGGAAGGCCCTCAGTAATGCAAGGTTATGGGGGATGGATTGCAATAAACAATCTTCCCCTAGATTATTCGTGTAGAAGCACTTTCGAGGCAATTGGGGCTTATTTTGGTGGACTAACTGTAATTACATCAGAAACTCTTAATCTTATCAACTGTTTAGAAGCTAAAATTCAAGTCAGGAAAAATTTATGTGGATTCATGCCAGCCACCATTGAAATTAAGGATGAAATTCGTGGAAGTTTTTACTTAAATTTTGGTGATATTACTTGTTGTCATCCGCCTTCAAAACTACCTTCTAAAGTTCTATTTAAAGACTTCTCCAACCCAATAGATTTAGTTCGATTACAAGAAGTCCTGAAGGATGAAGATGTCAGTTCCCAAATTGATTTAATTGATTTATCCAATTGGTCTTTCCTATTGTCAACCAAGTCCAAGCCTAAGTTCTCAAGAAGTCCAAGAGCAAGAGCAGAAAAGAAGAAAGAGTTCCACAAGCCACAGACTTCGAATTTCAATAGGGGAGAAGCAAGTCACCACCTTCGAGGTTAGTCTGTAATAATTCAGAATTTCAAAAGTCATTGTCAAAAGAGGAGTTAAATCGCCCTTTAAGCCCTGACGAGGGAAATCTGTTAAGATTGGTTGGAAGTTGAAAAGCCACCCCCCGCCTTGCAGCCGCAGTCCTCCGAGAGGATTTTTTTTAAACTAAAGGAAGTCGAAAAGTCTTCTGACTTAAATGCATCACCAGCTAAGACACCTAGTGTAAATGCTAAGGCCCTTCGTGTTCCACGGCCCGGCTTCTGCCATTAAGAAGAAAGAAAAGGGATTGCCAACCGACCTCTCCCTTTTTGAATCTGAAAAGTCACTCGCGCCAAAAAGAAAAAAGAAAGCAAAGTTATTTCTCCCTTCAACCTCTTCCTCTTTTGAGCATGCCTTAACCAAGTCCGAAACCCAAACGACCCTCAAGCCCTCTTCTTCCCCCGTCCCCTGCCTCAACACATCTCCCCTACCCCTCCCTGCTTTACCAGATCACCCGATTTCTCTGCCATTACTACCCTCAAGCAGCCATAACTCCCCCTCTTACCTTGCCCCCCGTCCTAACAGAGCAGCCTTTTCTTTTTTGCCTCTGCATCCCACAAGCCTCCTCCTCCCTTTAGCACTAAACCACCCCATAAACCCTGCAAAGCAAACCATAAGCGGCTGCATAGAACACGCCACCCCTCTTGCCTCTTCAAGACTTTTCCCAAGCATTTTATCAGAAGAAAGTATCTGAAGGAACACTCCAAAAGCCTCGGCTTCACCCTCAAATTAGTGTCCGGTCAGCTCCAAGAAGCCAGGAATCCTTCATTTCCAGAACAGCCTCTTTTTACCAGGTCAGAAAATCAAATTTCTCTCCTCCCATCCAACCCGGCGAGGCCATTCCTGAAAGGAACTCCCAATTTTCCCCCAGAAGCTCCAGCAATTATAGAGAAGGATTGCCCTCTTGATTCCTCTTTCAGTATTAGTATTGAGGAAAATGATTGGTTCAACAATTCAGGAGATCAAGAAGAGCCAAAAACAGAAGCACCCTTGCTTGTTAACCTAAATACTCTGTTTCAAACAGAGGATCCCAGCACATCTACTGAGCATAGTCACTGATTGCAACCTAATAATGGACTGAACTTCGGTTGGCACTGAACCCTGTTTTTGAAAAAGATGAAGATAGTATCCTGGAATACAAGAGGCCTCAAAGAAAGTAATAAAAGGTTGGCCCTTAAACGATTCTTAAAGAAAATTAACCCCTCAATAGTGTTAATTCAAGAATCTAAAAAAGAAAATATTGATGCAAGTTTTATTAAATCTATATGGAGTTTCAAAGATGTTGGATGGGAATTTGTTGAATCTTTTGGTGTTTCTAGCGGGTTGTTGACAATGTGGGACACAAATTCGATTTCGGTATTAGAAACCCTCAAAGGTGGTTACTCCCTTTCAATAAAATGCACCACTATTTGTAAAAAAACTTGTTGGGTCACTAATGTATATGGGCCAACCGATTACAAAGAAAGAAAATTTGTGTGGGAAGAACTACTTTCCTTGGTAGCTTATTGTGAAGAGGCATGGTGCATGGGTGGTGATTTTAATATCACAAGATGGGCACAAGAGAGATTTCCCTTGGGTCGAAGTACTAGAGGTATGAGAAAATTTAATAAGTTCATTGAGCAAGCAAAACTCATGGAAATCCGATTGAGTAATGGGAACTTTACTTGGTCAAGGGAAGGTATCGCTGTTTCAAGATCCTTACTAGACCGTTTTTTCATATCAAAAGAATGGGATGAGTTATTTGAAAATTCTAGAACCAATAGACAAGCCCGAATTTTTTCAGATCACTACCCAACTTTACTAGAAGCCGGTTCTTTCAGTTGGGGTCCCTCACCTTTCAGGTTTTGCAATAGCTGGTTACTCAACAAAGATTGCATCCAAATTATAGAGAAAGCATGGTTTGACAGTAAAGTGCATGGATGGGCTGGATTTGTACTAAATCAGAAGCTGAAAGAAGTGAAAACAGCAGTAAAAAAGTGGCATCACAGCAATAAGGAAGAACTAAAACAGAAAGAGGAGAGGCTGCTAGCAGAAATAGAAAAATGGGACACTCTTGTCGAGATTTCCCCCCTTTCAAGCAATGACTATGCAGTTTGGTCTTCATCAAAATCAGAACTCATGGCCTTATATAGGCTTGAAGAAATCAACCTATTGCAGAAAAGTAAGTTAAATTGGCTCAAGCAGGGAGATGAGAATACAAGCTTTTTCCACAGATTCTTAGTAGCAAAAAAGAGGAAAAACTTTATAAATGAGTTAGTTGATGAGCAAAGAGTGCCAACAAAGTCAAGTGCAGAAATTGAAAGCCTAATAATCAATTATTACAAGTCTTTTTCTAAAATCTCCAGGGCAGAGGCATCTTCCATTAAACTTAGACTGGCTTTGTGTGAATTTGAATCAGAATCTCCTCTTGCAAAATAATTTTTCAGCCACAGAAATCTTCCCAGCCATAAAAACCCTTGGCAAAAGCAAAGCCCCAGGCCCCGATGGCTTCACTTCAAAATTCTTGCTGAAATTTTGGTCTATTCTAAAGTCAAGCTTCCAAGATACCTTTAATGACTTCTATAAGAATGGTAAGATCAATGCTTGCATAAAGGAGAACTTCATATACTTGATTCAAAAGAATAAAGTAGCAATCAAGGTCAGTGATTACAGACCCATTAGCTTAACCTCCTTAATATACAAAGTCATTGCTAAGGTGCTAGCTGAGAGATTGAAAGGGATTATGCCCAGCATTATTGCTCCCTCCCAATGTGCATTCATAGAAGGAAGACAAATTTTGGATCCCATCCTTATAGCCAATGAAGCTGTTGAAGAGTATAGAGCAAAAAAAAAGGGATGGATCCTTAAACTTGATATGGAGAAAGCATTTGACCAAGTTGATTGGGATTTTCTAGAAAAAGTGCTACGGTCCAAGAATTTCAATCAGAAATGGATAGAATGAATCATGGGATGTGTCAAAAACTCACTTTACTCGATCTTCATTAATAAGAGACCAAGAGGAAGAGTGGTTGCTTCAATAGGGCTAAGGCAAGGCGATCCTCTCTCCCCTTTCCTTTATCTTCTAGTCAGCGAAGTATTGAGTGCTTTAATTTCCAGACTCAACCAATCTGGCATTATTGAAGGTTTTATAGTAGGTAAAGAGCAAGTTCAAGTCTCCATACTCCAATTCACGGATGATACCTTACTGTTTTGCAAATATGACAGCTTTATGCTTTTAAAGCTTAAAAATACAGTGGAGCTTTTTGAATGGTGTTCAGGGCAGAAGGTAAATTGGGATAAATCAGCCCTATATGGCATTAATGTGGATGACAGTGACCTATTTAATACAGCAGCATCTTTGAATTGTTCGGCTGACCATCTTCCTTTTTATTACCTAGGGTTGCCTCTAGGGGGTTACCCGAAAAGAGCCTCCTTTTGGCAGTCGATCCTAGACAAAGTACAAGCTAAACTTGACAAATGGAAGAGATTTAATCTATCTAGGGGAGGAAGAGCCACTCTATGCACTTCAGTCCTCTCAAACCTTCCAATTCATTACTTGGCCATCTTCCTCATGCCTGAAAAAGTAGTATCTAAAATGGAAAGGATAATACGAAGCTTCTTTTGGGAGGCAACAAGGGCAGCAAGCAAAATCACTTGGTTAAATGGGAATTGGTTCAAAAACCTATAGCTGGTGGCCTAGGCCTTGGTGGTTTCAAATCTATGAATATTGCACTCCTTGCTAAATGGGGTTGAAGATTTTTCAATGAGGAAAACTCTCTTTGAGGAAAAGTTATTAGAAGTATTCATGGTAAAGATGCATTTGATTGGCATACAGCAGGAAAAGGTGGTAGAAGCTTGAAAAGTTCATGGATTAGCATCTCAAAGACTTGGCTTGAGGTAGAATCTTTGGCCACATTCAAACTTGGTAATGGCAGCCGAATTGCTTTCTGGTTAGACACCTGGGAAGGATCTTCCCCCTTTCATCACCCTTTACCCAAGCTTATTCGGAATCACCATGCTTCCCAATGGTTCAGTTGCCGATCATTGGGACAATAACATAGCTTCTTGGTCCATCACCTTCCGAAGGTTGCTCAAAGATGAAGAAGTGTTGGCTTTCCAAGACTTATTGGAGAAAATTGTAAGTAGAAGTCCTTCTCACTCTTTTGATAAAAGAGTGTGGTCCATCTCAACCACTGACCTCTACACCGTTAAATCCCTTAAAGTACACCTAACATCATTCTCCCCTTTGGAAAAGTCCCTCTTCTCGGCTATTTGGAAAACAAAGAGTCCAAGAAGAGTCAACATTCTCATTTGGATTATGCTTTTCGGTCAGCTGAATGTAGTTGAAGTTCTTCAAATAAAACAACCAGCATCCTCCCTTTCTCCCTCAGCTTGCCCGTTCTGTCTCCAACATAGTGAGGACTCCCTTCACCTCTTCTTTACATGCTCTTATTCAGATTGGTG